>NC_092873.1:175813377-177226710 GCF_028372415.1 Notamacropus eugenii | reverse complement strand
GTCTTGATCCCTCCTTGATCTTGGATTTCTTTCCTATTTCCCCTTTGGATACTTAGCATTGTCAACTTCTCCTTCTGAATGTAGGAATCTCAGCTTCTGGGCTTGTTTGCAAGGTATCTCATAATAACTAATTCTTTTGTTCTAAATAATCCATTTCCTGATTCTGACCCCTTGCTAACTGATTCATCATCATGGACATCATGGACATCAGAACAAACTGTCCTGCCATGAACCATGTCAATGTTCCAGCATATAGCCCACAATGACCTCAACTTACAGCTTTAGGCAAGTCTTAATTCGTGTTTGACTAGGTACAGGGAAAATAACACATAAGCAAAGAATAATGAGATTTATAGGACCACCATAAAATGCCAGACGCATCTTCTTATGTCTTTGTGTGGTTGTTTACATCACTGGATTTTATTATCAGATTCTTTGTAAATTTGGTTGTGGCTATAAAGGAACATAATAAGAAATTACTGATGGAATCGACTACATAAAAATATTTCTGTATGAAATTTCCTATGATACCAAAAATTCTGCTAAGCTGAGTTTTTTCTGCCTAAATCCCTTGTTTTTGTACACTTTTTTTCACAACTACTCTTTCATGCTGGCTTTTTGATTTTTAAACAATAACCTTTCACATTTATGTAGCACTTTTAGTTTTACAAGACATTTTCCTCACAACATTATGTACACTGGGGATACATGAATGATTAACCCCATTTTACAGATGAGGAAACAGAGAATTAGCAAGATTAAGTGATTTTCCAGTGGTCAGTCAACACTTAAGTTTGGAGCCAAAATTCATATTTAACTCTTCTCTGACTCTGAGCTCAGCAACACTTCCATTACACCAAATAAACATTGAAAAATGAATCAGTATTAAATAAAACTTTATTTTGACAGAAGTGATATGCAAAGATCAACTAAAAAAACCATTATTATAAGAAAAAATAATATTCCTGGCTGCTCCAGAGTATGCAAGCATCTACTTGTGATTAAGTTTTAAAAGTATGACTAGAAGAGATCAGAGAAACATGGCAGCCTGAGTCTGCACATGACAAATGCTTGTCATAAGACCATAACACCATTACAACCTCCCATTACACTTTCTACTTGGCTTAAGTTCTCAGATTCTGTAAGTTAGTTGATGTTGATGGTGTTTTTTCTTTTCTTTTAAAAATAATTATTTGTTATAAAGAATAGGTCTCTGGAGGGGAGAGAAGGATACAGAGAGAAAGATAGGTGATGTATAAACAAGAGGTATCAATAAAAATCTACTTTTTAGAAAGGAAAGTGAGGAGTGAGTTTAAGGGTCATAGAAGGGAAAGGGTTTGGAGGTTTGCTGGGAATTCAATGACCAGTCAGGAGTGGAAGGAGAAGAGAAAATTGGCAGGAAGGTTGCGTTTGGGCTCTGCGGCATAGCGAAGGAGAAACATCAGGTCTGGCAGCGACCCTTCAGGAGCCTGGGAGGGGGTCTGCAAGGGTAGCTAGCCTGAGTTTATAGACTTACCTGGAGCCATTGAGAGATTAAGTCACTCACCCAGGATTGCAGACATTGTTTGTTATCAGAGATAGAACTTGAATCCAGGTCTTCCCCAATCTAAAACTGTCTTTCTTTGCTATGCATCCTGACTCTATTATATTCTTTATTTTTACAATGTATTCACATATCTCATGAACTTGTTTCATATGGTTCCAACAGATGAACACAGAAAAACTAACTGGAATGTGCGTGTGTGTGTGTGTGTGTGTGTGTGTGTGTGTGTGTGTGTACACATATGCTCGCTTGTGTGAGGAGAGAGGAGAAAAGGGGTATCCTTTGACTGGTTCACTTTTGAAAATCAAATACAAACTTCACTTTGTAAAAGACAATATTCTCTTGGTCTGCATCATGTGGTTTTCCCTCATTTATGCAGTGTGATTTGGAATGTTAAGCCAGACCTCATCAGATCAACAGCTCAACAGTACAGAAAGAGCAGATGAGAACTTTTTTCTTTCCATTAGTCTTTATTTAACAATGCTGAACTCAGATAAGAACATCTGCATTTACATTGTCTTTTGATTAAGGAAGTGGTCATATTGAACAACTGTTAGAAATGGATGTGCTACAAAATGCATTGTTGAGTTGTATCCAGCTCTTTGTGATCTCATTTAGGGTTTGCTTGGTAAAGATACTGGAATGGTTTCCCATTTCCTTCTCCAGCTCATTTTACAGATGGGGAACTGAGGCAAAACAGGGTTAAGTGACTTGCCCAGGGTCACACAGCTAGTAAATGTCTGAGACTGAATTTGAACTCAGGAAAATGAGTTCTCGTGGCTCAAGGTCCAGCACTCTATCCACTACATCACCTAGATACTAAGAAAATAATTCATTTTAAATGCTGTGCTCATTGGCACCAAAGAACTACTAAGGAAAAGTGATAAATGCAATCAAAGAATGATACCATAGAGTCTGAATGAGCATGGCCTTCATCTAGTTCTCCCTCTTTCAGGCAACTGAATGCTTACATCATTCAAAACTTTCTATTTTCTTCTTGAATATCTCCAGGGATAGGCATTATCCAACTTCTCCTTATTACTCTTTCTGGCATTTTGTTCCTCTGGGCTCAAAAAGTTATTTCTTTTAACCAATCAAAGTATTCTCTACATTATTTCTTTTTCCTCTTACTTTCTCTTCAGATAAAACAAGGAGCTGCTCTCTCATGTGACTCAGAAGCTTTTCCAAGAGATACAACACAGAAGGGTATAATTTTGTTTAGAGATACAACACAGAAGGGTATAATTTTGTTTATCTACTTCTTTCTCATGATGCACTAGTTTCACTTGAGTAAAACTGGCAGAGTTTCATCATGCAATACATTTATTATTAATTAATGATTCCAAACCTGGGTTTTCAAACTTAAGACATTCATTGGTATGGATAGGAAGATGGCTGTTGTGGAAAGAACACTGAAATGGGAGTTAAGAGAACTGGATTCAGATATCAACTCTGACTCTCTTGAAGAGCTCTCTAGACTTTGATGCATATAATAAAACACAAAGGAAACCAACCATTTAGGTGGCACAATGGATAGAGAGCACTGGACCTGAAGTCAGGAATTCAAATCCATTTACCAGCTGTGTAACCCTTTCTCAGTCTCAGTTTACTCATCTGCAAAGTGGGGATGATAATTGCACCTACCTTCCAGGGTGTTTGTAAGAATTATATGAAATAATATTTGTAAAGTACCTGGCATGTAACAAGCCCTATGTAAATGCTAGCTATTATTATATTGAAATACACTTACCAAACTATTCAAAACATAAGTTCATTGGCCCCAGTATATTTCAATATAATTGGTTTCCTTTTTAACACTTTGTATTTGACTTTATACATTTCAAAACTTTATTTGAATAGGCTTCCCCAGAGTGGCATGAGGTTAATAACACATAGAAAAAGAATCCCTAGACTAGAATATAAACAAATATCACCTGCCTTTTCACCAGTATAATTGAATTTCAGGAAATTTTGATAATGCCTTCCATGCAAGCTCAATCATAATTTATTTTGAGGAGAGAACAATATAGGACTTACAAAAAGACATCCATCCGTAAGGATAAACAAATGTGTTTGATAGCTCTAGTAAATCTTTATATTAGATTACAGAATTCCATTGAACTTGATAAAGTTCTTCTGTATCTTCTATAAAGCACTAGAGAGTACCTGTGTGAGATCTCGGGCAACTTACTATCTTTCTGGGTCTCAGTTTCCTCACTTGTAAAATGAAATGAGTTGGACTAGATAATCTGTAAAGTCCCTACCAGCTCTAAAATGCTATTATCTCTATGAATTTTAAAAGGTCCATTTTGTTTCCTTTAGTTCCAAAGTTACAAACGTACAGAAAATATGAAATACACTCATTCAAAAAGGAGATTAATTTGTACTGAATCTTTATGTGATGATCTGTTTTTGTTTTGATTTATGTAGCCCCACAAATACATTAACTTGTAATGAATGTTAGAGTCAGTCTTGTTCTCTTCCCTGTAAAAAAAGACTAATAGAGGCCAGTGAATACTGGGAGCATGGTCTTCTGAGTTTGAGGTTATTATAATAGCATAAAGGAAAAAAACCTGAAGCCTTCCTGGAAATTAAATGACTTCTCTGGACCCACATTTTTTGGTCTTGCAAAAATGATTAATGGAAACATTCTACTGGATATTCTGTGCCCAGTCCTAACAAGGTCCCTAGGCTATGATGGACTAGAGTAGGAATGTGGATCCCATGGTCTTTCACTGGTAAAACTGAAATGCAGGAAGTTTTAACAATTCATTACAGGCAACCTCTGTCATAAAACACCTGAATAAAGAGCAATAGAGAAGAAACAAAAAGGCATCAATCTATAAAGCATAAGCAAGGGTGAGTATTTGATGGCTCTACTAAATCTTTATATTGGATTAAAGAATTCTCCTGAATTCCCCTGCTATTTCCCTTCTAACTAACCATCCTTCTAACTAACCCAAATCTGCACGACTTGGCAGTAGGTATGGTGCAAAATTAATATAGACTAAACTTCTTTGGCCACAAATAGATTAGACTAGCGGCAAACTGATGATGGTTGCCGCGGGTCACATGACAAACAGGAGAGTGCACAGTGGCAACCCTACACTTTTCGTGGCCAGCCCAAATCCTTTGGCTGCCTCAAGTGGCTCCAGGTTCTTGTGATGGCCTGTTCTTAACCTATTGTTTCTTTTTCCCTCTGGGGAAAGGATAGGGATTGGAGACAGGATGAGGTAGAAAGGGAGAAAGGAAGGAAAGTTTTGAGATATAGCATGGATGGAAACTACTGGAGTAGTAATGATTAGTATGATCAATTCACTGTGGCAAATACAGTTTATAGAAAGATGACAGTGAAATATTTAGAATATAGTCCCATACTTTTTAACAAAGAAAAGTATAATCTGAGATTCTTTGGTCTGTACTTTTGCTGTGGTTCAGTCACGTCCAACTCTTCATGACTCTAGGGGTTTTTTTGGCAAAGATACTAGAGTCATTTTCCATTTCTTTCTCCAGCTCCTTTTACAGATGAGGAACTGAGTTATCTAGGATTGAGAGACTTGCCTAGGGTCACATAGCTAGTAAGCGTCTAAGGTCAGATTTGAACTCAGGAAGATGAGTCTTCTTGACCCTAACTAAGCCCAGTACTCTATTCACTGCACCATCTAGCTTGGTCTTTACATTTCTAAAAATTACTGAGCACTTTCCAAAGACTATTGTTTATGTGGGTTATATCTATCCATATTTACTGTATTAAAAATTTTTAAATCTTAGTATTATTGTAAAAATAAGTCTGACATGACTAATCCCCTAAAAGGCTCTCAGGGACCCCCAGGCATTCCTAGACTATATTTTGAGAATCACTGTGGCAGAAAATTGCTAGGTGAAGAAGATCCATGTATCCAACAAAAAGAAGTATCTCGTACAACATTTTAAATCTCAAATTTTGGGGTTTAAACCTCAACATTTTGTGAACAATTAAATCACAATTCTCATTAAGGAGAAAAACTGAGCAAATATGCTTCTGTGTTTTGAGTCTCCCCTGTCAATATTTTCACTGTGATCTATAATAATGAACAAAGATAAATCATCCACAATCAGTGTCCCTTGATCTAGACATTAGGAAATGAAGGGAAAATGCTATCTGTTTGACATGATCAACTAGATAGATCCAAAGTCCACGACTTGAACTGAATCACACTAGTTTGTAATTAACTAACTTTCTCCTACACTGTGTGCTTTGTATACCTAACCATGGAAAAAAATAAATGGAACTTCAATAAAATCTGAATACTACTAGGATGAATTGGAGCAAAGCCAAATGAATTATAACTATTTAATGACACCAAGGAGAATTAACAGCTGTCCAAATAACTCATGCACACAATTGAACAATTAACTATTTATTAATAAGTAGATTGTACAGAGAATAGATAGAAGAACAGGAGTGAACAAAGCCTGAGGGTCTTGATTTCTGCAGTTGCTTAAGACTGCTCTAAAGTGGTAGAATTTCCATTCATAAAATAGGCTAACAGAATTAAGGAATTTCAAGTAGATTCCACATAGATTTTATTTTTAATATGCTGAAAATATTCATTTTGATAAAACAATAACAGATCGCCATCCCTTTTATTTCTAGCTTTTTCCCCCACTGAATTCTAACTGTAACCTTGCCATATTTCTGCTTCATCTCTTACTTCCCTGGTCTATGACATTCCCTTCAGGCAATACTTCTCTACTCTATTCAGGAATATAAAATTATATACAATTTATTCCACATTACTCATAAACATCTACATCGTTACATAGTATATTCACAATCAATGTGACATTTACATTTATTTGTCATTTTCTTGATTTTCCCTTTGATAGAGCACTGGTCTTGGAATCAGAAGACTCATCTTCATGAATTCAAATCTGGCCTCAAACACTAGCTGTATGACTCTGGGCAAATCACTTTACCCTGTTAACCTCAGTTCCTTATCTATAAAATGAGGTAGAGAGGGAAATGGCAAACCATTCCAGTATCTTTGCAAAGAAAATCCCAAATGGGGTCACAGAGAATTGGACATGTATGACTGAAACAACTGAATGAAAATAAAATACTTTTTGCTTAAAAATCACTTACAGTGAGTGATGGATAGAAAAGGAGATTCATGAAATTAAGAAAAGGACTGGGGATTTGAAAGGTAAAGACCACCTGAAGACCATCTTTTTTCAATTACTCCTAGGCCTCCAGACACAGTACAAGAGGCTATCCTGGAAAAATAAGAATAAAAAGCATGTAAACTATTGATCAGGCTATATAGCAGAGACTGAACTAAATAATTTCTTGAAGTTTTTTTTTTCAGACCTGTACCAAGACTGCTTAAGGAAAATAAAGCTAGATTTCACACCCTAACTCCTTCTAAGGTGCTTTAACCCTTCATGTAATGTGCATTTCAGGAAAAAAAAAAAGCTATTTTGAGGAGGGTGAAAATGATCGTTTATTTATTACCACTCTGTGTAGCTAAGTCAACTTCCCAAGTGGACAATTCAAACAGTAATAAAGTATATTTCTCACTTGTTCAGAAGGGCAACCATGCCCCCAGGTGAGAAACTGAGTAAAGCTCTTTTTGGAGGGATCCTGAGAAATAGCTATGGGAAAACTGAAGGCCCTGAAGTGGGAGAAGATACCAAGCGGAACAGAGGAGGCTGTACTCAGGCTTAGCCTTTGGTTAGGTGCCTCTGAGACTGAAAATAGAATGGAATCACAGGAAATAGGAAACAAGGGCTAGAAAGGCCAAGCGAGAATAGACCATAATAAAAGCTGAGTTTCCTGGACCTTTAATCCTTTCATTATAGCAAATATCATTTCCTGCAAAGAGAACAGATTCTTGGGAAAGTTCCAGACAACATTTATGACTTATATTGCTGCCATGATAGATTACTTTGCCAGCCAAACTAGAAAACCAAAAAGATAGTCATCACTTGAAAAATATTATTTGTCAACTTGGTTATTTATGAATATGACAACTATTCAAAAGGTGAAAGTGCATTTAAAATATGACTTTCTTGTCTTAGAGACTCCACTTGGACTACATGTATGATTTTTTGAAGATAATATTGTACTTTGCAAGAGACCTGAAAGCAAGATGACCCACAATAAATCCTGTGAATGTCAGGAGTCCAAAAAGATCTCAACAGACAGGGATAGCAGATGAAATCCATTGAGATGAAATATAATCCGATAACTAGTACATCCTAAATTTGAGTTCAGAAAATCAAATGCATGAGCATCAAATGGAGGAGATGTGTCTTGGCATATATGAAGAAAATTCTAAAGTCGTAATGGACTCCAAGCTCAAAATAAGTCAATAGTCAAAAAGATGAATGGAATCTATGCAGCATCTAGGATGAGGATTAGTTCCATTGTATTCTACATTGGCCAGAACTAATCTGATTAGAATATTGTGGCCAATAATTTATTTTTTAGGAAGGACATTGATAACTAGTACTTCATCCAAAAGAAGGTAACCAGGATGTTGAGGTTACATAGAACTATTAATCGTTGAAAGGAAGCCATTAAAAAGAACTTTCAAGTATTTAGTTTGCCCTCTACAAGGTGTCACTGAAGTCTTTCTTATCAAAATGGAATTTATCTGTGCCACATCTCTCACTCTTTCCCCGAATACATTTCCCAATAATCAAGAATGCATAAGAACAAGGTTTTCCCATCTTTCTTTTCATCCTACTTCACTTTGTCTACTTCTACACTTCCTCTCTTAAAGCATATAAGCATGCATTCCACTGAATCTTTAAACAAACATTATAAAAAACTGCCCTTTTAAGCATGCCAGGCAACTCCATTGTCAATCATCATTCAGCAATGAAAATAAAATTAGTCAAAAAAGACTCTACTGATAGAATACAGTTTGTCACAGCAAACCTGATGTTTTATTCAAGCAATGTCTCTTTCTGTAATTCTATTTAGAGTATGTTAATGTATATCAAATTCCTAAGGCTGTATTCACACTGGAGCAATCATCTGGCATTTGACTGTCTCCAGCATCATAAATATACAAAGCTCAAAATTTCAGATTTTTGTTACCTCATATTTGTCCTGTCAGGTGGGAGAGAGGATAGGAAATGTAAAGTCAGGTGACCTCGAGAAACAAAGGAATCTGACATTTTTAAATCCCACAAAGTTTTGCATACATGCATATTCTGCTAAGTTGAAAAATATACTGTAATCACAATTTTTTAAAAAAGACAGCTATAATTATTCTTTAAAAAGGGAGTGTTTGCTGCTTGTTTTATTTGGAAGATGTTATTTTATGATGAAAATTGTGACTATAATTTTACAGTCTATTTTTATTAGCCTAGAGACAACTATTTCATGAATTGCTATTGTTGAGGTTTAGGGGTGCTGGGACACCGAATTAGCGACACACAGGTAACGCCAAAATGAATTCGACCCAAGCTTTCTTTCAGCCAAAGAAAAATAAAGTTTATTAAAGATCTGCTATATTGGGCAGACTCTTAAAAATCTGAGCATTTCCATCGTTAACACCAGCAGGCCAGATTGAATCTGAGCACCTTCATGGAGGCAAGATATGTACAGAAAGACTGTGGAAGGGATCTAGGGATGGTCAAGTAGTGTGGGGTGACTGGAGGAGGGGGCCAGGGAGGATCTTGAGGAGGAGTTCAAGGAGAATCTTGATGTGAATGACCAGTAGGCTAGGGTGGCTAAGAGTAGGAGGCCAGGAACCAAGATAGGATTAAGGGTGGGAAGTAGCCAAAGGTGAACCAGAGGTAATAGACAATGGAGGGGTAGGCTAAATTAAGCATAACAGAGATTTGGGCATAGTGATAAGGAATCACTTATAGCCTCAGGTGAGTGCCAGATCATCAGAATTCAAGGGGGTCCCCATAGCCTGTACCCCATTACTATGTCCAGAGAATTGGCAATCCAGTGGCCAATTAGACTGAGCAGCTAGGTGGTACAGTGGATAGAGTGCCAGACCTAGAATCAGTTCAAATCTGGCTTGAGATACTTAGTAGCTGTGTGACTCTAGGCAAGTTACTTCATCCTGTTTGCCTCAGTTTCTTCATCTGTAAAATGAACTGGAGGAGGAAATGGCAAACACTCAAGTATCTTTGCCAAGAACATCCCAAATGGGGTCACAAGTCAGATACGATCGTAAAACTACTGAACAACAATGAGGCTGATAAATTTTAGCCATCAAGAAGACAGTCTGCTACTGAAACCATAGAGGGTATCTCAAAAGGTTAAAAGTAGTTTTAAGTCTGAATGAACTTCATATAAGTATTCAGTACGCTAATAACAATAGATAATATTTATAGTTGTGTTTAAAATTTGAGAGGCTGTGTGGTATAGTAGATAGAGACCTGGCATCAGAGTCAAGAAGACCTAAGTTCAAGTTTCACCTGTCACACATAGAGATTGTATGATTCCCAGTAAGTCACTCAGTATGCTAAGCAATTGTTTAAAACTGTTAATTTTCAGAGAAGGTGATTACCTGCATTGGTAGAGAAATTTTTCTCATCTGGTAGTTCTCTATAACTATGAAATCTCAGGTTCAGTCTCTAACCCTTTTAACGTTCATGAAATGCTTTATCTACATTTTCTCATTTGACCATCACAACAATTTTATAAGATCTCTAACAAAAAAGTGTTTTTTAAAGTCTAGACTTGTGATGTCAATACAGAGAACATCTGGTATGGAAACTCCTTGCATTGATGCACCTATGTAATTCATCTATAACTTTGAGAGTTGCCTAAGGTGATGAGAGGCCAAATGCCTTACCCAGAATCACATAGAATCATCAGGAAGATTCAAACCAGACCTCATCTAATTTCAAGACAAGTATTCCTTCGACTGCCTATGACTGCCAGATGGTTGGCAGAAGCTCACAGAAGGAGCTTTTAAAGGGAGAATAGTCAAGAATACACAGTCATCTCCATGCCATGCCATGCAATCAGAATAAGGTCTCTTTTGGATCATGATCTATATCAATGGCAATGTACCATAATGATGAAGTCACAGATCCATTCCTGTATGACTGACTTATTCATTCATGTTCTAATTACAAGAATTATAGTGTCTCAAAGTATCTTGTAGGTGTTCAACAAATGTTTGATAAATGAAAGAATAGAGGAAGAAAATTTGATGCCGTAGATCCGCTTCAGGTTATTATTTCAGGTCTTAATTGACAACCTATATTGATGACAATTATCTACTTTAAGACTTTTAATTGCTGGAGTATGTCATCATTGTCTACAAAATGCTCCCCTTCAATTTAATTTGCCAAATTTTAAGTGAAATACACAGTGCGAGGTGATGAAGAAATGAAAACCAAAAAGTGGCATATTTCTTCCCCTACTTCCAAAGAAGTATAGAGAGATGTGACACATACACAGGCAAGTATACATCAAGGTAGAACCTTTTAGGCACAATGCAGAGATAAGGATTAAGTCTATGAGTTCACTGGTACAGAAAATTCCTAGTAAGCAAATTTCCCCTACCAGTGCAGGTTAGCACTTTCTTTTGCAACTAATAACCTTAGAGAACTGCCTAGACACTGAGAAGTGAAGGGACTTGCCCAGAATCACACAGCCTGTATATGTAAGTCAAGCATTCCTGGCTGTGAGATTGGCCTCTATTCACAACATCATGCTTCCCTAGTGACAAAATGCTCTAGGAAAATTTGACATGGACATCATTTTCAGCTGGAGAGATCAGGGAAGGCTTTAAGGAAGAAGTTCAATGTGACCTGGGTCTTGAAGAAATATTTCAAAAACTTGAGGTGAGCAGAGTGCATGTTCTAGAAATGGAGGGGTGGAGCAGTCTACCAAAGCACATGGTGGCATCAGAGAGAAGAACAACATTAGAAAATAGCTAGTGACAGTCACATCTGGTGATAATTCAAAGAGTATGAAATAAGATCAAAAAAACCAAGAACCGGATAATGGATAGCCAGGTTAAAGAAGGCTTTATCCTGTTGGCACTGGGGAACCAATGAGGACTTAGAACAGAGAAGTGATATGGTCATTTCTGTAGATTATGTAGACAACTGTGTGAAGGATATATTGGAGAAGAAAAGAGAGACAGGAAGATTAGTTTGGAAGTATTATGACAATACAAGAGAGAGGTCACAAGGATCTAAATCAAAGGAAAAGTGTGAATGAAGGAGAGGATGATATGGGATACAGCTTAGGTAGAATCATAAGATCTCTAAGGTTCTTCACGAGAGACCTCTTACCAGAGTGGCTATTAAAAACTACTCTTTAAATCCAGTCAGCCAAACAGTAAATGCCATTGTGTCCTTACACAATCCATATCCCCTCATCCTTTCTACAAGAATAGCATGAGGCTCTTCATAAAAAACTAATGCCTATGTGCTAAGAGGTTTCCAGGGGAGCTTCCAAGGAATCTGTACTGGTTAACAATTTTAACAATTCCTTGAAAAAAAAACATAGATGCTGTTTGCCATCAAATATATAAATGACACAAAGCTAAGGGGCATAGCTAAGACCCTGGATGACAGGAATAGGTTCCAAAAGGCTCTTGAAAGGCTTGAGTATTGGACTGAATCTAAAAGATGAAATTCGGTAGGGATAAATGCAAAGTCACACACTTGGAGATATATATATATATATATATATATATATATATATATATATATATATATATATATATATACACATGCATACATGTATATATATATACATATGCATATACATGTATTAAAAAAATCAACCTTAAAGGACAAGATAGGGAAATCACAGTTAAGACAGCAGTAGTCCTGAACAATTTAAGTTCAATATGAGTCAGCAGCATGGCAAAGCAGTCAAAATACTAAAGAAATTTTGGGCTGAATTAAGAGAAATAGCTTCCCTCAGCAGATCTCACTTGCAGTATTGTGTTCATATCTGGGTCCCACATTTCAAAAATGGCATAGACAAGTTAGAGAGAGTCAGAAGAGGACAACCAAGAATATGAAGGCCTTGAGTCCTTGTAATATGAAGACGAACTGGAATAACTGGACATATTTATCATAGGAACAGAAGATTCAAGGGGGACATGATAGCTATCTGCAAGTATTTTAAGGACTGTCTTGTGGAGAAGTTAGGGGTGGAAGGTCATAGAGAAGTTAGATTGAACCTTAAAATCACATCTCTGAGATTAATAATATTTAGAGGAATTGATACGAATAATTCTAGCCCTCTCTCTGAGAACAGGGTGGTGGTCTCTAGCCCTTCCCGTCTTGGCAGGAATTAAAGTATCCCTTCGAGAAAGATAAGGAAAGAGGAGGCTAGAGATGTCTATCCAGCCTCTCTTCAAGTCACACAAAGATCTGATGCTACATGAGGGTGATAGTCCTTGCCACATGGGGAGCTCCCTGATGAAGAAATTTCCTATACTAAAGTAGGTTGGAAGGCCGCACAAAGCCTTCTGTGTGGCTAAATGACTTGTCCAGCACCACACAGCCAATTTATTTCAAAAGGATTTGAACACAGGTCTACTTGGTTCCAAAGCCAGATCTCCATCACTGTGCCATACAGCCTCTAATCTGATCAGATGAGTTGGGTTCAAATTCTTCTTGTGCTTCTTCTCACCTATGTTGTAGCAGATAAATCATTTAACCTCAATTTCTTCACCTATATGAGAAACAACTCTAATCTTCTCAGTACAATTGAAAGTTCATGAGAGAAGAAGGTATTGAAGTTTGGAAAGAGAGGACAAGGGAGGTGGCCAGAGATGAGGAAGTTTGGGGTTGTTGTTGTTGTTGTCAACGGTTAAGATGGTGGTAGTATTTGTATGTGTGTGTATATATATGTACATATGTAGCACAGAAGACTCAATTAATGCTAGATTCAAGTAGACATGTGTTTGCAGGATGCATTTACATCTACAGAAGTCACATTTCCCTAAGAGTAAATCCCACCAGATTACTGGCCTTGGACCAAAAATGTTCAATATGGCTTTATTCAAAACTGAAAAGGAATATGTGGAGAGACTGATGTAAATTTCTCCTTCGTGCAATCGGAAGCCTAGAGCCTCAGCCATACAGTAAATTGTTTTCTGTGCTCTTAGCATAAGAGGCTCTAAGATGTTTGTGACTGCTGAATGATTGTTTTTTAACCAAGTGATCTCAAGAGACTCCATCTACCTGATAAAATCCCTGTACACATAGGCTTACTCATTCCTCCTGTAAATCTGCTTCTGGAAAACAGAGTCTGACAGCTGCAGATGGTCTCAGAGAGTGGTGTCAGGTCTAATGGCCTATAAACATTATTTTGTTTTTTCAATCAAGCGTTTGCAGCTGAATTTTATGCTATCTTTTAATTAGATAACCATATCCTAACTAGCCAATGAAGAATCAAGGGCAAAGCCAGAGTCCAGGGTCAACAAGACTCGGGCTTCAGAAGACATGAAACTTCACTGTTGTGGGAGGGAAGAGTCAATGCCTAGCCAAAAGGCCTTCTATTCATTTCCTGTTTCCTATTGAAGCAAAGGGCTACAGGGTGTCTGTTACTGGAACTAAGGTCCTTTGGCTTAGAATAAGCACTTAGGTTTTAAGCCAAGTCAGACTTCGAAGATGCCAAGGTCATCACAGGCCATCACCAGTCATCTTGACTTTTGTCCTGCCGTTAGACTTTGATAACACTAGAAGAGAGACTAAGGTTGACAACTTTGAGCAACTCTGCCTCATTTGAATCTAATTCATGCACAGTTCATTCATCATCTACTGTTTTACCCCAACATTATGATGTCACTAGTCTTCTTAGAAAATGAAGGATGAACAACAACAAGTACTTAGGTTTTTAAAATTAAATTTAACTTATTCTATTATTATTATCATTAATGATGATAGTGTTTGAAATTATATATGTTATTTAATTGGATCATTTAACAAAAATCTCCCTTCTCTCCCACCTAGTCTCCACCTTATTAAGGAAAAAAGAAAAATAAAACCACTGTAACAAATACACATAGTCAAGCAAGACAAATTCTCACGTTGTCCTTGTCCAAATAAGATGCCTTATTCTGTACCTTGAGTCTATCATATATCTGTCCAGAGTTAGGTAGAATAATTCATTATTGGTTCTCTGGAATCAACACCATTGACCAAAGTTCTTGAGCCTTTCAAAGTTTCTCTTTACAATGTTGTTTCTGTTGTAGATATCTAAACTAAATGCTTTGAATAACTTTGTAAATATCATATCACCACTTTGTTTAGAGAACTGGTATTTCACAAGTCTTCCTCATATGTTTAGCTGGGATATGGTAATTCTCAAAGCAAATAGATGCATTATGATGTCTATACTTAACTGTCTGGGGACTCTAGCAGGACTTGCTGGAAATTTTCCCAAGATATTAATGATCACAATACCAATGGATCACAAAATCTGAGTTAAAAGAGGCCTCACGGATTATAGATAGATCAATTTGTGCCTCAATAGGAATCCCCTTAATGACATTTCCAAATAAGTTGTCATTCAAAATAAATTTTCTGAAATCCAGTGATAAGGAGACCACCAGCTCCTGAATCTTCCCATTCCATTTTTGGATACCTCAAGCCTGTGATGAAGGACAGAGGACTCTCTCCCTTTCCCTGGAGTCCAACAGAAGAATTGGGTGAGTACTTGTGGCAGCAGCACAGCTACATGCTGATGACTCAAATAGTTTTCACAAGCTGCCTAGTGTACAGAACAATCTCAGGTGGTCCAGAGAAGAGTGTCTGCTCCATGGACCTTTCTCTTTTTATTCTGGATGAATCCCATACCCTCAAAGTGAAACTTAAGGGTTTGGGAGTGGGAGAGATGCCTCAGAAAAAGGTCTTGATGAAGTTCACTTTTAGGGGAGATGACAGCCTGTAACCTTTCCTCCACACTGGTCCTAAGTACATCTAGACATTTAATTATTGGGGTGCACAGAGGACTTCTCCCACTTTCCCTTTGCATTTTACTGGCAGCATGGGTCAGTAGAAAAAGAATGTTAATTTTGCAATAAGAAGAGCTGGGTTCAAAGGCTACATCCGCCATTTACTAGCTGAAGGATCTCAGGTAGGTGACTTCACTTCTCTGGGCCTCAGTTTCCCCAAATAAAACATGAAAGAAGTCTCCAAAGGTCCCTTCTCTGGTTCTCTGACAGTGAGAAAATGCAGCACAGTAGTCATTTTATATCTTTATTTTCCTAGTGTATAAATAGCTTATTCAATTTTGGTTCAAGCCAATAAAACATTGAGATCCTTGCTTTTTATAGTAATCTTTTAGGTAGCCATAACACAGAATCATTCAAATTAGAAGTGTCTGTATGTCTACCAAATCAGCCTTAGTCAACAGTTTTTAAACCGATTGTTCTTATTTCAATTCCCATATTTAATCTATGTCATCGTTCTCTTTCCCAACTCTAACCCAGGTGATGAGTGGTGTGCTGGAAGGGCCAGGCCAAGTGTGAACAGAGTTTAAAATATCACTTACTTGGAGTAATTATGCAGAAGGCTCAAAATAGGTTTGGAAGCATGTTACTGAAGGAGAATTAAATGAGGAGGGAGAAGTGGTGGCCATAAAAATAAATGTGTTTATCTTTGCACAATAGATGATTATCAGAATTTTAAATTCTAAGCCATAAACTGATGCAGACAATTAAGTTCATACACTGGTGCATCATCATAAAATGACTCCTTTCATGAAATGTTAATGTGCACATTATCAGTTCAAACTGTGCTGTTAAAATGTCACATTTTTTTCACATAAAAGTAGATATTTTCTTGCTTTCCTAAGGGATACTTACATGGCACCACAGGGCTCATGGACCCTCTTAGTACTTCATCACTCCATTATGTGCAGTGCCCACTGGTGCCCCCTTCAGATTTCCATCCATGACCACTTATTCTTTACTTAACAAGACTTCCTGTGCTCCAAGCTTCCTACTGGAGCTGGAAAGAAAATACCAGGGCTTTCTTTATCCCATCCCAAACCTTCCCCTATACACCTTGATAATAGCTCTCAACCGAGCAGGTAATTAGAGATTTGTTATGACGCATCACAAGAGAATTGATGAAAAGAAAGGAGTTGAAATAATAATGCACAGTTTACAAAAAGTCTTAATATATTTACAAGCTTTCTAAAAGTTTTCTCAACCAATTCTCTTTGTTGTGGAATCCCGCCTCTGATACTTGCTGGCTGTGTGACCAGGGGGACACGATTAAACTATTGGAATTTTGGTTTCCTGTAAAATGGGGAGTAATAATATTCACTTTACAGGGTTGTGGTGAGGATCACAGCATCACAAAATTTCAGAGCTAAGAGTTACCTTAGAGGCTATATAGTCTAACCTTCAAATTCCTACCACACTATAACTGCAAATGGTCATCCAAGCCCAGCTTAAATGAGGGAGGACCTCTGTTGTTGTTATTCATTTTTGTCATGTCCAGTGCTTCCTGACTCCATTTGGGGTTTTTGTGGCAAAGATACTGGAGCAGTTTGCCATTTCCTTCTCCAGCTCATTTTACAGATGAGGAAATTGAGGCAAACGGGGTGCAGTGACTTGCCCAGAGCCACACAGCTAGTAAATGCCTGAGGTCAAAATTGAATCTACATCTTCCTGAGTCTAGGCCCAGCAGACTAGTACCTAGGTGCTGGAAAAGAACTTTACAGATCTGCTAGTCCTACTCTCCCATTTTATAGGTAAGAAAAATGAGGCCTAGAGTGATGTGTTCAAAGTCACAGAACTCACATTTGAACCTAAGCCCAATGACTCCAAAGTCAATATTTCTACTACCACAAAGCTGCTTCCTGTGCAGTGAAGGTAGGATAGGTGGCAAAGCTGTCTTCCAGAATCTGCTTCCCTAGCCTTCAAAATGGCATACAGGAATCTGAAGCCTAGGCAGCAATGTTTGTTTGAGATAAGTTACCTTAAATCCAAGTAGGGAGACAGTCTGGGAAAGCCTATTCTAAGGCTGACCTCCTCTTGAGAAAGAGTACTTTTCACTCTGAGTCTCCTATCTACCTCTACAAACAGGGCATTGAAACTTTGCTGCCTGCTGCCTCTCCCCTCTTCCTTGCTCTCCATTCACGATCCACTCCCTTAAAGAAGTTATTAGTCTTTTCACCTTGCCTCCTGCTGTGTTATGGCTGGTACCATCATGACATAGATCACACAGGCCCTTGACCTCTTAGGTCACCTGCAATTTTGCTTCTTTGGAGGTTGACATGTTCTATAATTTACAGACCTATAGTATCACCCAGAGAATGTTGTTGTTTAAGAGATTGGCTTTTAGGACAGAGAACAGCTCAGAGTCATTGGAAGAAGCACTGTGCAATTCCACTATCATAAGGAAGCCCATTTTTCATTCACTTACAGAGTCTTTCTAACTATATACCATGACCTGAGAAAAGTGCTTTCTTTATTCACCTTTTTCCCAGAATGGCTTGATTTCTTTTGAGTGGCCATGGATCTGATTAAGGAGGTTCTATAGTGTTCCAGGGTTTTTGCAACGAACAAAATGTCAACTATAAAAAGTTGCTTCTTGGAAGCTCTTATTATCTATAAGGAAACCTGCTAGGGGAAGGAGTCAAGATGGTTTAAAAAAAGCAAGAAAGTTGCCTGAGCTCTCCCAGTTTCCCTCAGAAATAATGTTAAATCAAGCCTCTGACTGAATTCTGGAACAACAGAACCTACAAAAAGATGGAACGAAAATATTTTCCAGTTTAAGATAACTTGAAGGGATTTCAGGTCTCCCTTGGGCAGAAGGGGAGCATAACTGAGCACAGGCAGTGTCTGGGCAAGCCAGCAGAAAGCTCTTAGCCACAGCATAGATCAGCAACCAAAGCCCTATGGTTCTGGCTCAGGAATCAGTGGCATAGCAGGCCAGGTGTAAGGCCTCCAGCCTCAAAGCAGAAGGCAAACTGTCAGTCCCAGAACAAAGGGCACAAGAGGTGTGATTAGGCTAGGCCACCCCTGTGCAGTGGGCAAGCCACCAGCTCCTCAGGCCCTGGAGCAGACACTCAATAACCATATCCCTGACCCCAGCATAAGTAGCTCAGGACAGTGCACTCTGCTCAACAAGAACAGAGCTCAACTTTCAAAACCCTGAAACAGGCTAAAACGATAAAGAAACAGAAAAAAGCCCTGACCATAGCAAGTTATGGTGATAGGGAAGATCAAAACACAAACTCAGAAGGGGACAACAATGTCAAAATGCCTACATGTAAAACCTCAAAGGGGAATATGAGTTAAACTCAAACTCAAAAACCTTCTGGGAAGAGCTCAGAAAATTTTTTAAAAATCATATATAAGAGAAGTAGAGGAAAAATTGGGAAAAGAAATGAAAATTGCACAAGAAAGAGTCAACAGCTTGGACAAAGAAGGACAAAATGACTGAAGAAAACAATTCCTTAAAAAATACATTTAGCCAAATGAAGAAAATCCACTAAAGAAAAATCTCTTTAAAAAGTAGAATTGGCCAAATAGAAAAAGGAGGTGCAAATGCTAACTAAAGAAAATAATTCCTTAGAAATTAGAATTGGGCAAATGAAAGCTAATGACTCCATGAGACATCAAGAATCAATCAAAAAAAAAAAATCAAAAGAATTAAAAAGTAGAAGAAAATGTAAAATATCTCCCTGGAAAAGTAACCAATATGGAAAGTAGATTAAGGAAATATAATTTAAAAATTATTGGCTAACATGAAAGCCATGATCATAAAAAGAGCCTGGACAGCAGCATCTTTCAATAAATTTACAAGGAAAATTGTCCTGAGGTCCCAGAAGTAGAGGGCAAAATAACAATTGAAAGAATCCACTGATTACCTCCAGAAAGAGATCCCAAAAGGAAAACTCCAAGGAATACTGTATCCAAATTCCAGAATTATCAGGTCAAGGAGAGAATACTACAAGCAGCCAGAAAGAAACAATTCAGATTTCAAGAAGCCACAGTCAGGATTACTCAGGACTTAGCAACTGCTACATTAAAGAACCAGAGACCTTGAAATATGATCTGGAGGGCAAAGGAACTTGCATTACAACCAGGAATCAACTAGCCAGAAAAACTGAGCATAAGCTTTCAGGAGAAAAGATGAAAATTCAGTGAAATAGGGGACTTTTAAGCTTTCCTGATGGAAAAGACCAGAGCTGAACAGAAAATTCAGTCTTCCAATACAAGACTCAAGGAAAGCATAAAAAGGTTAACAGGAAATAAAAAAAGTTATTCAACAAAGTTAAACTATTTACATCCCTACATAGGAAGATGATGCTTGTAACTCTTAAGAACTGTACCTTTATTAGAGCAATTAGAAGGGGTATACATAGACAGAGGGTGTAGGTGTAGGTTGAATTTGATTTGATAATATAAAGAAATAAAGGGGGGGGCGGAGCCAAGATGGCGGAGTAGAAAGACGCACATACACATAGCTCTGAACCCACAACCCATAGAATGGCTACAGGGAAGTAACTCACGGCGAATTCCGCACCCAGAGGCCACGGAACATTGGAGCGAGGGAGATTTCTGTTCCAGAGAGACCTGCAAACCTCTCACGGGGGGGTCCTTCGCGCTGCGGACTGGGCGCCGGGACTGGGAGCTGAGTGCAGCCCTGCCGCGGCCACGGCACTGAGAGGAAAAGATCCAAGCAGGCTTCACAGACAGGATCTCCAGCGGCCACGCGGGTCCCTCCACCCACAGAGGGATCTGCAAACCTCTCGCAAAAGGTCCGTCGCGCTGCAGACACAAAGCCCAGCCCAGACCTGCTGCGGCCACGGCTGCGGCACCGAGAGAAACAGATCCGAGCAGGCTTCAGGGACGGGATCTCCAGCGGCCGCACAAGTCCCTCCACCCACAGGTGACAGGGGTGGGTGAGAGAGTCTCTTTGGCGGGTCGAGAGGGGAGTGGGGTGCCCCCATAATTCAGGCCCCCCCCGGGAGGTAGAAGCTGAGAGGCGGCTGCAGACAGGGGCTCCCCAAGCGGGTGGGAGCCTGAATCCATTGCGGGAGGTCTGTGCATAAACCCCCTGAGGGAACTGAGCCTGAGAGGTGGCCCTGCCCCGATCTCAGCACCAGAACATAATCTCATACTGAATAGCAGCCCTGCCCCCGCCAAAAGCCCTGAGGCTGGAAGCAGCATTTGAATCTCAGACCACAAACACGGGCTGGGAGGATCAGGAGGTGCGGTGGGTGTGAGGAAAATATTCAGAGGTCAAGTCACTGGCTGGGAAAATGCCCAGAAAAGGGAAAAGAAATAAGACTATAGAAGGTTACTTTCTTGGCGAACAGGCATTTCCTCCCTTCCTTTCTGATGAGGAAGAACAATGCTTACCATCAGGCAAAGACACAGAAATCAAGGCTTCTGTGTCCCAGCCCACCCAATGGGCTCAGGCCATGGAAGAGCTCAAAAAGAATTTTGAAAATCAAGTTAGAGAGGTGGAGGAAAAGCTGGGAAGAGAAATGAGAGACATGAAGTCAAAGCATGAACAGCAGATCAGCTCCCTGCTAAGGGAGACCCAAAAAAATGTTGAAGAAATTAACACCTTGAAAACTAGCCTAACTCAATTGGCAAAAGAGGTTCAAAAAGCCAATGAGGAGAAGAATGCTTTCAAAAGCAAAATTAGCCAAATGGAAAAGGAGATTCAAAAGCTCACTGAAGAAAATAGTTCTTTCAAAATTAGAATGGCACAGATGGAGGCTAATGACTTTATGCAAAACCAAGAAATCACAGAAGAAAGAGAGAAGAATGGAAAAATGGAAGATAATGTGAAATATCTCATTGGAAAAACAACAGACCTGGAAAATAGATCCAGGAGAGACAATTTAAAAATTATGGGACTACCTGAAAGCCATGATCAAAAGAAGAGCCTAGACATCATCTTTCATGAAATTATCAAGGAAAACTGCCCTGAGATTCTAGAACCAGAGGGCAAAATAAATATTCAAGGAATCCACAGAACACCGCCTGAAAGAGATCCAAAAAGAGAAACTCCTAGGAACATTGTGGCCAAATTCCAGAGTTCCCAGGTCAAGGAGAAAATACTGCAGGCAGCTAGAAAGAAACAATTCAAGTATTGTGGAAATACAATCAGGATAACACAAGATCTAGCAGCCTCTACATTAAAGGATCGAAGGGCATGGAACAGTATATTCCAGAAGTCAAAGGAACTAGGACTAAAACCAAGAATCACCTACCCAGCAAAACTGACTATAATACTTCAGGGGAAAAAATGGTCTTTCAATGAAATAGAGGATTTTCAAGTATTCTTGATGAAAAGACCAGAGCTGAAAAGAAAATTTGACTTTCAAACACAAGAATGAAGAGAACCATGAAAAGGTGAACAGCAAAGTGAAGTCATAAGGGACTTACTAAAGCTGAACTGTTTACATTCCTACATGGAAAGACAATATTTGTAACTCTTGAAACATTTCAGTATCTGGGTACTGGGTGGGATTACACATGCACACACGCTCACATACATAGAGACAGAGTGCACAGAGTGAATTGAATAGGATGGGATCATATCTTTAAAACAAAATGAAATCAAGCAGTGAGAGAGAAATATATTGGAAGGAGAAAGGGAGAAATTGAATGGGGCAGGTTATCTCTCATAAAAGAGGCAATCAAAAGACTCATTAGTGGAGGGATAAAGAGGGGAGGTGAGAGAAAAACATGAAGTCTACTCTCATCACATTCCACTAAAGAAAAGAATAAAGTGCACACTCATTTTGGTAGGAAAACCTATCTCACAATACAGGAAAGTTGGGGATAAGGGGACAAGCAGGGTGGGGGGGATGATAGAAGGGAGGGCATGAGGAGGAGAGTGCAATTCGAGGTCGACACTCATGGGGAGGGATAGGATCAAAAGAGAATAGAAGTAATGGGGGACAGGATAGGATGGAGGGAAATATAGTTAGTCCTATACAACACAACTATTATGGAAGTCATTTGCAAAACTACACAGATATGGCCTATATTGAATTGCTTGCCTTCCAAAGGGAAGGGGTGGGGAGGGAGGGAGGAAGAGAAGTTGGAACTCAAAGTGTTAGGATCAACTGTCGAGTAATGTTCTTGCCACTAGGAAATAAGAAAAACAGGTAAAGGGGTATAGAAAGCTATCTGCCCCTACAGGACAAAAGAGAAGATGGAGACAAGGGCAGTGAGGGATGATAGAAGAGAGAGCAAATTGGTCATAGGGGCAATTAGAATGCTTGGTGTTTGGGGGGGGAGGGGATAAAAGGGGAGAAAATTTGTAACCCAAAATTTTGTGAAAATGAATGTTAAAAGTTAAATAAATAAATTTAATAATAAAAAAAAAATAAAAAATAAAAATAAAAAAAAAGAAATAAAGGGAGATGGGAGAAGAGGAAAGGGGGAGACAGAATAGGGTAAATTACATTACATGAAGAGGCACAAAAGACCTATAACAGTAGGGAGAAAAAAAGGAGGGGGTGAGCATTATTTGAATCTTACTGTCATCAGATTTGGTTCAAAGAAGGAATAATAAATGTACTGAACTGGGCATAGAAATTTATCTTACCCTATAGGGAAGCAGGAGAAGAAAAGGGAAAGAAAATGGGGGAGGGAATAGAAGGGCAAAAAGAATAGTGGACAGAAGGAGAAGGAGAAACAGGAGAGAAAAGGGAGAAGGGCTGATAGAAGGGAGGGCAGATTGAGAGAGGTAGCGGTCAGAAGCAAAACACTAATGAGGAGGAACAAGGTGAAGGGAGAAAGAAAAGTAAAAGTAAGGAGAAAAATAGCATGGAGGAAAATATATGGTTAGTAATCATAACAGTGAACATGAATGGAATGAATTCTCCCCCCAAAAAAAGGAAGTGGATAGCAGAATGGAATAAAAACCAGAATCCTACAATATACTGTTAACAAGAAACACATCCGAAGGAGAGAAATGCACCAGAGTAATGGTAAAAGACTGGAGTGGAATATATTATGCTGAATATATTCAGCTGAAGTAAAAAAAAATGCAGGGATAGCAATCCTGATCTCAGATGAAGAAAAAGCAAAAATATACCTACTTAAAGGAGATAATGAAGGAAACTACATCTAACTAAATAGTACCATAGACAATGAAGTTATATCAATACTAAACAGATATGCACCAAGTGTTATAACATCCAAACTCATAGAGCAGTTAAGAGACTTTACAGGAAGAAATAGACAGAAAAACTATACTAGTGGGGAACTTCAACTTTCCTGTCTCAGAATTAGATAAATCTAACCACAGAATAAACAAGAAAGAAGGAGGTAAATAGAATTGTAGAAAAGTTAGATATGATAGACTTCTGGAGAGAACTGAATGGAGATAGAAAGTAATATACCTTTTTCTCAGCATTATATGGCACCTAAACAAAAATTGATCATGTATTAGGGCATTAAAAACCTCAAAATAAATGCAGGAAAGACAGAAATATTAAATGCATCCTTCTCAGATTATGATGTAATAAAAATTATGTGTAATAAAGGGCCATGGAAAGATAGATTAATATTAATTGGAAACTAAATAATCTAATCCTAAAGAACAAGTGGATCAAGCTATAAATCATAGAAAAAAGCAATAATTTCATCAAAGAGAATGGCAATAAAGAGACAACATATCAAAATTTATGGAATGCAGCCAAAGGAGTTCTGAGTATCTCTAAATGCTTACTTGAATAAAATAGAGAAAGAGGAGATCAATGAATTGATCACATCATTTAAAAAGCTAGAAAAAGAACAAATTAAAAATACCCAATTAAATATCCAATTAGAAATTCTGAAAAACAAAGGACAGATTAATAAAATTGAAAGTAATAAAGCTATTGAACTAATAAATAAAACTAAGAGCTGATTTTATGAAGAAACCAAGGAAATAGATAAATTTTCAATTAAAGTAATTTTAAAAAAAGGAAAGAAGAAAACCATATTACCAGTATCAAAAATGAAAAGGGTGAATTCACTACCAATGAAAGGGAAATTAATGCAATAATTAGGAACTATTTTGCTCAACTATATGCCAGTAAATCTGACAATCTAAGTGAAGTGCATGAATATTTATAAAACTATAAATTGTCCAGATTAACAAAAGAGGAACTAAAATATTTAAATAACCCCATTTTAGAAAAAGAAATTTGAACAAGCTATCAATGAAGTCCCTAAGAAAAAATCTCCAGGGCTGGATGGATTTACTAGTGAATTATATCAAACATTTAAAGAACAATTAATTCCAATACTATATAGACTGTTTGGGGAAAGTGGCAAAGGAGTCCTACCAAATTATTTTTATGACACAAATATATTGCTGATACCTAAACCAGAAAAAGCCAAAGCAAAAAGAAAATTATAGACCAATTTCCCTAATGAATATTGATGAAAAAAATAAATATTAGCAAAGAGATTACAGTAATCTATCATGAGGATAATATATTCTGACCAGTTAGGATTTATACTAGGAATGCAGGGCTGGTTCAATATTAGGAAAACTATCAGCATAATTTACCTTATCAATAACAAAACTAACAAATCATATAATTATCTCACTAGATGCTGGAAAGACTTTTGACAAAATACAGCATTCATTCCTATTAAAAACACTAGAGAGCATAGGAATAAATGGAGTTTTCCCTAAAATGATAAGTAATATCTATCTAAAACCATTAGCAAGTATTATACATAATGGGGATAAGCTAGACACTTTCAGGTGTGAAACAAGTATGTTCATTATCACCACTATTATTCAACATTGTACTAGAAATGCTAGCTTTAGCAGTAAATGAAGAAAAAGAAATTGAAGAAATTAGAATACGCAATGAGGAAACAAAACTATCACTCTTTTCAGAAGCTATGATAGTATACTTGGAAAATAAACTAAAAAACTACTTGAAATAATTAACAACTTCAGCAAAGTTGCAGGTTATAAAATAAACACACCTAAATCATCAGCATTTCTATACATTACAAACAAAGCCCAGAAGCAAGAGATAGAAAGAGAAATTCCATTTAAAATAACTGCAGACACTATAAAATGTATGGAAGTCTACCTGCCAAGAGAACCCCAGGAAATATATGAACACAATTCCAAAACACTTTTCACACAAATAAAATCTGATCTAAACAACTGGAAAAATATCAATTGCTCATGGGTACACCAAACTAATATAGTGCAAATGGCAATCCTACCTAAATTAATTTACTTTATTCAGTGCCATACCAATCAGGCTACCAAAAATTATTTTATATAGTTAGAAATAGATAATAGATAACAAAATTCATCTGGAAGAACAAAAGATCAAGAATATCAAGGGAATTAATGGAAAAAAATGCCAAGGAAAGTGGCCTAGCCATACCAGATATAAAACTTTATTATAAAATGGCAATCATCAAAACTGCTTGGGACTAGCTAAGAAATAAAGTGGTAGATCAGTGGAATATGTTAGGTACACAAGATACAGTAGTCATTAACTATAGTAATCAACTGTTTGATAAACCCAAAGACTCCATCTTCTGGGATAAAAATTATTTGACAAAAATTGCTGGGAAAATTAGAAAACAGTATGGCAGAAACTAGGCATAGACCAACATTTCACATTATATACCAAGATAAGGTCAAGAACATTTCACACTGTATACCAAGATAAGGACAAGATGGGTACATGATTTAGACATAAAAGGGTGATGTCATAATTAAATCTGGAAAGGAGAACAATTTATGACCAAACAAGAGATAGAATACATTATGAAATACAAAATGGGTAAGTTTGATTACATTAAATTAAAAGGTTTTTGCACAAAGAAAACCAATGCAGCCAAGATTAGAAGGAAAATAGAAAACTGGGGAACAATTTTTACTGCCAGTGTTTCTGATAACGGCTTCATTTCTAAAATATGTAAAGAATTAAGTCAAATTTATAAGAATACAAGTCATTCCCCATTTGGTAAATGGTCAAAGGACATGAACAGGCACTTTTTAGAGGAAGAAATTAAAGTTATCTATGGTCATATAAAAAAAGTTCTAAATAACCATTGATTAAAGAAATACAGATTAAAACTACTCTGAGGTATCATCTCACATCTATCAGATTGGCTAATCTGGCAGAAAAGGAAAATGATAAATTTTGAAGATGTGGGAATATTGGAACACTAAGGCATTGTTCGTGGAGTTATAAACTGATCCAAGAATTCTGGAGAGAAATTGGGAAGTATGTCCAAAGGGCTATAAAACCATGGGTAAATTTTGATCCAGCAATATCACTATTAGGTCTGTATCCCAAAAAGAACTTAAAAAAAGGGAAAAGAACCTACATGGACAAAAATATTTATAGCAACTCTTTTTATGGTGGCAAAGAATTGGAAATTAAAGAGATGCCCATCAATTGGGGAATGGCTAAGCAAGTTGTGGTATATGAATGTAATGGAATACTATTGTGCTATAAGAAATGATGAGCAGGCAAATTTCAGAAAAACCTGGAAAGACTTAACATGAACTGATGCTGACTGAAGTGAGCAGAGCCAGAACAGTGAAATGATCAACTTTGACAGACTTAGCTCTTCTCAGCCGTACAATGATTTAAGGCAATTCCAAAAGACTTATGATGGAAAATGCTCTTCACGTCCTGAGAAAGACTTAGGGAGTGTGAATGCAAATCAAAAAAACACTATTTTCACTTGGTTTTTCTTTCTTGTGGTTTTTCCCTTTTGTTTTGATTCTTCTTTCACAACATGATAATGTGGAAATATATTTAATATGATTTTACTTGTATAACCTGTGTCAGATTGCTTACTGTCTCAAGGAGGAAAGTGGGGAGAGAGGGAAGGAGGCAAATTTGGAAATCAAAAGCTTATAAAAGTGAATGTTGAAAACTAAAAAAAAAAATAAAAGGAAAAGAAACCCTCTTCCATTTTGACTGCATGGGATAGTTACAATTTAGCTTATAAAATTTAGTTTAGTCATGCAATATAATTCATGTATTTAGAACAAGTCTACACCCTCTCATTCTT
This sequence comes from Notamacropus eugenii, assembly GCF_028372415.1. NCBI lineage: Eukaryota > Metazoa > Chordata > Mammalia > Diprotodontia > Macropodidae > Notamacropus > Notamacropus eugenii. The sequence goes on along the minus strand of NC_092873.1, from coordinate 177,199,185 downwards.
TGTATTTATTCCAAACTAGTTTTTAATCACCAAAGTTATATCCCACATGCATAAATGTGTCTCTTTACAAAAAAGCCTCCACGATAAGGTCTATCCAAACATGGGGAACCATTTAGATTCTTCATACCACTGACTTCTGTGAGTTCAGTTGTCAACATTTATGCAGGTGGCTTAAATCTCTGTCTGTTGTTTTGACCTCTCATCTCTTTGTCCAACAAACCAGCCCCATTCCCTTTCTTTTCCTAATGCCATATTTCTAAAAATAGTACTTGAGCTTGAAGTCGGACAGCCTAAGTCCATGTTTCAAATCTTCCACTTGTTCAATACGATCTTGAGCTAACAGTCTAATGGGATAACTCTTTCTGAGCCACTGCTTTCTCATCTTTAAAATGAGGATGATACTTATTTCATTTTGTCACAGGATTCTTATGAGGATCAAATGAGATAATATATATAGTACCTTAAAAGGAAACATATGCTTATGTAAATGCTTATATGTATATGTATATATGACCTTTATTTTTCAGTTTGCTTTATTACCCAGTATACAAACTATATTCATTTCAGTTTTCCTGACCTTCTTATGCTCCCTTTCCATGTCCTCTCAAAATTCTATTTATTGTTCAATATCCAAATCAAGGCATGCTTCCTCCATGAAGTCTTCCACTACTCCCCAGAATTTGCTATCAGAACCTCATAGCTAATCATTTAGTTGTTCTCTGTATGTGTTAATTGCTCTGTATCATATTCCTAACTATGTTTTAATCTGCTTGAGGGGAGGGACCATGTTTTATAATTGTTCTTATCTCCCACAATAATACAATGCTAAGCACAGATTAGATGCTCAAAAATATTTCTTGATTTATTAAGCCATATCTAGTGGCTGGACTTTTAAAGTGGGCCATTAATAATGCTAGCAATTACAGCTAAATTCTGAATTAAGTGATTGCATTATTTGAATTTTCAATGAATATTTCCATTGAACTAGAATCAATTACCATATTTTACATATAATTATAACTTAGGAGAGTGTAAATTTGAATAATATGACAATTTCTTGTGATTCTTTATTTGCACTAGCCAGTTTCTAACTATAATAGCTAACATTTATAAAGTTTGCAAAATACTTTTACAAATATTATCTCATTTTATCTTCACAGCAATCCTGGGAAGTAAGTACTATCATTAACCCCATTTTACAGAGATAGACAGAGGTGAAGTGACTTGCTTAGGGTCACACAGCTAGTAAATATCTGAAGCTGGATTTGAGCTGTGAGATTCCTGATTCAGGTCTAGGAATCCATCCACTACACCACCTACCCCTACCTCACTAGTAATACAAATTACTAGCAAATGAACTTGCCCAAGTTCTGACCTTCTTAAATGTAGGAACCATATTTTTGTCTCTCTTTGTATCCCCAGCACTCAGCACAGTGTTGCAAATGTTTGTTGACTAACAAATATGTCACACAAGGACAGAGGCAAGCTGACCCCCCAAAAGGAAGAGATCTTCAGGCTTTTTTATAGTAATCTAGTCTTTTTAGTAGAACCACCACATCTGGACTCTACCTCTAGTACCTCATGTACTATGTAAGGAAGTAGAAGGGACCCTTAAGAAGATTAAGTTGGGAAGAGTGACTGCCCCTGACCAAAAACACATAGAAAAAAATCTGTGCTAGGGGTAATTTTTTTAAATAACCAGGGATGGATTTTCAAGCTACCTCAAAGAATCAAGTCAATAAATATTTATTAAGCACCTCCCACGTGCCAGGCACCTTGCTCAACCCTAGGAATACAAAGAAAAGCAAAATAGTCCCTGCCCTCAAGTTGTTGACAATTTAATGAAGGGAATAACCCTCAAACAACTACGTATAGGCAATATACACAATAAATTGGAGATAATCTCAAAGGGACGGCACTGTTCTTAAGAGAGATTGGGAATTTCTGGTAGGCAAAAAGAGATAAGACTCAAAGGAAGTCAGAGAATCAGGAGGCAAAAATGAAGGTGAGAAGAATTCCAGACATAGAGTACAACTCATGAAAATGTCCTCCTATAATTATTTACTCATCTGAGCCTTTCACCAATCCTGTGATCATATAACATGATCAATTTTAAAAACACTAGAATCATCAAAAACTGTACTGAGAGACCCATAAAACAGCAAAATGCAACTTTGAATTAATATTGAATTTCTTTTCTGTACACTGTCAGTTTAGTGTTTATGTATGATAACAAGCAATATTGGAGGGGGGAATGGGAAGGCAAGATTTAAAATAAAACCATTCAGTGAAAGGAGTGAACTATATTGAGCAATAAACAGTGCCCAATGTCCTTACCCTCCCCAGATATGTTTCATATGCAGACTTGCACATGCCTCTTTTCAACCATAAATTAACTACATGCTTCAAGTGAGATCTCTGTCTTCTTCTTTCAACACTCTCGCCATTTGATATGACTTTTAAAGGTCACCCACCAGGGTTTCTTCTTTTTCCAACCACACAAATAACATAAATCATCCTCATCCATGCCCAGCATAACTAAAAGACATATTTGTCTTGAATGTGTGTCCTCAGTCCCTCTTATATGCCCTTAGAAGAGATACATCCGGTTTCCTAGTACTCCTCCAAATCTTCACCTTGGAATCCTGCTACCAACAGTCCCCTCTCCATTATCTGTACTACTGGCATGTCAGGGATAAGTGAACACCATAGGTAACCTTAAAGTAAATTTAGTCATTAGTTTCAGCCCCACCCCACCCCCTTTGCTCTTTAGCTACAAGTGAGTAGAGAGGTTGACAGATTCAAATTTCCTAGTTGTCCACTAATATGTGCTAATGACTAGTGAAATGACCAGGACATGGTTAGATTTACAGGAGAAGAGGAGAGACAAGGGCAAGGTTAATCTGCAAGATGGCTAATTTTTTTTTAGTTGGGAGCTCTGGGGTTTGTTTTGTTTTACATTTCTAGCTGTTCTCTGTGTATTGAACTTGGACATTAAACTCATCTCAGCTCTGACTTATTTTGAAACATGGTCAGGTAATTTAACACTTTTGTACCTCTGATTATCCACCTGTTCAGCTTGTAAGATTAAAAATTATCTTGCATTTTGTCAATTAAAAGCTTAGGAATCTAATTATTTCAGTAAAATTAAAGAATTAATGTAACTTCAATGAAACTGAAGAAAATATAGGAAAATAATATCTTTGAGGATTTTAATAATAGTTACCATCAATTAGGGAATAACTAAATAAATCATAGTATATGAATATAAAGGATATATCCTAAGGATAAAGAAATATGAAAAATTCAGTGAATCAAGAAAGGAACTTGTATGCAGTGAGTAAAGCAGAACCACAAGAAATATACAAGGACTATAATAATGTAAATGATAACACTAAAGGAAGTTAAACTATGAACAAGGTTGGCCTTGAACAAGGTACTCTCCTCAGTAGAAAAATGGGGATTGTCGAAGTGGAATTTTCTGGTATGTATTGTTAGATGTGGTTGCTATGTCAATTGAGTTTCCTTAAATATTTTTTGTTTTTATTTTTTTTACAAGGAAGGATTCAGTAGGGTGTGGTGGATTTGAAGAGGATATGGTTCATACAGGTGGTGTATAGGGCATAGAGAGTGGGCCTTGAAGGCAGGAAGCCCTGACTTTAAGTCCTGCCTCTGATATGTACAGGCTACATGACTCTGGATAAGTCCCTTAATTCAGTGATCTAAGCAATTCTTTGATACTGTGAGTTGCAGACAAGGTGCTGGCCTGCATCGGTAAAGGGTATTTCCCCGCCTAAGAATTTCCTATACCACTGATTTCCTAAGTCCAGTCTGAATCTCTATCCCTTTAACTGTGATATAAAAACTAAAAACAATAATAAAAGAGATTAACTTCACAGGGATTGGAACATACTTCTCAGACTTGAAGTTACTGGTACAAGTTACCAGAAATATTTTCTGGCTAGCTGAAGTAGCTATCTGGGTCCTTGGCCCAGATCAAACTAGGTCTGCAATTCTATCCTCACAAATTCCATGACAACTAAGCCAAGGTTGTTCCAGTTTCCCTTCACATTTGTTTGGATAGGTCCTATATGGCTGATACCATTGATAACAGAAGAGAGGCCCCTGCTGGATGATTTTGAGAATTTTCATCTTGAAACTCAAAGGAATCTTTGGAAGCCTCATCCAGGCCATGTTCACCAACAGACAACTTAGTCAGAGGCAAGACTCACTCATGGAGTATCCCAACCATTTCTACATGATGAATCTCTATTTAAGAGGTACCTTGTACAAAGGGAAGTCTTGAATTTTGAGTCTGACTTGAATACTGACTTTTCCATAACTTCCTTACAGTGTGGCCTTGGGCAAGTCTTAATTCTCTGGGTCACAGTTTCCTCAACTATAAAATAAGAAGGTTGGTTCAGACAATAATAATGGCTAGTATTTGTATAGCACTTTAAGAGTTGTAAAGTACTTTATATTTATCTTTTCAATAGGCATGGTAGTAGGCATAGTTCTTGTTTTTAGTTTTCATTTAAATTTTATTTTTTATTATTTAGAAATTTATTTTCTCTTCCTCTCACTACCGTTTTCATTGGGAAAAGAAAAGGGAAAGCAAATTCTTTGTATACTCATAGTCAAGCAAAGCAAATTCCTCCACTGGCCATCTTCAAAAATTATGACCCCATCCCTCTGTCAAGAAGTGTATAGCACACTCCATTTTCAGTCCTTTGTAATCATGGATGGTCATTTTATCTTCACAACAGCACATTACTTAATATTGATAGTATAGTTTTTAATTCTACTCCCTTCATTCTCGATAGGTTTATACAACTCTTCAATGTCTTAGAAATAATTTATTTCCTTATTTCTTATAACATAGTATTCTATTACATTCATATAACAAAATCTGTTTAACCATTCCCCAACATCTCTTTAAGTACCAGTTTTGAGCACCCCAGAAAGAGCTGCTATAAATATGTATGTATACATATTTTCCTCAGGCAAAGTTATTAGCTTAAGTCAGAGCCTAGTTGTTAACCAGTTATTCTCTCTGCATTCCCCATCCTTCCAACTTACCACCAAAATAAAAACTTACCAGAAAGTCCTGATTTTCTAACAGGTGCATTATTCTTACAAGAGGCAAAGACTCTCTTGGCAACATCATAGTCTGGATGTGATCACGCACAGTCTTTCCGTTGGTACAAATTATGTTGCTCACGATTATTTGAGGTCCCTATGCACACTGAATTAGAAAAGCTATAGATTAGTCAACAAGAACTAGAGTTTTGAGGAATCACCGTGCACCACCAGGTGGTGAGGCTGGGACACCACAAGATGAAAGGTATTCTGATGTAGGCAGCTCCTACAACCAATAAAACCCCACAGCAGCTCCTGTGAATTGCTGGGTATCACTGCTGCTTCACTGCTCACCCCTTTGACAAACTTTTTAAGGCCCCCAAGAACTCCAGGGGAAAACAGGAGATGGAATAGAGCTTTAGAAGCATTTTGCCACCCCTACTCTTCTGGCATGCCCTGGTTTCCAGAAACTCTTCATGATCAATAAACAAGCACTTACTAAGCATTATGTTCCAGGCACTATGCTGAGCACTGGGGATACAAAAAAAGACCCAAAAATACTTAGAAGCACACGATATAGTGAGGGAGACAACGTACCAACAACCATGAACTTACGAGATATATAAAATGTAGGCAAATGGGAGGTAATATCAGAGGAAAGGCACTAGCAGTAAAAAGGTCCAAGAAAGGCTTCTTAAAGATTTTAGCTGAGTCTTGAAGGAATCCAGGGAAGCCAGGAGGCTTCATGAGTAGAGAGAACATTCTAGACAGAAGAGACAATAAGAGTAAGAGTCAGGAGATTGAGTGTCTTGTATAAGGAAGGGCAACAAGGCCAGGGTCATTGGATCAAAGACTATATGGATGGAAATAAAGTGTAAGAAGACTGTAAGAGGTAGGAGAGTCAGGCTATCAAGGGCTTTAAAAGGCAAACAAAGGATTTTATATTTGATGTGGAGGTAATAGGAACTCATTGGAGTTTATTGAATGGGGAGTGGGAGAGACAATTATGTGACATAGCTAGACATGCACTTTAGGAAGATGATGAATGGGTAGATGAATAGATGAATGAATAATGATACAGTGTTTAACTGTTTACTATATGTCAAACATTGTGCTAAGTGTTAGGGATACAAATATAAGAGCTAAGACAGTTCCTGCCTTCAAAGAACATATATTCTAATGGGAAGAGCTATAAGGAACGTGTTGACAAGGTGGGATATTTTGATTTAAAAAGTTACAGGAATGTTGGGGTAGGTAGGTGGTGCAGTGGGTAGAGCACCAGCCCTGAAGTCAGGAGGTCCTGAGTCAAATCAGTCACAGACACTTACTAGCCGTGTGACCCTGGGCAAGTAGCTTATCCCAATTGCCTCAGAAAAAAAGTTACAGAAATGGTGAGAAGAGTAATAGGAGAATAGATTGACATACCCTTTTCAGGTGTAAAAACAGAGTTGGTTTACAAAACTAGGCAGGAGCGGAATAAGCAGTTGTTGTTGTTCAGTCATTTCAGTTGTGTCTGACTCTTTGTAACCCTATCTGGGGTTTTCTTAGCAAAGGTACTGAAAGTCACCAACCTCACTTTCTCTTACTGAGCCATCTGGGTCCAATGACCAGGTATTCATCAGGATGGCTCACTTGCACAGCCCTCCCTCACTCAAAAAGAAGTCAAGTACAAGTCATCATTTCTCTGATGTCATGGTCTTCTTCAAAAAGGATGAACACAGACTGAAGTACTTTGCCACTTTCTTCTCCAGCTCACTTTACAGATGAAGAAACTGAGGCAAACAAGGCTAAGTGACTTGAAAAGGATCATACAGTTAGTGTCTGAGGCTGAATTTGAATTCAGGTCTTTCTGACTCAAGGGCTGGCACTATACGAACTGTACCTAATGCCCTAATATGCATTTATATAGTACTTACTATGTGCCAACCACTATGCCAAGCAATTTTTTTGAAAAAAAAAATCTCATTTGGTCATTACAACAATCCTGTAAGATAGGTGCTCTCATTATCTCCACTTTATAGTTAAAGAAACTGAGGCAAACAGAGGTTGAGTGAATTATTTATGGTCACACAGCTAGTAAAATTTCTGAGGCTTGATTTGAACTCAGGTCTTCCTGCCTTCAAGCCCAGTGTGCTATCCACTGCATCACCACCTGTCTCTAAACTAGAAAGGATAGTGGTAAGTATAGCTTGGATATGCACTGGAATGGTAGATAGTGGATAGGACAGAGTTGGCTGGGGAGTGAAATGAACTGGGCCTGGACCCATGCCTAGATGTAGTGGGCTACTAGGTCAACATCTATCAGATAAAAGCTCTTATCAAGTGCTTACTATGTTCTAAGCACTGGGGACACAAATACAAAAACAAAATAAAAAACTGTCCCTGCCTTCAAGTGTTTTGCATCCTATTGGAACCGCTTTTCTTATGAACTTGGCTATCTCCCAGGTTCAGGACACTGTCATGTTGGTTGTGGACATTTTGACTAACATAACCCTGTGCCAGATCCTCCACTGCTAAAAGCTGTTCTTCTGGCACTTATTCCAGTTTCATACCCTTCCATCTTAAAGAGATAATTATGGAACATAATTTATTCCCGATTTATGGTTAGCTTTCTTCTCTGCCCTGCATGTTGAGGTACATCTTGTCACTGTTTTCCACCACAAAACTGATAGTCATACTGAGAACCAATTGCATGCTATAGCTGTCCTGTTGCTTCAGAAGTAATCTTTAGATAACTGGCCTGCCTTAGTGCTACTTGTGAATTTTTCATAAAAATTCTATTTCTCTACACAGAGAAATTTTTTAAAATTATAGCTCCTAATCTAATTTCTTCTGATTCCTCATGATTCAACTCAACATCTCAGTGACCAACTTCTATTTATAAAAATTGAAACCTATGTTTGCAGTGGATACTCCAAAGGCCATCAATATTTCATTCAATGAATTTCTGTCTGCCATCAGACCCCTGGTTAACCTCTACAAGTCAGCAACCATCTTTGGGTCTCAAACTGTACCATTTTATAGCAGCCAACTTTCCTGAGAGCTGGAAGACTGTAACATTAGGTCTTCCCAAGAGAGCAAGAACTGAATACAGTGGATTTCTAGTTGGAGCTCCCTATCATCAAACACATCATTCTAATCATTCATTGGCTGCTCCCTTTATAACCGCGAGAAGTTGACCACAAGTAGGTACTAGAATGCTGGTGGTATTGAAGGTAATTCCAATAAGTCCTGAATTGGCAAGCTTAGAGGCCAGATGAGCATACATGGCAGTCTGCCAATATCCCCACACCCAATATGGTTCCCTAGCAAGGAGAATGGCATCTCGATTCCATTGTGACAAAGGTGCAAAGAAGCATTACAGAAGCCAGTGGGGAGTCAGGGAGGACAGTGGTGGTGTTTTCAAGTAAGAAATGGTTGCAGGCAATTCAACCCTGAGCCTACAAAGCTATAAACTATCTTTCAACACAATGGACCAGAGTATACACTGGGAACCTCTTATTTTTATAGCTCTTTGCTCCCTTCCAGCAGTGCTACTGGTTTTCCTCCGCTGCTCTGCTGAAGCTCTCCTCTGTTCCTATCTGGTGGAATATGTCTCATTGTTGGTGCCATCTTTATCCGCTGTTCAGATATTATTCCTTTGGTTCTTCTCTATTTCAGATTCAGCTCATTACCCTGAAATTCAGCTCTCTTTTATCAGATGGCATCTATCACTCATCTGTGTTCTAGTGATCTCAGTTATTGCTCTTCTTGCTACTGCCTGGGGGTCATCTCTTTTCCAGACACTCATCCCCTATCCCAGGGAACCAGATCTCTAACTTAACCCAATGTGGGGGTGTATCTCAAAAAGCACAACTGCATTATCCTTAAGCTTTCATTTATACATGGTTTCTAGAGCTCCAAACTTCACAGGGTAAACTTCTTCAAGGGGTAGGAGAAAAGATGTGGTGGAAGCAGCTCCTTGCACCATGCAAGCAAATCTTTGTCTCTAATCCTATGGAGACTTATGCCTCACCACTTAAGAACACTGATAGAATATCAACATTGAAAAAAATAGGTCTTTAATTTCGTGGTAAGTCAGTAAAAATGAAGTATTGCAATATCCTCAAACAATTCACCTTGCTCTCCTACTCCTGTTCAACTCTGAGCCCAGTTCCTACATATAAGTACATACTGACAATCTATATAAAGTTTTCTTCCAAATGAACATGGATCCCTGTGGCATATGTATAGGAATATATGAAAAAGCATGAGAAGTCATGAATGGATTATGATTTGAAATGGAAGAGAGGGGAGACTCCTGAATCAACAAACTCAAAAATTCAGTTGAGTACCTACCTCACAGGGTAACTGTGAGGATCAAATGATGTGTAAAAATCTTAATAGAATATATAAATGTCAGCTGTTTTATTACTATTAATAATTCTATTATTGCTAATGATTAAATACAGCAGAATTTTAGGGTTGACTTGTAAATAGATAAGGGTGGAAATCATAAGTACATACTATTGACAAAATAAAGGGGAGAAATAAGCTAAGAGTTGCTACTCAAAAGATATCCTTTGATAGTCACTAAGCTTCATGAAAGGAAGACCCATGTATCTTAGGGACTTCCTATTATCCTGCCGTTGTTTCTTCCACTAAATATTTAAGCACCAGATTTAGAGAGTGAAAGTTTCATGTCTGGCCCAGCAGCAATTAACTTACTATTATTTAACTCTAAACATAATGTTGGACTTCAGACTCAATGTTCTCATCTGCATATCTGCAAAAGCAATTGTTAGAGAAGTGTTGAGCAATCCTGATTCCATTGTTTATTAACTATGAGACTTTGGGCAAGTTGTTTAAACTCTCCAGGCCTCAGTTTATATTTCTGTAAAATAAGATTGGTGGATTCAATAATTATGCTATGAAAATTATGAGATGGATACATAATGAAGTCATAGAAAAGCATCAAAAATTAATAAATATAATATTCATCCAAATTATTCTAAGGGTTTGAATAATATCTGGGAGCCAATTATATGTTATATATTGACCTTCTGAAAAACACTACTTAGGATTAATGTAGCAGAAATGTATTAGAGACCAAAGATCAAGAGTGATTTACCATGTGTGGAAGAAAATAATCATTTTTGTTTGTAACTATTGAGACATAGAGCTGAGAGAGAACAGAAAGGTGAGCAAATACATTACACTGAAATAATTATGATATTGAAGACCTTCAATTTTGCTGTTTAAAACATTTGACAATGGTTATAGCAGATCAGATCAGATCAGAATTCTCTTCCAACACATATTTTCTGGACCAATCAAATTGCAAATCATTAGACCAAAAGGAAACATTAGTTTAGAGATGACCTAATTCAACCCTCATTTTTTTTTTATTTTTTTCACTGCAGAAAGAAATTGACATCCAAAGAGGCTGGCACCCACTCATGTCTTCATTCAATTGAAAGTAGAATCTTTGTTGATAATTTTTCCTTGGTGAAAGATTCTGATGAAACTGCTTAAAATTTTTAAATTTGAAAAGTCTAATTAATGTGAAATAAGAGCTACTTTAGATAATCTGACAAAATTTCACTTAAGGGAAAAATAGTTTTGAGTATTTTTCTTCTCTGTGTAGTTCCCAAACACATTCCATTTAAAAACACTTTCCATTAAAACGTAATTACTTAGCCAGGATTGTCATTTCATTGCAATGTCATGGTATGCTTGCTGGATATTCCTGCCTAAGGCTTATTTTCTGTGCTTTATCAGCTCCATCTAAAATTTCTCAGTTATTACGCTAGGGATTCAGGGAGCAGACAACATAATCCCATGAAGCCCTAACATTTCCCTTTAGAAGTCACCTATTATTTAAAACATTTTTAAGATATAAAAGACATTTGCAAAAGGACTGGGAGGTGAAAAGGTAAAAACACAGGAAAGGACACTCCCCAATTTGTCAAAAATACAAATTACAGTAACTACCACATCTGAGAATATAGGCATTAAAGATTAATGACAGTAGCAGGATGCCAGACAAGATAAATCAAATAAAACTTCTTGTTATTTTTTGCCAGGCCTAGAGGCCTGTGTGGGCTACCCGAGTCTTCTTACCTCACCTCCGAGGTCTTCGGTTGGCCAAAACTGGATGCTCATACGAGAGAAAGGACGTTCCAGAGTCGAACAAGGGTTAAGCTTTATTTCAGGGTCTCGGTTACAAGTGCAGGGAGGTCTTCCTTAGGAGGAAGAGGGGGAGATTTCCTAAGGAGGCTAGGATCTTAAGGGATTGGAAGTAGAAGTACAAGCGGGGAGAGAGGGGGAGGGGAGAGAGGAAAGAAGAAAAGCGGAGCCTACTGTCCTCTTGGCTCCTCACGTGCTAAGAGAGCTTTCAGGCTTCCTCAATCCTACTTAACCTTCAGCCGCATAGTTTGCATCTGAATACCGTGCTGTTAGGTAACTAGGTGTGCCCAGATCCGGGACAATCTCGAGGGCGGGGAGATCTCTCTCCCATCACGTTTCTCACGGGAAGAGGCGGAATTACTCGAGATAGCTCGGTTCACCTCGATTCCCTGCTGTTTCCTGGGGGGGTCTCGTGAGAGCTCTAAGATTTAGAAGCTCCCACGTTTACCCACCCGAGACTGTCCACACGGAATTGAGCTTCCAATCCCAACAATTTTTAGCTTTGCTATCATTTATATTTTCTTTCCTTTAATTTGGAACACCTTCTATGCAGATGGGGACATAGAAATTTTATTCCTTTTGCTACGTGGAGGACAGAAGTCAAAGAATAAAACAAATATATTATTACCGTTTCATTTGATTTTGTGTGTTCCTTGTAGGATGTTTTGCCCCTGAAGATGTATGAGTTGACTTCAGATGCAGAAACTGTTTCTTTTTTTATATTTTCATCCCTGTCACCTAGCACAGTGTCTGGTGACTGGTAGGTATTCAAGACATAAATTTAAGTTGATGATTGATTGATTGAAGTAAAAATATGAGAAACAAAAGAGTAAATTTGACCTATCTGCATGCTGGTGGTAGTTAGAAGTCAGATTTTTTTAGAGAAAAAAAGGAAGTACTTAGAAATAAACATCACACAAAAGTTATCAGAAATTGTCCAACTTCATGCTTTTAAATCCACACTGAACACGGATATACATGACAGTTCCAACTTAAATTAACCCATTGTATCATTACCAGAAAAATATTTATATATATATATATACACAGTTTTTCTATTTTGATCATTTTAATGAATTTAATCTTTCCTGAGATGTCTTTGCTTCCATCTTTTAGTTAACTTGTATCTGCAAACTAATCTTGGAATTTTGCCACTGTCCATCTTGCTATATATCTTCCATTTAAGCAAGTAACTTTCTGTTTTAAATAAGATTTTGTATTTTCACTTTCTCATTTTTTTATTGATTTTTATTAACAATCCAAAAATAATAGCATAGTTTCCCTGTGCTATTCTCTTGTTAAATCCATATTTCATTTTAAGATTAGCATGCTATTTGGACTGATAAAGGATTATGGGACTTAATTTAGCATCTATGGTCATTTGTTTGCCACTATTTCCTAATTCAGATATTATATCCTCAGGTGCCTCAACGATTTGGCTACTGAAGAGAAGTAGCTCAGGAGTCCCTAGTCCCTAAACCCATTCTTTGTATAGCCTGTGTAACTTGAACTGACTAAAACTTGTATCATCGTAGTGTAAAGGAGTTGCAAGGAATTTACTCACTTGAAATTAAAGTGCAGTTTATACTGAAAGAATACAAGTGACAGCAGAATAAAAGCAGTTCAAAAGTGAGACTTCAAAAACTTAAAGGCTTTCCTAGTTGTCTGCCAAAGTGAGGCTGACTGGAGTCTATGATACAAAAAAACCCCCAAAATACCTCTGAGAGTCATAAGCTGCCTACTAGGAAGAAAACTTATCATAAGTGAAGATCACAAGACATCATCAGAAAGTAGCAACAGTTCTACAAGATTTCCCCCCCAAAAAAGTGCATAGAGCTTATTTCCTTCTTCCTTTCTTACTACAATCTCTAGCTGGAACCCTGTTCACCATGTGATGTGCCTCACAATGGTTCTGCTTTCATTCATTCTCTCTCGTAGACATGCAGAAAAGGTAATCACAAGTCAAATCTCCTTTACCAAAACATTTTCTGACAACTTCTGGACTCTGCTCCTAACCAAGATAGTTTAAAAATCCCATAAAGCAGGCACTCAGTCTTTTCTGTTTCATGGTCCCATTTGGCAATCTGGTGGAATCTATGGATTCCTTCTCAGAATGTTTTCAAATACATAACATAAAATACATAGAATTGTAAAGGAAATTTGTTGCCTGTGAACTTATGGGAATATTCTCAAAATAATGATTTTAAGTGCATAAAGTAAGATATGTAGGATTGCAAATGAAATCACTTAGATTGAAATATACTTATCAAAATACTTAAACCAACTAAACAAACTCATGGACCTTAGGTTATGGACTTCTGCTAAGGACTTTCACTGACTGAAATATCTAAACAGGTTCAAAATCCTCAAAACTGATAATGTTCATACCTATCATTCCACCCCTACTTTTTTTGAATTACCAGTGATTTAATGTACCACTTTCTTGACAACTGATTGAATTTACAAAATTCAGCAGCCTTTCTCACAGTAGAGCAGAATCCTATTTGAGAAATTTCACACTTAGATTGCTGAAACCTGAGCTCTTTCAGTTCTTAACCATGTGCAGTATTTAATTTAATTTCTCCTTGTTCATTCCTTCTGTAGAATGAATTTTCTGTCATTTTATCAATTTGTTCCATGATTTATTTCTAGCATTTCCTCATTTTTCCTTATTAATATTTCATTCAATTTTTTCTTCCATAAAATAAATTTTCACTGGATTATTTTCTCTTTCATTGTTGCAGGGTTTTTTAAGGCCTAAAACCCAAGTTTTCTCTGTAGTTCTATTCTGCTATGTTCTATGTTTTTAGCAAATACATCTCAGTAATTTCTTCTTGTTTTGTTTAGTCTCCTAACTCTAGCTTAATTCAATTTGATAAATCTTCATTAAGCTATTATGTATAATACAGAGTAATAGGTATGGGGTGTATAAATAGGGAAAATGATATCCTGCTTACTTTCTGAGAACTTACAATCTGTTGGGCTGGATAAAACAGCAGTCAAAAAGTATGAGCACCTATTCTGTACTAGGCACTTTACTAGATAGTAGGGATGTAAAGACAAAAAGGAAAGAGCTTCTGACATCAAGATTTACATTTTATTCAAAGCAAACAGAAAATAATGACCTTACAATCTGTTTTATGTAAACAAATATAATAGTTCAGCTTTATAAAGGCCTTAAGATTTGTAAATTCATATGAAATGCACACATAGGAAAGATTAAACTAAAACTATTAAACTAATATATTTAGAAAGGAGAGAACAAATCTTGTTGGAAATGACCATGGAAAGGTTCATGAGGAAGGTGACAACTGAGCTGAGCCTTAAAGGAAGGGGAGGATTTTGACATGTCAAAGTATAGGAAAGTATATTCCAGGAATGGGGGGGACAACCTGCAAGAATTCATGGAGGGAGGAGAAGACAAGGCAAAGTGAGGAAATGGGTATTTTGACCTGAAGGTAGATTGCATGTCAGTCTATCAGTCAATTAACATTTATTAAATGTCTGCTATGTGCCAGGTACTATACTAAGCCCTGGGGATGGAGGGGGGGGGGATAAAAAGGAAAGCAAGACAAAACAAAAAAAAATAGTCACTGCTTTCAAGGAGCTCAAATCTAAGGGGGAGGAGGGAGATAACATGGAAACAAACATATACCAACAAAATGCATACAAGATAAATTAAGAGTAATCTCAGAGTGAAGACATTGAGATTAAGGAGGAATGAGAAAGGTTTCTTGCAGAAGCTCAGAGTTGAGTCAAGACTTGAGGAATCCAGAGAAGTCAAGAGGAAGGGATGAGGAGGAAGAGACTTCCAGGCATGAAAGATAGACAATGAAAACTCTTGGAAGGGGGAGATGGAGTATAAAGTACAAGGAACGGCAAGGACACCACTGTCACTTGATCTCAGTGTAGATGGAGGGGAGTAAAATATAAGAAAACTAGAAAGACAGAAAAGGACTAGGCTATGAAGAGCTTTAGAAGTCAAACAGATCATTTTGTATTTGACCCCGAAGGTAATAGGGAGCCACTGAAATTTAACAAATACAGTGAGGGGTGTAGGGACACCATAGTCAGATCTGTGCTTTAGGAAAATAAATTTGATGGGTGAGCAGAGGATGGATTAGAGTAGGGAGAAACTTGTGGCAAAAGAAAAACAACCAGAAAACTATTGCCTTCTGGTTTGAGGTGATAAGGGTCTATATCAGGGTGGTGGCAGGGTGGAAGAGATAGCATATAAAAAATATTATGAAGGTATGAATAACAGGACTTAGCAACTGGTTCAATATGGAGGAGCGAGAGTAAGAAGTCAAGGATAACATCTAGGTTGCAACCCTGGGTCATTGGCAAAATGCTAGTACCTTTTAAAGTAATAGTGAAGTTAGGAAGAGGTGAAGAGTTGGGGGAAAGATAATGAATTCACTTTTGGACATATTGAGTTTAAAGGGTCTATGAGATATCATCCAGTTTGAGATGTCCAATAGACAACTGGAAATAGTATACTGAATGTCAGGAAAGAAATTAGGGCTGGACACATAGATCTGAGAGTCATCACATAGAATTGAAATCACAGGAGCTGATGTGAACAGTACAGGAGCAGAAAAGGAGAGGGACTAGATATAAAGAGAGATTTTATAAGATTTTATAAGAAAATTAGAAGAACATGGAACATATTACTTATTAGACTTATAGATAAGGGAAAAAATTATTTAAAAAACAAGAGATAGAAAGCAAAATTAAGTATAAAATGGATAATTTTGATTACATTAAATTAAAAAGGTTTTGTACAAATAAAAAATATAGTCAAGATTAGAAGAAAAGCAGAAAATTGGTGGGGGATTTATAGGTAGTTTATCAGATAAAGGTATCATATCCAAAATATATGAAGAACTTTGTCAAATCTATAGGTATACAAGTCATTCCCCAGTTGATAATGGTCAAAGGATATCAATAGGCAGTTTTCCAATGAAAAAAATCAAAACAATTTATAGTCATATAAAAATACTCTAAATCATTATTGATTAGAGAAATGCAGATGAAAACAACCTTGAGATATAATTTTATACCTACCAGAGTGGCTGAAATAAGAGAAGGGAAATGTGACAAATGTTGGAGAGGATATGGAAAAACTGGGACATTAATTTATAGCTGCTGGAATTGTAAAATGATCCAACCATTTTGGAGAGCAATCTGGAATTATGCCCAAAGAATTATTAAGCTACCTATACCCTTTGAGCCAGCAATATCATTACTTGATTTGTTTCCAAAGATAATTAGGGAGAAAGGAAAAGAATCTATATGTTCTAAAATGTTTATAGCTGTTCTCTTTGTGGTGGCAAAGAAGTGGAAATTTCAGGGATGCCCATCACTTGGGGAATGGCTGAACAAGCTGCAGTCTATGATTGTGATGGAATACCATTGTGCTATAAGAAATGATGAGCTTGATGGTTTTAGAAAAGCATAGACATATTTTGCACACAAAATAATGAAGAGTAAAATTAGCAGAACTAAGAGAACATTGTATACAGTAACAACAATATTGCTTTAAGAATGACTTTGAGAGATCATTAAAAAAGGGAAAAGGACCCACATGTGCAAAAATATTTATAGCAGCTCTTTGTGTGGTGACAAAGAATTGAAAATTGAAGGGATGCCCATCAATTGGGGAATGCCTGAACAAGTGGTGGTATATGAATGTAATGGAATAGTGTTGTTGTATAAGAAATGATGAGCAGGCAGATTTCAGAAAAACCTGGAAAGACTTGCATGAACTGATGCTGAGTGGAGTGAGCAGAACTGGGAGAACATTGTACACAGTAGTAGCAACATTGTGTGATGACCAGCTTTACAAACTTAGCTCTTTTCAGCAATACAATGATCTAAATAAACAGTTCCAAAAGACTCATGATGGAAAATGCTATCCACTTCCAGAGAAAGAGCTATTGGAGTCTGAATGCAGATTGAAGCATAATGTTTTCTTTCTTGCTTTTTCTTTCTCATTTTTTCCCTTTTGTTCTGATTCTTCTTTCACAACATGACTAATGTGGAAAAATGTTTAATAGGAATGTGCATGTAGAGCCTATATCAGACTGTATGCCATCTTCATGAGGAGGGAAAATTTGGAATTCAAAATCTTATAAAAGTTAATGTTGAAAACTAAAATAAATTTAAAACTTTTTTAAAGATAATGATTTTGATCAAATAAGTTCTTAAGTCTATTAGAACTTTTCCAGTTTGTCATTGTGGCATAGAAGGGCTCCTCTGTTCTGGAAGGCTAAGGCAGCAGAGCAGATTTGGTGAAATCTGTCATGTTTTAAAGGCTTCAGGTACTGTCTTGGAAGAAGAATAAGAACCAAACTTCAGAGTAGAAAGAAAATTCAGTGTCCATCTTTCCATATTATACTAGCTAAAATTAACATCTCTATCATAATACTTGAAGAATGGTCATGAAGATTAGATCATCCCTCCTATAACTATTTCAGCTAGGTAGAAAAAGACTCATCATCAGGAGATTGGTTCTTTTGTAATTAATTCTTTAGACATGGAAATGCAAGAAAAAGTGTTAAGTAGTCCTTCATTCTACACAGTATCTTTCCATTTCTTCAATGTAATGACCATGAAAAATTGGTGGAAAAGATGGCACCAAAGGCTAAAAAAATACACATAATCTATAGGCCATCTATAAACATTAGAAACAACAAAGCACAGTGGATGGAAAGTCAGCCTTGGAACTAGAAAGACCTGAAGTTTAGGACTTTTTTCCAACACAAATTGGCTACGTGATCCTGCACAAGTTAATCAACCTCTCAATGTTCTTAGAAACTCTCTAAGACAAAAAATTGCAGAGAAGATGTTGATCTGCATTAATAGAGGAAGGTTCCTCATCTACAGAGTTCATTATATTGTAAAATCTCAGCTATATTGGTAAAATCCCAGCTCCAGTCCCAATCACTTCTAAATATTAACTTAGTTATTAGTACTCTAAGTATAAGATCTTTGCCCAGTGACCATACTGCTGGAGGAAGTACATCATATCCATCTTGATCTTTTCATAGTAAATAAAACCAGAAGACAAAGGGAAGTTATAGCTCAGCAGAAGGATGGCTCACTGGTTCTGCTTGGAAAAATCAATAAGTGATTTGGTAGACTTGTTTTTACTGTGCTTCCAAAGATGACAAGAAACATCATTTCATGGAATTTAGTGACCTCATATTGCAAAGTTTATGATAAACATCTACAAAAAAGAGAGCCATGAGAATAATTGCAGTTTGTGCCACGTTAGATGAAGAGGATAAGTAGAAAGGTTCTATGAAGAACTTGATAAGATTTTCCAAAGAAAATCTCTATATGTTTTGATACGTGGTAGCTTCTTTACGAAGAGAGGCTTAGAGGAGGTGGTGAAAAGCATGTTGAAAACAGAGTTCAGAACCAGGAAACAAGAGAAGCAAATACTTGTAGTCTAGATAGAAACCTTATGCCTACAGATCATGAATTCTTTCTTCAAGAACACATCTTATAGGTGCTAGACATGGGAAGTACCTAATAACATCACACATTAAAAAATGAAATTTGTTCTACTTTAACAGGAAGAAAACTGGTTACCAATGCAGGATTCACTTCTGAAACATTTATTGGTGTCAGATCTCTGATTTATTAGGGGAAAGATAAAAATCAATACCAAAATAGAAGACAAAAATTTTAAATGAGAAAATAAGCTTCAATTTGACCTAAAATTAGCTGTTGGCAATGAAAAATAATTTTAGGGAACATTAAGATGATACTTTAAATTTGTGAATCAATTCAATTAAACAAAAGTTTGTTAATTGTCTACTATGCACAAGTCACTGTGTTTGGTTCTGGGATGCAAAGATAAAAATGATGCTCATAATTACTCTAAAGTGTTCTGTTAAATTTTTCACATGAAAAAACAAATGAAGAATGCCTCTTATCAAAACTATGATATATAGTTGTATAGACAATTCATAAGGCTGGTCCATAAGTGTATGTTTGCATATATACATACCCATACATATACATGGGACTAGACACTGTGCATAAATAGCCAACTGGATTGCCTTTAGGAAACTATGCAATGTTATTAACAACCCCAAGCTTTTTCCAGAATAAAAGTCTGTCTTTTTAACATCAATATCCTTCTGAAGATAGTGTATGACTACAAGTCATATCTTCAAGGAATTAAAGTTGAAGGTTACACAGAAGACAATACAAATGTATATGGTGGACATGAAAAAGCTGTGACATATTACCAATGAAGGATTTCATAGGAGAAGTAGCATAAGTCATCATGAAGGCAGATGATTAGAAAAGGTGGACAATTTATATAGTGAGGTAAAATTGATGAATAACCCTTTTGCTCTCCTGGCATCCATGCAAAATCAGAAAATTTAGGGGAAGTGGATAGCACATTTGCTTAGACCTAGACCTTTTGTGGAAGATTTATAGAAGGATATACAGAACAGTAACATAGGACAAGAAGGTGTGGATGTATTGTGATCTTTATTATTGAAAGGAGTTATTCACATAATCGAAGTCACAGATCACTTGAAATATCTAAATATGGAAATACCCACAATTGTGTGTATAATATGTACACACAAAATCAGTCAGTTGCAAGTCATGTCATCATCTTGATGTCATGGTCCTCTTCTAGAACGAAGGATAAACACAACCTGTGAGTGAGTAGCAGATTTCTTCCTCTTCCTCCTCTTCCACCTCCTCTTTGTGTTTCACCCCCAAAGCTGCCTTTTCCCTCTGGGTTTACTGGCAACATTTTTTGCTCAAACCCAATTCACTCTGTAGCTCATAGACTGGACAACGAGGCCCCAACCCACCTAGCACAAGGTGGATTTAAATACTAAATAGTAATTGCTTCTCTTTTACCCAGGAACCCTGAAGGTCTTCTCCTAGTCTGATTTTTTTTTTTATTAAAGGGGCCATCTCTTGAGCAATTACTTAAAGAAGTCTATTCACTGAATGGGTATATCTCACTCAAAGTGAGAATGCTATAGGACCTTAGCCTGAAAGGGCCAGGGTCATTGCATCCTGGGCCATCTCCAGCTGTCCTGATGAATATCAGATCACTGGATCCAGATGGCTCAGAAGAAGAAGTGAGACTGGTGACCTTGCACAGCCCTCCCTCACTCAAATCCAAGTCAACTGCAAGTCATGTCATCATCTTGATGTCATGGTCCTCTTTGAGAATGAAGGACAAACACAACAACAACAACAACAATATGTACACATACATCATCTATGGTATATATATACCATAGATGATATGCCAAATTTGGTCTCATACATGTGGGTATAATATGTGTGTGTGTATATATATATACAGAAATATATCCTCCCTCTGAAAACTCATGGTGGCAAAGAGGACATTGACCCTGGCTTTGTGAAAGGTCCTACCAAGGAAACGCGGGTGTGTGTGATAAATTGTGTCTTTTTTTTTAAGGAACAAACCTTGTCTAAATTTAGAGAGAATCATTATGAAATTGGCTGTGGGTTGATTAATTTTTTAGCCTCAAGAACTTTTGAAGACCATATACTACAGCACAGAAAAGTTACATTTTGTATTGGTTAAAGGGAGTACTGACATCAATGAAATCATGGATCTCTGAGGTGACTATGATAAGGGATTCTCTTCTTTCAGTCTCTCTCCAAATATATGCACATGCACACGTGCATATAAATATGCAACACAAAACATTCTCAAGAATTAACAAATGAGAGATTTAATTATGTAAAAAATTCAGAAAGATTTGAAATATCAGTAATCTCAACTTAGAACAAGACAAAAATATATTTATGTCATTTTGCATTCCTTTGAGTATATATACACATATATACATATGTGGGTAAACATAAACAGAACAGAAATTCAGATTCAAATTTATAAGAGACATGTCACATAAAAGGTCTCTATTGATTTGAAACTAAATACACTACTTCCTGATTTTTAAAAGTTGATACACAACTTGTAATTACAAAATCTGAATTTGGTTTCAAATTTTACCCCTGCCCCTCAACTATCTATGTGACCTTTGGTAAGTCTCTGGGCCTCATTTTTCTTATCAATAAAGCAAAAGGGTTGAGCTACCTTCCAGCTGTAGTTTTCTAAGATCTAAGGAATAAATCGTAATATTTGATTTATCAATGTATCTTATGTTAGCTTAAAATTAACAGAAATTCAAAGTTGTGTAGTGAAAAGGGAATAGTATTAGAACCTGAGTTTGGATCCTGGCTTTGCTATGTGTTACATCAGCCAATTTAATTTCCTTAATCCTATTTTTAATATTCAATATTCCTTTTAATTGCTTTTCAGTGTTTTGAATAGTCTTAAAATGAGATATCAGGATGCATTTGCCTGTTTATAGTTTTAAATTAGACTTTGCTTTCAATGTTGGCAGGAATCAGCCCTTTAGTATTTGTAGCACACTTTCCAGGCACATGTTTAATGCATGGTTTATTTGGTGGGTCTGTGATTGTCCTATTTTGTTCTACTCATGAAATTTTATCCCAGCGTAATAAGAATATCATATCATAATTAAAACCAGTCACCGGAAATATCTCATTCTAATAAGTAATCATTCCACAAAGCCACTTTAAATCATTTTGTTTTGTTGTGGTCATGTTAAAAAAAAGTTTCCAAAGAAAGTCAACTGCCAAGTTTCCAAAGATTGTAGAGCTGGAAGGGAGCCTCATAAATCAGCTACTCTAACTCTCTCATGGTATAGATGAGGAAACTGAGACCCAGAGAGTTAACACAACTGGTAGACAGAAAATTCAGGATTCAAATACAGGTCCTTTGATTCTAAATCCAGTATTCAGACACTTATTTATCAAAGATCACATAGGAAGTTAAGGAGCAGAGCCAAGATTTAAAGGCAAGTTCAGATTCCATTATTAAAAGCTGTGTGTGAATTTTAAAA
Organism: Notamacropus eugenii; assembly: GCF_028372415.1. Lineage (NCBI taxonomy): Eukaryota > Metazoa > Chordata > Mammalia > Diprotodontia > Macropodidae > Notamacropus > Notamacropus eugenii. The sequence goes on along the minus strand of NC_092873.1, from coordinate 177,176,989 downwards.
ACCTGGAAATAATGTAGCATGTTTTTAAATCAATGGTTATAAGTCTTTCAAATGATCAATGCTGAATATTAATTCATATACATAAATATTAGCTTTAAATTAGTTAACTATAAAATAGTATGAAACACATCACCAGCAAATTAAATATTACTCACAATGTTGTTCATAATCTTTCCAAAATTTCATGATAACCATGAGATATTTCATACCCTAATGGTATGCAATATTTCATCACTATGATCTCTGGGTATCGTAGACACGAATCACAGTGAGAGGTTTGTGGATTGCTATATACAATTCACCAGTATCTGTAGTTGCAACTGACTTGCCCCATAGAAACTCTCCAACCCTCCCCAAAGGATGATTCTGGTACCCAGTTGCTTTTTACCTTATCTCCAGCCATTTTGTAAACTGTTTTCAACCGGGCATCTCCATTCCAAAATGCCACCACTTCTCTATGTTCTCCCACACTTTTCCACAATTTATGTTATCTTCATTCAAAAGTGCAAATAATTTGGACTTCCTAGTCTGAGTTTCTTTTTTTCATTTTATATTCTATTTTACGTTTGTAGCTACAGAATTTTAAAGGATCACAAGTCAACTATCCTATTTCCTTTGGATTAGATACCTTTGGGATACAAGAGTTGGAGAGAAAGGTCCAAAAAGAAAGATGCAGGATCATCTGGCAATATCTTTTTAATTAGTTATTATAGGTTCAATTTTTTTAGAATAATCTATATCAAATCAATTTAGATTTCAAGTAGCTCCATTTGAATCTCACTATCTAAGTTGGAGCTTATATAAAGTATATTGTACGTAGTTTATTAATGAATACTATAATACTCCTCCATTGATCTGACTCACTTAAGCATCTTAGCTTCTATGGCTGACCCACAAATCCCTTTGGGCATCTCTCTGCTTTTCTTCAACTTCAGCATCATCTCCAATTTATTGGGCAGGAATTGGCATTTTGAAAACTTCAGTAGACTTCTAGGTCACATGAATAGTAAGATGAAGAACATTTTCTCTGATCCCCATGAACCTTTACAAAAAAGGAGTCATGCACCAAAGATAAAGGAACTTTAGCTGTCTTCATGGTCTAGAACATCTAGAACCCAAAGAAAGCAAAAGAAAACCCGAAACTATGAACTGACACTTTCTGACCCTTAGCAATAATTTAGCACTCCTCCCTCACCTCCCACTCTACCACCAATGAGGTTGCTCTAGAAGACCCAAGGACACAATATCAACTTACAACAAACTGAGCCCTTATACCCCATCTCCCATCCCTCTTTTTTCAGTGCCATGGAGACCCTGGCTCCTGGATGTGGAAATTTGCTTTAGCTGTGACAAATAGCTCCTGAAAAGCAAATGTCAGTTGAGGTCCACACCCTATAATACCATAGTTGCAAAGCTCTGATCTGCCGGCACCAAGCCAAACAATTTTCTAGTTCCAGAAGAGTCTGGAGCCAGGCCAACAACCCCATAACACCAATAGATCTTGAAGGCACGGCAGACAACCCTATTGCACTAGTGCCACAAATCTCTGAACTGTTACTACCAAACCAAAGAACTAAGGAATAAAGGAAGTAGAACAGAACACAAGGATAGGACACTGTGTGGGAGGGAGGCTGTGTTTGCAACGTTCTACCAAGCTTGAGGTAAAGAACACAGTACTCAGCTAGGTCCTGTTCTAACTTTCCAAAAAACAGAGACTTAGGCTGGTAAACCATGAATTGTTTAACAAGGGAGGAAGCTGAGGAACTTTGAGATACGACTGAAGGACCAGGAGTCAGAAAGTGAGTGACAGGAAAAATAAGGGAGGAAAAGACCAAAATTACCTAAGATTTCAGAAAGAAGAAAATGCAAAGATTTTGAACTTAAACAGATAAGTCAACAAGAGAAATAGTGGGGGGGAAATTAAAGGAAAAGTGACCTTCAGATTTAACAAACAAGTTTAGGCATCTCTGAAAAAATACTACAAAACAGAAAAAAATGATAAAATAATACTTGATGAGACAGAGGACCCTATAGAATTTGAAAACCTGGAGTCACAACCTGCTGTTCCTGAGTAGTTAAAAAAGAAATGAGAATTATTTATGTTCTACACAGCAAAAACAATGGGCATGGTAGAAAAACTGGAATTTGCAAAGGCAAACTGCACCAAAGAAACAAGAGGTAACAATAGATAATAGGGAATGCAAATGCACAGAAGTGAAAGACAATATAGAAGAAAACAAGCAAAGCCCAATAACATTGAAAGAAAATATGTTCACTATGCAAGCAAAACAAGGGCATCTCAAATAATAATTCTCCAAGAAGATTATAGGACAAGAAACCTTAATTCCACAATGAAGGAAATAATAGAAGAAAACTGGCTAGAACTTTTGAACATAGAAAATGAAATTCTAATTGAAAGAATTCACAAATAGCCTCTAGAAAAAAAGCCCAAGGCTGCAAATTCCAAGGTATGTATCTAACAATATAACAATTGATCAGATATAAGAAGTGCTACAATTTATCAGGAGAAAAACCTTCACATAAAAAAGGAAAAGACACTTGAATAATGCAAGACTATTCCACACCCACTAGAAAACATAAGAAGAAATGGAACAGTATGTCCCAAAGAGTGACAGAGTTCAGGATGCAGCCAAGGGAAACTCACCCTTTAATTTCGGCATCTTCTCCAATCTTTTTCATTTAGTTTACAAAAATCCCAACCGATTCAATGTTACTTGTTTGACAAGTCTGGCTGTTTTGAAGTCTTTCAAATTAGCCCCAAATCTCTTTCCCACAGTGTCAGAAATTACTCTTGACATTTTTAAAGGAAAGGAATGGGGAAAGTAAATTTAAATAAAAAGGTAGTATTAGATAGTATTTATCCTTAACATATTTGACTCCCGTTTTTGAGTACTTATTATTCGTCTGGATCTGTGATTTCCCTGATGTATGGAACTCTCCATAAGGATTCCTATACCAACTATTTTTGAAACTTATCAACCTACAGTGCTGCCCAGAATGCTGTTTCCCATACATTGTCCAGGATCACATGACCAGTATGTATCACAGGCAAGTCTTGGACCCAGGTTGTCCCGACTCTGAAATCAGCCCTGTCTACTACTAATTGCTGCCTCTTGAGTCTTTATTAGTAGGCCTTCAAAATTTTACCAAATTGATACTACTATAGGCTGCCCCCAAGTATTTACAATGTAACGAGATCTTTTTAAAAGGAAAAATATATAAATATATATTTAGGTACTGAAAAGCAAGTGTACAAAATTAGCTTATTTTTTAAAGCACAGATCAGGAGAATTTTGATATTTTTTTTGCCAACTCCTACTAAATAAAAATGTAAGGTAATATGTTAAGTTCAAAGGATCCCAGGAAAGAGGAGGTTTAGAATGACAAACACAGCAAGATGATTGTTGAGATTGAAGAAAAAATTGACAACGATAAATCACGCTTGCTTGCTCTTTCTCTCCCCCTTCTTAACTTCTCTTATTCCATTCCCAGAGTAGTGCCTCAGAGTTGAAAAGTTTGAAGCTTCAATACTATGTGAGATCCACTACTTCTGTATTCCTCCCTCACTTACTTTCACCCTCTACCAGGAAACTTCCTAGGCCAGCATCTGCTGTTATGGATAGCAAATCCTAGGGCCTTCTCTTTACAAGAGTACAAAACTCTTTAGTGAGGTGAATTCTAAGGCTCCACCACTTACCCCTAGTGAACTATGACAGCCTTGAAGTTTGTGAGGTTCACAGAAAGAGTTACTGAATTTCACAGAGAGATCCCTATCTCTAAGGGTCTGGGGACAGAAATACAAACAATATTCAGAGCACCAGAGACAGCAATCTGTTATCCTTCTATGACAGTTCCAGGAAAAGCTATATCGTGGGTTTATGGAGTAGAGGGTCATATATTTAGACCTGGGAAGGACAACAGCAGTCACCTAGCTCAGAGGTGTCAAACATGCAACTGCTGACAATGTGCTGCCCAACCTGGATGAATTATAAGTGGGAAATATTTATTATAATAAATAAAAACACAACAAAACATAGATAATATTATATATGTTATTGTGGTAATGTCATTACACAGCTTACAGGTGTCTTTATGTATGGTTTAGTGGCTCCCTTTCTATTTGAATTTGACACCACTGATCAAATACATACAATTTTTCATTTTATAGAAAAGAAAGATGAGACCCAGAGAAATGAAACATTTGTCTAAAACCATATAGGGAGTAAAGGTAGTAGTGACAAAGCCAAGATATGAACCCAGGTTCTGTGATTCTAAATCCAATGATCCCTTATACTACAGGCTCCTTCCATGTATGTGCAGAAGGTGGAAAAACTTTATATTCTTCTACTGCTGATGAGACCAGAGAGGCACTATGATGTTTTATTCTAGTAGTGGCAGTAGTAGCAGTAGTAATAGTAGTAGTAGTAGCAGTAGTAGTAGCAGCAGCAGCAGCAGCAGCAGCAGTAGTAGTAGTAGTAGTAGTAGCAGCAGCAGCAGTAGGTCAGAGATGCTGTGATGTTTTATTCTAATAGTGACAATAGTAGTAGCAGCAGAAGTAGTAGTAAAAGCAGTAATAGTAGTAGCAGAAGTAGTAGCAGTAGTTGTAGCAACAGTAGCAACAGTATCAAGAGGAGGAAGAGGAGTAAAAATATCTACATATCTACATAGCACCTGAAGATTTACAAGAACTCTCCTCATAATCCTGTTTAGCATGCAATTGTTGTAGTACAGGTTGAGTAAAGTTCAAGATTCCAAAATCCACTACAAGAAGCATAGGGCACAACAAGACAGAAGAAAGTCATGCAAGCCAGCTTTATTGAGGGGAACAATAAGAAAAGTCAATCAAGGGCAATGGAAGCAAGTCAGGTCTGGTGGGACCTAGTGGAATGGGGTAAAAATCCAGTGAGTTTTATGGTGTTTTTATCAGGACCAAGCAGGACCAGGCTTTGGGGAAATAAGTTAAGAAGTTCAGAGCTGGGGACTAACTAGTCTTAATACATGCTGAAAAGAATGCCTGAAAAAAATGGCCACTAGTTAATTTTTAAACTCCCTGCTGGCTAGAGAAAAAGGAGATTATTACTTCGGGTCTTACTTTGACAGGATGACTCAAGGGATTTAAACTTCTCTGGGGAGTTCTTTTAGCGGGATGAGGAGGCAACTGAAGTCCTTACAGGAGTGTAGGTTTTATTGTCCCTGTTTTACAAAGGGAATGAACAGGAACTCAAAGCAACAGTGTGATATGGTGGAGGATACCGTATCTGGAGTCAGGAATTACCTGCCTGTCACATTAGCTCTATGGTGAAATGCAAATCATTTATTCTCTCTGAATGTTTTCTCCTAGGTCCTAGATTCTAGGAAAAATGAAACTGATGATATAGTACCTACTCCACAGGGTTGTCATGATGATCAAGAGAAGTAGCATATGTGAAGTATTTTGTAAACCTTCAAATATTACATACTATCAGCCATTATTAAGTCACTCGCTCAAAATCACAAAATTAGTATAAATTCCAAAACTTGAACCTAGGTTTTCTTACTACAGAAACACTATTCTTTCCATGTGCTATATTACTTTATCAAAAAGAAAAATTCAGGTGGTAGCAATATTTGAGTCAAGTTTGGGGGGGAGGTGGAACAGGGAATGCAGTATCACTTATGTTCAGACTGAAATGTCATTAACATGAGCCTCCATTACTCTATCAAATATTCTCAGTCATTCTGATGTCTTAATATTGTAATGGTCTTTTCATAAATATCAAGTCAATTTTCAATGACATCTTTCACTCCCATGCATTATGGTTTATTTGTCCTTGAATAGAATAAGTAGTATGACCTGCAAATCTAATTAGGTTGGCCTCCATTTGTGCTAAATCATTTGCTCTTCTAGCGTCTAATGCCTTATAAACCAATTGAACTATTAGTGGCTTTTACTAATCATTTTTCCTTTAGAATTAAACTGAGAAACCATTCCCTTTTTGTTGTCATATAATATCCAAGAGGATAGTGTATATATATACACACACACACATATATATACACATACATATATATGCATATATAATTTATAAACATATATATACATATATAAACATATATACAAATTATATATACATATATAACTTATAAACATATATGTGCATATGTATGTGTGTATGTATGTGTGTGTGTATACATACATACATACACGGTTTTGCTCCATTCCTATTATGAAAACACTATTTAAGAATCCTGTAGTCAGTACAACAGTAACCTTAGGTCAGCGACAGATGTAAAAGTGGCAGTGATCATTAATATCATCATTCCTATTTGCTTTACAGAGTCTCACATTATCTATCCCATGTGAATTTCTTCCACCAGAAGCAACAACTCTCCCTCCCCCTTATGGCTAAAAAGCTAATTGGTTCAAAAATCATTTACTATACTTTAAAATTTTTCATCAGGCCTTTCAAAGCCATTGACATGTTACTTGCCATTACTAGATGTCAAGAGCAAACTGCTAACTATGGCACTCTAAAACATTGCTGCTGAAATGAAAAATAATGAGTAAGCTGACAACTCCAACAGTAAGGGCTCTACAACATCTCAAATCTAAGTTGATTGAAACTTCCCCAAGATTCCTTTGATGTCTTGACTTGACAAGGATGTATGTGCTCTATACCAAGAATACTCAGATTTAAGCATGTCATAATTAGAAATATACATATATGATATACACAACAAATAATATATATTGTATAATAGATATTACTAATACCTAAGAATTTACAAGACAAACATTGGTACATGCTGATTCTTAAATAGTTTGTCTGGCAAAAGAAATAGGATATTCCACAAAAATGTAGGCATTATATTAGTGATCTAATACTCCAGTAATACACTATAAAAACTTGAAATCCAAATTTTCACTAAATATAATTGCTGAATTCATAGGCAATCAAGGCACTTGCAGAAAATCAAGTAGAAAAACTATTTTTATTGAGAAATTTTGTTGGTCAGTCATTTCAGCCATATCTGACTCTTCATGACCCCATTTGGGGTTTTCTTGGTAAAGATACTGGAGTGGTTTGTCATTTCCATCTCCAATTCATTTTACAGAAGAGGAATTGAGGCAAACAGGGTTAAGAAACTTGCCCAGAGTCACACATTATCAAATACATTGAATCAAATTGTGAGTCATGACAGGTCAGCATAGTGTTAAAATACATGCTTCATTCAAGTAACTCTATTATCTATCAATCCTTAAACCTAAGAAAAATATAAACATTAAAAATATTCAGTATTACCATCAGAATGAATTTCTAAGAAATAGATAAAAGGTAAAAATCCCCTCCACTGATATTTCCTGAAATAACAAATATTAATTTTCAGTAGATCTAGTTTTTGAAAGAAATTCCATAGCATCCCAGAAATCTGGATATGAGATAAATCATTTTTTACATATATTGAAAAACTTTTTTTTACCATTTTTCTCTTCAGAGTTAAACAAAGAGGCTACTTTCTTTTATTGCCAGCAGAAAAGGACATGAACTTACTCCTGTCCATGGTTCTGAAGGCTGGCTAATCTAAGGAGCAGGCAACCACTTAACAATGCTACAACTGAACCTCTGAAATTTCAGTTACTTCTTAAAAATAAACAGAAACCACTCTGGAATTTAGTTGAGGTCTCTGAAGACAGCAGTGGGGGGGCAGCAAAATTAGGTTCATGAATCATTCCTGAGTTAGGTACAGAATATAAGAAACAACATTGGTCCACTACCCTTTGCTGCTTATTTAACTATCCTTTACCATACTGGAAGGTTTTCAGAGCTATGGGAGCATTATTGGAGAGAAAGTCCATACCCCAAAGAATTTTGTTCTCATAGAGTTTAGTGACCTATTCTTTTAATCTGTCTTTTGAATTCTGTATGTTCTACCCCTATGAATAAGTCAAATACTGCTGAATCAAAGTGGGAGGGTGCATGTTTTCTGTGTATCCCAAGATCAAGGCCCTTTCTTGGGACCTATGGACTTGCGATTTCTATGTCCTTTGGGGGATTGGTGTGAAACAGAGCATCTCCTGCATGAATTGATCTACTAGATGAAATTTACCCTAGTAAGTTGCTCAGTCTCTTGCTTCAGGCACAACCTTCTGAGACCCTCTTGATTTATCAGTATAGGGGGTATAGCAGAGTACTAGCCATCACATAGTGAAATATCCTGCTCCTTTTGGGATGGACTTTTCTAATGGTAGATGTAGGTGAGGCCAAGGAAAGCAAAAGAATAAAATTTCATGCATGAAACCAGGGATTGGCTAGCCAGTGAGCAGTTACTAAGACAGACTCATTCCACTAGTGCATTGATTCACTAAAAAGCTGCAGAAAGCCTGAAAAAAAAAGACACAGTTAATTATAGCCATAAAGAAAAATACAAGTCTTGTACATGCATTAGAATAGGGCATACAGACATACAGAGCTGTGGAAAAGATCTGATCAAAAGATCATCAAAACAAAAGGAGGTAGAGCTAGATTTTCCCCGATTTTTCAGAACTGCAACTTTTTTTTTGAGAACTTACTATTAACATTGACACTTTCTCATTGAAATAGGAAAGTAAATAGTGAAGATATAACCACAAAGTTTTTCCTTCCTACTGACTTTTTTATAATCAGTTGAATGGATTGAATGAATGAATGAATCAGTTAATTACTAGCTCCCAATTAGTGTGAAAAATGAATCTCCTGAAATACTTACATTATTTGGATTTGCATTACATATTTCCGTTGGGCTAGAACTAATTACCATACTCTACAGAATTATAATTTCATAAAGTATGAATCTAAATTCAGTGGAATACTTTATAACATTCATTATTTGCACTACTTGGGACATAGCTTTCATTGTAGCTCCTAGAAGAAGGTGGGGTTTTTTGTTTTTGTTTTAACTAATGTTAAGTAAATACAGGTTCCAGAGCCTGAACAGTGTTTCCCTCAACTGTGATTATTTAGATACAACCACAAAATTTTAGATTGTGGATAGCATTTAGTTAATGTTGGACGTCTTGTCTCATTATTAATAACAATAAAGGCAAAGAAGAGCATAAGAAATGAAAATTAAGCTCATGAGAGGAGACAGAGGGAAGAGAAAGGAAGGAAAGAGAAGTCACACTGTTACAGTTAGCTCAAAGAAGAGACTATTATAGAAATGACATAGCATTAAGAGTAGTAACAAGGTATCCATCCCACTCTCCTCAATACACCTAGATCCTAACTCCATCATCTATTATGTTGGTTATCCCTATTTGCAAATTTCATAAGTTGATAAATGCCATCTGTGTAAGCATCCAAGTTAACTGATAAAAATGTTTTTCAACACAGGGTCTAAGACATATCCCACTGTATTAGCAATTTCATTCCAAGTTGATATTGACCCGTTAATGACTTCTAATTAAGTTAATCATTCATCCAGTTTCAAATACACCTAATTATTATCCAAGAAGCTACATTTCTTCTTTCCTTCAAGGATCATATGAGAGACTGTGTCAAACACAGTGCTTAAATTAGGTAAACTTTGTTACATGTTGCTAAGCTATCAGTCTAGTAGTAGTTCTTTTAAAAAGGAAATGAGGTTGGTTAGATATAAGTGGTCCTTTTTAAAGTAATTTTTAAAAAGTTAACAAGATTTTTTTATCCCTTTTTCACTTAAAAAAATATTTTTATAGCAAATGTGCATCGCATGAAGCCATGGTGGCTCTTTGTGGTCAGCAATTCTATTTCTAAATGTTTAGAGATGATTTTTTTGAATAATACATTCCAACCATTTCCTAAGACTAACAGTCATATTCACAAGCTTATAGTCTAAAGATTCCACCACTGTCTGCTTTTTTGAAAATGTTATATTTGCCCTTCTCTAAATATATAGCATCTCTCCATTTCTCCATAATCATTTGGAAAATGAGGACAATAATAGGACCTACCACCCATGGTTGTGATAAGGATCACAATAGATAACATGGAAAGCACTTCACAAACTTTGCAATGCTAAATAAATGCAAGCTATTATTATTACTACTATTATGAAAAACTCCAGGAGATTTGCAGGACTGGCAATAAATCTGATAGGAGGACTTAGGGATTTTTCTTAGGGCCTGATGTAGGTTTTACATCTGTACCTGAAGAACCATTCATTCCCCTCTTAAAAGGTGGCACCCCTTTCTCAGGGGTTCAAATTTTGCTACTACTACTATCATACATAAGGTGGTATGATAAGTAATTGATTCTGGGCAAGAATCCCTCCAGTTCTTGACAGAGAACAACCAAAACTGTTACTAGATCCCCCATAACCTGAAGCAGAGGTGGGAAACCTGCAGCCTTCAGGCCATATGGGACCATAAGGTCCCATATGGGTGCAGCCTTTTAGCTGAGTACAAGTTTTATAGGACAAATCTTTTTATTAAGGGAATTTGTTCTGTGAAGTTTGGATACAGTCAAAGGACCACACTTGAGGACCTAGAGGACCCCATGTGGCCTCAAGGCCTGGTTCTCCACCCCTGGCCTGGAGCAAAGCAAGACTGTCTTGCTCCATCTGGCCTGAAAATGGAAATTAGGCCCATGATGATCAGCATCTTACTGTCCTCCAACTGTATCCACAAGCCTCAACCAACAAGAGGTACTTGGGGTTAAGAGGACAGGTACAAATTTAAGTTTCTCCATTCTCAACTACTGTGTAGGAACAAGAGAAATACCATATATCTAAGGGGCTACATATAAGCAAGAGACTTGTCTAGGTACAGTGAGAATACTGGATGAGCAAAGCAGTTTGAGGGGCCAGAAACAAGGTTTTCAAGTATCATAGCAACAAACTTAGATAGCTAATCAGCAAACAAGATCCAAGACAGGGGAAGATTAATTCAAATATGTGCTCAAAACAACAGATCAGCAACTGAGAGAGAAAGATCAAGGCAAGCTTTCAGAACACACAAATTTTCTTCCTCTAGATAGGTTTGGGATTCTGATCTCTTCCCCCCTTTGTCCCATTTGCTATCTTTCTAGGCAGCAAAGTGATGTAATTGTTAGAGCACTGGACTTTGAGTCAAGGTCTAGGTTCAAACCCTGCTTGTGTAAGTGCTACAGACACATTTATTGAAGATCCAGAAAAGAATGTTCTTATAAAAAAAAGTCTTTGGCACTGTCAAATGATTCAGTGTTAGAGATTGACGTGATTATCAGTGAAATGACTATTAAAGAAGAAATATTATCATCGTCTTTACCACTGCAGTCTAAGGACAACGAGATCTTTCCATCTGACTTGCAACTACAACCTTAATATGTGCTGTCTCTCCCAGAAGGGACTGTCTTACTTTTCTATTTGTATACCCAGTGCTTAGCAAAGTGTTTTGCAAATTATAAACCCTTAAAGCATGATATATTCATCCATTTATTCACTTAATATGTCTCGGTCTTAAGTTTCTTCATCTATAAAATTAGAAGAATAATAGCTCCTACTTTGTAGGGTTATTGTGATGATAAAATGAGACAAAATGTATAAAGTGTTTTATAAACCTTAAAGACATACACACGTGTGTGTATGTATGTATGTATGTATGTTTATAACCTCTTGATTCTATTCTGGCTGCTAGCAGGAGGTTCCTGTATCATAGAGGATACTAGTTAGCTCTATCTTGGAGCAATCTACTTCCTCTCCCTCAGTTTCCCCATTTATAGAATTAAGAAGTTGAACTAAATAATATCAAAGATGTCTCCAGTTCTTACAATCTATGATTACTCCAATGATGGCAAGCCAGTCTTTTATGGAGCTCTAGATCTAGAAACTCTAAACTTATGTAACTTGGTATATGCTTTGGTCCAACTTTCTCCAGGTCAGGCCTGTTGCATCAGCCCCAGAGAGTGACAGGACACTTTACAGGTTTGTGGGGTATCTCCACTATCTTCTATTAGCTAGAGTCTTTATTGTGTTTTCCAGTAACTATAACCTCAAATCAATATAACCTAACCATTTGTCACTAAGTGGGTTTTTCAAAGGGATATTTGCTTCACAGATACAGCAAGAACAGATATGCAAACATTCTCACCAACATTTTATAGATACATTTCCTTCCTACAGTTCCTTGGAGACGAGGTACGCAATTAACCTTACAATGTAGCTAAGTTCCTCAGTAGCATTGCTACCACCAAAGTCACATCCAAAGGGAGCATCAATGTCAACTTCAACTGGGCAGAAGTCCTGAAGATCACTCCACGTGATTACTCTGTGCTGGGCTGGCTGCAACACAAGCTTAGATTGTTGGGTTCCCATATTCTCGTGGCTAACACTCCTGGTCAGTGAAAGTCCCAACATCAAAGACTCCACTTACTATAGAACAGGAAAGAATGAGTAAAAAAAAACCTCTAGGACCTAGGTCCATTTATCAGAAACCACATGGCTTCAGTAAGGAAAGTCTCTAGGACTTGTCCTCTTATAGCATGTTTTACCAAATGTAATGAGTGATGAAGGCAACTAGCTCCCTATGCATGAGTGCCATGAAGAGACGACCAGAGCTGACTTTGTCCCTTTGGAATAGTCATCATTTCTGGCTATGCAGCCAGTAGACAAAGGTACCTCCCAATCATATGGTAGGCCACTGGAACAAGCAATAGAATGTCTGTGCATTTAATTTCTTCAAAACTTATCACAAGTCTCCCAGAAAATGTTCCTTATCATCCTCCATAGGGAGATACTATTTTAGCAATCTGATGATGGCAATACATGTTTTAGACCTCAATTATATTTGCAATTTGACTTTAAATAATTCAAATTTCCAGTGCCTGTATGACTTGAGAGACAATATGGATAGAGCTATTTATTGTTGAATCTGTAATGGAACCAAAGATGAATTTGCAGGAAATTAATATTTATCTTCAAAAGAAACTATAAAAAGCATTTTGAAAAAGTTTATCTCTACTAAAATAAAGGTTTGGCTCTTCTGTGAGCTGCCATCTTTAGTGTGTTTTGTGGCTGCATAATTTAACAAATTATTATTTCTCTAATACTACTGTACCATTTGAATTTGCTTAACAACAGTCTATTATTTTGTTATTTGACAGTGCTGACTTTTTTTTCAGTTTGGAAGGAAAGATCCCCTAAGTAGATACCAATTTTGGCTAGCTTCCAAGGGTTGTTTTCCATTAATTTCTGAGAACAGATGAACTGTTGGCCAGTGACCTACATTACAACAATCAGTTGGATAGGTTACAATATGGAGTCACTATTTGCATTTCAACTTTATTTGCCATATGGTTTATGAATATACCAAGAATGAAGCTGAAATTTTTGGAGGTTAAATGAGATTCAGTCAAAACTACAAACAGTGCTGACAATTCTTTGTCATCTTGCAAAAATGTAAAAACTGCTTTCAGGCCAGTGAATATGGGTGTGATCTACTGGAAAGACCTTATGATTTCTTCCTTTTCCTTTTTTATTATTATATTCCAAATTCAAAATTATAACTTCTCAAGAGAAATATTTTACTATTGATATATTGATATGCAGTTTCTTATTAAATGTCTGCCTGTGACAATGCAGCAATCTATAGAACATTATCACATGACTCTGAAATGTCATCTTTCTTGTTTAGGTGCATTTTGTCAAATACTACATGATTACACTTCAAGTGAATTCAAAGATGATTTCTATATCTACAACTAAACTGTAGATTAAGTTAATACCAATAGTCTGTTATATAAATCAATTACATATGTTATCATCATTGAAAGTAATGTCTCTTGTAGAACAGACCCACTAATGAATTGTTGTAGAGTCATGAATGGTTCAACCATTCCATAAAGCAATTTGCAATTATATGAAGAAAGTGGTCAAAATATACATATCCTTTGACCCAGAGATTCCACTAAGTATATTGTCTCAGAGAGGTCAATGACAAAAAGGGTCCCACACAAAGCAAAATACTTATAATAGGATTTTTTTTTAGATTCAATGGACTAGAAATAAAGTAAATTCCTGTAGATTGGAAAATGGATAAACAAGTTGTGGCACATGTATGTGATGAAATAATATTGAGTTATAGGAAACAATGAACGTAATGAATACAAAGAAGCATGGAAGATTAATATGAAATGATACAAAGTAAAGTAAGGAGAACCAGGAAAATAATACACACAATGAATACAATAATATAAATGGAAAGTGCAATAACAATGAAACTATTGGAAGTAAAGCTGGAAAGTACAATGACCAAACTTGCTTCCAAAGAAGACGTATGAAAAAGCATATTTTCCTGCTTCTTAATAGATGGAGGACTATAGGTGTGAAACACATGATGTCAGATTTAAAAAATATATATTGGCTACTCTGCTGGATTATTTTCACATCTTTTTAATTTTTTATGCTCTCTGGGAGGTATGAAATACGTAAAAAATGTTGACAATTTAAAAATAAAAGTTATCAATAAAATTTTAATTAAAAAAAATGTTTATCCAGTAGAAAGAAAATTCCTTGAGAATAGAAACTTTATCTTTGTGTCACAGCTCTTAATTTTGCATAAAGCTGGTGCTTCGGATACAATCCATTTCACTGAAATTATTAGTGACTAATAGTTAGTCCTTAGTCTGCGAGCTCCTTGAGGTCAGGGATTAGCTTATATCTTTCTTTGTATCCTCCTTGATTAGCACAGTGCCTGGCACATAGTAGGTGCTTAATAAATGTTTATTGGCTCTGACTCTGATTATAGCCATACTCAACAATGAATCCTTAACTACAAACTGAATTGGAAGGAACTACAGTCTTTCTTCAAGAGCCCTGATAAGTGGTCATTCAGTTTCTTCTTGAAAACATCCAATGAAGGGAATCTATTTCTTCTGGAAGCAATTCATTCCACTTTGAGCTCATTCTGATAATCAAGAAGTTATCTCTACCTCTAAGCTGAAATCGATCCATCTGTTCTTTCTACCCTTTACTTCAAATTCTGCCAACATTTATCATGGTCCTCTAAGTCTGTTCTCTGACCTAACCATTACCAGTTCTAGCAATAAATGGATTTTCTCAAGCCCACTGGCCATCTTAGTCATTTTTCTCCAGATGTGCTTCAGCTTGTCAAAAAAAATTGTATGATTGTATTTGTATAGAAATTTCCAAAGATGGGCTCCTGACACTAATGTAGGTCAATAACTCAACCTAAAATTATCATTAGGGAATTGAGAGGTTAAGCATAGTAGAGTTACTCAGTCAGTGTGTAAGAGGTGGGACAAACAATCTTTCATGAAAACCTGGTTTAAAAATAATTATATGACCCATCTCAACAAAAGAATATTTCCAGTCAAAATATTCATTTCCTATCATATAAAGCAGTCAGAACAACCAAGTCTAGAAAATCTCCCACATCTTCTTATTGTCCCATGCCTTTCAAAAAAAATCAAGTCAAATACTGTTAAAAGTTCTCTCTTCTGGAGCCTGTGGTCAGGACATACTCATGATGCTTTATGAAAGTCACTATAGAAACTGACAAAAAATTTTAAAAAAAACCTCTCTCCAAGAGTATCCCCTAAAGGATGGAATGCATTTGGGAATTGCTCTGGGGTTCTTAAAGCCTTATTTTAGTCACTTGTGAGGACTAAAACTAATTCATTTTTTTCATGATTTCACTGTCCTAACTGGGTCAAGGGGGAGTTATAAAAGAACCATTCATACTTTTTTTGCTTTTCCTTTGAAATATCTTTGTAAATTGCTTAAAAGAGATACACTGAACATTTGTTGCTACTACTGTTTCATCTCAGAGTACCATGTCTATTTTTCATATGGTTACATCTGGTTACATTTCATGTAAACACTCTCAGGAAAGGGTGATAAAGTTTATTTAAAGAAGATGCTGCTATGGTGTTAAAAACCCTAATATCAAAAAAACGTTGAAAGCCTGGGTTAATTTCTGAGTATGGCTGAATTTGAATCAGGTGGGTTTACTTCGTGTGACATGGAACTAATGATGTAGGGGTGTCATATCAGATAGAGTTCTGGATTTGGAGTCAAGAAAACCTGAGTTTGAGTATTTTCTCAGACACTAGCTGTGTGAGCTGCGGCAAGTCAATTAATTTTTCAGAGTTTGTTTCCTCATCTGTAAAATGGGAATAATAACAGCATCTATCTCATAGTGTTGCTATGAGGATCAAATGACATAATTATGTGAAGCTCTTTTTAAACCTTAAAGAATTATTTAAGTGTAAACTACTATGATTATGATTTTTAGGACAGAGTATTCAAAATGGAGTAGCCTAGCACAATTTTGAGTTTAATCATAATAATAGTTCATTTTTATATAACACTTCCTATTTTACAGGGTATTTTAATGTCAACCACCCCTTAATGTGGATGGTACACATAGTACTGTTCCCACTTTACAGGTGAGGAAACTGGAGCTCAGACAGGCTAAGTGACATACCCAGAATCATATCTCCTGACTCCAAGTGCTGTTCCGGCTGCACTGCAGGGTCTTCCATGCAATAAATCTTCGTTGAATGAGTGAGTCTATTATTCTTTCTTGATAGCAAAATGTGTCCAATCTTTAGCGGTAGCCTAGCAAGCATTCTTTTAAACGCCAGGAATTAGTAGATCAGAGGTGGGGAACTTGCAGCCTCAAACCCCTAGACTAGATAGACTCTTAATTTACAGGTAAAGTTGGTATTTTTAGTACACTGTAGTCATGAGGGCATTTTACCATCACATCTCTCTCAGTTTACTCAAAAATGAATTCCATATAGAGTCGATTAATGATGTCTCCTTCTGCTTCTCCCTAGGAGTGAATGGAGGGAGACGAGAGAGTTGAATGTTGACAAGGATGTTTGATAACTTGCTGCCAAAAACTTGGAATAATTTAAACTGCAATAAAATCCTGCATATGAGAACTTTCCTTATGCTATTTTGAAAATATTTCAAAATAAATTACATGGAATTTTAAATAGTTGCCAGAAAGGAAATATATTTTTTCAGCCCCCTTACAAAGGGGAAGAGCTGAGTTCTTGAAATTCCAGACAGATAGTCAAATCAATTTCTCTTATATAATAATTATTTTTGTCCTATTTTTTTCCTAGTGGCAAAGTTTCATCTGACAATTGCAAATCCCCCTAGGTTTCTTAATCATACGCTGCAGTAGAAATATGCTATGCCTTAAGGTATTTGAATGAGTAATTAATCATTATGAAAAATATTTTTTTAATGTCCTGTTTGTCTATAAAGCCATTGCTTTTGTGGCCTTCTTACTCCATGCTAAGCTAGTTGTGAATGAACCTATCCAAAACTTTAATGAGAGGATTAATGTGAAAATGGCCATGACCAAAATGGTTTTTGTATCTTCTGTCCATTGTCAATAAAATCCAGGTTCTACTTTCTTCTTACATAATATGGTACCCTTGCACAGCCCTCCCTCACTCAAATCAGTCAACTGCAAGTCATGTCATCATTTCCGTGATATCATGGTCCTCTTCAAAAATGAAAGACAAACAACCTGTGAGTAGACCAATCTGCCTGAATGGGGACCCAACTAGTGGGTTACTCTGGTCTCCCTCTCCCTCTCTTCCTCTTCAAAGGGAGGTAAATTTCCAGTTAACTTGAGGTTTACTGCCTAGATTCTTTTCTTCCTTCCTTCCTTCCTTCCTTCCTTCCTTCCTTCCTTCCTTCCTTCCTTCCTTCCTTCCTTCTTTCTTTCCTTCCTTCCTTCATTCCTTCCCCCCAGTTCACTCTGAACCTCACACATTTGATCAAAACGGGTCCGTGGCCAAACTCTACTTATTGACTGCATTTTGGATCTTCCTGTCTTTGAGCGAAGTTAGAGTGAAAGTCAATGGTAACTGTTTCTCTTTGGGACAGCAACCCTAAGGGTCTTTCCCTACCAGCTTGATGTTATTGTTTTGTTTTGTTTTCTTAATTAAAGGGGTCAACTCTTAACTCTCTTCTTAAAGAGGTGAGGCCTATTCTTGAACGGGTATTACCTCACTCTAAGTGAGTACCTGAAAAGGCCTTAGCCTAAAAGGGCAAGGGTTTTCCCATTGCATCCTGGGCCACCTCCAGTCATCCTGATTGTTGCTGTTGTGTTCGACCTTTGTTGCTGAAGAAGACCATGCCATCAGAGAAATGATGATCTGACTTGCACTTGACTTTGTTTTGAGTGAGGGAGGGCTGTGCAGGTCACCAGCCTCACTTCTCCTCCAGAGCCATCTGAATCTGGTGACCTGATATTCATCAGGATAACTGGAGATGACCCAGGATGCACTGGGAGACCTTGGCTCCTTTAGGCCAAGGTCTACTCAGGTACTCACTTAGGGTGAGGTAATGCCCATTCATTGACTAGACCTGTTCAAGTAGTAGCCAGGGAGTGGCCCCTTTAATGAGGCAGAGAAAAATGATGACATCAGGCTGGGAGGGAAACAGTAACAGTTACTATTGATAATCACTGTGAAGCCAGGAGGGTCCAGAAGAGATCCCTTAGGCAGGAGCCTAGCGTTGTTCAATGTATGAGCTTCAGACTATAGTAGGTTTAAAGTTTTGGGACAGGGAGGGGAATGGAAGGGAAAGGAAGGGAAGAGAAGGGAAGGGGAGGGGAGGGGAGAGGAGGGGAGAGGAGGGGAGGGGAGGGTAGAGGAGGGGAGGGGAGGGGAGGAAAAGGCTGTTTCTTAAACAGGCCTATTCAATGAATGGGCTGAATAGACCTTGGCCTAAAGGGGCCAAGGTCTCCCAGTGCATCCTGGGTCATCTCCAGTCATATTGATGAATATGTGGTCACTGGATTCAGATGGCTCTGGAGGAGAAGTGAGGTGGTGACCTGCACAACCTTCCCTCACTCAAAACAAAATCAAGTGCAAGTCATGTCATCATTTCTCTGATGGCATGATCTTCTTCAGCAACAAAGGATGAACACAAAAATCTATGAGTAGATACAGCTGCTTGAATGGGGACCCAGCTAGTTGGGCAGCTCAGCTCCTTCTCTCTTTTCTGTTTCCCCTTCCCCTTTCTTCTCCTCTCCAAAGGAAGGTAAATTTGCATGGCCAGAAGATGCCCAGTTAACTTGGGTTTTACAGGCTAGATTCCTTTATTTTTCCTTTCCTTTCCATCCTGATGAATATTTGGTCACTGGATCCAGATGACTCAGGAGGAGAAAGTGAGTCTGGTGACCTTGTACAGCCCTCCCTCACTCAAATCAAAGTCAACTGCAAGTCACGTCATCATTTCTGTGATGTCATGGCCCTCTTCAAAAATGAAGGAAAACACAACAATTATTTACTTCATTCCTCCACAGTTCCAGTATTGCTTTGATACTATGCAATGTCTAAGAGTTTATCTCTGTGGGTCCTCTTTACACATAGAAATAAAACTAAAGATAGATATCTCTACTATATTTCATGAGTTGCTATGACCAAAAGACCTGGAATTCTACTTCTTGTTATAACTCTTTGCATTTCAATGGACTGAACCTTGGACAGAAGATATTCAGTGCTTTATCTGGCATTTGTCTATATTCAATTTCTTTGTATGGTAGCCTATCCTGGGTACTACTCAGAGTGGGAGAAATGACTCAGAATCTCAAAGAGAAAGGGGGCCCACCTTCTGAGCAGACAGTTTTTCCATCTCCCCAAGATCCTGACTTCCTCTGAACTTGATCTGCAAAAGGATTGTGGGAAGAAGGCTACCAGAAAGAAAGGCAACAGGAGCTATCAGGGAGAAGCTGCTGTTCTCTCTTAGAGTTGCCTCCCACAGGACCGACATAAACTGAGTGACATTTAGTAAGAAATGATGGTGACCCCAAGCATGGGAGAAATCTATATCTCTGTTGAAGTTGTTTATGAAGAAAGAAGCATTGACCCATCTCCCTCTCCTTCAGTCTTTTCAGGGATGAACCAAATGCTCACATGGTTTAGTCACTCATTTCCATTCCCTGCTTCTCCCCTGTCTCTGCCAGACTGTTCAAAAAGATAGTTGGGTCTTGAGAAGATTCATTCTTTTCTCAACATTCCCTTTTACAGTGTTTAAAATGGGATAAAATTGCTAGCCAATAACAAAAGTTCCATCTTGAAGTGTTTACCTAATGTGCAGGTATACAGAAGAGAAGTGGTGCGAATTCCTCTTTCAGAGATAAGACACACATGCATCCAGTGAAGGTGAACTGGAAGCTAGAAGTACGTAGAAGCAAAGGAGGGTTAGAGGCAAAATGTAGAAATATATCCATACACCTATATTCTGTCCCTTTTATGAAAGAAAGAATAAGCCCCAAAACTCCATGGTCTGGGAGGAAACAACCACTTTAATCTTAAAGGCATTGGAAGATTGATCCCTTTTCAAAGGATTCCTTTGGAAAATTCAAAAGAAATAAACTCAGAGGTCTGGAAACAGTGAGTATCATGAAGGTGCAGTAGTTCAGTCAGAAGACATTGACTGTGAATGTGCAAGTACCTTAATGACACTAATATACATCACATTATCTCATAAATATTCTTTTCATAAGAAGCAAATAATGACGAAAGGCTGCAAAAGTGTTTTCGTGTAAAGGAAAAGAGTTGTATTTATTGTCAATGGATGTAAGATATTGCCACTTATGGCAACATTTTGGTACTTAGTATGAATAGAAAAAGAACTTTGTTTTTATGTCTATGTATGAAGAAATATTGATTTTAGGTGGAATTTTGGACAGTTTGAGAAAGAAAACTATCTGTGGTATGGATTTGACAGTTTAGATCTCTTTGTTAACAATGAAGAATGACGCCTCACTTGTGTAGTAACAAATTGATATTATAAAGAGGCAGAAAAGGATTTTTTACTTATTAAAAATGGATAAATGTGAGTGGGGAAAAAACAATCTTAAGAGACTAATTGCCTTCTTGGGAACAGAAAAGCAAGCTTGATGGGTATCTCCCTTAATTTACATATATATCTGCATATATATGCATGTATGTATGTATATGTATACACACACACGTATACACACACACACACACACACACACACACATATATATATATACTTTTGAAGTTATACTAGTCAAAAAACTAAGGGGATGCTTTCTACAATATTTTTTTAAAAGGAAATTTCATTTGGAAAAGCAAAATATCTAGATTATCAAGGGAAATTATGATAAGAGGTAAGGACAAAGAGGGAGTAGTAGTACTTCCAGACCTCAAACTACTTTATAAAACAGAAGTCATAAAAACCAGCAGGTATTGTTTTAAAAATAGAAAGAAAAGAACAGAGCAGAAAAGTTAAGGGAGAAACAGAAACAATGAAAATCAATATAATGGAGAAAATATTCCATAATTCATTCTAAACGGATACATGATCTTAATATTACAGATTACACTATTAAAAATTAAGCTAGAAAAACATCGAATGGCTCTCACAGCTATGAGTAGGTGTTTCCTTAATCATATAAGGGCTAGACACAATTACAAAACATAAAATAGATAAATTTTATTACATGAAACTGAAAAATTTTTGCACAAAATCAAAATACCTAGGATAAGAAGGGAAGTAGTCTATCGGGGGAAATTTTTTTTGTATCAAATTTCCCTGATGAATGTTCAGCATTCAAAATATATAAACATATATGTATGTTTGTATATATTTGTATACATTTATGTGCACACACATGTATTTTATGCATACATATGACAACCTAATAGCCATTCTCCAATAGATACATCGTCAAAGAATGTAAACAAACAGTTCTGAAAATAATTCCATTTTTTTTCCAACCACATAAAAGAATGCTCCATCTCACTAATAATAGAAATGCAGGCAAAACAATTCTTAAGTTTTATCTAACACCCTGAAAACTTGCAAAGATGACCCCCAAAAAGTCAGTAGTCAATATTGGGGACTGCTAGATGGTACAGTGAATAGCATACCAGGCCTGGAGTTAGGAAGATCTGAGTTAAAATCTAGCCTCAGAAAGGTAATAGTTTTGTGACCCTGGGCAGGTCACCTACCTCTTTTTTTGCCCTGTTTTCATCTGGAAAATGAGCTCAAGAAGGCAATGGCAAACTACTCCAGTATCTTTGCCAATAAAACCCCAAAAGGGTCATGAAGACTCAGACATGACTAAAAATGACTATACAACAAACAAAGTCAATGTTGGAGAGGTTGTGAGATAATAGATATACTAATGTGTTGTTGGTAGAGTTGTGAATTGGTAAAACCATTTGGAAAGCAATTTGGAACTATACAAATAAAGTGACTAAAAGTCTATACCCTTAGAGAGATTGAAGGACGAAGATTATACCTCCAGAAAGTCATTGAAAAGAAGAAAGTCCTCATATACACAAAAATATTTACAGTAGTCATATTTGGTGATAGCAAAGGATTGGAAACAAAGTAGATGCCCATCAATTTGAGGAATGACTAGACAAATTGTAGTACTTCAATGTAATCAAATTTTACTGTCCTGTAAAAAATTATGTATATGATGAAAACCAAAAAGAATGAAAAGATCTTTATGAGCTATTGCATAGTGAAGTAACAAAGCCAAGAAAATAATATACATAACATAACAATGTACAATCTCATGCAAAAAAATCAGAAACAACTGTGGCAAAATCATAAAATACTAGCATAACTTGACATAAGAGATATGAGAGGACACCTTCAGCTCACCCCTTTGTGTAAGTGGGCAGTCTCCACGTGTTGAACATTGCATGTTTTTAGACATTTTCATTGTATTGATCAATCATAATGATGTTTTCCTCTTCTTTTTTGATTTTATGAAATATTATTTGTTGCATGAAATGACTTTCTAAGAGGGAAAGAGGAAGGGATTCTGGGAAAAACTATGACAGTGTGAAAAAACAAAAGACATGGATAAGAATTTATTTTTAAAAATAGAAGTTGATAGAGGGCATTTTTCTATTCCAGTTGAATCAAAAATCCAAAGCAACCCTAGGTTTGACATCAGGAAGAATGTGTTCAAATCCTACCTTTCATATTTACCACTAAGTTCACTTACCCTGTCTGAGTCTCAGTGAATTGTCTAAGACCTAACTTTGGACAAACTGCCATCTGCGTTGGTGGTGAGGATTCTCAGTCCACCAAAATCACCAATCTTTGATGTATTGGTGAGCTTTCTGTAATGATTTTCATAATTCTCATATAGCCACAAGCACCCATATTCCTAATTGAAGAAGAAACTAGGCATATTTATGTGGATTGGTAGAAATTCAAACATTCATTTAACAAAAATTTATTTATCCAGTGGGGCAACCAAAGATTCCCTGACTTGGAGAAAGTACTTCAGATCTTCCCTGAGAGATAGATAAAGGAATTTCACCTCCTTCACTTCCCTTCACCACCTTTCATCAACATTCTCTGCATCTTCTACCTTCTGCTTCAGATACATTATCAGTGTTCATGGCTGTCCTGTTTCTTTTCATCTTTCTCCTTCTTATCCTTCTTCCACTCCTACCAACCTAGGGCTGGGGCAGTATTTGAGACTGCTGGAGTGATCAGATGGTATGTTCACTTTCAGTGAGATTGGTAGAGTGATTAGTCCCTCTCACCTCAAATGTTTATGTGACAGTAAAAATGCTTTGGTCCTTATATTATGAAAATAATAGCAACACACACCTAAGTGGCAATGATTTTCCTTTTATTCAGCAATACAAAGGGATCTACACCCATAGCCAGGCTAGATCTGTCCAGAACATAACTTCCTTGAGCACTCCATTCATGCTTTTCTAATTTCCTTGTTCATGTATTTTTTTTCTTTTCTTTTTGAAGCAGTGGGGATTAAGTGGCTTGACTGGAGTCACACAACTAGTATGTGAATGAGATTGGTTTTGAATTCAGGTGCTCCTGATTCCAGGACCAGCACTTTATCCACTGTGCCACCTAGCTGCCCTTTCCCTTGTTATTTAGATCTAAATACTCCAGTAACACCAATTGCCAGTAAGACACACATCTTCACTTGATTATCCTGTAGTTGTTGGAAACTCAGCACATCCAAAGTTTATTTCATCATTGTTTCCCACAAATGGACTCCTTTACCAAAGTGTATTACTTTGGTCAATAGCACCATTGTACTTCCAGTTTCACTGGCTTGAAGAGTTTTTTGATTTTTCCCTTTCTCTCATCCTTTATATCCCCAAGTTCCTGTTGTTTCTTCTTTACTTCTATCAGATTTGCCTACTTTTTTCCCAGGCCCATTAAAACCATGCAAGTTTGGCTAGTTATCACCTAACCATTATTGTATTAGCCTCCTCTTTGTCTACTCTCCTTCCAATCAATACAGTTCACTGCTAACAAAATGTCACTTTCACTACATCCTTTCCTTCTCTAAGAAACTAGAATAACACCCTCATTCACTCAGTCAAATACTTGCAGTATCTTAGACCAGTATGATGAGGTAGTGCGTCATGAGGGAGAAAATGATTAAATGAGATGATAACGTGTCACATCAAATTTCTTCAGTCTAACTTTTAAAGACCTTCAATTCTATTACCCCATTCTTACTTCCCTCTGCGCACCAACACATGCTGTCCATTTTTATCATGTTAATCTCTTTACTATATACACACATTCCATGATCACTTTGCCTCCATAGTTTTGCCTGCGCTGTATCTCCTGCCTGCAATACACTCTTTTTTCCCATCAACCTGACTAAATTCTAACAGGTAGAAATTGTTTATTCTTCAAAAGAATTCTTCAATTTGCAGAAGATTCATCATAGGTTTTCGTTATAACAGTGAGTCCAACTAGTGCATTTGAGATGTAATTCAGTTTAAAAATACATATACAACTTTTCTAGGACAAACATACAATTGACAAGTGAAATGCACTTGTAAATTTTATATACTTTTCAAATATGTATTTTTCTTATTTCTCTTATTCATATCTTTCTGGAGAAGGGACTTTGCTTACGATCTTTTCTATATCTCCCCACAGTATCAAGCTCCAGGCTACACAGAAGGCAGCAATAAAATTAAGATTCACTAATAATACCACAAATACATCAATTTGGGGTGAAACTGTTTTATGAAAAGTTTTCATTGCGGAGGTGTTATTTGGATGATTGTCTGTATGCCTGCTTAATTCCCTGCCCCCCCAAAACATAAATTTACTGGCTTATTCCCTGTTCTTTTCCCTTAGCCCCAAATCCTGATATCTCTACCCCCAAAGAGAAAGAAATGTTATTGAGTAGAGCCATCTTATGAGGAAAATAGATTTACAGATAAACATATCTATATGCCATCCTATTTTCCTGTGAGTTAGTAATGTAACAAACAAATTTTACTTATAGTAGAAGTTTTTTTCATTATAGACAGAGATGTTTAAAGTTAATGATGCTGAAAAGATTTATATGCTCTCACTGAAAACAGTGCTTAAAACATCTGGCTAGTTACTAAACTAGTCTCAGCACAGATTCATCATCTGTAAAATGGGGAATAACACCTGTGGGTTATTGTGAGGGCTAAATAAGATAGTGTACATAAGGTACTGCACGCAATTGGAATCTATATAAATGTCATCCTTTTCCTCCTCCCTCTTCATATTACTAATTCTAAACATCTCTTTCAAAAACAAGTACTGTGTACTGGGATTTTGGTTTATTTGTAAGCTACAAAAGAGAACAAACAATAGCTGCATTTTTTATTTTCCTTACTGCCTAGCACAGTGTTCTGTATGTACTTAGGGACTCCTCTGAAATTAGACTGCCTAGTCTGTATCCAAAGCCTCAGCTTGGGTAAGATCCACCAGTCCATGAACTCTACTGCCTTAAATTCCAAAAATTCAGAGTCACCTCTGTGTGGAGGCTGTAAATAGGAGGTGCTCAGTAATAAATTAATGTGTTTAATGGTTTCAAGAAAATGAAAGTCTTTAATTATGGAATTTTAAAGATTATTTTTAAAAGGTCACTTCCAATAGAGATGATATCTTGATTTGGCATCATACAAATAAAATGCCTTCCTTCTCTTTTTACCTCCTTACTTCCCCTTCTTTTCATTTTCTTTACCTTGCCTTCCCTTTTTCCTCCTTTCTCGTCCCTTCCTTTTCTCTTTGTCCACCCTCTCTCCTTCATTTCTTGGCTTTCCTTCCCTTTCTCCTTTTTTCTTTTTTACTACCCTCTCCTTTCTTCTCCTCCTCTCCTTTCTTGTCCTTTCTTCTTTATTTTCCTTTCTTTTCCTTTCCCCCTTCCCTTTCTTTTCCTTTTCCCTTGCCTTTTATTTTCTTTCCTTTCCACCACTTTCCCTTCTTTTCCCCTTGCCTTCTCCTCTTTCTTTTCCTTCCCATTCCCTTTACTTCTTTTCCCTTTCCTTTTTCTTTTCCTTTCCCTTCTCTTCCTTTCCCTTTCCTATTCCTTCCTTATCCCCTTTTTTTCTCATTCCCTCTTTCCTCCCAGACAAAAAAACAGTCCCTGTTATAAGAAAAACTTACATTCTACAGGGAGATGAAAAGAGAGAGACATGTACACAAATATAAATCCAAACATTATACAAAATGCATGCCAAGTAATGGGGGTGAGAGTTCAAATAAAGGGGAGGGGAATTTTTCCTACAGAACAAATGTAAGAAATGACACTTAAGCTCATCTTTTAAGGAAGCTAGAACTTTTAAGAAGCAGAAGTGAGAAGGGGATGCATTGTAGGTATGAAGGGAAGAGATAACATAGCTCGTGCAAGGGCTCTGAGAGAAGAGATGGAATGTTTTGTGTGAAGGACAGCAAAAAGCCTAGTTAGGCTGAAATATAGAGTGCAAGTATGTCCTGCATATAAAATGAAATCTCATTTTCACCCTTGAATATTTTAGTGAATTCATGATTTCTCTAATGTGGATACTTCACCAAGGAAAATTTTAAAAACCCTTCCTTGTCTTCTCATCCTATGTAATTTTATCCATATTTCCCTGTAAATCCTCCACAGAAAGTCTACCTCACCTTGTACTAGCCAACATAACATAAGTCCTTCTCTGGATCTTTTAATATCTCAAGGGTGCTTTGTCTGGGTAGTTAAAGCATATACTCCTATAACAGCCTGAACTTAAAACTACATCATCACAAATTCTATTTGGGGAAAAGGGAGACAATACAACTTTTCAAAAATCAGTTAATTTACTAAAGCTCAAGACCACTGTGCAGATCTATCTGAGGAATACATTGGCTTGAATTTATAATATCAGCTCATTCAGATGGAGTAGCATAATACAGTTTTTCACTGTCTGTGCATACAGGATTTATACCCATTATACTAAATCAGAATTTTATTGAGTATACTTGCTAGGCTTCTGGGGACATGATTTGCTGTGGTACACATCTCCCCTACCCCCTTAAATACAGTAAGCTGAGTCCTGCAGGATCCTGTTGCATAATGAATAAGAGACAACACTGAACTTTGCCGTTTCCTATCTTTACCTTTGGCACACAACAAATGAGCACCCCCCAAAAGAGATGTGGGGTACCCATCCTTTTGGGAATCACAAAACTCCAAGCATTTCCCCTGCTCTGTCCTGCCCTACTTGGGTCACAAACTAGAATGACAGGACTGTAAAGTCCATTCCAAAGTAGCTAAGTAAGGCATAGGATCCTGATCCTGGAGAAAGCTGGGGCACTCTGCCCTCTTCCAGCTATTTAAAGAGAATTCAAGGAAATTTCCATACTGGCACTGTAGGCCAGCACTGAGTTACTACTGCCACCACGTGGATGATCCTGAGAATTGCAAGTGTTGCTACAACTAATTAGAGAAAGCAATCCTCAGAAAGAACTCAATCACTTGTTTGAGACTGGCCATGGAACAATCCGCCCATGGCCAGGCATGCTCAAGGACCCAGCATGTTCTTGTCTCCTTTCCTAGATAAGACTTCCTAGGACCATAGTCATAGGAAGTTGGTGCAGGTTCTTTTGGAAATTTTCTGAGTAGTCATGATGCTTTTGAGACTGGAATTTGCACCCATCAATCAATGAAAAGAAAAACAATTAAGACAAAGATGACAATTTAATGAAAAATCTAGCACATATATGATTTCAATATCAAGTGTCTCATATTTTACATTTTTGGACAATTTCTTCATCTATGAAGATATCAGTATTGAGGTGATGGGGCAAAGGAGGGTCAGCTGAGTGCAGCTTTTCCTTATGTTGCTCTAGGTCTACTGATGCTGCTTCATTACATACATATGTCATATTAATGAATCTAAAATAATCACTTCAGTTAGATCTTCATAAGAAATATATTGCTTTGTCCGCTACTCCATGCTATGTCTCTAGTTCTAACATCATCTCTCAATATCTTGGATTCTA
Organism: Notamacropus eugenii; assembly: GCF_028372415.1. Classification (NCBI taxonomy): domain Eukaryota; kingdom Metazoa; phylum Chordata; class Mammalia; order Diprotodontia; family Macropodidae; genus Notamacropus; species Notamacropus eugenii. Next base: position 177,148,723 of record NC_092873.1, on the reverse strand, counting down.
TCAGATCTTCCACAAATCTGTCTTATACATTACAGGAAGTGATATAGTCTTTACACTTTTCCATCCACATGTAATACACATATTTTTTACCAGACCACAAGACTACGACAGTTTCAAGGTCACCATTTGGAGGAAGAGGAACATTTAGTGTTCCCAAGTGAAGGGTAAACTAGTGGCTACATATTCTTACTTCTAACAATGACTTCCTGTCAAACCTGGGACAAATTAATTAATCTTTGAGAATTTGACTTTGGTGGATCACATGATATGAAATTTGAAGGACAGGTAGAAAATTACTGGAATTCAGAAACAAATGATGGAGTAGTAAAAATAATGAATGCAGGGCAAGTAATTTTTTTTTTCCCAAATGGGGTATGAGGAATAGTTCATGTAAATGTTATTGGATGTCTGGACTGTCAGTCACTATACCTGCTAAACATGCTTAAGTTAACTGAGATCGATTCAACAAGTATTTATTAAGTGCTAACTCTGGTTCCAGGCATTGTTCTAGACACTGAAAATACAAAGACTACAAGGCAATAATCCTTGCTTTCAGGAAGCTAACATTCTACTATGATAGAAATTACACGTTCACAGTTAAATAAATGCAAAACAAATTTAGGAGCACAGAGCACTAACAATTAGGGGGAAATCAGGAAGTCTCACCAAAGAGGTAGCACTTGAGCTTAGCCTTAAAGAGAGCTAGGGATTCCAAGGGCTCAGATGACTAAGGAGCTTGTTCTGCGGTTAGCTAACTTGGTACTAATTTAGCGATGAACCACAGAGAGATAAGGAATTCAGGAAAGAGCCAAGTTGGTAGAGTGGAAAGACACACATACTCTAGCCTTTCCCCCACAGCCTACAAAATACCTGTAAAAAATGATTTTCAGCAAATTCTAGAGCAGTAGAAGCCACAGAATGACAGAGTGAAAGAGATTTCCAGTCCAGGGTGGTCTGGAGGACTCATGGAAAGGTCAGTCACACTGGATAAGGGGCAGAGCAACACCTGGGGGAGCCTCAGAGGCAGGGTCCCCAGCAGCAGCAGAGGTTCCTGGATCGTTCAACCCACAGGTGCCAAATAGAGCTTCAGAGGTCAGTGAGAGAACTTTTTCCAAGGGTGGGAGGGGAGCAGTGTCCCCCCCAGCCCTAGCTCCAGGTGGCTGTGGTGGTGGTGGTGGCAGTAGCAGCAGCAGCAGCAGCAGCATCCCTTTGTGGAGGTCTCAGCCTAAAGTCCCTGGGGTAATTGAGCAGCTGATCTGAACCTCATCCCTGAGTGGCAGCCCTGCCCCTGCCTAAAGTTCCTGGGGCATTCGAACAGCTGATCTGAATCGCAGCCAAGAGCTCCGCCAGGGAGCAAAGTCATCTCCCTTGATCTTGCCACCTTGGAGGAACTGAGAACTTACAGGTCCCCAGAGCATACCCTCCTCTTGACAAAGTACTCAAAAGTCAAGTAACTGGCTGGAAAAATGCCCCAAAAAGGGGGAAAAAAATTAGACTATAGAAGATTACTTTCTTGGTGAACAGGTACTTCCTTCCATCCTTTTGGATGAGAAAGAACAATGTTTACCATCAGAGGCCTCCAAAATAAATATGCAAGGGTCTCAGGCCATGAAAGAGCTCAAAAAATTTTTTGAAAATCAAGTAAGAGAAGTGGAGGAAAAATTGGGAAGAGAAATGAGAGTGATGCAAGAAAAGCATGAAAAGCAAGTCAATAGTTTGTTAGAGGAGATCCAAAAAAACGCTGAAGAAAATAACATCTTTAAAAATAGGCTAACTCAATTGGAAAAAGAAGTCCAAAAAGCCAATGAGGAGAAGAGTGCTTTCAAAAGCAGAATTAGCCAAATGGAAAAGGAGGTTCAAAAGCTCACTGAAGAAAATAGTTCTTTGAAAATGAGAATGGAGCAGATCAAAACTAATGACTTTATGAGAAACTAAGAAATTATAAAAACAAAACCAAAAGAATGAAAAAATAGAAGATAATATGAAATATCTCATTGGAAAAACAACTGACCTGGAAAATAGATCCGAGATATAATTTTGAAATTATGGGACTACCTGAAAGCTATGATCAAAAAAAGAGCCTAGACATCATCTTTCATGAAATTATCAAGAAAAACTGCCCTGATATTCTAGAACCAGAGGGAAAAATAAATATTGAAAGAATCCGCCAATCACCTCCTGAAAGAGATCCAAAAAAGAGAAACTCCTAGGAATATTGTAGCCAAATGCCAGAGTAACCAGATCAAGGAGAAAATATTGCAAGCAGCTAGAAGGAAACAATTTGAGTATTGTGGAAATACAATCAGGATAACACAGGATCTGGCCACTTATACATTAAGGGATTGAAGGGCTTGGAATATAATATTACAAAAGTCAAAGGAACTGGGATTGAAACCAAGAATCACCTACCCAGCAAAACTGAGTATAATACTTCTGGGGGGGAAATGGTCATTCAATGATATAGAGGACTTTCAAGCATTCTTGATGAAAAGACCAGAGTTGAAAAGAAAATTTGACTTTCAAACACAAGAATCAAGAGAAGCATGAGAAGCTAAAAAGGAAAAAGAAATCATAAAAGACTTTCTAAAATTGAACTGTTGACATTCCTACATGGAAAGATAATATTTGTAACCCTTGAGACTTTTCTCAGTATTTGGGTAATTGGAGGGATTATGCACACACACACACACACACACACACACACACAGATGGAGAGCACATGGTGAATTGAATAGTAAGGGATCATATCTAAAAAAATAAAATTAAGGGGTGAGAGAGGAATATATAGGGAGGAGAAAGGGAGAAATGGAATGGGGCAAATTATTTCTCATAAAAGAGGCAAGAAAAAGTTTTTTCAGTGGAGAGGGAAAGAGGGAAGTGAGAGGGATAAAGTTTAGCTTACTCTCATCACATTTGACTCAAGGAAGGAATAGCATGCACACTCAATTTGGTATGAAAACCTATCTCACACTACAGAAAAGTAGGGGAGAAGGGGATAATCAGAGTGGGAGGGGATGATGGAAGGGAGGACAAATGGGAGGAGAGTCCAATTAGAAGTAAACACTCTTGGGGAGGGACAAGGTCAAAAGAGAAATAGAAGAAATGGGGGCAGGATAGGATGGAGGGAAATATAGTTAGTCTTACACAACATGACTATTATGGAAATCATTTGCAAAACTACACATATATAGCCTATACTGAATTGCTGGCCTTCTCGATGGGGATGGGTGGGGAGGAAGGAAGAGAAGTTGGAACTCAAAGTTTTTGGAATTGTTTTTGCATACAACTGGGAAATAAGAAATATAGGTAATGGGGTATAGAAATTTATCTTGCCCTACAAGACAAGAGAGAAGATGGGAATAAGGGAAGAGAGGGGTGTTAGAAGGGAGGATAGATTGGGGGAAGGGGTAATCAGAATGCTCAACATTTTCAGGTTGGGTAGGACAGAGATGGGGAGAAAATTTGGAACTCACAATTTTGTGAAAATGGATGTTGAAAACTAAGAATAAATAAATAAATAAACATTTTAAAAAAGACTCCTGAGTGTACTAAAACCAGATTAAAATGTAACTGGGAAATGTTTATCAAAATGAATAAAAATATAACACAAAATAGAAAAATAAATAAATAAATTTTTAAAAAAGGAATTCAGAAATGCCAGAAAAGGTAGATGGCATCCTCTTCCTTCTCAAAATCTTCCTGAATTCAATAGAAATAGAAAATATTGGGAAACATCCTGAAGATTTAAAAAATAGTTTGTTGCAGGTATGAACATGCTACTTTTTATTGTCCTCGCCATCATAAATAATTGAGTGGGAGGAAGTATTGTAGGAACATGGATTTGGAACTAAAAGAGATCTCAGAGGTCTTTGAGTCCAAATCTTACCCCCAATGTTTGCAGATGAGGTAAAGAGGCAATGGAGGCACAGAGTTTAAGTGACTTCCCATGAGTCATATGCCTAGTAAATGTCAGAAGTGAGATTTGAACTCAGATCTTCTGATTCCAGGTTCAGTTTCTTATCCATTATAGACAACATTCCAAAGTTCTCTAATCTTATGACATCCGTAAGTGAACAAACTGAAGACTCTTGTGCTTATTTTTTTGTTCTTTTTAAGTTGTGTCCTTCCCTACCACAACAAAATACAAACACACGTCCCCCAGAGTAATGGTACAACATGTCTGACATAATGTATATTAACAAGAAAAGCTTTCTCCTGATAGGGACTTGGAAAAATATAGACCAAAGAATTAAAAATCCAGCACAGGCATCACACAGATACTGTCTCCAACAGTCGCTGCTCTACAGTTCTTGGTTCTGGAGATGGCAGACTGGAAAGGACTTTTCTTGTAAAAATGCTGCTCATCAGCTCAGAATACAAACATTCCACTAAGCACATAGGAACAGACAGATAATCAAATTCCAAGGTATAAGGATTTCCCACTGATGGTTCATGACAGTAGTATATGAACAATGAATTCAAGTATGTTCAGATGTGCAGGGGGAGTGCAATCATTTAATTCTCTTTACAAGTGAATCAAAGTTTTCAAGAAAATTGAAATCTGCCTATGTCATTGTCCTTTAAATGAATTATCCTACATTTCACAGATAAAACACAGGTAATAACACTGGAGTTTTTGGACTCCAGCCTCTAACAGGTTCACTCTTGATCTGGTCAGATGGGCAAAACAGGAAGAGAGCTCCAGAGGGGTTAATAACCTTACTTTATTCTGGTCTAGTCTTCTCAAAGGAAGTTGCTGATAATGGAAGCACCAGCTCCTATAGCATTCCCTAATCACTGTTCTTGCAGGGCATGAAGGGTGGGGGGGCAACTACTCCTATGTTTCAATGGAGTCAATAGAGACATGCACAGCATTCCAGCTTGTGCACTCTCCTAAATTCCCTCAAGCCTCAATGGAGACCAGTAAATGTACTACCTATATTACTCTATGCATTACCCAAATCCCAAATGGTTTCCCCATTTGGTCCCCTTATGGATTCCACATCCACTGATCAGTGCCCACTTGCTTTACATGGCAACAGACATAGAATACATCTTGTCAAAAATAGCCTCACAGGTTAACTTTAGCAATATTGTCATTCGGAGCAAACATAGCAAATATCACATTATGACACCCCATATCTCACTACACAGATACATAGGACAGTCTATCACTATGATTCTAGAAATCATAGTTGGGGTTATTCTGGGAATTATTATCTAACAGCTGGAAATTAGACATTGCCTTGACCATGGATCCTGAGAAACTAAACTCTAAACATGATAACAAAATCTTCCTTACTTGCATCCTAGTATATGATTTATCTGTTATAGAATCAGAAAGTATGAATAGAGTGAATGTTGTAATATTTCCCTACCTGCAACCTCTCCCACTTAAGTGACATGGGAAAATAAATGGAGCTATCGTCTGAAGGTACACATGGTAATAAGTAGGGATGGTAAACTGGTAAAGACTGGAGAAGAGAAAGGTAGAAAAGAAAAAAAGAGAATAGTGACATTCAAAGAGGAAAGGAGGACTCTGGAGGTTTTACCTTAATCTTTCACTAAGGAGATAACACCCATGAATGGTGAATTCTAGAGTCTTACCATAGCCCTACTTAGGCAATCGTGGTTTTTCCAATTCTATAGCCATGATATAGATCTAAGAAGGACATTTGGGATGGTAGAAAGCTGGGGAAAGAAAGAGTGAGAGAGAGAGAGAGTATTAACTCTTCCCTACCTTTGACCAGTAGTAAGCAGTAAGTGGGTCAAAATAGGACAGGTAGGAAGAGGTACAGTCTAACAGGGGAGCTTGCATACAGGTATACCTCATTTTTATGTTTTATTTTATTGCATTTCACAGATACTGCATTTTTTATAAATTTAAAATTTGTGGCAACCCAAAGCAAGTCAAGCAAGTCTAATGGTGACGTTCTTCCAACAGCATGTGCTCATATTGTGCCTCTGTGTCACATTTTGGTCATTCTTACAACATTTCAAACTTTTTCATTATTATTATATCTGTTATGGTAATCTGTGACCAGTAATCTTTGATGTTACCATTGTAATTGTTTTGAGGAGTGATGAACAATGTCCATATAAGACAGCAAACTTAATTGATAAATGTGAGTATTCAGACTGCTCCACTGACCTGGCCATTCCTGTCTCTTACCCTCTCCTCAGGCCTTCCTATTCCTGAGACACAACACTATTGAAATTAGACCAATTAATAATACTACAATGATCGCTAAGGGTTCAAATGACAAGAAGACTCAACTGATGCAACAAACTTCATTGTTGTCTAATTTTAAGAACTTGCCACAGTCACCCAATCTTCAGCAAACCACCACCCTGATCAGTCAGCAGCTAAGAAGATCAAAGCAAGACCCTTCACCAGTAAAAAAGATTATAACTCACTGAAAGCTCAGATGATAATTAGCACTTTTTAGCAATAAAGAGTTTTTTAATTAAGGTATGCACATTGTTTTTTAGATATAAAGCTATTTCCTACTTAATAGACTTCAGAACAGTGTAAACATAATTTTTATACATGGGGAGAAACAAAAAAACACATGAGACTCACTTTATTGAAATATTCACTTTATTGCTGTAATCTGGGACTAAATCCAAAATATCTCAAAAGTATGTCTGTCTTTAACTAGAACCAATTCTGGGAATTAATACTCATTCTTACACCTAATTGTTAGTCATTTAAGGAAATAGACAACAGTATACTTGAAGCTTAAAAGTGAAGCTCAGGCTCTCTCTGAAAGGAAGAAGCTAGGTGGTCTAAGAAGCAAATATTTGCATGTCCTCCAATAATGACAAAGTAGAATCCCTCTCTGAACTCATTCACATTTACACTATCAATTAGAGATTTCAAGAGAGCAACATCTCTTTCTTTTCTTCTCTGTTCTAAAGGTGAAATATGAGGATTTGGAGTTCTAGTACTGCCACCAAGGAGCCCCACTGGTGTGCTTCCCATTTGTAATGGCAAGGGAATTTAATGACTTTCCCTGCTCCTGGTGACCTGCTTTGAGCTTTGACCCAGCTCACAGTCTGAGTTACATGGAGCCAATGGTGGGAGGAGCTTGCAAAATGGGTGGAGCATGAAGGGTGCAGCTGAGAGAGAGTGAGGCAGAGCTAATAAAAAAAGCAGGCAGAACAGAGTAGAGCAGCTAGTGTGAGTGAGAAAGGGAGTGATTTTGCCTAAGGGAGCATATTTGTGGGGAAGCCTGATGGAGAGAAGGCTTGGGGATGACCATGTTCCCTGCACTGATAATGTGTATAGATTTCTTTCTTACTGTGATGGATTGGCTTTCTGGCATCTGAATAAATATTTTGGCTTTGTCTTTGAGGAAGAGAGTTTATATTTCATAAATTTACCCCGTAAATACGCATGCATATCCATAATGGCTGCTGTGGGTATCGCTTTGGTGTTACATATGGCAAGAACGATGGGATCACGAAGTATAAAACCTCTACTTGGAGACAGGAAAGCTCTAGGGAAGGAATGGGTATCCTGGGATGGGAGGATTTACCTTATCCCTCCCTAGTGAGAGAATGGGCTAAAAGCACAAAATTTTGTGAAAACTGGGAACTGAGGCTACAGAAGGGAGAACTCAGAGATTTGGGAAGATATTTGCAAGGAATACCAATAGAACCAGGAAAAGAAATAGCAGGGGTAACGTGGAAGAGGATGGGAATTGTTAATAAACTATCATATTATATGTAAAAGTAGAGACAAATTGCTGGAGGAAAAGGTTCAGCTGAAAAAGGATTTAGCTGATTTACATGAGAAGCAAAAGACAATTGTGAGAGTGGCTCAGAAAAAAAAAAGGGGGGGGGAAGTTAACAACAGGAAAGTGAATGCAACCCTTACATTTTGGGGGCCCAGGCATCTGAGAGGAAGATACGTGGGAGGAAAATGAAACAAATTTAGACGAGAAGGCTTTCTAGGAATGTGGGTGCACTTTCAATACTACAAAGGAAGCAGGAGAACCAGGGAGCCACACAGTGCTTAAGGAAGTAACTGAGGATTTTACTCAGAAGGAGGTCACTGGTATTTTAAGTTGATATATCCCCAAAACAGGAGAATCATTAATATCTTGGATGGTGACAATCAGTGAAGAAGGGGCCAGAGGAGTATGGATAGATAATATAGATTGAAATTCATGGGTATTAGTCAGAATCTTTTTGTACAACAAGCTTTTAGGGATTACCATATTCAAGGAGGTAACAATGGAACTAATCCATTAGCTTTAGCTGCCTAGGGATGCAGTAAGCAGTATCCCACTGACTCTTTGTGGCCTAGTAGAGATAGACCCCTGATATGCACTTAAAGACTGTAGGAGAAAGTTAAAGGAAGAGGTAATAAGAACTGCAATAATGCTTATCATAACACATAACGCTTCCTTAATGGTTCCTCACAGAAATATAATAGTGGGAACTGCTCCTCCTGCTTATAAGCACTTAATTCTGACTCTACTAATTGGGGAAATAGGGCACCCTTTTTAGAAGGTGCTGGATAAATTTTCACAGTTAGGTGACTTAGGGGAAGGGGGAAAAGATAAATTTCTTCAATAGAGAAGAGCAAATAGCCAATGGATTCAAAGTCAGAATAGACTAACAAGGAGAGAAATATTTACTGCTTAACTAAGAGCAAGGATAGATTTTGGAAGAATAGATGGTATTCTAACTAATGAACTATACAAAATGTATTGAGAAAAGGGACTTAATATTAGACAGAATAGGGAAGTAAGAATTGTCCCTACAGATCCTCCTGAATCATTGTATCCAAGTTCATAACACCTGTAGGAAGAATAGGAAATTGGCCAAGTCCCAGCTCAGATTAAAGAAATACACAGACTGGATTACAGACCCCATATCATTTTAACTATATACTGGAAAAATGGATCAACCACTGTAATGAGGCCATTAATAGACACTGGAACAGAAACCTTTTTTATATAGGCAAACCCTGCAGTAAGAAAGATAAGAATTAATGTAGTTCCAATGGGTTCATGGATTCCAGAAGCACAGCTGACACTATATTTACCCTGCTTGTGATTATTGTCTCCTTGTTATTTTTGGTCTTCATTTGTTTGTTTAACCTGTTTGCTAGATTTGTCTTTTGCAGGTTTAGTGTCCTCCACTTGTAGATGACTGACTGCATAAACTGGATGTCACTCTCTGCCCAAGACTATGACATATCACCCCTGGACCTGCCATCGACCAAGCTCCAGAAACCAGCTAAAAAACTGACCCCCTCAAATGGAATACAACTCTATTTCCAATCTCAGAAGGAAGTAGTTATAGAAGAGGAGACCTTTGCCCCTTACCCCAATAGATTTTGGGTCCCATTTGTTTAAGGGGGGGGAATGTTGGGTTGCTTATGCTCAAGCCTCCACCCTAAAATATTGTTTTATGTGCTTATTTTATTTTATCTCAGTTATCTCTGTTATATTGTTGTGAAGTGATATTGATACCAGTTACCCTTAAACTCTCATTGACCTAATAATGGACACAAAAGATCTTGGGGTCGAATATAATGTTAAGGGAATTTGAAGATCTTCTCTGTCCCTTAATAGGTCCTTGTTACCTACTTTGAGCTTTGGCTCAGCCCACAGTCTGAGTTACATGGAGCCAATGGTGGGAGGAGCTTGCAAAATGAGTGGAGCAGGAAGGTAGCTGCAAGAGAGTTAAGCAGAGCTGAGAGAGAAAGCAGGCTGAACAAAGCAGAGCAGCTAGTCTGAGTGAGAGAGGAAGTGATTTTGCATAAGGGAGATTGTTTGTAGGGAGCCTGATAGAGGGAAATCTTGGGGATGGCCATGCTCCCTGCATTGATAATATGTATAGATTTCTGTCTTATTATGATAGATTTGACTTTCTGGTATCTGAGTAAATGTTTTAGTTTTGTTTTTGAGGAAGAGAGTTTATATTTTGTGAATGTACCCTGGAAATATACATGCATATTCATAGTGGTTGCTGTGAGTATCACATTGATATTACATCATTATAAATAAACCAACAGCTTGAATTCATTTTTAGAAAGGATATAGAAAAGGAAAGTAAGGGAAGGTAGAATATTACTGTATTCTACTGTAAACAGAATATTGTAAAAATAGTATCCTGAGTACTAAAAATAAAAATGGTCTAAACTTGGCAAGAGAATCCAAGAACAAGAAAAAAAGGTTTGGGGGAGAAAAGAGGAGGATCCAGGAAGATGGTAGCAGTGCTTGGATTAGATTAAATTTAACTAACAAAAGAGAAAAGACAGATGTGCCCAAATCTAATTTTGTTTCTGTTTTCTCTGTTGAGGAGAATGATCCCTGACTCACCAAAACTGACTAAGAGGAAATTAATTGATACTCAAGACAAATTGATAGTAATTGATAGTAATAAGAGATTGATCAGATGACTTTAATTCATTCAAGTAATCTAGCCCAGATGAACTACATCTTTGGGTACTGAAGGAAAAAAACCTAATAGATATACTTAGTGAACCATTATCTATAATATTTGAAAAAAATTTTTTAAATGAGAGGTTAGTTTTTCCAAAAATAAAGTTAAGACAATAGAGTCTACAAACTATAGGGCAGGTCAGTTTGACTTTGCTTTCCAACAAAATGTCATAACATGATATATCCTTTTTCAACAGTTATTAAATGAGTTGATCAGAGGAATGCTCTAGATATAGTTTAGCTAGATTTTAGCAAAGCATTTGAAAAAGTGTCTCTTACTATTCTTATGGAAAAGATAGAAAGATATAGACTAGACAAAAGCACCATCACATGGATTGGGAGCAATGAATGATTATACTCAAAAATTGTCATTAATAATTCAATGTTAACTTAGAAAGAGGTCTCTAGTGGAGTCCCTCAGGGATCTACACTGAAGTGCTTAACTTTTTTTTAACAATGACTTGGATAAAGGCACAGCTAGTATGTTTATTTGATCTGTAGATGACATAAAGCTGGAAAGGATAGCTAAAACATCAGATGACGGAGTCTGAATCTAAAGATAAATTGATAGAAAAAAGCTCTATGATGAATCAATGAAGATGAAATTTAATAGAGATACTCAACTTCAGAAGTATAAAATGTAGAACACCTGGTCAGACAACAATTTGTATGGGGGGGGGGGCAGGGAGGGAGTGCGGAATGGATTTTAATAGAATCCAAACTCAAAATTAGTCAGCAATATGATCTGGCAGCCAAAAACAGTAAATGCTTTCTTACCTTATGTTATTATAGACATGGCTTCCAGAAATAAGTGAAACTGGAAGGAGGGTAAAATTTGTTCTATATCCTGTGCCTGGAATATTGTGTTCATTTATGTGCAACACAATTTAGGAAAGATGTTGATAAGCTGGTGGGCAACCATCATCAAATGGTCATCAATCATCAAAAGAATTTGCAAACGGGACATTTAAGTTTGATGACAAGATAAACTCACTAACAATTATAGCTGTCAGAAGTAGAATGGCCTGCCTTAGAAAGAGGTGAGCATCCCATTCTTGGAAGTCCTCAAGTAGAGTAGGATGACCTAGAATCTAGAGACCTGGATTCTAATTCTAAGGACCTGTGATTCTGATTAGTTTTTGTCCTTACTTCAGTAAAATAATATGCCATAATATTGTAAACTTTGTACTTACATACAGAGCTAGAGTGTAACTTTAATATATGGAAAATAGTCTCATTGCACTAAAAGTACTACACATATATTTTCTCAAGTTTATTGGGTGAGGGCTACAAACAAAGAAAAAAAAATATCTTCCCAAATTTGCAAAAGGCCATTGGTTCATGAGAATCTCTGTAATATATGTATGATGTATGCATAATGTATGTGTGAGACCCTATATACCAACATGTACTGAGAATGTGTGTAGTGTTAATTATGTTGCAATATATAATCTTGTGCATTATTTAAGCAGTGCCAGTAATGCACACTGGTTTCTTTCCCTGTGTTTGCTGTGCACATTGAATGCTAAGGGTGCATCAATTATAAGCGTTCAATATTCTCTACCCCAGTTCCCTCCCCATACAATTAATGATACAAAAACCATTTTATTCTTCAGGTGACTGTTATACTTTTGCATTTTTGATGGTCTCAGCCCTGGCCATTTAGAGAAAAAGTGTACCAAGATCTATTTTTAGGTTTTCTTATGAAAGAGAATTTTCTAAGGGTCTATTATTCTAATTACAGGACTTCTATAAGATTTCTAGAGAATCACAGAATCTGTGCCAACTGTGACAAGTGGTCATCCAGTCTTTGAGTGAGTAATATCTGCAGTGAGGTAGAACCCTCTAACACCCAGAGCATCCCATTACACATTTAGACAACTTGAATTGTTAGGAACCTTTTTCTTACATTAGACCTAAACTTACCTCTTTGCATCTTCCACCCCATTGGTTCTCATTCTGAGCATTTATAATTATGATAATTTTGAACAAGACATTTTCAGAAATAGAGAAGAGGCAAGGGAAAGGGGGAACCCAACAACAAAGAGAGATGGTGGATTAACCAAGAGACTTGAAAGGCATTACAACAGGTATGTGAATTATACTGCTAAATCTGACAAAAAAGAAATTCTGAAAGAAAAGTAGATGTGCAGGAAAGGGAATTGAGGGCCTTGGGTTTGAAGAAGTCAGTGTTAGAAGATTAAAACAAAATCTTAAAAGAAATCATGGCTGAAAATGAGAGTAGATAGTTCAAAGACAGAACTCCCATCTTATGATATTTTTTTTTATATTCTCAATGGAATAAAAAAACTTTCTGAGGTTGTTATCTATTCTGCAATTTCCCTGGGAGCCTACCTCAGCATATTTTTTATTAATAGTGCATGATCTCAACAACAGTCACTAAGGTAACAGAAAAAAATGCATCTGGTTTTCACCAGTATCTGAAATGCCGATGTCAGTACATCCCAAGAGCCTTCCCAGAGACTAGGCTTACTCAAACATAAAAAACAGCTCCCTATGTAGTTTATGGTTTTGTGCTTTGAAGGCGCACTAAGGAAGACTTGTGCCTCAAAATAACAATTGTAATACCTATCATTCCACAATCGTAGCCTCATTCTTCGGTATCCAGGGTCATAGTAATTCTGACATCATGGAGAGAGAAGGGAAAATAGCTTGCACACCACTCCATAAAAAAGTACCATCTCATACAAGGGAATAGTGTAACACAAACTGTTGTTTCAGTGCCACCTACCACTCTACACTATGCTAGATTCTCACTGATTCTGTGCCAAATTCCTGGCCTTAATACCGCTGATTCAGCCTTCACTTATGGGTCCTTCTTCCCTTATACAGGTTGGATTTTCCACAGAAATTTTGGGTTGACCCAGTATGACCTCTAATTGTTCACCAGGTGAATATTTCCTAGGATACAAAGGAACTACAATTCAGAATTTGTGAGAATTAAAGAAAAGAATTGGTGATCATTCAGAATCAGCATATGTTCAATGACAGATTGAATTGATAGAATTTCTAAATGCATATATCAGGGGGATGCTATGGATTTAGTATCTGTGGATTTCACCTGGGCATTTGGCAAAGTCTCTTATGGCTGCCTGTGAACAACCTATGTGAATTACTTGAAAGACCTATAGTGTGGATTCAGGAATTGGTTGTACCTAAAGAGTTCTGATCTATAGACCAATGTCAGACTGGAGTAAGGTCATTAGTGGAGTGCCCCCTGGAATCCATTTTAGTTCTGTTCTGGTTCATTCTTCTGTTAGTGACTTCTATAAAAACATAGGTGATATCCTTATCAATTTTTTGTTTTTGTTATTGTTTTTATTGAATTGAGAAAGATATAGCAAGTATTAATCTATTAATCAGGATCCAACAAGACAATGACAGGCTAGAGTAAATCTAATAAAATGAAATGTAATAGGGATGAAGGAGAAGTGCTTTTTATAACACACTGTTCATCACTGAGTGCTATGATATACTCTAGCATCACAATCCAAGAGGTTCTTATAAAGGAGGTAGAAACGTTACAGGAAAAAATATAAGTGGGAAAAGTAGATAAAATAGAACAAGTAGATCCTAGAAGTAGATTAAGAAGGAACCTTGGAAACCCATCTACTCCAATATCCTCATTTTACAATAAAGCAACAAAGTCCAGAGAAGTTAATTGTCTTTCCCAAAGTAAAAAAGATCAATGAAAAGGTCTAATAGTGGGTGTGAGATGGACTGAATACATTATGAACTGACAATTTTGAGAAGCAGAGTAAAGGATGCTATCAAAACAATTAATATGAAAAAGGATGTTGTCAAACAATGAATATAAAAATGGGCTGGTCATGACACACATGAAAGCTAACCCATGGACTGTTTGTGTTGTCCATTGGTATCCTTACAATGTAAAGAGAAACCAAAGAAAGTCCCTAGAATATTGAGTGAACCTATTGTGGTTAATTTACGGGAAGACATGGACAAAACCCTCACAAGATGGATAGACATGGTTGCAACTTGCATCAGTGGAGGGAATGGCATAATGATGAGATCTTCCATTTGAGTATTTGAGCTAAATCCTAGATTCAAGCTTGGAGAGTAGAGGGAGATCAACAGAATAGGAGAGGCATGGCTAGAAAACAATCCCGGTGAAAAAAAGATTAGGGGATTTTAGTGGAATATAAGCTCAGTTTCCATAGGAGTCAACCATGCAACAAGGCACTTAAAAGCAAATTGAACTTTAGAATGTTCAATAGAAACATAGTGTACAGAATTAGGGAGGTCCTAGTAGTCCCTCTTGACTTTGCTAAGTTCAGACTAACCTATAACATTACGTTCAGCTCTGAGAGACACATTTGTGGGCTGGAGTACCTTCAGGGGAATATAATTGGGATGGTGAGGTGACTGCAGACAATGTCATACGAACATTAGCTGGAATAACAGGACACGGTTAGCCTAGAGAAGACTTTTGAGGCACATGTGATAGGTATCTTTAAAGTATTTAATGAGAGAGAATTTTTCTGTTTGACCATAAAGGACATAGCCAGAATCAATGATAGAAGTTAAAGAGAATCAGATTTTTCCTTGATAGAAGGAAGACTTTCTGATAATTATTGGTGTTGTTCAGTTGTGTCCAACTCTTCATGACCCAATGGACCATGGCATACCATTCCCTTCCATCCTCCACTAACTCCCCAAATCTGTCCAAGCTTATGATCATTGCTTCCATGACACTATCTATCTCATCCTCTGCTGTCCACTTCTTTTGTTTTCAATCTTTCCCACATCAGGGTCTTTTCCAATGAATTCTATCTTCTCATTATGTGGCCAAAGTATTTAAGCTTCAGCTTCAGTATTTTTCCTTCCAAAGAATAGTCTGAATTAATTTCTTTAAGTACCGATTGATTTGATTTGATCTCCTTACTCTTCAAGGGACTCTCAAAAGTCTTCTACAGCACTAGAATTTAAGTGTCAATTATCTCCACTTTCCTTATTAGTCTGACCCTAATCAGTCTACTGGAAAAATTATAGCTTTGACTATGTGGACCTTTCTCAGCAAGGTGATGTCTCTGACTTTTAGCAGGCTCCCCAGATTTCCCATAGCTTTCCTTCCAAGAATGAAGCATCTTCTAATTTCATTGCTGCAATTGTTATCTTTAGTAATCTTTAAGCCCAAGAGTATAATATTTGGCACTCTATTTCTTCTCTCTCTGTTTTCCAAGAAGTGACGGGTCCTGTTGCCATGAGATTAGTTTTTTGTTTGTTTTTTAATGTTAATGTTCAGCTTAAAGCCAGCTTTTACACTCATCAAGAAGCCTTTTAAATCTTCTTCACTTTCTTCCATCAGAGTAATATCATCTACATACCTGAGATTGTTGATATTTCTCCCAGTAACCTTAATTCCAGCTTGCAATTCATTCAGCCCAGCATTTTGCATGTGTATTCTTTATATAAGTTAAATAAATAAGGTGACAATATATAGCCTTGTTGTCCTCCTTCCCCAGTCTTAAACCAGTTATTCCATGTTTAGTTCAAACCATTGCTTCTTGACTCACATACAAGTTCCTTGGTAGACAAATATAATGATTTGGTCCTCCCATTTCTTTGAGGAATTGACCAAAGATGGAAAACGTTGCATCAGAAACAAAGTACAGTAGCTTCATCATCATTGGAGGTCTTCAAGTAGAGAGTGAATGATAACTTGTGGTGCATATCGTAAAAGGTTTCCTAGGTCAACTTTAAGTTAAGGTATAATAATTACTCACATTTATGTAGCATTAAAATTTGCAAAATACTTTTCAACAACAATGTTGTGAAGTGGAAGTATTATCCCTATTTTAAACATGAAGAAACTGAAACTCAGCTTCTAATAATAATAATAACTTATGATGAGTTTTAAGGTTTGTAAAGTTCATATATATATATATATATATATATATATATATATAAAATCTCATTTAATCTTCACAGTAGTGCTGTGAGGTAAGGGTTGCTATTACACCCATTATACAGTAGAGGGAGCATAGAGAGATCAAGTGATCTTTACAGGGTCATATAGTGTCTGAGACAGGATTTGAATGCAGGCCTTACCACCTTCAGGTCCAGAACTCTTAACTGCCATGCCACCTAGATGACTGTGGTCACATAGATAATAAGAGTGAAAGTCACAATTCAAATCCAGATTTCTTTACTTCAAGTCTGTAGGTGTATCAACAAGCTTTTATTAAGCACATAAATACCAGGCACTATATTAAGCATTGGTTGTTGTCTTTCATTTTCAGAGGACCAAAATGACATCTCCATGATAAAGTGAAGTTTCAGTGTGTCCAACAGTGGCTGATCAGACCAATACGAGCTCGGAATGCTCTTCCACAGGTTGGGCACAGATAGTCAGTGTGAATATGTGGGGTGGATACTATAAATTTATGCATACTATGTTTACTTTGTGCTGTCTCAATTCTACTTTGCCCATAGAGCACAGCACCCTTTCTGATGTGAGCAAGCCATGCTGAGCGGTCGTGTGCCAGTGTCTCCCATGCTGCACAGTCAAATCCAAAGTTCTTGAGAGAGACCTTGAGAGTATCACTATACTATACTAAGCATTAGGGATTCAAAGAAAGACAAAAACGCTGCTGATGGGCTCAGAAGCTTTTCTGACCTGCTCCATTTCTGAGTTGAGTTGAGTTGGCCCTTTTTAGGCAGCCTGGTATTCCCCTCCCATAACTGCTTCCCAACACTCACCATATTGGTGCCTGATTTATTGTGGATATACGATCTCCTTTAGGCCTACTATAGCTCTGAAGTCCTGAGTACAAGTGATCTACCAACCTCAGCCTCCACAGCACCAAGGATTATAGGGCTGTACTGCCAAGCCCAGCAGTAATTTTTGAACGAGTGACTGTGCACTCAAATACATCTGACTGACAATGATACATTGGCAGCATTTAAATAAATGATAAATTCAGCTCAACTGCCATCAGAAAAATATAGTGGGCGTATCACAGTTCCTTTTCAGAAACCTAGGGGGACAAGAATTGAGAAAGAAGTGTTTCCAGACACATTCTCAAGAAACACATGTTTTTGCTTTGGTGTTGAAAAAGTCTTAAGGTTTGGCATTGTGCTCTCTCCTTAGGTTTCTAAAGAATTCAACTATATCTACTCCATCTTTCTTTTTTAAACCTAAAAGAAATAGGGATTAATTAACCAATATTTTCAGATTCTCCATCACATGCTGTATAAATGCCATGTAAAGCACTATCTAAATGCTAGCTAATATTTTCATTATGATTGCTATTCTGATTCCAAAAGGACTTTATATATAATCTATGTCAAAACTGCTCCTCTCAAAATGACCAATTAAACTTTTAATGTCTAATTAGAACACTAGGGAGCAGACAGGATAAAAGGGATGGAGAAGTTATCTCTTTTGACTATGACTAGAAACTGCATTACAACTAAGTATTTTTGAGAAAGGGAGTTGATCAGAAGTGAACCTTAAGGCCCATGAATTTTGTAGCTTATAGCATCTCATCCTGAGCTAGTGTGATAGGACCAGCATTTCACCAGCATTTTCCTGATATAGTTTCTTTCTTTCCACCCACAGATAGGGAGGCTTTATCTAAAAGAAAACAAAGGTGACCCTGAGACCTGATTGGTCCACTTTTCTGAAGTAGCTTCCTTCCCGGTCTAGAACAGTCTCAGATTCCTCCTCCTTCTTCCCATTCTTAATGGGATTACTTTATCTTAAAAGAAGACAAATCTATCCCCCAAAACCTGATTGGACCTTGCTTCCTAAACATATAAAGGCATAAAAAGTCCCAACCACATGGAGTCTAGGCCACTGAATTTGCTGGATTTCTGAACACCATGGGAAGCACCACATCTTTCACAGTATCTTGTTCTGATGACCACACTCATCTCCATATGAGGAAGACAAGGACCCAGCCTTGAGAACCCAAGTGCCCCTGTTATATATACTTGCTGTGTGTTAGGGCAAAGTAAATCTTTTTTTAACTAATCAATGCCTTCTGAGTGTCTCATTTCATCCCTTCAAAGAAACTTAACTAAGAGAATGCTGGCATTAGAGCCTTCTTAGACAGCTGATAATTACGAACTTGTTTTCAAAAATACTCATTAATTATTCAATATGCATAATTTCCTTTGTAATTCTATTTTATTTTACACACTAAAAAAAATTCTGAAAAGTCCGTAAGCTTTACCAGACTACTGAAAGGATCCATTTTACAAAAAAGTTTTAAAAGCCATGATATAGTCCAAACCAAATTAAGCTATAGTTGATTTTAACATCCTCTTAGATATCATTCACTGACTTACAAATGTTTTAACTTATAGTGTGCAAACTTGTACCACTTGGTGTTTTCAAGGTGCTTTGCTAACAACAACCCTTTGAGATATTTCAGGAAATGACACTATGTTAGTGCAAAAGATATTAAAATCACTAGTAGATTTGTTAAAATTCAAATTCCAGGAAGTTTTGCATAATGATAAAGCTTACATTGATGTTACTTTAAGGTTTCCAAAGGCCCTTTCCACACTTAATCTCATTTCATAGCACTATAGGCCTAGAGCTGAAAGGAATTTTAAAGCAATCTAGTAAAATCCATTCATTTTACATAAAATTGAAGCCTCAAAGTAGTGTGACCTACCCAAGGTCTCAGAGACAGTAAGTGGCCTGCTAAGGCAGAAGAAGAATTGGGCACCTGTCTACCAACTTCAATACTCTTTCTATTGACATGCTCACAACAATCCTCTGGAAGAAGTACCATTGTTGTTCCCATTTTACATATGGGGAGGTTAAAGAAAAATTTGTCCTTGCTCAGGTCACACAGCTGGTGTCTGAGGATGATTCAAACTCAGGTGTATCTGACTCCAAATCTAAAGCTCTGGACAAGGGTTGGTGCATAGATTTAAAGTTGGAAGACAATCATGCAATGCAACCCTTAATCATGCAACAGCCAAATCTGAGGCCCAGAATGTGATTTGGTCAAGTTCACAGAAGGAGTAGATAGAGATATATATCAGGTGATAGAATCTCAGTCCCAGAATTGTAGATTTAGAACTTGAAGGAACCTCTGAGGTCATCTGGTCTTTCTTGCTCAAGATCACACAAGGAACAGGTGATGAAGTCCAAGTTTGAACCCATGTCCTTGGGTTCCAAAGCAATGGAGCATTCCAGTCCCCCACTACCATTTTAGAATTCTAGAGCTAGAAGTAGTTTTAAAATTCCTCTGGTTCAGAGTTTTATATGGACCCCTTGGGAAATCTGTAAAATCTATGGATCTTATCTCAGAATAATGTTTTTAAATGTAGGAAAAAATACATAGGATTATGAAGGAAATCAATCTATTGACAAAAAGATGTAATGTTTTTGTTGCCATCCAAGGTCATGGATCTCCAGAATCTGTTTACCTGGTCAGGAATTCAACTCCTCATTTCCTCACTTTGAAGATGAGGCCCAATAATTTGTTCAAGGTCACCCAGCTAGCTGGTGGCAAAGCCATACCAACTAATTTAACTGTTTTCTCCCCATTACACCACAGAAGGAACATCTTCTGTTGGCTTGTGTGCCTCCTTCCTGATTCCTCAGGCACCGTTAGGGAAGTAAGAGAGAAACCCTCCGGGGAGGTTTCCAAAGATGCTTCAAAATAGACCCAGGACCCGAAGGAACTATGAAGGAAGCTATGTTTCTGGATAAATAAAATTGTGCTTTTCAGCAGCACAGAGATGGGGGGAGGAGGCAGAAGAGGGGGCTTTCTGATCATAGAAGAGTTCCTTTTGTCTTAGGAAAGTACCTATGGAGAAAGAAAGCTGCGGGTTGCAGTAGCCCTGCTCACAGACCCTCCCCCTTTACTCGCAGTCCCCTTCCCCCCCACCTTCCCGCAGCTGGAGCACGTTGGACACCGATGTGTACAGGGTGCCTGGAAGCTCTGTATCCAGACTACCGAGGAGAAGGAGGTGAAGGTGGAGGAAGAGGAGGAGGAGGGAGGCAAGAGGGCGTTCGACTCAACTCGGGGTCCCCCAGAAGAAGGGCAACTGCACTTTCTACCAAAGGTGATGATGTTTCAGGTGGGTGGGTCGGTTTTCAGGACGTGTCACCACACAGGAAAAGACTTCTGTTCGGGTGACAGGGTGGGCAGATTGGTGGTCAGGTATCAGCGCTCCCGAGGTACAGCCCTCCAGCTGTTCTTCCAGCAGCGTGCCCCACCCCTGGCAGCTGCTCTAGAGTAGCCTTTGCCCCTAGGTGGGTCAGGTTCCTTTTCCCGGGGCTAAGGGGGTCCTCTTACCTGCTTTGGGATAGATACCAGGCTTGCCTTCTGTCAACTCGGATCCTCCCCGCCGGAAGAATTGGCAACAAAGTTGAGTTCTGGGAAGTAGCCAACTTCAGGGGGGTGAGCGGGGAAGCTTGCAACAGCAAATCCCCCAAATAAGGAATGCACCTCTCTCCTTACTTCGGAGGGGAGGATGGCTATGGGTGCGGAATCGTGCGCACTCTGTCGGATTCGATGCTTTGTTTGGTTTTGCTTGACTGTATTTCTTTGTTACAAGAGATTGACTCAGGGCTGATGTGGTTGGAAATTATATCGAGAAATGACAATTGTCTAAAAACAAAAGGCATAATTATCATTTTTAAAAATTAAAATAACACAAGGCTATTTCCAAGCCTTAAAAGGCAAAGAGAAGGAAAACAAAACGCAGAGGAGAGAGGTGGCAGTGGGGCTGAAAAGGAAAATGGCTTTCAGGAGACAGCACTGGGCATACAAGTGGCTGTAGCCACCTTGAGCGTTCCAGAGCTTTGCAACATTGGACCACATATCAAACCCAGGAGTTTGTTACTTGACAAGACAATATTGGTAGAAAATAAGCCAGGGAGACAGGAGGGATGAGGCATTGGGCTTTTATTTTCCTGAGCAGAGGGAGTTCAAGGTGTCTGCTCTGTGAAGACTCTCCTCTCTGCAAACCGCAGGGCTTTTCAGTAAGAGGGCTCACTGCCTGAAGTTAGTCCCTTCCCTGAAGTTTTACTTGCACTGTGATCCCACTGATGTGCATACTTCTTCTAATGCAGATTGCAACCCATTTGTGCCTTCACCTTCAGTGAAAAGTCTCTTACCCCATTTGGGTTAGCTTGGAAATTGTTGCATTTGATAGGGGATGGGGAGCGTCAATAACCTCTGCTGGGGGTGCTCAAGGTCACCCACGTTACTGTCAAGGTGTTAAAGAAGTTCCTGTCTGAGATCACAATGAAGACTGTATGATAGGTTGCTGTAAAATGAAGGACATGGGGTTTTGCAGAGTAGCCTGCGTTTGATTGGGTAAGAACATCAAATGAGTGCTCCCTGAAACCGGATCTGATTTTTCCCAAATAGGGAGAGAGAAAGGAGTTTTTATCTAATTTCTCTTATAGGAATTAGATTTTAAAATCTAGCACCAACAGCAGAATTGTCAATAGCATATTTAAATTATTATTAAATGATCCCCAAACATTTGCAGGAAGCAACACCGAAAAAAAAAACAAAAAAACGAGATTCCTTAGTTGGGGTGGGGGTTGAAATTGTATTGTATTTAACCAAGATCATTGGGCTTCCTTTTCATAAATCTTTTGAGTGAATGTTTTCTGGCTAGATTCCTTTATATTCCATTCTCTCTCTGGGTATACAAAGTCACATATGAATATGTTCATAGATATTCTTTGAGAGCATATGTGTGCATACATGCTTACAATAATACATATATTTCAAACTGGACAGTATAGCTTAGAAAAAGATAGGCTTGCCATAAACTGACTTATGGTGCCTATAATTTTATTTTATTTTGAATGTGACATCTATTTCATATCAATTGAAGTGACCTTTTGCAAAGTCGCTGTGCTTTCATTTAAATATCTAGTAGAATATGACAATGTAATTGCATTCAATATAATTTCTCACAAATGTTACAAACAGTTTTAAAGTAGCTAGCAGTATTCACATTCCAAGAAAAGGCTTTTTTTCCCTATACTCACAGTGCCCTCTTTGCACATGAAACCGGTCACTGATGAAATATCAATGTAGGCATATTAACAAGTAGAGATTAATCAAGAAAAGAAAAACCATTAGACCCTTTAAATAGGATGCAGCAGTAGCCCTAGGGGCCCATAATGTTGTGAAGAAAATAATTCGTTTTAGTATCAGCATCTTTGTTATGAAGTACTGGAAATTGATTTTATATTGGTATCACTGCCCTTTGTGAAATGATATGTTAGCCTAATACGTCTTTGGAGTCATACATAACTTGAGTTTTGTCTCCATGTTTCTCTGACTTGATTATAATGGAACAATTTCATCATTAGGTTAATCTAGCTCACTGACAAACTGGATTTGACAGTAAGAGAGTTGCTGAGGTTGGTGGGAGAAAGTCTTTCCAAAATATCGTGATGAATAAACTAAACCAGTATGATTCTGAGGGTGATTTCAGATCAATATTACCCAGATGAAGGCTGGTTATCACTGAAGCACAAAGCTTTCAGCCAGGAAGGGTATGAAATATTTTTGAAAGCAGCTTGTATTTGTGCATAGATAAAAATAAACATAGATGCATGGTCACAAAATATTTAAAATAAGTAAAGTGTGTCTCTAGCGTCCTCAGCCTTCTCTTTTGCTCTCCTCTTCCTCAATAGTATCCCCTCCTTCTATTAAACAGGAAAGGAGCTGATAACTTTCATACTATGACTGAAATTAATTCACATTCATATGTTAAAGTTTCCTAGTCTTACATAGATTTATATATTCATGGAAGATTGGCTTGAATTAGAAATCACATAATCGTAGAATTTAAATTTGAAAGAGACTTTATCATGTGGTCCAACCTCCTCTAGTTCTATTTGTGAATAGTTAGGTTTTTTTTTAGTCTTGGTATGGTGGAAATAAAATTGGATTTGTCTTACCTGTGTGACCTCAAGCAAATCACTTCAGTTCTCTGAACTTTATTTTCCACATCTAGACAACATGAGATCTGCACTCGAATAAATAATCTGTAAGGCAGTTTTCAGTTCTAAATTCTATGATCCTATTATCTTCATTGTGGAATAAAGAAAAGTATGGGATATATTCCTTGGGGCAGGGGTCACTTTTCAAGACCCTAAAAATCACACCATTCTTAAAGCTGATCCTGATGTTAAATATGCTTTAATTGGGGAGGGGGATGTTAGAAGAGATGGTAATTTATCTCTTTCCCCCTACCACAAACACTTCCCTTTTCTCCTGAGTAATGTAAACCTGGCTATGGTAACGAAAGGCCTATTGCTTGAGGGTTACTAGGTACCAAAAGGCCCTTCCAAAGATCACTGGTATCTTACATAGGTTCCCCTGGCAAGGTGACTTGCCTGCTTCCTTTCTCTCTCTCCTCTGCCCATTAACTCAGATCTATCTGTTATTGTCCTTCTAATTCATTTCTCTCAGACCTATCATTTTAAAATAGGTTCAGGGAACTTTCTCCTCTTACTCAGCATCAGTTTATAATTTAGGAGTTTCAGGGAGGTAAGGTGACTTTGCCTACGAGTAAGTACCAGAGGTGAGATTTAAGCTGTCTTTCAGCACCATGTTTACTCTACCACAATGTCCTTTACTTACCCCAACATATGCACTCAGTTGCTAAATATTGTCGTTTCTAACACTATACTCTTCAATTTGTCCCCTTCTCTTTATCTGCAAAGTCAGTCCTTACCCTTATCACCTCTTGCCTTCACTGATAAATTAGTTTCCTAATTGATCGCCTGCCTCGAATCTGTCCCTATTCCAGTCTATCCTCCACACAGCTGCTAAAGTGAGTAGCCTAAATTGCAGAACTGACCATGAAACCTTCCCCGTTAAACTTGATTATCTCTAGAGTCAAATATGGTTTGGACTTTCGTTTCTAATCCTTATTACACATTGCTGTCTCCACAAACATCATGTCCAGCCAAACTGACCTTTTTGCTTTCTGGTTTTTGTTTTGTTTTATACAACACTTCATGTCTTACTGCTGTGTCCTTCTACTACCTACTCCTCATGCCTGAAATGTATTCGTTTCTCCTTCCTCCCTGCTCTCCCTGCCTATTTCTGTGTGTCGGTGTCTGTGTGTGTATGTGTGTCCTCCCCCCACTCCGTTAGTTTCCTTCAAGTGCCACCTTCTGTGTGAAACATTTCTGGTCACCCCAGCAGCTAATGACTCCCTCTTAAAATCACTTTACATCTATTTTGTAGGTAGATATAGCTATGGCTATGAAAGGAAGGTAACTTTGGATGGCCAGAGTTCACTTGAGGTTCCCTGCCTGGACTTCTCTCTCTCTTTCTCTCTCTCTCTCTCTCTCTCTCTCTCTCTCTCTCTCTCTCTCTCTCTCTCTCTCTCTCTCTCTTTCTGTCTCTGTCTGTCTGTCTGTCTCCGTCTCTCTCTCTGTCTCTGTCTCTCTCTCTGTCTCTGTCTCTCTGTCTCTCTCTGTGTCTCTCTGTCTCTCTGTCTCTCTCTCTCTCTCTCTCTCTCTCTCTCTCTCTCTCTCTCTCTCTCTCTCTCTCTCTCTCTGTCTCTCTCTCTCTCTCTCTCTTTCCTTTCCCAAAACCTTAAACCCTGTCCACTCTGAAATTCACAGATTTCACAATACATCCCTGCCCAAACTCCACTTCATGGATGTTTTCTGCACCCTCCTGGCTTCAGATTGATTATCAATACTAACTGTTGCCCTTTCCCTCCCAGCTTAGTTTACTTATTTTTTTCTTTTGCTCATTAAAGGGGCCATTCCCTAATTACTTCTTACAGAGCCTTATTCACTGAATGGCCTAATCTCACTCTAAGTGAGTAACTGAATAGGCCAAGGTCTCCCATTGCATCCTGGGCCTTCTCCAGTCATCCTGATGAATATCTGCTCACTCAGGAAAGGAAAGTGAGGGTGGTGACCTTTCACAGCCCTCCCTCCCTCAAAATAAAGTCAAGTGCAAGTCATGTCACCATTTCTCTGATGTCATGGTCTACTTTGCAAACGAAGGATGAACACAGAAAGAGATACAGATGAGACAGAGAGAAAAAAAGAAATAGAGGAAGAGAGGAAGGAGGGAAGGAAGGAAGGAAGGAAGGAAGGAAGGAAGGAAGGAAGGAAGGAAGGAAGGAAAGGAAAGGAAAAGAAGGGAGATGAATAGACAGATATAGATGTTGTCTCACACAACTACAGTCCCACACTCCTATAAGTTCACATTTATCCTTGTATTTCCAGTGCCTGGTACGTTAATAGGTACTTAATCAATATTTGTTGATTGATTGATACATAAATATTCATGAATTCTGTTTTCGACATGTTGAGTTTAAGAAACCTATTGCACATTCAATTTGAGATGTCCAAGATGAAGTTGGTGATATGGGATTAGAATTTAGGAGACAGATTAGGGTTAGATTTATAGATGTGAGAAATCATCTGCTTAGGGATGATAATTGAATTCATGAGAACTGATGAGATCATCAAGTAAGATAGTATAGAGGGAGAAAGGAGGCGGCCCCAGATTAGAGATCAGGGGAACACTCATGATTAGTAGACATGATCTGGGTGAAGATCCAGTAAAGGAGGCTAAGAAGGAGTAAACAGAAGAACCACGAGAGAGCAGTGTCCCCAGAAGATGACTGCTACTTCATCTTACCTTGTGATGGGTTAGTCCTACTACTTTAACTCATGAGCCCCAATCTATGCAATTCCCATTGACAGTCAGCCATTAAACACAACTATCTCTTAGCAAAGGTATTTGCTCAAATGACATCATAATAAAAATAAGTACAAAATATTTCCCCCAACAATAAGAAGTGGAGTCTCATACAAGTATACATAAAGTCCATGGAAAGAGCAAGCTTAGAGTACAATGGCAGTGTGTCATAGGAGCAGAATGCATGCATGGTAAAAGCATCTCACATCTCCTGGTACTACAGGGACTGAAAGTTCTTTCTCCCATTGTAGAATCCATACACAGTTCCTTTTAGAAGCAGTATCTGTACTAGGTGGATTTCCCAAGCTTAGATGTCCATTCTCTCTTTATAGAGTCCTTACAATGAGGTTTCCAGGGATTACTCCTCTCCATAGCCTGACTCTCCATTTCTAAGGGCTGTGATCTTTGAAGCTGCTGCCTCCATAAAGTGACTATCTCTCTATAACTATGTCTGTTTGGAATTTAAGTCTCTGCTTGTTTGCAAATGCAGCGACCCCAACGAATCCAGCTAGCTCTAGTGGCATGGCTGATATGATACGAGATGGGGGAGAGAAAATTCCATCCCCCCACCCTTCCTGCCCTCTGATACAAGTTCATAGGTCATCTTCCACAATTGCCTCCAACTCTGAAAGGTAAACTTCTGAAATTTATTCTAGCTATTTAACACTTCCAAGAGGTGTGGCTTGCTTATTTGCCCAGGCATAGCATTTTTCCCTTCTTGACTCAATTTAGAGAAGAATTTGCATCTGTCAGGGCACAGACTCATTTACATATCTAAAAAATTATCATATGTGACATTTTTCTGCAACTAGATTAACTGAGATGGGGAAAGAGAAACTCTGTTCCATGTAAAAGCAATATTAAATCCAGTTATTTAGGTGAATTACCTTCCATTTATGCCCATTATGTAGTTAGTAGAGGATTAATTATGTATGTCATTAAATATATCATATTAACATTGTTGCGAGTTTTATTTGATTATATGCTCTGTCTTCTCAGATTTCTCCCTGCTCACAATTTTGAAGTGTTAGAGCAAACATAAAATATCATCAGAGTAATATATAATCAGTAGTCTGGTCTCATGGTGAGAGTGAGAAATGACCAAATGGCAACCTTTCTATTCTTTTGTTGTTGCTCAGTTATTTTTCAGTTGTGTCTTCATGATCCCATTTGGGGTTTTCTTGGCAAAGATACTGGAGTAGTTTGCCGTTTCCTTCTCCATCTCATTTTATAGATGAGAAAACTGAAGCAAACAGGGTTAAGTGACTTGCCAAGGATCACACAGCTAATAAGTGTCTGACACCAGATTTGAACTCACATCTTCCTGACTCCAGGCCCAGCACTTTAGATGCTCCATGAAATTCTGAGCTAAGCTCTAACTGAAAACTGTTCATCCCTATTTTGAAGAATGTATAAATTAAGTTCTGTGGAACTCAAGTGGTAAAAACACATTTGATTCTTACTGATTTTCTTCCAGATCTCTTCTTTTTAGGCAGCTTCCAAACTAGAGTTGGGCTAGATATTTATTTTATGATATTTAGAATTAATGGTATTTAGTATTTATTTTATGGGAACATGCCACTGAAATGGAATTTAATTTTCATAATAAGCTAGAAGCTTCATTTTGTAAGAAGTGTCATTTTGTTTAGAAAATATAAGAATAAAAGTATCACAAACTCTCTTACTTAGATATTATGGGGTCGCTGCTATTTCATTAATTTGGATAATCCCTATCCCACTGCACATTATAACCCCTCATGCCTCCTTAGCCTGTGTACTTCATGTCCATGTCCTTCCATAAATCCTCCAAGTAATGTGCTAGACTCCTGTTTCTCACTCTTTCGGTTTTTCCAGGGTACCAATATACTACTCAAGCTGTCCATCTGTTGTTTTTCATTCTCACTTATGACAGATCCACCACTGCCTTTTCCAGGCATGCCATTGTTATTTAGTCATTTTACAGTCATATCTGAATCTTCATAACCGCTTTGGGGGTTTTCTTGGCAAAGATACTGGTTTGCCATTTCCCTCTCCATCTCATTTTATAGATGAGGAAACTGAGGTAAACAGGGTTAGATAACTTGTTAGTAAGGGTCTTAGACTGGATTTGAACTCAGGTCTTCCTGACTCCAGGCCTGGTACTCTAGCCACTGTGCCACCTAGCTACATACATATCTTCAATGATGTATTTTTGCCCTTTCCTTTCCACAAGTAGTAATGAGCTATGGACTATATACACTCCCATTTATCTTTCCATAACTTTGGATTATCTGTAATTTTTAATTTTTTTCCAAATAAAATTATTCTGAAATAAAATTAAAAGGCAAATATTCTCCCAATGAAAAGATACATTAGAAGCCTCATACAAAGTGAGTATGTGATAAGACCTTAGCTTGAAAGGGCCAGGGTCTCCTATTGCATCCTGGGCCATCTCCAGTCATCCTGATGAATACCTGGCCACTGGACCCAGATGGCTCAGGAGAAGAAAGTGAGGCTGATGACCTCGCTGGTGACCTCTCACAGCCCTCCCTCACTCAAATCAAAGTCAACTGCAAGTCATGTCATCATCTTGATGTCATGGTCCTCTTCGAGAACAAAGAACAAACACCACAACAACAATAACTACATACATATCTAATACCTCTTCAAGTGGTTTTACTGTCAAAATATTACTCTTCTCTGTTACTTGGTGGATCTGTGATCCCACTGATGTGCATACTTCTTCTAATGCAGATTGAAGCCCATCTGTACCTTCATTCTTTGTAAATCTGGTCCAAGTCTTCTTGTAAATCTTTCATGGGTTATTTTTCACCTCATATGTTGGGGTGGAGGTGGGGGTGCTCCTCTGGATTGGGAGCTCTTAACCTGGGATCTGTGAACTTGATTTTTAAAAAAATTGTATTTAGTGTAATTGATTTTCTTTCTCTTCCTGTATATTTTATTGCATGTGTTTACAATCATTGTTCTCAAAAGGGGTCCATAGGCTTTGCCAGACTGCCAAAGGGGTCCATGACACACACAAAAAAGGTTAAGAACCACTAGTCTAGAGCTTCTGACATTGCATAGATACTAATGGAGCATCTTACCGCATGACCAGTCCACCATATTTTCCAATTATCCTTCATTCTAATGATATATTTTATGCTACCTCTCTGCACTTCTTTGTTGGTAATGCATTACATTCTGGCTTTGCCATCCCATGTACTTCTCCAATGTGCTTTGGTTGTCTGAAATTTAAGTTTTTTGGAGTCTGTGATATTCCATAACCCAAAGGAGTATGGAATCCAACTATGGAATCCATAAAAGAATATCAATGTTCAAAAGATGGACCTTTGCTTCTCTGAGAAGTTTGGGGTCATTAAAAGCATGCTGTAATATATAAAAAGCAATCTAAGCTGCTTTTCTCTTGTTCTACTCAGAGCCTTCCCTAGTACATTTCAGCTGTCTTTTAGTGGCTCATAGTCTTCTAAAGAAGAAGCAAGAATGCTAAAACAAAACAAAAAAACTTTACTACAGGCACATTTTATCTCATCCAAGGTTAAATTGTAGGTGTAGGGGAGATGAAGGAATAGGAAGGGAACAAAGGAAGAGAGAGCAAGACTACCTCAGGGTCACAGATGGGATCTCCAAGAGGAAAGATAGCAGTATCTAAGCTTTGGATATGATGAACTTGAGATTCAGCAGGAGGAAAAAAGGGTTTTATGCTTTAGGCAAGAAGCATCTTCTGGACATGATGCCCAGATGATGCCAGGCTCTTATTCAATTACTGTGTGTGTGTGTGTGTGTATAATAGATATTATTTTTCATTCATTTTACACAATTTACCTGTGGATCTGTCTGGACTAGATTGTTTGTACTGTTTCTTTTTCTTTTCTTTCTTTTTTTTTTTTGAAACTGAGTTTTTTATGATCTCTGTCTCATGTTTTGTTAATCAGTAGAGGGAGGGGAAGGTTGTAGTCACTCAACAATTTCCATTAAATTTTCAAGGTATTTTTTAGCTTGTTCATCTTTTCTTTTTATTATTATCATTTACATAAAGGATGCCATTAAAATGAAGTATGACCAGAAAATGTAAGCCAACTATGTGGTGAAAATGCTCTGTTAGTAAACATGTAATATCAAAAGTTTAGAGTAGGAGATTTTAACCTTTTTTGCTTCATGGACCCCACTGACAGTCTGGTGAAGTCTGTTCTAATTGTGTTTAACAAATTCTGATAATTACTTTTATTGTTCCTCTGTTGTGTGTGAATATACCTTGTTTCTTGAGAAAGAAATAACTCCAAAAAACTTGTTTTTATTACATAAATAGCTTCCTAGTGCCTAAACCATGGAAAGATAAAGCAGAGAAAGAAAACAATAGATTAAAAAATATAAAATAATATAAAACTAATATGCTATCATAAAAATTATTCACAGTTATAAAGTTAGATTTCTACCAAGAATGCAAAGATGACGACATTGGAGACATAAATAATCATATTAAAAACAGAAACAACCCAAAATATGCAACAACAGAGGCAGGTAGGAAATACTTCAAAGATATAACATTAATTTATGCTAAAACTCCTAAAAATTATAGGAAAAAAGGTCCATTTTAATCAAATTAAAAGGAAAGAACCTTGGTTCCTTATCTGTTAAGTGTCTGAATTGAATAAAATAGCTTCTAAGGTCCCATCCAGTTTCAAATCTGTGATTCTATTCATCTATAATCCTTTATCTCCAAGGCCAAGAGTTAGAATTATTTGCAATGCCAAAATACTAGGTTTCCCAATAATTACAGAGGTAAAGGAAAAGATATCCTCTCTCTCCACTATTGTTTGACTAAACACTAGAAATGCTAGTGATAACAATAAGATAAGAGGAAAAAATTAAAGCCATGAGAATCAGCAAAGAAATAAGATTATATCAATTTGAAAGTAGAATGATGGCTTACTTTGAAAACCCCAAAGAATAACTAAAAAAACCTAATTGAGGCAATTAATAGCTTCAGGAAAGTAAAAGGATTCAGAATAAACTTATAAAATCCTTAGCATTTCAATATAAAAATAATAAAAAATAGGAAAGAATTATAAAAAGAACAATCCTATTCAAAATTAACTACAAAATGCATGCCATACAGCAATAGTTTTATCAAGATACACTGAAGACATATTTTGACTATACCCATTACCTCCTCCCAATGCAAATCAGAATCTCTTTTGAGTTGCTTATGAAGCAATTAATTAAATTAATTAATGGTTAATTTGACTTGTCCAGGGTCACTCCAGGGTCACACAGCCAGTGTATGTAAGAAGAAGGACTTAAACCGAGGTGTTCCTAATTCTGAGACCAGATATCTGACTACTATATCACACAGCAGCAGTGTAATCATAATTCTGTCTTTATAGAAGTTAATACAAATGATTAGGTGGGTATTCATTGGTAGGGATCTCATTCAAGCCCCTCTCAATGATTTTCTATTTCTGGTATCATAGGCAATAGGGGACAATTGGTTAGGCAGCTGAAAGTTTCCAGTAAGGAAAATTCTGTATATGGAGTTCCTAGAACAGGGCAGGACAGTGGGAAGGGATGCCAGGTAGGAGAAGAGGATGTAGCTATTGCAGAAATAGCTGTAATTGATTGGCAGTCCTTTCATCCTTATTAAATTGAATTGTTCCCACATACTTCACAGTGACTAGCTCTCCAATACTGTCATCTTTCCTCTCCCTTTTGGCAGAAGACCTTACCTATTATTTTCCTGAGAAAATAGAGGTCACTGTTGTGAAATTCTCTTCTTTCCTACATCACACTTCAAAAATCTTTCACAATCCCCCATTTATCTGATTAAGAGATGAGCTTCTACCTGACCAAGACAGCCCCCTTCACTTGCACTCAATCCTGCTCCTTCCCATCTCCCCTAATACTTTGACCTTGTAATCACATCCCTTTTTTTCCTCACATTCAGTGTCTCATCTGTTCGCTTCTTCACCACTGTCTACAAACATGTCTAGGTCTCTTAAATTCTTTTTAAAAAAATTTTAAAAAAGAACCCTCCCTAGACCCTGGCATTTCTTCCAACTACTGTCCTTTGTCTCCTCTTCCTATCTCACCTAAATGAGAGAGGGTCAAATCCAAACAGTCTCAATTTCTATACTTTCCAATCACTTCTCAGTCTTTTGTGGTCTAGTTTTGGACTCCAACGTTTGACTAAAACTGCTTTCTCCAAAGTTCTGTTCGGTTAAATTCCATGGCCTTTTCTCAGTCTCACAGTGTCTGACCTTTATGTAATTTTGACATTCAACCATTCAGCGCCTTCCTAGACACTCTCTCCTCATTGGACTTTTGTGGCACTGCTTCATCATGACTCTTTTTATACTATTCTGATTATTCACTTGCTAGATTATCATTCTCCTGTGATTCACTAAATGTGAACATTCTGTATACATGTTGTTTTCCCCATTAGAAAGTAAAATAACTGCATAAAAGTGGAGGCTCCATTATTTGTTGTTGTTCAGTCGTGTCCAACTCTTTGTGACCCTATTTGGCTTTTTCTTGGCAGAGATGTTGGAGTGGTTTGCCATTTCCTTCTTCAGATCATTTTAGAGATGAAAAACCTGAACCAAACATGGTTGAGTGACTTGCCCATGGTCACTCAGCTGGTAAGTGTCTGAGGTCATATTTGAACTCAGGTTTTCCTGACTCCAAGCCCAATGAAGGCTTAATTTAGAAGGTAAGGATTGAATAGCACTCTGAAAGAAAGAGAAGGAATTTCATAGATATCATGAGAATGATTTCCATTACATGTGAGAAGAATCTTGGGTGAAGGTATGGAATCAATTCAATGATAATAACAATAAAATGGCTACAGGAATAGTGGTTCAGCAGTAAGGGTTTTCAGAAAGCCTTCAAAGTAGATAACTGTAGTAGCAGACCAGATCTGGAGGGACAATGGAAAGGTCAGAGAAGAATGAGAAGAAAACTGCTAAGGAGCAGGAAGGTTATGTGCTTTTAGTCACCCCTTCCCTCATTCTCTTGGTGTCATTCCTCCAGAGAGATGTTCTTGACACAAAATGCCAGTTTTCCAACTTTTACCAACTTCTACTCCTCTCCTCCTCTACCTTAAATTACAAAAGGGTGTGTTCGATGTAGGAAGTATTGGATTTGTATTTCAACCACTTTCCCAGAAGCTCTAGACCCATATGTATTATTCAAAATAAATAAAAGGAATTAAATACCGACCATTGTGCCTATATAAGCAGAACTGGAGGTTAGAAACAGGTTCATCCTTTGGAGACCATGCAGTTTGCCAATGTTGTTTGCTGTTTCCAACCCAAAAACCTAGCTCCTATTTCATGAACAACTGATCCCTCTGGAGAAAGATAAATCATTGGAAGGTTTATTGTGCAGAACCCATAACCTGGCCTTGCCATCTTTTCAAATATAAATTTTCATCATAAAATATGCAGCAGAGATGAATGCTAAATGTGTTATGTAATCTTTTGCTTCAGAGATGAAGTACATCTCTCCTTGGCTTTTTTATGTATTTTTAAACTTATTTTTGGGTTAGTTTATTGAATTTGGTTTCACATGGTAGTTCTCTGCCATTAGTAGACAAAGAATTGAATCTGCATCTTTACTCTCATTAGGCCTCTAGTTCACACAGGTTACAGGATGTATAGCTTCATCCTATAAAGCAATCCCACTCACTAAAAGAGCCCAGCTAGAAAAGACATCTTGCCATCTGCCTTGCCACCAACTCATATATATCTCCTCCCAACCCCTACCATCAGTTTTCCATATCTTGCTCAGATCAAATTAATGTTACTATTGCTAATGGAAAGGGGAGAATGATATGGTATCCCATGGTCCACTAATGATCCTCATGATTCTGACTTGCAAACTATCTATTTAGTCTAGGGTTCTTAATCTGGGGTCCATGAATTTTTGGTATTTTATATTTTGGTAACCATTTTTCTAACTGGTCTCCATTGAAATCCTAAGTATTTTATTTTATGCATTTAAAAACATGATTCTGAGAAGAGACCCATAGGCTTTACCAGACTGCCAAGGTGGTCTATGATACCAAAGAGGTTATACATCCCTGACCTAGATACTGTTTTTTTACTAATATTTTACCCCCAATTACATGTAAAACCAAAATTTTTTTAAATTTGGGATTTTTTTTAAACTTTTGACCTTACTTCTATACCTCCCTCTCCTCCCTCCCCCAGAGATAATAAGCAATCTGATATAGGTTATATGTGTGCAATTATGTAAAACATTTCCATATTAGTCATTTTGTACAAGAAGATTTAAGAAAGGGAAGAAGGAAGGAACAAAGAAAAAGAAAGGAAGGAGGGAGGGAGGGAAGGAAGGAAGGTAACAAAGAAAAGAAAGAAAAATAGTATGGTTCAGTTTGTATTCAGACAATATCAGTTCTTTCTCTGGAGGCAGAAAGTCTATTTCATTGTGAGTCCTTTGGGATTGTCTTGGATCATTGTATTGCTGAGAACAGCTAAGTCATTCATAGTTCTTCATCACACAATATTGTCATTACTGTGGACAATGTCCTCCAAGTTCTGCTCACTTCACTTTGCACCTTGATACTCTTTTTTCTCTAGGTTTCCATGACACTACTGTCTTCTGGTTCTCTCTTACTAACTGCTGAGAGAAAAACCTTAAAAAACAAAAAACAAGATTAAAAAAACTCTTCATTTGATCCTACCATCCCCTCAGACTATCATTCTAGTTTATTCTTCCTTTCAGGACAACTCCTAGAAAAAGCAGGGGGAGATCTGGTCATGTTGGTAGACAATACAGAAGGAATTAATGGATAAAGTGATTGAAGATGGGGAAAGACAGCCTGCTCCAGTCTAAATCAAAGCTGTAGAGCAGTGTTGGAAATGAGCCCCGCTCTGGGGGTTGTTTATGACTCTAGGGAGTCTGTAATTCCAGAATATAATGGAATATATTAAATTTATGTTGTCAGACCTTCACCACGTCAACCCAAGACTGCAAGGAAAAGTCTCTGGCTTTTCTAAGAGTTAAAGTTGGTAACCCCAGATTTGCTGGGTGCTTGAAGTTAACTGGAAAAAATTTTTTTGTTTCTTAATCTTTGCTCTTTCAGTGCACTGGTAGTGTGACATAGTGACTTTTTATGAATACTTTAAGGATCTCAAGGTTCTTTCCTCACTATAACCCACTGAGCATTAGCAATAGAAGGATTGCTGGAGGCACTCTCTGGTTTTAGTGATGTGACCTTGAGGAAACTGCTTAACCTCACTGAGCTTCTCTTTCCTAATCTGTCTAATGTTATTGACAATGACGATGGTGATGATGATGATGATAGCTGCAATTTATATGATACTTTTAAGATTTGCAAATATCTTTACAAATGTCTCATTAGATCCTCTCAACAACATTGTCAAATATATGCTAGTTATTTCCCCCATTTTATTTATTTTTATTTTGTTTTTAAAATTCTCAACTTTAGAAATGCCAAAAAGGATATTACAGTAAAAAAGAAAAAGGAAAAGAAAGAAAAATAAAGTAAAAACAAGAAAAATAATTATATACAAAACCTTGAATCTCTAATTCCTAGCTTGCTTTAAAGAAACAAGTATGTAAATCCACCAAATAACTTTCAAATCTATCCTTGCCTGTGATTCCTTCTGAACTTCTTTCTATTCCATTTAAAAAATGCTTCAAGGATCCTATTTCTTTTGTGTCTGTGTGTGTGTGTGTGTGAACACAATCACTATTGTTTCACTAGTGTAGTAAATTGTGTTCTCCCTCAACATTATTCCCATTTTACAGATAAGGAAAGTAAGACAGAGAGACCAAGTGACTAACCCAGAGCGACAGAATGAATAAAGTGTCTGAGGCAGGATTGGAACTTAGGTCTTCATGACTCTTAGTCCAACATTTTATTCACTTTGCCACCTAGCTGCCTTGAAATCAGGTTAGATGATATCTAAGATTTTTTCTGACTCTTAAAAAAAATCTAGTGCTGACTCACTATTTGAAGCTAAAGTGATATAACAAAATTATCAATTAATAAACCAGAATGATCAAAGGTTACAAATATTTGTGCAAAACATGTAGTTACTGATCCTTATTCATACGATAATAACTCACATAATTGAAATTCATTACAAAATATAACTTTCTTCTTATTATAATAACAATGTGCATGTCAGATATTTTTGTTGTCCAATCATTTTTCAGTCACGTCCAACTCTTTGTGACCCCATTTGGCATTTTCTTGGTAAAGGTATTAGAGTGGTTTGCCATTCCCTTCTCCAGTCCATTGAGAAAACTGAGGCAAACAGGATTAAGTCACAAAGTCACACAGCTAGTAAGTGTCAGAGGCCAGATTTAAACTCATAAAGATGACTCTTCCTGACTCCAGGTTTGGCCATTGACTACCAACTTTGTTTTCTGTTTTCTACTTGGTTATTTCTATAAACAGAATGTAGAAACTTTCAGAGTTTTCCTTCTGTGATCCTGAACATTTCATTTAGTATCATATTCATAATAGATATCCCATTACCAACAAGTTGCATGTAACATGGAATTCATGACTAGAATAAATTATCAAACAAATTTCTTCAGTTTCTCACGAAAATAAAATCTAAATTCTTCATCCAGATGAATGCTATTTAAACCAACTCTTCTTGGAAGCAAGAAGTTTGGCATATCTCTACCAAGCTAACTGACCAAATTCCCAAGATTCCATTCTCCCAGGCAGAATAACCAGGAGTGACCAGTCACTTCTTCATCCTTTTCTTCATCAGACAAAAACAAAATCAACCAAATAATCAATAAACTTGATAATCAGCATAATTGTTCTGTTATGTGCTTGGTGGTGGAAATATAAAGCCAAAAAAAAAAAAAACTAAATCCAGACATTCCCTACACCTCAAGAAACTTAGATTTTATGTGGAAAACAACATATATGTATATAAGTAGATGAAAAAATACTTACAGAGTAAATACAAGGTAAGTTTAAGAGAATTTTTTTTTTGAGCTGGAGGGAGGCACCAGCAGGTGGGGCATTACAAAAAGGCCTATCAGAGTATTTGAGGTGAACTTTAAAGAAAGATAGGTAAGGAGGAAGACCATTCCAAGGATGGAGGACAGCCTGAAAAATGCAATTTACTACGCAGGTCACCTGGGAAATGATCGATATTTCTCTGGGTCATTAAAATAACCCCAGCCACTAAAATAGTTCCTTTACAAATTCTCAGGCCTCGATAATTTTACATATTTTTTAAAAAAAGAAAATCAAATTAGTCTAGGTAAATGAATAAACTCCCTGTGGGCACAAACTATCTCAAGCTTTCATCTTCTCTTATATCCTTACAAATGCTAGATATAAAAACCACCCAAGACACATTTGATTTATTGCAAGCTCTTTTTCAATTCTTATTGTATCTTAACATAACCCTTATTCAGACTGATATTGTCCTAGCTATGTTATGTTGCTGTGAATTGAAATTATATAAATGTCACAAAAGAACAATGGAAAGTCATATGTTCAATTTCAAGTAGCCCAAAGCAATAATGTTATAGATGGAGTCTACCTGCATTTCATGAGACTGTTTGACAAAAGCTCTCTTCCTCTTATTGGAAGATGGTGAAACTGAGCTTAAGAGTCATGAGCTGATTTAATCATACAACTGGTTAATCAGTATAATGAAATGGAAAGAGCATAGGAGTTGGAAGGAAAATTTCTGAGTTTGAATCCAGGTTCTTCCTTTTTCTAACTGCTTATGAATCACCTCCAAAAAGTCACAACTCATGTGGTCAGATGGAACGTGAATTCTACTGGGTCCCTGAGGGAAGAACTAAAAGCCAAAGAAAGCAATTTCAGTAAGCATATTTGAAAAACAATTCCTAAGAATTAGATGTTTTCTAGAGTAGAATGGACTGCCTCAGGAAGTGGTGGATACTTCAAGTCAAAGCTGGATGTTGGAAAGGGGCTCCATGGACAGGGGTGTCTATTATATTAGAATGCTTTTGAAATCCACTCCAGCTCTGAAATTCTATATCTGTGTTATAGGTGTGCAAAGCACTTTGCAAATCTTTATGTTGATCTTAGGTATTGTTGTTCATTATTATTATTATCATTACCTTTTGAGGGACTCTTAGTTTTTTAAGTCTTATCTCTAATTATGGATCCTGTATTAAAAACTTTATTCCCCCCCCCCCATTCTGATCCAGTGACACTAACCTTCATGTTATTTCTCAAACAAAACACTTTGTCTCCTAACTCTGGGTTTTTTCGCTGGTTGAACTCATGCCTGGAATATTCTCCTGGGTCATATCTACCTCCTGGCTTCCCTGGCTTCTGTCAAGGCTCAGCTAAAATTCTATCTTCTACAAGAAGTCTTTTCCAGTTCTTCATAATCTTATGATTTCATTCTGAGATTATTCCCAATTTATCCTCCTTATAATTTGTACATAGATTTTGCATGTTATATCTTACAATTTTTTATGTTTCTCTATATCCCAGAACTTAGCACAATGGCTGACAAACAGTAGGCACTTAATAAATGCTTATTGACTTGACTTGACTTAATATTTTTGAATTTCAAGTTCCTCCTCTGTGAAATGGAGATAATGATATCTACCTTTAGTGGCAATCTGGTATAGAAGACTGACCTTGCAATCAGTCCTGCCTGTGTCACATACTAACTCTGTGACTACGGGCAAATCACTTTAATTTTTCAATGCACTCCACTATCCTTTAAGACTATAAGATTCCAAGAGAATTGCAGCTTTGTATTGGTGGTAAAGAGAATTTCCATACTGGGAGTACCTTACATTGATAAAAAACCTAGATCTGAACCCAATACCTCTATCTCTCAGAGTTGTTGATTGGATCAAATGAAGCAATAAATTTTAAAGTGATCTACTTGTCTATTATCTAATCATGTTCTTAATAACTAATACTTGTTCTCATGTTTGGATTAATAGCCAATAACACTGTCTTTATGTAATGTGGTTCATTTTTTCCCCTAAATTTTCAGTAGTGTCATATTGTGAGTTTATTATATCTGCCATATGTCCACAGGTGTAAGTAAAATGAGATCATGAATGAATGAAAAATCGTGAATTACACACTTGCTATGTGTCAGACACTATGTGAAGCCCTGAGGATACAAAAAAAGCCAGCAAAAAAGTCTCTAGATAAAATATATGCAGGGGTGTGGTGGCCAGGTAGGAGTGTTTTGGATAGAGAAGAGAGATAATAGTGTTTAGATTTAGAGAATAATTTACTGAGGCATCATTGGACCGAATCATAACTCTGGTCTCCTTTGGCCAATCAAACTGCTGGATGGACCCACCATAATTCTGGGCAAAGAGAGCCATCTCTTAATCTGTACAATTGAACAGGTACTTCTATCAGTCTCTATCCCAACAGTTTGAAGTGTTTATCCACACTCACTTTTCCTTTGTCATCCCTGGGAAAAGTCTCAGAGACTATGTGGTGAGCCATAATTCTCTGCGAGTCCCTCTAAGAATCCCAGAGATTTCTTTAGGAAAGGAAAAGGTAAAACATTTGAACCTGACTCCTTTACCTAAGGTGTAATTCACAGGGAACATTCCCTTTCACACAATGCAGACCTGTGTCAACGAGCTTTGAATGTGCTAATTAAAATGTCAAATGTTGCTGGGATGGAGGAACACGTATTTTTATTCATCATTTCCTACACTTATTCATTGATAGGTAATGATGTCACTGTCACATTAATGGTATCCAAATGCTAAATATGCTTTGAAAAACTAAGCATTTGATAATATTGAACCAGATAAACTAGAGGAAAAAATAATTTTACAGTAAGCTGAGAGGTCAATTGAAAAACAAATTAATAAAGCATTAATGTGATGACATTCCCATGCTATAAAACCACAAAGCAAATTAATGAAGTATTAGCATGATGGTGTCTCCAAGCTTTAGGGATGCTTTTCATGTTGCAAATGTTTGAGATGTCAGATAGAAAGGCAAGCAGGGAGTTGAGGGGCCACCTCAATAGAGCAGAAAACATTAGCCCTAAACCTGAACACCCTTCCTTAAGTGGTAAGGCAAGATTACAAATAGCAGATACTAGAATCCAGTCAATTACAATACACAGCAGTTCTCCTGGACTGCAAAAGTGTGAAATATTCTAAAGCAGTAGCCAGATAGCGAATGAGGGGAGGCAAAGTGGCTTGGAGGCCCTTGGAAGAGACACAGAGGCACAAATTCAATTGAGATAATGAAGCTTTGGACAGCTGGGAAACATTGCCTTGAGAGAAATGATTATTAAATAACCAATTGTTAATATTGGGGACACACAGTATTTATTCCTTCCTGACACCTTATTCTTTTTTAGGCCAAGCCAGCATCTGAAAGACAGAGCTGATAATGAACTTGTGTTAACTTTCTCCTCAATCTTGTTCAGACCCCATTTGGGAAACCCATTATATCCGACTCAGGTTTGGGTAGGGATAAATGCTTTGATTAGATTCCCAAATCTGAGGGTGTTTTAAAGTAAATGACATGATCAAAGTCACAGCCCCCAACCTCTTATTAGAATAGGTCCACTTTTCATTATAATATTCATTTTCTTTTATTGCATGTTAACCAATCAGGGTGTCAGTTGCCACCCTCAGGAAAACCCAGTCTTCTAAAGGGTGTATAAGTGTTGAGTGCGTTCTGTGAGGGGGCTTTGGCATTCAAGAGTGTCACTGATCCCTTTTGCTAATTATATGCCAGCATGAGTAATAATATGATTAATTACCCAGAAATTATACCTGTCAAACTTTTTAAATGTCACAACCTCAAAAGACAAATATGTAACTTCTTGAATGAGGTACTACACAGAAGTACCACCAAAGTCTAAGTCCAATTCCCCAACATGCTATGTAACCAGAGCATGTCACCTGGGCTCTCAAAAACAAACCAGTAGATCACATGTGCCTACCAAGCTTGAAAGGCTCCAAGGACAGGCTTCACAGAGGGATGTAGGAAGATCACTAACTTAGATATCAGAAAACCATGGTTCTTATCCAGCCTCTGACACTTAACTACCTGTATGACTTTAGGCAAATCATTCAACTTCTCTGGGCCTCAGTTTCCTCATTTGTAAATTGAGTAGGGATAGATGAGATGGCTTCCGAGGTCCCTTCTAACTCTAGATACATAATCCTGTCTTAATTCAAATTAAATTCATAAGCAAATGTAAATGGAAGGACTTGAATTTAATAATGCCTGACAGGTCTGGTCTTTCTAGTCTAGTACTAGACACTGTATACTAGTGTCTAGTAATAGATCTGGAGATATAAATACAACCCTTCCCTCAAGTGGCTTACATTCTAAAATACCTTTATATGGCACTTTAAGGTTTACAAAGCCCTTAGCATATGTTATCACATGTGATGCTCCCAATAATCTTAAGTGATATCATGTTCTTAGTGTTATATTTGAGGAACTGCAAGCAGGCAACATAGCCAGATCATGTTAGAAGAATGGAAATGTAGGGAGGGTCCAAGTACTGGGTAAATAGCTATCTATGAGATTAAATTGTAAAGTACTTGTGGTTTGGTGTTAGAAAGGTCTTGGACTATCATATACTTCAGTTCCCTGTTCAAAGCATGAATCCTTTCTAGAAATTTGTTGGCTAGTGGTTGTCCATCTTTGTCTTGAATATCTCCAGTGACAGAGAGCTTATTACTTATAATTCTATGACTCTTGAGAAAGCAGCCTCAGACTCCAATAGAACTCAGTAGTTTTCATTTCTAATATGTCAGGTAAGCAATGTCAAGTTATGTCCCTTTTTATAGCAGGTAATGAACAAAACCAAAGCATCTTGGGCATAGGTGTTCAATAAATAGCTTTGATTGATTGTCAAGCAAGGGAAAGTCAATGCTTACATAAAAAATCCTGTGAATAGGGCTATAACTAAAAATGTGAACCATTTATCCTTTCCCCTAAAAATCTTCCTTTAAGGCAATTGTTTGTATTGTGAAAGAGTTTAGGCTTTGTCAGGAAGAGGTCAACTTTTACCTGAGGGCTGCCAAATAACCATTAATTGATTTGAATACTTTCCCCATTATTTCTTTGAAATGAAGTTGTTCTAGGTTGTTAGGAAAATGGACCTCACTTGATTATCTCCAGGCTTCTCATTGACTATTATGTTAAATACTAATGACACTTTGGAAAGTGTGAATTATGTCCTCTACAATGCATAGTGAAAAACAATGACTAAAGTTGTATGC
Organism: Notamacropus eugenii; assembly: GCF_028372415.1. NCBI lineage: Eukaryota > Metazoa > Chordata > Mammalia > Diprotodontia > Macropodidae > Notamacropus > Notamacropus eugenii. The sequence continues at coordinate 177,106,296 of NC_092873.1, read as the reverse complement.
TTTCTTTTTTGTATTGCCATTTGAATAGTTTTAAATGAGTACAAATTAGAAATATGAACAACTTCACTTATGATGCAGATGTCACAGTTGTGTATTTAAGAACATTCTCTCCACATCTGGATTGTCAAGCTTTAGGGAGTCAAAGGAACTAGAAAGCATGTACTGAAAAGAACCCCTCTCCACCTGAGATCCTGAGCAGATTCATCAGAGATTTCATCTTCAAAATATCACCAGGACCAGAAGGTCTTTGCATCAAGGAACTCAGAAATTAGAAGCCAGTGTTTATGATGATTAAATAATGCAATGAAGAGAACACTAAAATAGAACTGAATACTGCAAATTATACAATCTTTACCCTGTAGATGAGATGAGAAAATCTATCTCTGTGCTTTTCTTGAAGAGGTGGGGCATTATGGATACTAAATATTCATATACTGTTAGATATGATTCCTGGGTTAGTCAATTATTTTTAACTTCCTTTGTTGGTGCAAAGAAATGCTGATGATGGAGGAAGGTAGGGAACAGTGCTAGAATATCTGGAAAAAAATAATATAAAAATCAAATTTATCATTGAAAAAGTAAAAAGGAGTCAAGTATATAACTAAGACATTGATGCTTAGAGTTGGAAACAGCCACCATTCAACTGAAATTGTTATCTCTGAGTTTACAATTAATCTCTTAACTCCTGGATCTCTTTTAGAATCCTTCTTGACCTCTCTGTGGTCATTGACTTTGTTGACTAATCCCTCTTCCAGAATATACTCTTCTCTTGGCTTCAGGAACACTGTGTGTGTGTATGTGCATGTGCATGTGTGTATATTGTACCTCTTTTACAATTTGAACAATTCTGATGGTTAAGGAATTGGGTTTTTTTCAGTAGTTTTGTGCCTCTTTTACCAAACTATTTACCAAGCTCTTTTCATAATTTTCTTGCATGGCTCTCATTTCTTTTCCCAATTTTTCCTTCACTGCTCTTATGTGATTTTTAGAATCTTTTGCTCTTTTTTTCTCTTTCTTTAGATCTTCTGGGAATTGTTGTTGTGCTTGTGTCTAATCTGTATCTTTCTTTGTGGCTTTGCTTATAGATGTTTTTAAGTCGTTATCTTCTTTTGAGTTTGTGTTGAGTTTCCCTGTTGCTGCAGTAACTTTTTATGGTAAGGTTACTTTTTTGTTGGGGTTTTTAAAAATCATTTTTCCAGCTTATTTCTTGACTTTTGACTTTATGTTAGAGTTGGGACCAGCTCACCTCTTAGGGTAGGAGGAATATCTGATCTAAGACTTTGTCTTTTGTGCCCTTCTGCTGCTTTTACAATTCAATGAGGGGATGAGGGGTTTAAGTTTTTGGTACTTCCAACATGATGTGACCTGGGAAGAGATCTAGTCACTGGCCTTCTGGTCTATGCCCTGATCCTTACTCTGGTAGGGCCTCTGCTCCCTTATAATCTTGACTACTTTTCTCTTTGCCCTGGAACTGAGATCTAGAACTGAGTAATGGGTGACAGAGCTGCCAGCTGCAATTCTTCCTTCTTCTGGAAGTCCCTTGGGATCTCTTTCTCACCAGGTGTATAATCCCTTACTATCCTTGGGTGTTGGGCTGCTCTCTACTTCTCCTGCCTCTGTCATAACCCAGGGTTGCCACTATGACCGGTGCTGCTTCTGCCCCACTACAGGTTTCTGGTCAACCTCCACCCCAATATCTGCAGATCTCCCTTTTGATATTTCTAAGCTTCTGGGGGGCAGAGCCAAGATAGCAGAGTAGAAGGTTGGACCTGCTCTAGCTCTACCCCCATAGCCCATAAAATATCTGTAAAAACTTACTCTAAACAAATTCTAGAGCAGCAGAAGCCACAAAATAACACAATGAAAGAGATTTCCAGTCCAAGACAGCCAGGAAGGCCAACAGAAAAGGTCAATTTCACTAGGCTCAGAGGAGAGCATAGCCCAGCCTTGGCCATGAGGCACAGCAGGACTGGAGCAAGCTTCAGGGTGTGGAATCACAGGTAGTAGCTGTGGTTCCCAGATTACTCAACCCACAAACATCAAAGACAGCTTCAAAGTTCAATGAGAAAGCTCTTTTACGTGGGTAAGAAGGGAACAGGGTTCGGCCACAGCCCCAGGCCCAGGGCAGCAACCACCACTGCAGCAGCAGCAGCTGGGCTTAAAGACCCTGGGGGAATCCAGCAGCAGATCTGGGTCTCAGTTTTGAGTGGAGTCCTGGGGTGAGGAGGAGCACTGGCATGGTGCAGTTGGTGGAGGCTCTAGAGACAGAATCCTACTTGCAGATCCTAGGCAGAAAAGCTTGTGGTTGCTCCACAACCAGTGTGTAGGCCAGGAGAGGAGTAAACTCCTCTCCCTTGATTGTGCCACCTTGGAGGAACTAAGAACTTATAGGTCCCTAGAGTACACCCTTCACTTGACAAAGGACTCAAAATTCAAGTAAACGCCCAAAAAAGGGGGAAAAAACCAAGACTATAGTAGGTTACTTTCTTGGCAAAAAGGTATTTTCTTCCATCTGTTTGGATGAGGAAGAACAAAACATACCATCAGAAGAAGACATCAAAGTCAAGGCTTCTACATCTAAAGCCTCCAAAAAAAATATACAATGGTCTCAGGCCATGGAAGAGCTCAAAAGGGGATTTTGAAAATCAAGTAAGAGAGATGGAGGAAAAAATTGGGAAGAAAAATGAGAATGATGCAAGAAAATCATAAAAAACTAGTCAACAGTTTGCTAAAGGAGACCCAAAAAATGCTGAAGGAAATAACACTTTAAAAAATAGACTAATCCAAATGGCAAAAGAGATCCAAAAAGCCAATGAAGAGAAGAGTGCCCTAAAAAGCAGAATTGGCCAGATGTAAAAGGAGGTCCAAAAGCTCACTGAAGAAAATAATTCCTTAAAGATTAGAATTGAGCAGATGGAAGCTAATGACTTTATGAAAAATCAAGAAGTTATAAAACAAAATCGAAGGAATGAAAAAATAGCAATGTGATATATCTCATTGGAAAAACAACTGACCTGGAAAATAGATCCAGGAGAGAAATTTTAAAATTATGGGACTACCTGAAAGTCATGATCAAATAAAAGAACCTAAACATCATCTTTCATGAAATTATCAAGGAAAACTGCCCTCATATTCTAGAACCAGAGGGCAAAATAAATATTGAAAGAATACACCAATCACCTCCTGAAAGAGATCCCAAAAGGAAAACTCCTAGGAATATTGTAGCCAAATTCCAGAGTTCTCAGGTCAAGGAGAAAATATTGCAAGCAGCTGGAAAGAAACAATTTGAGTATTGTGGAAATACAATCAGGATAACACAAGATCTAGCAGCTTCTGCATTAAGGGATCGAAGGGCTTGGGATATATTACAGAAGTCAAAGGAACTGGGATTAAAACCAAGAATCACGTACCCAGAAAAACTGAGTATGATACTTTAGGGGAAAAAATAGTTGTTCAATGAAATAGAGAAATTTCAAGCATTCTTGATGAAAAGACCAGAGCTGAATTAGAAAATCTGACTTTCAAACACAAGAATCAAGAGAAACATGAAAAGGTAAACAGGAAAGAGAAACCATAAGGGGCTTACTAAAGTTGAACTGTTTACATTCCTACATGGAAAGATAATATTTGTAACTCTTGAGACTTTTCTCAGTATTTGGGTAGTTGGAGGGATTTTATATATATATATATACACACACATATATATTTATAGACAGAGGGCACACAGCAAGTTGAGTAGGAAGGGGATGATATCTAAAATATATATATATATATACGTGTGTGTGTGTGTATTTCTAAGCTTCTCCAAATTAGAAAAATGGCTTATTTATAACTTTTAGTTGGCTTTCTTGCCTAGAAATTTAAATTTCTAATTTAAAGCATTTTTAGGAAGGGATGTATCTCTAGAGCTCAGAAAAATACTGATTTCACTCCACCCTCTTAACTCTGCTCCTCCTCTGTGACAGTTTATTAACCTAGCCCTCTTTGTTTCCTTTGCTGGATCATCATCCATGTCTTGCCCACTAAGGCTCTGTCATGAGTCCTCTTCTCTCTCTGATCTCATCAATGTCCATGGGTTCAATTTTCATCTCCATTAAGTTGAATTCCAAATCTAATATCTCATAACTAATAGCTCTTAATCTCCTTATCACCAGTTGTTTACTGAATAATACCACCTAGATGTCTCATAAGCATCACAAGCTGAAAAAATACAAAAGTAACTCCTCAAAACTTCCCCATTTGTATTAATGGTACAACTATCCATCTAAAAGCCTAGATTCATAACCTTGGCACTATCGTTTACTTTCCCCTCTCCTTGCCCCTGTATCCACGCAGTTGGTTAGTCTTGTTTTATCTACTTCCACCACACCTTTCACATCTCCATCTCTTCCTAAACTGACATGGGCCTAATTCAAATTTTCATTTCCTTTTTCCTAGGACAATAGTCTTCTATTGGGACTCCTTGCTTCTAGTCCCTCCCCTTTTCTATCTATCCTCCACACAACTGTGAAACAAATTTTTCTAAAATATGTCTGACCAAGTCATTCCCTTGCTCAAAAACTTTCAATGCCTTTCCATTACCGCTAGAATAACCTTCCTTAGTCTGACATTTAAATCCCTCCATAATCAGATTCTGACTTACCTACCTTTCCAGATGTTTCATTTTAATCTCCTTCGCACATTCTACTTTCCAGACAAAATGTCCTCTTGGTAGTTTTCAAAGCTCAACATTTACTGTTCCCTCCTGTATTCCCATCCTCCAAGCTTCAAGCATGCTCCCGCTTTCCTTCTGACTCACAGAAGCTTTAACTTCTTTCAAGTTATAGCAAAAGTAGTCTTTATTACACAAAACACTTCATGATCCCCTCTATTGTTACTAATTTATTTCTCCTCAAATTATCTTGAATTTCTCTACATGTGTACATCTACATAATATAAAGTACCTGTAATGTTCATGGAATGGGAAGATCTTTCCTGCCCATTAAGAGACCTATGTGATCTGCTTTGAGCTCAGACCCAGCTGACCACTGTGATGGAGCCTGAGCCACACAGAGCCTGAGTCACATGGCATGGTGAGAGGGGCTTGGCAAACAGGTTGAGCACGAAGTGAGAGTGAGGCAGAGCTGAGGGAGGGCAGCTAGCATAAGTGAGAGAGGGAAGATTTTGGCTAAGGGAGCTTGTTTGTGGGGAGGCCCAGTAGAGAGACATCTTGATGTCAGTGCTCCATGGATTGGTGATGTGTATAAGCTTCTTTGTTACCATGGTGGAATTAGCTTTTCAGATATCTGAATAAATGTTTTGCCTTTGAGGAAGTGCGTTATTTATATTTTGTGAATTTACCCTGGAAATATACGTGCATGTTCATAGTGGCTGCTAGGGGTATCTCACTGGCATTACACCTCCAGCTCCACTCCTGCTATGAAGTCATTTCAGGGTAAGGACTATTTTTTTTTTCATGGCCTCCCTTAGTGCCTAGCCTTGTATGTCAGTAGGCATTTAGTACATTTTTTATTAATGTAATTCAACTTAACTCTACATTTTAGCCCCAAACTGTACTATTGCATAGCTTCTCAACGCAAAATTATACAACCATATCAGCTTGAGAAAAACCAAAGAGTGGTGAATGTTATCTCATCTCCACTCTTTCTCCAACTGGTCTGAGGAAAAAGTATTTATGTCTCTCTCAAGTAAAGATTATCCTCTCTCAAGCTACTTCTAAAAGCAAAACATAAAACAAGATGAAGACAGTTTAGTGTGTTTTAAGTAATTACCTGTCCACAAGATAAGACTAAATATACAGCTGACTGTTGATTAGGATCCATTAGTAATGAGTCAGTCAATACTGAGCAGAGACCAAAATTAAATGATAAGTTTGATAAAATTCTCAAGGTATCCCTTTGCTAACCAAACTAGCTGCTAACCAGCTAGATATCTGCTTTGTTTGCTTGTTTTTTGCCTTTCCAACCACTGATGGGCAGTATCCTATTTTTAGGGCAATTTGAATTTACTCTTTTTTTCATAGTCTCCCGATTGTCAGAGAGCAATTCCCTTGTCACCTGAGATGTTCCTTTCCCAGCTCTGAAAGATACTTTGGCCTGGTTCCTTGCACCACAGCCAGGATTGTACTATGACCAGCAGGCACCAAAGGGTGATCAATTATTTAATTTATACCTACAAATGTATACCTACATTTAATTTAACCTAGCAAGTTACAAATCAGGGTTAATTTATTGTTTTGGTGATTGTCTAGATTTAAGAGTATTAGTAATACAGATTAAACTCAAAAGTAGGTACTAATTACATTTCTGCCTTTCCCTCCCCACACTTCTGTTTAACATTTAGCAGCATATGATTCACCTCTGCCCTTTCACTCAGTTCATCCAGACTTACCACTACCAACTGTTTGTGAAAGTATATTAGACTACTATATCATATAAATAAAAATGCACTAGACTTGGAATTGTTGTCTGCATTCAATTCCCGAGCTCTGTCATTTACTAACATTGCAATCTTGGCAAAAGCACTTCTCTAAGACTCAGTTTTCCTCTCTACATAGTAGAGAAAAATAATGCTTCTGCTACTTACCTCACAGGTTTGTTCTGTTAAAAGAATTTTTTATAATTTTTTTTAATTTTAATTTTATTTTAAATATATTTATTTTATTAAATATTTCCCAATTGTGTTTTAGAATTTTGAGTTTTTTCAAAATTTTGAGTTCCAAATTCTCCTGCCCCTCCCCCACTCTCTGAGGAGGCAAGCAATATAATATCAATTACACATGTGAAGTCATGCAAAACATATTTCATATTAGCCATGTTGAAAAAAGAAGTTTTTATACATCTTAAAGCACATTATAGATGTCATTATTAAATTAAAATATCAGGGTCCTTATGTTTCTCAGATAACACACAGGAGACATTGGAGGTTTCAGTCTCCGGGCTCTAACAGGTTCACTCTTGATCTGGTCAGTCAGACACCTTTGGAGGTTGCTGGGAGAACCTGCTCCTACAGCATTCCCTAATCACTCTTCTTGCAAAGGCCAGCAAAAAGGAGGGACAACTACCCCTACGTCTTAATGGGGTCAATCAAGACAGGCACACTTGTGCTCTTCTCTAAATCCCCTCAAGCCTCATTGGGGGCCAATTGAGGCATACACAGATTTCCCTATGAGTTTGCCATGGTTTACCCCTAGGAATTCTCCATGGTTTTTCCCCACTCATTGGCCAGTGCCTACCTGCTTTATAAGGCAACAGACAAAGAAGGTACCTTGCCAGCATTAAACTCACAAGTTAACTTTAGAAATATCGTCATTCTGTGCAAGCATAGTAAATATTACATTATGTCACTCCTTATCTCATTGGCATAGCCTCAGTAGGACTGTCTGTCACTATGATTTTGGGAAATACTATCTAGGATTCTTGAGATTACTCTGGGAGTTATTACCTAATACCTAGAAACTAGACATTCTGATGGCCATGGATCCTGAGAAACTAAACTCTAAAAGGATAACAAAATCCTCCTTACATACACTTTAGTTATCAGGAACAATTTGATTACTTAGCCTTATGTAATCCTAATTGTAAACAATCAGTTCTCTTTCAAGACTGTATTTTATGACAGAAGTGGCAGTGCATACCTGTAGTCCCTACTACCAGGGAAGCTGAGGCTAGTGGACCAACTAAATCAGGAGTTTCAAGCTTCAGTAGAGCTAAAACCAGCTGGGTGTCTGCACTGTCTAGCTACAGGGAGGGGGAAGGAGGCCACAGTTTCCTCACCCCTTTCACACCAGTACAGTGAGCCCTTAAGAAAGGGGAGCCATTAGGCTACTTCAATGCTGCAAACCAAACTAGGCTGGAAACAGACTAGGTCAAAGCTGCCTTGATGATCAACAGTGGTGCCAGGCTGTGAGCTACCACTGAACTTCCAGCTTGTGCAAGTTCAAAAGCAAAACCAAAAACCTACGTTTTACATAATATTATATATGATTATATTAGAAACTTCTGTAAAGTTATTTTGGTTGATTAAGAATCCTGACATCATTAGTGGCAGTTTATAGGGGAAAAAAGGATTATTCACCTACTAATTATTTTAAAACATTAAGAAATGTGTGAAATTGTCACTGTAACAAAAATAAACTGAGCATTTGCCTTCTCCTGTGATTTATTCTCTATCTTATATTGCCCTTTGGCCTATAAATTCTTAACACTTTTCTTTAAAAAAAAAAAACAAAAAAATTCCCTTTAAATTCATTCCTCGTTTTGCTGGTCCTAGTCACAAAAAAATGTATTTTTAATGTAGGAAGATGTCAGTGTATACAGATGACTGATGTGAATCAGAATACATTAAAATGACACTGTCAGTCTTCTTCCTTAAGTACTAAACGCACAAGCATAAATTTCCTTCTTTAGGGAGAGTTGCTTTTTTTTTGAATCCTCCAAAAAGGAGGAATTAGAAACTATTTAAGAACAGTTTTAGGGGAAGGGGAACATACTGTAAAATAAAGATCAAAACTTGGCTACAAGGAAAGGGAGTTCTGCACTTGTGCACTTTCAGAAACTAGAGGAAGGGTGACCTTAACAAGCAATTTCCAACCACAGGTTTTCATTGGTTCCAAGGTAAACAGAAAGAATGTCACATTCAGAGGACAAGGACCCATGTTCTGTAGGATTTTTATTAACTTAAAGGAATGCACCCTTCTTTTTCCTGTTCCACATATAAAAATATTACTTGAGGGTTTTCTTCCCCTTTTATTCTCTGGCCCATCCCAGCTTCCTTTCTAGGCATGTCCCTCATGTGACCTCAAGGCCACCTGTTCCCCACCCCTCTAGCACCAATATGGTGAGCCTTTGTCTAGGCTGAGGAACAAGGTAATGGAAGGCGAGTAGAACAAGGAGTGATATATACAGTCATTTTTTTCCCCAATGGGACTCTAAGAATGGTTGTAAGATTTATTACAATATAATTGATTTGAGGGCTGGAGGTAGAAGAAATTTCACATGGAACCTAAGCATTTTCGAATGGAGAAGTACCACAAAATGTTCAGTGCAGACATTTACGGTCCAGTATTTTTCCCAAAATTCATCCCTCTTCTGTTTCCTTCTTCTGGCTTATGGCAGTGTCATCCTTTTAGTGATCCTCTTGATGTCATTACTGATTCTTCCCTCTTTCTTAACCTCCTGTCAGATCTCATTAGTCCCAATCTTACATCTGTTCACTTACATAGTTTCTGCTGTAGCTCATGTCCTCATCACCTCTCACCTGGACTATTGCAGTAGCCACCCACTTTGTTTCTCTAATTCCATTTTCTCTCCTCTCTAATCCATTTTTCCAAATTTTCCAATCCAGCTACCAAATTGATATTTCTACATGACAGATCTGACACTACAGCCTCAAAAAAAAACTCACCTCCAATGGCTTCTGATTGTTTCTAAAATAAAACAAATTTCTGTGTTTTGGCATTTAATGCCTTCTACAATCTGAATCCCACATGTCTTTCCAGATTTTTTCATATTTCTCCCTTTGTTGCACTCTCCTTTCCAGTCAAACTGACCTGCCACCTATACCCCATACATGGAATCCCATCTCACTCATCTGCACCTTTGAACAAATGGTCTCTGATCTCTGGAATTCATTTCTTCCTTACCTTCATCTTCCTTAAAACCAGGAGTTCTTAAACTGGGGTTCATGTCCTAAGGATTCTATGGCTAAATTTCAAGAAATTCATGAACTTGGTGGGGAAAAGTATTATATCTTCATTTTCACTAACTCTAACTGAAATTTAGCATATCCTTCCATTAAGAATTTTTAAAAAAACCAAACATTATTCTGAAGAGGTGTCCATGGACTTCACTAGATGACTAATGGTGTCCAAGAGACACACACAAAAGGTTTAAAATTATTCCTTTAAAGTATAACTCAAATGCTGCCTGCTAGACAATGGCCTTCTTGTTACCACTACTTATCAACCCTCTGTCTCTCTTGAAATTCCCTTGTATATATTTTGAATTTGCTTACCTGTGGACATGCTGTGTCAAAAGGTAAGGCCCCTAAGGGAAGGGACCTTCATTTTGTCTTTGTATGCCAGAAACACAGTGTCTTGAACATCAAGTACTTAATTGCTGAGTTAATTTGGGTTAGATTAAATTGAAACAGATGCTATAGACCACAAGAACTATAGAAGAGGAGGAATTTGTCTTGCAAAATTTTTCATTTTGTTAGAAGGAAATTATTAGCATGTAACAAAATGGATTGAACTTTAAAGTCTTAAACCCAAAGCTTGCATTTCATTTTTAATGAGACTGTATTCAGCAAAGTCTTACAGAATCACATATCTGTAGGCTATATTTAGGGAAAGCTGAGGTTCTAGATTACATAATGATGGGATGGGGGGGTAATTAAAATGTCCATACAAAATTCTTTAGGAAAATTTGGATGTTTCCTTATTTAAGTTGTCATTTCTAAGAATATATAATAATATGCCACACACAAAAGTCACTCCTAAATAATATTTTGACTGAAGTCTTTATTTAGCAGCCATCATAGTGCCTGGCATATAGTAGATTGTTAATAAATGCTTACTGATTGATTAGTTTAAACTCAGAATTAATAAAGAGCTTTTAGAAATATTGTTTCTGATTACTGGTGTATATCTCACTTTGAGTTATTATGCAAATGTTTAAAAAGTGTGCTCTTTAACTGCAATTTTGTGCCCACAACTTCTCGTTAATAGCTTAGTCAATGTGGTGCCAAACAAAGAGAGAGGGTTTTTTTTTTAATTAGTCATATGGGTGATTTCAAATAGCCACGTAATTCTTTGAACCATCATCTTTGTGACTGAGTTACGTCAATGCCAGAGTCTTCGGTCAATTTGGACAAGAAGTCTATCCATTATCCAAGTGCTGCTTTGTCCTTGCAATGCTACACAACAGATTTGAATGAAATATTACCTAAATCGGTGTGTTTCGGCATCACAAAGTCCAATCAGATTAAGGTTATCATAATCAATGACTACCATAAGTCAAAAAAGTGTTTCGAAGTGAGGGGGACCTTAAAATTTTAAAGCAATTAATCTGAGTTTACAAAAAGGAAATTAATAGGAGGAAAAAAGAAAGAAAGATATGAATGGAAATTTAGGTTGTCTGACACCAATATCCAGACAATGGACTGAATTTTTTTTATTTTATCCAAATTTGGTGAAGAAAATGTTTTCCAAGTGTTCCTTACTTATCTCTTCTCCACCCTGTGTATATGTGTATATGTGCAATGGGTGTATATGTGTCAGAATCTATCTGTAAATTAATTTTTAACTCTCAGCTTTGCTTTTTAAGCATTCAATATTAAAAAGTGAAATATTCACATTATAAGGTTCAGTAAGTAATTCACTGTTCTGTTGCTGTTACAGCTTTAGCTGCTGGAAGCTCATGAAGGATGAATTCATTTCAGCCCTCCTTTTGGAATGCCACCTCCAGCCCTTTGAATCTATCCCAAAGCAGAGAGTTCTCTTACCAGAGCTTCAGTACAGCAGAGACCATCATCCTTCCTTCTTTGATTGGAATTCTCTGTTCCACAGGCCTAGTAGGCAATATTCTCATTGTGTTCACTATAATAAGGTATAAGAATGAATTTTAAAACTCATTTTTCCTTTCTTTCTGAATCCTGTTAAGCTGTGATTTCAAAGCAAGACTTTCCTCCCACAATATTGTACTTTGCATGTTTAAATTTTTATAATACTTCCTAAAATACCTGGTGAACTTTTCAGGCAAAAAAGTCTTATCAGATAAGTACGGCAACTAAGACAATAGTGGATTCTCATATATATCTTAGGACAGCAAAATCACAATCAGTGTCTGCTGGTATGTTGGTGAATTTTTAAAAGGGTTAAAGTTGAAGCATCTTTTATGCATTATCAAATTGCTAACTTGAAACGTTATATGATTTACATTTAAGTCTGACTCTTGGACCTCATTCCAGCAAGAAACTCAAGCTGGGGCTCTAAAAGGGCTATGGTAGCCAACTGCAAACTGGCAAATACTATTGCTAAGATGAGAGGTCTTTGAGTATGGGCCAGGTGACAGATTGCATGTAGGAATCTGCAGACCAACACAAGTTTGAAGAAATTCATTACTGAAAGGTTGGCTGCAGAGTGAAGTATTTTCCAGCCCTAAAAACCACCTAAGGCAATGAAGAGAGATTTCAAGGAGGAAGTTCTCGCAATGATGATCCCAGAAGCACATAAAACCTAACAGATTTTAAAGATGGGTCATCAGAGAATTGTTCCCTCTAAGAAATCTTCATCTGAGTTGTAGATCAGAAAACTGAGCAGATCTATCAGCTCTATACCCTGAAAATAGACAGATGCCTTCTGATCTCCAGAGGATACAAGACAACCAGATGGTTGGCTCTCCCTTTTAGTAGGAATTATCTCCATCTATGCCAAACTGAAAATCTCCTGCAACTATTAAACTAACTTCTCATCATATTCACAAACCCACAAACTACATTTGGCTCTCTCTTTATCCCTTTCAGCTCAAAATTTGGCCAAAGATATATAGTTATAAATTGTTTTTAGTTTGCAGAAAAGCAACATCCCTACCCCAATGGATTTATAAGCTTAAAGTTCACTTATGCTCTGCAATTAATTAGCATCTCTTATCAAGAACCTAGTTTTGCCACTTTCTAGCCGTGTAACTATAAACAAGCTTAAACTCAGTTAGTTTTCCATTTCTTTTTTTTGTAGCTGTTGTTGAGTCATTTTTCAGGCGTGTCTGACTCTTCCTGACCCAACTTGGAATTTTCTTGACAGAGATACTGGAGTGATTTGCCATTTCCTTCTTCGGCTTATTTTACAGACAAGGAAACTGAGTCACACTGGGTTAAGTGACTTGCCCAGGGTCACACAGCTAGTTAAGTGTCTGAGGTCAAATCTGAACTCTAGACCTAGGATCTATATATCTAGCTGTCCCTCCATTTCTTTAATTTGCAAATTGAAGGGACTATACCAGTTGATTGCTAAGTTTCTCCAAACTCTAAAATCTCTATCTTATCTAACCATATACCATTCCTTTCTATCCCACTCCATCCTATTCTATCTATCTCATCCCATCCTTCTTAGTTTCACTGGACTTTAGCCAAAGCAGGAGATGAGAAAAGCAGTGTGGTATAGTGGATAGGATTCTAGACTTTGAGAATCAGGAAAACCTAATACTTACTAGCTTTGTGATCCCAGGCAAAATGCTTAATTTCTCTGAGCCTGAGTTTTCTCATCTATAAAACTGAAGGAGCTGGACCCTGACTTTGAATGTCCCTTCCAGCTATAAATCTATGAACCTATGAATGATTTTCTTTTAACTCTCCCATAGGTATGATCTGGACCTGCTACAACAACCATCCTACTATTCCCTTCAGATCTTTGTCCATGTTTAAATGTTTAGACCATAGATCTATCTAAATGATGATATGGTTCCTTTTAACCTCTGATTTGGATTGCTGTGCAGCTAATTATGTAGCAGTGGGCCATTAACAGACATTTACTGAAAGCTTCTCCACACCAATTGCCTTGACTGAGTCAATCAATTACATGGAAATAGCCTAAGATTTCACTTCTCCAGTCTGTCTCTCTCACTCAGAATGCCTTATAAGCTCATACTGCTGCTTTCTCTGCAGTATTAATGTTGCTGTTACTTAGAAAGTGGTTTCTCTAGACATTCAGAATTTTTAGTCACATCTGAAAATGAACACATGAGATATCCAAAAACTGCTAGTACTCCAAATTCACTATAGATGCTTTCTGAAGTTGTGCCCATAAAGTGACATTTCAAAAATCAAACTCTACTTTTGCAATGACTTACATTTAAATTAGAACTAGGGGTCCCCAGTTCTGCTGTGACTGCCAGAGTGTATTTATTACCTCTGTTAAGAGAACCTGCCCCATTAGAATTTTTATGTAGTATTTAGCCATCAATGATTGAAAGACCTGAGAAATTTCCTTATAAAGGATCTTATCATACATAGCACCTGAAGTACTAACTAAAGATCCATCTTCCTATTGTCAAAATGCCAAGTGAAGGAAAGAAATCATTTCTAAAAACAGATACGTAATCAGTTCAATAATTATTAAGTGCCTACTGCAAGCTGTGTATTTTGTTAAGTAACTATTATGTGGGGAAAAAACAGAATTTGAGTATCAGTATAAAGCTCACAATCCATTTGGAAAGTCAAGATTTACATACATGAAGTAATCAGAGAACAATTCAAAAGAGAAAATAACCAAGTGCAAAACAAATGGTGGGGATATTATAATGGGAAGTCAGGACAGAGATAGTATGCAAGGTAGAATGAGCTAAGATTTGAGATGGGCCTTGAAGGATATCTAGATGGAAAGGAGAGAGGAAAACATTTTAGAACATTCCAGACTGAGTAACGGTATAAGCAAATACATGAAGGTAGGAATCAGCTTGGTGTATAGGGACTGATTATTGGATGAACAACCTGAACTGAGCAGAGCGCGTATTTGGGGGTATTTACTGTTCAGTCATTCAGACATCTCCAGCTCTTCATGACTCCCCTGTCCACGTGGTTTCCTTTGCAAAGATATTGGAGTGGTTTGCCATTTCCTTCTCCAGAGGATTAAGACAAACAGACTTGCTCAAGATTATACTACTAGTAAGTGCCTGGGGCCTAATTTGAATTCATGTTTTTCTGAGTCAAATTTTGAGATATAGTAAGAAATAAATAGGGCCAGTTAGAGCAAAGCTGAAGTCAGATTCTGTCTTCAGTATTCTTCTACATGGCCATAGATATGGTCATGCATTTAGAACTAGAAGAAACCTTAGTGCCTTTATTTTATAGAAGAAACTGAGGTAAAGTGATTTTCCAGGGTCATGCAATGAGTAAGTTTGCATCTCTTCTCCTCTCTTAAACACACAATATCCTGTATCTCAGCCAATTCACACATGGCCTACCTCTCTCAGTAGTATTTACAATTTTAATACATGTGTCTTAAATACCGCAAAGATTAAAGGAATGACTAACTGTCTAATGAGAGAATTTGCCACCATGGCAGACTGATGGGCTGGTACTTTTGACCAAGGGGGCTCTTCTGACACATTCTTTCCCACCAGGATTAAGTAGCTCCCTATTCTTCCTACCCTTAAACTGGCTCTAAAAATATGGTTGGAAGAAGGCAATGAATACAGAAAGTGAATCTCTAATAAAAATCAATCTTGAACTAATGGCACCTAGAAGCATGATGACTCCAAATGCAGTAAAGAATTGCTTAGCTAAGAGAATACCTGAACCCAAATATTGATCGTTATTATGCCTGTTAAAATCTCTCCTTTCTTCACCTCATCCTCAGTTGATGGAGGATTCATGAGAAAAAAGCAAGCCTTTTTAGCTAAAGGAATATTAATGCAGCTTTTTAAATGAACGCTTTAATCTTCCGGTAGCGCTTGAGAGCAACTTAATGCTCATCTTTTATTGCTAGGTATTTAGCTAAGACTGTATTTTTACAAAGTGCTCTATTATACTTTTAAGGCATTCTTCTTAGCTTTTCTTGTTAGTCATTCTTGTCTCTGAATTTAAAAATATTAAATCTATCTATACAAGGGAAAAGAAATTTCAAATTTACATATATTTATATAATTATGTTAGAGAGATGAAAAACAATAGACCCTAACATCAGATGAAAAATTGATAAGCTGTGAACAGATGTCGGTGTTTATCAAAAGAAGAAATACGTATGGAGAATTAGGCTGAAATAATGATAAACTGAAGGATCATAGGATTATAAATTACAGCTAGAAGGGTCCTTAGAGGCCCCTGAGCTCAGTTATGTTACAGATGAGGAAACTGAGAGGCTGTGAGAGATCAAGTGACTTGTTCAGGGTTGCACAGCTAGTAAGTATCCAAGGCAGGGGTTTGAACCCAAGTCTTCTGACACTAAGCCCAGCACTCCATCCAGTATGCCATGCTACGTATCCAGAGGCAGCAGATAGAGAACTGGATTCAGATGAAGAAACCAAGGCACAGAGAGGAGGAGCCAGAAAGACCTGAACTCAAATCTCGCTTCAGGTGGTCAAAATATACCAATGAAATTATAGATCTTTATCATTTAAGTCACAAAAATCAACTTTTGGGAGTCAAACTTGGGAGAGATTTTCAGATCTGTAGTAACACTCAAGAGTCTTCAACTTGACTCCTACTAAAAATGATAAATGGAGAGTCAAGTATGGGACACATTTAGATTGTAATTCCAACTTTAGAAACCAAAACCATTTTTCTTCATTTGTCCCTTAAACCCTTGGGCTGTGCAAGAAAGCTATCTATTGAAGCCTGACAGCAAGAAATATGAAAATTGGGAAAAATAAATCAACATGTAGATTTAGATTCTGGGTCCTATTGGATAATCCCTTCAAACTGATTGCAGTTTATCATACACACACAAACACACGTGCACACACACACACCTCAGAATCTCTTTTCACCAGCAACAATGAGCAGGTGCTCAAAATGTAAAAGACGCAGGAACTCTTGGGAAATGAAAGCAGGGTGATAACAGTGTGTCACACGTAAATAGCAGGTTCGAGGATTTGTTTTTCTATTGCTTTCGCTTTGCATGTGTCATCGCAATCACAAAATAGTTAATGAATGGATTCCCTTGCATTTATTGCCCAGGCATCTCTGAGCTGCTACATCCCTAAGGAAGCATCTTTTTTTGTTCTCAGGGTCAGAATTCAGGGTTTCTTCTATGTTCACTACATTGTTTGGTGTTTTTCTTCTTTTAAACAAAAATAAGGTTATTTAAGAAAATAACTCTTGCCACATACAACAGGATCCTAGATTTAGAGCTGAAAAGGATGTTAGGGGCCATCTAGCCCAATACCTTCATTTTACAGATGAAGAAACTGAGACTCAGAGAAGGCTAGTGACTTTCTCAAGGTGACACAGCTATTAAGTGTCAGTCAGGATTTGAACCCACCTCCACTGACTCCAAAACCAGCAGCCTTTCCACTATAGAGGAAAGACAACAGTGATCTCATTAGCAATAATTAGAACATAATCACTAAAAGTTTACATTTTAATTTAAATGTGAATACATTATTCTTTACAGAACATGATGCTACCTACCACTGTCCCACTATACTTAACACTTGTATACCATTACAGAGGATGATAAAGCTGGTCCCCTGAAGGCTGTGGCCGTCAAGTACAAAGTGCTAAGTCCTACTAAGTTAGAAAAACTTTGAATAAGGACCAGATAAAAGATAATATATAGTAAAACTCATGCCATTATTTCCGAGTTTTACGATCCTCCAGTCCTCCTTCCTTCCTGGTTACCTCTGTCTCATCTCTACCGATTGCTTTCCTCCCACTGTCAGCAGAGATCATGCTATGGGAGTCGTAGAAAACTAAATCAGGAACCATTGGGTATAAAACGCAAATATTTCTCCAACCTACTCCTTTCCTTCATCAGTCATTCTACTTTGGAGCAGAACTTAATTTTATTTAGGACATTATTTGGTCCTCAGGTTTCAGACCACATTTATGGGCTATAATTATTCCTTCAGTCAAATTAGTATAAATTAGTATCAGAGTTAGGAAAAGCTAAGTTCAGGTTAGACTTCTATTCTGCCTCTGCCGTACAACTAGTTTTGTGAACCTGGACAAGTCACTTAATTTCTCAGGCCATCCCTACCCTGCTCCCCCCTGCCACCAACAAGAAAGGAAAGGAAAGGAAAGGAAAGGAAAGGAAAGGAAAGGAAAGGAAAGGAAAGGAAAGGAAAGGAAAGGAAAGGAAAGGAAAGGAAAGGAAAGGAAAGGAAAGGAAAGGAAAGGAAAGGAAAGGAAAGGAAAGGAAAGGAAAGGAAAGGAAAGGAAAGGAAAGGAAAGGAAAGGAAAGGCTACTATGTGCCAGGCATTATGCTAAACACAGATATTATCTTTTATAATTTTCATAGCAACACTTCAAGGAAGGTGCTATCATTATCCCCATTTTACAGTTCAAGAAACTGAGACAAACAGGTTAATTGACTTGTCCAGGATCACACAGTTAATAAGTGTCTGAGGCTGAATTTGAATTTAGGTCTTCATGACTCCAGACCCAGAACTCTATCCACTACCCCACTTAGTTGTCTTATGAGACTATAAGTTACAGACCAGGTGCCAAAGAAAATGGATAGAGGATATTTCCACATAGGGAGGTCTCCATACGTACAAAATCACAGGTCTAGACCAAAAGAAAATGTACAAAATGTCTACACCTACCCAGGACCATAAGGCAGGAGCCAGACCTATTTTGATGGTACTGAGTCTTAAGAGTGCTTAAGAGAGTGGTATTATTAATTATTAAGATAGTGAAATTTTTAATAATAATTCATTAATAATAAATAATAATAATTCAATGATAAGTAAACACAGATTCATAAAGCATCTAATATGTGAAAAAAACATTATGTTAAATAATAAAGATGAAAAAATGAAGCCAGTGGAGTGGAATATATAGAGAGAGTATACATTCAGGAGAAATGGATTTTATTCCCGTCACAGACACTAATTGTGTGAACTGGTCAGATCACTATACCTCAGAGTCTCAGTTTCCTCATCTGTAAAATGGGGATTGTTATACTTGTAATATTTACTTCCTTGTGTTGTAAGGGAAGTGCTTTGCTTAAATTGCTATCGGAATATGAATTCATAATATTTCAAAGATGGGTAGTGTTCTAAATCCTCGGACCTTAGGGAGCCCTTAGTCTTAATATTAGGGAATGGGCTTTAGTAATGTACAGATAAATAGTATACAAAGTAGAATATGACAGAGGCAAAAGAGAAGTCCAGACATGATGCTCTAAAAAAACTGAGGAGGGAGAAGTCACTTTCTATATAGTGGGCAGAGAATCTACATAGTGGAGACGTTTTCATAGGAGAGTTGACATCCAAGCAAGGACTTGAAGGAGGAGAGATAATAGTTGGACAGTCAAAGAGCTGCATAGTACATAATAAGGAACACCTGAATTTGTGTCCTGCATCAGACCCTTAGTAGATGAATGCCCTTGGGCAGGTCTCATAGATTGCTTCAGCCTCAGTTTCTACTCTACATTTCTGTACAATGGGCATTTTTACTATTTTTGTTATTATCATTACCATTGTTATGTCATCATCATTATTATTATTATTATACTTCCCCATAGGTGTGTTGTGAGGCTCAAGTGAAGTAATATATGTAAATATATGTAAAGCACTTTGCCAACCTTAAAGTGCTATATGAATGTGATCCATTACTCCTAAGTAGGAATCATGTTCCAGGGTTGTGAGGTTTTCAGTGGGAATACTTTCTCCACACCATCTACCTTTTCAGTCTTCTGTCACACAGGGCTTATCACATCTGTTTATCACATACTCTACCTTTTTGTCAAACTGAACTGCTCCACCTTCTTTCATCTCTGTGCCTTTGCTAGAATAGTTGCCATTTGCTCATGCCACTCTCCAGACCTTCTTTCCACATTCCCATCTTCCATTCCTTTGAGCGCTATCTCAGAATAGTGGGCTATTCCTTGTATATAATACAGCATCTCCCAATTCCGTGACTTTTCACCAGCTTAGCTTCCCCAGTTTCCTTCAAGATAGCTCAAGTCCCACCCTCTTCAGAAGACTTTTCCCTGGCTCTCCTGCCTCCCCTAATTAATCCCCCAGCTTCTAGTGCCTTCCCTATAAGACCATCTTCCATTATTCTGTAGCTGTCTTACACATATCTCATCATTTGCCCATTGTCTCCGGCATTAGAAAATGAGATCCTTGAGATCAGGACATTTTATTTTTACTTTCTTTATATCCGCAGTATTTAGCTCAGTGCCTGACACATTGTAAGCTTTTAATAAATGCTTTTTGACTGATTAATTGAAATTATATGTCCTCCATTAAGCTTTCCCTGGCTCCCCTAGATGATAGGGATCTCTCCCTCCTAGAATGTCCTAAGACATTTTTCCTGGATCACTCATTTACCCTATTTTACTCTACCTTGTATCATACTCACCTGTGTGATGGGATGCCTGGGTGCTTGTACTTAGACCCCTTAATTCCTTACCCCAAAAGATTTTGGATCCCATTTGTTTAAAGAGGTAATGATGGGGTGCTTGGGTCCCTGAGCTTGGACCCCAATTCCAAGATTACATTTCTCTCTAGCTTCAAAACACTATGCCTGACAGTTTTCTCCCCAGCCCAAGGATACTATGCCCACTCATGAGTGGGCCCCAGTAAAACAAACTATCTTTTCCCATCACAAGAACAAGCTGACCTCTGAAGAAATTTTCTTGTAAAAACAGAACTATCTTGTATCCACAGAATTCTCATTTATTGAGTCCCAAAGTTATCATATTCAATCCAGTGGTCAAGCTATAGGCATCAGCTTTCAAAGTTATCTTGCTACAGACATAACAGACCAAAAATACACCCCTGAGAAACCCCTTCCTCTAGTTTCTAGTAGTGAATGACGCTAGTGACTAAGGTTGTAAGTTTTCACTAATTAGCATAACTGCCAGATAATCCACTCAAGTTCCCCAAGGAGTGATGCCTGCCTTACTGGCCTTACAGTAAATCTTTGCCACCTTGACTTAAAGAATGCTTGAGTCTGTGAATTCATTCCAGGCAACCCTGTCCAGTAATCCAGTCTTTGGGGGGTCCCTGAACCTCTCAAACCACATCATGTATACTTGTCTTTCATCAACCCACAGGTGACTGTAAGCACCCTGAGAACTCATTAATAGCTATACTACAAAAGTAAAGTTGGCTGCCCACATCATATTCATGAGAAACCTTTACTCCCTTCCTATGTTTCTATGCTTATTGTCAAAGACTTGCTACTTTGTCAGGGAAAAGTTATTCATTTTTAAGAGTGACCATCGACAGGAATGATCTTAGCCCTGCAGTGGAGCAGGGTGGAGGAAGAGGTGAATAATTTATAAATCTTCCACACCAGTGGCAAATGTAAATGCAAATAATTCATAATTTATTGTTTACAGATAGTCATAGGATACCTAGTATTAATGGGAGCTATTACTAAGGACTCTGAGATAAGGAAAGATATAATTCCTGACCTGAGGGAGCATGAAATTGACATCATTAGCTCATAAGGTTAGCTAGATGCAGCATTCTAAGCTTACTGGGAGTTAGGTGGCTCAGTAGATTAAAGTGCCAGGCCTGTAGTCAAGAAAACTCCTCTTCCTGAGTTCAAATCTGATCTCAGACCATTATTAACCATATGACCCTAAGCAAGTAAATTAACCTCTTTGCCTCAGTTTCCTCATTTATAAAATGAGCTGGAGAAGAAAATGGCAAACCATTCCGGTATCCTTTCTAGGAAACCCCAAAATGAGGGCACAAAGCGTTGGACTAAAAATGACCGAACTACAACAACAATTCTAAACTTAGGTGTCTGTGCCATATGGTCAGTCCCAGTAGTCATGAAGACTGAGGATCAAGTTCTGCCTTTGACATACTCTGAGTGTTTGTCCACAGGCAAGTTATTCTCAATGTTCTAGACTTAAAGTCAGAGGACCTACCCAGGTTCAAGTATAACTGTAACTTACCATCTACGTGAGCTCAGAAAAGCTGCTCTGGTCTTCAGTTTCCTATCCTGTAAAATGAGGGATTTTGAATAGATGACTTCTAAAGATCCTTCTTGTTTTTTATTCCAGGACTGGAGACTCTTTTCCATATCTCTCTTTCATAAGATCACAAATGGAGAGTTGGAAGGAACATAGGAGCCATCTAGTCAAACCGCTCATTCTATTGTTTTTATTTAAGTTTTAGTTTTCAGCATGTGCTTTTATAATATTTTGAGTTATAAATTTTCCTTCCTCTCTTCCCTCCCCAAGATAGCATGAAGTCTGATATAGGCTATACATGCACAATCATATTAAACATATTTCCATATTAGTCATGTTGTAAAAGAAGAATCAGAATAAAAAAGGAAAACCACAAGAAAGAAAGAAAAAAAAAGAAAATGGTGTTTTTCAATCTACATTCAGATTCCATAGTTCTTTCTCTGGATGTGAATAGCATTATTCATCATGAGTCTTTTGTAATTGTCATACATCATTGCATTGCTGAGAAGAGCTAAATCTAACAAAGTTGGTCGTTGCACAATGTTCTTGTTACTGTTATAGTGTTCTCCTGGTTCTTCTCATTTCACTCAGCATCAGGTCATGTAAGTCTTCCCAGGTTTTTTCTGAAATCTGCCTGCTAACCATTTCTTATGAAACAATATTCCATTATATTCATATATCAAAACTTGTTCAGCTGTTCCCCAATTGATGGGCATCCCCTCAATTTCAATTCTTGGCCACCACCAAAAGAGCTGCTATAAATATTTTTGTACATATGGATCCTTTTCCCTTTTTCATGATCTCTTCATAACCAGCTCTTTTTAGAGAAGAGGAAAGTGAGGTCCAGTGACTTGCCCAGAGATATGTAACTACATCAGAGATAGAGTTTAGATGTTCATGACTACAAGTTCAGTTTTTTATCTACTACACCACAAAATAGTTATTAATATGTGTGTATACATTATATATATATATATATATGCCCAAGAAATCACAGATTCAGACTGAATGGGGGAGGAGGGAGTTGGGGGGAAATGACAAATAGTGGCATGGCTAAACCAATTTTAAGATTTTTGAATAAAATAAAAATGATGCAAGTTATTTTTTCTTTTATCTGTTTAAAGATAAGTACACTATTTTAATATTCTCTAGGATAATGATGGTTTTTCCCTGGTATCATGGGTTTGAGAGGAGATAGCATTTTTGATTAGTCATCAATCTTTCTCTATTTGTTTTAGGTCTAGGAAAAAAACTATCCCAGACATATATATCTGTAACCTGGCCGTGGCTGATTTGGTCCACATAATTGGAATGCCTTTTCTTATTCATCAATGGGCCCGAGGAGGAGAATGGGTATTTGGGAGTCCTCTCTGCACCATCATTACCTCACTGGACACCTGCAACCAATTTGCATGCAGTGCTATCATGACTGTAATGAGTTTGGACAGGTAGGCAGATGTGCTTTGAAATACCTCATTAAATGGCTGAAAAATAAGGGAAACTTGAATTTGGCTTTACAACATTGAGCAGAGATTTTCAAATATAGGCAAAATGTGCTAGTTTCTCAACTGCAGGGCTGTTTTCTTTTTGTTCTTCACTATAATATCAACTGATTGAGGGAGGAAGCTTGCCTAGTTAAGGGGATTTTTTTTCGGGTCTCATAATCACATAATTTAATTTCATATTAAATTTTTTAATTTAGTTTTTTAAAATTGTTTTATTGATGTCTTTTGTTTTTATATCATATTTATTTCCTGGATTCTCATTTACTTCCCTTGTATATTCTCCCAGCAATTCTGTCTCTTCCTCCTCACAAGAGAACCGACTTTTGCCCAGAAGGAATCTAGGAAGCAATGCCTAGAACTGAGGTGGAAAAATAACTAGACTTCTTCCTGACTCCTCAGCCATTCACATAGTCCTGCCTAATATTGTAACAATGATACCTGTTTACTAGCACATTTATAGGAACCCTGGGTCTCCCATGGAGATTATCTTTGGTCCTGTGGACCAGAAGTGTCAAAACAGCAGGCAAAAATCCAGAGTGAGGCTAGAACCAGATTAAAATGTAATTGGAAAGTTTAACAAAATAAATAAATATAAAATATAACGTGTTAATTTGTGGGTTTCTAAGTCAATATATATCAGCAAAGATCCATTTTTGAGTTTGATAGCCCTGCTATAGACCCAAGAATTTCATTGTCAGTAAAAATGATGCCTCTTTACACTATTAGAAATTTATTCTACAGAAACCAATAGCAACGTAGAGTCTTATTCCAAGGCATTTAATCTGGTGCATAATCAAAACAGTCACCTCTGTCCTAACAGGATCAGCCATTGCTCTAACCACACATGCACATGCCAGGAACCACTGGGACAACATGCCAGAAACCACTGAGAAAGATTTTGTCGTCAAAGTCTTAATGGCTATTCCCATAGAAAGGACAGAAAAAACAACCTCAACAATAAACAAAATGTCAGTCCATTAGTGAATCCACTGGATCAAAGTAGAACACTTTGTTACGGCTCTCATAACTTCAATGATACTTCAAGTATTTTATGAGAATTGAATGAAATTGTGAGTATCTTAGCATTTATCTTCCTGAGCATGTCCGTGAGGTGGAGAAATGGTGAGCAATTGTACCGATGTGTGATCTGGTAACCAGCAAGGTCAGCATACGTCATTTACCCTAGCGATAAGTCAAATCCACAAGCTTTTAGTAAGTGCCTACTATGTGCCACCACATAGCATGTTAAGTTCTGGGAATACAAGGAAAAGTAAAAATAATCCTTTCTCACAAGGAGCTCACAGTCTAATGGGGAGGGGGGGATAACTCTGTACAAACAAGATGTTATCGGAAAAAACTAGAGCTAATCAACAGAGAGAAGACATCAAAATGAAGGGGAATCTGGAAAGGCTTCTTGCAGAAAATAGGATTTTATCTGGGACCTGCGGAAGTCAGGGAAGCCAGAAGACAGAGATGAGGAAAATAAACATTGCAGCCATGAGGAATGGCCAGGGAAAATATATGGTGTTGAAAGATAGGATGTAGTGTCTGAGAAACAGCTAAGAGACAAGGGTTACCAGATCATAGAGTACAAGCAGGTAAGTAATGTAGAAACAAAAAGACTCTATATAGGAAGGAATCTAGTTATGAAGGGCTTTAAAAACCAGATGGTTTTATATTGGTCCTACAGGTAATGGGGAGTTAATTGGAGGTGTCACATGTTCAGATATCTTAACATCAAATATTTGATCTCTTACCACATTTCTGAAAAAAAATTCCCAAAATGCAAAATATGTATCTTTCTCCATAATTTAATAACCTATGTAGTAATTAGTACTCTTGTATCTATATCTAATTTGCTCATTTGAGTACAGAGCTAATGCAGCCAAGATCATGGGTCCAAACCTGATGCAGGCCAGCTAGCTTTCTCTTATTCCAAGGTCATAGACTGTAACCCAGACCTGCAAATTGTATTTTCAGTCACAAAGTGGACATGATGAGAGAATGTAGTGGACTCAATGCTTCCAGGGTGATATTCAGGGACATTTGCACTAAAGGGTTCCCCTAAATCCTTTTGGCTACATAAAAATATAAGTAAATGTGGAACAGGACTCTTCCAGTTGAGATCCAGAATGCCTCAAATAAGCCAGTGTTTCCAAATAATTGAGGATGGTTGATAGTATAAATATAGTCCATCACCACTACTAGCAAAATAGTTCCAGGTAATGGGGACTCAGTATCACCAATTTTCCAGTTGAATACTGTTCTCGAAGTGAAGATCTGGGTTCAAAACCTACGTCACACACTACCTGTTTGTAAGCCACATCTCTAAAATGCAGGCGATAATATCTGTAGTACTGACTTCGCAAGGTGGTTATAAGGTTTAAATAATGTGGTTGCTGTTCAGTCATTTCAGTAGTATCTGACTCTTTGTGACCCCATTTGTTGTTTTCTTGGGAAAGATATAGGAGTGGTTCGTCATTTCCTTCTCCAATTCATTTTACAGGTGAGGAACTGAGGCAAAACAGGTTAAATGACTTGCCCGGGGTCACACAGTAAGTGTTTGAGGCCAGATTTGAATTCATGAAGATAAGTCTTCATGACTCCAGGTCTAGCTCTCTTTCTACTGTGCCACCTAACTGCCTATACAAATAATGTATTATAATGTAATTAATGTAAAGTGCTTCATAGACACTGAAGTGCTACACGAATCTTTTTATAGCATCATTATTTAAGAACACCTTATTGTTACTAGGAACAGGGAGGAAGGAATTGTGTTAACCTATCTTGGGAAAGACAATTTGTCTGCTTCCCAAAAACTTCTTTAGCAACACCTGCTGGGTCCAAGTAGTCTCTTCCTTTTCCTACTATAGGATTCTCAGCTCTAGCTTCAGCCCAAGGAGAGTCTGACTTCCGTAGCAGGGATCAATATCTTTCTCTCATATTCTCAGGATCTTTATGCCCCCCTCCTTGGAGCCCGGGGGAAAAAATCTCTTGAAGTTTATATTTGACTCATGCCTAGGGTCTCCCAAAAGAAATGATCAGAACCCTTACTAGAAAGATATTTAATATACATGGTAGATCTGATATAGGACAGCTGTTTATTTCCTTTACACGAAAGAAATGCTTAAAACACAAAAGACTCAAGCTTACATCGACAAAGATTTAAAACATCAAAAAATAACCCACAGCTTTTATTTTACTTTCGTAAAATATTGAAACATGAAAGACGTTGTAAGACCTTTAAACACGCATTTCACCTTCACTTTGGCTCAGCACTATCTCAACAACTCCCTCAAGGTCTATATCTTCTGACAAGTCAAAACATGGCTAATTCTTGGGTTAGAGGTAATCTTGTCTTTCAAGAAATAATTTAGAGTTTAAAGGGGGCACCTTCTGCTACCAGTCACCTGGAGCTCTCAATGGTTCCAAAAACTTTAGTTTACCAGGAAATTTCCAGGCATGGAAATGTCCATCTCAGTGCTACTATGTGATCACTTGTGCTCAGGGAAAAACAACAACAAAAACTGAACTCAGCTGTGGCTTTGAAATTTAGTCTCAGAAGTCAATCAAGTGAACATTTTTGTGAGTAGCTAAAATAACTACCAGGGAGCCTCCCTCCTCATCACAGAGAGAGCAGAATAGAGAGCAGTCGAACTACAAGTTCAGGGGAGAGGAAAAAGTAAGGAAGAGGAGAAATTGTCCTGCCCTTCAAAGTATGTGAGTGGTAGCTCCATGGTCAATTCTCTTCAACAGAGCCTTTTTCCTCCCCTTGCACGGCAGCAACATGAACCAAAGGACCAGTTAGAAGATTGTTTCAGTAACATCAAGTGCAATTCCTTCAACACTGAGCCACGTATGTCACCCCAAGTGTTCAAGAGGGCTTGAGCTCTGTGCACGCTGCATGCAGTGGCCCTTACAGGTCCATCCTCATGTAGTTCTATGGGTGTACTGTAGCCAGAACTGGTCAGTGAGAGCTCCCCTGATTGCTTCCAGTGCTTCTCTTTATCCAATTAAAATGTGAGTCCTTTTCTTACACAAGAAGGAATTCAGTTGCCCTTCTCTCTAACATCTAAGGAGTACCAGATACAGATTGCAGTCTCCTAGAAAAGGACATTTGTTTTAACAAGCCATTTGTTTGATGTTCACAGCTTCCAAAATAAAGTCCAGTAGCCAGTAATATTTAATATATTCTAGAAAAAACAGAGTACAAGATCTTTGCACATTTTACCAATTTCAGGGACGTATGTCCATTTTTGTTTTCCAGAAAGACTGGAACAACGGTCTTTCTGAGCCCAGTTCTTAATACGAAATGGTTTTCTGTTCTCTCGCTCTTGTTATAAATTGGAGCAAGAATTTACTTAATCTGTAGGTAAGACCATTAGACCCTTTAATGTTCCCATCTGTATAAGTCAAATTGGTATTTTTTAACCCAAATTGTTTAAGGTTAACCCATGACTCTATGGATTGTAAATTATCATAGATTAAGGTTTCTCAACCTTTTTTGTCCCCTACATTCCCTGGTTTTCAGTAAACTTCCCATTACCCCCATCCAATATGAAAGAAAACAACTTAAAGTGTTCATGATGCACATGCACACTAGAAATAAAATAAAGAGATTAATCTTTCTTCTCTAAGAGTACGTTGAAAATTTAACTTCTCAAGCCACTTTTTCCCCAGGTTGGAAAGGAGCCCCTGATGATTAAAGGATCACAGATTTTGAGCCAATAGGACATTAGAGTCCACTGAGTCCACCCTCTTAATTTTACAAATGAAAAAACTGAGAGGGATTAAGTTATTTGCTCATGATTACACATCTAGTAAGTATTTAAGGCAGAATTTAAACCCATAACTTCCTGATTCCATGTCTATCAATTTATTCCATATACTGGGGATTCTTATCATAGATCTCTTTGGTAGTCTGGAAGAACTCATGGACCCCTTCTCAGAATCATGTTTTTAAACGCATAAAATAAAACATATAGGATTATAAAGGAAACCAATTATATTGACATATGGCTATCAAAATATCTTTATAAATAAATTGACAAACCCAAGTTAAGGACCCCTACCTTTAATAGGCTTCCAAATTTCCCAAAAATATATAAAGAAATACCTATTCTCTCCTGTATTTTTGAAAGAGAAATAGTAGTTTCTATGTAAATTACTAAGCTCTTGATGATTGGTTTTTAATAGCTTCACTAATGTGATCAGTAAACCTTTTCAATTATATATTTAAACCACTGATGGCTGTCAATTTAATGAATCATAAAACTCAAGTGTTTCAAGTAGTTCTTTAATTTTTCTTTCCGTGATTAGGGACAAGCCCATGGCTGCCAATGTCAAATATTTCAATAATAAGCAGAAGCCACTGTACTGTAGCATAGCTTCCAAAGTTTTGACATCCCAATTTTCATCTTATTTGCCTCCAGGCCATTTGAAAGGAAAATAAAATGTGCAGCCAGGCTTTTCAGCAAAGGCAGTCTTTGTGAATAAGTTATCTGGAACATCTGAAGCCATAGCCTAAGGCAAACATTCTTTGGAACAAGGATCCCAAACCAGCTGATGGCCACTAACAGATCTCAGAGCCCAGACTAATTGATCATAGGACTTGCATCTGTTTTCCCTTGATGCTGTGGCATTTCCAACAGGGTGATGAGCCACATCAAAATCTGATACTGTATATTTGTCTAGCAGAATCAGAATATGCAATATTACCTACTTCTTTTAGTCAAAGGCCTATTCTAAAGAGGTAGTGTGATACATGAGAGAAAGCACTGGACTTGTTAGAGGATCCTAAAAGAACTAATGCTCCTTCATATCTGAATAGCCCTGAAGACCCCAAGCTTAAGGTTTCTGCTTTCACTAAAAGAGCTTCAAACTGCTTGGACTGGCTTAAGAGTACTAGTCAATGGAGAAGTGGCTCTGGACCAGAAGGATGCAGAAGAAACCCAGAAGAAGAATACCTGTGCCCAGCATATGATATATAGTAGAGACTATTTCCTATCAAGAACATGAAGGATTACAGTTCAGAATTAAGTTGTACTGGGAACATGGATTTCCCTACTCATATGCCTCCATTCTAGGCTTTCTCTAAATTTTTGTATACCAATGGGAGCTCAGTTGTGTAGTAAATATATAACTCTTCTACATCAAAACCTGAAAGTAACTTATTGCATTAAGGCTTACCCTCTGGAACCACCATCAGACCCAGTTTTTTTAACTAGTGTGAATAAACGATTGCAGAGAGAGACAGCACCCAAGAAAAGAGATACCACTTGCCCTGGCCATACTACATATGCAGAATGAATACAAGATATTTGGGCGAGAAAGGTGTATCAACCAAATACTTCCAGACAAACCATTTTATCTTTTACATTTCCAAAGCTACCAAGTCTCCTATCTATTCAACAAACAGAGAAATAAAAATCAATGGAAAGGCTTCCAATTGTCTGACCATTATATATATGGCTATTAGAGAGGGAACCACCAACATCTGAGTTTTCAAAGTCAGGGGGCTGCTTAAGGCTTCCCAGAGTCTCATCTGGCACACAAACCTTCTTCCAAAACTAAGCCCCAAAGCAAAATCTCCCCTCAGAGTACGTATACCCTTTTCAGAGGCAGAGGACACAACACCTCAGTGACCCAGGGCCTCATTAGCAATCAGCAAAAGGTGTGGGCCTTCATAGGAAACAAGCATCCTCTAATTAAGCCTCCCTCAATAGCCCCACCTGAGGCCTATCAATGGGCGGGGAAGATTTTTAGCTCCCATGACAGAAAGATATTAGAAGATGGGGGAATGTGGAATATCATCATTTAAAAGTTGGCACTTGAGATAAGCTTTGAAGTGAACTAGGGAATCTAAAGGTGCAAATGAATAGAATGTATTCGAAGCATTAAGAAAGTCAGTGAAAATGTGTATAGATAGAAGAAAATGTCATGTATGTACAGTAAGAACAGTAAGCACAACAGTATGGCTATTCCAGAGAGCACATGGAGGGGGTTAATGTGCTGTGAAGAGTTTTAAATGATAACCGTAGAAGTTTGTATCTGATCAAGAGGTTATAAGAGGTCTTATAACAAGAGGTTATAAGACACCCTCTGAGTTTATTCAGTGGGAGAGGGAGGGAAAGGAGAAGAGAGAGGGGCAGAACAAGTGAATCCAAGAAAATCATTTTGACAACTATGTGGAATAGACAGAGACTTGAGGTCTAAAACTCTAAATCTATGGTCCTATGACCACTTTAGTCACAAGATTTATTTTTAGGATCAAACTCTTAAGATGATAAGAAGTAAGACTGAAGGATCTTGAACCAGGAACACGTTCCTTTGCAACTTTGAATCTCTGAAACTAGTATCACTATTTAGAAATTCACTAATTCCCAAGCTCCACATCCCCACAAGCGGTCCTACTTAATTTAGATGTTATCAGAGCCAAAGTGTGTCAGCCTACATGTTTGCTTTGGCAATCATATCTGTCTCCCAGAATTTCAGAATTCTCTCTGTCTCTGTCTCTGCCTCTCTGTGTCTGTCTCTCTCTGTCTGCCTCTTTGTCTCTCTCTATGTCTCTGTCTCTCTCTGTCCCTGCTTCTCTCTGTCTCTCTGTCTGTCTCTGTCTCTCTGTCTCTCTCTGTCTGCCTCTCCATCTCTCTGTCTGTCTCTGTCTGTCTCTGCCTCTGTCTCTGTGTGTCTCTCTGTCTGTCTGTGTGTGTGTCTGTCTCTGTCTCTGTGTCTCTGTCTCTGTCTCTGTCTCTGTCTCTCTCTCTCTCTCTCTCTCTCTCTCTCTCTCTCTCTCTCTCTCTCTCTCTCTCTCTCTCTCTCTCTCAATTCAGTCCTCCTGACATTCTGGATTGTTTCAACTCATTCCTCTTGACTTGACAACCATGCATAAATTGCCCTATATGCCAATTTCACGCAAATGAGATTTGTTTTTGCTTCCATTTCTTTTCTAACACCTGCATTAATAATCCATCAAAATAGATGATAAACAACCGTGATCAACTACATGTGCCTCCTGTTTCTCACATACAGCTGTTTCTCTTTTCCAAGCATACTCAAACAAGTCTTTTCAGTGAAATCCATGACCATGCAAAAGAGATTAGCCTAGTAATTTATGTAGGAAAAAGAAAGTAGATGAAGAAAGTATATTGCCCAAATTAGGTCATGCTGCTAGATGAATTAGTCCATCACCACATATATCTTGAACAGATACCACAGAAGGATTATGAGCTGGACCAGTAATTGAACAGAAAAGCAAGCTACTTGGGAACTTGTACAATGCTTCAGTGATCTCAAGCTCATGCTATTTATAAAAATCAATATTTTCTGAACCTTCCATAGTCTTTGCATGGAAAAAAGATAACACCTGGCAAAGGGAAGGCATTACTGGACCCAGAGCTCATGACATCAGTAAAGTGGGTATATGATGGTGTACTTCAAGGCTTAATACAAATAACACAATGTCATCCACTAAGAGGATCATCTATATTACTTCCCCATCTAAAGAAAATTCTTCTTCCATTTGTACTCTGCCGTTCATGATATCAGCAAACACCTCTGGCAAGTATATGCCTTCTTGTTTCATGCCTCACTTAACAATGGTAATGGAAAAAACAGTAAATAAAATTATTACTACAATGGCTTCTATCAAGGATAGACAGTGAGATTTTGCATTCCCTATACTCATTCAGTTCTGTTGCTCTGAAAATATGATCTGATATGGGAAATCATCTGCAAAAGCTTTTTTGTTTCTTTTGCATATTATATTCAAAGAGATCTATATGTTTGCAAAATAATCTTAAAAACCTCTTATAGATAAAGAAAGTAAATATGTTAGTAGTTGCTACTTCTCAGTTACCTTTTAAAAGTTTTCTCATTAGTTTGGACTCTTCCTCCTCCCCTTGAAATATCTTGACAATCTATCCCAAAGTGTCTTTAAGACTGACTCAACTCCAGCATGGAATTTCTTCTGTATGTATCTGGTCAGATGGATGTTGTTCCCAAATTCATATTCCTAAGAGCATTACCACTTCTTTACATAGCACATATGGTACTGAGGTTTTAGAGTACAAATCTTTTGGTTCCTTTGACATCAATGATGAGACCAGATCACTGTAGAAATTCCAGCAAATCTGGTACATTTTGAATCTATTTGTTTTCTTACTTCTAGTTGTATCTGTAAGTGTTTTTAGTTTTATCTGGATTAATTACATCATATGTCTAGCTATCCATAGACTTGTTTCCCCCTCCCTCTAATTGACATTGTATTTGACTGTCATGTCTTTTTCTTGGCAAGATCACATGCTTCCTAGCTAAAGTGATGTCTACACTATTTTGCCCTCCACAAACTGTGCAACCTCTCTAAGCTGCAATTATCTACATAGTGAGACGTCTCAAAAATTACCTATCCAAAAAAGGAGAGGGAGTGGATCTCCCCTCACTGATTGTACTCAAGCAAGGGATAGATGCTATGAATCAGAGATATTTTCCAGGTATGGAAAAAGCTCAATGGTCCCTAAAGTTCCAACTCTCAAATTCTGTGATTCTATGAATAAAGGAAATCATGAAGTTAAACATAACTGTTCATACTTTCATGGCATTTTCCAATACCCTTCTCCAAAAAACAAAAACAAAACCAAAAAAATGGCAACTCTCTCCACTAATGTAATTGTGCTCAGAAGTGAATCCTCTTGAATATAGGAGGGATACTTCCTCCAGAAGGAAATCCCTGATCAGAATCTAATTTTTAGAGAATATCTATAAAGGGCAACATTGTAAAGGTAAAGTTCAGTCAAAAGATTTTTTTTATCATTATCACTCTTACTTGTAGTGGCAGTTATTTGTTGGAGTGGTTTATTCAGACCTCCAGACACTGAAAAGTGTTTTCTCTAAAGGTGCATCCCATCTTTCAGAAAGTATTACTTTCCTTGACCATGATAGAGTTGCACTTCAGGGAAAATAATAATACTAATAATTTACTCTTGTCATGAACCTTTCATCCTTAGAGCTCAGACTTTTATTGATTGTTCACAAACACTTCTCAACTGGTTTTACAGGTACTTGGCTCTCGTCCAGCCATTTAGGCTTACCAGTTTGAGAACAAGGTCGAAGACCATCCGCATCAATTTGTGCCTTTGGGTAGCTTCATTTGTTCTCATGCTGCCTGTCTGGATCTACTCGAAAGTCATCAAATTCAAAGATGGTTTTGAAAGTTGTGCTTTTGATTTAGCATCTCCTGATGATGTGCTTTGGTAAGTTGTTAAAACTTAGAGAAAATAAAGTTGAATTAAGTTGTCAAGCATTTCATCCCACTTGTCTGTGAGTGAGCAGCATTGGAGAGCCTCCTCTCAAGGTACTCAGTACACTCCTCTCCTCTCATCTTCTTGCTTTCCACAATCAATTGGATACTTTCATTTGGGGTGGAGGAGGGCTCACACATTTATAAAGGAGCCTGGATTTAAGATGGTACCAAAATGATTTTGAATCTATTAAAATGTTTGGTTTAAAGCAACACATAAGATTAGCCAGACTGGCATGCAGCAATCAAGATCAGGAGAGCACTAGTGGGCTGCTTTGATTCTAAGTCTATATCTAGATCACACTGACTCAAGACTGGGATTTGAATTCTGCCTCTAAGATATGTCACCATTTTTGTTGTTGTTATTCAGTCATTTTAGTCATGTCCAGTTCAGTGGATTACTTATGTCACGACTAGCTTTCTGTAGATTTGTTCCTCTCTCCCTCTAATTGCCATTGTATTTGGCTGTCGTTTTTCTTTCTTGGCAAAGAGATCAAGTGCTGGCTAATTAAAATTATTTCTAAACTATTTTGCCTTCCACAAACTGGGGTTTTCTTGGCAAAGATAATGACGTAGCTTGCCATTTCCTTCTCCAGCTCCTTTTATAGATGAAGAACCAAGGCAAACAGGGCTAAGTGACTTGCCCAGGGTCACCCAACTAGTAAGTGTCTGAGGCCAAATTTTAACTCATGAAGATGAGTCTTCCTGACTTCAGACCTGGCACTTTATCCACTGTGCCATCTAGCTGCCTCTATGACTATTCTTTGTCTGTAAATAACTACCCCACACCCTCTGCAAAGTGAGAGTGGGAATAGATGACATTTAACATCCCTTCTAGTTCTAAATCTATACTCTTTTTAGCTATTTGAAAAGTACTGATCAAAACAACCAGGTAGAGTTTTTTTTACCTATAGAATACAAAATAAACTACCTGGTTGATTTTTCCCCACTCGATCAAACTACTTTTAACTGAATGCACCAAATTAATCACTTATTTTAGTATTAGATAGACAAAGACTGAGAGTGACTGAGTCCTGGGTTCTACAATTGAAGCCATGGCTACAAATAAACAAATCTGCAAAGATGTGCTGTATCAAAAGAAATTCTGTCCATCACTTACTTCTGCCTTAATCCCAGTTACACACAGAGATTATAATTACCAAAGGATAATTTCTAAAACCTCCTAAAAGACAGCAAGAATAGGAGAAGTTTAACAAAGGCAGGCCATGAGTTTGATAAAAGGAAGAAATGAGGATGGAAAATAGCTACTTGTGTTTCTATTCCTGTCTGTTCCTTTCACTCTGGCAATAGGACCTTATACCATGGCTTGATCCCAGGAGAAAACAAACCAAGCAACCTCCTGAGCAGAGAGAGAAGGTGAAAACTTGTCATTTACAAACTTGTCCTTCAATATGATGCAACCATTTTCCCCCAATGATCAATCAAGCAATAGACATTAAGTGCCTTCTATTTGCCAGACACTGTCTTCTAGAGAGGACAAGAAACTGATATTGTTGCTTGGTCATTCGGTGGTATCTAACTCTTTATGACCCCGTGGACTATACTCTCCATAGATTTTTCATGGCAGAGATCCTGGAGTGGTTTGCTATTTCCTTCTCCAGTGGGTTAAGGCAAACAGAGGTTGTCACTTACCCAAGGTAAGAGTCTCAGCTAGTGTCTGAGGATGGATTTAAACTCAGGTCTTCCTGACTCCAGGCCCAGTGCTCCATCCACTGAGCCATTTAACTGCCTCATGTGTTGGTACATATGGAAAAAAAACTCACAGTTCAAGTGTCCTTCCTCACTCTGGAGAAATATGAAATAATCTGAACTGAACTAACAGTAAAAATCACCCTAAGTAATTAACTCCTTTTCATACTCTATGTATCTCTAGTTGGGCCACTGTCATCATTGAAGAGGTGCAAAGAGAGGGCAAATGCTATATTGAAAAGGGATTCTTTACTAGGTTCTTAGACAGATTTCAGTCTGTCCATAAACTTGAATGAGGGGCACGGGGTGGGGTAGAAATTATATCTTTATTGTAACAGAACTCTGGCTTCTTTTGTAATTCTATGTATTTTCTTTAATGCATTTAAAAACATTTTGAAAAGGGATCAGCAGGCTGCCAAAGAGGTTCAAGACATACAGAAGATTAAGAACCCTTGTTCATCTTGTTCAGCTGATACTTGGAAGATGTCCCTAGGTCTGTTCATGTTGGAACACACATGAAGCCTCTTAGTCAATCCATTCATAGTTTTTCCCAAATCTGAAGAAACATTAGGATGTGCTATATGCTATTCAGTAAATTCTCAGTCTGATGTCACAGTGTGGTATCCATTCTTTTTATTTTTTTTTTTTGCTTTACAGGTACACACTTTATCTGACTATAACAACATTTTTTTTCCCTTTGCCTTTGATTCTGGTGTGCTATGTTTTAATTCTATGTTACACCTGGGAGATGTACCAACAAAACAAGAAAGCAGGATGGTAAGAGTCTATTTCATTATCTTTTTGGTTAATGAATCTTCATGTATCCTAATAGACCTGCAACATAGCTATATAAATATTTTAAATGAGTGTATATGTGCATGTATAATATGTATGAGGATATGAGTACATATATTACATGTCTATATATGCAAGAGGTGGGAAAGAGACAGAGACAGACAGAGAGACAGAGAGAAGATGAGAAGGAGGGAGGAAGGGAGGGACAAGTAGTCCATAGTGAATAGAAAACTGACCTGGAAGCTAAGAAGACCTGTGTTCCAGTTCTGCTTCTAATACATACTGGCTATATGACCATAGGTAAGTCATTTAATTTCTCACTGCCTGTAAAAGCAAGGACACTGACAGACAGAGGAAGGCCTGCTGTATACAGATTCTTTGATCTGCTTTTCTAAAAGGAAAGGCAGCTTTTGAGGGGATCAACAATCACTTTAATCAAGCATATGTAGCATTCACTTAGTTCAAGGGGAAAAGTCAGCACCTTGAACTTCAGAGAAAATACAGAGAAATCAAAATCAATAGACAGAATTTCTAGCTGTCTGACAGTAAGCAATACATACATCACAAATCAACAGACAGATAATTGTCTGACCATATATACATAGTTACCAGAGAGAGAAGCACCAACATCTGGGTTTTTAAAGCTGAGGGGCTGCTTAGTGGCTTCCCAGAGTCTCATCTGGCACACAAACCTTCTTCTAAAAACTAAGCCCCAAAGTAAAACCTCACTTCAGAGTGCTTATACATTTTTCAGAGCCAGAGGGCATCACAACCCTTGAGAACTAATGCCTTATTAGAAAATTAACAAAAGGTGTAAGTCTTCCTACAGCCCTTAATCAAACTCCCCTTAATGGGTGGGAAAGGTCTTCCCATTAAGAATCAAAATTATATGAACAATAAGCAAAAATGCATTATCAATACAATGCTTTCTAAGAAACCCTCTAAAGCTATAAATTATACATTGTGGAGAGGTTGGCAGCCTACGTTGACAGAAGAAATTTACTTACCCAGGAAGTCAAGTTCTCTCTCTCTCTTCCCCTCTCTCTACACACACACACACACACACACACACACACACACACACACACTCATACACACTCACACACAAACATAAAAATGTTTCAAAAAGCAGTACCATTTCAAACTATTAAAGCTCAAAACTGTTAATAGCTTAACACTACACTAAGACTTTTAGGATCTGCATACATGAGTTTATGTGTGTAGTGTATGTATGTATATGTATACATGTATGTGCATGTGTGTATACACTTGTGTCTATGTGCCTCCAGTCTTATATATTATATTATGTATTGTATATGTTGTGCCTATGTATATATATGTATGTGTGTACTTATATGTACGGATGTATATGCACACACTCATATATATGGTAGTATGGTATATTGGCTAAAGCAGTAGGAAGATGCAATATTTTAAAACTATAATCTCCAAATAATAGACCAGTGCTCTCAAGACTAGTTATCAGTATGGTCCACTTGGAGAAATTTTCGATTGAGTATCTAAATGCAGAGCTATAACTAGGAGTATTTTCACCTAAGGCAAAATCATTTGTGGAAGTAGGGGTGGTAGGCAGTAGTAGCACTGACAATATGACTAAGACTTCAGTTACCGCAAGGAAGGGAATGGTTCTCTCTTCCCCCAAAAGGAGCTGAGAGGAAAAGTGAGCCTCAAGAAAAGGGCACCCCAGCCAAGAAGTAAGGAATGACCTGGAAGTAGTTTTGCCAGATGTAGCATGGAAAGACCATTAGGTGAGGCATTGGGATAGTAGTAACTATAGGGAAAAACATGCCTTCCAGGTGACAGAACATGCTCCTGCATCCTGACTGTTAGCATCCTGGGAGAAAACTCTATTTGATCCATGCTACTTAGGCTCTGTCAAAATATAAATTATTGAGTGTTTAATAGTGAATTCATATTATGTGCCTGGTAAGTTTTTTAAAGATGTACATTCCACTGAAAAATCATTAGAAGCCATACCAATATTTCTAAGAAATCATTTTCTTCTCATTTCCTGTGATCCTGGTCTATATGTTCACTTCTCTCCTAACATATCCTTTGCAGCTATAACCCTAGTATTCCCAGACAAAGGGTTCTGAAGTTGACAAGAATGGTCCTGGTGCTGGTCGGGGTATTTGTCCTGAGTGCCACACCTTATCATGTGATCCAGCTGGTAAACCTGCAGATGGCTCAGCCAACACTGACTTTCTATGTGAGCTATTACCTCTCTATCTGCCTCAGCTATGCCAGCAGTGGGATCAACCCCTTTCTCTACATCCTGCTGAGTGGCAATTTCCGGAAACGCCTGACTCGGTGCGTCCACATTCAAAGGAAGACAACTGAGAGGGAAATAAACAATATTGAAAACACCCTGAAATCAAGCTTTTAGTGGGTGTCACTAGCTCGCTGAGGGCATTCAAACACATGTTGGCCTAGATAAAGCCCATTACTGGAGGTATATAGAGTGGGCCCAATAGAATGTAGTAGTAGCCTTTATTCTTGTGCAAATATGATGCAATGTCATAAGTCATTAATGAAACAGGTCAAATGTAATTAGTTCAGTGTGTTCATTATAGAGAAGATTTTGTTCTCTGTTTGGAGGCAGGAATTACATTAAAATACCTGGAGTTCTCAGTAGTTTGTGCTTATTATTAGCAACTGTGGCACCACACTACCACAGATAGCTAAGCCACCTGGCCACATAGCCTTCTACACTATGGCCTCCCCATAGCTGTCCTCAAGGTCCTTGCCACCAGACTGCCTTTCAGTGAGGTCCTGTTAGTACTTAAGAATCTGAATCCCTTTTAAGAAGGGGTCTCACACTCATTTCCTCACTGTAGCACCTAGTGCATAGTGAGGCTCCAGGGTGCTCTGACTTCCTCCCCTCTTTTTTTTGTAATATTGAGAAAAAAACTAACAAAGCAAAGACAGGATTATCTCCTCTATGTTCTGAATCTAGCTCAAAAGTCTAGCATTGAAATCTCTAAGTCTAGAGCCTAGAGCCTAGTATTTTAAGACTGAGACCTAATACAAGAGGTCACAAGTATATGTTCTAGTTTAATAACTTGCTATTGCTTATTGTCATTGTTTTTTGTTGTTGTTGCTGCAGTGTTTCCTTCAGATTGTCAATCCAACACCTGACATCGAGTCTTCATATTTAGGAGCATGCCTGTATAAACAGTCAAAAGTATTTCATTTTCAAATTGCAGGAATTCATTACAGACCATTTTCCTCTTGATACACATTATACATATATTATATATATAGTGCATATGTGCATAAATTGAAGAAATATTAATGGTTTTTAGAGCAAAAAGTACTGCTTGTGTCAAATGGCAAATGAAATCTATAAAATAATCTCTATTACTGAAACACATAAATGATTTGTATCACCAGCATTTGGATCTAATCTTTAATCAGCCTTTCAGGAAAGATTCTAATAATCTACCTTCCCCTTAGGGCTCAGATTCTCTCTAGTGAATCAGACTGGTAAAACATTAAATACAGACAGTACTTGAAAGACAATGTGCTTGGAACTGAAGCTTGATGCAATAGAAAACCATTTAAAAATAATTTTAGGCTTTTTTTTCCTATTGCAATGTCTAATTTCAGGTATGCATGGTGCCAACAAAGTGGGTGCAACCACCTGAGGTGAACTACACTCCCATTCCTTTTAGCACTGTAGCTACCACAGTAAAATTTATACTTGCCTCAAATGCCTAAATCTTGCACTTAAAAAGGCTGGTTAAATTCCTTGGGGTGTGGCTCTCCAAACCTTCATTCTTAGCCCTCTGAGTATGGTTATTAGTGCTCAAGCACGGAAATCTCTAAGACCTAATACAAGCAATCACATAGAGATTTTGTAATTTAACAACTTACTATGGTTTATTGTCATTGTCTTTTTTAAACACTGGCACTAAATAATCTGGTGTTTTATAAAAATTTTCAACTCTGCTTGGAGGCTATTGACAAATGAATTTTTTTCTAACAATATTTTCAATTATCTTAAAATAATTGCAAACATCAAACATGAAATAATGCTTAATAGGCTGAGGAAAGAGTCCCTTCTCTTTGCCTATAAATTAATATGGTGGCTAATGAAGTATGAATAAAGCAGGTGATTTTTTTTTGGTACCTTTGTATATTTTTTTCTATAGACAAGCACATTTGTATGCAACCATGCAAGGATGATAAAATTTCTTCATGTAATATATGTTTCTCCCCATAAAACATATTTATGCATAATTCTAAGTAAAATTAATGACTATTTCTATACATTTGATTAATACATCAACATTGTATTACTCACTCTTCCATAGGACTTTAAGATATGCATGGTGCTTTCCCCATATCAACCCTGTTAGAGTAACTTTATTAATGTCATTTTACAAATGAGAAGGTAAAGTGACCAAAGTGACGCAGTTCCTAAATATCAGAATTAGGATCCAAACTCAGTTCTCTTGACTTGAGAGCTCCTTCCACCACACAAGGCTGCCTCTTACTACAAGTTATCTTATGAGCTCCTGCTAGCATTCTCCCTCCACCCCGCTCCATGTATGTTCAGATCTAGTTGAGTCATTTCATGTTTGGGATATTGGTTTTCTTTAGGACTTTCAAAAATCATGTCAAGTAATCTTATAACTATGTGAAATTGCTTATCACTGTGGCTTACTTCGCTGTTTTCACTTTTGAGTTTGTCTTGTTTAAGCCATTCCAAATTTTAATTTGCTTAGCTCAACTTGTGTCTATTTATAGCCTGGTCAGGATAAGTTCCTTTGAGTACCAGAAGCAGTGAAAACACATGAGCCATAGCAGGATATATCAACGTCATTTGGCTTGACCCTGATCCCTTTACAGGTTTCATCCTCTCTGATCTTTCTCTTTTTTCCTCTTCCTTCTCTCCTTCCCTCTGTTAGGTAAATTTATTAACTTTCTGCTCATAGCTCTCTATAGCTCTTCCAAATTCCTGGGTTATGTGTTCTTCCTTCCATCTTTTTTTATGTTCTTTTAAAATCTGAGCTCATCAGAGAGCTCACTGTGCAGTCACATATGTTTCTTTCCCATTTGGAATTATTCATGATTGCATTATAAGAATTTTATTTTCCTCTAAATCATATTGCTCCTGGGAAATAATGCCTTTTTTGTTTTTGTTTTTGTTTACATGATCATATTTTTTCTCTTAATATTTTGGTAAACTTCTTTACTAAAGTCATGTCTTTATCTGACTATGAACAGCATTCCCATTCTTTCAATAATACAAATTCCAGGATGAGTCGTTTTCTTCCTGGGTTCCTACAATTTCTACATCACCATCTAGTTCTTTGTTATCAGAATTTTTTACAAAGTAGTACTTACTCTTATTGCTTCATCTACCTTTTGAGAAATGAAATTCTTAACTAAAGTAAATCAAGAGTTTAAGAGATGCTCTGCTTTTAGCAGACTGAGACTTTCAGCAGATGTCCTCTAGCACTAGTATCGTTTGCTTCTCTAACAGAGTTTATAATCTGTTCTGGAAAAGCATCAGCCTAGATGTGGAAAGTGTTCTGGATGGGGAACTGGGAGATGGGTTCAAGCCCCAGCTCTGTCACTAATGAAGTCTGTAACATTAGGAAAGTCATTCCTCTTTTCTAAGTTTCAGTTTTCTCATCTGCAAAATGAAAACATTAGATGATTTCTAAGTCCCCTTCAAACTGTGGCATTCTATTTTATGACTATCTATAACCTCTGTCTAGCTTGGTGGATACCATTTCCTGTATTGCATTAGGCACCATGAGGGGAAATAGATTTTTGACATAGTGCTTTCCCAACAAAGAGCTTACGATCTGGTTGAAAAAACCAAAGCTATCAAACAGGAAGTAACTGGTGACCAATACAGGACAATATATAATTGAGGGCTAAATTATGTGGTAGATAGTCTAAGTGCTATAGTTCAAAGAAAGGGGAAATGGATGAAGACTGGAGCAACCACAAAAGCATAGAAGTGAGGCTTCATGAAAGAAATGACATTTGCTCTGGGATTAGTCATGGAATTTGGATGCATGAAAAGAAGAGGAGGAGGGCAGTATAAATGAAGAATGCTTCTCGTAGCCATCCTTTCTTCTCCATTCCTAGTGGTACCACACTTGTCTAAACACTTGCCTAGATTATTGTAACATTCTTCTAGTTATTGGGAATAAACAAGTAGTGTCTTTGAGGGCCAGTGAGGAAAGAGACTTCCTGGAGCTGAGGTTTGGTCTTTGGAGAGTAGGAAATAGAGTTGGGTGTGTATGGTGGGGCCACATTATAGAGATAATCTTAAAACTCAAGCAAAGGAATTTAGATATGTCACATAGGACTTTAAAGAGGTTGGATTGGCTTTTGAGCCAGGGAACAACATAATGAAAGCAGTATTTTAAGGTCCGACAATGAACATTTGCAATGAAAGGAGGAGGGACTGGAAGCAGGGAAGCCAGCTAGGAGGGTATTAAAATAATCTAGGCATCTATCCAGATAAGCATATTGGCACTGAGCATGGGGAAGAAGGGACAGATTGAAAAATGTTTCAAAGAAAAATCCACAAAGCTTCATGGCTTGAAAAGGGAACCCCTTTACTCTAAGTGTTCGTTTCATAAGATCATAGATCCTTCCAGTATCTTGGTGGCATCTAGTCCAAACCCCTCGTTTTACAGATGAAACTGAGACTCAGAAATGTTATGGGACTTATTCAAGTTAACAGGTGTTGAGATCAAGGGTTAGGGCCTACTGGAGGCTTCAGTCGTGGTCACCACATGATGAAATCAGGCACCTAAGTCATTGGAGACATTTCTGCCTGATTACTACTGAACACCTCAGTTAAGCTTCATAGAACCTCTAATAAGCTCTGCAAGTGCCCTGGAACTGAAGCTCTTACTTCCTGCTCAGCTGTATGTAAATATTCTCTTGACCTCAGAAAAATTCCCCAAGAGGTGGTAATAAAATGATGTTAGTCAACAGGTTAACAGTATTTATTAAGCTGCACACTAATTCCTAAGTGTTAAATTACAAATACAAGCAGAAAGATAGTTCCTGCCCTCAAAGAATTTATATTCTAATAGAAAACTCATGAAAGACAGCTGAAGTGGGAGTGGCAGGATAGGGGAATGAGAGGTGCAAGTACCAGGAGGTTGTAGTAGGGGTGGAGCTTCATTATAGAGAAAATCCAGGGGAAGAGTCAAGTTCTGGGAGGAACCAGTCAATCAGAAACAGAGGCCTCAGGGGCAGAGGATGCTTTCACTGTGTGAAGTCCAGGGCTGGAATGAGCCTCCAGTGTGATAAGGTTTCTGGGCATTGAAGAGAAAGTTTGGGAAGAGAGATTTAGGACACCAATTTTATAAATCAATCAGGTAAGCACAGAGGCAGCTAGGTGCTCTAGTGGATAGAGTTCTGGGCCTGGATTCAGGAAAATTCATCTCCCAATTTCAGATATGACCTTAGACATTTACTAGTGGTGTGACCCTGGCAAATCATATTAATCTGCTTGCCTCGGTTTTCTCATCTGTAAAATTGTGTTCATCCTTTGTTGCTGAAGACAACCATGCCATCAGAGAAATGATGATATGACTTGCATTTGACTTTGTTTTGAGGGAGGGAGGGAGGGCTGGGCAGGTCACCAGCCTCACTTCTTCTCCAGAGCCATCTGAATCAGGTGACCAGATATTCATCAGGATGACTGGAGATGACCCAGGATGCACTGGGAAACATTGGTCCCTTTAGGCCAAGGTCTTTGTAGGTCCTCACTTAGGGTGAGGCAACACCCATTCATTGAATAGGCCTGTTTAAGAAGTAGCCAGGGCATGGCCCCTTTAATGAGACCAAAAAAAAAAAAGACATCAGGCTGGGAGGAAAACAGCTACAGTTACATATAAAATACACTGGAGAAGGAAATAGCAAACCACTCCAGTGTCTCTGCCAAACAAAACCCAAACGGGGTCACAAAGATCCAGACATGACTGAAAAACAATTTAACAACAGTTAAAACCCCCAGAGGCCAGGGTGACCAACAAACAGATGACAATAACAACAAACCCTGTAGTTTGCATTTTAAGTAGATTTTACTGAAGTTTATTTTCTTTGCTTGAATAATTTCTTTTTTCCTTCCCATGAAACCAGATCTTTTACACCCTTTAAGACTCCTCTTTTGAATAGAGTTCTATTTTTGCATTCAGGAAGAACTGGTTTGAATTCCATTCCAGTCACTTACTAGCTGTGTGACATTGGGCAAGTCACTTAACTTTGGGGGGCTTCATTTTCTCATCAGAAAGTGAGGGGGTTGGACTCAATGATCTCTAAAGTCCATTCTTGCTTTAGATCTCTTATCATATGAGCCCCCAAGAAGCCTTTCCAGACCCTTCTGGATTCTAGTAATCTCTCCCCTCCTCCACCCTGACAGCCCTAGTCTCTATACTGTACAATGACCATGTACTGTCTTGTGGAAGCTCTTGAACTTTTGGATTTATTGTATGCTCATTTAAATCTTGCATATAGCTTTTTCTGTGCTTATGC
Source organism: Notamacropus eugenii (assembly GCF_028372415.1). NCBI lineage: Eukaryota > Metazoa > Chordata > Mammalia > Diprotodontia > Macropodidae > Notamacropus > Notamacropus eugenii. The sequence continues at coordinate 177,061,852 of NC_092873.1, read as the reverse complement.
CTTATCTCCCCAATTACATTAGTGACTCTTTTATATACAACTATGTATCCCACACTGCATTTTGCCTGTAGTTGGTGTTCAATAACTATTTGTCCTCTTTGCCATGTATTTCTCCCCCCTCAGGTAGAACTGTAGCCCTACATTATAAATGGTTTATTACCATTTTACACTTCTTTTACATCTTTCATTTGAGGAATTTATAACACTTTTACAAACTGTAGGCAGAGGCCTCTATTTGGAAAGCATAAAGGCATGGATCATTTCCGATGATTTAAAAGCAGGCATCCCAGAGGTACGGAGCAACATTTTGACTGGAAATCTTCAATGTCATCTTAATCACTGAGTGGAAAGGTTTTGACACTCCATTTAGAACATTCTGCCTGAAAGGTTCCAAGATATCCAGCTGAGAAAATACTTATTTCAGTTTCTCTGCTTCATGTATCTTGTCATGGTATTACAAAATACATGAATAACCTCCCTGAATAAATAATGTCTCCACCATCATTTGAAGTTATTAACTTAAGTAATAGGCTACTTTTCTGAAAGGTAAGACATTTACCACCTTCTAAATGAGGAGATAGAAATCTGGAGGGACAGAGACAGCCATTATTCAAGGTGAGACTTTGCCTTAAGGATGCAGTGGTCGAAATTCACAATTACCTAGAAGCTCTAACTATTGATAAAAAATGGGAAATGTAAGCTTATCAGTTCCGCTGCTGGTTTCTTCTCTCTCTATTAAAAGCTGCCTGCAGGATCATAGGATCATTGATTTAGAGTTGGAAAGGGCCTTAGAGGCCTTCTCTATCCAACACTTTCATTTTATAGATGAAGAAACTGAGGCCTAGAGAGATTAAATGATTTGCCCAAGATCACATAGCTAGTAAGTGGCAGAACCTGGATTTAAAATCCATGTTCTCTGACTCCAAATATAGCACACTTTCCATGGAAATGATATAAAATTCATTCACGCTAAAGTATAAATTACTTGTGCCCAAAATTGCTTCAACAAAGATAAGATTCTTAAGTTAAAGTATCAAAGTTTCCATTGGTTTGCTGGGGCAGTCTACTTAATTTCATGCATTGGTGAACCAGTGAGGGTATTTCCATTGTGAAAGAGTGCCCTCTCTGTACTTCTGAAATGTGCCACCTAAGCACTCACCTGGCCTATCTATAGGACAGAACAATCAATCCTTTTGGTAGGAGCCAACAATTTGATATCCTCTAGAGTGTCTGTAATAGTAAATTGACTAACAGCTGATTTGTCAAGAGGAGCCTGGCCTTCTGAGTCTCTGTCTCAGAGAATACCATACCTTCTTATTTCTGAATAGAAGTCAAAGGTCAACAATATGGTCTTCAGGTAACTAACATGGGCTTCATCTCTTCATTACTACTTATAAAACTGTGACCTGAATTTTCCCCAGTAGCCTACATGTCTGCCAAACATTTTAACTCTTTCCTAACCTGGGAAGACCTTGCTCCTAACCCATTCTGCATGTTGCCTCCAAAAGGAATTGGATTTTTTTCTTTCTTTCTGAATAACTATGAGAGAGGGGAAAAGGAGGAGATTTTAGTCTTGAGGTAAAAATGAAGAAGAGCAGAATGACAGAGTTAGAGGTGGAAAGGATCTTTGATGTCATCTAGTCCAACACCCTCATTTTAAAAGGTTGAGGAAACTAAAGGTAGTACATAGCAATGCTAAAGTTTGAACTCTTGTCCTCCAACCTCACTCTTTCCAGTGCACCATAAAGGACCTTTTTGAAGTATAACTTGGTCTTTCCTATTTTACTCAATCTCCTCTTTTCCTCCTTGAAACCTTCCCAGACCAAGCTAGTCCTCAAAAGGGTGACTCATCCCTCTACCTGTACTAATCTAAGCTCTTTCATAATTTCTTACTCTGATCCATTGTTGCCCTAAGTACTTCAGCTTTTGAAGGGATGTTACAAACCATTAATTGTATTAATAATAATTTTATTCATTTCATTTTCTTGGATTGTTTTCAAGTACAGCTTCACAAAAAAAGCGTAAATGACTATCAAGTCATCACTCCAAACAAACAACACCTAGAACATAAATCAGATCACTTCAATGTACAAAGGAAACTTTATTTTAGCCTAGTTGGGCAGTTTTACCTTACAAATTTATGGCTTTCTATGGGTATGAGGTTTCAAAAATATATCTTTTATTTCATGTAGTAAGTTATTTTATCCATTTTTCAATAAGAAAAAAAGCTGAAAATGCTTATTTTTCTAATTAAAGGTTAAATGTTCCTTCCAATTCATGTTCAGGAAATTTTCTATAATGTGACACAATTACATAGGGGAAATATTTGGCATGAATAGTTTTAGTAAAGTACCTTATACTCCAACTGATAAGCCTATTTTTCTCATTATTTTCAAGTTACTTGACCTCACAGCTATTTAGCTTCTAAGATGTCTCAGTCATGCCCTACACTAAAAAGGGAAAGTGATTTCAAAGGCAATAAATCAAAGATGTAGCCTTTCATGACCCTGCATCATGAATTCATCAAAAGTCATTCCCCAGAGACGTGATGCACAACTGAACTTGAGGCTGCTTAGTTGCATGGCTGAGTCAAATTTACAAATATTTAGTAAATGCTTACTATTTGTCACATGCTGTGCTAAGCTCTGGGAATATGTGCAAAAAGAAAGACAGTCCCTCCCCTCAAAGAGTTTACATTCCAATGTGGGATGGGGGGAGACAACACATTAAAAAAGGAAGCTGAAAAGTTTGGGGTGGAAGGATAAGATATGAAGGAGATATGAAGGGTGGAGGCTTTGTAGAGAAAAGTGCAGGAGGAGAGTCAGGAATGCAGCCTGGAAAGGAATAAAGATGTGGGGGGTCCAGGTACCCTCCTTGAAATGAAAGTTCTAGGAAGATCCAATCAATCAGAGGAAAGTCTCAGGGATGGAGAGTGCTTCCAATCTATGAAGTCTAGGGCCAGACTGAGACTCCAAGGCGAAGAGGTTTCTAGGGCATTGTAAAGAAAGTCTAGGAGAGTTAGAAGTATGACATGGAGAAGAATGACCCTCTAGGGGCAGACTCACAGCCCAAGGAAAATAGACTAATAAACACAAAGGAAAAGACATCTGAGGACACCTAAATTCCACAGATATGCGCCTCCATCATGTAGTGAGCATAAGTATATTAACTTAAGACGAGCACCTCCATTTTCTTTTAAAGCCTCTATTTTGTGACTAATATTGTTATGTAAATTGTTTTTTCTGTTATAATGTACAGATTTGAGTAGTATACTTTGGCAATGAAATTTGTATTCCCCATATTTGGTTTAAAAAAACTTAGTGATAAATGTGTGTTCCCCAAATTTGGTAAACAATTGTTAACTGTATATGTTTGTGTCTTAATTTTGCTGAATAACTGATAAACGTTTGCTGACAACATTGGGAAACTCAAGCTCTGATTGACAGTTTCTTTTTATCGTAAGCTTAGGTGGTCAATTACCAATCAAAATTTATATGTAATTTGTAAATATCCCTTAGCCAAAACCCCAGAAACCCCAGCCATGAGTCTGTTCCTGAGTCATAAATAGGATAGATTCCTGGGTCCTCACATTTGAAGATTTGAATATTTCACGTTTGCTCGAGAAGAGTGTCATTTGATGGGCACCTGTCAGAATGCCATCTCTGAGGGATGCCCACAGATTGTGGCTGGGTAGAAAGGGAACATTGTAAACACATTTTTTGGAACCTCTAGGAATCAAGTTGATGGTTTGTTCCTAAGGTTAATGGTAATTATAATGTTAATAAAAGTTTGCATGCTTAGAGAAATGTAAGTCTGGTTGGTGTTTTTTATCATACTTAACATAAAGTGGTTTTAAACATGCACTGTGTGTCACACAGTGAAACAATGTTCTACCTGTCTCCTTGTCATTCTTTCCAAGTACCTATTATTCTGAGAAATCTGAATACATCGATGAATCCATGATTTTCATGATGTAGCCACAACCCTTTAAAAAAAATGTCTACATCTATCTAACAGATTAATGATTCCATTAATATTTTCTGAGCATCGCTGTGCTTCCCATCTACTAAGTTTTGGGAAGCTCATCACTTAGTTTAACAGAGGTAGGAACATTTCTGGTTAAAATTCCCAAAGATGGCATAACAAGGTACCAAAGGGTTGTGATCTGTGTCTGTGAAAGGACTACTCACAAATGAGATTGCAACTACTTTAAGTTTTGAATTACAATTATAGAAAGGTAAGTCAATAAGAGTAAGTCAGTGGTGAGATTCAAAATAATGCTGAAGTTGAATATAGTGTCCATTTTTCAGGTTCCTGAATCAGTCAGGTCTTCTCTTGGACAGTACTATTTTTCTTCCTTTCTTTCTTTGAATGTGTATTTGTGTGTATGTTTTCCTACAGATAGTCTGTAGAATTGAGTAAATCCTTAGTAATTTGTACTAATTTGGGAAAGTGTCATTTGGAGGAACAAAATGAAATAATTCAAATCAAGTAAACAGCAAAAACCAGAATGGAATAGGCTTGGAGTGTGCTAGGCTTGGAGTCAGGAAAAGTTAGATTCAAATCTCACCTCCAAATTAACTTACTACCTGGGTAACCAAAGCAAGTCCTTTCATATACCTAAATGAGGATGATAATATCTGTTCTACTCATCCCCAAAAGGGTTATTGTAAAGCTCAAATGAGATAATGTATAAAGGGTATTCCAAAAGTCTTAGTCATGTTTTACATTTTAATAGTTTACAACTTCCCCATGAGAAAGTCTATATGCTTTGTAATACTTAAAGCAATGTATAAATGTCAGCTACTATTATAACTCTTATGTTCCAAAGACTAGCATGCACTGGAGACCAAAATATGAAAATGTATATAATCCCTACCTTCAAGAAGCTTATGGCCTAATAAGACACATATGGCATAATCACAAATATGGGTGAGATAAGATAGAGTATGGGGAGGGCAAAGAAGATGCTTTCAGAAAACTTGAACAGGTAGAAAAACCTTCAACTAGGAACAAAAGAGAAAGTTTTATAGAGGTATAAGATAGGGGTCTACTCCAACCCCAACTAATCAGAGAAAGACCAGACATATTCATTAAATCAGTTAAAAGTGAGCTAGTTGGGAATAAGTCTTTAATCAATGTGAAAAGATCATAAGGGCTTTAAGCCATTGGATAAGCACATATGAGGTCACATGGAAAGTAGCGTGTTGTTGGTTAAATGAATCAATGATGACCCATGGGGATATTAAAAAAACAAAACAAAACAAAACAAAAACAAGAGTGCAAGTCAATTTAGCATTCCAGAAGCAGGACAGTTTAGGAGTGTGGAAATTGTAACTAAGCCTCTGAGAAGAAAGGCGCTTCTTAGCTCATTCCTCAGGTGACCAGAGCCTGGAATGGGAGTGGCCAGCAATAGATCAAGTGCCTATAGACCGAGGTAAAAAGATAGTCACATGAGGATTGTGACAGTTTTAGAGAGTGCTGCTTCCTCATGACAAAGAAAAATGCCAACAGTGAACTCAACAGAAACACTCACCCTCAGAGCCCAGAAGAGAGCTATGCTTAAGAGAAATTTCCCAAGGATTCTACAAAAGACTTCCAGTAAATAGGAGACAAGCATTTACCCTTTGGCCACCCACAGCTATATTTTTAGACATATAAGTCACTAGTTTCAAGACATATAAGTTGCTAGTAAGTTTGAGTCCACTCCCTTGGGGGACATTGGAGAGGAGGGGAAGCGGGGGGTTGTTTTATATTAACTGTTTTTACAATGTGTGTGGGTTTTGTGTGTATGTTGCATGTATATATATACACATATGTACACATATATAACATATACACACACACGCATCTTTTCTAAAAGTCGAGGTAGCTGACTAATAATTGTCAATGGGAAGCATATATTGGGCTTGTGGATAACAATACTAGAAAGCCCAGATATTCAGCATTATCTCTGCAACCTTGAGAGGAGAAAAAGTCAGTCATGCTCTGAGGATTCAGCATGAGAGTGTAAGTGCAGATTAGGAACATGCCCCTAGAAGGGTTGTATAATGACCCTAAACAGCCTCTCTACTCTGCTAAATGAAGAAACTGCAGAGAACTCGAAACTCCTGAATCACCTTGTCAGAGTAGACTAGCAATAATGACCTAAAGTCCCTTTCGCAGTACCAGAGAGTTTAAATATAAATTATATGCCAATTTCCAGGAGTTTTTCTCACCCACCCCCTGTTTCCCCACTAACAGTTCAGCACTAGTCCCCAGGTCAGTTTCTTGAACCCTTCCCCAATGCCTGGTCCTACTTGATCCAGAAAAGAATCCTGTAAAAACCTTGACCTTCATATTTTAAATGTCCTCTCAAAAAAGGTGGTTTGCTTCACTGTCTTGTTGTGGGCTTTGTGTTTTCTTCTAGAGGACTCCTGATGTTCCATACTTTCATAAATGCCTTGTGAAACAAGGTGCTAGAAAGAACATGGTGCCATACTGGGGCTTCAAAAAGAAGGCATTCAATAGGCACAAGTGTGTGAGTCAGAGACCACAGACTCAAATGAAAATCAGAGACTTCTCTAGGTAGAAACCTTACGATCTCGTGAGAAAGGACATCCTCTCTCTGAGGAGTAGTCAGGAGAGCGAGACAATTACAGAAGGCAAAAATAGAGATTATACAGCCCTAACGCAGATCCTGCCCCTCCCCACCCCACCCCTGCTGGCCTCTTACTCCCATTGGCTGGGAAGCAGGCTCACAATCTAAATGCGACAGTCTACCTTGTGAATAGTGGACAAGGAAGCAGTGGAATAACCACTAGAAAGCTAAAATAACGTTAGGCATTGTTGATGTGGCACCCCAAGGGGCATTGTGTTATGTTGATATGACAACCCAAGGGAGTTGTGTTATGCTGATGTGGCAACCCAAGGAGGGGGAGGACTTAAAGTTTTGTGTTCCCAAAAGTCACACGATTTCTGGGAAACCGAAACTTAGGCCTAACCATCTACTAAAAGCCTTTTGTTAAGCACTGAGAAGTCTTCACTAACTTCCTTCCATTCACAAGTGTTCTATAGCGATTACCTGTATGAAAACATGGAGGTGGGACAATGAGTGGAGGAAAGAAATGAGAGGAGAGTTAGTAGTCCTCATTCGCTTGAAAATGAAGGGGAGGACAGAGGAGGTGGAGTAGAGTAAAATAAAGCTGGAAAGACAAGTAAGAGTCTGGCTTTAGAGGTCAATTGCCAACTAACTGCCAAGCCTAGGAGTCTGTACTGAGTATCCGAGGCAAAAGTGAATGACAGAGGTTTTTGAGAGGCAATGGAATCATCACCTTCATCATCATTATGATAATCCCAACATTTGAATAGTACTTTAAAGCTTTTAAAGCACTTTACACATATTTCCCTAGCTTAGGACTCAGCATCCGTTATTCCTATCCACCGCTAACCCCGTCCTGTCTCCTGCTTAGGATAGCTTCTCCATGCTTCTTTCACCTAGTGTCTCCTTTGCTGGATGCACTCTTCCTACCTACATACCTCTTCCACAAGGTCCAGTCAATGGCACTCTGCCCTCATATCAAGTGTGAAAACTGCCTTCAGAGTTTAGGGATCCAGGAGAAAGATTTTCTAACCACAGACATCCTCAACCCCTACTTCATGTACAGGCACAGATATAATCTTGTCACTCCTCTACCCAATAAATTCCAGCGATTGTCTATAGCCCTTAAATCAAATATCTTATCTATATTCCATCCCATTAAAATTTCTATTTATGTAAGTTTTATTATGTGTATAATTACACATTTAACATACATTATACATTAGCATATGATAATATACCATATCTAAATAAATATGCACATATAGGGGAAGCATTTCAAAACTTGTTATTGATAGAGTACATGATTAAAACAGTTTAGAGACCACTAAGATCGACTGCAAACTATACTTGTTCGGTCATGTCTAACTCTTCATGACCTTGGTGGTCTATAACACACTAATGTACCAATGTCTGTTGGTTTTTGTTTTTTGCAAAGATACTAAGTTGTCATTTCCTTCTCCAATGGATTAAGGCAAACAAGTTACGTGACTTTCCCAAGGCCACACAGTTAGTAAGTGTCTGAAGCTACATTTGAACTCATGTCTTCCTGACTCCAGGGCAGCATTCTATCCACTGAGCCTTCTAGCTGCCTCAAATTATATTATAAATCTTTTTTATTTATATATTTATTTATTTAACTTTTAACATTCATTTTCACAAAATTTTGGGTTCCACATTTTCTCCCTTTTTGTCCCCTCCCCCCACCCCAAAACACCGAGCATTCTAATTGCCCCTATCACCAATCTGTTCTCTCTTCTGTCATCCCTCTCTGCCCTTGTCTCCATCTTCTCTTTTGTCCTGTAGGGCCAGATAACTTTCTATACCCCATTACCTGTATTTCTTATTTCCTAGTGGCAAGAACATTACTCCACAGTTGTTCCTAACACTTTGAGTTCCAACTTCTTTTCCTCCCTCCCTCCCCACCCCTTCCCTTAGGAAGGCAAACAATTCAAGATAGGCCAAATCTGTGTAGTTTTGCAAATGACTTCCATAATAGTCGTGTTGTATAAGACTAACTATATTTCCCTCCATCCTACCCTGTCCCCCATTACTTCTCTTCTCTCTTTTGATCCTGTCCCTCCCCATGAGTGTCGACCTCAAATTGTTCCATCCTCCCCATGCCCTCCCTTCCATCATCCCCTCCACCCTGCTTATCCCCTTATCCCCCACTTTCCTGTATTGTAAGATAGGTTTTCATACCAAAATGAGTGTGCATTTTATTCCTTCCTTTAGTGGGATGTGATGAGAGTAAACTTCATGTTTTTCTCTCACCTCCCCTCTTTATCCCTCCACTAATAAGTCTTTTGCTTGCCTCTTTTATGAGAGATAATTTGCCCCATTCCATTTCTCCCTTTCTCCTCCCAATATATTTCTCTCTCACTGCTTGATTTCATTTTTTAAAGATATGATCCCATCCTCTTCAATTCACTCTGTGAACTCTGTCTCTATGTGTGTGTGCATGTGCGTGTGCGTGTGTAATCCCACCCAGTACCCAGATACTGAATATTTTCAAGAGTTACAAATATTGTCTTTCCATGTAGGAATGTAAAGAGTTCTGTTATAAATCTTTTTACTAGATTTGTACTTTAAACAACGAACTTCAAATCCATTCTTTAAGTTTAGAAATCCAGTTATATGAATGAATTATAATAGCTTGGAAAATCCTAGAAAAAGGATGAAAATTTATCAACTGGTTATTTTTAAATACCCAATTTGCTTGTGTCACAGTATTGGAAACTGAGGGAAATTTGAATTAAATCAAAGCAAATTAAATTTTCAGGGTACATAACCACTTGAAGTGGCAGCTCAAGCAACTGGAAAATTTAATACTTTTCTCCTGAAAATAAAGCTTTGAGCTTCTCGAGAATGAAAAGACATGAAAGCTATATACTATGACCACTGGGAACATAAATTCAGAGATTATGTTTTACAGTTTCACCTCTTATTGAAAATCAGAGTTCTTTCTTAAAGTCAAAAAAGCCAATCCTAGTTTAAAGCAAAAACAAATGTCCATAAAACACCCAACAGTTTTTTTCTTTACAATCCTGAGAATATTCATGTGGCAAAATAAAGTACTCCCTTAATTTATAAAAGCAAAGATTTTTCCTGTTTCATTGGTATCTTTGTATCCCAAATACCCTCTGCATTGGAGTGCACATAGTAGATCCTTCAGATATGCTTGTTGATTGATGGATTTCTATAAAGAATGTTCATGTAAAACAAGTTGTGGTATATAATTGTGATGGAATACTATTGCGCTTTAAAAAATGACAAGCGATATGGTTTCAGAAAAACTAGGAAGACTTTTATGAACTGTTTCAAAGTGAAGTAAACAGAACCAGGAGAACGTTGTACACAGTAACAGCAACATTGTAATAATGATTGATAGAGAAAGACTTATTAGCTACAGTGATCAAGACAATGAACCAAGAACAATTCCAAAGGACCCATGAGGAAAAATGCTATCCACTTCCAGAGAGAAAACTGATGAACTCTGAATGCAGATTAAAGTATATTTTTTTAACTTTCTTTTTCTTGCTTTTTCATTTGTTTGTTTGCAGTATGGCTTAAATGGAAATAGGTTTTGCATTACTTCACATGTTAAATTGATATTATATTGCTTGCCTTCTCAGTGGATGAAGGAGGGGTATGTGTGAGAGAGAATTTGGACCATAAAGACTAACTCCCACTTAGGTTTCCAGTGGGCGATTGGGTTAAACAGGAAAAAAAAGGGGAAAAAAATACATTTCAGCCATAGCTACATTGGGATTACAAAGATAAAGCCAGATAATCAAAGAAAGGAAAACGTTTTCCTATGTTTTGGAACTTCTAAAAACATATTAGTAGATTATGAAGGTTTAAAGATTAAGAAGATTTAAATGATTAAAAAATGATTAAGATTTAAAAGATTAAAATGATTTAAGAGCACAGGGGAGAACTGCTATGATTTGGGGTAATTTCAGGAACTCACCCCTTTCTCTTTGTCCTATCTGATTACTCACTTAGCAGAAGCTTAACATCTGCTGAAATATTTTAGTGAGTTTTGGGGTAGCCTTCTGTAGAATTTGCTTTGAGGAAACTTATTATTAAATTCTGTAAAGTTATTCTGTAAACTCTTATTTCTCTTTTTCCCTAGAGATTGATAGACCTTTTGTTTTAGTGTAATAAAGGAAGTCAACTAGTTTGAAAATAATCCCAGAGTGAAGAAAAAAATAGGTATGTGTTTTGCATTTTACAATTTATCTGAAACAAATAGCTGTCTCTTGTCAAGCCTTCCTTGACTATGAAAAAAATATTGTCTAAATCATGGAATAATTTAAAATGAGTAAAATTTAAGTCAAGAATGCGGTTTAAACCAAAGAGTGATCCATGGGGAGGTGATCAGGAACTAAGAATGTCTTTTTGGGAAATCTGAAGTAGAAATTTCAAGGCTTTATATAACATAATTAATTATTTAAGTAGATTAGAAACAAGGTCACCAAAGTATACTAGAAAGAAATCATGTATTTGTGAGCTCTTAGGAACCCAATAAGGTAAAAATATAGTAATTAATCAGGGTTGTATAAAAATTTGTGCTAAACTGCAAAGGAGAAATTCTATGGAATAGATTAGTTATTTAGATAGTCTGGAACACAGTTAAAAAATACATTCCTCTGCCCCTGAAAGACCAGTCTGGGGGAATATTCTGGAGTTTTTGTGGTATATAAATGTAATGGAATACTATTGTGCTATAGGAAATGATGAGCAGGCAGACTTCAGAAAAACCTGGAAGGACTTACATGAACTGATACTGAATGGAGTGAACAGATCCAGGAGAACATTGTGCACATTAACAGTAACATGGTACAATGACCAACTTTGACAGACTTAGCTGTTCTCAATAATACAGTGTTATAAGACAATTCCAAAAGACTCATGATAGAAAATGCTATTCATATTCAGAGAAAGAACTATGGAATCTGAATGCAGATTGAAGCATAGTATTTTTCTTTTTTGTTGTTTTTTTTTCTCGTGGTTTTTCTCTCTTGTTCTGATTATTCTTTCACAATATGACTAATAAATAAGTTTAATATGATTGTATATATATAATCTATATCAGATTTCATGCTTTCTTGGGGAGGGGGAGAAGAGGGAGGAAGAAAAAATTTGGAACTCATAATTTTATAAAAGTGAATGTTGAAATTTGCTAAAAAGAAAGAAAGAAAAATTAGTGAACCCTCTAGTTTGATTATAATCTGACTTATTTATAAAAACCTTATAGATTTGGTTTATGGATAAGAGACCCATGAGGGAAGTGGACTGGCCCCTCACCAACTAACCAAAAGGAGGAATTGTGAGAATTGAGTGACCCACACTAACTCCAATTTGTGACTCATTTCTTGATCTAGTTCAGTTCCCTTTCTGTTCATTTATCTGTCTAATCCAATTTCTGTGTTGTGAGAAACTTTATTCAGTTGTAGGAATTGTGAGAAAGCTTTATTGCATTATTTGAATATAACCCTTCATGGCTCAGAAGCTGAACCACCTCTACGTTTTTCTTAATGACCTTCAACTAAGGACCTAGTTTGTGCTGATCAAAAACCCAGTCCAATCCAAAGACTGATGCAAAGAGTTTTCTCATAGTTACATATCTCAAGCAACCCATATGTCTTATCTGAAAACTGGACCTGTAGGGATCAGTTATCATTTCTATGTTCCTTTAATTGAATAAAGATACTTGGGGGGAGTAGGACACCTCTCTTTCTGATTTCAGGGAATTGCACTTCTTCACTCTCCCGCTCCCAACTTGGAAAATCCCTAATCTTTCCTCCAATTAGAAATCAGATCACCTGATTTTGCATCCTGGTTAATTGTTTTCTTTTAATTAGTTGATCTTTTTTGATTGTTTTGATACATAAAAATCCAACTCCCCCTGTATATAGGGTGCGATGCCAAAGAGTAGGCCTGGTCCCAATTTACTATGCAATTGGCATGCATTGCTTAATAAACTGATATGCTTATAAACTGGAACCTTTGTTTCCTCAATCATTTCATTTTTTCACCTGCCATACTATATTGTCTGGTTTGACAAGAGAAAACAGAAAGGAGAGAAACAGGTTTTGGAGCTGCTTGGTTATAGAGGAAGAGATGTTGAATCTAATCAGATGGTATCAGAATCCTGATAAGTGAAAAGCTAGCAAGCATAGGCTACAATGTCCCAGAGATAGCCAGCCTGATGAGTTTTTCAGTAATCTGTCTTAAAGAATACCATACTACCAAGTAAGCGGTAATGCTCTCAATGTCCTTCTGAGGGTATTTGTACATTGAAAGAGCTTGCACATGGTATTTAGTTTGAGAAGTGAAAAGGATTTCATCAACTGGAAAGTGATGTATCAACAAATAAGTACTGTGATGCAGATACTCCTAGGTAGACTAATGGCATCAAATCCTGTAATCCAGAGTTATAAATTAGCTTAAGGACATAGTTTTCCTCCTTCAGGTGTTTTCCATTCAGGTTCTTATGCATGACCACTTTCCCCCACAGATCAATTGAGTGCATTGGTGGGAAAGTATGACAAAAGTTTATATATGGATTGTGAAGTGGATTATGATGTATTTATTATTCCCTACTTTGCTTTAATACATTAATACTTGTGATATTATTATTGTTATTGTCATCATTATTGTTGTTGTGGTTGTTGTTTCTAAATAAATGGTCATGTTTAGGATCTAAAATTATCAGTCATTGAAGTGAATGATTTGTGTAAATGGAAGTACACTTGTGGGAGTTCAAGAACTAAAGTGGTGAATAAAGGAAATATATTTCCCCTAAACGGGGTTATCCCAGAGACCTGTGAGAATTTCAGGGAAGCTGCATGGTAGTCCTTATCTAGAATGAATGAGCCAGCCTGGGGAATTAGTAGGTAAGTGTTACGCACTACAGTGATTGTAGATCTACCACACATCTATTTTGCTGAGGTTAAGGCTGTCACAAGTTCTCTTAATACATTTACCTCCTCATCTGTAATGGCAATTATGAGGGTTAAAGATCTTCCCCCCCATTAATGTGCCTGCCTATTAAGGGAAGTTTGATTAGGGGAGATTTGTTTTGGAGGAAGGCCCACACTTTTTGTTAATTTCTAATGAAGCACTGATTCTCAAGGGTTGTGATGCCCTCTGCCTCTGAAAAATGTAAAAATACTCTGAGGTGAGGTTTTATTTTGGGGCTTACTCATTGGAAGTGTTTGTTTGGCCAGTAGCTGGGTAGCTGCTAAGGATAGCCCCAGCTTTGAAAACCCAGATGTTGGTGCTTCTCTCTCTGGTAACTATGTATATATTGCATATGGTCAGATAGTTGAAAGCCCTGTCTATTGCTTTTTATTTCTCTGTATTTTCTCTGAAGTTCAGGGTGCTGACTTTTTCCCCTGAACTAAGTGAATGATATATGGGCTTGATTAAAGTACATGGTTGACCCCTCAAAAGTTGCTTTCCTTTTAGAAAAGCAGATATAGGAACCTGTACAACAGGCCCGCTGTGTATGTCAGGGTCCTTGCTGTTACATCCTAAAAGAGCACCTACTCTTTACTCTTGTTCCAGGGAAAAAGCTGTCCCTACACTTTACCCATATAACCTCTTTGTTTGTGTCCTTGATTCTACCCATCCCTTCTTTCTAAAGGACATTACTTTATCAATATCATCCTTTTGTCTCTTTCATGCATCTGTTATTGCCTCCTCTCTACTAGCTTCTTTCAATACTTATAAACACAAACATATCTCCCAGATAAATGGGAAAAAAAGTAAAATCTTCCCTTGACATTTCCAGGGCCTCATCTCTCTCTTCCCTTTCTTCATCAAAGTTTTTGAAAAAATAATCTATGTTCAATGCCTCCACTTCCATGTGGCACTTTTCAAAGCCATAAAAAGAAATCTTTTATGGGTGTAAAAATGATTGAACAGGAGTCGTTTTGGAGTCAAGATGGTGGAGTAAACAGTAAATCACTGTAACTCTTCTACATTCACCTTTAAACAACCTAAAATACTGCCACAGGGCAAGTTATGGACTGGCAGAACCAAAGACAGAGAGCGTTACAAAATATAAAATAGATCATTTTGATTATATTAAAAAGGAAAGCTTTTGTGCAAACACAACCAATTCAACCAAGGACAGCAAAAAGCTAGGAAACGGTCTTTACAGCAAGTGTCTCTGACAAAGCCCTCATTTCTCAAATGTATAGAGGATTGAGTCAAATAATGAGTCAAATAATGGCTATAAAGGAAGTCTCAGTCACTGAAGTCAAAAGTCTAAATATAGAACTGAAAGGTCATCTAGTACAGCTCCTTCCTCTTACAGAGTGCTGGTCTCGGGAGTTGGGAACATCTGAAGTCAAATCCTATCTTTTTCACAAATGAACTGTATGTGACAATGAGCAATCAATCAAAAAAAAATCTATTAAGTGCCTACTTTGTGGCAACTAGGTGAAGGAGTGGATAGGGCACCAGGGTTGGAGACAGGAAGATCTGAATTCAAATCTAGCCTCAGGCACTTACTAGCTATGTGATCCTGGGCAAGTCACTTAACCCTGTTTATCTCAGTCTCCTCATCTGTAAAGTGAACTGGAGAAGGAAATGACAAACCACTCTAGTATCTTTGCCAAGAAAATTCCAAATGGGGTGACAAAAAGTCAAACACAACTGAAATGACTTAGCAAAAATAACTATGCCAGACCTTGTGCTGGGCACTATGTTACAAGGATAAAAGAAAGAAGACTTGATGTCTCTAGAGGGTCCTAACCATAAATCCACTGTTCTTTCCTCTGGACCACACTGCCTCTCCCACAGCTACAGGAGAATTAAAAGGGGAGGGTTTGGGATGGGAAATGGTGAGGGAGTATTGGCCATGTTGACTTTGAGATACCTATAGGATGTCAGGATAGAGAAGGCCAGCAGACAGTTTATGAGGTAAGTCTGGAACTCAGAAGAGCCCCTGCCCTGCTCCCACAGATACATGCCACTGCAGGAGAGATACAGAGGTGCCCTAAGGTACTACTAAAGTCTTTGGAGTCACTATTCATTCACTCCAACTGATCTGTCTTCTGTCTGTTAATTGCTTATTCTCATTCTCTCCACTCTAAGAGTGTCTGCCACTCTTTGCCCTTGTCATCCCTGATGAGATCTTTAGAATGCCTTATTTGTTGATATCTGCTTCTCTCTGTTTTCCTTTCTTCTTGTTTCATCTGTTTCTTACCACTTCTTGGCTCTCTTGTTTAAAAAGAATGACCTTTATAGATGTTACCAATCAGTCAGATCATGTCTGTCCTTTCCATTCAGTGAACCAGCAGGTCACAGCATGTCATTTTGTTGAGTGACTTTGTAAATAACCAACATCAGCCATCCTTGGACTTTGGGGGAAGAAAAAACATGTACCCAAACAAAGCATATCCTACTAAAAGGTTATGAGATTTTATAATCACTAAACAAACAAGAAAAGGAAATATGGAGCAGATAGCTCATTTGGTTGAAGCATGTTACTAATAATGTCAAAGTTTAATCCCTATACAGGCCAGCTTCTTAAGGAAACAGGACAACGTCGTGGAAAGAACAGCATCTTGGAGCAGTAGAAAGTGAGCACACTGTGATATTGTGGAAAGAATGTTTGATTTAGACTTTAGAATGTTTGGTTTGAATGCTGACTTTTCTATTTACTACATTGTGACCTTAGGCATGTCACTTAAGCTCTCTGTGTTCTCTTCTCCTCCTCTGTAAAGTTAAGAGGGGAAATGTTTGAATTAAATGACAGCTAATGTCCTTTCTAGTTCCATATATATGATTCTATAAATATTGCAAGGAGCTGGAGTTAGAAATGGCAGAATAGTTGACCCAAGTGATTTTTCATCTCCTTACTAGGGATACTTCTCATGAAATGAGATGTTGAGAGGAAGAAGAATATCCTATGTCCCCTTTTTAAAAATGTAAGACAGAGTTATACTTTAGAATAGTAATTAAGATATGAGAGATATGACCAGGTCTTTGATCACATGGCCCTCGGCATAACCCCAAAGTAACTATGAAATCAAGCAGTGTTCAAATCACATATGAAAGTGTCCTTGAAAAGGTTTCCAAATGATCTCTTTCCAAGCTGGGTATTGTAGTTCCATCCCTGATAAATGTAAAAGCAGATGCAAATTACTATAGAGATGGGGAAAATGGATTTGAAGATTCAAGATCACAATGATTCTAACCAATATAAAAAGGTGGAAGCTGAGCAGAACAACTAGCCACACACAACTAAGGGCACAAATTCTAAGACTGATGAGTTGTCTAGCTGTTAGTAGATAACTTTTTCTAAAATATATTTTATTGGTGCTTTTTGCCATAACATCATACTCATTTCTGGGAAAAGACCTCCCTCACTTACATATATATATATATATATATATATATATATATATATATATATATATATATATATATATATATATATATATATATATATATATATATATATATATATATACCATTCCCCAAACTATTCTTAAGATTGAACTCTTTCTTTGTAACAAAGAAAAATGTCTTATATACCATTCCCCAAACTATTCTTAAGATTGAACTCTTTCTTTGTAACAAAGAAAAATGTCTTATATACCATTCCCCAAACTATTCTTAAGATTGAACTCTTTCTTTGTAACAAAGAAAAATGTCAAGCAAAAACACCCAATGTGGTGACCCTATCTGACAAAGTGCATAACATTTTTCCCCTACTAGTACTCCACTCCTCAACTATGATAAGGGTGGTATATTTCTTTATCTCTTCTCTAGAACCATCACTGGTCTTTCTATTGCTCAGAATTCATTTCCTTCATTTATCTTTTAATTTACATTATTGCAGACTTTGTGTGTAGTGTTGATCTTTTCATTCTGTTTATTTCTGCATCAGTTTATGAAAATCTTTTCATCTTTCTCTGAAATCCTCCTACATGTGATTTCTTACTGCACAATTGTATTTCATAGTCTTTCCAGTCATGCCCTAGTCAATGAATTCCCAATTTTTTCCTAATTCTTTTCTATCATAGAGCCTTGCAATAAATATCTTGGCAACTATTGGACCTCTGCTTCCTTCTTTGATTTCCTTGGGGTATCACTGAGTCAAAGGAAACAGATGATTTAGTCTTTTGGCTTCACTGTTCCCATCATCGTTAATATAATTGCTTCCTTTTATGGTGTACTTTGAAACATTTATTACTAAAAAAATCATTAGTTAGTCTTCATTTAGGTCTATATCTTTTGCATGTATTTCCTTTATTGTCATGTCCATTACTTTATGCATTGTAAATGTGGTTTTTATTTTTGCCTTTTGAAATTGATTTGCCCTATAGCCTAGCATAAGATCAATTTTTGTAAAAATACCTGGAATAATAACAAATGTATATTCTTTAATATTCCCATCCAGAAACTGCCATCCATCAGTGAGATATGACTTTTCTAACAATTCATTCAGCTCTCTTCTCCTTCATATTTAGCTTCCTATTGGATTTATTCAGCTCTCTGGTATGTATGTTCAAGTCTCTTAGTTTATTGCTACTGTCAATATCCTTTTATAATTTACCTAGCTTATCTTTTAAGCACTTAGCTGCTATGTCATTTGTACATATATAATGTTGCTTTTTCATTGTCTCTGATAACTTTAAACATAATATACTCTCACCATTTGCCTTTCTTGAGATTAACAATTTTTATTATTGCTTAATTCAAAATCACCATTCTACATCTTGCTTTGTTAGTCATCTGAAATAAAAATAGATGTTGTTCCATCCCCTGATTTTCAATGTATGTACCTCTAACTTTGAAAGCATGCTTCTCATAGGCACATGTTGCAGGCAGTGGGCCTGGTAAAACTATGACTTCAAATTATCAAACATCATGGTATCAAAACATAAGGGACAGAAAAGACAATGGAAAGAGGCAAGGGCGAGAAGGGCATTGGTTGGTACTCATCATTTCCAATGTATTTACCTATCATCTCCATATAGATGACTCCCAGATCTATATGTACAGCCTCAATTTCTGGTCTGAGCTTCAGTACTGCATCACCAATTGCCTGTTGAGTATTTCCAACTTCATGTTCTGTATGTCTCAAACTCAACATGTCCAAAACTGGACTCATTATTTCCCCCTGCCCAAACCCTCTTTCAAATTTCACCATTTGTTTCTGTCAAAAGTACTGCCCTCTTTCCAGTTCCACAAGCTTTATCTTTAACTTCTCGTTCTCCCTCACCCAATATAACAAATTAGATAACAAATATTGCCATTTTTAGCTATGCAGCAACTCTCACATCTGGCCCCTTTTCAGTATTCACATAGCTACCACCTTAATTCAGGCCCTAATTCCCTTTCAGCAAGATCATTGCTTCTCCCTACTCCAGTCCATTCTACACATTGCTTGTAGCCAAAGGGATTTTTCTTTATTCAGTGACTTCTGCAATGTTATTTAGAATTAACAATCTTCCCCACCCATTAATAGGCCTCACCTAGAGCCCATTAAGTGGAGTTTGATTAGGGGAGTCTTGTCTTGTAAGAACGCCTACACTTTTTGTTAATTATTGAGGCACTAGGTCTTGAGGGTTGTGCCCTTCAACTCTGAGAAGTGTACATATTCTCTGAGGTGAGGTCTTGCTTTGGGGCTCGGAAGAGGGTTCTTCTTGTGCCAGGTGAGACTCTGGGTAGCCATTCCCCGTTCACCTGCTTGAAAAAACCCAGATGTCAGTGCTTCTCTCTCTGGTACCTATGTATGTATGTAATGGTCAGATAATTGAATCTGTTGATCTCTGATGTATGTATTGCTTATGGTCAGACAATAAGAAGCCCTGTGTGTTGGTCTTTATTTCTCTGCTTGTATTTTCTCTGCTGGCGAATGTAATTAAAGAAGATTGCAGACCCCCAAAATAGAATGGCACCTGTGTTTATTCCTCAACAGATAAAGGTGATCTAATGGAACAGCACCACAGTGGGAATTAGTATAAATCCCATTTGATGAGAGTGGATGATTTCTTGGATAAATTGCTGAAGATTGTTTGATAGGATTTTGTTGAAAATTTTTGAGTCAATATTCATTTATGTTATTTGCCTGTAGTTTTCTTTTCATGTTTTTTGCCTAACTTCTTCTTATCAGTTAAAATAATTTCAGCAAAAAAAAAAAAATAAAAACTGAAACCATAATTAGCCTCTTCGAAGATAGGAAAGGACAGTGAGAGGGGAGGCAAAGTTGTGGCTATTTTAAGGTAATTAGCATTTTTATCTCCATGCTACTACAAGTGGGTGTCCATAGGCTATAAACCTAAATTCTCAAGGTCTTTGCTGAAGAGAATATTGAAAAGGTGGCTGGAAACATTCACTACTAGATTTAAATCAAGATTCACTTAAAGAGGGAACAAAAAAACATGTTTAGAAAGCAAATCTCAGCCTTACATTTTTTTTCTTTCCTTTTGAGGTGAGTTAATGATGTAAAATATGTGCAGGGATTTTGCTCAACACTTAGGTGAGCAGATGATTATGACAGACTCTTTTCAGAGCAGTCCTTAGACTCTTCTGCTCTCCTACCTTTCTGATTGCTCCTCTTGCCTCCTTTTCTCTATGTATCCTCCTCTTCTACCTATCCTTAAACTAAGAATGCTGCCTCAAGTTCTCCCCTTCTCCCTCAAAACTCCTTCAAGATTCAATCTACCCTTAGAACTCCAATATTCCCTGAGGATCACTAGGTCTAGCCCTGGATTCTAACCCTTCATCCAGTCTTCTATTTTTAACCACTTTCAAACCATATCAATCTGATTGTTCCAACATACTCAAAATTGGGAAAACTGGAAAGCAATCTAACAACAACTAAGTATAGACCAATATTTCACACCATATATCAAGATAAGGTCAAAATAAAAACATGATTTAGACATGAAGAGCATTATCATAAGCAAATAAGGGGAGCATGGAAAAATTTTACCTTTCAGATTTATGAATATAGGAAGAGTTAATGACCAAATAAAAGGTAGGGAGGATAGGGGTAGGTAAAATGGATAATTTTAGTTACATGCAATTAAAAATTTTTTTGCAAAACAAAACAAACCAATGCATTAAAATTTTGAAGAAAAGCAGGAAACTTGGGGGAGAGGGTATGATTACAGCAAGCTTCTCTGATAAAAGGTCTCATTTCTCAAATACACAGGGAACTTAGTCTAATTAATAAAAATAAGAGCCATTCTTGAATTGATAAATGGTCAAAGGACAGGAACAAACAATTTTCAGGGAGAAAAAAATCAAAGTTCTCAATAGTCATATAAAAAATTAGAGAAACACCAATTAAACAACTCTGAGGTACCACCATGTACCTATCAGATTGGCTACCATGACAAAAAAGGAAAATGGCAAAGGCTGAAGGAGACGAAGAAAAACAGGTACAATAATACACTGTTAATGAAGTTTTGAACAGGCACAACCATTCTAGCAGATAATTTGGACCTATGTCCCAAAGACTGTAAAACTATGCATACCTTTTAACCCAGCATTTCTGTATGCCAAAGAGATCAACAAAAAAAGAAAAGGACCTATATGCACAAAAATATTTAAAGCAACTCTTTTTATAGTGGCAAAGAATTGGAAATTGAGGAGATGTCCACAATTGGTGAATGTCTGAAAAAGTTGTGGTATATAATTGTGATGGAATACTATTGTGCTATAAGAACTAATGAACAGAATAGATTTCAAAAAAAACCTGGGAAAACTTACACGAACTGATGCAAAATGAATGAGCAAAACCAGTAGAGTATTGTACACAGTAACAGCAATATTGTAATGATGATCAACTGTGAAAGATTTAGCTACTCTGACCAAGACAATTATCCAAGACATTTTTAAAGAACTCATGACAAAAGAATGTTACCCACCTCCAGAGAAAGAACTGATGAACTTTGAGTCAGATTGAAGCATGTTGTTCTCCACTTTCTTTATTTTTCTTGCTTTTTAGGGAATATGGCTAATATAGAAATATGTTTTACATGACTTCACAAGTGTAATTGATATCATATTGCCTTGCTTCTCAATGAATGAAAAAGGGGTTGGAAGGAAAGAGAGACTGTGAAACTGAAAATAAATAAAATGAATGTTACAAAAAAAAAGCTTGAAATAAAAAAGCACCTGAAATTCAACATCGTTCCCCAACCAGCATCTCCTCTTAAGTTCTCTATTAACTTTAGCGTTAATATCTCCTCAGCTCTTTTTAAACTCTCCTCTCTTCTTCACCCACTCCATGAAGTCATCAAAGAGTTTCCTGGAAATTTAAATTATTCACCATCTAAATTGATCAAATGAACTGGTTAATTCAATATCACCATTTCACTGCATGCCAAAATGTGACAGACATTTCCCAGAACACATAATTATGCTAAATTCATAGTCTAATTTAAATAATGCATGTATATGTGGGCTAATACAAAATGAAATTTACTTCTACTTATTATGAGAAGATATTGTTTTCATAAATACAATTTTCAAGTATAAAAATAAATATATTTTCATGTATCTATGAGTTTCACATATACATTATGTATGTGTCTATATGTGATTTTTAAAATCTTTCTATAGTGATGATTCAAAGAGAAATCAGGCCTAAAACAAAGCACAATGGAAGTAAAGATTATTTCTTTATACTTATATTAAAGGTGTCTGACACAGAGGATATAAGTACAAAGGTGGTACATCATAATTGCTTGTTGATTGATTCCATACCCAATAACAACAAAAATAAACCTGTTCCTACCATAAAATGATTTTGCCTTAATTTTCTATTTCATTTTAGATATTACGAGAGTAATGACAAAATGGAATACATAAAGGGGAAAAAAGATTTTCTAGAGATGACGAAGCACCAAGTAGGTGCTGTTGTAAAGATTAAATGAGATAACAATTGTAAAACAATTAGCATAGTGCCTGGTACATTATAGACATTATATAAATAGTAGTTATTATTGCAGTCAAGTACAACTGGACAGGAAATGCATGTACATAAAGATGTCCATGCTAAAAAAAGGACCCAACTTCAAAGGCACTGAGGCATTGAATCTAGAATGAGAAGGGTTCTGAAGGCTAAAAGAAACCTCTGACCTGTTACAATAAGTGTGACAGAGAGTCCATAAATAATGACCCATATACCTACTTTCCCATTTCTACAAAATTCTCCAGAATATTCCACACCAGACACTATCCATGCACCACCTAGCTTCCCAGTGTTGAATGTTATATTGAGTAATCTTTGTCACTGTCCAAGGTCCTGATTGCTCCGAGAAACTTACACAATGACAAGACTACCTTCCACATCATTACATTATCTTTTACTTTGGTTAAGTCATTTCATTTTGTGGCCCTTGTTTTCCTAATTTATGAGATGAGGGTTTAGATTAGCTGGTTCCTAAGACCCTTCTATCTCTAAATTTTATGGTTATATGAATTTACTTCAATACATTGAAAAACCTGTGATTTCACCAATGTTGGTACTCTTTACAGTACTGCAAATTTTAATCCTTCCATATCTTACTAAACAGTTTCATGAGACAGCTTTGTAGTGGGCAAAAAAATCAGCACTTGATAACCAGTTTTGAAGTGAAGAGCTTCTCCAAACTTAAATAAATTTAACTTTGGAGGACATACTATTGTTGGCCTATACTTGAGCCCATCCAGTTTTATGGAACTTAGAAGGACTTGAACTCTGCTAATATGACTTTCAAGAGCTCAGGGTCACCTCCATGTAACAAGGAGGCATCAGAGTAAAGAGGTAGTGGAGAATCTTTTATTTATGTTCTATATATCTAAATAATGATTGTGAAAATTACAACTTCCATTTCTATAGTGTTTTAGAGCTCACAAACTACTTTACTTGATAAACAACCCTGTGAGTTAGTTAACAGAATTATTATTGTCTTCAATTTATATAGGAATAAATTTGGACTCAGAGAATTAGTGTATGTATAGTCACATGACAAGCACTTGTCAGAGTCAGGACTCAAACATATGTCATCTGATTCAAAGTCCAGAACAATGTCTACTATTCTACAATGTCCCTCAAGAGTTTTACTAAGTATCCAATAATATTAAATGAAAAAAGAGGGGGGCGGAGCCAAGATGGCAGAATAGAAAGACGCACATACACATAGCTCCGAACCCACAACTCACAGAACGGCCAGAGGGGACCAACCCACGGTGAATTCTGCATCCAGAGGCCACGGAATATTGGAGCGAGGGAGATTTCTGTTCCGGAGAGACCTGCAAACCTCTCGCGGGGGGGTCCTTCGCGCTGTGGACTGGGCGCCGGGACTGGGAGCAGAGGGCAGCCCTGCAGCGGCCGCGACACCGTGAGGAAAATATCCGAGCGGGCTACGGAGACGGGATATCCTGCGGCCACGCGGGTCCCTCCACCCACAGAGGGAACCTGCAAACCTCTCGCAAAAGGTCCATCGCGCTGCAGACGTGGAGCCCAGCCCAGACCTGTGGCGGCTGCAGTTCCGAGAGGTACAGATCTGAGCAGGCTTCAGAGACGGGATCTCCAGCGGCGGCACAACCCCCCCCACCCACAGGTGACGAGAGTCGGTGAGAGGGTCTCTTTGGCGGGTTGAGAGGGGAGTGGGGTGCCCCCATGGCTTGGGACCCCCCGGGAGATAGAAGCTGAGAGGCGGCTGCAGACCAGGGCTCCCCAAGTGGGTGGGAGCCTGGATCCATTGTGGAAGGTCTGTGCATAAACCCCCTGAGGGAACTGGGCCTGAGAGGCGGCCCTGCCCTGACCTGACCATCTGAACTTAATTCTCACACTGAATAGCAGCCCTGCCCCTGCCAAAAGCCCTAAGGCAGGAAGCAGCATTTGAATCTCAGTCCCCAAATGCTGGCTGGGAGGACCAGGAGGCGAGGTGGGTGTGAGCAGAATATTCAGAGGTCAAGCCACTGGCTGGGGAGAATGCCCAGAAAAGGGAAAAGAAATAAAACTATTGAAGGGTACTTTCTTGGAGAAAAGACACTTCCTCCCTTCCTTTCTGAGGAGGAAGAACAATGCTTACCATCAGGCAAAGACACAGAAATCAAGGATTCTGTGTCCCAGCCCACCCAATGGGCTCAGGCCATGGAAGAGCTCAAAAAGAATTTTGAAAATCAAGTTAGAGAGGTGGAGGAAAAACTGGGAAGAGAAATGAGAGGGATGAAAGAGAAGCATGAAAAGCAGATCAGCTCCCTGCTAAAGGAGAACCAAAAAAATGTTGAAGAAATTAATACCTTGAAAACTAGCCTAACTCAATTGGCAAAAGAGGTTCAAAAGGCCAATGAGGAGAAGAATGCTTTCAAAAGCAGAATTAGCCAAATGGAAAAGGAGATTCAAAAGCTCACTGAAGAAAATAGATCTTTCAAAACTGGAATGGTACAGATGGATGCTAAGGACTTTATGAGAAAGACAGATATCACAGAACATAGCGTGAAGATTCGAAAAATGGAAGATAATGTGAAATATCTTATTGGAAAAACAAATGACCTGGAAAATAGAATCAGGAGAGACAATGTAAAAATTCTGGGACTACCTGAAAACCATGATCAAAAGAAGAGCCTAGACATCATCTTCCATGAAATTATCAAGGAAAACTGCCCTGAGATTCTAGAACCAGAGGGCAAAATAAATATTCAAGGAATCCACAGAACACCGAATGAAAGAGATCCAAAAAGAGAAACTCCTAGGAACATTGTGGCCAAATTCCAGAATTCCCAGGTGAAAGAGAAAATATTACAAGCAGCTAGAAAGAAACAATTCAAGTATTGTGGAAATACAATCAGGATAGCACAAGATCTGGCATCCTCTACATTGAGGGATAGAAGGGAATGGAATAGGATATTCCAGAAGTCAAAGGAACTAGGACTGAAGCCAAGAATCACCTACCCAGCAAAACTGAGTATAATACTTCAGGAGAAAAAATGGTCTTTCAATGAAATAGAGGATTTTCAAATTTTCTTGATGAAAAGACCAGAGCTGGAAAGAAAATTTGACTTTCTAACACAAGAATGAAGAGAACCATGAAAAGGTGAACAGCAAAGAGAAGTCATAAGGGACTTACTAAAGTTGAACTGTTTACATTCCTACATGGAAAGACAATATTTGTAACTCTTGAAACATTTCAGTATCTGGGTACTGGGTGGGAGTACACACGCACACACATGCACACACGCACACATACATAGAGACAGAGTGCACAGAGTGAATTGAAGAGGATGGGATCATATCTTAAAAAAAAAATTAAATCAAGCAGTGAGAGAGAAATATTGGGAGGAGAAAGGGAGAAGTTGAATGGGGCAAATTATCTCTCATAAAAGAGGCAAGCAAAAGACTTATTAGTGGTGAGATAAAGAGGGGAGGCAAGAGAAAAACACGAGGTCTATCTCATCACATTCCACTAAAGGAAAGAATAAAATGCACACTCATTTTGATAGGAAAACCTATCTCATAATACAGGAGAGTGGGGGACAGGGGCACAAGCAGGGTGGGGGGGAGGATAGAGGGGAGGGCATGGGGAGGAGAATGCAATCTGAGGTCGACACTCATGGGGAGGGAAAGGATCATAAGAGAATAGAAGTAATGGGGGACAGGATAGGATGGAGGGAAATATAGTTAGTCCTATACAACACAACTAGTATGGAAATCATTTGCAAAACTACACAGATTTGGCCTATATTGAATTGCTTGTCTTCCAAGAGGAAGGGGTGGAGCGGGAGGGAGCTAAAGAAGTTGGAACTCAAAGTGTTAGGATCAAATGTAATGTTCTTACCACTGGGAAATAAGAAATACAGGTTAAGGGGTCAAGAAAGCTATCGGGCCCTACAGGACAAAAGAGAAGACGGAGACAAGGGCAGGGAGGGAGGATAGAGGAGAGAGCAGATTGGTCACAGGGGCAATAAGAATGCGTGGGTTTGGGGGGGGGAGGGGATAAAAGGGGAGAAAATTTGTAACCCAAAATTTTGTGAAAATAAATGTTAAAAGTTAAATAAAAAAAAAAAAAGAAAGAGGCACAGAGAGAGAGAGATGGAACAAAATTGGAAAATACAAGTGATGAAAAGGATTTGTCTCTAGTCTTATTGAAAAACATGTTTTGAGAGTGCCCAATGTGGTCAATGATAACATAAAAGCTTTGTGAAGATTTTTAAAGAAAGACGTTAGTTTCACAGCATTTATACTGGTTCAACTCAAATTGAATTAATCTGTCTCATATTTACACTTTTTCCAATTAAAATTCTTATGAGTATTTCAACTCTAACAACTTCACTACATTTAGTGAAAAGAATATTCTCTCAAGATTCCTAGCATGTATTTAAATGGCAATTGATTTTGATCCATTGAAATTTAATGTAGTTCCCAACATCTCACTGCAAGCCTAAAGGAGGTCTACTTATTAAGAGGTACTAGGATATAGCTTCTCTGGAGCCAGTTTCTTTAGTTATCAAATAAGGTGAGTTGGACTAGGTGATTTCCATATATAGTCTTAAAATTCCTTTAGTCTAGGATTCTAGTTACTTGTTTTGTTCAGCATATGCCTCTAAAATCCAATTTAAAAACCTTAAATATGTGATTTTGGGGTATATGAGATCTTGAAGAATTATATTTTCCGAGAAATGCAGTAAGGAATGTATACCAACCTGAGAAAAGAGCTCAATTTCTTTAAATGAATTCATTGTCCCATAAATGTCATTAAATCATTTCACCTTTGAAACTCTAAAAAAGATGTGTTTATGCTGATTTATCATAAGTGTTTTAACATGGTATATTGTTTCTCCATGAAAAAATCTCTATTCCTTCCTAGTCATTTAATTTTTAGAGGAATTTTTTAATTTCTAGCATAGGAACAGATTAAATAACTGAATCTGAAAAGAAGGTCTATGTCAGCTTGGAAAAAATGTTCCTCAGGAAACTGTCCTTGACCTTGAGGTGTTCACCATTTTCATCATTTTTGTCTAGTTTTAGAAAGAAATCTCAATGTTTATAATTAGAATAAGTCAGTAAAAGACTTTATCATGATCATAGTTAAGAGTCAAAACAGGGGGCGGAGCCAAGATGGCGGAGTAGAAACACACAAATACATTAGCTCCGAACCCACAGCCCATGAAATATCTGTAGTAAAGAGCCGCCAATAAATTCGGGAGCAGGAGAAGCCACATAATAGTGGAGCGGATAAGATTTCTGTTCCAGAGGGACCTGCAAACCTCTCGCAAAAGGTCCGTTGTGCTGCGGACGCGAAGCCCAGCCCAGCCCTGCACCAGCCCCGGCACCGAGAGGAACAGATCCGAGCGGACTTCAGGGATGGGATCTCCAGTGGCCGCGAGGGTCCCTCCACCCACAGGTGATGGGGGTCGGTGAGAAGGTCTCTTTGGTGGGTCGAGAGGGGAGTGGGGTGCCCCCATACTCAGGCCCCCTCGGAAGGCAACAGCGGAGGCGGGAGCAGACCGGGGCTCCCCAAGCAGGCAGGAGCCCGCATCCATTGTTGAAGGTCTCCGCATAAACCCCCTGAGGGAACTGAGCCTGTGAGGCGGCCCTGCCCCCACCTGAGCACCTAAACTTAATCTCACACTGAATAGCAGCCCTGCCTCCACCCAAAGCACTGAGGCTGGGAAGCAGCATTTGATTCTCAGACCCCAAGTGCGGGCTGGGAGGATCCAGAAGCGAGGTGGGTGTGAGGAGAATATTCAGAGCTCAAGTCACTGGCTGGGAAAATGCCCAGAAAAGGGAAAAAAACCAAGACTAGTGAGGGTTACTTTCTTGGTGAGCAGGTTTCTCCTCCCCTCCCTTCTGATGAGGAAGAGCGGTGCTCACCATCAGGGGAAGACACGGAAGTCAGTGCTTCTACATCCTAGCCCACTCAATGGGATCAGTTCTGGGAAAAGGTCATAAAGAGCCCAAATAATTTTCAAAATCATGTTAGAGAGGTGGAGGAAAAACTGGGAAGAGCAATAAAAGACTTGCAAGCAAAGTATGAACAACAAATCAGCACCCTGCTAAAGGAGACCCAAAAAAATGCGGAAGAAAATAATACCCTGAAAAATAGGCTAACTCAATTGGCAAAGGAGGTTCAAGAAGCCAATGAGAAGAAGAATGCTTTCAAAAGCAGAATTAGCCAAATGGAAAAAGAGATTCAAAAGCTCACTGAAGACAATAGTTCTTTCAAAATTAGAATGGAACAGATGGAGGCTAATGACTTTATGAGAAACCAAGAAATCACAAAACAAAACCAAAAGAATGAAAAAATGGAAGATAATGTGAAATATCTCATTGGAAAAACAACTGACCTGGAAAATAGATCCAGGAGAGACAATTTAAAAATTATGGGCCTACCTGAAAGCCATGATCAAAAAAAGAGCCTAGACATCATCTTTCATGAAATTATCAAGGAAAACTGCCCTGATATTCTAGAACCAGAAAGCAAAATAAATATTGAAAGAATCCACCGATCACCACCTGAAAAAGATCCAAAAAGAGAAACTCCTAGGAATATTGTGGCCAAATTCCAGAATTCCCAGGTCAAGGAGAAAATATTGCAAGCAGCTAGAAAGAAACAATTCAAGTACTGTGGAAATACAATCAGGATAACACAAGATCTAGCAGCTTCTACATTAAGGGATCGAAGGGCATGGAATATGATATTCCAGAAGTCAAAGGAATTAGGACTAAAACCAAGAATCACCTACCCAGCAAAACTGAGTATAATACTTCAGGGGAAAAAATGGTCTTTCATTGAAATAGAGGACTTTCAAGCATTCTTGATGAAAAGACCAGAGCTGAAAAGAAAATTTGACTTTCAAACACAAGAATGAAGAGAAGCATGAAAAGGTAAACAGCAAAGAGAAGTCATAAGGGACTTACAAAAGTTGAACTGTTTACATCCCTACATGGAAAGACAATATTAGTAACTCTTGAAACTATTCAGTATCTGGGTACTTAGTGGGATTACACACACACACATGCACATGCACACACACATAGAGACAGAGTGCACAGAGTGAATTGAATAGGATGGGATCATATCTTTAAAAAAAAAATGAAATCAAGCAGTGAGAGAGAAATATATGGGAGGAGAAAGGGAGAAATGGAATGGGCAAATTATCTCTCATAAAAGAGGCAAGCAAAAGATTTTTTTTTAGTTTGGGGAAAAAGAGGGGAGGTGAGAGAAAAACATGAAGTTTACTCTCATCACATTCCACTAAAGGAAGGAATAAAAAGCACACTCATTTTGGTATGAAAACCTATCTTACAATACAGGAAGGTGGGGGACAAGGGGATAAACAGGGTGGGGGTGACAATGGAAGGGAGGGCATGGGGAGGAGGGTACAATTTGAGGTCGACATTCACAGGGAGGGACAGGATCAAAAGAGAGAATAGAAGTAATTGGAAGCAGGATAGGATGGAGGGAAATATAGTTAGTCTTATATAACACGACTATTATGGAAGTCGTTTGCAAAACTACACAGATTTGGCCCATATTGAATTGCTTGCCTTCCAAAGGGAGGGGGAGGGGAGGGAGGGAGGAAAAGAAGTTGCAACTCACAGTTTTAGGAATAACTGTCAAGTACTGTTCTTGCCGCTAGGAAATAAGAAATACAGGTAAAGGGGTATAGAAAGTTATTTGGCCCAACAGGACAGAGGAGAGGATGGAGACAAGGGCAGAGATGAATGATGGAGAAGAGAGCGGAGTGGAGATGGGGGCAATTAGAATGCTTGGTGTTTTGGGGTGGGGGGAGGGGACAAGGGGGGAGAAAATATGGAGCCCAAAAATTCTGTGAAAATGAATGTTAAAAGTGAAATAAATAAAAAAAATTAAAAAAAAAAGAATCAAAACAGAGAGAAGCATCAGTTGACTCAGAGAAGGGAGTCTCTTTGAGGCAAGTGGGTTTCTAAATATGAATCATTTTCACAATACATAACCATGCTGGGTTCACAACTAGAAGAGGAGGGAGCCAGTTGTGGAAGCATTCATAAAGATGCCCAGGATAGAATGGGAAGGGGCAGCTGCCCATGAAGTTTACACACCACCTGATGAGAATCAACTGAGTATGAGCTGAGAGGCCTAAATGAATTCCTGCTGTGACTGGATAGAAAAAAGGTCTTCTGTTTGGTTGAAATGAAAAGTCAAATCAAAAAGTCTATAACTAAACCATTATATCTTCTAGGAGGCAAAGCATTTTAATTGCATGCTGCTGAACTTACAGGGGAATCTGAGTCTTGTGAAGATTGTTCATTATAATCATTGGATTCAATACATGACATATAATTGTGCATATAATGCCACCAAGAACAATTAATTTCACAGGTTTTTCTCCATTCCTGGTGATGTTTGGATGAAAGTCTCATCTGCTTGCTGATTTTTGCATTGGAATTTTGGAAGATGAAGAAAATGTGGAGACTCAAATGTCGTGCATCATTCGGCTAAAAATTCAGTCCAGGGAAGTCTACCACCTAGCTGTGACCATTTTTCAGAGTGGGAAAAGCAAGAATATGACATTAAAATTCATTGTCAGAACCCTCCAGGCATGGGACAGTGTTAAGAAATCCTAATGTCCAAGTAAAACACAAAGTAGCCGAACTGTGAAGGGCCACCTCATATCAAGCCACTGAAGGACTAGGTGATCTGTAAGTATACCAAATAGCTCTGGAGAACAGTCAAGATTCTGCAAAAATGATACATCAAGGAGGAGGGAATTTGCATTTATTTAGTGCCTACTATGTACCAGGTACTAGGCTAAGCATTTTTGATCCTCATGACAACCCTAAGAGGTAAGTGTTGTAGTATTCCAATTTTACAGTTGAGGAAAATGAGGCAGACAAGTTAAGTAACTGGCCCAGGATCACATTGGTAGTAAATAGCTAAGGCTGAATTTGAACTCAGGTCTTCCTGACTCCAAGACAAGTGCTTTTTCCACTTAGTCACCTGGTTGTCTCTAGCATCCCAACAACCTGCTGCCCTTAGATACCTTGGTGTAGGGTTTCAACTTTTTTTCTACTCAGAGGAGACATTCCCATCTTACTATACCTCCATAATGATTGAGCCCAAGGAGAGATCACTGATTGAAAGAAGGCCCAGAAATTTTTCTAAGGCAATTTTAGTTTCTGAGGAGAACCACATGGAAAAAGTGTTCATGGTTCCTGACGTAGAATAAAGGGAGCAGTCACTCATGAGCTACTGAAAACAAACTGAGGAAACTAAGAGACAGAAATGGCTTCCTACTACAACTGGGATGACTGATTACACAGGCTGAGAAAGACTGGTACAATGGACAGAGCACTGGAGTTGGACTCAGATGATCTTGGTTCAAATCCTGGCTCTTCTGCTTATATCTTGTATGTGACTGTGGGCAAGTTACTTAACATCTGAAATTCTAAGTTCCATTGCTTCCTTATTAGCTTCAGGATCAAATATAAAAATCATCTGTCACTTAAAGCTCTTCCTAGACTAGCCCCTTTCTACCTATCCAAGTTTCTTCCCCTTTGCTCTCCTCTACACATTCTACAATTCAGATATTGAGGTCTACTTGCAGCTCATTAAATAGGACACTCCATCTCCCATCTCCATGCCTTTTGTAATGGCAATCACACATTCCTGAAATGTTCTACCTCCTCACTTCCATCTCTTAGTTTTCTTGATTTACTTCAAGACTCAGCTCAAACAACAACTTCTAAGGTAGTTCTTATCCTTTCACATCACCTTCATATTCTCTGAATACGTATCTTGTATGTGCCTAATTTTTAAAAGTTATAATTCCCTTTAAAATGTTTCCTTTTGAGAGCATGGACAAGTTTTTGCCTGTCTTTGTATCCTCACAGCTTAGCATGGTGCCTGGAAATTAGTAAGTGCTTAATAAATGCTTGTTGATAAATTGACTGGCAAAGTCAGAAGACAGACAACTATGAGGAGAAGTAGTACTATGTAGTAAGTCTTGGCAGTCCTTCTCCATAGTCTCATGGTGATCTCAAACGAAAGGAGTTATCTCTTCCCATCTGTGCTACATTGGGCAGTAAAATTGCTATCTGTATTAACATTCTCCATCAAAAAAAAATAATTTAAAATTCTTTTCCAAGAAAATAGTCTCAATGACATTGGTGGAAATTTTGCTTATTGGTAGGGAATGGTTTGTCTTTAGGAATAGAATGGACTAGGACTGTCTTAGAAAAAAAATTGTGCTGTCATCCAAAAAACAAAAAAGAGAAATCTTCCAAGGGTAGTAGTATCTTTACCAGTGGGAGACCTTATGTCTATCCAGACATGATGATTCAAAAATTTTGAACAAAATCAATGTTTGAAGCTTGTTTGCAGCATTTAGATCTGAAAGATTTTCCTTCAATGCAAATATTACTAGACCTAATACTCCATTGCCATTAAGAACTCAAGGGTATCTTCCACCAGGATTTGGAATTAAGGATAAGATCACAAATTCATTTAAGTATTTGAGAATACCTATCTATGCCTCACATAAGCATAGGACACTTTGGTGTTACAAATTATGCAAATTAGTAAGTTCTGGTACCTTAAAAATCTTTGGGTAGTAGCCTGGTAAGCTTGATGTCAATCATTAACACTTATAGGTACTTTGTCATAGTCAACAAACGTATTAAGTTTCCATTTTTTGAAGAGCCTTGTGCTAGACATTCAGAAGACCTTATTAGGCAAGACAAGACCCTTACTTTCATGGAGATTAAGGTCCAGTCAACAAGGATTCCCTCTATTAAGAACTCTTCTAATAGCTTTTGCCATACATGTTAATCAGCATCAACTACTAGTCAATTCTACAAGATCTCAAACTAGAAGGGGAGAAAACCTATTCACACTGAGTTTGTTGTTGTTTAGTTGTTTAGTAATATTTGACTCTTGGTGACCGTATTTGGAGTTTTCTTGACAAAGATACTGGAGTGGTTTGCTGTTTTCAATTCAATTTCATTCAATTCAACAAACACTGATTGAGCACATCCTTTATGCAAGGCATCGTGCCAGGTTCTAGGGATAGTCTTTCAAATATTCAAATAATTCAATGATTTCATTAATTTGGAAGCTTTCTCCAATGTTGCAGATCACAGTCCAAGGCTTCATTGCCTTGGTGACCTGTCCATGTCTTGCTATAAGTTTGCCAAAGTCTACATACCATGCTAGAGGCCTTCTTCACTTTTTTCTTGGCAACACAAGAATGACAGTGAAACATTCTGGCTGTCTACTTATCATTCTTTCCTTCCTCACAAGTTGTCTTGTATCCTCTTTCCAACATTCATTTCCCTGATGGACATCCTTTCCTCTTGTCCTTCCTTCTTTGGAGTTCGTCGCTAGTAATGTACTGCAGCCTGCTCACAGCCAATTCAGGCCTTTCCATTGTCCTCTGTGGGAGACTAATTTTCAGTTCTTCAGAAATTGTTGTGTTCCATATCACATATCATAAAAACAACATAGGTAGAAAGTTGGCATGAATAAAATGGGCCTTTGAGTTGTGATATGCTTCAGTTCATTAAAGGAGCTTTTAAGTTTTCTAAAGGTAACTGATGCCTACTTGCACTCTTCATCTCTAATAAACATACTAATAGATGTATACATCTGAGCTTAAAAAGATTAAAACAAAACAGTCCCTGAACTCATTACAATCTACTGTTTTAATACCCCTAAGATGGTTGTTATCATTCATTTTCTAACAGAACCAATGATATCACAAATAGTGTCTGGACTCATGTGTAAATTTGACTTAAGTGAGACAGAATTCATCAGTCTCACTCTCTCTTCCAGATCCTGGCAATGATCTGGGATGCAATGGATGACCTTGGTATCTTCAAAGTCTGACCAAACCCTAAGCACTGAAGTGCCTGCTTCAGCCTCCATCATGGCCATTGGAACAAATTGTTCTCATCTAGCCATTCTACCAGGCAAAGTCTTCACATGCTTGGGGTAGATATTCCCCTAACTCATGATGGGTTTGAGGCCTGTCAGTTACCCTCAACCTGGTTTGGCCCAACTTCCATGACAGTTTACCAAGTTGTGGCTTGGTTCGTGCTACAACTTCTTGGAGCTGTAGGTTAGAGTTGAATATCAGATAGACACCAAAGGCAGATGAGCAGCTCTGAAAAGGGCTCAGCAATCCTTCACACCAGAAGTACTAGTCTTCCTTTAACACCGTATATACCCCATCCTTAAGGCATCCATTTTAATATAAAAGGTTTAGTTCATCTTAATAACAGGTGAATTAACTCCATCATTTTTTTAACTTCAAAACTTCGGTGGACTACCCTAGT
This sequence comes from Notamacropus eugenii, assembly GCF_028372415.1. NCBI lineage: Eukaryota > Metazoa > Chordata > Mammalia > Diprotodontia > Macropodidae > Notamacropus > Notamacropus eugenii. Next base: position 177,026,981 of record NC_092873.1, on the reverse strand, counting down.
CTAACCTTGCTCAATGAGCTCCAATGACTGATTCCCTCAAGGATACAGTTTTCTGTTTGGTATTCAAAGTCCCTGGCTTCTCCCTACTTTTCTAATTCTCCTACACTTTACTCTCCTATACTGGTCTTCTTGTATTTCCTCAGACAGCACCCTCCATCTTCCATCTTGGTGCATTTACTCTGGCTGTACCTCATTCTTGGAATGCCCTCACCTTTCACATATGTGTCCTAGTTTCCCTAACTTTCTTCAAGATTCAGCTCAAATCTCATCTTCTAAAGGTCTTTCCTCCTATCCCAGCTACTACTGCCTTTCCTTTTCAGATTACCTTACTTTACTTTGTATACATTTTGTATATACCTTTGTCATCTCTTCAGTTGGAATGGATGCTCCTTAAAGGTAGACACTGTTCTTTAATTTGTTGTTCTTCTTGTTTACCTGCATCTATTAGCACAGTGCCTGGCACAAAGTATATGCTTGATAAATTTTTATTCATTGTCTGACTGGCAAATCCCAAGTTTCCAAACATGTTACGAGATTAGATGGCTTATCTTTGAAATCTGCCACATTTTTAAATGAATGTATGACAGTCAACATTCACGCAGTCATTTATTAGACAAAATTAATGAGAAACTACATGTCTGGTACAAGGTAAATTCCATGATTTTTAGATCTTTACAACTGGACAAGATTTCCTACAAAGTCTGTGTTTAAAGGTTTGCTTTGAAAAGAATAATATCAAAACAAAGAAAAGTGATGGGTGTTTTAAAGTCAAAGCTACAAACTAAAAAAAGCTTTTCTGAAGCTGCTATTGTCGTCAACTCTCTCTGGCACAAGAGAAGTTAGTGAATATTAAGCTTTCCATTTTCCTTAGCCGTTAAGCTTTCCATTGAAAGAATGATCCATCAAAGGTCCATTGTGACCTTTTTCCCCACTTGTTTCTAAAAGTTCATGCTTTATAATCCTGAGAGGCAGTATGGTATAATGAATGGATTGCTGGACTTGGAGTCAAGAAGACCTGGGTTTGTATCTAGCCTCAGATGCTTACTACATGAGTAACCTTAGACAAGTTGTCCTCATTTCTGCATCTGTAAACTGACTACATGGCTTCATATCTAAATATGTTATCCGATCATCTCAACTAATGAGGTAGCTAATTCAGTTAAATATACTACAAGTATGAACTAACTTCAGCTAATTAGATATTTCACAAGGCACCTCCTGAGAATTTGCCCACCTTCTTTAAGTGGATTATCCGAAGTACAACTGAGGTAACATTCTATGCATGAGGAAGAGTCTAGATAAAAGTTTTACTAAACATACAGGAGTTTAAATATAAATTACTCATAAAGAGGGAATCTATTAGAAATATGTGGTAAAGTACCATATTAAGGTTTTAAATCTGCTAACTTGCATAATCAAACTAATAAACTAGTGGAGTAGGTTTGCATCAAAATATGAGGTCAGGCTAGCTCAACTCTGCAGAGTTGGTTGACAAAATAGGGTGATACAACTACCTTTTTATTGCCTCTTGTAATTTAATTGAGTATTAGGCTAATGAGCACCATGGCAACCAGTCATTGGAAAATGGTGTGCAATGGTGGGATTAGAGTCTGATCAAGAATTGATCATTTTGATTCATGTGATGAAAGTAATGAAGGAACATTTCACAGTGCTGTCAATAATTTGGAGGAAATATAAGATACAGTTTCAAGTGTACATGGAAGAAGACAAAACTCTATCTTTATTACAACTAAGTTCCAATTAATGTAAATGAATTCTATGAAGTGGTCACATTGTTTGAATTCAGACTGCATATTTTCAATGAGCTGGAATCAATTACTATATTTTACATAATTATAACCTTGAATAGTGTGAATTCAAATACATGTGACTACTTCAAGGGATTCATCATTTAAACTAATCAAGACTTCACTATATATAAACAGTGTAAAACAGCTACATATTCCAATATTCCCAATAAGGTACTTACCGAGCATGATGTCTAGAAATTAGTTAACCTCAGGAGGAGATGAAGATCTTGGATTTAGGTCTAGAAGGAATCCCATAGCCATCTAATACAATCAACTTCATTGTACTGACAATAACAGTTAATATTACTAGCTAACATTTCCATAAGACTTCAAGGTTTGCAAAGTGTTTTACATAGTTAATTCATTCAATCCTTACAACAACCTATGAGGTTGTTACCATAGTAAGGTTGTTTTGGGGCCCTCCTATTTCTTTTTTGGCCAGGATCTTCCCCTTCCAGTTTGATTTTTTTTTTTTTATCAAAGGGACCATCCCTTGACTCACTTCTTAAAAAGCCCTATTCACTGAATGGGAGTTGCCTCACTCAAAGAGAGAACTTGAAAGGACTTTACTTAAAAGGGCTGAGGTCTCCCACTGCATCCTGGGCCATTTCCAGGCATCCTGATCCATATCTGGCCACTAGACCCAGATGGCTCTGGAGAAGCAAGTGAGGCTGGTGACTTTGCACAGCCCTTTCTCACTTAAATCATAGTCAATTGCAAGCCATGTCATCATCTCCCTGATATCATGATCCTCTTGGAGAACAAAGAACACAACCACAGCCCATTTTACAGATGAAGAAACTGAAGCAGAGGTCAAGTGACTTGAGCTGAGTCTTACAGTTATTAGGTATATTAAGTCCCTAAGGTAAGATTCAATTTCAAGTCTTCTTGAAAACAAGGACCTTGCTCTATCTACTTGTACCATCTAGCTATCTATCTCATCTGCTCTGTAAACAAATCTATTTAAATAAGTAAAATGAAATCCAAAGGTGTCAAGTGACTCGCCCCAGGTCAAATAGCTAGTAGATGTCAGAATCAGACCCAAGTCTTCTGATTCCAAAGTCACCTGTCTTTCCATTGCACCTTATATGGTCTTGGCAAGAAGAAAATGTATTGAAGGCTAGAGACTAAATAAGGGGCATACTCAAAGGGAAGATAACACCTGAAGTTTAGGAAATAATAGCTACAATTGTGGAACGGAAAACAGACTGATGATATGTCAGGAAATAACCAGTGCTCCCTCTTATTTCTCCAGAATATGCTCCAGGGCCAGAGGTGTCAGTAATTTGTAGACTAGAAAAGGATATAACAGAATGTTTCAGACAAATTCTATGCATTTTTTCCCCTTCCTTCCCAGAGAAAACAAATATATTGTACCAAATGTTCACTCACAGCACGATAAAGCCAAATGATAGGATGAGAGAAGAGTGCCAAGAATTAGTAAGTGAGTGTGTAGCTCTTTCTTTCCCCTTTTTTTATCTTTCCATTTTGTCCTTGACAGGGACTAAGCTTTTTGCTTTGTCCTAAGAAATGTCCTGGAGATACAAAGAAAAAAGCAAAAACAGGGTCTCTACTCTAAAAGAACTCATCATCTAGTGCGGCAGACAATATACACAGATACAATTAGTGCATACACAACAAATAAAATAGAGAGAAGCAAGCCTTAGAGGTAAAGAAGATTATGGAGACAGTGATCAGTCACAGGGCTCTAACTGATTCTGTAGACGCACCACAGAGGCTATTGTAGCCTCTAGCCAGAGTAGCTGTCCAAGACTGAAACTGAATGAACTAGCTCTCCAGAAGTGATTCAAATGTGAAGAACTGAGATTCTCCTTCCAGACAGGAGCAAGGACCGGTGTTTCGGACAGTTTAGGTGTTGGGAATTAGTGCAAAGAAGAGAGACTGGAAGCTTTTGAAAAACAAAAAATCCTCGATGACTTGGGAGATGGAGCTTAACCCAAACTTTCCCGTTCCCCCTCCCCTCCACCAAAACACAGGAAATCTGATGAGACTACTTGGTTGATGGCTGGAGGAGCTCCTCATCTGGTAGACAAGTTACACTTCATCACTGATGTCGGATCAGATGTACCTTGATTACAAACTGAATTAAGAATCTGGAAAGATTGAATCAATAAACAAATCCTTTTTATAAAAACTAGATACATACAGCAAAAATAGGAATTATCAAGTACGGTTTTCCAGACCCACACTGACTGGGTCACATACAAGTCAATCACAACAATAGCCCATGAGAAAAATAAAAAGACCATCAAGTCCCAAGAATTATGCTCCCCTCTTGATGTCACTTAGCATAAGATATACTAAAAAGTAAGCATTTAATATATCCCTCTTCTGAGTCTCCATGAATAAAAGGTACACCTACTAACCTATATGATTTACTTAAAGGCTCAAGATATTGACAGAATAATCAAAGTCTAAGACTGTTGGTTAATTAATATGTGACCTTATCTTCCCATGAATTTTGAGAATGGTAGCCCACAAAAACACTCCAAAGTATCACATGGAATACCCACAAAGGGCACATGTCAGAAATGCAAGCTACACTTAATGAAAATGCAGTGTTCTCACAAAGTCGTTCAGGAGCTAGATGTATGATTTGGTGCATAGACCAATCCTTGTTCTAATTCTTCAGTACTTTTCAACAGGAGGATAAGAAAGCCTCTGACTTTGAGTTACATGTGGAGAGGCTTTCTATAGGGGTGGGTATTCAAAGAATCCATAAATACTGAACAGATGGTAAGTCTCAGACTTAGACAAGTGAGTAGTTAGTTGGTATATGAAAGGAACATATGGAGACTCTTGTCAACTCATCAGAAGTTTAGGAAATGAGACAATATCTGATTATAGAATCAGCTGGGATGTGCCTCCCTATAGACTTTCTCCATCAGTCCCTCTTCCCAAAAGGTCAATGCTCTGTTCTAATCACCAAGTTATTCTGACTTTTTCACTCTTTCTGTGTTGAGTTGTTTTACTAGATGTTAAGATATCACAAACTAATATAAGGAAATGAGCAAAGATAACCTTATCAACTTGAAAGTAAGCATATGAGTTCAGAACCTAAAAACAGAGATTAAAATATCATTTTTTCAAGATCCTTTTTCTACTTCTGTGTTATAAAAGCATTTTAAAGTCATTGTTTCATTTATCTTTGTAACAGTGCTGTAAGCAAGAAATGAACTTATAATAAATGGTTCTTCCCACTGTTTCAAAGGAATGCTTTCCTACACCTAGCAGCTACCAGTTTTCATTTACAAAATCAAAGCTTTTCCCAGAACTCTTTAAAAGGTAAAATGGCATAATGGAAGGGAGTACAGAGAATCAGAGGACCCAGTTTCAAGCCCTGAATCTTTCACTTACTACCTGAGTGACACAGGACAAATCACTTAATCTTTCTGGACCTTAGCTGCCCCATTATGTGTAATATGGAAGGTGGAGCCTATAGGATTTAAACCACTGGTGTTCTGGAGTTAGAGAAGTTAGGTTCAAATCTTGCTTATGACTTACTGTCTATGTAACCTTATATCACCTAACATTCCTGGGCTCAGTTTACTCATCTGTAAAATGAGGAGGTTGTACTTGAAGATTTCTGATGTCTTTTCCATCTCTAAACACAAAGAACATAATATCTCATAGACGTGACTAAGGATTAAGTATCACCAGTAAGAAATTTATTCTTGTTCATTTAAATTATTTGTGTTCATTTAAAACAGTAATAAAATGCAATGCCTCACAGGTTAGTTCATTCATTCACTGGAGTATTTATTACCTCTTATGTTCAAGGTACTATGTGAGGTACTACAAAGGATACAAACATAGACAAGATATAATCCCTACCATCCAGAGTAGTAAGAGTAAGCATGTTAAGTTAACTTAACTGATTCCATTTTGTTTTAAACCTCTATTTTGTGACTGAGTTGTTTTGCTATTTGATTGTTTTTCTGCAAGTTGTTTTTCAATAATAAAATAAACATTTTGTGGTATGATTTGGTAAACAACTTTGTGTATTTCTAAGCATATGTGAATCCTTAGATGGAACAGACCACCAACGAGAAAATAATGTAAACAACTTTACTAATAGCTTATGGAATCACCTACCAATTAGAGCTTGAGTGTAACCAGCTATTGCCACTATAAAATTTAAAAAAAAATTTTAAACTTTTTTTTATTTAAAAAGTTCCTGACTGATAAGTAGAATATACAGTGTTCCCAATCTTGAGACTCAAGCACCCCACATTTTTGTGAAAACAGTGCTGATACACAAAGACGGGCCAGACAGTCATCTCAGAGACTCAGTTTCTGGCTGGACAGTGAAGGAACCTTTTCATGATGCACTGGCATGAGATACATTTACCCAGACTTCTAGAAATCAGGTAGGTGTTTTTATTTTTCCTTAGAGAGGTTAATGTTAATATTTTCAAAAGACTAATTGCATATGATAAATTAACAATATTTGAGTGTGGGCATTGACAAGCATAAGTCTTAATGTTTCCATGCACTAGTCAGCAAGCATAAGGGTAAATTAGATAGGTATATGCACTTTACATTATGTCCAAAAGTTTGCAAGTAAGAGATAAGTGTAAATATAATTATAATACAATGACAAAATGTACAAAGCACCTAAGAGTTAAAAAGTACTCCAATTTTTCAATCTGTAAGAGATCATACATTTCTGGGAAGAAGAGATCCTAAAAAGAAGTTTGCATTACTGTTGAAAATTAGACTTTTTCCTCTCTATTTGTCTTCTTTTTCTTTGCCATGTCATTTGCAGCTTCTATGTTGGTGTAGGTCATGGATCCCAAGATAGAAAAACACATCCTCCTCTTTGACAGCTGTGTTGCTTGTCAAGTGCCATCTTCACCATCTTGAGGCTTGTTTATTTTCAAATGCAACTGAAGCTTTGCCTTAGTTCAAATCACTTTAGCCCCAACTCTCAAACTACTCAGAACAAAAAAAATTCTCCTTTCAAAACTCAAAGAAGAGTCTCATTAGGTTACTGCAAAAAAAAAATACATTTTGGACTGTAGGTGGTATTGAGACTATGGAACCAGGATCAGATACATTGACATAGCCTAGGACATTTCTTACAAGCATCCCTTACTTTTTCCCTCACATATCCACTAATCTAGTTCAACACTTATCACTTCTTGCCTGCACTGTTGTAATAGTCTCCTAAGTAATCTCTGTTCCCAGTCTCTCCTCTTCCCAACCTTTGCTCCACATGGCTGACAAAATAGTTTTTTCTAAATCACAGGTATGACTGCATACCTTCTGACATTAAAAAATAACTTCAGTGGTCCTTATGTCTTTAAGATAAAATGCCAACTCTTCAGTTTGGCATTTAAAGGCTTCTGTTTTCTGGCTCCAATTTCTCTTTCTTATGATCAGAGATTTTTAGCTACAAGGGACCTTAGAAGACATGTATTACAACTCCATTTTATAGATGAAAAAACTGAGGACCAATGAGGTTTTAAGTGACTTGTCAAAGGTAATAAACAGTAATAAACAGCAAAGTAACGAACAGCAAAATTGAGATCTGAAGGCAGGTCCTAAGACTCCAAGTTTCCACTCCTACAACATCACACTTTACAGACTTATTTTCATTTTGATCACCTTCATGCCCCTTGTGTTCTTATTCCCTATATATGACATTCTGTCTCCCATTTCCATGTCATTGCACAAGCTGTCTCACATGCCTGGAATGTATTTCTGCCTCATCTTGGCCTCTAAGAACTTTTAAGTTCCTTTGAGGATCCGCTCAGATACCACCTTCTACAAAAAGTAATAGGAAAATAGAGATCACATATTATTTGTTTCTAGTCTATGTATTAGGTGTCTTTATTCAGCAACAGGTTTATTAGGAAATTGAAGCTCAGAGAGTTGAAATGACTTGTCCATGGTCATATAGCTATTAAGTATCTGAAACAGGATTTGAATCCAGGTTTCCTTGCCTCCTAGCTCAGCACTGTATTCAATACCCCAAAATGACCTTAGTTCAAGAACTGTCTTTGACTTATACCAGCTGTGTGACTATGAGCATCTCTTACTGTCCCCAGGCTACTCTCTAAGACAATAGTAAAGAATGGTTACCCATCTGCATTGTTGGAGGAAGGTTCCACACTGAAAGTTTCCTACACCTAATGAAATCTCAGGTCTGCTTCCTTCTTCCCCCAAAAAGAATTTCAGAAAGATATATTCATTTATATTTATACACATATTTATGTATGTGTATATTTATGTATATGTATATGTGTGTATGTCAGTTTCATTCAACATGGAGTTGTTTTTGTTGGATAATGGTCCGTTTCTCTTCAATATTACTTAAAAAATTTTTGGAACAAATTTTTTTTTTAATTTGTGTAACAAAACTTTGTTCCACCAAATGAAAGTGACAAATCTGTAAAGAAAAAAAAAGGAGTCCCTTTATTTTCTTGTCCTGTTAACACGTACATGTTTGCCAGTCTTCAGTTCATGAAATTTTAGTTAGCCAAGGAAAGAATGCCTATTTGTCCTCATCTTTCAAATTACTAAAATTATGGTGACTAGTAGATCTATATATAAAATAAAAAAACTACTCTGGCCAAATTTTCATAGCTAATATTTTAATGCAAAGTTCTTTGGTTCACTACTCAAAACCATTTTTGTGTACCATTGAAAGCAAAAGTCAGTCAGTTAGCATTTATTAAGCTCTTACTGAATATGAAGCATGGTGCTAAGCACTAGAAATGCAAACAGGACAATCTATGCCCTCATGGAGCTTATATTCTAATGAGGGAAGATACCACATACAAGAAACTAAAGAGGGGTGGTAAATGGTATGGGGGCATGATAGAGGAAGTCCTAAGTATAGGCTAAAGAGAAAGATGACATGGCTGGCCTGGTTACCCTTCTTAAATGTAGAGTCTACAAAGATTGAAGTCATTCAATCAGAAGGAGGGGCAGAGTGAACTTCCAATGTGTAAATTCCAGGAATGGAATTACATTTCAGTTCCATTTAAGAATGAAGAATTTGAACATTGTAGAAAAAAATCAAAATTAAGAGGAAGAAAACTTTAGATCAACAATTTTGAAAAATCTATAATTTCAATAGTATGGGGTCTTCTTCCACAAACCCAGACTACAACTCCATGCCTTAGTAAATGGCCTTCATGAGATTCTGTGGCAAAACATTTTATTGTCTGGTAGAAAAAATTACTTCTAATGAGCCTCTTATTATTTAGCTAGATCTTTGTAAATACATGTATACAATCTGTCACTGATTCTATACTCAAATATTTTCTGCTTGGTAGGGCCTACTGAAGAGTTGCACCCCACTGCCTAATCTTTCAGACGAGTCTAAAAATACATTATTCTAATTATTCAGCCCTCCTGCTATATATGCTAATAAGCAGTCATTTTTACTGAGAAACAAATTATATCCAAATCAGCTATATGCCTTGTATATAACTGTTAGCCATCCCTTCCCCACTTAACCCTCCCTCCCCGCAAAATTCTTCTGTTAGCCTTTCAAACCAAGAGATTCAACTGATTGATCTGGAAATTGACCAAACCTAAGAAATGTTGTTCTGATAATGACAGCAAGAAAGCCATTTAACAAGGTGGGACCTTCATCTTTACCAGTTCATTATGTCCTAAAAGGGGGAAAAAACCTATGAAGGGACCAGCTGGCAGAGGGAAGCTAGAGTCTTTGAAGATTAGTTCTCCTGAATCAATTCAGTTAGTCAGAAGCCTGGCAAAAACAGAACCTGCAAGCGAGCCTTTAACGAAACAAGGTGTTAAATTATCTCTGAGGCACATACAGACTCTCAGGCTGCTGCTACTTGGATTAAATATGTTTGAAGGTGACTATGTAAGCTTTACTTCAGTAAATGTCAGGTGGAAATGCTCTTTTTTAAGTTTGGTAGAATGATAGCTCCAAGTTTTCAGGGGATGTCCTATTGCTGGGGATGGAAGCTCAATTCCATGTGGACAGTCTTGGGCAGGTAAAGGTGGGAACTTCTAAATCTTAGAGTTCTCACAAGGCCCCCCCAGGAAACGACTGGGAATCGAGGTGAACCGAGCTATCTCGTGTATTTCCGCCTCTTCCCGTGAGAAACGTGATGGGAGAGAGCTCTCCCAGCCCTCGAGATTGTCCCGGATCTGGGCACACTACTGTTATCTAACAGCACGGTATTCAGATGCAAACTATGCATCTGGAGAGCTTAAGTAGGATCAGGAAAGCCTGAAAGTTCTCTTGGGCGGAGGGGAGCGGAGCGGACAGGACAAGGCTCCGCTTTCCCTCTTTCTTCTCTCCCCTCCCCCTCTCTCCCCACTTATACTTCTACTTCCAATCTCTTATTGTAAGATCTTTGCCTCCTTGGGAGATTCTTCGCTCCCTCCTAAGGAAGAATTCCCCTGCACTTGTAACTAGACCCTGAAATAAAGCTCAACCCTTGTTCGACTCTGGAACGTCCTTTCTCTCATACGAGCATCCGGTTTGGCCAACTGAAGACCTCCGATAGAGGTAAGGGAAGACTCGGGTAGCCCACAGGCCTCTAGGCCTGGCATCCTATCTTTTAACCTACATGAGTTTGGAACCACTTGCAGTCAAAATCCACCATTACCATCATTGACTCATGAAGAATAATCATAGGATCATAAATGCAGCAGTTGAAGGGAATTCAGAAATTGTCTAATCCAACTCCTTCATCTTATAGATAAAGAAATGAAGGCCCAAGATTTAGTGCATTGCTTAAAGTCACACGAATGGTAAGAACCAAAGATAGGATTTGATCCACACTCTCTTGACTCTGGAGCCAATATTTTCATTGTGCACTCACTGTTCCATGAGGATCAAAAGGAATAGGATTAAGTATCTATCTGTGATTACTCAAAACCAAACCAAAAGGACCATATGGGAATGGCAGGGATCTACAAGGAAAACAAAGCAAGGAATCAGTTATTTGGTGTCATGTGGAAAGAACAAATAAGAGACTGAATTATTCACTTTTCAATCAGTTGTTTTTGAGACATTCTCTTTATGTCCTTGACAACATGCCTTGAACTGAAGGCACACTATACAAATAATAATTCAAGTTCATTGGGCAACTAGACTGCTCATTATTCATTCTTCACTCAGACTAGTTATTTAGGAAACAACTACATTCTCTGCCTTTTGACCCCAAATGAAGAGTCTTGTTTCCTGAATTTCCAATGAGCAGAACTTTTCACTGGAAACCAAATGATAATATTTTAGAAGCAAAAAGATGCACCAAACATAACCTGTGACTGAGGAAAGACCAAAGATGAATTTAGATGTTGAGTATCAAATTGAACAATCTGCTCAGGGAACACTACTGGCCAGAGTTTTGCTAAAGTATGCTATATTTATGCTGTTCTTATACTATATTATGAATATTTTCCTGCTGGGGGCAGGTCCTTAGCTGGCAGAGTCTCAAAAGAAAAACAGAGAGAGAGAGAAGAAAATTAAAGTGAAAAGGGAAGTGATACAAATGTGCTATTTTTAGGAGGCATGTTCTGAAAGTCCACATAGCTTAATATTTCTTCATAATTTAATTCTTGTCATCCTCAGCCCTAGTCCCACCTGATCACCTCCCATAAGGAATTGACTTGTAGAGAAACATGAATTGGAGTTGAAAAAGTAGGTCTGTGATCTTATCCCCCCAAAATCCTGGCATTATAATCATACCTAGTAACTATCTGCCAGTAATTAGCAGTGTGGTCTTGAGCAAGTCACTTGAACTACCTAAGAGCCTTTGTTTCCTCATCTGCAAAGGGAGAGGGTTAGTCAGATCAGAAAATATCCAAGTTCCTGTCTAGATGCAATAGTCAATGATTCAGTTGAGGCTAGAAGGTCTTTTTTTAATGTTGGAAGATAGTGTTTACAATAGAACCAGAACAAAACCAATACATTGGCCATGACTGACAACATATACCTCCTAAGACACCTGTAGTTTATCATTTCTACTGAGAGGAGCAAGGCCTGCTTCACATCAGTCTTCTGAAGTCACAACCAGTCATTGAATGGACCAGAGTTCTGATGTATGAACACATAGTAAGCACTTAATAAAAGCTTCATTCATTCATTCATTCATTCATTCATTCATTCATTCATGTTTTCCAATGTTGTTGGCCATTGTATTTTCTTGGTTCTCCTAACTTCACTCTGCATCAGTTCATATAAGTCTTCCGAAGTTTCTCTGAAATTTTCATATTTATCATTTCATACAGTAACTCCTTATATACCCTAATTCATTCAGCCATTTCCCGGCTAATGGGCATTCATTTTTAAAAAGATTTTTGCCATCATAAAAATGCTACTATAAATATCTCCTCTTGGAACTTCTTTGACTATACTCCCTATATTTTTATTTTTCCTACTTATCCCTCAAGATTTGGGTACCAGGGCCATTTCTTCTAATAAAGCTTGATAAGATGCTAGCTCTATTTTAGAAAGCAGTTTGTGTAATATAGAGGTTAGTTGTTCTCTAAATGACTGATCAAATTCATTTAATGTCCATCATAGTACAATATAAATGGAAAGAACATTCACACACAAAAGAATCAAAAGTGAACATAGCAAAATTGTAAGGATTAGGTGTGACTTGAAAAAAGAGATGTGAAAACACTCCCAACCCAACCCTTCATGGAAGCAGGAAGTCCGCAGGTGTTGTATGTTGCACGTGTTTTTGGACTTTTTCAATTTATTAATTGGTTGAGCTCCTTTCCTCTTTTGGTGGGGGAGGGGGTTTCTTTAAAAAAAATAGTATATCATATGGCTCTCTATGAACAGGTAGAGGAAGGGTTCTGGGGAAAATCATGGGGATGTAAAAAACAAAATCCATCAATAAAAACTTTTTTAATGCAACAAAACTGTAATTTAAGAAAATGAAATAAAAAACAGAAAAGAAAATGAAATCAAGTGCAACTTGCATTTCAGGGGTTGATACAAATTTATAACAATATTTTCTTATTTTTAAATAAGAACTAAGCAATAATGTTTTTTGGAAGTCCATCATAGCTTGTGGCTTTTGGGGGGAGATTTCATTTACGGCTTGTTTAGTCTCTGTTTCTCAGATTGAGTTGTCTAACATTGTCCATTTTTTTCTGTTAAATTGACTGTTTTATATTTCTGTAAATAAACTCTGCTGTCTCATTTAACTTTTCAGTTTTGTTTTCACATAATTAGGTATAATCATTTCTAATGATTTCTTCTCTTTATTTGTTTACTGCTTGAATTCTTTCTTTTTTATTTTAGTAATTTGGTTTTTCTCTCTTTTTAAAATCAAATGAACTAGTGGTTTGGTCTTTCTTTTTTAAAAAAAGCTTTTAGTCTTGTTTTCCATTTTATGGCATTTTTTTAAGTATTTATTTTCATATTTATTTGGAAACTATTAATTTGTTGATTTTCCAGGGGTTTTTTTAGTAGCAAGCTCATTTTATTGATCATTTTCTCTCTTTTACTGATATGAGCAGCCTAATGAATTTTCCTCTGACTGCTCTGACTGCTTCTCATAAGTTTTGGTAAGCTATTTCATTGTTATTATTTTCTTCAATATAATTGCATAATTTCTTTAAATCGTTCTTTGGCCCACTCATTCTTCAGCAAAGCACTATTTGGTCTACATTTAAGTCTGAATTTTTTCCCAAAATTTCCCTTACTGATTATGATTCTATTGCATTGTGGTATATGAAAAATATCCTTAATATTTAATATTTCAGCCTTCTTTTACTTCTGCATGAGGTTTTTTTACATATAAGCACAAGGTCAATGTGTATAAAGTTGTGATACAAAGTTGAAAAATATCAACATGCTTTATGGTTGCCATTAAATAATTAACAAAGGTTTATCCTATCTAATATGCTGTTAAAATTCCTAAATCCTTTTTGGTTACTCTTCTCCTAAACATGTTAAGATCTGAAAATTCCCAGCCAATATTGTATTACTCTCTAGTTTTCCTTGTAGTTCAATTAGCTTTCCCCTTATGTACCTGGGGACTTGGCCATGACATTTGTTGTATATACATCTCATATTAAAGTTGTTCCAGTGTCTGTGATGTTATTACATGTAAATAAATTCCTTACTCTCTCTCTTAGTTTCACTATTGCCTTATCTGGGAAAATTAGTATTTATTTTTTTTATTCAACTGAAGCATGATAGATTATATTACATTTTAATTTTGCATGGATTTTTATATTTTAAGTAATTTTTAAATTAAACAAACAAATTTTTCCTACTATATCACAGTCCTGGTAACTGGTCACTGCTGAGGTGCCATGAACTGAACTGGTAAGAGGGGATAGACTTTCCTTCCCCTACTTATTTCTCTTTCACTCAGATTCTGAGAAATGGGTCTAGGAGAGTTTGTTCTTACTCTGTGTTGTTTGTCCTCACTTTCAGGTGCTGGAAGTGATCCCCACGGGACCTAGAAGTTCCAACCATGACATCTTTGGAGCCAAGGTTGCAGGTGAAATGGGGCAGCCTGCCTATCCTATCCTATCCTATCCTATCCTATCCTATTCTATCCTATCCTATCCTATCCTATCCTATCTTCTCCCTCTTCACTAAACCTAAACCCAAACACCTAGTACACATGCTCAATCTCTCTCTCTCTCTCTCTCTCTCTCTCTCTCTCTCTCTCTCTCTCTCTCTCTCTCTCTCTCTCTCTCTCTCTCCTTCCCTCTTCCTTAAAAAAGAAAAATTGGTCCTCAGTAGTTCAAATTAGCCACTTCTACCTGATTTTAAAGTTCCTTGATAGCAAACACTTTCTTCTCATTTCCTACTCTTTCCCCCAATCCCTAGCATACCAAATTAGATTCTCAGTCATTTAATCAACAAACATATTAACTAAGTGTTTACTATGTGCTAGGTATGAAAAGGTCTGAGAATAGAAATACAAGCAAAAAGATAGTCCCTGTCCCCAAGGAGCTTATATTTTAACAGGGAAAGAAGATAAAGACTATAAAATGAAGCCTACCTCATTATCATGCAGCTAATGAGGCCCAGGTCTGAGGTATCTTTGATCATTGCCAACCATCTCATGAGTGAAGATAGCTATAAGATGTCTAGATAACAGAATGTGGAAGGTTCAACCCAACCCATCATATCAAGTAGAAAGATATCTCCAATATGTCTACTCTACCAGCATGGTATCAGAAACAACATAGGAACAAAGATTCAGAGCTGGAATGGTCCTTAGAAGACCATCGAATCTAAAACATTTTCATATATGAAGATCATTCATTTAATAAACATTTAATTTTTGTGTGCCCAACACTAAGAAAAGCCTTAGTAGGGGGACACAAAAGAATAAATAAGATCTGATCTCTGCCTTTCAGGAGGTTATACTCTGTCTGAGAATAGTTCTTGGTCTTATGTATGTGTGTCAATTCCCTACATATTTTGGATTACCAAAGATTTTTTTATGTAAAAAAAATCCTACAAAAAATGTTCCTTTTAACCCTAGTTGACCTAATTTTTAAAACCCTTTTTTTTTCTATTTCAGGCATTATTGACCAACTGACCACATGGAAATATGTTGAGATACCCCACAGGACATCCGGATGGAAATGTCCAGCAAACCATTGGGGATAAAAAAAAAACTGGAATTGAGGAGAAAGATTGCAGTTGGACAAATAAATAACTTTGGGAATCAAGTGAGTAAAGATAGTGATTAAAAATGAATTCACTAAGGAGAAAATGATAGACAAGACAAAATAACTAAGCCTTGAGGAACACTCATGCTCAGAATATGAGAGATGAAGGAGACTGAGAAAGAATAGCAGTGGTCAACACAGAAGAGGAACCTGATGAGTAAACGGTGTCATAAAAGCTAACAGGGGCATAAGTATTTTGGAAGAGCAAATAGACTCCTGTGTTAAAAGAGGAGACAATATGCATGGGAAAAAGACCCCCAGACTTAGCAATTAAAAGATTGTTCACAACTTTGAAAAAGAAGATTCAGTATTGTGGTGTAATTAGAAGCCAGAATATAGGTAGCTGAAGCATGAAGAGGGAAAAAGGAAGAAGGAAGAAAGAATAGTCAGAGAAAGCATGCACTTGAGAAGAAGGAGGCATTGGAGATCACATAAAAATAATTTTAACAAGAATAAGGCAGAGGGAAAGAGGGAAAGTTATATATGGAAACTTCCAAGTTCAAAATCATGGAAGATGGACATCTAAGGATATTTTTGAAGGATGATTGAGAGCCTGTGGATACTTAAAGTAGAATGAAGATGGAGGTAGTGGAAGTTAAGGAGGTTGATGAAGAGAATGTTTGAGGAGTTCTCAAGAATGAGAGAAAGTGTTGAAATAAAAGCAAGATTGAGTTAGCAGTTGAACTCCTTGGGAAAGAGAGTAATCTGAAGACCAATCTATTACAGCAAAAAGGACCTGGAACAGATGTAGTAGATGGATGGAATGACTTTCAATGTATAAGAAGTGATAGTAGTATAAGGATTGGAAAGAAGAGACAATAATAAGAATGGAAAGCTCCAACTTCTTTTCCTTGACCATTGTGTCAGATGATATAAAAGAAGGAATTCCCAACACTAAACAGGGTGGCCCATGCAAAGTCTTCCTGAGGAGGCAAGTTTCCATGAGTACAAGATGGAAAGAGTATGAGAGGAAAGGATCACTAATGTAGGGGAGTTTGTTGATGACATTAGGGGATTCCACAGGGTAAAATAGAGGGTAAAGACGGAGGAAGATAGAGATTAAGGAGGTTGTTGTTGTGTTGTTTCAGTCGTATACAACTCTTCATTACCCCATTTGCTGTTTCCTTTTACAGCTCATTTTACAGATGAGAAAACTGAAACAAACAGGTCATGTGACTTGCCCAGGATCACACAGCTAGTAAGTAAGTGTCTGAGGCCATATTTGAATTCATGAAGATGAGTCTTCCTGATTTCAAGCCCAGTGCTCTGTCTATTGCATCACTACTTCACTGACTTTAAGAAGGAGGATTAAAGAGGAGGATAGAATTTTACAAGAATAAGAATGTTATTGGTGGCAGGGAAATGGGATTATTTACTTTAGCAACTGACTCTGCATCACAGGAATTAGGGGAACAGGAAGTGGGAGTATTCAGACAGAATGGTACAATGTAAAAAAGCACTTGACTTGGAGTCATAGGTCCTAGATTCAAATCTCATCATTAATACATGCTACTTGTATGAGTAAGTCACTTAACCTTACTATTCTCAGTTTCCTCATCTTTATTTAGCCTGAGGATGGCACCCACATGAAGACTGTATCCATTTTCTCTTTCTTTAGACTGCCTCACTTATTCCAACCTGGCTTTACAAAAGCAGGGGATCATTATCACCATATGTCTACCTAAGGTTAAATCTAGTATATGGAAGGATATATTCTTATCACTTATCACTGTGTCCCCTGAGTCCCCACTAGTGTGCTTTCCATTTACACAAATCAATCACAATAACATGATTGACTGTTAAATATGAAATATTTACTAAATAAGGCAAAACCAAGAATAGTCTTGACCACCTTTGGCAGGCTGTTGAGAAAGTGTTATGCTTTTTCACTGATAAGCAGCTTCCTTAAGGCAGAAAACTCTAGTATAGTCTGGGGCTCTGGGGATTTTTTTCCCCTCTCAAGATTTAGATTTTAAAAAAAGGGCCATATAGTCTTTCTGAAGACAACTCTTCAAATAACAGGGGATTCTATTTTATCTAATCAGGTCTTAGCAAAGATACATTTCTTCTCACAGCAAATTAGATGCAAGGTTTCTGTTTCCCTCTTGTTCTCCTTCTAATACCAGAGGAGTAACACAGGAAAACAATTTTAGATGCTGATCACCCTCCTGTTAGCTCCTGTATTCTTTCTTCTGTGAGGAGCTCCTTTTATCATCTTTTGTAACTTCTGTTCCTGACTCCTCCTGTGCTCAACCTCTCCTAATTTTATCTTCCTCTGATCATATCCTACCCTTCTTATAACTTCCAATGTCTTAAATAAGGACCTCCTCATAAGCAGTAGACAATTAGACCTTTCCTAACATTTTGTGTGAAACTCAAAAAATTCTGCTTTCTTTTATATATGACACCAATGGGCCTAATAACAAAATATTTTTTCATTAATTAAATTAAATTAAAATAGAAAAAAAGTTCCTCTTTCCTTATATGATTAACTAATAAGATTTACTGAATGAAAGCAAAGCTTTGCTTAAAATATCAATAAATTAAATTTGGTGGTCTGCCCAAATCAACCCTCATCATTTTTACTGGCATGTTATCCAGCTCAGTTGTTTTAGAAATTACTGCAACCAAGGAAGGCAATCTATTCTATCTTAGGTTGTAGAAATTTCTTAAATAACATAGAAAGTGTAATTGTTGAAAGACACTGGAAAGGGTATTCCTTAGATCTGGAATCTAAGGACCTAGATCTGAATGAATCCTGATTCTGCTGCTAACTACCTCTCTGATCTTGAGCAAGGTCTTTAGCCTCCATAGTGCTGTTTCTTTATATGTAAAATGGGAGATTAAACTAAATGACTCCTAAGGAATTTTCCAGGTCTAAAATCTATGATTCTATGAATCCATTATTTTATTCCTAGTTTTCCCTGGGGATTCACTAAGGTTAGTATAGGAGATAGTGCTTGATTGATTCCACAGTAAAAGGAAGAGATAATGAGGTCCACATAGATCCATTTACATTCATCATTAGTGGAAAATTGCTATACAAGACAAAGAAACTTGTCAGTATTCTCTATATAAAGAGAAAATGGAAAGTTATATGAGGAAATTAGACCTTTAACAAATGTAGAAATTTTGTGCATTAGAAATAGCTTTTCTTATCAAGTTATTGACCATGTAGTCAAACAAATACTCTGTAACCTAATTATTTCACATTTCCTACATCCAGTTTCCCCTCAAAAAATCCCATGTACTTGGAACCAAAATCAATTCAAAACTAGAATCATTACTTAGAGCACTGACAAGTTTCTTGAGCTGAATCTTAAAGGAAGATTGGGCCTCTGTGGCAGAAATAAGAGGGCAGTACATTTCATGCATGTGAGACAGTCAATGCAAAGGCACAGAGATGGGAGATGTACTGTCTGTCCTGTGTGAAGAACACAGAAAAAACTAGTTTAGCTGAACCACAGAGTTTGGAAGTACTGTCCAATAAGACAGAAAAGATAGATTGGATAGACTTTTAAAAGCTAAAGAGAAGTTAATTTTATGACAGACACAATAGGAAACCACAGGAGTTAGTTAAGTAAGGGTGTCAACATGATCAGATCTTTGCTTAAAGAAAATCACTTGGGGAATTATTTGTGAAATGAATTGGAGAGATAAGACATGAGGCAGGGAGACCAGTTAGGAGGCTGTCACAATAATCCATGTAAGGATAATGAAGTGTAACATGTCTATCTTCTAAGAAAAAGAGTAAAAGAGGTACTCAGTGTATTATGTGAATCAGGTATGGACAGGTATTTCTTACACATAAGAGATTCTCACAAGCACAATTTGACTTGTAATTACTGTAATCTCTTAAGAGGCTAATATTTAACCCTCATCAGAACATAAAGCAATTTTTGTGTTGGCTGATTAGACATTTTACATTTCATTGTCTTTCCAATATCCAAACTCCGGATTAATATCTGTTAATAAAACACATCAGATTTTGGGCCAGTCCTCTTTTTGGTTATCACAGGAGTAATTACTGGAGGGCGCTCCCCTTGGTGCCAAAAGGAGAGGACCAAAGATTTCCAAACTTCTTGAATTCACAAGGCCACCTTTAAGCTTAGGCACATCAAGAACAGTTTTCAATCACCTCCTTAGGTAGGAAAAGGCAAAGAAGAAAAGTCTGACAGAGAGGCCCAGGCACAAGTTTGAATTGGGAGCTATAGTAGATAGGGGAAAGAACAGAATTCATTCTTCCACCTCCAATGAGAGTCTGGAGATCATGGCTTAACACAGAGGAGAGCCAATGCAAAGACACTTAGCCAAAAGCTGTCTCTTCTAACTGACACAGCTACTCCAGAGTTTACCATGTCGTTCTAAAACACCATGTCCTTTAAGCTCTGGGTCACTCATGGCCAGACGCAGTGAGGGAGTTTGTCAACTTCAATGGCCCCAAGTACTAAGCAGGCATACATTTGGCCAAAATAACTCTGAACCTGTTTTATGGGATTTCTCTTGTTACAAGGCTTATAAGTCTTTTGTGTTTTAAGCATTTCTTATGTGATATAGAAAATAAATGTCATTTGTTGCTGTCCAGTCATGTCTGACTCTTTGTAATCCCATTTGGGGTTTTCTTAGTAAAGACACTGGAGTGGTTTGCTACTTCCTTCTCCAGCTCATTTTACAGATGAGGAAACTGAGGTAAACAGGGTTAAGTGACTTGTCCAGGGCCACACAGCTAGGAAGTGTCTGAGGTCAGATTTGAATGTAGGTCTTCCTGACTCCAGGCCCAGCACTCTTTCTACTATGCCACTTAGCTGCCTCTACCAAATATCTTATATCTGAAAAAATGA
Organism: Notamacropus eugenii; assembly: GCF_028372415.1. NCBI lineage: Eukaryota > Metazoa > Chordata > Mammalia > Diprotodontia > Macropodidae > Notamacropus > Notamacropus eugenii. The sequence continues at coordinate 177,006,655 of NC_092873.1, read as the reverse complement.
ACACTGATCCCAACCCATAAAAAATTACCTTAGTGAGTAAATTTTGTCCCACTGCATTCCTCTATCAACTACTTATTTTGAGGTCCCAGAAACTATTGTCTGGGCAGAAAATTTCTTCCCAGAACAGTATTTGTAATTGACTAGAGAAGACTTCAAAGTAGTGATTTAAAAGAAACACTGTGTTACACTATTAGAGATCTTTTCATAGGATCCTATAATTTAAAGTTATAAAGGACCTTAGATATTAACTAGTCCAACCCCCTACATTACAAGATGAAAAACCAAGGCGCAAAGAAAGTTATTTGAAATCCAATGCTCTTCCTACTACATCAGGGTTTGACCTCAGTCCATTAATCAACACTCTGAATGCAGTCATTCATCCAGCTCTGAATCTATCCAATTTTATCTTATCATCCAGACCACATTTCTCCATTCCATCCACTGGGATATTATGAAAGAATCTGTCTAATGCTTTGCTGAAATGCAGATACATTTTATCTACAGCATTCACTTCCCCCATCTAAAGTTTTACGTAAGAATAGTTTTTATTATCTTAGTTACCACCTATGCAGAATTCCCTGCTCATTTTTGTCATTTAAATAAATTGAGAACATTGTTCTATTATGCTTAATATTCTACAGTGAGTATTCCAAATCCCCTAATAAAGAAGATCTGTCTTCTTTGAGAGGAAAATGATACATAAATAGCTGACTATTCATGGTTAGCCAGGGAGATAATGATGGAGGAAGGATTGTAGGAATAGGGACAAGGGTGGAAGAGGGTGAGACCGGGTTTATTCCCATGGAGAATGTGGCATTGAAAAAAAGGAAAATGAAAACATAAGCCAATCGGATGACACTTGCCACCTTTTGGTTGCCCTTTCATTTCTATTAATACTTGTTGCAAATACCGATAAAGGTCAAAGCAAAAGCACTAGCTGAGGAAGTCAGAAGACTCTCTTGGGTTTGCATTTGGGCTAGCACTGAATAAATCCATATTAACTGACTAATTCTACTACTTACTAGGTATGTTACCTTGGGCAAGTCAGGTATGCCCTGTGATCCTAAGTTTCATCAGCTGTAAAATGGAGATTATGATACTTCAACAGGAGTACTATGACCATCAAAAGAAATAACAGATATGAAAGTTCCATGTTACAGTAAGGTACTATGCAAATGTATGTTGACACTTGAAAGATTCTATGATCCCATCATATCAGAGACCCCTTCAATAAGGCAGCTTATAGTCCATACACTAAGTTTCCCTCTCTCATCCTGTCTTCCTGTAAATTCCCTGCAGTGCCCCCACTCAGTATTCTGACAGCCTAATTATGTTTCTCTTACCAGTGTGCAGATGCCAATGGAACATGAAGGCTCTTACTTTGAAGAAGACTATCTCCTTTTTTTCCCCTTGTCAATCAATAATATAAATACAAGCTACTACTTATTTCATCTCCACAGGTTCTTAACATTTTTCTGGGTCATGATAGTCTGGTGAAACCTAAGAACTCCTTCTCAGAATGTATTTATATATATATATATATATATATATATATATATATATATATATATATATATATATATATATATATATATATATATATATATATATATATATATATATATATATATATATATATATATATATATATAAAATAAAATACATAAGATTACAAAGGAAACCACTTGTATTGAAGTACAGTTATCAAGCTATTTTTAAAAGAGTTCATGGATCCCAGGTTAACCCAGGACTCTGCAAAGGATCAATCAAACAATTGATAAGCATTAATTAAGTGTATATTATGTATTAGTATTATGTACTACCTATAACAAGACAAAAATGAAACTACCCCTACTCTCAAGAAGCTTACTTTCTATCACAGGAAACAACACAAATGCATGTAAGTAGAAAGAACATACATACAAAGTAAATACAAGATTTGATGGCTCTTTGAACTTGGCAGATAATAAACATCATGCGCATTTGCTCTCTCTCCTTCTATTTGATTCTAATTTTTCCAGTCTGGGTAGAGAGGTGACTGTTGGAAGTACAAGCTGTAAGGGGGGAGTGGAAGCATAGTTACCTGGAGAATAGTGATATTCTCACTCAATTCATAAGGACTTCTTCTAGTCAGACTAGTTTTCATGCTATAGACCGAAGGAAGACAACCTAGCAACTGATGTATAGAATTGATTCTTGAAAAGAATTTGATCTGAAATATTATTCTGCCAAATACTGAAAGTTCTCTTTCACTGCTCTGAAAAATACTAGTCTCTGCTAAGGGCACTTAGTATACACTATTTACCAATAAAGATATTTCCACTGAGAATTGCTCAGAAAATGTGTTAGTCCAACTGACAGGTATGAAAATACATAGACTCATGAGACAACTGGAACTGGATATTAAAGTCAAGCACCAATTAAATATAAGGCTTTCCTCCCTTTCATTCTCCATCAATGTGTATTCACCTAGTGTTAAGATGCTATTTAAAAACAAACAAACAGGATATTCTATCAAAGAATCTCATTAGGAGACACTAGTTTGGCAGCCTACCCAAATGAATTCTCCAAATCGGTGTAATGTAAAAGCACCTAAGGATAGGAGAAGATTTGAGGAGCTTTGGGGTCAGGGTCAGATTGGTCCTTACATGAGGAACTAACCCTTTAAGACTAGCTCTTTATAATGTCACTCTGAAACCAGGCTGGACCATTTTTGTGAACATGGCATGGAAATGGCCTATTTCACAATTATGAAGCATTACTAGGCAACTGTGACTAAAGACCTGAAGTATCCTTGTCACCTCTAGATACTTTGGATAATCATATGCTGCTATATTACCAGTCTGCTGTGTTGTGGGTGGTGGTCTAGGATGGGGGGCCGGGGGAGGAGACAGACAGAGGGAAGGAGAGAGCTAAAGAAGGGAGAGTGGGCTCATGACCTTCTCAAGCTAGCCCTACTAGTCAATACTTTTGCCTCCCTGAATTTATAAGGTACCTTGGGCTTTTTCCTCAATTTAAGATATCCAGAGACTTCATTTTACAAACTCACACAAGTATGACCAGTTTGGAACTCTTGGAATTGGGAGAGAGAACAGAATACACTAACTTCAACATTTATTAAGTGCCAACTAAGTTCCAAGCCCTGTACTATTCACTGCGGATGGTCTAAGAATTAAATTTAAAAAACCATCCCTGCCATCCTGGAGTTCAAAGGCATATATAGAATTTACAAGGATCTATTATAGAAGATAGAGAGTAATTCTATTATTTTCTATAGGAGAAGACAGATGACTAAGATATTCATTTCTACGTATGTAAAAGGTACATAAGTGATCTGGAAGACAAATGCTATGTGAGGTCTGAGGTGTGTTCATCCTTCATTGCCTAAGAAGGCCATTTCATCAGAGAAATAATGACATGACTTAGACTTGACTTTGTTTTGAGTGAGGGAGGGCTGTGCAGGTCACCAGTCTCACTTCTCCAGAGCCATCTGAATCCAGTAACTAGATATTCATCAGGATGACTGAAGATGACCCAGGATGAGGCAATTGGGGTTAAGTGACTTGCCCAAGTGACACACACAGCTAGCGAGCGTCAAGCGTCTGACTCAGGTCCTCCTGACTCCTGCACTGGTGCTCTATCCACTTCACCACCTAGTGATGGAGGTTATTACTGACTTGGAGGATCAGGAGAGACTTCATAGAAGAGATGGCATTTAGACTGGGTCATAAAGAAAGGGTAAGATTTTGCCAGATGATAATCAGTGTTGAGACATTCCAGGGAGAGAAGGATATTCCAGGCAGAGAGGATGAGTAAATTTCAGAAAGTGCCAGCATATGAAAGGGTGAGATGTGGAGCCTAGAATAGAGTGTATGATATGGCTAGGAATTAATTAAACTCACAAGAGACTAATTTATAAACCAGAATGACCATGTAGTCATCAGTAGTCAGAGACAGACCATTTTGGTAGCCAGAATATTCACATATACAATCCAGACCACCCCTATGTGATATTAAGGAAACTGGGAAATTGAATTTGTCCTCAGAAAGTTAGTTTGTGAGTATTTTTAAGACCAAGGGGAAGGGAAGGAGAAAGGGGAGGGAGAAAAGATGGAAGAGTAAGTAGCACCAGCTCTGGGTTCATGTAGACTAGGTTCATGTTTTCAAGGGAGCCTGAAAGCTCAAAGCAAGAGGATCAAGCTCTGTTCTTCTTATCTAATTATTCCCTCCTCAACCCTGGAGTATATCTATATGGGGGAAATCTTTTGAATAAAGATTAGACTTGCCTCATATCTAGGATCTTCCCTTAAAAGGTTAACAGATGTCCCTTTTACAAAATTTACTCAGTGTACAATGTAGTATCTTGTGAAATGCTTAAAACATACACACCAAAAAATAATAGTAATAATATCAATTCATAAACACCTAATTATAAGTATGTGAAACAAGAACCAGCAACCCATCACTCTCATTATATTTCCCCAAGAGATATTTCTCAAGGTCAAATTCTGCCTCACAGTCTTACTAGCCATGTGAGCCTGGTCAAGTCACTCTCTAAGTCACAAATTCCTTGTCTGTAACATGAGGACTTAATGACCTTCAAGGTCCCTTCTGGGTCTAGATCCAAGGAACTATAATCTTATGATTTTCAGGAGATTTATGGGGCTATTGAACAGATATTTCCTCTTTAACCCCAATCCAAAATGTCTGTGCCACCTGTCTGGCTGTCCTTGCAAGGCAGTCCATGGCCAGAGTTTTCTTACTGTTTTCATCCATAATATCCTCCTGACGGTAGTCATCTTTACTCCTCTGAGAAGTTGTTGTCTAGATCACTTTCTACTGGACAAGTAACACCTGGACCCAAGAGTTCTAAGACCTACAAATAGCTTCCAATGCTAGAAACATCCCAGAGTTGCTGTTCAGTCACCTGTGTTTACAGAAAGAAATATGATACAGATGAGATAGATTTGAGGTCTAAACTCAGGCTCATCTCAGCATGCACATGTTCTAGGAGGAGGGAAAGGTTCCAGCTAGAGAGAGGCAGACAGAAACAGAGAAGGAGATAGAGAGAAAAAGAGACAGAAACAGAGAGAGAGAGAACTATTCAGTCTCCCAGATTCATAATCTAGGTATTATTCCCAACTCTTCCCTCTTCCTAACCCAGGTATCAAAAGAGTTGTAACATCTTGCCCCTTCTACCTTCATTACATTACTTTGCATCTGTCTCCTTCTCTCTAAATAAATTCATCACCTTCGTCTCTTAGTCTCTTTCTTTGCCCCTAACTAGTTCTCTCAAATAGTCCGCAGTAACTAATCATCTAGAATGAGCTGGGGTTTTTTTATTTAGCAGGCACAAGGAAATACTAGGCTTATCATGTCTAGTTATTACGTCCTCCTTCCCTTGCCTTTTTTTCCGCCTTCTCTCCTTTTGACTGTTTGAACAGCAATAGACCTCTTGCATACAAAATTGGATGACTCCTCACAGTGCTAACCTCTCTCTGTTCCTGGGGTATGGCTGAGAAGTCATCCTCTTGACCTACGAGAAGAATTAACCTTTTAATTAAATTGAGTCCTTGTGGATGTATAGCTTTCTTAGCTTTATCTTTTTATTACTAAAGAATGTCAGAGTGCTAGAGGAAGCTTCTTACATTTACATGTAAATCAGGATGGCAAAAGCCAGTCATCCCAGGAGCATATAATGAAGAATCATCAGATTCTGATTTTTACAAATTCCTCTTTGCTCCAACTGTCAATTCTCTTTATTCATTTCAGGAATGTAGTGGGGAAAGACCCTGGCCTTGGAATCATAGAGTACAAAGCTGAAAGAGAATTGAGAGATCTTTTATCCAGTGCTCTCATTTTATAGAAGAGAAAACTAGGTATTAAGTGATCTTCCCAAGGTCACAAAGGTAGTAAATTGCAGAGTGAAGATTAAAATCCAGGTCATCTGAGTTTAAATATGCCTCAGATACTTACTAGCTGGACAAATAGCTTAACTTCAGTCTGCCTCGTTTTCCTCAACCATTAAATAGGGATCATAATAGCACCTACTTCCCAAGGTTATCTTGGGGATCAAATGAGATATTTGTAAAGTCCTTAGCAGAGTACCTGGCATATCATATGTGCTTAATAAATGCTTATTTCCTTCCTTCCATCTAACTCTGAATTCAATGTTCTTTCCACTACATCATGATACCTGAATTTGACTTTTTGCTCTTACCATGCGGCCCTGGGCAAGACACAAAGTTAGTTGAGGTCTCCATTTCCTCATCTGTAAAATGGAAGAAGGAATACTATTCAGATTTCCTACCTTGGCCAACCTCTCAATAAACACTTATTAAGGGCTTTCTTTATGTCAGCCACAGAGCTAAGTGCTGGGCATGCAAATCAAATCATGCTTCCACTGCTGTAGGAGCCTTAATACCTTCTGATGATGTCGCTGCCCTACCCCTGCTACACCTGCTCTCTTCTGGTCCTATGTGATACAGCATCTCTCCCAGTCATTGATCCTTGATGGTCCCATACGGTTGCTTGCTGCTTAGCATTACTTTGCTAAATCTTGCGGTCACAGATGGTCACCGCTGGGCATGAGTTGAGAGCTTCATCCCTCCATAAATTCTAGTATTACACCATTGTGTCTGAGCTCCTCTCTGCTTCCAACAACTCCCCAAAAAGTGGGGGTTTAGGGTTAGGGTTAGAGTGAGGGCTAATTGGATCCTTTAAAAAGGGAGGCTATCTCTTCTTTATAGACGAATGAGTGACTTGTGCTATGTTCCTTTAGCTTAAAGTCCTGAAGCTTTCCCCTATGATAGCTCTGTTTTAGAGTGAAAGGCCTAAAATATAGTCCACTGAGCATAGGGAACATGAAAACTTTTCTAGAGAAAAGTCTCTGGTGGTTATTTGCCATGAGGGATGATCTGACTGTTGCTTTCAAACTTTGGCCAAAATGTACTTTCCGATTCAGAAGAAGATGCTTTGCCTCAGGTGACAAGCTCTTTGGAAAATGGAGAAGAGATACTAACAATCTAACTAGTACTTCCAGAATTTGTTTTTAGTCTCCCTGCTCCTTTCCCCTTCTTTTTTCTCCCTCCTTCTCTTCTTCTTTCTCCTTCTCCTTCTTTTTCTGCTTTTCCTTCTCCTCTTCCTCATCTGCCTTTGTCTTTTCTTTCTCTTTCTCTTCTTCCTTCTCCTTCTCCAACTTCTCTCTCAAGTTTATGTGAATTCTTCATTAGCTCCCAATTTGGGATATTGTGTCATCAAATTCATCTCAAGGGAGCTCTGTCATAAAAACTCTCACCTAGCTATGTGATTCTGGTTCTATGCTTTGACATATCCCTGTGGACCAAACAGGCTTCTATTCTCAGGATGACACTAAGTAAACATAAAAGCTAAGCCCACTGTCTCCCTCCTGGTCTTTGACCTGTATGTGTGCCAGCAAAACCTTTCCAGGTTTTGAGCTTCCCTTATAAAAGTGTCCATAGAGAGCACTTTTGTCTACTTCTCTCATTGCCTCCTTCCTATGCTAACTTGTTCTAAGCTCTCCCTCCCAGGAGAGGAAATCCTTGAGGACATAAAAGGGACCATGTCACTTTTAATATCTGTGTCTCCATTGTCTAGTACTATGTCTTACACAGAGTTATGGATAGGACAAAGACAGGTGAGTGAATGGTAGCAGTGGAAGCTGATGGAGTGAAGTCATATTGGGAGACCCTTACCACCAACAATGGGATCCTGGATAAGACAGCTCAGGCAGTTGTACACTGTAGCACGCAGGACCAAAAAAAACCCCAAAACATGAGGCAACAATTTCTGGGGACTCTGGTCCCTGTTAGGAAGAAATTCACTTCTCTGAATAAAAGCACCCTGAAGTAGTGAGAACTCTGGTTTCACTCATAATAGGCTAAATACATATTTCTTCCATAGAATTGAATTGTTTCTTTCCATGCTCCCTTACTCCCACCAACATTTTTGCACATAGTATACTTCAAGTGGAAATGGTATTACACAAAGACAATGTGCAACAAGGGTAGTGGGGATTGCACTTTGGAAAGGAAAGTCCCAACCACTTGCCTGAGGGATGGCAGGAACTCTACAAACTAATTGTCTATGTGCATATACTCATTCAATCATTCAACAAACATTTAAATAAGTCTCAAGTACCTGGTTCTGAGTACCCCTATCCTCATGTCATTCCCTGTCCACTAATCTCTACAATCCTGGGGCCTTAGGGATAAGTTCTGAGTGTAGTGTTGATAGAAAATTGTTAAGGAAAAAGAAACTCATAGAACTGTGTGAAAATCTGAGGCGCTTGTATCCCGTGGCATTTTGATAGGAGTACAGAAATCGGTACCTGGAAGACTTAGGGTTGAGAGAATATTCAGTTTCATAATACAGGATTCCACCCAAATTTTATTAGTCATGAATCCCTTAAGGCAGAAAAATTTTCTATTCAAAAGCAAGTTATTAATGATCCACATTAGTGTGATATAGGATAAAACAGTTGTAAATGCATGAGTTTATACTTTTGATGTTGGTTTAATCCATCTCGTCTATCTTACAATTTAACTGAACATGAGTTATTCACGCTCTAATAGGTTGATTATAGTTTCTTCAGTGAGAACAATTCCATGCTATACAAGTAGATAAATAAGACCTTTTTATGGAGTCTTACATGGTAGGTGTTTGGACTTGGAGCCAAGAAGACGTGAGTTCAAATTCTACCTCTGATGCTAACCTGTGTAACCCAAGTAAGTCTTTTAATCTCTCTCAACCTCAGTTTCCTGATCTGTAAAGTGGGAATAATAATAGTATCTACTGGCATGGTTATTGTGAGAATCAAATGATATAGCAAAATGCTTTGCAAACCTAGAGGACTTATGTAAACTAGTCCTGAGGATAAGGATTCTTTTTTTAAAAAAAAAATGCATAGAAATACTCATGATTGTCTCAGTGTAGAGAATTCTCAACTTGGTAGCCCAGTGGATAGAGTGCTGGACCTGGAGTCAGGAAGATTATTCTTCCTGAGTTCAAATCTGATCTCAGACACTTAATAGCTGTGTGACCCTGGGCAAGTCATTTAACTCTGTGTGCCTATTTACTCACAGGATTTCTAACTTCAGTGCTCTTTCCGATATACTAAGCTGTCCCACCTAGTGAACAACAGGACTGAGACTGGGACCCAAAGTCAGCTCTCTAAGTGAGCTGTAAAATTTTTAAGTGATTTGTAAAATCTGTAAAATGAGTTGGAGAAGGAAATGACAAACTACTCCACTTTTGTGTCTTTGCCAAGAAAACTCCAAATGGGGTCATGAAGAGTGGAACTCAACTGAAACCCCTGAACCATAAACTCTCTTTACTATCCAGATTGGCAATTTGTCTACAACAATCTTAAAGAACTGGTTAAGAACACTAATATATGTCCATGGTCCATGGCCACAAAGTATATATCAGAGGTGGGATTTGAACCCAGGTCCAATGTGTCTTGCTACCTTTGAAAATTTTTTTGACTTATTTTGACTTTAATGATTTTTTATCTTTTTTTAAAATTTTTTTAGTGATTTATGGTTAACAGTGAACACCAATACAATTAAACATTCTTTGCTGTTATTTATATTCAAAAGTAATTAAATTCAACCTGTAAAATATTATTATAGCTTTTTTACTTAGCCGCTACCTTTAAATTTTCAACAGGATAGTTTGTCCATTTCCATTCACTTTTCCTCATAGACAGTCAGAGGAGTTTTCATATCTTCTCATATTTCTTCATGGTCCTTATAATTGTCTATCTTAATGCCATTACAATACCAAGACTTATTAAATATTTTTTTAAAAAATAAGTTAGGAAAGAATATAATGAGTCAGAGAAAAAATGTCAAAATCTAAAGGAATAAATCCATAACTCCCATTAAAGACTGATGGATTTCAATTAGTTTTACTAATACCCACTTTCTGGGTATAACTCCAAACTCCTGAGATGATGCCTGCAGTACAAATAATGTGGAAGGAAAAGCCCTGGATTTTTCAGGCTCCCTTCTCTAGGATTCTGTGATTCAATAAGGGGAGAAAAAAGGTAATGTTTTGCAAATATGCCAGCCCAAAATTCCAATACTTATGTCATACAATGGATTCTCCTCTTCCTCTATTCAGTAACCCTTCCTTTCCTAGTTTCCCTTCTGTCTCACCTTCCTCACAAGTCAACAAGTGAATAATTGTTTATTAAATGCTTCCTTTTCTAGTTAAGCCTCTGTTCCCATTAGTCAATAAACATTTATTGAGCATTTATTATGTGCTAAGCCCTGTGCTAAGAGTTGGGGTCATAAGTACAAGAAGAAAGAAAAGACAGCCCCTGTTCTGGAGGAATTTACATTCTAATGGGGTGAGAGGGAGGCAGACCATAAAAGGATGCTGGGAAGAGTGGGAGCAGGCAGTACCCTCATTGGAGCAAAATCCAGAGAAGAAAAGATGGCTGATATTGGGCCTTTCCTCAAAATGGATGTTCCAGGAAGAGCTGACCAATGGAGAAGAGGCTCACACGGGCAGAGTTAAGGGTTGGTGGAAAAGTCTAAAGAGTAAAGAATGATTTCAACACAGGTCTTCTGATTTCAGTGTTCCTTCCATGATGTTCTACTTAGTGAATGGCAAGGCCAAGACCCAAACTTGGATCTTTTGATTTTTCTTACTGGACCCTCTCTTTTAAGGAAGGACCCAGACCAATCATCCATCATTCTCTTGACTTTTTCACAATGACCCTGTGAGGATACTTTCCCCTCACCATTTTCATCTCACTTTCATATATTGGCTTCCTATATTAGAATGTCTTCTCAGACAGGGAATGTCCTGGCACTTGTGTTTCTGTCATAGTACATAGCACAATGCCTGGCATAGAGTAAATGCTCAATAAATGTTTGTTGACTAGTGAGACAGAGAGATAATGGAAAAGGAAAACTGCTAAAAATCAAAGCATGAAGAAAGAAGTTAGTGAATGCCATGAAATCCTGACATCTTTCTACTCCACCTCACTGCCTAATGGCACTTTTCTCATCTCTGCTAGGATTCCAAAACTTGAAGCAGAGATGGAGAATAACTATTATAAAGCGAGGGAGGCTGGAAGGGATGAGGGTTACTTCACAACAACAGAATGGCTATTCAGGTCATTAAATGATAATTAGCCACTAGCCTCCTATCCCAGCATTTTAGCTACAGGAAAAAAGAATTTCAACAGCACATTACTGAGTAAGGTGTGCCATCTGCTGGACAAAGAGAATTCAAGCAAACAAATATTTTTCTAGAGAAAATATTGAATGCCTTAATGTCGTTTATTTCTTGTTAAATTTTGTGAACCTGAAATGAATTGTTCATTTTTTACTAATTAATTTGATTCCTTGCAAAGCAACTCTCAAGTCAACCCACTAAGTAAAAGCCCCAAGATTCTACAATTGGTATCTTACCACCACTACCACCAAGATAGTGCCACCACTACCACCAAACCCCACAACACACACACAGATAACTATTTAATCAACATTTAGGTTCCACTAAGACACCAACTTCTTCACCTTCACTAGTCCCAGTCTCCTGATAAAGTTGGAGTTTGTGGAAGTCAGAGCATACATAGACAAGAGAATATGTGAAATTTCAATTTCCTTGCTTTTATGAACATTCAGATTTTCTTGGCCTTGCTAAAATTATTGTATTCAAAATAGATTAGATTAAAGATCTTTGTGCTGAGATTTTTTATTATTAACCCTCAGCTTCAGATATTTTTTGTCTTGTTTTTCTGAAATTCCTCTGCCCACTTCCCTCCCAGATTGGAACTGTTTAATGCTTTTATGAACTCATTGCTAACAAATGACATTTTCATCTGAGTAGTAAAGATCAAAGACAGTATCCTTTAAAATAGCAAGTATCATTAGATCAAGGAAATATCTCAGCAACATTCTCTCCTTTGGTGCCTGGTCCAAGAAGACCACCTTATCTCTCCCAAATCCCCAGGTATGGAAAGCTGTGAGTCAGATCTTTCTCCTAATCCCCTGTCCTTCTATAAAATTGTTCAACCCAATACAAGGGCAGAGATTGCTAAGTCAGTCAGTGCACTTGGTAGGTGCAGGTGTAGTGTATTCCTGTGATATGTGATGTTCTTGATTTATTCTTGACTAAACAATCCCTGAAACTATCAGCCAGGTTTTAGTTGTCCACCATAAAGTGGCAGCTTGGAAACTTCTGACTTTTTCTTCTTGGTCTGATGGTATTTCTGGTGTGTTAAAGAAAAAAGATAGAAGGTTCCTCAGTGTCAGCTTACAAGGTTAGAGGGACACAGACACTAAGAGTCTTCCAACTCCATAAAGTTATTAGTCACCTAACACCAATGCCACCTACCTCCCTGCTTTTGCTTTCTTCACACTGCAATTCATTATTGGCACCAGACATTTCAGTGTTCTTCATCAATGCTCAGAAATCCATTCTTACAATCAGTCATCAGCTGAAGTTTGAGTTAACACCAGCTGTGCTTACTTCAGCTCAGTGGCCCACTCAGCCACTGGGTAAATGCAGCCTACACACTTGAGTGCTGCATCCAAACAGGCACACCCTCTACATCAGTAAAGATCTTTTTACAGCTTCAAATCTAGGGACATATTGAGGCTTTTTGGAAGTGTTCAAAGGAAAGAGCAGAAATATTCAAGTAAACATAATAGCAGGAAATGGGGTGTTCTGCATGCAGCTTGTTCAAGTTGACTCTGGCTGTTATTGACAGAACTCTGCTATTGACTAAGAAAAGCACCCAAATCTCTGTAACTAAGAACAAAAAACTTAACCAGTAGCAATAAAATGATTATTATTTAGACCATTGTTTTATCTAGGCAAGGGCCAAGTAGAAAAGTCAACAGCCTGTTTATTATCTGTGCTACCACATCTTTTCTTTCAGTACACAGATGGGTCATCTATCTAGGGTGAAAAGCCCATACATATCCTAAAATAGCAAATCTACCAGTTCCTGAAATTCCATCAGTGATGATGTATCTCTGTTTGGTGTGTTCCACTCTTTCTTTTTTGGTTGAGTTGGGTATTAGTAACAAGCAAGAGACAAGCAGGCCTTCAACATGACCGAAATTTCTCACTATAGGACTTCAGGCAGTGTGGTAGGGTAGAAAGGATAGTGAATATGGATTAAGAAAACCTCAGTTCAAATCCCAGTTCTACTAGCTAGGACTCATCTATCAGTTCACCTATTTGGGCCTCAGTTTCCTTTTCTATAAAATGAGAGGGTAGACTAGATGATCTCTAAAGTTTCTTCATGAACAAAATACAATTTTAGGGTGTACGCATGTGTGTGTGTGTATGTGTGTGTGTGAGAGGGGGGGATGTGTGTGTAGAAACAGCTAATGATACCCAAAAGGAAGGATATGAATATGTTATTGTTGTTTTCAGTTTTCTCTGACTCTTTGTTAGCCCATTTGGGGTTTTCTTGGCAAAGATACTGGAGTGGTTTGCCATTTCCTTCTTTGGTCAATACATGGTACCACAGCACATTCCCCACCTCCCAGGATATAGATGAAATATGTTTAAAATGTAGTTGCTTCTAGGATGGATAACCCGGTAAATCTTGGATTTAATTAGTTTATCATAGATCTGGATCTGCAAGAAACCTCATAGGTCATCTAGATCAATTCCCTCATCTTACAGATGAAGGAACTGAGGTTCAGAGAGATTGTGACTTAGTTTTAAAAAGGCAATGATCATCAGAGGCAGAATCTGAACCCAGATCTTCTATCTCCAGAGTCAATGCTCTTTTCACCGTACCAAACGTATTGGCGTTTTTCCCCTTAACAAAATTGATCAGAACAGTAAAAGTATACACTGGTCACCTATGGAAACATGAATTAGAGGTGCTGAATTTAGAGTCAATAGAATCTGAGTTCAAATTCTAGCTTTTCTATTTGCTAATTATATAACCACAGAAAGATTATTTAACCTTTGTAGTCCTCAGTTTCCTCATCTAAAAATGCTGAGGTCAAGCAGAGTGACCTTCCAGTCCTAAATTCACAATTCTATGTTTCTGATCACTAGAAGAGGGGAAAATTATGTTAAAAGTACAAGTTCCCCACAAGATACATACATGACTTATTTCACAATTTTATGTTATGATTTCTATATCCTTTTTTCTGTGTATTTAGTTTCAAATCTCCTTCTGGAATTTCTTATTTCATTTATTCAAGACCTTTGAATCCATATGCCATGCTCATTGCAGGGTGTATTCTCTAGACCTTTTTTTCTGAAACTTGACTGTTTTAGGACATGGTTGTTCCCAAAGTGCTTCACATACCGCCCCTTCTTTCTGGAAGACCCATTGAATAAACGTAGCAAGATAGCGGAGGAGGTCAAAGTGTGCTATAGTGACTTTCAATCTCAATGTCCACTTCTTTCATAAAACCTATGATTTCCCCAGTCCACACTGATTTCTCACTTCTTCTAAAACCCAGTTCAACTTTTAGTTGCTTCCATAAAGTATTATTGTTGCCCAGTCATTTCAGTTGTATCTGACTCTCTGTGACCCCATTTGGGGCTTTCTTGGCAAGATACTGGAGTGGTTTGCCATTTCTTCCTCTAGCTCATCTTACAAATGAGGAAACAGGCAAACCAGGTTAAGTGACTTGCCCGTGTCACACAATTAGAGATCTTTCAGGCAGGTGCTATGTTTGATATGTTTTCTATATCTCCTTTTGTAGCTAGCACTTTTTTTTTGGTCCAAGTCACTTTTGATAATCGTTTAAGTTAAAGAGGAGTTAAAATCCAGGGAGTTTCCTCATCAATGAAGTCACAGAACCTTGAAGTATTAGAATATTGCACGATAGGTTGACAAACAATAGCCGGTGGAAATCCTGCCTGCAGAACCTGTGTGCTAAGAATGGTTTTTGTATGCTGAATTAAAATTTTAGTGAATTAAATAACAGAGACAGAGAAAGGGGCAGATAGAGAGAGATACAGAGAGCAAGAGAGTTGCCCCTATTGCACTCTACTAAGAACATAATAGGAACTCAATAGATAGAAACCAATTGATTGAGGATTTTTAAGTCACAGTAGATTACTGCCATTAAAGTCAAGAACTACCTCCTCTATTTCCCTCCCCCAACTAAATGGAACCCCTCTTCCTGAATACTAAAATTTAATAGTAAACAAACATTTTAAACTCTAGAGCAGTGAGGTGGCACAGTAGATGGTGCACTGGGCCTGAAGTCAGGAAGACTCATCCTCCCAAGTTCAAATCCATACCCAGACACTTAATCACTGTGTAACCCTGGGCAAGTCACTTGACCCTGTTTACCTCAATTTTCTAACATCCATAAAATGAACTAGAGAAGGAAATGGCAAACCATTCCATTATCTTTGTAAGAAAACCCCAGATAGCATCACAAAGAGGTGGACCTGACTGAACAATAACAAAATTCTAAACCCATTACTTAGACTGAGCTCACATAGAGGAGGTCTTATTTGGAGGGCTTCTCCCAAGTAACAATCTCTGTAGTCCATGTTTCCCCCATCTAGGGCTTAGCCTTTGTTTGAGTACTTGATTTGACAAGTTTCTAACTCTTCCCTAGGAGTTCTCCTACAAGCAGCCAAAGTTGCCAAGGCATTAACATACTACAAGTTTACACAGCAAAGAATACAGAAAGGATTCAAACCTGAGCCTTTCCTGTCTTGTGAACCTAACCTCCCCCAAAATCTAAGTTGCTCTTATGCAAGTTCCAACCTGATATTATATTCTCGCTTCCTACCCCAAACAAGAAAAGAACTCAGAATCACTGAGGAGTTAGTAAAGAAACCTACCTCTCTGGTGAGACCTATATTTCCCAAAGAACTAGATAGTCACTCCAGTCTGAGATGACATTCTGGGACTAAGGATCCACAAGCGAAGAAAGAACTCAGTGTCGTTTGAAAGTTATCCTCTCTCTTTCACATTTCCAGTTATTTATAGTATCAGTAAAGGGTAACAGATAAGATTCGCTCCACGATATTGTGTCTCTTTGCCTCATTGTTCCTCAGGTCTGAACCCTACTCTGGGGTCCTTGGATCTGGGGTTCCCCAAAGCAATGATCTCTCCCCTTTTGGGAGCCACATCTCATCTCCCACGGCCTCTAGATCTGCAGTTTCTGTCTCTATCTTTCTCTGTCTGTCTCTCTGTCTCAATCTCACTCTCTGTGACCACATGTGAACCCATCTCTCTCCATCTCTGTCTTGCTATCTCTCCCTGTCTCTCATTTTATGTCTCTCTGACTCTGGCTGTCTTTCTCCCTTTGATCACATTGCAGATCAGCATTATCTAGTTACCTACATGTATCAAGGCTTTACTTCATCACTATCTATTCTGATTTTCACCAGTGCTACTGCAGTCACCACTCCCATGACTATCTGCTTCCTGCTGCTACTGCCCTTTCCTAGACAGAAGTCCCACCTAGAAAAAAGCCAAAAGTTTCTCTCTGTTGGCTAGTGAGATCTCCCGAGTCTCCTGTCTCAACTAAGAATTACCAGCCCTTAATCTTGTGAGTTCTGGTGACTGAATTCCACAAAAAGCTTTCACGACACTTCTTCTAGGTCTCAGGGTTAAGACAGATAGGACGCTCTTCAACATGATCCTCCAACTGAGTCATTTTGAAACTAAGAAAAACACATCACTTTCTCTTGTATTTTTGCCTCTCATCATCCACTGTGATGACCAGGGCCAAATCTTTCAAATTACTCTGAGATCTAGAGATTCCTCAAAATAAGACCTAGAAACACAAGAGGGTGAAAAGCAAAGCAGGCGACTGTTGCTGGCAAAGAAGCCACAAGGGAAAAACCCAAAGTCTCTTTAAGTATTTAGTAAGCATCAACCAATACAATGCACTCTGAAAGGACTGGCAGTGATTCAGAACTCTAATTCTCATCTTCAAAACAGAGCTTGATCTTAAAACTCTTGGCAAGTACTTTGGTACTCATAATACTCAAAAGATGTTCCTTATTTGTTATTTGATCTCTACTTTGGGTTTCTTAGATTGCAATCAGTGAGGGTTCTATTCCTACCCCTGAATTATAGATCTTTCCTTCATGTTTTTCAGTCCCTGGGCTCCTTTCAGAATTGATTGTGGGATGATCTCTTTGCATGTATCATGGCCTTTATGACTTGGACAAAATTAATCTTATAAATGTTGGGATGCTTTCAAAATAATGTTAGGAAAGTTACAAGCAAGCAAAAGTTTTCTGATGCATTTTTTTCCTAATAATAAGACTTTCTTTAACTTAGGGATGTAGGAGGGTTTTCTCCTAAATTAGGGGTGGTCACAACAAATCAGGATAGTATGGAGCATTTTAACAAGCAACTGTTTAGAAATACTAAAGATTGTTTCTTAAATAGGGATGCCCATTTGTAATTACTTTCTTCTGTGATTCAGTCTTCCTTTGGGCCTTAGTTAGTCATTTCAGTCCCTAATTTATAGCAGTAATCTGGAGACAAGTTTTAGAGATCTATTGATATTTTGGATAAATAAACCCAAAAATATCCGGAGTAGAATTTATTATGTAAAAAAGCAGGGATAGTAATCATGATCTCACACAAAGCTAAATAGATTTAATTTTTTTATTATTTTAAATTAAAAATTTTCCTGTATAAATAAAACCTAAGTTGCCAAGTACAGAGGGAATGAAGAAAACTATAGGGAAAAACTCTCATAGACAATCTCTCAGAATGAATGTGATTGGGTAAGAATATTGTTGTGGTATAGAAAATGATGAGCTGGTAGATTTAGAAAACGATAGAAACATTGGGACTTACGAAGGAAGATGCTATCCACCTTCAGAGAAGTAGATGACAAGTAGAAATAAGCCTAACAGAGTTTTACATATGTGCGCTTGAATGGATATGAGAATATATGTGCATATTTATGGATATCTATGTGTGTATTTTTATATATGTATGTATGTGTATATACATATATATATATATACATACACACATACAGACACACATATCTCCATGCCTAATTGTAGTCTTCTTGGAAGGAGTGGGGAAGAGAAAGAGATAAAAAATAAAATAAAAAGTACACCGCAGATGACAAAAGAAAACCTACAAGGAAACAAAGAAAAGAGGGACAGCTTTGAAAATAATAATATAGTTTTTCTTGAAATGGAAGTTTATTACTTTATATTGAATCCTCTCATGTTCTGCTATGCACGTGGCATTTTTTTTCTTTTTTCTTTTGTATTTATCTAGAATAAATTTTCAATAAAAAATTTCATTTTTTAAAAAAGAAAAGAAAAAGCAATTAAACCCAAGAGAAGAAAAATAGGTGATGGTTTCCAAAGGCCAGGGGAGGGTTGAGAGGGCAAAAGGAGCAGATCTTTGCTGATAACCATAGCATTCCCCATGGTGCTTCCAGAACAAAGTGTGCAAAAACTACTGATTGCCAAGAGTTTGAATGTTGTGAATTAAAATGTTATTCACTGTGTTCTAACATTTTATTTTCAATGTCTTCAGGGTAGCGATTTGGCTTACCTTGTATCTATGATGAGTTTTGTGTTGCGAAGTCCTCAGTTAAGTTTAACCAACAAATGTTTATTAATTTCCTACCAAGATCAGGGTATTAGCTCTGTCTTCAAGCAACTTTTCATCTACAAGGCACTGGAAGAGGATATGGGATATAAACTGATAAGCCAAATATAAAACAAAATATGCTGAGGACAAAAGAGAGATCCAGCAACATATTCTAGGAAAATCTGAACAGAGATTTTTCATCTTAGAAGATCAGGGTGAGCTTCATAGAAGAAGTAGTATTTGAGTTGGGTTTTGAAAAAGAAAAAGAATTTTTAAAAACATATTTTGATTAATAGTTTTTTACTCGGCCTAAATTTGCCCTCGTATTTCTCCCCCTCCCCCTCCCAAAGAGTCACTCCTCATAACAAATAATTTTTAAAAGAAGAGAAGAAATTCAGCAAAATTTATCAGTCTTTCCAAAAAATCTGACATTATATGTAGTATTCTTCACCGTGGCCCCATCTCCTTCATAAAGGTGTAGGAAGAGGTGTCTTTTCATATCTAAAAGAGAAGTATTTCGACAGAGGAAGCCTCATCCTCCGAGAATTTGTGCAGTCTTCTTTCCACTACCCATGCCTGGATATCTGGCTGCTAGCCTGAAGCCAGGTGTTTTCCCAGTTTTCCATTGATCATAATCATATTCCCCCTTATGGTAGCTTTCCACTTCTAGTTTTAAATTAAAATCTTGTATAAAATACCTCCCAATAGGTCCTGATATCCAAGGTACCTAGATAATTAACAAAAAATAGGAAAAGTTGGGATCTCAATAGATAAGTAGCTAAGGGATATTAACAAATAACTCTCAAAAGAATTGCTGTTAATAACTATATAAAAGAATGCACCAATAAAAAGAAAAACGTAGATCAAAATAAGCTATGGTTTCAACTCACCCCTAGGAAACTGACAAAGGTGAGAAAAGATATGAATAATTAATATTCGGTGGGTTGTGGTAGGATAGACAAAATAATGCACTTGTGACAGAGCTGTGAATTGGTCCAACTATTCTGGAGAATAATTTGTAATTATGAAAAGGAATTGCCTAAGTGCCTATATCTCTTGACCCTGAGATTTCACTGCCAGATATGTCTCTCCAGCTGATCTATGAAAGAAAAGCCTCACATGGAGTAAAATATTTATGGCTGCTCTTTTTTGGCAGCAAAGAATTAGAAACAAAGTAAATGCTCTTAGAATGGGGAATTTCTAGGCAAATTGTAGTATACAAAAGTAATGGAATGTCATTGTGCCATAAGAAATGATAAGCATGAAAGCATGAAAAGACTAACATGAATTTATTCAGAGTGAAGCCGACAGAACTAGGAAGATCACATACACATACATTAATAGTGTTAATGTAAAGAAAACAACAAAAATTAAAACTAAATGCTACAAAATTATAATGACTAAGGTTGACCCAAAAGGCTAGATGTGATAAAATCTTCCCACCACTTCTTTGCAGAGATGAGGAATCCTGAGTTTAGAATACTGCCTGTTAATATCAGATTTTCAAAATACATTGGTTAGTCTTGCAGAACTTTTTTTCCTTCCTCTTTATTCTTTATTATAAGGAGTGGCTAACAATTTACTTTAAAAATAAATTTTAATAAAACCAGGTCTTTATAATAAAGACTAAAAAGAAGCCTACTAT
Source organism: Notamacropus eugenii (assembly GCF_028372415.1). Classification (NCBI taxonomy): domain Eukaryota; kingdom Metazoa; phylum Chordata; class Mammalia; order Diprotodontia; family Macropodidae; genus Notamacropus; species Notamacropus eugenii. Next base: position 176,986,448 of record NC_092873.1, on the reverse strand, counting down.
AATGGAAGTATTGTACACTGTTCTCTCATGTGAGCTATCTTAATAATAATATAGTTATGGTTAGTATAGGAATTATTATTCCTACTGAGGGGGAGATGAGTTGCTCATGGGACTATGATTTCATTACTACAAAATAGAATGATTGCCCCCCCCCCTTTTATTTTGGTGTGATGTTTAATTTCATGATGCTAGGAAAGCATTCTAATCTCCGTATAAATGAAAGGGAATGTTGGAGTGGGGTTTTTTTCCTATTTCTTTATTATAATCTTTTAGAATATAAACGTATTAAAAGCAAGCACTGTGTGACTCTGTGACCCAGATCACATAGAGCTAAATAAAAAAGAGTTTGGTTAGCCTTTAGTATAATTTTTCAAACCAGCCTCTATCAAGGAAAGAAAAAAATAGCATATTTCTCTAAGTCTCTATGGAGAACAGCTGAAACCTGAAACATCTATAGTGACTTTTATTCCCTAAGCAACATATTTTTAACCTGTAGTGCAGCACTTGAGCCATTTGAATTATGCTAACATATGTTTCATTGAAGTAAAAGAAACTTTGGGCTCTTCTCCCTTCTGCTAGGTAAACAGGAATTGTTTTAAGCCCATATGGGGAAACCTGGCCATCTGTGAAAAGCCAGATGAATGTTTCCATGTTAAAAGAACCATTCGAGGCCTTTCAAGACTAGCGGTGGTGTTGACACTTTGAAAAAGACCTACTAATAAGATAGATGTCAAGTTATATTGAAAACCTGGGTTAAGTTGAACTAAAAATACAGTCAACTCAGATACTTCGAAGAGGCACTTGTGAGAAAGGCAGGCTTTCAGAGGTTTTCCATGTTGGGACTGGCAAGCAAAGGACAACAATATAGGTTTTTACTTACAGATGACTTTGTTCCCTCCATATATTTCCAGTCACAACATGACTCATGAAATTTTTTAATATGATAAAATACTTCTCTGCATTGAGACAGGGCCCATATGAGCAGGCTTCTTTGTACAGGTCTGGCAAGAAAAGGCCTAAGTTCACTTTCTTGTCTGGCAAAAAAAAATAGTTCTAGACTGCAGTCTGGTTAGTTGTTCAGAAATGTAAGTAAATGTCTCTGAGTCCTTCTAGCACAGTAATTCTCAAAGTTTTTGGTCTCAGAAACCCTTTTCATTCTTAAAAATTATTGAGGACCCCAAAATGCTCCTGAGTTCAAGTGCATCAATTTTTACTACATTCAAAATTAAAATAAATAATTTTTTAATTATGTATTGATTCCCTTAAAATAGCAATGATAGATCTATTATATGTTTATATATAACATAATTTTATGAAAAATAACTATATTTTCCAAAGCAAACACTTTCACTGAAGTAAAGACAAGGAATGGCATTATTTTGCATATTTTTGTAAATCTCTTTAGTATCTGCTGTAATATCTGGATTCTCATGTCTCTGCATTCAGTCTGGTGCGATATGTTGTTTTAGTGGAAGTGCATGAAGAAAAACTGACCTCTCAGAAATATACATTTAAAAAAGGGAGGAATATTTTCATAGACAAATAACATCTTAATATTATTGTGAAAATAGTTTTGACCTCACAGACCCCCCTGAAAGAATCTCAAGGACCCCCAGGGTTTCACAGACCACATTGAGAACCCCTGTTCTAGCAGGTAGCAAAACAAAAGCAGTACCAAAACCAAATTTAAAAGAGAGAGATTTTAAATATGAAATCATGTTTAATATATTTAATTTAATCATTCAATATTTATAGTTAATTACTATGTCATATTCAATTAATATTTAATAATACATTTAATTTAAAATATTAGAAATAAAGCTTTAAAAATGTTTTAATAATTTAGCAACCTTCCTCAAGTTGTATTACTACTGTTGTATTACTACATACCCATTATGTGCAGGCTGACACACGCTGATGATTAGGGGTGGGACAATGGAGAGAACCAACAGAATGCTGCATAATAATTAGAGACAGCATTGATATTTAATTAACAATTTATTTAATTATGAGGGTTGGCAAAGTGTTTTATGTCATCTCATTTGACCCTCATAGATGGTAAAACTGAGGCTAAGAGAAGTTACATTATACGCTCAGATTTAGGATTTGAACTCAGATTTTCTGAGCCACCTACATCAAGCCATAAAGTAGATAAAGGTATAGGGAAAGGCAGAAATCAGGAAGGAATTCACATAGCAATAGGTCAAGGCCTTGTCATTGAGGTCTATAAAGACACTATAAGGGCAGTGAGTAGTAAGCAGTAAGAATTAGCGTATGTCTCATATGATGGTTTCAGCCAAAATAGATTCTTTTTCTACTCATGGCACGTTAGTTATACCCCTTCAATCCAGCATTGTTTTCACTGGTAAACTTGAGCAGTTTATTTCAGTTTCTCCATGATTTCTAGCAATTAAAACTCTTAGAGAATCTCAAAAGACGTGTCAAATAGAAAGAGTAGATGTATAGAAGTTATGCAAACAAGAGTGCTCTATTCCTTTACCAGTCTAAGAGAAGGAAATCCTGAATATAGACAGACAGACGGACAGACGGACAGACGGACGGACGGACGGACAGACAGACAGACAGACAGACAGACAGACAGACAGACAGATAGATAGATAGATAGATAGATAGATAGATAGATAGATAGATAGATAGATAGATGATAGATAGACAGACAGATAGATAGGTGATGGATGGGGATAATGAATATGGACAGAAAAATAAATGGATGGTTAGACTGATAAATAATTGGTGGTAATATAATGAAAAAGGGAAGAGGGAGAACATATAGATTTATTCCTAAAAACTATAAAAGGAGAATAAAAAATAAAAAGTTACTTTTGACAGTCTTCTGGCATCAGGGTAATCCTCAGAGCATGGGCACTGGCAGAAGATGTCTGGCTAAGTCCCTAACAAGGAGACTTACCATGGAAACTAATTTTGAAGGAAAAAAAATCCTAATTTTAAAATCCCATAGCTCCAAATAAATAGATATGGACTGAGAGGGACAGTTATACACAGTCTAAAATATAGCCATGGCCCATCTATTACCTATGAGATTAGATTCCATCTACCTTGCATATATGCTACATGTACATGGTTGTTTGCATATTATATCCTCAATCAGAAAATGAGTTCCTTGAGGGCAGAGAACATTTTCGCCTTTTGGTATCCCCAGTGCCTAGAACAATGTAAGCACTTAATAAACGCTTTCTTGATTGACTATATGACTATGTCAGTGAAATCTAATGACCAGAGCAAGGAGTAAGTGGAGTCAAAGATTATCTGCCTACCTTTCCTATCAAGAGGTCAAACCTAAGTTTTGGGGGCATGTTATTAAATTAAAACAAAACAGCAATTCTAGAAGATAGTGGAATACTTATTTAGAAGATGAAGGATGCCAAGTAATAGGACTTGTATCAGCTCTTGTCCCCCAGTGTTTGACAATATTATGTTACTTTTAAAATGACTATTTGTGCCTCTGAGCACTGGAAATATTTTCTTCATGTTTATAAATATGTCAAGTATTCCCGTCTGTTACTGTGTTCTTGTACAGCTGTTAAGCTAGAGTCAGTTTCAGAAAATGGCACTATAGGGTGAAACAGCCTGTTTTCAGACTTTATCAACCATCTGGAGTTTCAAGCTGTTTTGTTGCCCTGGAATACCATTAATAAGTTTCATCTAGTTGTTATTTTTGCAAAACCCATAAAATAGAAAAGATAGATAGATAGATAGATAGATAGATAGATAGATAGATAGATAGATGAATAGATAGGTAGGTAGACAGACAGACAGACAGACATATAGACAGACAGATAGGCAGGCAGGCAGGCAGAAAAACAGACAGACAGACAGACAGATAGTATGTATGTATGTATACATATATTACTATATGAATATTATATATATGCATATATATAAATTAATCAGCCTAGATTAAAGAGTTAATTGTTCTTAGAATCTAGCACTGTAATTAAAGGAGCCTAAATATCTGCAACAAGAACAAGTGACCAGGATATGGAATGGCAATCCAACCCTCCTTCAGCTAACAAAATAAGAATTCATGGAGGTTATTTCGGGAACTTAAATATAGACACAACGATCAAGAGAAATCTATGGGTAATACCTGACTACAATACTATCCTTCTCCATTTTATGCCATTCTTTCATTCTAGATCAACTAGGGGACTTCCACAGGAAGCTCCTGGTTGAGGATTCACCTCTTTCACAAAATTAGACCTATCAGTTATAGACAGGGGAAAAAAACTGAAGATGGACATTGCGATGAAACATCTGTGGTTTCACTGGTCTTGGAAATTGAGGAAAAATGCCTCTCGCAATGCAGATCAACAATTGCTTTGTAATATATAATCTTAGAAAGTTGCCTGAAGCAAGTTTAAGTGACTTCCCAAGTCACTTAACTGACCATTATATATCCAAGTTGGGGACTTGAACCCAGGAGTTCCTAACTCCAAGGTCAACTTTCCATACACTATTCCTGGTATCTCCCCACTAGCTTGGTGAGGGTAGTACAAGTAAGCCTTCTAGTTCAAGTGAGTTTTGGATGATAAAGCCTTTCTCAGATGGGCTACATATTTGTATGGTAGTTACCTGACACCATAATCTATCAACGTTGAGAGAAGCATGTTTGAGAGTTCCAGATGTTACAGAGAAATATAAAAGCTCACCATGTCTGCTGTTTATCGATCTTTAAAAATTGACTCAGTAGAACAAAAATGTGACCTTGAAGACTCCTCAAATAAGGTGTTTCCAAAGCATATGTTAAAAATATACATGATTCTTTGACATCATAGCAAAAATCACAATATCAGAGATTTGACTTCATAGATAACTTTGTTCAGGGATCTGGTGAGAATTTTCATGAAACAAGGATTGAAAAACATAGACATACATAAAAAAGACACACTCATTTCAAGTGTTCGCTTGTGTCATGGAAGATGCCCTAATTGGAGTCCAAACAAAAGAAGGCTTCCCTGTTTGAAGGGGGAACTGCCCAGATGCTATTTGCCTATATGTATACGTGTGTGTGTGTATATACATGTTACCCTAAATATGACATCCTTTATCTGATCCTAATCTTTCCTTTCAGATCTCTCCTGGGCTATCATTTCTTCACTGACTGCACTCTTCTTTCTTTTTTTTCATTTTACTGAACCAATGCAGTTCTGCACTATCCTCCACACTGAAATCTCTTGCACTTTTGTCCTATCACCAATCATTTCTTGCCAAACTTTAGCAATGAATTACCCCTACCATCTACCATCGAAATCATGATGCCTCAGATGATAGAGGTAAGAAGGTTATATTTAAGAAGGGGATCACTCAATTCAAAATCCTGAAGGCAAATCCAAGCCAGATAACATCTAGGTCTAGAATATGGCTACATTCACAAGTGAGAATATAGTGGGATGCGGAGTTACAATGAACATCAGTGGACTCAAGTTCATTATTATATCTCCCATTCAAGCTGGAGAGATGAGGATGTCAACCTCTGAGAAAGAGGGAAGCAAAGAGCATTTGAGCAACTTTGACAGAGAACAGAAATGCTGAAGGACAATGGAATCTCTTCCCCTAATACAGGACAAGTAACTTGTAGAATTTCTGATGACAATCTACCACCCTCAATCATATGGATGAAACTCTTCTACTTAGTCACTCTACAATCAAATTTCTCTCTTGCTTTCTACGTCTTCTTTTTTTTCCTTCTCTTTCATGCCTAGCCCTTAGGGCTCCTAGTGCCGTCCAAGGGCATTGCTTTACCCTACTCCAGGTGGGGACAGGAAAAAGTTAGTTTTTATTCATTCAATTTTCACCTCAACCATTTCTTAAAGTTAACTTACACAGATCAGTGGTTTCATTGGTGTTGGAAATTGAGGAAAAATGCCTCTCCCTATGCAGATCAGCATTTGCTTTATAATATATAATCTTAGGCCTGGAGCAAGTTTAAGTGACTTCCCCAAGTTCACTGATCAGAATGTATCCAAGTTGGGACTTGAACCCAGGAGTTCCTGACTCCAAGGCCAGCTTTCTATCCACTACTCCAGTCTGACCCTCATCTTGCATATAATAGGCAATAAATAAATGTTTATTGAGCTGAACTAGATTCTTTATGTAGTAAATAGTACTGATGTTCTCTATTCATCTTTAATATCAGACACATCTCCTACATCTTAGTGTGTTACTCTTGTCACCTTTTTGGCAGAATCACTTCTATTCTGGGTCTCTCTGTACACCCATTAGACAAAACTGATTTTCTGCCACTCTTGGGCCATAGATGTGGTAGTAAGTTCTAGTAAACAGCAGTATTAGTCTCTTTCAGTGAAACAGTAGCTTTAAACCTGGGGTCTTCAGCTTTTCAATCTGTTCCCTTGTTTGGGAAATATTTCAGTGAAAAGCCAGAGAATTGCAAAGTTCCTCAGATACACAATTTAGGCTCTGAGAAATTTCCATCTCTCAAGCTGTAGATGATGTAAGCCTCTCAAGAAGTTCACTTAACAGATTCTGTTTGTTTGTCTCCAGTAAGCACCCGGAAGCTACAAAGCTCTCCTCTAATAAAAACAGACAACTACAGGGCCTGTAGGTCCTCAGTCAGCTCTCAAGCTGTAAATGGTGCTACAGAGAAATACAAATGAGCTCAACCAGCTCTTCACAAAGACTTATTATACAAGAGTCCCAAAGTAGTTCTTTCAATTATAGTTTCTCAGAATCTTTCTCAGTTATAACCCCTGAAGACAATCATATGTATATGAGCTGATGTTCGGTGATGACTTGTAGCCATCCTTACCTCCAGCCAGTACTAGTAGGATATTTTAGAGGGATGTTTTTATTCCAACAGTCTTTGTCTTTCCTCAAACACTTGTACCTATTTCTCCTCTAACTGCTTCGAGCTATGTCATTCACACAAGTGTCCTTTTATTCCCCCTTTTAGTAAATAAAATGTCCATATACTAAAGGGATAAATCTTACACTATTTTGTGAAGGCACTGGAGACAAAAATTAAACTATTCCTATACCCAATAGGCTTACGTTCTATAAAGGGAAATAGCATGTATACATGCAAGTACATAAAAGACTAATACCAGGTAATGTTGGAATTGAAGCACTAGCAGTTGAGAAGATCTAGAAAATGTTAATTGTACTAAACTTTGGAGGGAATACCTTTCAAAAATGCTTGGCTCTATTTTAGGGTGCATGGGCTGATACATCTTTCATACCAGTCTAATTGTAGTTCTGATAATTTTAAGGAATTATTGTTGCTATATGTCCTGATTGTTATAATTCTAACTGAACAAGTAAAGTGAGCTAGTTACATAGCAGAGAGGAAAGAAGGGAGAAAGGAAGGAAGGAAGGGAGGGAGGGAGGGAGGAAGGAAGGAAGGAAGGAAGGAAGGAAGGAAGGAAGGAAGGAAGGAAGGAAGGAAGGGAGGAATCCAATGCACTTATTTTATAAAAGGAAACTGAGTCTCCCAGGTGTAGCAATTTGTCCAAAGTCACACAAAGTTAGAGGCAAAGACAAGCTTCAAATGCAGGTCTTCTGGTTCCAAAAACATTCTAATGCTATGTACGATTCACAAACCAATATCATTCCATCAACTCCTCTTTCACAATTGTTTTAAAAGGATAATTAAAATTATTTAAGAATTATTAAAATTGAGTAATATGACAGGTGTCTTAAGTAGTGGATGTTAGAGATGCATGTATTTGTATATACTCATAGGTGGTTTATTTTCCAGTTGATGACATAGACGCCAGCCTGCTGCCTCATTAGTTATCTAAGGGTATGTAGTATATAATTTGGCCACAAGATGGCTCTCATACTACCCATGAGTAACCTACTCCCCTATCCCTAAAGCTTATTCTCCAAAATCAGGGCAGAGAGAAAGCTCAGTTCCAGCTGAGAGGAGCTGGCCCACCTCAATAAAGGTGTGGAGACACGATCTGAAATGTGCCCCTAAAATTACCAAAAATCCAAAATCTCTCATTTCCAGCCTCTGAGCCTTCATCCATTGGCATTGATTTTTCCCTCCTCATAATGGATTTGCAATTTATTGACACAATCAAAAATCATATAAACCCAAACAGTAAAAGAAAAAGGCAAATTACAGCTTGGATCAGCTGTCCTATTCCTTGGGGGTAGCAGAGAGAGCAGAGAAAAGAAAAGGATTTGGAAAGTTTTAGGAGTGAGAGACTCGCTTAGCAGGGCTCTGAGAGAACACAAATAGGGCAATGTACTGAAACCGAATTTCAGCTTTGTCTCACCCCCTGTGGTTTGAGTTCACAGCAGAACTTGTCCGAAACAAATCTGTCTCTTCCAGGTTCTTCAGTCTTGTCACAGATCAGCTTCCCACACCCAGAGGACCCCTCAGGTCCTTCGATACAACCTCATTTCCCAGGACCCCACTGAACTCAAATGACAGTTCTACATACCCCTCCTTGTCCAGCTACTGAGAAGAAAAAAGAGAACAAATGAAATTGGAACTACCCTCCCCCATCATCCCCAAGCTCGCCCCCCACCCCCTTCCCTATCAACCCTCCCTCTCTTCTACCCTTTTCCATCATGGTCCAAAATCTCTCTGAGGGTAAAAGGTAAACAGTACCTGAGGACTCCATGGCAAATGTACGCTCTCAAATCTTTCCCAGATTAATCAAGTCTTTCTCCAGGCATTTTCAGAAGAGCTTAGAAAGACACTTTATATCATAAATTAACATTTTATCTATGTTGTATGGGGGAAAGGACTCTGGTCATCCAAGTCTTGACTCTGCCATTTTCTTTCTAATGTTATGACATTGGGGAAGTTTCATCTTCCTGAGTCTGAGTCACTATCTAAAAAAAAAGGACAACAATGTGTGCCCTGTCTATTTCTTAGTATTATTGTGAGTACTAAATATGGAAATGGATTTGAAAGCACCTTTGTAAACTACAAATGCTATTTAAAATAAGCTATTAATTTTAGATCCTTAGTTTATTAGGTTAAAGGGGTTTGTTAAATAAAATTTAAATCTATGAAAGCATTTATGCTAACATTTGCAAGATTTGAATGTTGGGTTGTTATAACACATTGTGATAGGCATTACCTTGTGGAGGGGCAGCTAGGTGATGCAGTGGATCTTCATGAGTTCAAATGCTGCCTCAGACACTCATTAGCTGTGTGATCCTGGGCTAGTCCCTTAACCTTGTGTGCCTCCGTTCCTCATCTGTAAAATGAACTGGAGAAGGAAACCACAAACCACTCTAGTATCTCTGTCAAAGAAAAACCTCAAATAGTGCCATGGAGAGTCAAAGAGGACTGAGAAATGATTTAACAACTACAGCTTTGTGAAGAATGATTATATTTGCAATGACTCATTTCCTTGCCATCAAAGCTTTGTTTTAGTCAATAAATTTGATGCCTAAGCCAGGTGGTTCTTCTGCTGAGAGTATAACTAGCACATTATGAACTGAGTTTCTTTCTCCATTGCCCAAGGTCACTAGCTACTACGGAAGTAGTATGAAAAGCAATCAATACCAAGAAACATTGGTTCTTCTAATAACAACTAATAAATTTTATTATCTTCTCCAAAAGTGTCAATACAATCAAACATACAAAGTTGAATCTGTAACATAAGATCCATGCAACCATGCAAATCTCCCCGACCTTCTGTCAAAATAAATCTCCAAAAGCCATGAATTATGAATTCACTGAAAATGTGGATCTCCATGTTTAATGCAGCCATTAGCAATAATGTTGTTTTCGTCATGTCAACACCACACACACACACATTAATCCTAAATATGCTTTTGGTTGTGTTTAGGAAGCAATTTCATTTTTTTAAACTCTGAGAAATATGTTGGGAAGTCAAAAAAATATTTGCATTTAAATTACACCTCATGCTTGCCATATCAATTGCTTTAGAAAAATACAATTTTGATGGCATGATAAAAGAAAAAGTAAAACTTAACAATGCATATTTATTACAATTTCAAGAAAAATAGGATGGAAAAAAACTAATAGATGATCATTGCAAAACTTTCTTTAAATATTTTGTTAGGATGAACTATTAAAATGTAACCTGGTTTAGACAGAATTCCATAACTTTGAAATGAACAGCCAGAAGTTGTCCAAATTAGGGAGAAGGTTCTGAGTCATATGAGCAACAAGATGGAAGATGAGACTTTTCCAATCCCCACAGCTTCTCCAACTTCTCCAAACAGAAAATAAGCACCTTCAGCTGTCTCCAAGGCCTGGGACACCCAGAATTCAAAAAAGGGTTAAAAAAATAAAACAGTGACTAATACTCACTGACCCCCAGCTCACTCAGCACCCCTCCCATGTTACTGGCAGTGAAGCTAGAAGAACCAAGGACATGACCCAGGTGGAGGTCAAAACCCACCCCTACACCCAACTCTCCCTCTCTCCAATGCCATGAAGATCCTAGCTCCAGGCTGTATATACATATAAATATATACACATATGTGCTGGTATACTGTCTAGGTTTCATAGGCATACAACAATGAGGTCAGCACCATGGCTCTGTAGACCTTCAGTCTGATAGTCAGTCTACAAATCTCTTCTTTCCCAAACTTTTCTTCGGAGCCTCCCAAACACTGAGCTAGCTCTAGCAATGTGTGCATCAACCTCATTGTCACTGTGTACATCCCTAGAAAGTACGCTACCAGGGTAAATGAACTTATCCACAGCATTCAAAACTTCTCCATTTGTTGTAACCAATGGTTCCACATGTGGATGGTGTGGTGCTGATTGATGGAGACCTTGTATTTTCTTGGTGTTAATTATTAGGCCAAAATTAACACAGGCAGCAGAGAACTGATCAATACTTTGTTGCGTCTCAGCTTCAGAGGCTGCACTGAGTTCACAGTCATCCAAAAACAGAAAACCATGCACCAACACTTTGGTCATGGCTTGTAGCCTTTTCAAGTTGAAGAATTTGCCACTTAGAATATAGCTCAAACCAGCTCAGAATGTAGCTGTCCTTGATGCCATGTTCATCCTCATTGAAAGCACTTGACAATGTGTCTGAAAACATCTTGTTAAAAAGCATTTGAGCAAGCACACAGCCATGCCAGGCAACTGAATTGCTTCCATTTGAATTCTCTTAGGAAGATTCTGAAGATCACCTGGCAGGATAAGTTACCAGACACTGAACTTACTTGAACTAAACTGCAAGCATTCCAACTCTATTTCAGAGCGTGCAACTCCAATGGGCTGGCAAAATATACACTTGCCAAAAAAGGCTGTTTCACGGCGAACTCACATAGGGCAAGCATTCACATGGTGGTCAGAAGAAGCGATACAAGGACACTCTCAAGGTGTCTCTTAAAAACTTTGGAATTGATTGTGTGATGTGGGAGCCACTGACATAGGATGCTAAGCATGCTGTGTCCACATCAGAGAAGGTGCTGTGCTCTGTGAGCAAAGTAAACTTGAGACAGCTAAAAGCAAACATAGGATGTGCAAGTTTAGAGCATCCATCCCAAATGTTCACACGGACTCTTTGTACCTGGCTTGTGGTATAGCATTCCAAGCTCATATTGGTCTGATCAGCCACACTGAAACTTGACTGTAGCACAGTGATGTCATTTTGATCCTCTCTGAGAATGAAAGACAACCACCAACATATATGCATATAAATACAGACACATACATATTTATTCTACATATTGAGGTTGCTTACCTTTTTTCTAAGTCTATGTATAGAGATTGTTTCATTTATACATACACTCACAGATATAGATAAATATACTCCCTGTGCCTATAACATTATCTAATATTCTACTACTATAATATGGGCAGAAGCTTGTTTTCTGTGCCATTTAATATTGTAATTTTGAAGCTATGTTATCCTTATGGCTCGTGTCAGGATGGTTCAATATTTTATAAAGACTTTTCTTCTACTTTTCATCGCTCAGATCAATCCATTGTCAATACATATCAGTTACAGATCTCAAAAAGTGCACGGCAGCAAGGCTCAGTAGACTTGCTTTGGCTGTAATAACTGACTCAAATACTTAAGAATCAGATATATTTTTCAGCTTTTGAGGAAAAATTTTTTAAAAAAATAGGCAAAGCAGCTTGCTGCTGCAATTTCAGGACCTCACCTCTTCTTTCCTGTCCAGTCCCTTCCCCAGAGGTGAAGCCTAAACTTGAAAAGGAGAATTAAGGAATAGAAGCCCAAGGAACTTACTGGTACATTGATATTGAGTGGCAATGTATAGTGTAAGACACTTGATACATAATTGTTGATTGATCGACTGACAATGATTTGGGCCCAGATTTCAGTAGGAAAAAGCATACAGACTAGATTGCATTTGGAAAAATTGTTCTGTGCTTTGCAATTTTATTATTTATTTTTAACATTTTTTTAAATTTTGAGTCCCAAATTATCTACCTATGGAGAAGGTAAGCAATAAAATATCCATTATACATGTAAAGTCATGCAAAATATAGTTTTATATTACCCATATTACCACAAAAAGCAAGAAAAATAAAGCAAAAAATTATGCTTCAACTTGCACTCAACATGCTCTCTCTGGAGGTATGTAGCATTTTTCATCATGAGTCCTTTGAAATTATCTTGGATCATTATATTGATTCAAGTAATTAAGTCTTTCACAGTTGCTCATCGTTACAATGTTACTAATTGTGTACGACGATCTCCTGGTTGGATCAGTTTATATGTCTTCCAGGTTTGCAGATATATGCAGATCTCCCTCTTCATCAGTCTATATGTCTTCAAGGTTTGCAGATATATGCAGATCTCCCTCTGCATCAGTTTATATGTCTTCCAGGTTTTTCTAAAACTATCTCTTGTCATTTCTTATAGCACAATAGTATTCCATCACTGCCAGGCCTAGAGGCCTGTATTGGGCTACCCGAGTCTTTCTTACCTGTCCCAGGTCTTCGGTTGGCCAAACCGGATAAACGTATGAGAGAAAGGTCGTTCCAGAGTCGAACAAGGGTTGAGCTTTATTACAGGGTCTAGTTACAAGTGCAGGAGGATCTTCCTTAGGAGGAAGAGGGGGAGATTTCCTAAGGAGGCTAAACTTAAGGGATTGGAAGTAGAAGTACAAGCGGGGAGAGAGGGGGAGGGGAGAGAGGAAAGAAAAGAAGCGGAGCCCTACTATCCTCTTGGCTCCACACCTGCTAAGAGAGAGCTTTTAGGCTTCCTCAATCCTACTTAACCTTTAGCCACACAGTTTGCATCTCAATACCGTGCTGTTAGGTAACTAGGTGTGCTCCAATCCGGGACGACCTCGAGGGCAGGGAGACTCCACCCATCACGTATCTCCTGGGGAGAGGCGGAAATACCCGAGCTAGCCAAGCTAGCTCAGTCTGACCTTCTCGAACCCCCGCTGTTCATGGAGGGCCTCGTAAGACTCTAAGATTTAGAAGTCCCACTTTTACCCGCCCGAGACCGTCCACACGGAATTGAGCTTCCAATCCCAACACATCACAATCACATACCCAGAGCTTTTTCATCCATCCCCCATTTGATAGGTGTCCCCTCAATTTCCACTTCTTTCCTACCACAAAAAAAAGAGCTGCTGTAAATACTTTTGTAAGTATATACTTCTGTGATTTCTTTGGGATACAGATCAAGTAATGGTGTTGCTAGGTCAAAGGGTATGCATAATTTCAACGTATTCCGCAGAATGGCTAGACCATTCCAATAGCAGTGCATTAGTATCACTATTGTTCCACATCCCCTCCAGCATTTGTCATTTTCCTTTTCTGCCACTTTAGCCAATCTAATACGCATGAGTTGTTTTTCTTTGCATTTCTCTAATCAATAGTGATTTAGAACATTTTTTTTTATGACTCTAAGTAGCTTTAATTTCTTCTTCTGAAAACTGCCTTTTTATGTCCTTTGACCATTTATCCAGGGTAGAATGACTCTTATTTTAATAAATTTGACTCAATTCACTACATATTTGAGAAATGAGACCTTTATAACAAACTTCCCACACAAAAAAAAACCACTTCTCCAGTTTCTGACTTTCCTTCTAATTTTGGATGGACTGGTTTTGGTTAAAAACTTTTGAATTTTACATAATCAAAATTACCCTTTATAATTTCCATGATCCTGTCTTTGGTCATAAACTTGTCCCTTGAACATAAATCTGACAGGTAATTTTTCCTATGTTCCCCTAATTTGCTTATATCACCCTTTATGTCTAACTCATGTACCTCTTTTTATTTATCTTGGTATACACTGTGAGATGTTTGTACCTGTGTAGGTTCTGCCAAAATGCTTTTCAATTTCCTCAGCAATTTTCCTCAAATGGTGCATTTTTTACTCAAAAGCTTAGATCTTTGGGTTTATCTAATACTATATTACTATGGTCATTTCTTATTGTTTATTGTGTGCCTTCTATTCTGTGGATCCACCATTCTGTTTTTAAACAATATGATTATTTTTATGATTACCCCTTTGTAATATATTATGAAATCTGGCATTGCTAGGATGCCTTCCTTCATTGTTTATCTTGATATTCTTGACTGTTCTGTACCTTTAATTCCTCACCCCAAGCTTTTGTCTGAAATGGAGGTCCATGTCTTTAACAGCAATATTCTTCTGCTGATCTGTATGGCTGAGAGACATGGAATACCAATCTCCAAAGAATTAAACTTGCAGTTCACTCAAAGGAGTGAACCAATGGAGAGATATATGGTGAGTGTGAGTAGGCTGTAGTAAGCGATTAATAAATACCTATGTGGATAAAGCAATGTAAAAGACACCATATCAAGGTGGAAAAGAAAGTGTGTCAGTCATTCAGTAAAAGTGAGAGATATCTGATGGAAAACATGTATGACACCTGGCATCAATACAAAGTCAAGAGATTTAGAAGAAGGTCCCCAGAAAGTTGGGTGGATTCTCTACCCAGGATTCATAAAAGGACATGGACAAGAGTTGCTCAAGATAAAAAAGTATAAATGAATTGTGATATAAACTAATAAACACACCCATACCAATGAAATCATAGATCAGAATAAGAAAGGACATTGGGTCAAACAAAACGTCCCTAAAAAATTTCAGGAACTCCTCAATCCAGCTAATGAATAAAAAGCTAGGCCAGAAACAGGGCTGTCACATCCATATCTTAATGCTCTGTACCACAACAAATGAAACAGAGGAGTTAGAAAAACATTTTAAGACCCATTTTAAACACTAATAAATGTGTGAAACAAAGACTCTTCAAAGCTCTTCAAGGCTGCAAAATCCTGTATTGTTTAACAATAGAAGTAAAACAAACTACCCACAATCAAAACTTCATTCTTCAAATTGAGAGGTTGGACACAGAGAAATTAATGAGAGTTTCATTAGGCTTTCATCCTTAATTTCATTTTGTCTTTCCCTTCACCATCACCATCAAAGAGGAAAGGAAGAGGAAAAGGAGTTATTATGTCACTGTGTCCCTTTATTTGGAAGCAGAGCTGGAGAAGCAGTTTGAACTTACTGTAAGGAAGATCTGAGTTCAGAACTCACCTCAGATATTTACTAGCTGCACCCAACGCAAGTCATTTAACAGTTCTCAGTCTCTACTTTCTCATCAACAAAAATGGAGAAAATACTAACACCTACTTCAAAGAGTTGTTGTAAAGATCAAATAAGATACATACATATATGTCTGAATACAGATAGAGATAAAATATATATAAGGTACTTTACAAGCTTTAAAGAGCTATATAAATGTTCAATATTAGCTAGTTGATTGAAATGTTGTGTGTAATTTAGGCAAAGTAGACCAATGTGGTCCAAACCCCCAAATGTCCTTACTGCCAAATACAGCACCTGGACAAAGACATTCATCATGCACTCCGTTGTGCAGAATTTGCTTGTATTTTGCTTCTTTTTCATTGCTTTCCTAAATGCTTAGCATCCAAAGTACAGCTTATAAGAAAACCCTAGAGATGCACAAACTTAAATTTAAAAGAAAAAAGGAAAGCTCAGGAGAAAATGCTGAAAGGGTGGCCTCATTCGGAGTATCCTAATCCTCTTGGCCAGTTATCAAATTCAAGTACCTTGACTTATTTGTGATTCAAAATTTTTTTCCACCTAGTGGTTATAGCAAAGACCTGTAACATTTCTGACTCTAATTTTGCTAATGCAAATTTAACAAATGACTTGAAATCTCTTAAATAATACTAAATGTCAATTTTTCCTGGGTATTCACAGGGGGATGGCTCTCTGATGTATTGTGTGCATTTAACATATGGTTGAGTGATATAGTTTAGTTTACTGCTTTTTAATGAAAAACAATGATATTTGGAGATTTTTAAGTAGAGGTTGGATTTCAGTGCTGTTTAATCCACTGTCCCTGAGACATAAATCATACACACATCTTCATACACCTTAGAATTTAATATTGGATTGCATGAGATGTTCCAGAAAAAGATTGCCTAGATGATAAGAACCATGAACTTAAGTGCCTACTGTATTTATGAAATATAATACTCAAGTTATAGCAGAAAAGCGGTTTTCTTCACTTAGTGGAAATCTAATTGACCTAGATGGACCCTCCTATAGGTAGTGTGTACCTGAAAACTTTCTGGACTGTGGGGACATGTTGACTCAGAATTTGGAGGCTCCAGAGATGACAAACTCTCCAATTGCCTACAGCTAGGTAGCACTGTGGGTCTGGAGTCAAGAAGACCCGAGTTTCAATTCAGGCTCAAACAATTACTAGTTATGTTACCTTGATTGCTTCAATTTCCTTATGTTTAAAATGGAGATAATAGCACCTACCTCCCAGGAGGGGGGAAGGAAGGAGAAGGAGGAGGAAGAGAAGGAGGACAAAGAAGAGGAAGAAGAAAGATGATGATGATGATGATGATGATGATGATGATGATGATGATGATGATGACGATGATGATAATCCAGTAACCATATTGAATTTTCAAAATCTGCTGGTACTAGCAGATTACTTTCTTAGTAATATGTCAGGCCCAATTGACTTCATTCTCCAGAATATCTGGCTCTAGATCAGTAACTCACCATCTAGTTAGCAGTGATGTTAGGATCTTTCTTGTATAATTCCTTTGTGCACTCTAGTCACCTCTTCTGTTTCTGTTAAAACCCTACCATTTTTGTCTTTTATCTTGACCATTTTGCATGAAACTTTCTTTTGATATCTCTAATTTTCTTGAAGATATCTCTTGTCTTTCCCATTCTGTTGTTTTGTTCTATCTCTTTGCTTTGCTCATTTGAGAAAACTTTCTTATTTCTCCTTGCCATTCTCTAGAATTCTGCATTCAGTTGGGTATGTCTTTACCTTTCTCCTTTACTTTTCACTTTGCCTCTTTCCTCAGCTAGTTGTAAAAACCTCATAAGACAATCATTTTGCTTTCTAGTTCTTTTTTTCTTTGGAATGTTTTTTTGTTGTTGTTGTTGTTGATGACTCCTGTACAATACTGCAAACATCTGTCCATGGTTCTTAAGGCACTCTACCAGATCTAATCCCTTAAACCTATTCATCACTTCCAGCTGACATTTATAAAGAAAGTTATTTAGATCATATCGATATAGTCTAATGGTTGTCCTCCCTTTCTTCAATTTAATTTTGCAATTAGAAACTCATAATCTGGACCACAGTCACCTCCTGGACTTGTTTTAACTGATTGTATAGAGCTTTTCTATCGTGGCTGCAAAGTATATAATCAATCTGATTTCAGCATTGTCCATCTGGAGAAGTCCATGTATAGAGTTGCCTTTTGGCTTGTTGAAAAGGAGTGTTTGCTAAAACCAGCAAGTTATCTTGACAAAACTCTATTAGTCTGCCATGTTTCGTTTTATACTCCAAGGTCACTCACACACTTGTTATTCCAATTATCTTTTTTTTTCCTACTTCAGCATTCCAATTCCGTATGGTGAATGTGCCATTTTTTTTTTATGTTATTTCTAGAAAAATATTGTAAGTTTTCATAGAACTGACCAACTTTGGCCTCTTTGGCATCAGTAGTTGGAGCATAGACTTGTATTACTAAAATGCTG
Source organism: Notamacropus eugenii (assembly GCF_028372415.1). Classification (NCBI taxonomy): domain Eukaryota; kingdom Metazoa; phylum Chordata; class Mammalia; order Diprotodontia; family Macropodidae; genus Notamacropus; species Notamacropus eugenii. The sequence goes on along the minus strand of NC_092873.1, from coordinate 176,968,434 downwards.
AACAGTTTGCCTTGGGTTTGAACAGATATTATTCTTTTATTTTGAGATTATACTCCAGTATTGTTTTTCTCACCCTTTCATTGACTATGAGGGCTACTCCATTTCTTCTAAGGGATTCTTGCCCATAGTAGTATGTGTGGTGATCATCTGAATTAAATTCACACATTCCCATCCATTGAAGCTCACTGATACCCAAGGTGTCAATGTTTAATCTTTCAACTTCTTGTTTGAGCACATCCAGCTAACCTTGGCTCATAGATCCTATAGTTCGGGTTCCTACCTAGTATAGATCTTCACAGCATTGGGCTTTCCTTTTATCACCAGATACACCCACAACTGAGCTTCTTTTCAGCTTTGGTTCAGTCATTTCATTAGTACTGGAGCTACCTGTATTTGTCCTCGGTTCTTTCACAGTAGCAGGCTAGACTAGACACCTTCTGATCTGAGGCGCTCATCTTCTGGTGTCATTATCTTTTATCATTTAACACTGTCCATGGGGTTTTCTTGGTAAAAATACTGGAGTCATTTGCCACTTCCATATGTGGTGAAGGATCACCTTAACAAATTGAGAATGGCAAGCTAATTGATTAATTTATGTCAACTAATAATCATGGGAAGAAATGCACCAGGAGGTGTGCTTGAACTTGAAGTATAATACTAGAGAATATTCCCCAACACCACAGGGATATCCCTAGCACCCTAAAGGGAGATATAATACCTATCCTCATGGGACATATGACATATAACAATGTGAGGGTTGGGAGCATTGGAGAATATGCTGCAAAATGAAGTCTTCAAAGGGTAAGAAGCCTTTGAGATAGTTCTTGAAGAAAGGGTGATATAATGGAGACACTGTGAGGCAAGCACATTTTAGGGAAAGCAAAGACTTATGGGCAGGAAATTGCAAGTTGATTTAGAGAACAGAAAGTCATACAGTTTGACTGAAGTATAGAATGCACAAAAGGGACTAATGGGAAATAAATCTGGAAACATAGGTTAGGGTCAAATTTTGGAAGTCCTTGAATGCCAAGCAAAGGGGTTTAGAATATATTTGGTACATAAAGGGAAGTCATTAAAAAAATCAATGAAGCTTATCATCAAGCATTTTTGACTTCTACACAAGCTTTGAAAGAACATTTGATTGATTCATTTCTTTAAAACAACCCAGACTTTTTTAATCTTTTTTTTAATTTAAAAAAATCATCTTTTTTTCTCTCAGAGAATAGCAAAATCAAGCTTCTTGGCTACTTTCTCCTAAGTTATTTCTCTTATGGTATTTTGACTATACCTCTTCATGATGACAAATACTCCAAGCACAGACCACATCATCAAAATCCAATTTGATGGCCTTCCAAATTTTAAGTACTCTTTGGCTTATTTAAATGAAGTCACTTTCACAGGTGCATTGGAAACATGCCCATGGAAAAGGAATTGAAGCAATAAAAGTCATCAAAAAACTGTCTTTTAGCTGCACATCTGTACCCTAGAAATGGCACCCCTTAAAGAAGAGGGCAGCCTGAAAATTGCTGCAGTAGTCTTCACACTTCTGAAATGAATTTTCAGGTAACTTTCTGACATTTGCAGATGCTAGCTGATTCTTCCTCACTCATTTGAGAGAGATAGTTGCATCTCCATTTGATTATTATAAAGACAAAAATGAGAATTTTTAGTTCCAGCGCAATCAGGGTGCTTGAAACACCTGTGGGGAAGCTGCAAATAAAAATAGGCATCCATGAAATGATACATATTTTATGATTTGGAACTTTATTTTAATAATGGTCAGTCTTTTTTTTTAAAGTCAAACTCCTTTTCTGTTCATATCACAACCAATAATGCCCATTTCTATGACTTTTCAGTGTTTCCCAAGTGTTTTTCTCACAACTTACCCCTGGGTGGGCAAATATTAAAGTTATCTCTTTTTTACAGATGTGAAAACTGAGGCTTAGAGAAGTTGAAAATACTTCTTCACATGACTAGCAAGTATCCAAGAGGGAATCTGACCCTATTTCTTTCCAGACTCCAAGTCCTGCAGTCTTACTATTAAGTACCTATGTTGATACATTTCCTTTTCAGGGGCTGTATAGCTGGGATTCCTTAAAGATGAACTACTGGGCTCTGACAATGTACTACATGGTTGGAGGAAAGGAGAATAATCTCCTTCTTTCCCCTTTAGATCTTCTGAGGTAATGTTTTCCACCCCAAATTATACTGCAAACCAGTAAACTCTATTGGTCTTATCTTTTCAGTTTAGCTTTTAAGGTTACCATGCACCACTAAAATTATGTAGACCATATATATGTATATATGTATATATACATATATATGTGTGTGTGTGTGTGTGTGTATTTCAAATATACATATACACACAAATACATATAAGCACATATATACATTAAGCTATTTTATATGCATACATATGTGTTAATAATACATTATATATCATATGTACATGTGTGTGTTTATAAGCATATATATGCACATACATACGTAAAATTATTCAATAACTAAAAGAGTAACTGAGCAATTTAAATCTATTTCATTTCCTTCCTTGATCACTGAAATAAAACCCAAATCTATATTAAGACATTTCACTTAAAGAAAATTATTATGTGAAACATATATATAACTAAATAATTGTGGAAACAGAAAAATCAGAGTTTGTCATTGTAGTTTCTTACACAACAGTTCATGTATTCATGGAGTTAAAGAGGCTCCTACAGGTTAGAGAGGTAGCCAGGCACCATACAATTTCCTTGTGAGGACTTTATTATTAAACTGACTTCTTAAAATTCAAAACCATCCAAAGTAAAGCATTTATAAGCAATCTTTGAATTAATAAATATCTTGTGTTATAATAAACACAGGAGACAGTGTGATGCATAAAGAATAGTGAGCTGTCCTTGGACTTAGAAAGACTAAACCTGTGAACCCTCATTAGGTCCCATATCTCTTGTGCCATCTATGGCTAAACTCCTTAAAAAGGTCATCTACAACAGGTTCCTCCACTTACTTTCATCTCCTTCTCTTCTGAACCTTACAATTCAACTTCCGACCTCATCATTCCACTGAAACTGGTCTCTCCAAAGTTACCGGTGATCTTTCAATTGCCAGATCCAATGGTCTTTTCTCATTCTTCAGTCTCTTCAGTGTCTCTGCAACCTTTGACACTGTTGCCCACTCTCTCTTTCTGGATAACCTCTTCTCTCTAGTTTTTGGAACACCACCCTCTCTTAGTTTTCTTCCTACCTGTCTGACAGCACTTTATCAATCTTCTTTCCTGGATTCTTCTCCGGATCTCACCCTCTTACTATATGTGTCCCTCAGGATTCTATCCTGGTCCCTCTTTTCTTCTCCCTCTAAGTTACTTCACTTGGTGATCTCATCAGCTCCCATGTATTTAATTACTATCTCAATGATGATTCTCATATCCACACATCCCTCTGTAATCTCTCTGCTGACCTCCAATCTCACATCTTTAACTACTTTTCAGACTCCTCAAACTGAATATCTTGTAACATCTTCAACTTAGCATTTCCAAAACAGAACTTAATATCTTTCTCCCTCAACCTTCCCCACCTCCTGATTTCCTTATTACTATAGAGCTCAACTTCACTCTCCTAGAACAAATTCCTTATTATCTCTTACCCCTCTCCATGTACAATCATTGACAAGATCTAATCATTTCACATTTTCAACATCTCTCAAATTTACTCTGAGAGTGGAGGTGGACCACTTTGCTGAAGGCCCTCACTCTGCTGGTGCAGGCCCCCACCATGCCTCAATTGTTGCAATAACCTGTCTCAAGTCTCTTCCTACTCCAACCCATCCTCCATTCAGTCAGTTTCCAAAACTCAGCTCCAATTATGTCACTCCTCTTCTCAATAAACTGCAAACCTTCCCTGTTACCTACAAGGTCAAATACAAAATCCAAGAAAACGCTCTATCGCTTGACTCTGAGCATTTTCTCAGGCCATTCGCCAGGCTTGGAATTCTTCCTCTCCTGATCTTCACCAATTGCCTTCCCTGGCTTCCTTTAAGTCCCAAGTAAAATCCTATCTTCTCTAGGAAGTCTTTTCCAGACTCTCTTAATTCTAAGTGCCTTCCTTCTCAATTATTTCCTATTTATCCTGTACATAGCTTGTTTGTTTGTTGGCTACTGTATTAGATTATGAGCTCCTTGAGGGCAGAGGCTATCTTTTGCCTCTTTTTGTATCCCCAGCACTGTCATAGTGCTTGTGCTTAATGGGTGTTTATTGACTTACTGGCTTTTAATTGATATAGGGAATGAAATTATTTTTTAATCTCATTCAAAATAATTACAAAATGCATAAAATATTTGAGAATTCATGCACAAAGACAAATGAGATTTACATATGCATCTACATATATATGATGTATATATGTGTATGTGTATATATATGCATTATATACATACACATACTACACTTTACAGCAATTAAAAAATAAATCATGTAAATATATTCAATGTTCTTTCCTGGGCTATGGTAATATACTAAAAATAATTACACTATCCAAATTAATTTATAGATTTAGTGCTATACCAATCAAAATAACATGCCAATGGGATATTTCAGAGAACTAGGAGATCAACAACAAAATTTATTTGGAAAAACTAAAGTCTAGAATTTGAAAAAAATAATCAAAACAAAATGAAAAAGAAAGAGCCATAGCATTATCATACCTCAAACCATATTATAAAATAATAATTGTCAAAATCATTAGGTACCGGCCTTTTTTTAAAGAACATCAGTGGAACAGATGAAAAACAAATAATTAAAATAATTAATCAAAATAATTAAAAATACCAGTGTTTGGTAAACCCAAGAACATAAATTACTCTGAGAATGGCTCCATATTTAACAAGAACTGTTGAGAAAATGAAAGTTTAGCAGAAATTAGGTCTCCACCCAGAAGCTTACACCAAATAGTACAAGAAACTCCAAAAAATATAAGCAATCTGAATACAAAGGTTATATCATGAAAAACTAGAAGAGGACTAGAGAACATACTTTTCAAGCCATTATGATGGAAGGAGAGAATTCATAGCCAGATAAGGAACAGAGCTAATCAGAAAGCCAAAATAGACAATATGATTACATAAAATTTTGCATCAACAAAAATCACTGAAATTCAATTAAGAAAAGAAAATACTGAGTGGGGCAATAATATTTGCATCAAATATCACCAATAAAATCTGATATCCAAGAAGTTTAAAAAAAAAAAAAAGGACCTGATGCCAGTACTTTCTTAGTTCAAGTTTGATGTTACAATAAAATAAGGCCCTCTCAAGTTATTGAATGGTTTGCAAAAAAAGTATTGCTTTGCCTAATAAAGCAAGAATATTTAACATGGATATAATAGTACTTAGTGTCTCTGCACGTGCCCTAACCCTCTCATCTCCATGTAAAAACATGTCTGGTTATTTGAGCAAGGTACCACATGGTCTTCAGAAATCCACCAATTTGGAAGGCCCCAGCCCAAAGTGAGTAGAACTTTTTATGCCCTCAGGTGACCTAAGCTTTGGCCAATAGAAGCAAGGGCCAACTAGTTCCGGAGACAGCTTTGTGGCCTTTTAGGAAAAGCTAATTCCTATCACAGGAAGGAAAGGAGGAATGGGCCTAACTCATGGGGGCAGGGAAAGAGGAAGAAAGTAGCCTTACTGATAGGGGGAAATGCTAGAATATAACAGTCCTTTCATATCTGATTTATAAGGAATTAATACAAATATATGATCAAAGAACCATTTCCTAATAAGTAAATGGTCAAAGGATATGAACAAATAATTTTCAAAAGAATTGCAAACTATAAATGGCTATGAAAACATTCTAAATCACTAATAATGGATAAATTGCACATTTCTGAGATTTCCCCTCAAATTCCACAAATTGATGAAGATGATAAAAAAAAGTGGGGGAAGGAATCATCAGTGTTGGAGAGACCATAGAAAAAGACAGGCACACTTTGAATTGGTCTAACTATTCTTAATACCAGTTTGGAATAGTTCAAGACTAACTATTCATACCCACGGATCCCATTGTTGGGCATACAACCCAAGGAGGTCAAAGACAGAAACAAAGGTCAAACATTATAAGCCAAAATATTTATAGCATCATTCTTTTCAGTAGCAAAGAACTGAAAATAGAGTTCATGCCCATCACTTGCCAAGTAGCTGTAAAAGCTACAGCATAAACAGAATATTATTTTACATAAAGAAATGACAACTATGAAGAACTCTAAGAAATATAGAGGATTTGTGTTAGCTGATGCAAAGTAAAATAAACAGAGCCAAAAGAACAATATGCAAAATGATTACAATATTGATAAGATTGCTAAAAACAAGTCAGACTCTAAATAATAAAAGATCAGTATAAATCCTAGTGAACAGGTGGAAAAGTATACTTCCCTTTTTATAGTGGACAAGTAGGGTATTTCTAGAGATGAATGTTGTATGCATTGTTAAAGTATTTTTGCTTGATTTTTTTTTTTGTAATAAGAGAGAGATGACTTTTGAGATCAGAACAGAAGAGGAGGGTTTATTTCCAGAAATGCCATTGATGTAAAAACAGAAGATATCAATATAGCTTTTAGAAGAGCTCCTTTATGGTTTCATTTCAGAATTTTTTTCATTTAAAATATATTAATTGATTTATTTTCCAACACTTGAATATCTATATAATATTGCTTTCATATAACAAAATTGCTCCACAAATAACTTACCATGGTGATGGGTGAACTTTCTCTGATTCCAACCAAACAGTGAACACATTTTTAAAATAATTGATGTCATACTTATGGACAAAAACTAACTTACCTCCCTCACCACCACCATTACCTTACAAGTGGACAATTAAATCCCACTTCATCTTTATTATCAGGAATGGGCAAATCTTAAGTATTTGACTCAATGTTACCCTTGTGAATAAAACCAAACAATATTCCTTATATTTGTTAATTCATTTAAAAACCATTTTTGTATTTCCTTAGTATCAGTGTCAAGCCTTGCTTAGTGGTTAGAGCATTGGACCTGAAATCTGAAACATCTGGAACAAATTCTGTTTCAGACATTAGCTAGTTGTATGACCCCAGAAAAGTCACTTGACCATTCTAAGCCTTAGTTTTCTTTCTGTAAAATGGAGATAATAATTGCATCTACTTCACAAGGTTATTATGAAAATCAAATAATAAGCTTTATTCTACTATGTAAATATAAGCATAATTATTGACCTCAAGAATATACAGAATAAACTGATATTTAAGCCAAGACTACAACCATTCAAATAGCTGTATGATGACCTCTAAAAAGTCAAGATCTCCCACTACCCACTAATGGGTACCTGATTATAAACAAATTCATAGACACTTTGTATCATCACAGCCACTATCTTCCAGCTAAGAAATTAGTTGAGCTGAGTCACACTGAATTAAACTGTAATATTTCTTGTAATCAATTGTCAGGTATTCATTTGGGGTTTTAAACTTATAGATTTGAAGAAATCTTTGAAGTAAAAACCAGACTCTGGTATCAATTTGCTTTAAACTAATAATTGGGAAAGATTGTACACCAAGACCATTTCTCTACAGTATGATATAAAAGTTCATTTTCTATCCAGTAGGATGGACAGTTCAACTCACAAGGAATGAAAGTTGACCAGGAAAGCAGAAGAGAAGTGTTTGAGTAAAGAAATGCATGGAGTGAAAAACGGGGGGAATTGAAAGGAGAACAGATTGGGAAGGATAATATGAAAGATATGTGGGGAAAAAAGGAGGAACAATAGTTCCTGAAAACCATCTCCCAGGAATCGTCACACTGTGGAGAAGCAGTCTGTTCTAAAGCAGGTTTAAGACTATGTATGGCCAAGCAAGAATTTCTATTTGTAGTCTCCTCAGTCTTCTGATCCCCTTGAACAACACAGTGAAAATTCCCAATTCTTCAAAGTTCTCTGACCATAAGTAAAATCAATAAACTTGAAAGGTCAAAGAGACAGTGTAATCATAGCCATATTGATTCAAGATTCATGTTTTAATAAAAATAAAAACTAGCATTTAAAACTTGCAAAATGCTTTACAAATATTTTCTCATTTGACCTTCACAACAATCCTGTGAGGTAGGTGCTATCCCCGTTTTATAGCTGAAGAAACTGAGGCATAGGTTATATAATTTGCCCAGATTAATATAGCTAGTAAGTATCTGAGACCAGAGTCAAACACTGATCTTCCTGAGTTTAAGTTCAGTGTTCTATCCACTGTACCACCTGACTATTTCTGTTCTAGCCAGCTTAGTAGTCTTTCTTTGACACTGGTATTAAAGGATAGCAAGCAGAGACTTGTTTTCCATTAAAAGACAGATGTGCAAGATAAATTCAAATCTTCTTTACAAACTTTACTTGGATACTTTCATGAAACCTAGCTAAATGAAATAATACTGGCATTTATCCTCCCTAAGTCCATCTCAAAAAGGTCAGCTCTCTACTATCTATGCAATGATAATACTTTGAAAATGAGTATAAACCCTATCGTTCCCTTTTAAGTATAATATAGTCAAGTATCCATCACTTGGGGTCATCCTCTCAGTTGCTCATGTGCAGTGGATAGCTAATCCATGAATTCTGTGGCTCAGGAACTTTTTTGTCTTAGGATTCTGTTCTATTGGTTCAGGGCAGTGACAATACCAGAGACAATATTCTCTGTCATCTGACAGGGTTTGGAATTTAGGTGCCTTAGGGCCATTGAACTACCTCCAGGCTGCCTCAAAAAACAAAGCCTACAATCAGTAATATCCTGCTACACTGATCAGGAGCTGGTTGCAGATGAGAACAAGTAGTATGGTTTAGTGTTCCCTTCTGAAAAAAAAAAACAGATTATTTACTCCACAAGCTGTTCTCACTCAATAGAAGGTTTTTTTACTGTGATAAACAGGGCAAACTTTTCTCACATACCTTCCAGTGCTAAACTGCCAGTCTCCCTCAGAGTCCTGACATACTTTCCTGAGACTGTAGGCAGTGATTAAAGCTCCTAATGCCAGGTAAAGTGATTAAGTCAAGAGTCTAATCTAGGGGTGAGGAACTTGTGGCCTCCAGGCCACATGTGGCCCTCTAGGTCCTTGGGTGTGGTCTTTGACTGAACTCAAGTTTTAAAGAACAAATCCTTTTTATTAAGGGGATTTCTTCTGTGAAGTCTGGATTCTGCCAAAAGGCTGCACTTGAGGGCTTAGAAGACCACATGTAGCCTCGAGGCTGCAGGTTCCCCACCCCTGGCACTCTAATCCTTTAAATGACGTCTCATCAACTTAAGTAGGAATTATGAAAATAGTCAGTTTGTCATCCACCATACCTCAACCTCTCTTAAAATCAGGCATGAAATGCTTAAAAAATAAATTATGGTGCTAGACCACTTGAAGCTGATTCAAAGGATAAATACAAAGGATATTCAAAGTCTCAAAAAAGAAGTACCAGAATAATCCTTTTTGCTGACTTTGTTATATGAGCTATCAGCAGATGGAGCCATTTGCTAATTGAATAGCCGTTCTCAGGCTCAGGCTTGCTTGCTTAGAATGGTATATATCCTCTGTTTCTATAAACCATACTATATTTCCATGTTCACTGTGGTAAGCTCATTGTTGCATTTTGAAAGATTGACGTTTATTGCATTCAGAAATTGTGCTGGGTACTGTAGGTGATACAGAGATAAATGAGACAGAGTCCCAGTTCTTAGCATGGTGCGGTACCTTGCACATACTGCAATACTTTTATGCATCCATGATCTCATCAATGTAGATATTCCCTCCATATGGCAACAGGTATGACTAATTTCCCAGAATTGCTGGATGGACCAGTCCTCAAAGAAGTTGGAGAAGCTGTGGATCCAAATCCAAATTTGTACATTGTACACTCCCTACTTCCCCCAAGTTGAAATACCTAAGCAGGGATGGGGAACCTGGCCTCATAGCCACATGTGGCCTTGTAGGTCCTTGGGTGCAGCCTTTTGACTGAGTCCAAGATTTACAGAACAAATCCTTTTATTAAGGAGATTTGTTCTGTGAAGTTAGAATTTAGTCGAAGGGCTGCACTTGAGGACCTAGTGGGTTACATGTGGCCTTGAGGCTGCAGGTTCCTCACACCCACACCCTTGAAAATCAGCAGAATCACTGAAAAGGATGAGGAATAAGGTGTGGTATCAATTTAAGTGGTTGCAGCTGCAAACCAGCTACATAAGGGGAGTTAATAAAGAAAGAGTATGAATGTTACTTTAATTGTAGCCCATCACTTCCTTCTGAATGTCTGCTATGGACCCAGAATCAAGAGAAAGCAAACTGCTTTCATTTTTCCCATAGCAGAAAGAAGAGGTGAAGACGGTTCATCCAATTCATTGATCTTAGCTCTTCAGGTATTCTTTTCTATGTAATTAGAAGCTTTGTTGATTTCAAGTAATTCTACACTCAGGAACTAAGCAATTTCCTAGGTGAAGCAGTGATCATTTTGAAGAAGCCAGCTTATGATTTCTATACAACTCAAGGTTTGTATAATTGGAGTTGGAATTTTATTTAAATCATGAGAAAATACAGTGTTTTGTTTTATTAGTGGCAGTTTGTCTTTTAAGAAGGCGAGTAGAACTGCAGTAGAATATCCATTATAATACATTTTATTTCTAAGAGTTTTAAATATGCCATGGGCTGGATCATATCCCATTAATATACTATAGGCACACACCATAAGAGTATGCTTACAGCACAATTAGCCAGGTGTCAGCCCTGTCCCACAAGGCAACATTGAGACATGTCATAACCCTGCCTGCTTAACTATCTTGGGCAATATCATAATTGTTCAATGCCATTTTATGATCTTGTAATTCTATGGAATAGGTATAGAATAATTTATGCCTTGGCTCTGCTCCTGTCAAAGCATTAGGTTATATGAATGAATGGAGTTATCTTTCTACCAATAACAAAGCAGGACTTCCTTGATTCAAAACTGATCTGCCCCTTTCAAAGAGGAGAAGACCTCATATTTAACCAAGAACTTGTAATTAAGAAGGTTATTGACATGTCTCAGGGACAGGGGAAGTGAAGGAGAGATGGAGAAATTCTGGAACTCAAAATTTGTCTAAATGAATGTTTAAAAATTGTCTTTATATTTAATTGGGGAAAAAATAAAATATTATTTAAAAAAGAAAATAAAAGTGATGATAAAAAACAAAGAACGTTGTTATTGTTATTGTTGTTCATATTTCATTCTCAAAGGGGACAGATGATACCAGGAGACTTGTATGTGAATTGGATTTAAGTGAGGCAAAGCTTTGCAAAGTCATCGACATCACTCTCTCCTCCAGAGTCATCAAAGTCCTGTGGCAAAACTCAAGACAACTGGCAATGGCCTGGGATATGGTGGAGGACCTTGGTCTTTCTAAATTAAGGTCTTTCCCAGGCCTCTGTCACCTCTAACTATTAGTGTGTGCTAAGGAGCAAGAAGGTGGGTAATTACGTAGGACCTGGCTATATAGAAAATGCTAGGAAAGTGAAGAACAATGCACAGATCTTTCATTCAACTCTTGAATTCTCTTTCTCCCTTAAACTCTTAACCCTTTCTCTGGCAGTTGGAGGAGCAAGAAACAATGATCTTTAGTTCTTTCCTCTCTCCCTCTCCCTCTCCCTCTCCCTCTCCCTCTCCCTCTCCCTCTCCCTCTCCCTCTCCCTCTCCCTCTCCCTCTCCCTCTCCCTCTCTCTCTCTCTCTCTCTCTCTCTCTCTCTCTCTCTCTCTCTCTCTCTCTCTCTCTCTCTCTCTCTCTCTCTCTCTCCTTCTCTCTCTCTCTCTCTCTCTCCCTCTCTCTCTCTCTCTCTCTGTCTCTCTCGTCTCTCTCTGTCTCTCTCCCTCTCTCTCCCTGTCCCTCCCTCCCCCTCTCCCTCCGTCCCTCCTTCTCTCTCTCTGTCTCTCTCTCTGTCTCCCTCTCCCTCTCTCTTTCTCTTTCTGCCTCTCTCTGTCTCTTTCTCAGTTTCTCTGTCTCTGCCTTTCTCTGTCTGTCTGTCTCCCCCTCCTCCGCCTCTCTCTACTTTGTCAGAGCTGGAAGGTCTATGTGGTCTCTTGCCAAGGCAGGACCAACTGGCCACAAAAGATATATTTTATCATATTTGTAGGAATGTATGTATATTTTGCATCTTTATGCTTTTATGTTAACTCTAGCTTCCAAAAATGTTAAATAGGAAAAACCATTCACACACAATATTATAACTGTAAAAAATAAATGTGAGAAAACACAATATATCATGAAGGTAAAGAATAGATAAATTAACTCAAATTTGTAAATAATTAGGCATAAATTATTACTTACCTTAATAACATAGCTAAATCAGAATTACTACAGATTCAATTTCAACTTTTCATCTAATTTTATTTCCCACCTCAACTCAGAGGCAGCATTGCACATTGGAAAAAGCACTGAATTTGGTGTCAGGGAGTGTGGGTTCAAATTATGGCTCTGCCACTTAATACACACCTTGTGGTTTTGAAGGTATAATGTGTGATAGAAATTTAATAAACAAGGATGATAGATATAATCAGGAAAAATAAGTGAACTCTATGTTTTGCTTTCATATTCCCTCTGGTTATAGAATATTGTGTAGGAGGTGAAACTATTAGCCAAGGGATAGCTTGGTCTACACAGTTTGATTTAAAGAACATTCACAAAGCGCCTATGAAGCATCACACCTTCTTAGAAATTTTTTTCTGTACTTATTGTTTCCATTTGTTCATTTATAACTCAATTTTCAAATCCTTAAAATCTGATTTCTGACAGTGCAACTAAAACTGCTTTCTCTAAGATTACCAGTTATTTTCCAGTTGTTTAATCCAATGATCTCCTCTTAGTCCTTAGTCCTCCTTGACCTCTCTACAACTTTTGATACTACTGATAATTTTCTCTTCCTAGATATTCTCTACTCATTTTTTTTTGGACAGTGCCTGTTTCTACCTCAATTCAACTGATTGTTCTTAGCATCCTTTCTTGGATCATCATCCATGCCTTGCACTTGGGGATTTTTCTTGAGCCCTTTTCTTTTCTTTTTCTAAGAGAGTGATTTCTTATTGATTCATCAATTCCTATGGGTTCAGATATCATTTCCAATAGCACCAAATACCTGGATAAGTATTTGGTAGATATTTCCTCTTGGATGGCATAGCAAACACAGTTATGTCCAAAATGAAACTCCTCTTCTTCTCCCCCAAACTCATTCTTTTTCCTAATTTTTCCTGTGCTTTCAAAGGTGTCACCATTTTTTCGACTATGCAATTTGAAAACCTGGAGATGTCCTTGACTCTTCATTCTCTCTCATTCCCTGTAGCCATGAATAAGTGCTGTTTTGGATATGGTGAGTTTGAGATATCTCTAGAACATTTGAGTTCTCTAAGTTGGTAATTTGAGACTGGAGATCAGGAGAAAGGTTGGAGCAGAATAAATAGATCTGAGAATCATCTGCACACACATAATTATTTAGCCCATGGAAGCTGATGAGATCATCAAGCCAACAAGCATGTTATTAAGTGTTTAATATATGCTAGGCATGTACTAACCCATCCCTGCCATCAAGGAATGAACACTCTAATGAGAAAGACAATGTACAAACAACATATACATATATAAAGCTGATAGAAGGTAATTTATGAGGGAAAGTGCTAGGAGTTAGGTGGAATTAGTTGAAGATGATTTGAGGCAATCTTTAAGGAAGCCAGGAAACTGCAAGGCAGAGGTGAAAGGGCAGAGCATTCCAGACATGGCAGACAGCAAGTTGTTGTTGTTTGTTCTTCATTCTTGAAGAGAACCATGACATCAGGAAGGTGATGTCACAACTTGCTCATGAATTGGATTTAAATGAGGTAGGTCTATGCAAAGCCACCAGCCTCACTTTCTCATCTGGAGCCATCTAGGTCCAATGGCAAGATATAGATCAAGACAACTGGAGATGGTGCCCAGATGGCAAGTAAAAAGGTTTTGAGATGGAAGATGGATTGCATATTCAAGGACCACCAAGTAAACCAATGTAAGTAGATTTTAGAATACATGAAGAGAAGTAAAGTATAAGATAACTGTAAAAGTAGGAAGGGGTCAAGTTGTGAAGGGTTTTACATACTAAACAGAGCATTTTACATTTGATCCCAGAATTAATAGGGAGCCATAGTAGTTTATTGACTAGGATGATTACATGGTCAGATTTGTGCTTTAGGAAGATCATTTTGGTAGCTCAATAAAAGATAGACTGGAGCGGGAAGAAACTTGAGACAGGGACAGCAACCAGATGTCTATTGCCACAGTCCATATATAAGCCTGCACTAGGGTAGTAGCAGTGTAAGAGAGAAAAGAGGGTGCAGATAGGTGAAGGTAGAATTAACAGGTCTTGGCAATATATTAGAAATTATAAAATGAGAGAAGAAATGGACTCAGCATGCTTCTTTGGGGGATACCCACAATTAGTGTGTATAAGCTACTGGAGGAAGATCCAACAAAGGAAACTGAGAACAAATAGTCAGTCAATTAGGAGAGACAGGAAAGAATAGTGGCACAAAAACCTTGAGAGGAAAGAATATGCGAGAAAAGAGGATTCTAGAAAAGAATGTGATCGACGATGTCAAATGTGGCAGAGTGGCAGAGGGAGAGGTTGGAAGAGCCAATGAGAGTAAGGAACACTCTGAACGAAAGTGCCATTGTTATCGCTGTTCGTCCTTTCATTCATGAAGAGGACCAATGACATCAGGAGGGGGTTGTCTTGACTTACAAGTGGATTGGATTTAAGTGAGGCAGGACTGTGTAAAGTCATGGGCCTTATTCTCTCCTCCAGAGTCATCTGAGTCCAGTGGCAAGACAGATCAGAACGAGTGGAGATGGCCCCAGACACAGTGGAGGACTTTAGTCTTTTTAGGCTAAGGTCTTTCCCTGGTCTCATTTTGTCTGAGGTAACACCCATTCGATGATTTAAGACTAGGTAAGGAATGAGACAAAAGATGGCCTAGTTTGCCTATTCAAAAAAATCAGTCTGAGAGGGGAAGACCCTCAGAGTTGCTGTCCAGAACATAAACAAGTGCTATTTATACTCCCTCTGAGCCATCAAAACCTAAACAATAAGCAAGTGAAGCTTGGGTTGAGACTTATTATTGGCCAATCAGTGAGATCCAAAGTGATTTGTGTTTAAGGCATAGTCAAGTAGTTCTATTTGAATCTGGTGCTACATAGGATGGTCAGAGATACCATGTTATCAGAAAGATGTAAGGTCTCAATGGGAAGCAGAAAAAAGTAGGTAATATGAAATAAAAAGGTTTAAGATGAAAGGAAGTTTGTTAACTACACAACTGATATTCTAGAATACAATGGAAGGGGTAGGAAAATCTATAATGAGTACAGAGAATGAGTAATGACAACAGCTTTGGGTTCAGAATACCTGATATGGGGAAAATATATGGGGAGAAGCATTCTTACCACTGAGGAATGAATGTGCACAGAGTTTCAGTAGCAGGAGGAGAGGAAAATGATTAAACTGTTCAAGGCTATCCCCCAAATCTATCTTCAAGGCAGATGATAATTTTGTATCCCATGAAGCCTGACTCACAGTAAGCAGGAACAGGTGAATGATCAACCTAGAGAAGTCCAGATAGGAGGCAGGAGCTGTGGATCTAACTGAATAAAGGCTTTCTGAGCACTGGAGAAGGCCCTGGGTTGAAGTAAAAGGACAGAGGGTCTTCATCCTGGACTTATAGATGGGACTTCCTGGGTATTCTCAAGAGTGAAGAGACCACGGGCAGATTATCTGGATATGGGATAAATTCTCAGAAATGAAGAGACATTGAATCCCAAATTAAATATATTTCACACAATAGCTAAAGAAAATATTTTTCAAAAAAAATTGTAGCACTTTTTGCTTTCTAACATAGGGGGGCTCTATCTTGTCATCAAGAGGACCTGTCTTCAAAGCTGATAGCAAAATAACTAAGTGGAGAAGAAGAAAGAAAGGGCCTTTAATCCTCCCAACAAGCCCCATGAATAGGAGTTTTGTACAGGGAGGAAAAGATTTATCAGTATGATTGATTACTACAAAAAGGAAAATAAGGTTGCAACTTCCAGTTAGGAAGGGAGTTAATATATGGTTTCCTACTAGGCAAAGATTTGCCCTGAAGGAGAGATGAGAAAATCCACCTCCCTCTATTCTTTGCAGAAGGGGAATGCTATAGGTATTAAACATTGTATATACATTCTGTAAGACTCAGTTAATATGTCGATTGGCTTGCTGAACTGCTTTTTTTTGTCTCTCTCCATTTTTTTCTGTTATAAAAGATGCTTCTAGAATTTGGGGGAGGCAGAAAGGAGAGGATATATTCACAAATGAAACTGATATGAAAGCAAAAAATACCAATATTTTTTAATCTACTTATCAATTTTCACTTACTTAATAAAAAGTCTGTGCAATAGCATTAATTTTTTTGCAACAAAAATCTTCATTTTTCTTGCCATCTTTTTCCCCTATTACCTAAGCTATACAGTTCTCATGAATTCGTATTTCAATTAAATTCACACAGGAGCTTTTAACTTAATCAGAGGCACATATATTTACATGAATTTGTTTAAAACAATAATGTCTTTTTTGTTAGCTTTCTTCATCAGTTTCTGACCGGTTCAAGTTGATTATTTTAATGCAAAATACATCTTTAGTTCTTTGCACACATCAAACAAACTGAGGGGAAAGACCCAGAACTCATTAAAATAACATGCTTAAAGCATCTTCTATCTAACCTTACAGTAATGAATGGGAGATGTTTTGAAAATGATGAAAAAGCATTGACAGGGAAAAATAACATTAAAAATTTTCTATGCTTCTCAATCAAACCATGATTGGAAATAAATATTACAGTGCACTTTATGCCCAGATAATAGAAGAATCTGCTTTCATCTTTCTACTTCAGGGAAAGTGACTTTTTTTCCAATTCTCTTGTGGCATGCCAGTGCCTACTGCATTTTATCTCTTTACCTGCTCATCATTAGAAAATGTTTCATCAGCCTATTGGCCTTTTTATAACACATTATACCCGTTTGAGGGAACCATTGAAAAAACTCTTTGAAATAAACCAATTTGCATTTGAAAAAAGGAAGAAAGCTAAACTGAAATCTATTGGAGAGAATTACCTGCTTCTTCCAAGTCCCATCACCTGGGAGTTGGTTTATGTCTTTCCTTTGCCATTCTTGCTTCCAGATATCCTCCAGTTTTCCATGACTTTCCCTTTCTCTATGTCATTACCTATTATCCTGACTTGGAAAGAGTGAATAAATGTTACATGGTACTTACTCAACTTTTCCATGATAAAGCCATAGCTTCTTTATGTCTTTGAGAAGGAAGAAATTTATAAGCCTTTGCGGTGCTGACCAACAAATCCTGGAAAACTCACCAAGCACCCT
This sequence comes from Notamacropus eugenii, assembly GCF_028372415.1. Taxonomy (NCBI): domain Eukaryota; kingdom Metazoa; phylum Chordata; class Mammalia; order Diprotodontia; family Macropodidae; genus Notamacropus; species Notamacropus eugenii. Next base: position 176,950,989 of record NC_092873.1, on the reverse strand, counting down.
CAAAATGGATTCCAGGACAACCTGGCAAAATTAACAGAGAAAAGTAACAATTTGTTTTTTTCAGAGCATTCCTCTTTCTGGTATCCTTCAGTTAAAGTGGGCTTGTTTTAACCAAATGATGATCAAATGACCAAACAACTTTATAGTCTCTTTTGCTCTAAAGGAGAAGCCTCATCACTTCTAGTGACAGGCATCATGTAGGATCTGGGTGAAACCCAACCTCTGAAAACCAAAGCTTAAAAACTTGTCCAAGTTTTTCTGCTTCAAGGCAAAGAATACCAACCTCCAAAACAAAAGAAACCTGGCATCTTCTTAATGCTGTTGTCTCTTACCTTTGGTACATCAGGATAAGCTCAGGTAATACCATGAGAGCTGTACTACTCTTATGCTTTCTCAATACTTGTTTACAAAATCATGGAATTTAAGACTTGAAAGGAAACTCTATGGCCATCTGAGTCAACCTACAAGCAAAAGAAATCCCTGCTCTAACATACCCAGTAAGTGACTGTCCAGCTTTTGCTTGAAGACCCAGGAAGAAAGAGGTAACTCACACTCTCGAGGTAACATGTTCCACTTTTGGCTAGTTCTAATTGTTTATTTTTTTAATTTATTTTTAGATTATGACATTCATTTCCACAAAATTTTGAGTTCCATTTTTTCTCCCCATCTCTCCCTGCCCCCCACCCCATAATATCTTGCATTTTGATTACCCCTTCCCTATATGTGCCCTCCCTTCTATCACATCCCACCCTTCCCTTATCCCCATCTTCTCTCTTGTTTTGTAGGGCAAGATAGATGTCTATATCCCATTACCTGTATTTCTTATTTCCCAGTTATATGCAATAATAATTCTCAACATTTGTTTCTAATACTTTGAATTTCAACTTCTCTCCCTCCCTCCTCAACCTTCCCCACTGAGAAGGCAAACAATTCAATACAGACTATATATGTGTAGTTTTGCAAAAGACTTTCATAATAGTCATGTTGTGTAAGACTAACTATATTTCCCTCCATCCCACCCTGTCCCCCCTTTATTCTATTATCTCATTTGACCTTGTCCCTTCCCAAAAGAGTTTACTTCTAGTTATTCTCTTCTTCCATTTGCCTTCCCTTCTATCATCTTCCTCATCCCACTTGTCCCCTTCCCCTCTACTTTCCTGTAGTATAAGATAGATTTTCATACCAAATTTAGTGAGCATGTCATTCCCTCCTTAAGCCATATGTGAAGAGAGTAAGCTTCACTTTTCCCCTCTCACATCCTCCCTTTTCTCCTCCATTGAAAAAGATTTTTCTTATCTCTTCTATGAGTGATAATTTGGCCCATTCCATTTTTCCCTTTCTCCTCCCAATATGTTCCTCTCTCAATCCTTAATTTTATTTTTTTATAGATATCATCCCTTCTGATTCAACTCAACCAGTGCTATCTATGTGTGTGTGTGTGTATGTAATCCCTCCACCTACCCAAATACTGAGAAAAGTCTCAAGAATTACAAATACTATCTTTCCATGTAGGAATGTAAACAATTCAGCTTTAGAAAGCCCTTTATGATTTCTCTTTCCTGTTTACCTTTCCAGGCTTCTCTTGATTCTTGTGTTTGAAAGTCAAATTTTCTCTTCAGTTCTGGTCTTTTCATCAAGAATGCTTGAAAGTCCTCTATATCATTGAATGACTATTTTTTTCCCTTGAAGTATTGTACTCAGTTTTGATGGGTAGGTGATTCTTGGTTTTAATTCTAGTTTCTTTGACTTCTGGAATATCTTATTCCAAGCCTTTCGATCCCTTAATGTAGAAGCTGCCAAATCCTGTGTTATCCTGATTATACTTCCACAATACTCAAATTGTTTCTTTCTAGCTGCTTACAATATTTTCTCCTTGACCTGGGAACTTTGACGTTTGGCCACAATATTCCTAGGAGTTTCTCTTTTCATGTCTCTTTCAGGAGGTGATTGGTGGATTCTTTCAATATTTATTTTGCCTTCTGGTTCTAGAATACCAGGGCAGTTTTCCTTGATAATTTCATGAAAGATAATGTCTAGGCTCTTTTTTTTGATCATGGCTTTCAGGTAGTCCCATAATTTTTAAATTGTCTCTCCTAGATCTATTTTCTAGGTCAATTGTTTTTCCAATGAGATATTTCACATTATCTTCTATTTTTTCATTCTTTTGGTTTTGTTTTGTAATTTCTTGGCTTCTCATAAAGTCATTAGCTTCCCTCAGCTCCACTCTCATTTTTAAAGAGCTATTTTCTTCAGTCAGCTTTTGAACTTCCTTTTCCATTTGGCTAATTCTGCTTTTTAAAGCCTTCTTCTCCTCATTGGCTTTTTGTCCCTCTTTTTCCAATTGAGTTAGCCTATTTTTAAAGGTATTATTTTCTTCAGCATTTTTGGGGGTCTCCTTTAGCAAGCTGTTGACTTGCTTTTCAAACCCTTCCATGGCCTGAGCTCATTGCATATTCATTTTGGAAGTACTGGAGGCAGAAGCCATGACTTCCTCTGACAGTATGCATTGTTCTTCCTCATCTGAAAGGATGAAAGAAAATACCTGTTCATCACGAAAGTAACCTTCTGTGGTCTAATTTTTTTCCCTTTTTTGGGCATTTTCCCAGCCAGTTACTTGACTTCTGAATCCTTTGTCAAGAGGAGGGTCCTAGTGCTCCTCCTCCCCCCAGGACCATGCTCAGGGATGAGATTCAGATCAGCTGCTCAGTTCCCCCAGGGGCTTTAGGCAGAGTGCTTCACAGATGGATATCACAGCCATGACTACTGCCGCCACCACCTGGGACCCATGCTGGGGCAGACCCTGCTCCCCTCTTGCCCAGCTGGGAAAGCCCCCTCACTGACCTTTGAAGCTTTCTTTGGTGCTTGTAGGTTGAGGGATCTGAGACCCTCCCTGATGGGAATTCTTCCCTGGAGGCCTGTTCCAGTCCTGTTCCTCCCTGTACCACATAGCTAGGGCTGGGCTCCACTCTGCTCAGTGTCTTGTGGAATAGACCTTTCCTGTTGGCCTTCTAGGTTATCTTTGGCTGGAAATCTCTTTCACTCTGTTGTTCTGTGGCTTCTGCTGCTCTAGAATTTGTTGAGAGTCATTTTTTACAGGTATTTTATGGGCTGTGGGGGAAGAGCTAGAGTATGTGTGTCTTTCTACTCCACTATCTTGGCTCTGCCCCTCGGCTAGTTCTAATTGTTATGGAGTTTTTTTCTGACATTAAGCCTAAAATGGTCTTTTTTGAAACTTCCAATCAAAGTCCCTGGTTCTGATCTCAGGGCCAAAATGAACAAGTCTAATTCCTGCCCCTTTAAATACTTAAAAATAGCTATCATGTCCCCTCCCTTTAGTCTTCTGCTTTCTGGGCTAAACATGCCTAATTCCTTCAACCAGTCCTCATGCGATATGGAATCAAGGCCCCTCATCATCCCAGTTGCTTTTCTCTGGTTAACTTCTAAATTAACAATGTCATTCCAAACTATGGCACCCATAACAGAACACAATAGTTCTGATGACATCTGAGGAGATCAAAGTACAGAGGGACTACAACTGCCTTCTTTCAGAGTGCTATATTTCTCTTAATGCAATCTAAGAAGGTCTATTTTGGAAGACTGAAGATCTACCCCATTACAAATAATAGGATATTTCTCATCATTTAGTAACTTTAATTCTAAATGGATAACCTTATATTAAGGCTTAATTCACACTTAAAAATTCTCATTATACTTTGAAATATGTTGTGATTTATTGTTAGCAAATAAATGAAAATTATCTTTCTATGAATAATTACTCACAGAGAGGCAGAAATAAAAATTTCAAAACGCATCTCTCCCTGACTCTCCAGAAGAATAAGTGATCTCCTTGGTTCCTGTATATTCAGTTATCAAATCTATGAAGATGATTCCCAGATCAATATATTCACCTCTAGTCTCTCTCCAGAGCTATAATCATGAAACTGCCTTTTGAACATCTTGAATCAAATATCCCATAAGCATCTCAAACTTAATATGTCCAAAGCAGAATTCATGCTCTCCTCCTTTAACAAACCTCCTATCTTCTGAACTTTGCTATTACTATTTAAGGTGCCACTATATTCTCAGTCACTCAAACCCACAAAACTGGTATCACCATTGACTCTTCATACTTACTTATCCCATATATTCAACCTATTGCCATATCTTGTTCTTTCTACTTTCAAATCTGTTACATATGGTGTCTTCTTTCTGCCCACATGACATCATACTTATGTGGACTATCAGTCTTTTACCTGCATCTAATCTCTACCCATTCCAATGCATTCTCTACTCAACTGCCACAGGGATTTTTCTAAAGTGTAGATCTGATCATATTACCTTCCAGTTAATAAACCCCTCATTACCTCCAAGATCAAATATAAAATCCTCTATTTGGCATTTAGAGCCTTTGAAAATCCAGCCTCTTCCTACCTTTCTAGTCTTCTTGCACTTTACTCCTCACACTCACATACTTTACTGTCCATCATGTACTCTGTAATCTAGCTACACTGGACTATTTATGTTGGTTAAATATGATATTTCATCTTCCATCTCCATGCCTTTGAATGAGCTGTCTGTCATACCTGGAATTCTCTGTCCTCTTAGTTTTCCTGACTTCCTTCAAGACTCAAATCTCATCTTCTGTAGGAGGCTTTAACCAGTCCCACTCAGCTGCTTGGGCCTTGCCATCATCTACTCTGCATGTACCTAGTATGTACCCAACTATTCACAAGTTATCTTCCAATTAAAATGTAATCTCCTTGGGGCAGTGACTATTTTTCCCTTTATTTGTGTTCCCAGTATGAGGCACTATGCCTGAGAAAAAGGAAGTGCTTAATAAAAGCTTTTTGACTCACTGATTGAACCACCAAACCATTGCTACTTGGTGAATCTCTATTTTTAATATGATTTTAATTTTGAGGTGAATCACATTACAGTCTTACCTAAATTAATCTTTAAACTCAACATGACCTCACCTTTACTAAATAATTTTCCTTTTAGTTCTCATTTTTCCATTTGTTATACAAGCATGCTGATTGTCATGGCAATAATGACAACTTAATTACATTGTACTTCAATCATGATGGTTTTAAAAGATTTTGTTCCATCAAGGCTTTTGTTCAAAGCAGGTATTTGTTTTCTTGAAGGTGATGGCCATACTACACATTATTATTCTGAGAATTTTATAGAAGCTACATAAATATGGCAAAGCCATTTTAAATTTTAATTTCAAAACCTTAAGCTTTTTGTTTAAACATTGTTTTTAAAGTCATGTTCTGGTTAGGAAACCAGTTCCAAGAAACTCTCACTAAAGCAGTTTGGAACTGATTCTACTATTATAGTTATTGCTAAAGGAATTAACTGAGAAGATTTTAATTTGTGTAACTCATGCCCCAGCATCACAAACTGTGCTTTTGTGGACCAGGTTCAATCTCAGAGGGCCTCTCAAAAATGATATCTCTTTGGATCATTTTTCCCCTACCCAAAGTTGCCCCTGGCAGAATCTAACTAGACTACAAATCATGTTGTATTCGAAGGTCTCCATAGATGTGAGTAAAATAATGTAATAGCAAGCACCCTAGCATAACCAGGACAACCTTCCAGCACAGGTTCTTAGATCTACTTTTCTTAAAGGAAAGCAACTTATAAGGGGTCAACAATCTTTCTTAATTACATTCACTAGTTCAGGGGAAAAGTTGCTCTGAATCAGGCAGTAGAGCTTTGTCTGTTGGTCTTTAGTTCTCTGCTTGTATTTTCTTTGTGTGTATTTTCTCTGAAGTTCAGGGTGCTGACTTTTCCCCTGAACTAGTGAATGTAATTTAAAAAGATCATTGACCCCTTTAACAACTATCTTTCCTAGTAAAGCATATCTAAGAACCTGCATTAGCAGCCATCCTGGATATGCCAGTGTGGTTGCCTTTACACATGGTCTCCCACTCCCTACAAGCACTCAGTCTAATGATTTACTTCAGCCCTTGGATAATATAGAACACACATATATGACACATGAAGAGTTGATACAATTCTCTTCCCCTTGGTCAATTTCCACCTTATCCCAAGGATCTTATATCAAGATCAAATAAGATAATTATCTCTAATAGGCATTATATGCCAGCCAAGTAGCACAATGGATAGAGCATTGGGCTTGGAATTAGGAAGATTCATCTTCATGAGTATGAGTTCCCAAACCTGGCCTCAGATATTTACTAGCTGTGTGACCCTGGGCAAATCACTTACCCTGTTTGCCTCAGTTGCTAATCTGTAAAATGAGTAGAAGAAGGAAATAGAAAATTAATCCGATATCTTTGCCAAGAAACCACAAGAAAAGGTCACGAGTCAGACGCTACTGAATCTACAGGACAACTACAAAGGTACTATATAAATATTAGCTATTATTATTATATAATGCTCCAGATATAGCATCATTCTATGGTTTGGAAAAGAAAAAAACTTAGTGTTAAAGATGCAGCATCCTAACAGTTTGGTGAGTCCTACAATCACTCAAAGATGCATAGGGGTCTTCAACCAATGGGGTGCTGGAGCCAACTCAAAACCCAGCTCCTACAAGAGCCATTGTTAAATTTTCAGTTCCCTAGATATTTATGGGATATCTTCCTTATCGATAGCATCCAGGGCCACCACGTGCCTCCCCTCCATCCCCTCCATATTTTTCAGCTCCTCTTCATGTTCTATCTTAACTTCTTGAGATCTTACATCCTCTAGACAAGAGAGTTTCCTTTTGCTTGTTTTTGTACTCCCCAGCACAGTACCTCATAAATAGTAAGCACTTAATAAATGCTTATTGTTTTATTGTTGAAAATCACATCTACTTTCTGAAGCAATTCAGGTTTTAGTTTGTCCCTGGCCCTGTCACAAGTACAACTATTCAGCCCTGTTCTCAAGATGATTTTTAACAATTATTGCCACAAGCTCAGGATTATTTCTGTAATTTTTACCATTTAATGTCTAACAACTCTCCAAAAAGACATTTACCAACAGTGAATGATTCTACTCTGTTGAACTTTGTTGCTTTTCTTCTTATCTAATTACATCTTCTTTTTCTTTAACATTTTAAAATTGTAGTTATTTTAATGTCAAACACATCCTTGAAGCTACATCTTTCTTAAAACAGCTCTAATTTTTTTCTCTCACAAAAGTCACTTCCAACATCTGGGCTTTGAGGCTAGACTTTCCGTGTCTGACCATCAGAAAGAGATTTTAATGACTTCAGCTCACTGAGTGGTCAAGAACTTCATTGGGCAAGTGTTCCTCAAACCACCCAAACAGCATTGTCATCATCATTTCTCATATAATGGATTGCATTTCAGTGAAATACCACTGCTCTGTCTTACTACCCTAGGCTGCAAGTCTGTTCTTCATGGTCTTCTCATGATAGAGAGTTTTGTACCAGTTGATTTATGTGCAACTCCCAGAGAACAGATCAACAAGAATCTGATGTTCCTAATATAGCCTATGTATACATTGTATTTATTAATCTATGTCTACCATCCCCATCCCACTCCCAACCCCCTCCACCCAAAAAAGAAATTTGCAAATTTCTTGAGGGCAAGGACAATTTTCCATTTGTCTTTGTATCTCCAATGCCTAGCACAATTCTTAGCACATAGTAGGCTCTTAAGAAATACTCATTGAATAAATGACTACTGATGATGTAATTCCTGTTTCTCATGAATTTTAGTTTCATGCAAACTCTTGTTTATCATTATTATTTGCCAGGCCTAGAGGCCTGTGTGGGCTACCCGAGTCTTCTTACCTCACCTCCGAGGTCTTCGGCTGGCCACGCCGGATGCACATATGAGAGAAAGGACATTCCAGAGTCGAACAAGGGTTGAGCTTTATTTCAGGGTCTAGTTACAAGTGCAGGGAGGTCTTCCTTAGGAGGAAGAGGGGGAGATTTCCTAAGGAGGCTAAGATCTTAAGGGATTGGAAGTAGAAGTACAAGCCGGGAGAGAGGGGGAGGGGAGAGAGAAGAGAAGAGAAGAGAAACGGAGCCTACTGTCCTCTTGGCTCCTCACGTGCTAAGAGAGCTTTCAGGCTTCCTCAATCCTACTTAACCTTCAGCCGCACAGTTTGCATCTAAATACCGTGCTGTTAGATAACAATAGTGTGCCCAGATCCGGGACGACCTCGAGGGCAGGGAGACTCCACCCATCACGTATCTCCCGGGGAGAGGCGGAAATACCCGAGCTAGCCGAGCTAGCTCAGTCTGACCTTCTCGAATCCCTGCTGTTCATGGAGGGCCTCGTAAGACTCTAAGATTTAGAAATCCCACTTTTACCCGCCCGAGACCGTCCACACGGAATTGAGCTTCCAATCCTCACAATTATTATTAAGAATAATAATAGATGACTTACATAGTGCCTAAAGGTTTGCAAAGTGTTTTACGTATTTTACATATCTCATTTGATTTAAAGCAAAGATGATCCTTTGTCTTGTTGCCCATTTCAATCAAAACCAGGGTGAAAATTAGTGAGGATATCCTATCTGGAAAGCAGAGGACAAAATTTATCAGCATCTAAAATGCCACAGCTTTTTATAAATTTGTTATTATGTGAATTTCAAGCCTGGAGCTAGAGAAATGCAGTCATGGTAGTAGGGCAGATGCATACGTAGCGTCTGTTATCTCAGGAGAGTGGTGATGACTAAAATATTTGACATTTATATGGATTCCAGGGTGAGTTGGTTTGCTGGACTCTCATCTCTTATAGGCTCATAAATTTAGAGCTGGAAGAGACCTCAGAGGTCATCTAGTCCAATCCCTTCATTTTCACATTAGGAAATTGAAGCCTAAACATTAAATGATTTATCTGAGGTTATGCAGCTAGTCTTTGACAAAGCTGGGATTTGAACACCATTCATTCTCCTTTTATGTAAACAAAAGTTAAGGGCCACTAATCCTTGTTGCATGACTAATGTTAACAATGCTGATGGAGATTTGGAGGAATAAGTGAGTCTGGTAGGTCAGAACAAAAGCCATGGGAAGGTATCAGGGTTAGTGATTTTCCCCAAGAAATCATGCTTTGGTGCCAGTCTTCAAGAGTACTCTTTGGGCAGCTCAAGTCGATAAGAGGGAGGTAGTGAATCTTACTGTTAGACATAGTAGGATAAAATCTTTTTCAAGTCAATAAAAATATGAGAAAGGGGGTCATTTACTGGTGTACATATTATTCACCACTTACACTTATTTCCCACAAATTTATAAGTGAAAATTTACAGGGTGAAAGACTCCCCTCAACAACCACTCTCACCTGCCATCAGGACAGGCAAGGAAAGAAAAGGAGAAGAGCGGTTGCCTCAAATAAGATATTTAGTTTCCTATATTAAAGAGTAATTGAATTTAAGATTTCTAAGTTTTACTTCCTATATCTTACATTAGTATGTCTTGAGTCTTTGGCTAGAATTGATCCCCAACAAGGAGGGTGAAGTTGAGGACAAGACAGCCAAGATGCAAAGAAAAGAGAGGACCAAGAGATTATTAAGAGATTATTATAAAAGATTATTATATATTACAATATAATAGATTAATATATAGATTATCATATGTATGATATATATTACATATATAATATATAGATTATTATATATTATAATGTAAATTATTATGAGATTATTATAAAAAATAATCTAGCAAACCCCGCCTCATCCCTGACCAATTACGGGCTGCAGTTGTGTCAATATACAACTGAAGATAAACAAAGGAAAAGAAAGAAAAAGGGACAGCTTAGTATTTGTAATGGACAAGAAATGTAAATGAACTTCATCTGAGGTGAGGTCAGGAAGCTAAAATAACCCTGGCCTATTTGTCTAATACTATTCACCTGGTCACCTCAGTACCAGTATATAGGGCATTATATTAGTTTTTGTTCTGCTGTCCTTTCTGCTTCATTTTCATGAGAATCTGTAAGGAGAAAGAGCTGAATGCATCTGCTACAAGCAGGCAAAGGCTTGTGTTTTTTCAAGATCTAATTGGTCTGAATAGGCCTGGAAGCAGCTTGTGCAGGGCAGAAAATCAAACACAAGAGCATCTCCTCCAGGCCCTGATACTTCTGTCTCATTACAATCTGAATCCTACAAATATAGACCTTCCTAGAGCCCAGGAGAGAGGGCCTAATAATAAACATGAACAATCGAACGTTGCTCCCTGAAGTATAAGAAGAGGATTCTCATGAGTGTGTTCAGAAACTATCAAGTACCCAGAGTTCCTTTGTCACTGACCACCAAGTGAAGAAGATGTTCTGCTTTGTCCACCCTTTGTCCCTTCACAGAAATGACTAAAGAGGGGACAAGCTTAAGATCTCTACTTGAAGAGATCTTTCCAACCACTTTTTTGTCCAGTTTCATATTCATTTAGTGCTAGTCTGGCCCCCAGAAAAAATCTGGAAAGATATTACATCTACAAAATCTAATAGGAATAACTCACAAGGACATTTGCAAACATTATTTCATCCAATCCTCACAATAGCTCTATGAGGAAAGTGCTATTATTGCCCACATGTTATAGATGAGAAAAGTGAGGCTCAGAGAGGTTCAATGACTTACCCAGAGTCACAGAGCTAGGATGTATCTGAAGTAGGACTTGAATCCAGGTCTTCATAACCCTATGCCATACTGCCTCTGGAAACTACCTAACAATAGAACTACTATTTTAGTTCATACATGTATCAGATTTATGCAGTTTTCTTTGGTTAACAAAGCACTTTACCTACATAATCTCATTTGATCCTTACTATAATCATATGAGGAAGGTGTGATTCTTAAAAGATAGTGTGTCAAGGCAACTTTGCAGAATCACAGAGTTTCAGAGCTGGGAAATCAGCCACCCAACAAATTGTTGTCCAATTTCCATTGCAGAACTCCAAGCCAAGGAGACTAACCACCTCCCAGCGCAACTTTTGGACAGCTCCCACTGTCAGGAAGTCCATCTTGTCTTCAAGCTAATTTTGCTTCTTTGTGACTTCTACCCACAGCTTCTGGTTCTACCCTCTGAGGACAAACAGACCAAATCTAATCCTTCTTCCAAGTCAATTTTATATCTAATATTTATATAATAATAAGGGGGAAAAATCTTTAGAGAAACTCATGCATGTGGATCAAGTGGGACTATGCCAGGAATCTTTGCCACATATTCCACAAAACATTATTACTTCCCTGTTGGAGCTGAAGGACAGACTAGTGTTCAGCTGGTTCCACGTAGTCTTGCTTTCTATTTATATTATAGATTTCTCCCTCTGCTGCCTTTATTTGACATCATCTGAAACTGTAGAATGAGAATAGCCATTGTCCCCCTTGAGGCCCCTTAGCTGCTACCGTTTCACAAGAGGATTTGTGTGGCTCAAATCATACATTCATCATGGAGATGATAAGGCCCCCTTTCTCTGCCAATTTGAAGTGATTATCTTAAACTGGCTAACATTTAGACTTCCCATCACTCCTTGAAATGAAACACAAACGGGCAGATGCTCTGGCAGCCTGGCTTTACCCTGTCAGCAACAGACAAAATGATTCACTGGAACTTGTGGACTCAACTGAAATGCAGTCATTAGTTAGTTGGTGGCTTATATAAATGTTGCAATGCCTGGTTAGCCAAAGTTCATGTTTATAGCTAGAGTTTTTTAACCAAGGGGCTAATCAGTATCCCCCAGGCACTACATAACTGGATCTCAGGAATAAGTTCACAATTCTTTTATTATATTAGGTTAGGCTAGGCAGAATTCTTTTTGCTCCCACAACTTTTGAGCTCAGTGAACCATTTAATTGGATGTGTAATCTATTGGGAAGGCCTTAAAGGAGAGCTGATTTTAAAAAGTATATTTTCTACATGTTGCTGTCCTTCCTCACTTTCCTACCCACCTCAAGGGTCATTAAAAGCTGCCAGGTCAGGTATCTCCAATGGCCTGCTGTAGCATTAATGCTACTAGCAGCTGCTGTAGAGGCATAAGGCCAATAACACCAGCACACAGGAGGGCTGCTAACATGGGTTCTTGATCTGCTTTTCTAAAGGAAAGACAGTTTCAAAAGAGTTAGTACTCTTACTCTTACTTTAATTAAATAATACAGATAAGTAGCCAAGAAAGAATCCAATAGACAATAAACAAAATATTAAAACAATTTACATCATAAGACCAGGGAGCACCATCATCTGGGTTCAAATAGCCAGGGAGACCCTCAACAACAGATACCCAGAGTCTCATCTGACCAAATCACAAAAACACATTCTTCCCATGAGTGAGCCCCAAAGCAAAATGCCAACCTCCCAGAATATATAACAAAGACTCTGCCCTTGGTTGGCTTAAAAGCTTGAAAGCCCACATGTTTAGTGTCTAATTGGCTCAGCACCTGCCAGAGCTCTATGTGATTCAGGATGTATCACAGCTATGAGCTGAGGCAGAGTTCAAAGCAGCACAATATCCATAATTGAAATACCTGTGTACCTTTATACCTGGGAACACAGTTCTTGTTCCAAGGGAAAAGGGGACACATGTGGTCACATAGGCTTATTATTAATGGATGGGGAAGTTCTTATATTCCATTAACCCTACACTTGCCAAGCTAGGATCTTTCTCAACAGTTCTATATAGCACTGTCATCCTCATGTCCAATCACAAATCAGCAGAAAATAGCTGTGGTCAAAGGGCAATTCACACCAATCATTCTTCCAGGTTGAATGGCAATGTTAGGTTAGAAGGGACCTGTTGTGGTAGAGAGAGTACTGGACTTTAGAATTGTAAACATCCCATCTTTGATACAGATGTCATCTGTGACCAGGGAGTCAATCCCTTCCCAAATAAAGAGGTCACTTGCCCTTCATTCACAAGTGCCAAGTCTAAACTTGAGGGAAGCCTGAGCTCAGAGAGAGATAATCTGTTTTCTGTCAAACTCATTGGGAACCTACTCTAAAGTAGGGTTTGGGGAAAATTCCTAAATAAGACTCAGGAAGGGGTTATGTGAAAAGCCTGCCCTAAAAGAGACTGAAAAAGTCCTTTCTATGAAAGGTGCTCAGAAACAAAACAAATATCGGGTATTATGTAGTCACTTATTTCCTTTGTTGCACAATGGATGCTTAAAATTTAAGATTTATAAGAAGCATATTAACAGGCTCATTAAACAATAACAGATCAGCAGAGGTAAAGACAACTTTGCAGCACTACTGAAAAGATAGTCTACATTCATGTTGGAATTTTATTGTCCATGCAACTCAGAAATTCTAAATCTTCTGGCCAGCCAGGCCTTGAACTTTAATCCCTTCGGGTTCAATCTAATACTACTAATGGTCCTCTTTTCCTCCAAAATGCACTGTAGTTTCAGGAAACCTCTCTGGGAACCCAGCACTGACTCAGGAACCTAGAACTTCAGTTCATGAGGTAGCCCCCAATGAGGGAAATCCTCATGTGGCAGGATTACTGTCCAGTCATCTGTTCTCAGGAAAAGAAACATAAGACAAGACAGGTCCCATCTCAGACTCATCTAGAAAAGCATGTGTTCTAGCTTCCATGTGCTCATGTTGTAGCTGCCACACCTAGAAGAAGAAAGATAGAGACTCTTTACAATTCTTATAGACTCCTGATGAGAGTGACTCTTCCTGACCAATAACTTTCAGTACAACTTTCCAGTCATGGGGATCAAAGAACAAACCAAGAGTTACCAGTTCATGCATTTCCTTTGGAAAAGACAAAAGAGTTTGCTAAGCTCAGTGGCAGGTGACACAATCAAGCACTCGCATGGAAGTCAGAAGAAGTGTCATGGAAACACTCTCAAGGTCTCTCTGAAGAACTTTGGAATTGATTACAAAACACAGGCTACATTGGCACAGGACTGTCCAGGACAGTGTGCTGCATCAAAAAAAAAAGTGCTGTGTTCCATGTGCGAAGTAGAATTGTACTAGCTCAAAAGAAATATGAAGTGCACAAATTTAGAGACAACTCCACTCCAAATGCCCATATGGACTGCTTGTGCTCTACTTGTCAGAGCCTTTGGAGTTTATATTGGTCTAATCATCCACAGTAGGACACACTGCACCTTGACTCCCACATAGTAATGTCATTTTGGTTCTCTTTGAGAATGAAGGACAACAATTAACCAACCAACCCACATATTACTCTTCACACTCCACATTCCAGCACATTGACCATCCTTATACATGATATTACCTTTGCTATCAGTCTATTTCCTCTGACTGCTCATTCCTTAAATGTAATCTTTCCTTATGTTTGCCTCTTAGAGTCCCTCAATTTCTCCATGTCTGAGTTTTAAGATTCATCTCCTAAGTGAAGTCTTTCCTAAACTTCCTGGAAGTAAGTGCCCTGCTATCACCCTCCTCTCCAAATCACATTGTATATATTTGTATTTTATATGTACTGTCTCCCTGATAGAATGGAGGTTCAATGAGGGCAGGGCATTGGTATCTCCACTACCTAGCACAATTTTTGGCACAGAGTAATCACTTAATAAATGCTTATATATCTATTGGTTGACTTTTGGGGGGGGGGGGGCTAAATGTAAACAAACAGATGAGGTTAAGGTAATCCCAGATGGGGGCAAATGTTCAAATGCATTCTGTGGTAGTCCATCTCTGGAAGACAAGAATGTAAGACGCTGACAGGTTTTAGCATGTTAGCTATTAATTCTGTTGTATTTGCTTTCAAAGTGATTATTCAAGAGGAAGAATTTTCATGGCAAGTTTATTGACAAACCTAAATCTACCAGGAGGTGGCGATCCAATACTAAATCAAAGGACTTGGGCTTCACTGAGAAGTATGTTACCTGGAGTTTGGGGTGCACTGATTCAGCTGGCTTTACATTGTGCTCACCATTGTCTGTTAAGAAGAATAGCAAAAATATATTCACTGAAAATGAATTATAAACTACCTCAGATCAAGGTTTTGATCTGCCAGACTGGAACTAAATGAAGAAGGACTTAGAAATATAAATGTCTGTAATGGCCTTCTCTTGTATTAATAAAATGGGAAGAATGAATGTGTTGATCTTTGCTTCCTTGAATTCTTCCTTGTAAGAGGCATTATATGGCATATGTGTGTATGCTCTGAAAAGGATAAGTGCTACAGAAATTCAAACTATAATTATTATCGGCACATTTTCTCTAGGAATAAGTGGTGCTACTTTTAAAAAATCTTTGGGAAGATATTACTCATTCCAGAAAACTATTTGCCAAGGAAAGATACACATAAAGGGTTATCAATGGACTGAGTAAACCTAGAGCAAAGACCCTTTCAGACTCTGAGTAGTTGTATCTGCATATGAAGGAGCTAATGATGTGGCCGAACAGGTAGTCAAGGCAAAGGTCTTGTCCCTGGGCTTTGCATTGTATCTCTATGTGCTTTTCTCTGCCAACTCCCACACATGATAAAATGAGAATTTTTAGGACTTTAAAGCCCTGGGAACCTAACCTCCAAAGATATTAGGTAAATAAATTACTTATTTTAAGTTTAGCCTTCAGAGATTGAAATTGGAGCAGAGGGAGAGAGAGAGAGAGCACTCACTGTAGGGAGAGTTAAGTCTATCACCAAAGGATCCAACCCCTCTCTAGGAAATGGAATCCAGAGAATAAGGACATTAGGTCCCTAGGATGATCTTGCTTTGTGTTCCAAAGAACTTGGAGCCTGGGAATTTGCTGTTAGGAATATGAGAGGTTTCAATAGCCAAATCTGTGAGACAAAGAGATTTCTGCTGATCCTATAGCAATAGATTTTTTGACTTTTCTAAAACAGTTAGAAAAAGCTAACTTACAGGCTTTAAACCCAAAGAAAAAGAGAGCATCCTAGCCAAGCCAGAAGCTGAAGGTGATGAATGAATGAATGAATGAATGAATGAATGAATGAATGAATGGATGGATGAATGAATAGCATATGTTAAGTGCTTACTATGTGCTAAACACTGTGCTAAGGGATACAAATAAAACATTTCCTACATTCAAAAACTCACATTCTAATAGAGGAGACATTATATATGAAAAGCTTCAGGTGCCGAGTCAGATGGAAAGGTCCCACAGTTTGGGTGCAGTAGCAAATGGATGGTAATGCCTTTTTAATGTTATTTCCACTGATAAAATCATATCAGTTCCTGATGTTGAACCATCTGACAATGCCAAGGACTTTGGTGACAAGAACTTTCTTTTTATAAGCCCAGTTATATCTCCATAGGAGTTGCTTCCCTGGATGATGGCTACAGAAACTGAGCTGAAGCATTGCTATTCCAAAGACTCCTGGGTTCAGCCAAGCATAGCCCAACTTTAACATAAAGTTAAAAGTCAAGAAATAGTATGGAAAAATTAGGAAACAACAAAAAGAAAAGTTGACTACAAAGCTGCAATGTTAACAGGGAAGATCAAGACAAAAACACAGAAGACAATAATGTTAAACAGCACAAGCAAAGTCTCAAAGCAAAAAAATATTACTTGGACATAAGCCCAATAAGAATTCCTGGAAGAGCTAAAAAGGGATTTTAAAAATCAAATAAGAGAGGTAGATGAAAAATTGGGAAAAGGAATGAGATGCAAGAAAATTATGAAAAGAGTCAGTGGCTTGGTCAAAGGGCAACAAAAGTGCTGAGGAAAATGACACTTTAAAAAATACTAGTAAAAGCATTAGTAAAATAATAAAAGTAAAAGTAAAAAAGGCACAATAATCCACCGAAGAGAAAAACTTCTTAAAAAGCAGAGTTGGGCAAATAGAAAAAGAAGTACCAAATCTGACTAAAGAAAGTATTTTTTTAAAAAATTATAATTGAATAACTAGAAGCTAATGACTCCATGAGACATCAAGGAACAGTAAAACAAAGTCAAAAGGATGAAAAAATTAGAAGAAAATGTGAAATATCTCATTGTAAAAAACAACTGACCTTGAAAATAGATCAAGGAGAAATAATTTAAGAATTATTGGACTATCTAAAGGCCATGATCGAAAAAAAAGCCTAGATATCATATTCCAATAAATTATAAAGGAAAGCTGTTCCAATATCTTAGATCCAGAGGGAGAAATAAAATTTAAGGAATTCATCAACCACCTCCTGAAAGAGATACCAAAATGAAAACTCCCATAAATATTATAGCCAAATACCAGAGCTCCTAGATCTAAGAAAAAATAATTCAAGTAGATAGAAAATAACAATTCAAATATTATAGAGCCACAGTCAGGATCACACAAGATTTAGTGGCTTTCACATTAAAGGAGCAGAGAGCTTAGAATATGACATTCCTGAAACTAAGGGAGCTAGGATTGTAACCAAGAATAACTTACCCAGCAAAACTGAGTACAATCCTGCAAGGGGAGAAAATGGATATTTAACCAAATAGAGGAGTTTCAAGAATTCCTGATGAAAAGGCTAAAACTGAATGGAAAATTTCAAATATAAGACTCAACAGAAGCATAAAAAGGTAAACATTAAAAAAAAGAAGTTATTATGGACTCAGCAATATTATACTGTTTATATTCCTATATAGGAAGATGGTAATTGTTAATTACTAAGAACTTTATCATTCTTAAGGCAGTTGGGAATATACATAAAAGCAAAGATGTAAGTTGACTACGATAGGTTGAATTCAAAAAAATAAAGAATTCATTCAGAAAAGGAAGAAAGGAAAGGAAGAGCAAGGAAAATTATCTCACATAAAAAAGTCATAAAAGGAAGAACTTCTATAGCAGAGGGGAAGATGGAAAGGATGATGAGCAATGCTTGAATCTTACTCTCATCAGAATTGGCTCAAAGAGGAAATAACATACATACTCAGTTGGATATAGAAATTGGTCTTACCCTACAGGGAAGTGAGAGAAGGGTGGCTGATAGAAAAGCAGGCAGATTTAAAAAGGCAGTGGTCAGAAGCAAAACAGATTTTTGAGAAGGGACAGGGAAAAAAGGAGGAGAGAAATATAAAGAGGGGAAAAAATAGGATGGGGAGAAATATACAGTTAGTGATGGTAACTGTGAATATGAATGGGATGAATTGCCAGTAAAATGGAAATGGTAGCAGAATGGATTAAAAACCAGAATCCAATAAGGTGATTTTTTTTTTTATAAGAAACACACTTGAAACAGAGACACACACAGATTTAAAATAAGGCGCTGAAGTGGAATCTATTACGCTTCAAGTGAGGTAAAAAAAAAAAAAAGAAAAACAAAGATAGCAATCATGATTTCATACAAGGTAAAAGCAAAAAAAAAGACAACTAGGATAGCTACATTTTGTTTAAAAGTACCATACACAATGAAGAGATCAATGTCAGTGAGAGGATCATGATAATATCACTAGAAGACATCAGCAGCCTTACGACACCGGAAGCATGAATTACCCACTCCACATATGTGCCTTGCTTAAAAATAGGGTTTTAAAGCTGGAAGGAGCCTTGAAGATCATCTGGTACAACCCCCTCACTTTATAGCTACAGAAAACGAAGAACCTAAATTACTTGTTCAAGGCCACTTTGAAGTAAATATTAAAGAGCTAACATTACAACAAGCATCTTCTGACACCAAGTCAAATGAATGTCCCCTCCTCTACACCACTGCAATACGGCTCAGAAAACAGCATAAATCATGCTTAAATGCTTGTTAGTCAGTAATTTCCCCTTTCTAGTTCTTGTTCCAGAAGACCACCTTTCTCACTCATTATGAAATGACATTCTTAACAAGGTATAACAGACTTGTAGCCCATAATGAAGAAGAGGAGGAAAATAAAGGGAACAAAGAAAATAAGCTTTTGTTCCTTAATTTTCTCGTGATTTCAAGCCCCATGTATTGGAGAAGACAAATGGAAACAGATAATAGCAACTGGAAAAAAAGAGTAAGCCAGGGATGAGACAATACTAGAAAAGGGACTTATCATGAGGTTGAGTCAAATATCAGTGGTATGGAACAGCCCATGGTCATGGCCTCTGTGTTCTCTGTCTGTCTGTCTGTCTGTCTGTCTGTCTGTCTCTCTCTCTCTCTCTCTCTCTCTCTCTCTCTCTCTCTCTCTTTCTCCATATCTCTCCGTCTCTCTCTGCCTCTATCACTCTTTCCATCTTTCTCAGTCTCCCTGCCTGGTGCATCTGAATCAGTAAAACAGCAAGTTATCCCAACCAACTTGCAAAAGTTACATCAATCTGTTCCATCCCCATCAGTACTCCCCATTATGCCTCTGCACATAAGTGGAATTCACATAGCAGTGACACGTCAGCCTTTAAAATGCTGACGTATTTTAAAAGGAGTATTTCTTTACAAGAATTTCTCTCATCATCAATAAAAGTGTAAATATATCTTTAGTGTTTAAAGACTTTTTAACATCGTCTTCCTACTCATAATCCCTACCTGGGTACTGGTTTTCTTTAGCAACACTGAAATGTCTCTTCAGCGAATGGAAAGAAAGAGAAAACCAAGAGTCAGAGTCATTCCCTTTAATGTCCACTGAGTGGGCCATGCCCCCCAGCTTAGTGACCAAAATCCTTTTTTTGCATACAACTTTGCCTACCCTTCTTGTAACCAAAAAACCAATAAGGTCATCCTAAAGTGGTCAAGTCTTTCAAATCCAAAGTACATATGATGGGCAGAAAGTAAACAGGACATTCAACCCATGTTCAAATGGGGTGCACTCCAATCTAATCCATGCACACACACACACACACACACACACACATATACAAATTCTTCTTCAAAAGTCAAGTTTAAATGAAAGAGAAGAAAGAAAAAAAAATGAAGGATTCAAGAAAGGGCACCAACAAATGTTATTCATTCATGAGTAGAAGGAGTATTTGGCAGCTCTCTTCCCTCTCTAATTTGCTTTGCTGGTCCCCTGTTGTGCTTGGGCAGGCTTACTCATGCAGATGTATATCTATATAGATGTATATACAAACATACATACTAATAACCAATTCAGAATATTCTTCCTGATTTCTCTCTGGGAGAAGAGAAAGAATCCATCTCCTGGGATTACGTCCTGATATAATCCTAATGTCCACTTTCCAATAACAAAATTTACCTTCAAGATGTCAAAACATAGTAATATATGGATAATGTATTGGGCTTAGACTCAAGAAGATCTAGATTCAAACCTGGCTTCACAATATGTGGCCTAGAGCAAGTCATTTAACCTCTCTGGGTCTCAGTTTCCTCATCAGAAAAATTAGGGTCTATCACCAAATGGCCTCTGAGGTCCATTCCAGCTCTAAGCCTGGAAATTGCATAATCTTATAAGACCACTGAGCATCTGGGCTGAGCTGAGGGTTGACAGGGAAACAGCATAACTGAGGTCAATTGAGGAACATTTTATTATTTTGTGGAGGTATTTTTTAAAATACATTTTCTTGTTTGTTAGATATTGTTCGGAAACTATTTTGCCATTTAACAATACAATCAACTGGCATCTTCGGTACGTTTGTTTTGTTGGTGTTTGTTAGAGTTGGGAACTCTAGTTCCCAGGACCCCTGAAGGACAAAGTATTTCATGTGTATTCCAGACACCTGCCCTGAGGTTCTAACAAGAAGAAAATGAATACAGCATAATAGTTATTGTATGCAGTACTTACATAAGAGAATATAAGTGAATGAGAAGAAGCAGAGCAGCCTACCCACCCCATGTGCACCACAGGAAAGATGGCAGGCTTGACAATACTCAGGCACTTCAGAGTCATGATGAAATATTATTCCTGATATCATATGTGGGGATCATTATATCCTTATCCTATATAATAATGTATAGGAATATACTATACTATTATATATAGAATATAATAATTTAAAGTAATATATTAGGTATATCTAGGCATGCAGAACAGAATGAAGGAAGGAAGGGTAAGCTCTTTGAAGGCAAGAATTTTGTCATGTTTTTCACATTTGCATCTCTAGCACCTGCCAGAGTGCCTCATGGGAAGTTGTCACCAGCAGCACAAAAAAGAAATAATAGGAAGAGGAGCTAAGAGAGTGGATGACAAATGCTTAACATTTGTTTAGTTCAGTTTTTAACATTTTTATCTTATGTTTTGAGTTCCAAATTCTGTTCCTCCCCCCTCCCTGAAGTAGTAAGCAATCACATATAAGTTATTACCTATGCAATTATGTGAACCATTTCCATACAAGGAGACATGAATAAAGAGAAAAATGAAAGACAGAAAGTGAAAAATAGCAATTAAATTAAACAATATCAGTTCTTTCTCTGGAAACAGATAGTGTACTTCATCATTAGTCCATTGGGATTCTCTTGGATCACCTTATTTCTCAGGTTAAGTCATTCACAACTCTTCATGAAACAACATTGCTGTCACTATGTACATCATTCTCCTGGTTCTGTTCACTTCACTATGCATCAGTTCATTTAAGTCTTTTCACATTTTTCTTAACATTCATTTTTAAAATTTTGAGTTCCAAATTCTCTGTCTTCCTCTCTTACCATTTGCCTTATTGATAAGGCAAGCAATTTGATATGTTATAAATGAGTAGTCATGCAAAACATTTCCTTGTTAGTCATGTTATAAAAGAAAACATAGATCAAAAATGGAAAGAAAAAGCTCAAGAAAAATAAATAAAGTTTTAAAAAAGTATGCTTCAGTCTGTATTCAGACACCATCAGTTCTTTGTCTGGGGGATGGGTAACTTTTTTCATCATTTGTCCTTCAGAGTTGTCTTGGATCATTGTACTGCTGAGAATACCTAAGTCGTTCATAGCTGATCATCTCACAACATTGCTGTTACTTTATACATAGTATATTTCACTTTGCCTCAACTCATGTAAGATTTTTTCTGAGAGAACTGTGCTCATCATTTCTCATAGCACAATAATACTCCATCACAATCACATAACATAATTTGTTCAGCCATTCCCCAGTTGATAGGCATCCTTCCAATTTCCAACTCCCTGCCTCCAGAAAAGAGCTACTATAAATATTTTCACACATATAGGTTCTTTTCCCTTTTGTTTTTTTATCTCTTCTTAGATACAGACCTAGTAATGACACTGCTATGTCAAGGGTATGAACAGTTTTATAGCCCTTTGAGCACAGTCCATAATTGCTCTAAAGAATGATTGAATCAGTTCACAACTCCATCAACAATGAATTAATAGCTCATTTTCCCACATCCCCTCCAACATTTGCCATTCTCATTTTCTGTCCTATTAGCCAATCTGTAGGTATGAGGTAGTACTTCAGAATTGTTTTAATTTTCATTCCTCCAATCAATAGTGATTTAGAGCAGTTTCTCATATGGCTATAGATAACTTTGATTACTTCATCTGAAAACTGTTCATATTTCTTGATCACTTAATTGATCAGTGGTTTTTTTTTTATAAAGTTTTTATTCATTTCACTCTATATTTGAGAAATAAGAATTTTAGAGAAACTTGTTTCAAAATTTTTTCACAGTTGTGATTGCTATTTGTATTTCCCTCCATCTTGTTTCCCCATATACACACTCTCTTTATTCTGTTCTCCTTCCTTTCACCCTGTCCCTCCTCAAAAGCTTTTTTTTTCTTCTGGTTACTGCCTCTTCCATCTATCCTCCCTTCTATCACCCCCCTTTCTCTTCTCCTTTTCCCCTCCTACTTTCCTATAGGGTAAGATAGATTTCTGTACCCAATTGAGAATGTATGTTATTCCCTCTTTGAGGCAATTCTGATGAGAGTAAAGTTCACTCACTCTCCCCTACTTTCCCCATCTTCCCCTCCACTATAAAAGCTTTTTCTTGCCTCTTTTATGTGGTGTAATTTATCCCATTTTCCCCCTCCCTTCCCTTTCTCCCAGTGCATTCCTCTTCCTTACCACTTTACTTTATTTTTTTAGATAGCATCCCTTCATATTCAACTCATACCTGTGCCTTCTGTCTAATCTATACTCCTAACTTCTCTAATAATGAGAAAGTTTTTATGAGTTACAAGTATCATCTTCCCACATAGGAGTATAAACAGTTTAACCTTGTTAAATCCCTTATGATGTCCCTTTCCTGTTTGCTTTTTTATGCTCCTCTTGAGTCTTGTATCTGAAAGCCAAATTTTCTATTCAGTTCTGGTCTTTTCATCAAGAATGCTTGAAAGTCCTCTATTTCATTGAAGTTTCATTTTTCTCCTGAAGGATTATACTCAGTTTTGTTGAGTAGGAGATTCTTAGTTGTAATCCTAACTTTTTTGCCCTCTGGAACATCATATTCTAAGTCCTCCAATCATTTAATGTAGAGCTGCTAAATCTTATGTTATCCTGACTGTGGCTTCACAATACTTGGATTACTTCTGGATACTTGCAATATTCTCCCCTTCACCTGAGAGCTCTGGAATGTGGCTACAGTATTCCTGGGAGTTTTCATTTGGAGATATCTTTCAGAAGGTGATTGGTGGACTCTCAATTTCTATTTTACCCTTCGGTTCTAGAATATCAGGGCA
Organism: Notamacropus eugenii; assembly: GCF_028372415.1. NCBI lineage: Eukaryota > Metazoa > Chordata > Mammalia > Diprotodontia > Macropodidae > Notamacropus > Notamacropus eugenii. Next base: position 176,927,616 of record NC_092873.1, on the reverse strand, counting down.
GTTTTCCTTGATAATTTCTTGAAAGATGATGTCTAGACTCTTCTGGCTTTTGGGCAGTCCATCAATTTTTAAATTATCTCTCCTGGATCTATTTTCCAGTTCAGTTGTTTTTCCAATGAGATATTTCACATTATCTTTTATTTTTTCATTCTTTTGGTTTTGCTTTATTGTTTCTTGATTTCTCATAAATTTTCTCATAGCTACCATTTGCTCGATTCTAATTTTTAATTAAATTTTTGTTTTATTTTCTTTGGTGAGATTTGTACTTTTTTCCATTTGGTCAATTCTACTTTTTTTTTCTTGAATGAATTTTTTGTGTTTCTTTTCCCATTTGGCCAATTCTTTTCAAGACATTATTCCCCTCATTTGCTTTTTATATCTCTTTTACCATTTGGCCTGTTCTATTTTTTTAAGTTGTTATTTTCTTCGGTATTTTTTTGTGTCTCCTTTACCAAGCCTTTGATTCTTACCATGATTTTCTTGCATCACTCGCATTTCTCTTCCCAATTTTCTTCTACCTCTCTTACTTGGTTTTCAAAATCCTTCTTGAGCTCTTCTATGGCCTGAGAATAATTTATATTTTTCTTGGAGGTTTTGGATGTAGGACCTTTGACTTTGTTGTCTTCTTCTGAATGCGTGTTTTGATCTTCCTTGTCACCATAGTAACTTTCTATGTCTAGCATTTTTTTCTGTTGTTGCTCGTTTATTCAGTCTATTTTTTAACTTTTAACTCTTTGTTAAAGTGGGACTCTGCTTCTAGGGTCGAGAGCAAACTGTCTCAAGCTTCAAGGGTTTTGTGCAGCTGTTTTCAGAGATACTTCTAGGGACCTGTAAGTTTTCAGTTCTTCCAAGATGATATAATCTAAGGAGAAGTGCATTTATTACTCTCCTGGCCTGTGCTCTGGTGTGTGAGTGACCATAAGCATTGTTTTGTGCCCTGGAACTGTGTCAAGGGTCCCTTCTCCACTGCAGCCCGTAAGCTCTAGTGTGCTAAACTCCTCCTTGTCTTGGGACTGCCACAAAGGACTGTGACACAGATCTGAGTATGGCCAAAGCAACATAGTCCTGCCCCCAGTGCCAGGAAAAAGACCCCTGTAATAATCTCCTTCTGATCAGTTGTTCAACCCCCTTACCATCTATAGGTTGAAAGTTATGAAAGTAGACCCTGCTACTGCTTATTCAGTGGCCCCAAGGCTTGCTCCTGGTTTGCTGGGGCCCAGTCTATGCTGGTGCAGCCAGTGCTAGATTGTGCTCCACTTTCATCCAGGTGTGGCAGACCTTTATTGCCAACCTTCTAAATTGTCCTTGGCTGGAAAATTATTTCACCCTGTCCTTTTGTGGGTTCTGCTGCTTCAAGAATTGTTTTTATGGCATTATTTAAAGGTATTCAGTGGGCCTTAGGAGAGAGCTCATGTGAGTCACTGCCTTTTTCCCACTATCTAGGGTCTGCCTCAATGGGCTGTGTTTTCAAACAAAAATTGCATAATCCTCTCAAGCTGAACTTGGAGTCAGGAAAATCCTGAGCTTGAGCCTTGCCTCAGGTATTTCCTATGCGATCCAGAGCAAGTCATTTAACTTCTCTGTGCCTCAGTTTCTTCATCTGTAAAGTGGAGGTAATCTCTCTCCCAGGGCTGATGTGACCAGATGAGATAGCACATGTAAAGTTGTTTTACAAACCTTAAAGCACTGTATAAATGCTAGCTGTTGTTATTGTTATTGCTGCTGCTATTATCTGGAATGTTGCAGAAGGCAGTCTGCCTCAGGTCCAGGTTACACTAGGTGATCTCAAGATCTTTTTCAACTTTGAGCCTGACTATGTGCAATCCATTAGTTTAACTGGTTTCTCTTCGCGACCCAGTGCCTCAAGATTTTGGGACCTACAGCCATCTAGTGAGGGAAATATAGGACATTGATTATAGCATCTTTCAAGTTAGAGTCAGAATTTTTAAATTTTTATTGATATCTTTTGTTTACATATCAAGTAGATTTCCCCCATCACTCTCTCCCTGTCCAACAGAGTAATCCCTTACAGCAAAGTTTTTTTTGAAAGAAAAGGACAACAACAAAACCAATTAATATAAAAAAAAACTCTGATATTATATGTAGTTTTTCAAATCCACAAACCCCCTCACCCCTGCAAGAGAGGAAAGGGAAGTGCAGTTTCATATCCCTTCAAGCTTGTTTTTTGAAATTTTGAAACATTCATTTTCCATTTTTTTTGTTCTTTTATTTACTTCATTGTAGTCACTGTGTATATTGTTTTCCTCGCTCCGCTTACTTCATCAGTTCATACATGTCTTCCTAAGCTTCTCTGTATTTATCATTGTCATCATTTCTTATAGCACAATAATACTCCATTATATCCATGTACCACAGTTTCTTTAGGTATCCTCCAATTGGTGGGTATCTACTTTGTTTCCAATTCTTTGCTACCACAAAAAATTGCCACTAAAAATATTGATTTACAAAGTATTTTTGCAAATGACCTCCTTGGGATATATTCCTGTACTCCCTCATTTTATGGATGAGAAAACTGAGGCCCAGAAAAATGACATGACTTCCCTGATAATGACAGAGCCAGGACTTGTATTTCCTAACTCCCTCTCCAATGCTTTTTTCACTACCCACACCCATTCAGACTCTGACATTATATTAGCTTATCCTACCTACTATCTATAGGGCCGGAACTATTTACAATTTGCTGCTAGAACTTTCTCAGATGAGAAGTTAGACTTTGAGTTCCAGATAATATTATCATATCAAAATTTTTTTGTTGAAAGCAAAAAATAATCCAGATCACAGCACAATGACCCTATGACTACATTTTTTTTAAAGTTCCCTTTTTTGGTAAATATGGTAGACCTAACTTAGCTGGTACAGGTTACCCTTGCCTGTCTTAGGTCCAACTTGTTATTTGGTCTTTGGTCTCTACTATATACAGTTGCTTTGATTTTTGGTCTATAGGATATCAAATTTGTAGAGTAAAAATGCGTTTTATAATATATTATGTTAAAAGTAAGATAGAGTATATATACACACATACACATACACACACACACACACACACATACACACACACACACACACACACACATATTATACCACCAACCAATTAAGAAGAACCTTACTGATCTTCTCTCTCTCTCTCTCTCTCTCTCTCTCTCTCTCTCTCTCTCTCTCTCTCTCTCTCTCAGAGAAGGGCAAATTTATGTGACCTACAGAAGAAAAGACCTATAAATATAAGAATTCTAATATTTAAATATCTTTAAACAAGGACATTGGATCTGAAATGGAAAATGATACATTATCCAAATACGTCTCCACTCAGTGTAGCCCAGCATAACTCATTTCTTGACCCTGAATTGATGCCCATTTATACTTCAAAACTGTAGGAAATAAATCTGACAGCACTATTTGATGTTTACATGAAAATGGGCTTCAAAGACAGCAGCATGTCCCTGCTCATTTTGTGGCAACAGATTGGCAGCAGAAAGTGATTATGCCTCTGATTACCTGTGTCCATTGTTACCACAGTTTCATTTCAAGCTTTTAAAAAATTTAATCATTGTCTTTTGTTGGTCAGCACAATGGTGCAGAGGGCCTGCAGAACGTGTGGAAACAGCCTCCCACAATACGGGTAAGTAAGTGGCCAGTGTAATTGAAAAACAGACTGAATCTACTGGACCTTTGTAATGAAATAAACCTTGAATAAAAGAATAAAATGTCATCAATGGCTGGATGTGTATTGTTACTTTGAAGCCGTTCCCAGCTACCGCCACCATCAGATCAGAGTAGAAGCTAACACCCACTACTTTAAATAATTATTGGATTATTTTTTCTCATTATTTATCATTCAGGCTATTCTGAGCACCACCCCACTTGATGTCATAATTAGTCCCCTGATAAACCTTTTGGAAAATAAAGGGCTCTGGCTTTGTTGCATTAGAACTATGAGAACGAGCAGTGGGAAAACAGGGGAAATAATTTGATCTCCTTTCCATACCCAAGGAGCTGAACTTGTTTTTAGACATCAATTATAAAGAAAATGTCACTTTTTCTGATTTGGATTTGCCATAACCGCATAGAAGTAGGGAAGAAATGTAGCTAGGAAATGTTCCTACTAAGCTAGATTCCCCCACCCTTTTCTATTGGGATATTCCTTGGAAAGCCAATAAAAAATCAATTAATATTGCAAGCACTCATTAGAAATGAGAGTAAGTAAATGAGTAAGCTCTTTCCTTTGGGGAGGTTGATAGGGATAACCACAAAGGAAGATTCAGTGGAAAGCCAGGCTACAAATGTTACTTTATGAATTATGGTGGAAACTTTGGTCAGAGAGTCACTTGTGAGTCAAAGGGCACATTCATACTTGGTGGGGGATTTTCCTCATTCTTTTGGTTCATAGTCCCTACTTGGGAAACATAGAAAAACAAAGACATGTTGAGAGAAAGAGAGAAAGAGAGAGAGAGAGAGAGAGAGAGAGAGAGAGAGAGAGAGAGAGAGAGAGAGAGAGAGAGAGCGAGCACATGTACATCAGTATCCTGAGAGACTACCCACTTGCAATAACATAGTTCACAACTTTGCGTAACCTGGCCCCAAATAATCTATAGAGTCTGATTTCCCATCATTCCCCTCATGGACTCTATGCTTTAGCTAGATGGGCCTATACAACATTCTGCCTCCTACTTCCATACCCTTGCACAGACCATCCTTCATGTCTGGATTGCTACAATTGCTTTCTGTCTTGAGTTCTGCCTCTTTGAAATTCTATTTCTGCTCAAGATTCAGAGCAGATGCCACCTCCTTCCCACAAACAAACTTATAAGTGCTTCCAATTACTCCTAGTAAATTGATTTTGTATATATTTGGTAAGTAACTCACCCCTGTACTATTGCTCCCTCCTCCCCACCCCAGCCCCACTCACAGTACCTGCACATTAGGTGCTTAATAAATGCTCCTTGAATTAAAATGAATTCTAAGGTAAAATTTTATCAAAGGATCAAAGAATGTGAAACGAGTCCTTTGAAAACAAAGTCAACCTTCAATGAGCTGCTTCTTCCCAATGACCCATATGTGTCTCAATCACTTAGTGATGAGTAGACCAGGCCACTTAGTCACGGCATCATGATATGTAACTTAGTCATGATATCAGCAGGAATTGCTTCTTGCAGTTTCTCATTATCTCAGTTCTACATGGCACAGGCTGTTCACCATAGCAGCCACTGCTATAGTATAAATACCAGTATCCTGTATACAGAAAGTTCTTGCTTTAGGTAAATGCAAATTACATAAATTAGATTTTACATAAAGAATTCTGAAAGAAATCTGTATTCTAATTCCAATTTAAAAATTAGCATCTAATTTAACAGATGAGGAACTAAGCCAAATAGTTAAGTGACTTGCCCAGGGTTGTACAGCTAGCAAGTGTTTGAGGCTGGATTTCAACTCATTAAGTTGGGTCAAACTGACTCCAAGCTCAGTGCTCTATTGACTGTACCACCTAGCTGCTCTTTGTCATTAATAGTAAGGCACTGGTTTATGTACTCCTTCATTCCTAAAGTAGAGAAGTTTCATAATGATAATGGCATTCTTTTCGATATTCTACTTCTTCTATAATTATATAATGTCCCAGGTCACCTTCCCCACCTGGATGACTTTAACGAAAATGCAAAAGTGGTCTACCTTCCCCCTAACACTATAGTCCTCATTATTATAACCCATGAATCAGGGAGCAATTTTGAATTTCAAGGGGCATTATTTACACACTACATTTATTCAGGCAGTTACAACTTTGCATATACATAAGGACTTGACATTGCGAGATTTCTAGAAGTCCTATAATATTTGCCATGCAATCTGGGATATTGGTAAGACATGGAAAGATGTAATAGAAACATGTATAAAAAGACTTTGAAGGGGGGGAAATGTGCTCACAGTTCATTCCCAATTTTTGTGGATTTGATAAAGATGAAATATTCAAAGAAGTGAGTCACAATTATAAAAGTAGTGTAAGCATTAGAGCTAGAAGTAAATGAGAATGATGCAGAGGATTTAATTGAGCCTCATAGAGAAGAATTATAGTATGATGATATGATTGAGCTGTGAGCCACAATGATTGCAGAAGAAAGACAAGCTTCAGAACCCGAAGTTGAACCAAAAAAGATGACAATGAAACAAGGCAGTTTCAAAGGAAGAAACCCAAACTGTGAGCAGCCATGTGAAAAAAAAACTCCAAATCACTAATAATTAGATATATTCAAATTAAAGCAACTCAAGTTTCACCTCACACAACTCAGACTGGCAAAGCTGACCCCCAAAAAAGTAAAATGACAAATATTGGAAGGGTTCTAAGAAAACGGGTACTTGAATGAGCTTTAATGCTTTGGTAGAGCTGTGAATCGGTCCAAATATTCTGAAAAGCAATTTGGAAATATGCTTAGAAAATTATCAGGCACCACTAGGAGGCCTATAACCCAAAAAGATCAAAGAAAGTGCAAAAGGATTTATATGTATCAAAATATTTATAGCAGTTCTTTTTGGAGTGGAAAAAACTAGAACTGAGGGGGTATCCAATGGTTGGGGAGTGTCTAAACATATTACGTTATACGAATGTCATAAAATACTTGTGCACTTTAAGAAATTATAAAAGGAGTGATTTCAGAGAAACCTGGAAAGACTTCATACACTGATATAAAATTAAATGAACAGAACCAGGTGAATAATTTATACTCCACCAACCACACTGTAAGGACAAACAACTTTGAAAGACTTGAGAATTCCAATCAGCACAACGACAAGAGATGATTTCAAAGGGCCTGTGATGATATATGCTACCCACATCCAGCCAGGGAGGTGATGAATTCAAAATGAGAATGAGACAAATATTTCTGAACAAGGACAATGAAGGAATTAGTTTTGTTTGACTATGAATATTCTTTACAGCTATGAGTTTCAGGGACATACCTGCAGTTCTAGTGAGCAGTGAGGCATATACATGAAGACATTAGGAACATTAGCAGGAGGTAAAGGGGGAGCTAGGTAGATACAGTGGGCCTGTAATGAAGTCAGAATATTGGGGCTGGGGGCAGGTCTATTAGGACTCCATCAATTTCAGTCATGCTGACTCTTTGTGACCCCATGTCAAATTTTCTTGGCAGAGATACTAGAGTAGGTTGTCATTTTCTTCTCCAGTTCACTTTTACAGATGAGAAAACTGAGGCAAACAGGATTAAATAACATACCCAGGGTCACACAGCTAATAAGTATCAGAGGCCAAATTTGAACTCAGGTCTTCCTGATTCTAGTCTATTCATCCTATCAACTGTAACACCTAGCTGCCCATCAAGAAACATGTTTAACGTAATAGTAGCAGGCCTGAAACAGATACCTTTCTTTTTCTTTTTGTTTTTTAGTGCAGCAGATTGATCATAGCATAGAGGACTACTCATAGGAAAGACTAACAAAATTAGCAAGACAAAATATTTTCAAAAATGGAATCTACAACCGTGAAGAAATTGGGAAAGAGGTGATTTCATAGAGACATTGAAAGTCTTATATTACCTGTTGCAGAGTGAAGTGAGCACAGCCAGAAGAACAGTTTCATATTGTAATATCAATGTTATAAAAACAATTTTTAAAATTTGTGTAAACTGATAAAGAACAGAATTAATAGACCTAGGAGAATAATTTATATAATAACAACAATGCTGTGTGAACTTTGATCAATACAAGGACTATCCACGAATCCAAGAGCCAGTGAGGAAACATAATCCATTTCTTGCCAGAGAGAATGAGATATTTTTGCCACAACCAGTGAGACAATTTTTTCACTTGACTATAAATATTTGCTATAAGGATTTTTTCTTTTTTTTTTTTTAATGCGGTGTGTGTTTGTCCTTCACTGCCAAAGAAGACCATCCCATCAAAGAAATGATGACATGACTTGTACTTGACTTTGTTTTGAGTGAGGGAGGGCTGCGCAGGTCACCAGCCTCACTTCTCCTCCAGAGTCATCTGGATCCAGTGACCAGATATTCATGAGGATGACTGGAGATGACCCAGGCTGAGGCAGTTGGGGTGAAGTGACTTGCCTGAGGTCACATAGCTAGTTAGTGTCAAGTGTCTGAGGTGAGATTTGAACTCAGGTCCTCCTGACTCCTGCACTGGTGCTCTACCCACTGCAGCACCTAACTGTCCCATTCTCTAATGGAGTAGAGAATAAGGGGATGAGGAGGTAGATATTTTTAATATTGTTCATTTAATTTTTTAAAAAGCAATTAGAAGTTATATGGTGATATGGTGCAAACTGTCAGATTCATGTCCCATCAAAACCTGTGTCTTCTGAGAGTATTCAAGGAACTAAATAAGAAAAAATAAATAAATAATTCTTGGATGTGAATTGGTTTTGTTCTGAGGGTTTGACAATGAGAAAGAGATGAGGGGGCAAAACGCAGTAGTGTAGAAAAAAAGGAAGAAGGGATAATCTTTGCTATTTCTCATAATCGGGGTGTTTGAGAAGTAGAGTATACAAACATAAAGGGAAGGATGAGAGAGTAGATTTCAGATGTACCTCACTTTTACTGAAAATGGTCAAAAATAAAATGTGATACAGAAATACATCACACTCAACTGGGAAATAATCAGCGATTGCTTTGTGGTTAAGAGAGAGGATGATACCTGCGAGGGAATAGCTACTGTAAGCTAAATAAACTTCTTATTCCTTGAGGGAAGATTAAAAGGAAAACAAAAAGAAAATAACGGGAACCTAAAAGGATACCTGTCAATTGAACAACAGCTAAGCAAATTGGGATATATCAATGTAAAGGGATATTATTGCATGTAAGAAATAACAAAATACAAGCTTATTTCAGAGAATTCTAGGTAGCATGAACTGATGCAGAGTGAGGTGAGCGGAGTCTGAACAATTTATACAAGGACAGCCATGATATACAGAAAAACAACTCTGAAATATTTAAGAGCTCTGATGGATGCTGTGAGCAACCATGTATTGAGAAGACCTATGATGAAGTATGTTTATTAAGTACAAGGTACAGGCACATAATGTTGGAAATGGCCCCAGGGTGGGTTCATTTTGCTTAACTATGCTAATTTGTTACAAATTTGTTTGGTTTTTTTTTTCATTTTTAACTTGGGGGTGGTGGGTGGGTAGCAATAGTGATATCCAAAAAAACCATTAAAATACATTTAATGCACACAGGAGGCAGAAGAAAATTCAAAACAAAATATAAAGTAGGATTGTTTTGAAAGCAATATGTGGAATATATGTTTATGTATATGTATGTATGGATACTTTTACAAAATTAGCAATATGAAATAGAGATCCATGGTCTCATATATAACCCCCTTTTAGCGTTCTATATCTATATATATGAAAATATTGTTAAGTTCAAAATTTTAAAAATTAAAAACAAAAACAAAAAGAAACCTGAGAAGATTAGGATGTATGTGTACTCATGAACTCTGAATAAGAAAACTAAGGATTTAGGATCAGGACATAATGCCTATGAATTTATGGTTCCCTCTACTGTTTACTGATTTTTTTTCAGTTTAGACCTGTACAGTGGGTAATAACAGATCCCCATTGCTAAGGAGGAAAAGAGAAGGCAGCCTTTAATTTTCCATGGGGATTCTCCCTATTTGAATGTAAGGTCCATTTCTTGCCATTTTTCAGTCCCTCCTGGGGAAAGCTTAATGTGCTGCTCTGGAGTGCAGATCTATCTGGATGATGTCATTATATTTGGGAAGATTTTGGGAAAACATGAAGACTCCTGCAGGTGTCACATTGACTGGGAACTGTAGGTCGAAAACATCAGTTAAGAGAGAAAAAAAAGTAGAGAGAACAAAATACAAACCAATAACCCTAATGAACATGGAAGTTTTAAAAAATTTTAACATTAGCAAATAGACTATTTTAGAAACATGATGCATGTTATCAGGTTGAGGTTATACCAAGAATTCAGGTTTGGTTCAGCAGAAAATATTATAGGTATAATAAGTTATGCTAATAATATAAAAATAAAAACCATATGACTATATCCACAGATTCTTGGAAAGGCTTTTGATAAAATCCTATTTCTGTTAAAGATTTTAAAAATCACAGGAACAAGTGAATTTTTCCTTAATATAGAAAATAATAGCAATTGAAATACAAGAGAAATATGTGATGGAGAAAAGGTAGAGGCCTTACCAATAAGATCAGTGATAAAGCAGGAATGTCCATTATCACCACTACTATTTAAAATAGTGCTATCTATGCTAGCTATAGCAATAAGAAAAGGAAATTAAAGGAATAAGCAAAGGCAAAAAAGGAAAACAAAATTATGACTTTCTGTCAATGATATGTTGACACACTTAAAGAATCCTAAAGAGTAAGCTACAAAATTAATTCAAACATTAATTTCAACAAAGTTGCAATATATAAAACAAATCCACATAAATCATCAGTATACCTGTAAATTATCAACAAAATCTAACAGGAAGAGCCAGAAAGAGAAACTTCATTCAAAATAAGCTACATAGAATCTGTAAGGTATTTGGGAGTATATCTATCACGATTTACCAAAAACTGTATTAATCTATTAAACACTTGTGGAATAAAGACAGACCCAAATAATTGGAAAATACTAACTGCAAATGGGTAGGCCAAAGCAAAACAGTTAATATAGCAATGCCACCTTATTTATTTATTCAGTTCTGTATTAATCAAACTCCCAAAAGAATGTTTTATGGAAGTAGAAAAAATAATAATAATGAAATTCATCTAGAGAAACAAAAAGTCAAGAATCTCAAGGCAATAATGAAAAAAGTGGAAGTACCAGATTTCAAACTATACTATAAGGCAGTAATCTTTAAAACAATATGGCATTCTTTTCAAAAAGTGGTTGATCCTTGGAATATAACATTTAGAAGCAAATAAACACAATAGGAGAGTATTTAATAAACCCTAAGACCTTGGTTACTAGGAGAAGGATTTACTCATTATTTGACAAAAAATGCTGGGAAAACTGAAAACCGCTCTGGCAAAAAGTTTAAACCAAAGTCTCACAATATACATCAAGAGAAGTTCCAAATGAACACACAATCTAAGACATAAAAGGTCACATCATAAACAAACTAAAGGGGCAAAAAAGAAACTACCATTTATATCTATAGATAGGGAAGGATACAACACTAAGCAAGGGACAGACAGGATCACACAAGATAAAATGGATATTTTTGATGACATAAAATGTAAAAGTTTTTACATAAAAATAAATCTGAATTAAAATGGAAGTAGGTAATTGGGAATGGGGAATCTTGTAGCAAATTTCATTATTAAGAGTCATATATCTTACATGTAAGGTATGTAAGAAACTGATTTAAATTTATAAGACTAAGAACTATTTCCCAATAGATAACAGCCAAAGGTACGAACAGGCAATTTTCAAAGGAAGAAATCCAAGCTATCAACAACTATTCAAAAAAAATTTTTCTAAATCATTAAAGCAAATCTGTAGTTCCACCTCACAGCCATCAAAGTAGCAAAGATGACAAAAGAGGAAAAAGACAAACATTGGAGGGCCTATGGGAAAAAGAGGGACATTGATGCATTCTTTGCTGGTGGAGATGTAAGTTGGTCCTCTGACTCCAGCCATTCTGAAAAGCCATAGGAATTATGACCAAAAAGTTACTAAACTGTGTAAACCCTTTAACTCATTGATATTACTGGTAGTCCTATACCCCCAAAGAAAGAGCAAAATGACGCATATGTACAAAAATATTTATAGCCGTTCTCATGGTAACCAAAAATTAGAAACTAAGGAGATATTCTTTTATCTGTGATTAGATAATGACTCACTGACAGTCAACCAACAACCACAATTATTAAGTCCCCGTTATTCACCAAGTATTGTGCTAGGTGCTGGATAAGTGCAAAAGTTGGATGTCATCATGTGAATTCAGTATATACATCAGAGGTTAAGAAGAAACAACCCAAAAGAAGATGTGTTATACCATAGACCCCATTCATAGTGATCCCCACTGAAAGAGTGAAGATCTCTGACTCAGAAAGAACAAAGACCCATTGGCCAAAATAACTTCATTCCTCTAAAACATAGCTCCTTTCTTCGATTGAATAGGGTTCACCAGCAGGGAGCTCAGTTGAAGCATGAGGAAATATGAAATTAAATTTTCCAGGGGGGAAATAGAAAGATATACAATGTGTGTGTGTGTGTGTGTGTGTGTATATATATATATATATATATATATATATACACACACACACGTAGATATAGATGACATAGATATAGATCATACCTGGTGCTGTTTCCCTCCCTCCCAACTTAACCTGATGCATAGGTTACTTTTTGCTCATATAACCTGCTTCCATACAAGTGTGTGACATTACTAGAAAAAGTGCTAGATTTGGAGTCAAAGGCCCTAGCTCTGTCTGTTCTCTGACTCGGAGCAAGTCCCTTTCCCTCTCTGAGTTTCCTCATCTATGAAATAAGGCAAGTATATCATAAAAGCAACTTGTTCTGTATAGTCCTTACCTCACAACAATCCTATAAGGTAGATTTGGCAAGTATATTCATTCTCACAGTTTGGGTGCCAGAGGTCAACTCCTAACTTGAGTTCTAGGGCTTTACTCTTAAAAGTGTAGGTCATGGGCCCCTACCAGTGTGTTTCCCATTAAGAGTTTACCAGTAATTACAATTAGCTCAAAGCAAAGGCATCTGCTTAAGATGGTATAATAAGAACAGTAGCTACAAAACATTTTCCCATGAAACTTGGAGTGCACCCATCCACAAATGTACATTGTATACAAGGGAAGAGTGCAGTGTTAGCAGCATATGTACATAATGAACATATGTGACCAAGGCAGCTTAAAGCTGGTATTACACATCCTGGAGTTCTTTTTCTTCTTGTAGAGTGCACCATCTCTATGGGGTGGGTTGCTCATCTGGATTCCCAGGTTTCTCTCTGCAACTCAGCTCTTAATTGATAGGGCTAGTTCTCTCTTGAGTCCAGAGTCAGATTTCCACTTTCCCACCAGAGTATGAAATTACACTCATTAAAGCTACTTCTGACCTCAAGTATTTGCTTCTTTGCATCTGTGTCTGCCTGGAAATTGCACTTCTCTTGCCCCATTCCTTGAATTCTACCAGACTGACTCTGTCTGACTACTAAATGGGGTGTCTCCCTCTAGGTGAGTAGTTCTACTACTAGATTCCATGGCTGATGGAAGGGAGACAGAGAAGATAGAAATTCTGTTACTCAATTCTCTTTTAGGTGTCTGCTTCTCCTTCTACTGCTGACTTCTAACTTGGATTGCATCAGATTCATAAGGTTCTCCCAAGATTAGAAACATTCATGTCAGAATTACATATTGCCTGTGCTTAGAAAAAGAACACAAAACACAAGAGGCAGCCTGAGGCCTAAAGCCCTTCAGGCTTACCAAAGCACCATGTGCTTTATCTTCCAGGTGCTCAAAGTCAGAGACTTCTGCTTGCAGAGGTCACCCACTACTTTGTCCTTCATGGAAACCCCAAAGAGGGAGAACAATCAGCCACACATTGAGCCAAAAGAATGAAGGCAAATGGCAATCGTTCCCTTCTTTTAAGACCTGCTGTGTCAGTGGGTCTTTCCTCTCAGTAGCCAATAAGATGGTTTCTTATCTTAAAAAGGAAGTCTTTGAGTGTTGAGCCACACCTGTCCACAGAAGATGCCAGGGGAACTCAGTACATACTTTCTAAGAAAATTCTTGCAGGCAAAATACCACTTACGCTCCATGGGGTTCAACCCCTTACTGGACCCTTCTTCCAGTAAAGTGTTTAAACCTGGAGCACAGTTCCCACATTTGTCTATACCCCCAATTCTGCAACGTTCCCCAGGGAACGGCAAGACTTAAGCATTTTCCTTTCAAGTGCCTCACCTGGTTCCTTGCACAAAAGTCTTGCAAAGGCCATACAGGCACAGTTCCTGATGGCGTCCTAAATGTCATGCGAAAATTCCCAAGCAGTCTATTCAGGGTAGCTCTTAACTTGATGTCCAGATTGACAGTTTTCAGAGAGAGTCCAGACCTAGATATGTGGGGGACCTGGAGATTACAGCAGCCTCCAAGTGCAAAGTTTTATAAATCTTACTTACATCATTTCACAAAGCTTATGTGTTATTATTCTCATTTAAAGATAAGGAAAATCAAGAATCAGAGAAATGAAGTCACTTGCTCAAAAGGTCCTGCAGGTAGTGTCAGGAGCAGACTTTGAAGGTAGGGTTCTTGTGGCTCCTGCTCTAGCACTCTGCATTGTAACATGCTGTCTTTCCACATGCTTAGACCACAGCTGAGGTCCCTTCTAGCTCTAAAGCCTGATGTTATGCTACGTCTCAGAAGAAACTGGCAGCTTTGCCACAGTCAGCAATGGGCTTAGAGCTCAATGATCAGGACTTCCTCCTGAACAGAGGCATCTCTAGCAAGGTGATCCCAAGGGAAACACTTACAAGGACACATGCATGTGAGCAAACACACTCACGGGAGTCCTCACTGAGCATCACAAAGTGCTTCTCCCCCAAAAAGCAGAAGCCCCAAAATGAAAGAAATTTAACTAGAAGGAAATGGACTTCTAGGGGAGAATCTTTCACTAACATAAGGTTTCTTGAAAGAGAATAATGCCAAGAGCATATCATATGTCCGTGAAGCACATGAGGCTTATCATTTAGAGAAAAGCTTTCCAATTCCATTTTTCTTCTTAGATTTAGCCTTCCAGTAGAAAAATGTACCCTATCAGTTAGCTGGTCAATGAACTGACAATAAACATTTATTAAGTATGCCTACTGGGTTCCAGGCAGTGTGCTAGGCTACCATGATCAGGACTTTTCTTGTAGGCCCTCCTGGTAAGACCATGAATAGGGTTATGATACTATTATTTTCGGTGTCTTAGAAAAGAAGTTTCTCTTCTCCTAAGAACCACTTTGTTTTTTTGCTTTGCTTATTGTCAGCGTGTATTTATTTTTTCCAGCAAGGTAAGGTTTAAAAAGAATCCTAGTGAACAGAAGAGATATTTTTGTGAATTAAGTAGCATAAAACCAATATTAGAATTCACGTCACATCCAATTACATCCCTAACATGTGTCCCCATTTGCTTTTCCATGTGTTGGTTCATCACACAATACTAATTAGGTCACTTCAGATGCACCATAATTGACCATGGCACTTCTGCAGGTTTACATTTTCACACACAAAAACGGAAAATAAATTAATGACCAGCAATTTTGACAATTACGGTCAATTAAATTTGTCAACATAACATTTGACATAAATAATCTATATTTATAACTGAAGCCTACATTTTAAAAAATGAAGTTTAGTAATGCTGTGGAGTTTAAGAGTTTTTCATCTGGGGAAAAAACATGATAAAATGGGCATGTGCTGTTATAAAATTATCTGAATTTTGCTACTCCTTTTTTCCGTTGATAAATCTTATCAGTTGTCATTAAGGTCACAGGCAGCTGCTTACGGGCTTTCACTGAAATAATTTTAAAACTTCAATTGACAATGAGAGGTAAGAAAAAAATTAAACACATGAGGCCAGGAAACTTTGCCAGATATTTCTATAGTTTTCATTTTTTTAAGTTGGGGAGTTTTTCTTATTAAAATGAGAGGTTTTTCTTATCATTCATAAGAATAGGAATGGAAGTAACCCAGCATTTATTTAGTGCCTATTATATGCCAGGCATTGTGTTAAGTGCTTTTCAAATATCTCATTTAATTCTTAAAACAACCCTGTGAGGTAGATATTATTATTACCCTCATTTTACAGTTGTGGAAACTGAGGCAGACAGGGGTTAAGTGATTTTTCCACAGTTACACAACCAGATTTGAATTCAGGTCTTCCTGATTCCAGGAATGACTAGAAATAATATTAGATGTGCACTCAATTGATATACCTAATTCTACTTCCACAGAAGGGGGAAAATAATGATTAAAACCTTCAAAAAAATTTCCCTTTTTTAACACTTGACTAAGAATCACACTTTACACTAAGACAAGGACCATCAGTAAGACATATAGATATGTTATCTGAACAGATACTTCTTGTAAGAGTTTTTATATTCCTTTGGGCAGAGCACCCATTTGTAAGGGTACGAGTCCCCATTTGGACAGAGGGAAGGAAGGAAGGAAGGAAAGAAGGAAGGAAGGAAGGAAGGAAGGAAGGAAGGAAGGAAGGAAGGAAGGAAGGAAGGAAGGAAGGAAGGAAGGAAGGAAGGAAGGAAGGAAGGAAGGAAAGAGCAGCCTTGCCCAACTGGAAATGAGCAGTTAGATCCCCAGTGGGGCAGCTATTACTACCCACAGATTGTTTTTCGTCCTTCATTCTCAAAGAGGATCAATGACATCAGGAGGGTGATATCTTGATTTGCAAGTGAATTGGATTAAAGTGAGGCAGAGCTGTGCAAAGTCATCAGCCTCACTATCTCCTCCAGAGTCATCTGAGTGTAGTGGCAAGACATAGTCAGGATGACTGGACTTGGCACCAGATGCAGTGGGGTTACTTTGGTCTTCTCATTAATTGACCAATAACTGGTCCCAGCGCAAGTCTCACTTGGTCATTGTTTTGATTTTGATGGCTCAGAGTAAATATAAATGGCAATTGTTTCTGTTCTGGTCAGAAACCCTGAGGGTCTTTCCCTCCTAGACTGATATTTTTTTGACTAGACAAACTAGGTGATCTTTTGCCTCATTTTTTACCTGACCTTAGATCACTGAATCACTCAATGGGTGTTGCCTCAGACAAACTGAGACCTGGGAAAGACTTTAGCTTAAAAAGGCCAACATATCCCACTGGATCTGTGACCATCTCCAGTCATCCTGTCCTCTGTCTTGCTGTTGGATTCAGCTGATTCTGAGGGAGAGAGTGAGGCTGATGACCTTGCACAGCCCTGCCTCACATAAATCCAATTCACTTTCAAGTCAAGACATCGCCCTCCTGAAGTCATTGGTCCTCTTCAAGAACAAACGATGATTAACAACAACAGTCTTGTAAGGTATATGCTGTCCATGTGGTGTGTGTGTTTTTGTGTGAACATGGGTTTTTGGGTAGACTTGGACAGATATCTCTATAATCTTGCATACCCCTCTTCAAGGGAAACTTTGATGCCTGCTTGAAGGGGAGCAGGAAATGGGACCATGAAACAGGCTACTATGTTCTCTTCTGAAAGAGGACATAACAGACTAAAATTATATCTGTTCCCCCAAATATTGTTTATCCGGAGAATTATTTTATAGGTCCAAATCCCTTTTCTGGTCACTCTCATTTAAAGGAGAAGGATACTTCAATTTTATACCCACTGGCTTGGTAGCTTCTCACCAAATACAAAAGGCCATCATAAATAGTCAATAGTTAGTAAACTCATTTAACCAACCAGATAGAAAACAGAAAAAGAAATTCTACAGATTAAAATACACAAGAAAATACATAAGAGTAAAAGAGCCCTCCCACTGAAAGGGCAATGAAGAAAAAGGCCCTAATCTCAATCATGAAGAAATTCCTCAAAGACATGAGGTAGGCAAGCTGGAAATTGGGGACACATTAAGGTACCGGTTCTTGTACCTGTCTTCTGCTTCCCAAGATCTTTTTTCCTTCTTCACAAGTCTCTCAACAAAGAAGGAATGGAGAATGTCTTTCCTTGCTAGAGCTCTTGCACTAAATCCACCAGTCAAGTAGGCACACAGCATCAAATCATTCTTCCCACCAACTAGGAGAGTCTTGTGTAAAATACTTCAGGTTTGAAACTTGGGTTGCATCCATAAAGTTCAGAGGGATACTTAGGTAAAAACTAACCAAAGTGTCCAAGGATGATACTGTTCTAACACCAAACATTGAGACATCAGTTCTACAGGAATAGAGGAAAAAACCAACGAGCATCATTGACTCTGACTCAACTGAAGATGCTGGTGGCCTAGGCAAAGGATGCCTGGAGCTAGTTTGACCAGTTTTCTTGGGTTGCTGGTAGTGGTCTCTGTAACTATCATAGAATCATAGAATCTCAAACTTAGAAGAAATCTCAGAAATCAGTTAGTCTAACTCTTACCTAAACCTTCCACATGGCAGCTCTACAAGTATTTGAAAATTGTTATTATTTCTCCTCCAAATCCTCTCCAGACTAAACACTCCCACCTTCTTCAACCAATTTTTATATGTTATAGTTTCTTTGGCTGCTCTCCAGAATGGTAAAGTCCTTCCTAAAACATGATGTCCAGAACTAATCAACAGCATCCCCTCTGTCGTTTTTGATGCCTTTGTTCAACAGGGGGTTGGTGGTGCAGTAGATAGAGTGGTAGGCCTGGAATCAGGAAGAAATGAATTCAAAACCAGCCTTAGATGTTTTCTAGCCAAGTGACCCTCTGTAAGTTGCTTAACATCTATTCATGCCATTTTCCTCAACTGTAAAATGGGGATAATACCTACCTAACAGGGCTGTTGTGAGGAGCAATTGTGACAATATTTGTAAAAGTGTTTAGCACAATGCCTGACACATAGTAGGCAATATGCAAGTGCTTATTCCTTTCCCTTCTCTTCACCATCATAGATCTTAAAGTTGAAAGAGATCTTGAGATCATCAAGCTTATCTGACTCATTTTACAGATGAGAAAACTGAGGTCCATGTTACAGTTTAAACTCTGGGACAACAAAAAGTATTGGGATTTCGTGATGTGCTGTGGTGGAACCATCTCAAAGAATTCAAAAGCAGACCACCTCCAATGCAAGTATAGTCATTCATTGAGATCGACACCTCTCATGAACCAGCAACTTCAGAGAAAGCAGGATGGATTTTTATAGGGTAAAGATGCAATTTACATAACATAAATTATGAATATTAAAAAGGCAGGAGGGGCTTGTCAAGGAATTAGATAATAGGAGAGAGGTCCCTTCTATGGTTCAGTGGTTAAACATTCTGGTCATGCTGCCTTCCAATTGGCTAGCTATTGTGGTCCTGTTTGGTCAAGATGGATAGTTAGGTATTGTGGTTCTGTCTTGGGCTAAATGGATGATGTGATTGTGGTTGAGTACAAGAAAACACCTGTTTCTGTGGGAATGAGTCTGGGAGTGGTGGCTAGGATCCTATCATACAGACATGCCTGTTGTTTCTATGGGAACTAAGAGTTCAGGGACACACCTGTTGTTCTAGTGAACAGCTAGGCATATACAAAGAAGTTAGGACTTTAGTGGGTGAGGGGGATAGGTAGGTAGAGTGGGCCTGTAGTTCAGTGGGACTTATAATGAAGTTAAACTATTGGGGCTGGGGGCAGCTCTGTTAGGATTCCAGGAGTCCAGATAAGTTATGTGACTTGCAGGTAGTAAGTAGCAAAGGAGGAATTAGATTGTAACTTCCTCTAAGACAGGGTTTATCTCATTTTTGGTTTTCCATTCCTAGTGTCTAGCACAGTTTCTAACACCAGCAGACACTTAATAAAAGCTTGCTTCTATTATTCAAATGGAATTTAATTTAATTTTTAATTTAAACATTTTTCTTGGGTCATGAAAGCCATCAGCACTAAGGAATATAAAGGGGACACCCTCAGAAACCAAAAGAGGCT
Source organism: Notamacropus eugenii (assembly GCF_028372415.1). Lineage (NCBI taxonomy): Eukaryota > Metazoa > Chordata > Mammalia > Diprotodontia > Macropodidae > Notamacropus > Notamacropus eugenii. Next base: position 176,908,022 of record NC_092873.1, on the reverse strand, counting down.
GAACACTTTAAAAATGCTAGTTACCCCAGCACTCTACATGTACTTAGCATCCTTCAGCTTCCAGAAATCCATTTCAATTCAACTCAATAAACATTTATTAAGTGCCTAATACATGCAAATCCTATATAGCTCAATGAAACTAAGCGCTTTACCATGAAGGGTTACCCAAGATGAACTAGCCATAGTGGAGAGTTCTGACAAAGGTGATCCACTAGAGAAGGAAATGGCAAACCACTTCAGTATCTTTGCCAAGAAAAGCCCATTGACAGTCTGCTCTCCAAGGGATCACAGAGTTAGACAGGTCTCAATGAATAAACAACAACAAATATGTGGAATGTTCTATCCAAGGTGCTGGAGATAATAAAGAGACAAAAATGAGCTAGTCTTTATACTCAAGGACCTTACTATTTAAACTTTCTAATAACAAGACATAAAACATGCACAGACAAATAAATACAGTGTAATTTGAAGAAGGAGAGAGTATTAACAACTGGCAGTGAGGGGAAATCTTGAAGAGCATAAGAGATTGCAGCTCAACCAAGCCTTGACTAAAAATAATGACTAGAGATAATAGCTAACATTATATAATGCTTTAAGGTTTACAAAACACTGTAAAAATGTTATTTCATTTAAATAACCCTGTGAGGTCAGTGCTATTATCATCCCTGTTTTACAGATTAGGAAATTGAGGCTAAGAGGTTAAGTGACTTGCCCAGGTTCACACAGCTAAAATAATTGTCTGGGGCACTTTTACACTCAGGTCTTTTTGACTCTTTTGACAGGCTCCTACCCACTGTATCACTTAGCTGCCTCAAAAGATACAGAGGAAATGTATTACAAATGTAGAAGATAGCCTAAGTTAAGGGATAAAGATAGGACATGAAATTTCCAGTTCATAAAACAGCTAATAGGCTAATTTAGCTGGAAATAGAACACACATTATGGTTACTTTTCAATTGTGTCCAACTCTCTGTGACCGCCTTTGGGGTTTTCTTGGCAAAGATACTGGAATAGTTTGCCACTTCCTTCTCCAGCTCACTTTACAGATGAGGAAACTGAAGCAAATGGGGCTAAGTGACTTGCCCAGGCTTACACAGCTCATAAGTGTTTGAGGTTGAATTTGAATGCAGGTCTTTCTCATTCCAGGCTCAGGGCTCTTTCCTCTATGCCACCTAGCTGCTTACAGAATACTTTAACTCAGAGAAAGTATAAGGACTAACATGAGATCCCCGAGGTGGAAGGTCAGGAACAACAAATGATATACCCAGTGTAACAGAGGTTATCAAGGATAGAATCAGAGTGGTCTCCACAACCTCTAATGTGGTCTTCAAGATGCAGTAGGAGGAGGAAGGAAGTTAGCGATGGCTTAGTAAGAACTCCCCCTCCAGAACCCGCATACTCAGGCTCTACCAACAGGAATTAGGTCTCGATAAGTTGTTAGAACCACATTTTTTTTTAATTAAATTATTTTATTTGTTTTCAGTGTTCCACAATCACTTCCATACATCTTAGATTTTTTCTCCTCCCTTCCCCTCCTTTCCCCCTCCCTCCCCAATCCCTCCCTGAAATGGCATAAAATTTTATATAGTTTCTACACATACACTCCTATTAAATATTTTTTCACCTTAGTCATAGAACCAGATTAATGACAGCTTTAAATTCTAGATTGAAAAAGTTCATCTTTTATCTTAGAGGAAAGGTGGGACCCCTGAAGTTTTTGAGAAAGAGGGTGAAAGGAGTGCTAAGATCTACCTGTGCCTCATAAAGGTCGCTTTGGCAACAGAGTGCAAGATGGATTGGAGAGGGAAGAGAATGGAAACAGGAGGGACTATTGACAGTTCAGTGGAGAGGTGAATTAGAGGAGAGGTGATATAAGTAGAGAGAAGTGTATGTAAGAAATCTTCTGGCTCTAGAATATTCAAGATACCACAGGATCATGTTCATAGTAGGTGCTTAATAAATGTTTAATGATTTATTAAAGATGAAGTGAAGCATGGTCTGGGGAAATGTTGGCTTTAAAGTCCAAAAATCTGGGTTCAAATCCCACTTCCAAAACTGTGTCACCTAGAACAAGTCACTTCGTATCTCTGTGTGTCAGTTTCCTCTTTTGTAAAGAGAAAGGATTGGAGTAGATGATCTCTTAGGTCTCTTTTATCTCTAAATGAAGTCAGTTAGGTGTCACAGAGGATGCTGAATCTGGGGTTAAGAAGAACTGAGTTCAAATCCTGTTTCATTTATTTATTAATTCTTTGATCTTAGTCAAATAACTTAATCTTTCCCAGCATCAGTCTCCTCATCTGTAAAACTGGGACAATAATAGCACCTATTTCCCAAGACTGTTGTGAGGATCAAATGAGATGACATATGGGAAGCACAATGCAAATCACTATCACTATCTAAATGTTAGCTATTATTATTTGTTTCTGCTTATTTAATGATCCTAAGAATGGAGTGGGACAATTCTCATGCCCACTAAAAAAGGAGAGATTCTCTCCTTTTAGCAATTGTGCAGTTCCTAAGTTTTTCATCTCATGTATGAAAATGAAAGTGAACGAGTTTGTGAAAGACTGGATAATAGCTGTAAATCTGTCAGGCTGCTTAAAATGTTTTTCTTTGTCATGGAGTCAATTTAAATGAAGGTAAATAGCTGTGCACTAAAATAACCCTGCCACCAGGATATATTTTGTAACCCCACTCTGAATCTCTCTATGGTTTGATGCAATCAGCATTATTCCTTCTTCTCTTCCCTACAAATTCAAAGAAATTAATATTGGATTCAAAAGAAATGGAAACCTTTAGCCTTCAAATCTTGTTTTTAATGATGTTAAGAAATAAATACAAAGATCAAATCATCACAATAACTTGTATTTGACCATAGAAAATAAAAATTCAATCAGGAATTAGACATGCTTGAGTGACCTTTCCACTCATTTGTATTAAGTACTTAAATAGGGTGGGCAATCAAGTAGCTGTGGTTGGGGACCTAGAAGATGGGTGCAGATAAACACCAACCCAGAATAATAAATGTCTCAATTTTGTGAAAATGAATTCTGTCACTCTGTGATTGGCATCCAGTTTTCAAGATGTTCTATGCTGGGGGGGGACGGGCAGTGCAGCTAGGTGGCATAATAAATAGAGTACCAGCCCTAGAGTCAGGATGGCCTTAGTTCAAATCTGGCCTCAGATACTTGACACTTATGGGCTGTGCATCCTTGGGCAAGTCACCTAAACCTCAACTGCCTCACCCCCCAAAAAAATATTCCTTGCTGGTTCCTTCCAGCTATCTTGTGACTCAGTGACATTCTCATAGAATCATGGATATAGATAAGGAAAAGATCTTAGAGATAATCTAGTTCAACCTTCCTAATTGACAGATGAGGGAACTGAAATCTGGAGGTTAAATGACTTCACCTAGGTCACAAAGGTAGTAAATGATTGAGAGTGGATTCAAAATCAGTTGCTTGACTCCCAGTTCAATGCTCTTTCCACTGAACATGCAAAATTTCAGCCTGACCAATAGCTGCTTAAGCAACAGACCTTGCTTACAGAATGTTTGTAACTCACACAAGAGAAAGCATAAGGACTAACATGAGACCCCAAGGTGGAAGGTCAGGAAAAATAAATGATATACCTAAAGCAATAGAGGCTATCAAGGATAGAATCAGAGTGGTCTCCACAACCTCAAATGTGGTCTTCAGGATGCGGTAGGAGGTGGAAGAAAGTTAGTGATGGCTTAGTAAGAGCTCCCCCTACAGAACTGGCATACTCAGGCTCCACTAAATACTCACCCTTCTTCCTTGTTCAGCATGGAAGATAACTTTGTCCTTCATCCCCTCCATACCCAGGCAGGTCCTCAAATGAAGACCATGGCATAATAAGGAGGGAAAGGATCTCTCTCAAGTCAATCTGAGTGGTATCCTATCATTGATATCAGATTGAGAGACTCCAGAGTAAACTCTGAGTCCAACACTGAAGAAGTAAATTAACATGCTTTTACATGCCAAAGCATACCTTCGGTGAAAGACTGATGACTTAGCAATTTACCCTTAAGGGTGAAAAATTTATCTGAAGGAAGAAAGAGAAGAAAAACTTCATATCTTTTGAGAAAATCGGGAAGGTTACCAAGAATTTGCCCAAATCCAAATTTATCAATTGTAACATTAAGAACCACTTCTTGGCCTAGGAGGATGGGATATGTTACCAATTCCCTCTCCCTAAAGCATTCCCTAAGACCCATTCAGATAGTCCATACAAGATTCAATCCTGACCTCTCATGAATGGAGGGAGAGATTCATTTTTATTTGACTCTTTGGCTCATTATGTCAACACCCTAGGGATAAATTTCCTCAAAGGTTAAATTTTGCTTTATGTCTAGGACTTCTCCAAAAGATTGGAGACCAGAGAGAGGAGGCAAATGAAAAAGTGTTCGATATACAACATGAATCAGGTATCAGTATCTATTCCTTACACACAAAAGAATACTAAAAGATTCAAAACAAAAAAACCAACAACTATTTAAACACTATTCTTTCAGGAGCCTGATCCTGAGACATCATCAGAATATGAAGCAGTTGATGAGGTGGAACTAAGATGGCAGAGTAAAGGTAGGAACTCATCTGAGTTCTCCCAAATTCCCCTCCAAACAATTTCAAAATAATGCCTCAAATTTAATTTGGAGCAGCAGAACCAAGAAAAGGTGAGGATGAAATTATTTTATAACCCAAGACAATTTAGGAAGTTGACAAGAAAGATCTGTCTCCTTGGGTGAGAGTGGAGAATAGGCCACACCCAGGAAGTCAGCAGCAGGCCTTGGGGACAGCTGCATCTATCTCAATGGCTTTCAGAGCTCTCAGCCCACAGTAAGGGAGTCAGACAACTGCTCAGAAGGAGATTACAGGGAACTCTGATGGCTCTGGGTGCAGGACTCTGTTGCATTGCTCATACATGGTTGTGGGCCTCAGTTTCAGGTTGAGAAGTACTACTTCACCAGAGCTTATAGCTGCAGGGGAGCAGAGACCCTGGTCACAATTCTAGGATGAGTGCTTATGGGCATTTAGCCATACCTATTGATCCAGCAATACTACTACTAGGTCTGTTTCCCAAAGAGATTTTTTTTAAAAAAATGAAAAGGATCTATCCATACAAAAACATTTATATTAGTTCATTTTGTGGTGGCAAAGAATTGAAAATTGAGGGGATGTTCATCCATTGGGGAATGGCTGAACAAGTTGTGGTATATGTTGACAGAATGCTATTGTGCTATAAGAAATGATGAGCAGGATGTTTTCAGAAAAATCTGGAAACACTTACATGAACTGACGTTGAGCAAAGTGAGAAGAATCAGAAGATCATCGTACACACTAACAATAACATTGTGTAACAAACAACTATGATTAACTCAGCAGTACAATGATCCAAGACAATTCTAAAAGATTTATGATAAAAATGCTACACACCTCGAGAGAAAGAACTGATGAAGTCTGAATGCAAATCAAAGCATACTTTTTTTTAATTTTCTTTTTCTTGGGGATTTTTTTCAGTCTGTGTTTTCTTTTACATGACTGCACATGTACAATCTATATCAAAGTGCTTGCCTTCTCAAAGGAGGGAAAGGGGAGGGAAAAATTTAAACTCAAAATTTTAAAAAACGAATGTTAAAAATTCTTTTACATGTAATTAGAAAAAATAAAATAAAGATCATAAGGCAGTTTGTGGGGCTACAAAAAAAACATATCCCATTTCAGCTCTGTCCAAGTAGTTCGCTTTTGGTACAATGGGACAGTCTTCAGTCCTTTCCTTTTTTTTTTTTTTTTTTTTTTTGGTGGTTATCTTCTACAAGAGTGGGAAAGAGAGGTATCAATGTTACTAGATCTTTTATGGAACTTTTCCCTATTAACATTGCTACAAGAGCAACTATTCCTGTGGTAAAACACCAACCGCACCGGTGTATAATTTGTTTACTGATGCCCCCTTGCATTCTCTACATATGGAGACCTCATTAAAACTAACATGTAGGAGATAAACCCAGTCAAGTATACAAACACTATATGTGGAAACCTCCCATGTATTTGTCATAGATATAGGCAACACCCCACCCCTGATCTTACATTTATCTCCCCCAAAAAACATTATTCCCAACACTTCTCTCAAAATAATCTATGTATGGAATTTTCTTAGCTTGTATTTCATTCACATAAAGCTAAAGATTTGTTACCACTTTACAATAAGTCCAAAAACATATAGTAAAAATAATGTAATATACAAATATTTATTGATTGATGAAATCATTAATTAGTTTTTTGTGTTTGTAATATAAAATAAGTATAACGCTATTGTGATGGGAAGGTTGGTTTATGTTCTCATAATGTGGTACCATGGATTATATGGCTACTCATAATTCTTTTTCAAACATTTATCAATATTTTGCTTTTTTATAACAGCTACAATAGGAAACCTCATTTTGAATAAAGATGCCACAGTCATGAAATTCTAATCTCACTACTCAATAAATCACAGCTCTCTTATTCACTCTTAACCACAAAATAAAAGATTTATAGATTCAAATGCCTGTTTCAACGTGCCATATAACAAGGCAAGTCTAGTCACCATTCTTGTCCAAGTGGAATAAGACCAAATGTATCATATTTGCCCATGACAAGTGGTTTTCTTATCCACATATGTTTTGAAACATCTAAAGCTTAAAAATAAATTGAGAATTGCTTCTGCAGATGAATTAAATGATTAATTAGAAAGTCTTATGGGAAAGGGAAATATAAAAGCAAAAAATTATTTAAAAAAATAAATAGTTCTTTGATTTTTAATTTAATTTTCAGAACAGGTATTTTTTAGGTTAGGAAGCATAAAAAAATATTATTTTATACATTTATTATCTATAGTGCAAAACTTTTCTATTAATGCAGCCACTTTATTTTTCTGTACTAAAGCATGACTTTGAAGACCTTGCATTATTTTCTAGGTTTTAAGCTAGATAGAAACAGCTCTTAGGCTACTCTCATGCCATTCTTTTAAAATGCTTTGCAAATCTTAGAGTGCTATATAAATGTCAATAATTATTATTTTTCTCTATGGATGGAAAATTAAGACTGAGTTCAGTTAGTATGATTCACATAACTGACCATGATTTCCAGCACTTCTTATTCCTACGATAGTAGTTTAAGCTACACATAGATGCTGGAAAAGCTTGAATGGTAATTTCTGATTGAGTGGCCTGTGACTAGGCTGTATATTTCATAATGACAATGAAAGGACAAAAGACCCCCCAAAAAATGCCATGAGTATCCCTACTGACCACTGACAGTTTTCCCCTTGAATTTTATCCTACTCTTTCTTGTCACATTCTTTCTTACCATCACATGTAGACTGGTTTCATTCTTTCTCTTCTCCTAAATTCCTGTAATTTGTTGTATCCCTAAATAATAATAAACAAAAATAATAAACAAGTAATAAATCCAAAAATAAGAATTTTGATCACTGAATACCACTATGATCAGTTTCCCTTATAGTCCTATGCATTTTATTTTATGCATTTAAAAAATATTATTTTGAGAAGTAGTACAGACTTAAGAGATTACCAAAGAGATCCAGGACACAAAAAAGGTTAAGAATCTCTCTCCTGGGACTATACTAGTACCATTAGTCCCTGCTCATTTTAGTTATTATTGGGAACTCTACTGCCATGGTGGGGGCCACCCCCAGTGCCATGATCTATATCTCGCCCCTGGATCTGTGGATGGCTCCAGGGGAGAAAGTAGAGCTGGTGAACTCGTACAGCCTTCTCTCACTTACATCCAATTCACTTGCAAGTCATGGCATCCTCTTCCTGATGTCATGATCCTCTTCTAGAACAAAAGACAAACAACAACAAGGTGCCATAGTGATAACAGTAATAATAGCCAACATTTACATAGAGCTTACTATGTGCTAAGCACTTTACAATTGCTACCTCATTTGTTCCTCACAATAATCCCGGGAGACAGGTACTATTATCATCCTCATTTCACAGATGAGGAAATAGACACACAGAGTTTAAGTGCCTTGTCCAGAATTATGAGTCCAGGACTCTTGAAATTCTCAAGAAAGCAGAACAGGTGTGAATTGATTCCAGTATCAGTATTATCTAAACAACTAGTTTATCTCAAAATGTATTTCTCAACTGAAGAGATATGAAAAATAAAGAGTATTAAACCAAAAGTATGGATGATGTTTTTGAGTGACAACAGCAGAGATGCATATGACCTCTTTAAACACAAAATATATTTTTAGATGAGTAAAACATTTTTCCCCTAAATGTTTTGTTTTATATCTGTTCAGGGATCTTCACATTTATGTGAATAGGGAGCTACATTTAACTTAAAAAAATCAATGTACACCATTAGAGTTTAGAATTGTATAATTCAATTTTATTCAACTAACACTGATGAAATGCCTTCTACGTACACGACTCTATATTAGGCACTATAAATATAAAGGCAAAAATAAAATAGTATTCGACCTCAGAGGGCTCACATACTACTGTCTTTGAACACACCTAAAATATACCAAGGACAGAATAATGATCATCATAATAGCTAACATTTACATGGCGCTTTAAGGTTGACAGAGTGCCTTACTCAAATTATCTCATATGATTCTCACAAGGAAGATGAAGTTATTCTTATCACTATTTTACAGATGAGCAAACAGAGGTACACATAGGTTAAAGTAAATTGTCTTGATTCACACAGCTAGCAAGCGTCTGAAGCAGGATTTGAATTCTGTTCTTTCTGGGTATAGGTCAGACACACTATTCGTAATTTCATCTAGCTGCCATAACAACCGGTGAGAAGAGTTGAGATTTCAGATCTCACTAGATCCTGTAGGTTGACTCTTTGGAAGTTTTAAAATTAAAAGTATTAACTTCATTTTGTCTGTAGTAAAGAAGTTATTTCACCTACATGTGTATAAGTCTATCACTCAGCCAGCATTAATATAGCTCAGTTTGCATATATTTGCTTGCACATTGTACCCTCCATCAGACTGTCTTTTGCCTCCCATTGTGTCCCCAGCAGTTAGATAGTGCCTGGCACTTCAGAAATGCTTATTGAGCGAGTGAGTACTTACTATGCATCAGGTACTGCATTAAGCACCAGTGATGCAAAGAAAGGCAAAAATGCAGTCCTTGCTTTTGCCTCCAAGTGCAAAACTCTGGCCTTCAAAGAGCATACATTCTAATAAATAATATTTTAGGGTCCCTTAAAATGTGAAAGAGCTCAGAATGTCAGTGGGAACAAGTCCAACTAATCATAAATTGTTGTTCAGTCATTTCAGTCCCACCTTTCCTGACCCCATTTGGGATTTTCTTGGCAAAGATAGTGGAGTAGTTTGCCATTTTCTTCTCTAGATCATTTTACAGAGAAGGAAACTGAGGCAAGCAGGGTTAAGTGACTTGTCCAAGGTCACACAGCTAGTAAGTGTCTGAGGCCAGATTTGAGCTCAGGAAGATAAGTCTTCCTGATTCCAGAGCATTCTATCCACTACCCCACCTACCTACCCAATGATGAATTACTATGGGATTAAATAATACCCAGAAAACACTGGGAAAAGCCACATCTGGAAAAAGTGACATTTCTCACAAATGCCAGTAGTGAGATGGCTTTACATAAGCTTAATCAGATAGAGCAAACTCACTGAGCCTCTGGTTTCATTCGCACATACCCAATGAGTGAGTTGAATCCATTTGAGCCTGGAGTGCCACCTGGCGACCTGCCCTGATGCAGCACTTTGTGTAACCACTTCAAGCCTTGTGTCTCGATGAAACACTCTGCCTGTGTCAGTGTAAGCAGTGTTTCACACATAGAATGATGTCTGTAGAGTTGTAAAGGAGTACTGAAATGAGGTCAGCTTCTGGCAGATCACATGACCCTGATTTAAACTACTGCTCTGTGATCAGCCCCATATGTGTCACCCTTCTGTTGGGCTCAAAGTCTAAAAGCTTGAATACAAAATGGCATGACTTTAGGACATTATAGGAGGCTAAGTAGGACTATGGAAGGCAATCTACAAATGTATTCTTTATTTAAAAACCAGGAAAAGAGATTTCATGGGATTTAGAGCTCAATCCTCACAACAGTGAAGGGTTTTTCTTTTCTCATTACCCAATAAAAGGAAAGACAGAAATAGAACTAAATAAATAAATTACGTAAGTAAATTATAATAATAAAATAAAATAAAAATTTGAAGTACCCTTCACTAGACCTAATCTCCCCAAAATAAGTTGGAATGAGTAAGTATTAAAGAACTGAGGGATCTTTCATTTAAATGAAAAATAAAGTATTGAGATGGGAGCACGATAGGGTTCATTTTGAGCTTGCAGACTTAGCTATCTATCTGTAACAAGTCAATCAATATAAACGCATATCCTATGAAAAGACAAAGTTCTGAAATCATGAATCGTACTCATTGATCTGAGTTTTAACAGCTTTCCTAAATTTCCACAGTGTTGTCATTGTAAAAAATTTCTTCTGGTTCTGCTCATTTCTTTATTCATCAGGTTATAAAAACCTTCAAAGTTGGGATGTTTTTTGTAATAGTTATATAGTGTAAATTGCTCTACTGGTTATGCTCACTTTACATTCAATTCATAGAACTCTTCCCTTGTCTCTTTGAAATCATGAGTATTTGTTATATGAATTTTTCTCTTTTTTTTTCCAAAAGTGTTCAAGAAGGGAAGGAAAATAGAAAATTTCTCTTATTTTTGTTAAAACAAAAAAGGAGGAACAGTGCAACAGATGTAAAAATGTAAAATGTCGCATACATTTGCAGATGAGGTCACTAATAGTTATGTTTAAATGTTTTACTTTGTTACAAGACAACTCTCAATAAGAATCAGAACCAACCTGTTTTCAGACACCAATTCCAAAGCTCTTTCTACCACAGTACACTGACTCTCATAACTCAAATGACTTAAGGCTGTACACTAAATTTTGTTTACTTCTTAAAGTCTAAAAATACGTTTAATAGAATTTGGGTGTGTTATCCACGTATGTGGAGAGATCCTGATATGATGATGTTATATGTCAGTTATTTCATTGTTCAAAGCTAACATACTAACATTTTTCTCTTTCAAAAAGTATAATCCTGAGTAATGTATGCATAAAGACTTTAGAAATTTGAATATTCTTTCATTACAAAAGGACAGAGCTTTTCTCTGAATTTTCTTCTGTTTTCTCTGTAGGAAAAAAATTAAGCATGGGTACCCTAAATTATTCTTTTTTAATAGACTCTAGATATTAATTCTGTTCATTTTTTTCCAAATTTCCTTGATAATAAATTCTTTAAAAAGTGACAAGAGAATTGATCATTTTTAAACAACTATGGCATATAAATATATGGATTATGTACAACTCTGAATATGATCTAATTTCATATATTCTTTAATCATATTATTAACTGTTTGAAGTAAACCCTTCATAAATTAATGTGGGTTGGGAAAATTGGGGTCCCTCTACAAAAGAAATAGTCAGAAAAGGATTTCCTCCCATTTGTGGCTTTGTGTGTTTCTGTGTGTTACATGTACACATATATAATGTGTATTTGTGTATGTGTGTTGTAGATATTTATGGCTATGGGTAAGAAAATTTTCATTGTCATATGAGTATTGTAAACTCAAATACTTCCATAATCAGTTTTGACTTTTAAGCATTATTTTAGCTGATATATATTAATATTTCTATAGTTCTACCAGCACAACTCATATTTTCTCATCATGAAGCTTTGCAGAAAACTAAAATCATTTGACAACCACAAAAATGTTTATTTTACCATTTACACAGGACAGACAAAAGGAAAAAGAAAGAATCTGATTACCAAAATATCTAATAATAATTTGAATAATTGAAAATCTCTTCATAATTTATTTTATAACTTTCATATCATTTATCTGTATAATAAATCTAGCATATCTCAAAAATATGAACCAAACTAAAATAGGTAGCATGATTTGGGTGGGACACCATTGAACAAAAAAATCAGCCAACAGATTCTTTTCCAAGTTCCAACACATCTACCATGTAAATTGTGCAATTTCTTGGCACTCAGTTTCCCTTCCTAGAGAATAATCATCATCATTAGCAAAATCATCCTCCTCTTTTATCCCTCTCACAAGAATGCTGTAGGGTTTACTCAGAGTTTTTTTTTTTAATTAGGTCCCATATATTGATAAAAATATAATCTGTTTTGTGGTTTTTTTATTATTAGAGATAAATTCAAACTGTTCAGCCACTTGAACTGTCTTTATTATCTCATTTATCATCATATTTTCTTTCTTCCCTTTGAAATCAGTTCTGATTTTTTCACTCCTCGAGATTTTAAGAAAATTTGAAGAAATATCATAGAATTCCAGAATTAGATGGGACCTCAGATGCCATCTAGACCAACTCATGCCAGAATTAAAGTCCCCTATACAACATACCTGGCAAGTGGTCATTCAGGATCTGCCTGAAGACCTCCAATTATTGAGAATCCATTGATTTCCAAGCCAGCTGATTCCACTTTTGGAAAGCTCTAATTGTCCAAATATTTTCCTTATGGGGTTTCTAACATTCAGCTTGATTTCAGATAGTTTTGTTTTTATACCTTTCAATTCATTGATGTCTTAATCATAGAATGTTAAAATTGGGAAACCTAAGAATGCATTTATACTCATTTTAGATTAAATTATCATGAAAAATCTTCACAATAACTTGACAAAAAGTAAAGTTGGCATTTATGTAGTACTCTAAAATTTGCAAAGTATTTTACATACGTTATCTTATTTGAATTTCATGTATCTTATTTAGTTTCCAAATGGGCTATTTTCAATTCTACTATGCAACACTAAAAAATCAAGTCCTCTGTCTTAGACTATGCACTTTCAAAAAAAAGTAAATTATTTTCAATCCCATTTATAGGTGTTTTTCTTCTATTATCATGTTTTTATTCATATAAATACAAATACTTTCACTTTTATGGATCAAAACATAAGTATATGTAATATAGAACAGTTTGATTCATGTATATATTGCTTTCCTAGCAAGACTTCATCTGTAAATGTGAAATTGTATGACTATTTGCATGTAAATGTATGAGATAATAAACCAAAGGAATAATAAAACTCAATCTATTTCTATTCATTATTGATATGAGATGGTTCTAAAATTATAGATTTCAATAATACACATTTAAGTGCAATAGTGTATATATGTGACATATAAATGCATATATTCAACTACTGATCTTAACCTTATGCATCAGATGAAAAGTTTATTCTTGTCCTTATTATATATATATATATCATATTATACTTTTTCGCTAAGAAGTGAAGTTAGCAGACTTTTATATCTTGTGTGCATTTATATAATACTAAAGCATCCTGATGAAAAGTGGGAAAATAATCAGTCATTTGTGCATTTAGGCAATGTGTAGACTACAAACAAAAATTTTTTAAATATACATAAATTTCTGTCCACTCCAGTAATTCATTATCCAGAAAATTTAGATATTTCAAGAATGGTAAAGATTTCTATGTATTTATTTTAATAAATAGTCAAAAGAGAATTAAATGGTGTATGTGATTCTAGAATATAGTACAATTTGAAAGTAGACTTCTATTTAAGTAGATTCATTCAATTTTTTTATTTTAATAACTTAAGCTGACATTTCTCCAAGTTATCAACTCATAAAAGAATGAATTATTCTGATGGAAAATTACTATGTATGATTTCATTTGATATTGATTTGATATTCCATAAAAAGGAGTTCTCTTTACTATATTGCTACGTAAACAATTTGAGGAAAAATAAAAAAGTAAACTCTACAAAAGATTATCACTCTAAACAAAGCTTTGCTATTAGGTTATATATGATTCTAACACAAATTCATTGACATTTAAAATTTTGATTTTGTTCAAAATATCGCTGGACATATCAAACATTTTTGTACTCACAAAATAACTCCCTAAAAGGATTAATCTATTTCTTGAACTGAGTATACAAACTCCCATTGTATTCCTCCCTGTAGAATATTTAAATAGGATAGATATATAGACAAACATATTTAAATGTGTTTTAAAACATTATTATATATTAAAAGGGCTATTATGAGGTAATGTGACTTATTTTCTCACATATGTGACATATCTACTTGTAAATGAGTATTACCCAAAACTGTCATCTTGTGAACCTATATACTTAATCTAATGATGTTGCCAACAAGATATTTTTTAATTCCTCTTTGGTAATTATCTAACATCTTCATCTGCTTGAGTGTGGATTTGAATTTCAGAAATCACCTAAAGTCATCTGTTACTGAGTCTCCTGAATAAGTTAGCAAGCATTTAAATAGAGTATTACTGTGTATTTAATTAGAAAAATAATTAGTATTACTATAAAGATATTGTTCTTCTTGTGCATTGTGTGATATCTAAAGAAAATTCCCAAAATATTCTAATCAATGGCATCACACTGGAATAAACATAAGGTTTCCCAAAATGATTATTTTGAAGGATAGCACTTATTTAAACATATAAATTCTAGGTGACTAGAATTTTTTTCAGTCAGTTATTACCTTAGAGTCTCATCTCATACATAGCAACAAATTCTTATTCATGTCTCCTAATTTTACAGTATTCCTAACGTAGTGCTGGTAATTTGGATGAATAAGAGAGCTTAATGTTATTATACATGATAAATGTAGATATATAGAAGTGAAGGAAAGAGAATGATTTAATTAGTATTTTCAATAACTACAACATTTTTTCCATTTTTACAATGGAATTTTTCATCACAAAAATCAGCTATTCAAGAGACAAAATATAATGAAATATCTTCAAAGAAAAGTACTAGTTACTATCATTAAAAATTAATATGTTCCTATCCAAAAGCAGGGAAAAGTTTTAAAAGCGATAACTCCTGTAGCTTTTTGAGCAGTACATCAGTTTTCTGTTTTCTGCCATCACTCTATCTCACCTTTGCAGGTGAATGACTTAATTTAAAGAAATAGTTCTTTACTATCAGAGTGTATACCTAAAGGTAATTAAGTACTCTATTAGCACTCTGTTCTAAAGACACACTAAGAATACATACATGTTCTCAGTGTATGTTATTATTCAGGTCTCTGATATGTATAAATCTGATCCTCTAAAGAAAAATCATCATAAAGTATTTTTAAAATTTCAAGGTTGATACATATAAAATAGAAATAGACAAAATTGAATCCCAATAATCCTTTGCCTAGAGTAATTTGTGAATAGGAAAAATGATTGAGATCGATTGAGTCTCTTTGTAGGAAAAATATATTCAATGCAAAATTGTTAACTCTTCATCTAGGATATGCCGATAATAACTTCAATTATCTATTCTCAGCAGCAGAAGAACATACTTCTATAACTTAGCAATCTATAAGACCATATCTTTGCAATATATAATAAATCTACATAGCCATAGGTATAACAACTCCATAAGGACAGTGGGACATAAAATAGCTTTAAAAAATTTCAAAAATGTAAAACTATTTTCTTACTTATCATTTTCCTCCTAATACATACACAATACATACCTATTTAGGAAATCCAATATCAATTTTATAATATTACCAAATAAAATCTCATTATATGCTTGCCTATGCTTTTTGGATCAATTGAAATCTTAACTGAGCATCACTGTAAGTAATAATTTTCAAGTATATTTTCATTCCTCACTCTCCTCCCTGCCCATTAACTTACCTTCTTATGAATTGACCAGACCAAACTTCTCCTAGTCAGCTTTGCACAGAGCATTTCTAGTGACCCAAGACCAACCACAACACAACTGTCTCCAATTCTATCCCTTGTTGGAAAGATATAGCCATTAAAGTCTTCGTAACAATGCAGAAAACCTACCCCTTCACAATAAAGGGCACCAAAGAATATGTTATGAGATAAACATTGTTATAAATTCTACATATACCTAAATAAACCTGAAAGCTTGTCATAAAATTAAAAGGATATCTTACAAAATTGGCAAAATTAATATATTTTTAAAGTCACAAATTGTTTAACCATTAAAAAAGAAAAGGCTACATGAACATGCTGCTTTTCTTTTTAATTAAATTAAAGGTCTCTGAAATACCTCATGTGTGCTCACATTTCCATGGAAATTATTTAAATGAAAAGCAAAGCATTCAAATACCATCCACTAAAATTGTTTAAAGATATTATATACTCACTCCTTCATTAAGTGAGTGTCCCAATATAAAGCCAAAAGTAAAAGATGCCATAGGTCATTATTAGTGGCTTTGCTGTCAGTTAGTCAAATCAACTAAAAGACCAATTATTCTGATGATGCACAGGTTGGAAAGCTGGTTAAAACAGAATTTACTGCTGACATTAAGTCTTTTTTGTTATAATTCCATATTTTTATTAAGTTAATTATTACAATAAAAATATTTTGTGAGGAGCTGCCTGTTTGCAACATGTAATGAAGCAGCATAGCCATAGGTAACAGTTACTTCATCAGGAAACTAGAACACAGAATGACTTTAAAATACCTCTCGAACCATCTTCCCATTCTCTACTTTTTTTTAATTTAACACTCAGGGGAAGAAAATAACTTTTCAGATGTCAAGATTTTGTATTGAGGCAAATGAGAAGTTAAAAGAAAATAGAGGATAACCCTTTTCCAGTATTTTCAGAGTAAAACTTATTGACTTTTCTTTCATAATTGATTAGTTTTGTTTATCGATTCATAAATCTATTTAATGTTTCAAAAAATTCAGCAAGTTTAAACTCAGAATTTTATAATGGAACCCTCTTTTGTTTAATATTCATTACTAAAGAAAATCTGGAGAAATGCATAAAAGAATGTTTTCAGATTCAATAAGGCAATTCACTTCCATTGCTACAAAATCTAAAATGTTTCATTATGAGTAGAAAAGATCAAGAGTATTCATGCTGATTAATAGGTTATAACTGCAAATTTGAATTGCCACAGAAGTAGCATGGGGCAAGGAAAAGAGCTCTCAAATGAAAGTCTAAAGGAACCAAGTTCAAGTCAGGCTTCCACCCCTTTTACTTGTGTGACCTTAGCCATCCTGCTCAACCTATCTGAGCTTTAGTTTTCTCACTTTTTTGGGGGGGGGGAGGAGGCGGTGCTGAGGGAAAGGCAATTGGGGTTGGGTGACTTACCCAGGGTCACACAGCTAGTAAGTATCTGAGGCTGGATGTGAACTCAGATCCTTCTGACCTCAGGGCTAGTGCCCTATCCCCAATACCACCTAGCTGGCTCTCAGTTATAAAATGAAGGACTTAGACTAGAAGATGACCTCCCCCAACACACACACATACACACACACACACACACACACACACACACACACACACATACACACACACACTCCTTCCTGGATCAATGTACTCTTTAAAAGATGTCCCTTCTTCAACTTTTTTTAATTCAAGATTTTAATTTTAATATTAAACATCAATGCAACCAAATTTTCTTAGCAACAGTTTCCACCCAAATTAACTCATTTCAGATGTTAACTATCCCAACAGCTTTTCAGTTGCTCCATGTCTGCATCAGGATTGTTTTCCTGATAAGTGATAAATGCTAACTATTTTTGTCCATCATTTGCCCATTCATTTTGTCTTCCAGTTCTGATTTTTTTTTTACATTGTACTATTTCATAAAAATCTTTATAGATATTCTGTATTCCTTGTATTTGTTGGTCTTTCAACTTTTTTTTTTTTACTATTTTATGTTTTTTAAAAGTTTACTTACTACATTAAAGAGAATATTTCTAAAGCTATGCCCAAATATATCACCTGAATATTTTCAAATACTCTTTCGTGCAGAATGTCAGAATGAAAAACATGTTTAAGTGACAGGACATACTATTTGGCTCTAACTGCAGTTTTTTTAAAGCCTATTCATTATTGCAGTTTACTCTTCACCGATTGTTTACTTGACATTAAATATTAAACATCAGATTAAATAATACCAATTTCAAACTCTGGTGAATTGTTGTTGGTCAAAGCATGTCAATTATTCTTAAGTAGACAAATTTTTTTTTATCTTGGGGAGAGGGGTGTGGTAGCAGGTAGATGGGGGGGTAAAAAAATCTAAGTTTTATGGTAGTGATTGTAGAACATTTAAAAAATTAATTAGACAATTTTTTAAAAACTTCTAAAAAAACCAAGTTTTTTAATGCTTCTTCACAATTTGTTTTAACTGTCTTTATTCATAATTACCTTGTGAACTCAGCTCCAACTGCTTAATAGCACCCTAAGGAAAAGAGAATTTAGTTATTTAAAATATGAATCTGTAAAAGAAAAAACTCCCCCAAAATGGGGAAACCACCACATATTCTCAGGTGAAATCCAACAGAATACTATGTCTTCTTTAGAGGTAATGGTAAAATGTCTCCAAATTAAGAGCCTTTTCTGTTTAGATGGACAGCCATCCCAAACCAGGATATATGTGTGTCATGTGAACAACAGAGAGTCTATTATATAAAGCATTATGTATGTATATAATATAATAAAAGACCTCACAACATTTTTCTTCATTCTTTTTATCTTCTTATACCCAAGGAAACCCTAATTTCATCCTGAAACCAGAAACAGAGCAGAGATTCACAGTAAATATACACAAAATATATACTAAAATATTCCCCCCAAATACAAGAAAAGCACAGTGTTAAGTCATTTGTGTGGACATTCTCTTTGCATTTGAATACTGAAAGGATGTGGGGTTTTTTTTCAAAATGTTTATTTGTTCAGAACACAGATTGGATGAAAAGCCCAGGAAAGAGGGAAACTATTCTAAAAATCTATACTGCACTACATTCTGTAACATATTTAAAAGCCACATAATTGGGTCCCTTTAGACAAGCCAGCACCTATTCTACCCTTTTCTTGCACACAGAATTGAAGTGACCAAAAGGAAATATAATGATAATTTGTGTTTTGCTCTATTCGTGATTTTGAAAGCAACTTGATAATGCAGTCAACCCTATATCGTGCTAATTTAGCAGAGATGAAATAGTCAGCATTACAATAAAAATACAAATTTGGGATTTTGGTTGACTGTTGGCAGTAAAATCATCCCAACTATTTTTAAATCAATAGAAATCCATGATAACCCAAGTTGGAAAAGAGGTATTAGTAATTTAATTTTTTAATACCTGCATTTTCTCTTGGGTGATAATGATTAATAATGAGATAAAGAATGGTTTTGAATGCAAATCAAATGATTTTCCTGCATTTTACTTGATTTCAGCTACATCTATATCTGAGAGTCATGTGGACTGTTTGTCAACATTGACCAGTTGTTAGCCAAAATCAGGGCAAAAGTACAAATTAACAAGTGAAAGTAATTGTTTGGCTGCCTTGACCATCTTTAACTCATTTTTCTCCTGACGTGAAACAATCACATTAGTTTGTGCCTGTTCACACAGCCTGACTGTAATTAGTACAGTACTCTTTACATTTGCGTTGTAAAAATGCCTCTTTTATTTTTTAAATGGCTAAGTAAAATATAGGCAATTAAACATATCGTTTGCAAAAAAAAAAAAGATGATTAAAAATAATAGAAAATGAAACACTATCACAGTAAGTCTTATATTCAAAAAGCTGAAAGTCATATCAGACTAAGTCCTGCACTGAGTTTTACTCATCTTAGCACAGAAACAGACAAATTTTTCTATTTAATAGGAAAATAAAATGTGTATCAGTTTAATAGGAAAATATTATGTTATGTATATGACATATATAATATAATATGTTACTATATTTAAAATATAATAAAATGTGTACCAAAAGCAGAAGTTTTACGTAGAAAATACTTTGTTCAGGCCTCTCAGCAAGTCTTCCTCAAAGCTTCATAAAAATAAAAGAATCCACAAGCCAAGTAAATGAAGATCAAGTAAATTCTTGCTCCTCTAATTGGTATTAACAACCTTAATTTTATTATTTGCCTCAGTTCTTCAATATGTCAATGGCTCTGTTATTTCATCAGTATCATTCCTCCAGTACTGATCATTACCTTTCCGTATTCTCTCACTTTCCAGGATGCATATTAAGAGAGAAGAATTTTCCCCTGCTCTTCATTGTGCAACATCAGGATCAGAGGAAGGTTTATAGCCTTCTAATCAACATCGCATTACATAATTGGGAAACCAAAATTAAAAGTAGACAGAAATCACAGTGAATTGGCAAAACCAACATAGTTTAAATGCCTAAACACATGTTTATTATAATAAGTAATATAAACAAGGTCAAATTGATTAAATCTGGCAGGGGGTGAAGGAGAAGCATTTTAATATCACCACCAGGTTAATGGTATTTTTCCTCACAAGAGTGAGAATTTAGAGCTTTTGTTGACTGACTCCAGTGAAATATTTTTAAATTCCTCAGATGCCCATGGGGTCATAAGTAGTAACTTTCCTTTCATGCTAGAGTGTGCATCTCACTTAGGGAAGTGTCAACAATTTCTGGCTAGCTAGCTAGATACCAAGGCACATTCTGGTTTGTTCCTCAAAAGGCCATGTCATTCTTTTGTAACTTAATCAGTGGCTACATACGGGAAACAACACTGGAGCCTTTCTGATCATTTTAATGAGGACCCCTGGCTATTCAGTCATTGAAATATAATTGACTTGCTCTTCTCTTATTTTCATAATAGACACTCCAACCTAGACTACATTTATTTTGCTATAAGAAATGTCAAGAAAGATTGGAAGTTTGTTGAATGTCCCCATTAAAGCTGAAAACACGCCACCCTGTCTTTTACATGAGCTGCAATCATGTTTTGTTGGTCTCATTATGCAGAGAGAAGATGCAAATGTTTCCATCAGTTGCTCATCTTCCCAAACTGCAAGTGCCAAGAAAATAAGGGCACAAAAAAATAATTTTATTATTATCTAAATTTTTTTCAAAACTAAGAATTATTTCTTCTTTTTAAAAAAAAAGACAATAAGAATATTAAAGGAAAACTTAATTGTTTATAAGTAATATGGTAGAAGAGTGCTGACAGACTCCTTAAATTTAATCAATTTTTTGTATTAAAATCAAAACTACCCCCAAGAAATTAGGCCCAATCAGAATCGAGTTTCTTCAAGGGTCATTTACTAAATAAGGTTAATAGTTTGGGATTTGGTTTTCTACTAGGAACAACTATCAACTAATGTTTTTGCTTATTTCTAAAAGGAAATGCTAATCTATCACCTATAGATTATTGTTGTATGTTTTGAATAAATATGATTTGATAATATGGAGTTTTAATTAATATAGATTGAAAAAATAGTCTCCAGTAACTCATTCATTTATACCTTTAAATGAAACCTGCATTTCTGAGTAGTGTTTCTCAAACTCCATTTTTGTACTTCAGCTTTTATTCATCTGATAATTAATCCATAGGTTTCTTTTCTATTTTTAATAAATAATATTCTTGAAGCCTTAGTTAATGCCACATTAAAAGGAGCGAGGGAATAAGACTCCATTTACCTTATGACCTCTATTGATATTTTCATCCTGTCTTTTTGTTACTCAAAACTTTTTCTTATATTACACTAATCAGGGCAAGGTCTTTATAATGGAAACCATCATTAAAGCAATTACTACAAGGTCTAGTAGTTTTGAGAATGTGCAAAATAGTCTGTGTTGTTTTTCCTTGCAGAATTTACAGAGTTTGGTGCCTAAAAAGTAAAATATATTGTTAGAACATTGTGATTAAACACACAGCAATTTCATAGGAAATAACTGGACATTGGAATAATTTCTAAGAATCTTATGGATACAAGCATTGTAGCATAATTATAGAAGCTCAAAAATTATTTTTTCACAAAGACTATGATAACTACAGTTACTCTCTGTCTTTAAAACACATGCTATTCCAAAACTCTAGAATTTTAAAGTGACATAGTGGTTACATTTTAATTTCTTATTATATTTCAAATGTGGATCCACATAATTATTTCACTGTAAATAGACCCTTATTCTGCTTCACTAAATATAATTAGAATGGAAGAGGAAACTTTTAAAATGCAGACTTACAGTATTCTGAGCACGACCATTGAATAAACTGAGCACTGATTGCAAACATATCTTACCTAATATTGTTAACTGGTTCCACCAAAAAAAAAAAAAAAAAAGAAAAAAACTTTAAAAAACCACAAGGGGATTAATGTTACTCAAATACTCAAAGGATTTGTGATTTCATTTCCAGGGACTGTTTTGATCTGTGTCATTGCATTCCCAGCATTTAGCACAATGTCTGGTACACAGTAGGTATTTAATAAATGTTTCTTGAATTACATTTTATTAGCATGGGAAAGTGGTCCTCTAGAAACTTCCTCCACCAACACAGATCTAAAAAGTGCACCCAATCATCAGTTGCACATAGTAGTTTGCTTATTAACTATGGACTCCTTAAGAACAGAAACTGTATTATATCCTTAGCACCTGTATAACGCTTAGCACATGACAGGCGCTTAACAAATGTTTATTGACTAAGGCTTGATTAAAAAAAAAATCTAAAGGAGATGTTCAATACACGTAACAATTAAGTGATACTTGCCCAGAGTCACTTAGCTAGTAACTGTGAGAGGTGGGATTCGAACCCTGGCCTTCCTGACTCAAAACCTAGTATATACCACATTATGCACAGGATTATTATAATAATGTAAATGGAAGATGTGCTAGTTTAAGCAACCAAATTTTAGAATTAAGTAACCAAAATTTAGGTCACAAAAGCCTAATAATGCTGATCTTTGCAAAGAACCTTGGGGGCTGCTAACAAACCTGAGATGAGGAGACCCAACACAGGAAGCCAGAGTCCCCAGAGATTTCTGACAACAGAATAAGAGAGACCGAATCGTGTGTAGTTTTTAAAAAATAAACAACAAGCAAACACCAGATTTGTGACCAGAATTGGATTTGGATTCTAGCTCTGCTACTTATGGGACCTTGAGCAATTCGGACCCTCAGCTTCCGCTTCTGTGCAATGAGAGAATTCTAAGGTTCTTTCCAGTTCTTAATCTATGATCCCATGACCTTGGAAATCATATAGTCCAATCTCCTCATTTTACAAATGAGGAGACTGAGAACAAAGGTTGTAATGAGGGATGAAAGAAATAATGGGCTACAAAATGCTGGATACAGTAGGGTGAGAAGCAGGGACTTGAAATTCCTGCTTTAAGGACTCAATTTATAGGTTCCCTGAAGGACATCACCAGTTAGGCTATCTGTCTGCACAACGAGAAGGCAGAGCTAGAAAATTTCTCAAGTTTCTTCAGCTCTAAATCATATGAATCCTATGATCTCCCTTAAGAAATAGTGCAGTAGAAAACTACTATGTCCTAGTGCAGTTTTAGGAAAGTTATGCTTGCATATGAGAGGCTGTGTGGCATGATCAATAGAGAGTTAGCTGACCTTGTAGTCAGGAAGACCTGCATTCAAGCTTGCCCTGGATCATTTGCTGGCTGTATGAAGATCCACAAAGGAAATTGTCAAAAGAAATTTAAGGACTCTATCAAAAAGATGCCATGCCATTGACACTGGAAATGAGCATTGAGAGAGGCCATGAAGAGAACGTTAAATGAAGGGATTGAAGCAAAGTCACCACTTCTCTCCCTAGTTGGGTAAAGGAGTTATCACAGAGGAGGCATAATCTTAAAAACTGTTTAATTATTAGAAGGAAGTGTTGGATAGTAGGATATAAGAAAAGGCCTATGGTCAGGCATAAAATGATTAGGCAGAAAAGGTGTTGGAAAATTTTTCTGTACTATATAGAGAAGTGACCCCAAAGTATAAGATGTAAGGCAAAGGTGATAGTTTTCTGTCTGATAAAAGTAACTGAATCACAGGTTAAGTGTTTTTATCTTCAGTGAGGCAAATTAGAGCTGCTCAGGGCCTCAACTTATAAATGAGGACCCTGATGACCAAAAATTTACCCACATTTAGTTACCACACTTACCCACACTCAAAGCTGCATTCAAACCCAGACCTTCTGATTCCAAAGCCTTTTTCTTTTATTAGACCATAATACTACTACTACTAGTCTGCCCAGTAAAGACAACAGGAAGGCCTCATCTTCAAAACAGCTGTGAATCAGTGAATCAATAAATCATGTCTTGCCTCTCTCATCTCCCATTTCCCCTCTATTCCTCTCACTTCTGGTGACCCCTCCTGATGCACTCCTGAATCCCTACATATCTATTCTGTGCCTCATTTCTACAAGTCCTTGATTTCAGTCAATCTACCAAATTAATACCAAAAGCATTTGAGACTCAATTAATCAATAAAACATTTATTATAAACATTCATGAGGTACCTACTATGTTCCAGGCACTTGCTAAACACTAGGGATACAAAAAGAAGGAAGATATCCCTTGTCCTCAAGGGCTTACAATCTAATGAGACTCAAAAAAATAAGTTCATAATTGTGGGATCAGATTTTTTTCATAAACTTTATGATACTCCCTCAATCAAAACATATAGATGACCACTGAGAGGCAGCTGAGAGTGGTGGAAGAATTAGGGGACTGGAAATCAAGAAACCTGGATTCAAGTCTAAATACTTCCCAAAATACAAAGTGACCTTGTGTAAATCATTTCCCCACTGAGCTGGGTTCTCTTGTCTGTAGAAAGAGAACAGGAATCTCTTTTTTTCTTGGATTTTTTCTCTAAAATATATAAGCATTTTATTTCCTCTCAATATCACCTCACCACTACCTCCACTGGGAAAAAAGAAAAATGAAAAACAAAACCCCTTTTAAAAAGACACATAATCAAGGAAAAGCAGTTTTCTACCTTGACTATGAATAAAAATGTATGTCTTATTCTACATCTTGAATCTATCATGTCTCTATCAGGAGATGGACAGTATGCTTCATCATTAGTCTTCTGGAATCATAGATGGTCATCACTTTGATCAGAGTTCTTAAGCCTTTCAAAGTAATTTGTCTTTTCAGCGTTGCTACATTGTATAAATTGTTCTGGCTTTGCTCATTTCACTCTGCCTCGATTCATACAAGTCTTCCCAGATTCCCTTTTTAGTCTTTTCTTACGGCAGAATAGCATTCCATTATTTGAATTTATCATAATTCAGCTATTGACAAAATAGCTGTCAAATATGACAGAAACCACTAGTTTCCAGTTCTTAGTCACCACAAAAAAAAGTTGCTTAGAATATTTTTGCCCTTATGGGTCCTCTTCTTCTTGCTTCAATCTATTTGGAGTATACACCAAGTAGCAGTATTTGCTCTGTCTGAGGTTTTGCACCATAGTAATTTTTGGAACATGGTTCCATATCGCTTACCAAGTCACAGCTCCCCCAACAGTACATCCATGTGCCTGTTTTCCTGAGTCCTCTCCAACCTTTATCATTTTCCCTTTTTGTTGTCTATGACAATCTTAATGAGTGTGCCATAGAACCTCAGTGTTACTTTACTTAGTATTTCTCTAACTATTAGTGATTGGGAGTATTTTTTTCATATGGCTATAGATTTCTTCCTCAGAAAATTTCCTATTTGTATCCTTTGACTACTTTAAATGAGAACTGACTCTAATTCTTTTTTTAAGGTGCATGATTTTATTTCAGAACAAAGTACACAATGTGTGAATTCCATCCATCATCTCTTTCTCCCTCACCCTCCTCCCACTCCCCCAAAAAAAGATAACAGTAATACTTTAACAAATTGAGGACAAACAAATCTGAGAGAGCAGATAGTTCTCCAAGGCGGATGGTATGATGTAAGTAAACTCTTAGGTTACACTGCTCTCCCCTCACCATTGCTACTTGGTCCCCTTACACTAGGTCCCTTCCTCCACTTAATGATCACATCCCTGGAATTCTGGCCAGTTCCTCCCTCCTCAAGGTTGAAAGGGCTCCTCAGAGACTCTGAGGATGCACCAGGTACTATATGCTTCTTCTAATCTTGGTTATCAGACCTGTTAGGGATTTTTTGGCTAACATCAGGCCAGCTCCAGCAGGCCCCCTTCAGGCAGACCCATCCATCACTGCTCCCTTTAGGCACTTTGGTCATGGAGAAAATAACAGAAGAGGAAGTCTGTAAAATAACTGGTTTAGGGCCTTTGGCCTGGACAGTCACACAACAACCTAAGTACCAAAGGGCACAAGAGACAAGCTATACTCATGGGCTGCTTGGTGAAGCTCTAATTCTCATAAATTTGCATCACTTCCATATGTACCTTGCAACTGAGACATTTGGCAGAGAAACCTGAGGGAAAGATTTTTTTCCCCTTCAGTTACTGATTTTCCTTCTAATTTTATCTTCATTGGCTTTGTTTACACTAAAACTTATTTGATTTCATATAATCCAAATTGTTCCTGATATTCTTATAGAATCATGCTACCCTTTTGTATTCATGTTTCCTTTGCTGTTCTTTCTTCCTCTCCTGTACATTTGTAAAATCCAGATTAGTAAGACAGATGTTATATCTTTGCATTCACTTCAGCTTTCTTTAGACAAGTTCTCATTTTCCTCCTTGTAGGAATTTTGTGCCTTTTGAATGCTGAGTATGAGTTTTGAGGGCTTCCCATCCCTCCTAGGTTGACCTTCCCTAAAGAATTTTAAGCCATAAGAGCCTACTTTGGAATCTACACTCTCAAAAATTAGCTCTCTAGTGACACTGGCCTCCTTGCTGTTTTTCAAATGAGACACTTCATCTACCAACTCCATGTATTTTCACTGGCTGTTCCCCATGCCTGAAATTTTTTCCCTTCTCTTCCCCATCATCTAGCTTCACTTGGCTTCCATCAACTCCTAGCTAAAACCCTACTTTCTACAAAGAGACTTTCCAGATTTCCCTTAATACTAGTGTCTTCCCTCTATAATGATCTCCAATTTACCACATATATATCTTGCCTGTACATACTTGTTCGCATATTGCCTCCCTCATTAAACTGTGAGATTTTTGAGAACAAGGACATTCTTTGCCTTTATTTCCCCTGGATTAGCACCGTGCCTGGCACATAATCAGGGCTTAATAAATGGACTTGACTAACTTGTCTTGAAGTACCCTGACTTATCGGTGTCTTTCCTAGTATATAGAATGGTGCTCTCCACCAGTACTCTTAATAAATATTTATTGTTGTTGTTTTTGTCATGTTATTGTTTTCAATCAAAGATGGCAATCCTGGAATGGAACAAGATGGGGGCATAACCTCAACTGTCAGCTGAGAATCAGAACCAGAAAGATGCCAGAACAAACAGACCAGATCTTAGGGAAGGAGGTGGGGGCATGGGGGGAAATGGAGTAAAACAAAGAAGGGCTGTCTCCTGATAATAGACAGGTAAGGCAGAGGGCATTTGTTTTTACCTGGTTTTCCAAAAAGAGCTTATTGGCTGGCTACAATGCACAATTGTGCTGAATTGCATATGTGCAGCTTGGCCACTCCATCACTGGCACTTTTCATGGGGTGCCCTTGTCAACCTGAGCAGAGGAACAGTATCACAATACCTTATTATCTCTGATTCTCCAGAGACCTTGCCAATATTGCTCATTTCTACCTATCTGCTCCCAGCTCGAATAAGAGCTCTACATGTTGTTTTCTGTTGTTTGTCCCATCATTCCTCCTTCCATTTTATGTATCCTTGTGAAAAATAAGATGACAATTCTGAGGCCAGGCATTTGGACATTTCTGGCAGGGAATCCCGCCCTCGGCAAGCACACTTGATGATCATACAGTACATGGTCCCTTCACTCTTCCCCATCTGTTGGACTGGCAATGTGCCCACTCACAAGCTGATTGAATTGTTTCACTAGGACACAGGTGCCAGGCTATAACATGTTTAAATGAGCAGCCTGAGGAACATTGCAAAATGTCCTGTGTCCCTTCAGGAAGTCTCTTCCCCATGACAGCTTTAAAGGAGCACTACTCCATGGCTTCTGAAGCTTGATTACAATGAGGGACACTTGTGTGCCAAAGATAACATTTGAGGAACCAAACCCCAAGAGGCACACTGTCCTAGAAAAGCAGTGGCAATGCTAGCTCCAGCCATCCTCTCCAGCCTCCTCAGGGCTTTCCTCCATCAGTTATCTTCTGTTTCTCTCTTGCATCTCCAATCTTTCTATCCCAGGTGGGGTGAAATTAGACGAAGACTTTGAGGTTGAGAAGGAAGAAAGGCTGTGATCTACTAGATCTTGTTGAGAATATGAGAAAATATTCAAATATTATCATTTGAACCAATGGAAAACAATAAAACCACAACAAAACACAAAGGAAGGAAAGATATCAGTTGTGACTGAGGCTTGTACTATGCACCTCTAAAGCTTTGCACTACCATTCTGGCCCAGTCAGAATCAGTCACTTCTACTTGGGGAGAAGCCTGAGTGGGCAAAGCCAAATCTGACAAGGATGAGGCCATGACTGATTCTCAAGTCAATGGGGCATCATTTACACTGAAAAACCAAGTGAGGATTTTCTGTAGGGAGACCAACACTGGTCAGAATGTACAACATAAAGGCAACAAGTAACAAAAGGTAGTGATGAACAAAAGGCAATGATTATTTCTGGGACCATAGTTCACCAACCTCTTTCAATCATTGCCACCCAATCCAGCCCCTGTAATTTGCATACAACAAGAGGCAAATGATAGGGAGGTCAGAAGCCATCTCTTTATCACAGCTTCAACCAGTTTGCAATCTGCTGAAAATAGAGTCCTGGGTATAATTAGCAAGAACTGGAAATATAATGAGAATTAAAAGGGCTAACTGATCGTAGCTCAGATGTGTTTGAGTGCAGGAATGCAAGAGAAGCAGAGTTGGCCAAAAAAGTAAACAATCTTACTATGGGGTATTTGTTGGTTCCCTGGCTGAGGTCAGCTCATGGCGCTTGGCTAGGAACTATAAGAGTTGTAACTCTCTATGCCACAGAGAGGCTTACTAGCCACCACATCCCCAACCGATGATTTCAAAGAGCCGAAGATGACCTTGAAGAAACTGAAGAACCATAAGAAGTAACAAAGAGCATCTCAGTAATCACGAGACCATCAAAGACACTCAGAAGAGAAAGAAAACTCCACACCCAAGAAAGATGACATAATGCCCTGCAGAAAGCAATGAGAACAATGCAAGGCCTTATTACAAGATATTAGCGGCTCTACAGAATTGTATCTAAGAATTGAATTGCACTGGCAAGCCTTCATCCTAGCTATTTTGTGTGTGCAATCTTGGTCCCTTTTGTGTGTGCAATCCATGCATTTCACCTGGATGCACAAGTTCCTGGGGTGTGTGCCTCTCCATGCATGTTCCCTGGTCACATATGCCCTCTATGTGTGTGCCTTCCCCCACACTTATGGTGTAAAAACCTATGGGAGAACATATATCATGGGTGCAAGGGAGACTTATCAAAGTTTGGAATGCTATTTGTTTTACTTTGAACTAATGTGTCCTTTGCTTGACTAGTAAAAGAAAAAGCATCAGTCAAGGCTCATGAATTATGTTTCTGTGAGGGTGTAGACCCAAATAGTGTCTTGGACCTGGGACAGTTTCCTGAGGGCTTACAAATGAAGAGAAAGCTTAAGTCATGCATTTCTCTCCACCCATTTTTACAGAAAGAATAGCCTAGCTCTTGTGAACCATCTTGGTTCACTTTTTTCCTTTCAGGAAGTTTAGTTTTTCTTAACAAAAGAGGTAATTTAGTCCAGCATTTCTTAAACTGTGGGTCACAACCCCACATGGGGTCACAAAAAATTTGGCAACAGTAAAAGGTTTCTGAACACACAATGACCAAAAATTAAGTAAAAATCAAATGCGTAATGAATTCAAAGTGTTTCTGGCAATTCTTGCCCTGTGGCATCACAAAACTTCGCTGGAGCCTTGGTTCTGAACGCAAAGCACTTTGCACTGAGCATGCACTCAGGCCCTGCAACTCCCAAAAATGTTGCAATCCAAAAAGAGTTGAGAATATAAATAGTTTAAGAAACTCTAATAGTCAATAACCTAATCTGCACATAATATGCTTTCCAAGGATTTAGAAGTACTTATGAGAGGGATACAATAATGAGAAAAGTGCAGTGGCTCTGAATTTGGAGAACCTGAGTTCAAATCCTTCCTCTGGTGTATACTGCCAGTGTGATCTTGAGCAAGACCTCCCTGTCTTAACTTCCTTATCTGTGAAATGAGGGTGTGGGACTAGATGTCCCTAAAAGATTCCTTCTAGTTCCAGGTCCATGAGCCTATAGCTGAATGACCTATTCTCTTATTTAGAGTTGTCCCAATACTCATCAATTAATGCCTGACATTAACTTGACATGTGAATTTCCAAGTAGCAGGAAGTGGAAGGTAGCCATGTCCCTGTCTTTATCATGTAAGAAAAAAGATAGATCATTTGTCCTGTGGACATGATCAAGGTCAAAAGCCTAGATGACCTTGAGATATCATTATAGCATCAACCTCCATGGTTGTTATGAGGACAAAATGAGACTGTATTTATAAAATACCTGTCACATATTGACTTAATAAATGCTTATTGCCTTTCTCCTTTTCCTGAGAAGAGGTTGGAAAAGAGGAAAGAAGAAGGTAACAATAACAATACATTTGTTTGGGGCTATAAGGCTAATAAAGAACTTTCCTCACAACAACCCTGTGAGGCAGGCGTTGTCATTATTATTATCAACATTTTCCAGTTGAAAAAGATAAGCTTCAGAGGTATTCAGTGTTAAGAAGTCAGAGTATTTCACTTTCAGAGGTATTCAGTGTTAAGAACTCAGAGTATTTCACTTTCAGAGGTGTTCAGTGTTAAGAACTCAGAGTGTTTCACTTTCAGAGGTGTTCAGTGTTAAGAACTCAGAGTATTTAACCTTCAGAGGTGTTTAGACTCAAGGTCTAGTTTTGACTAGTTTTGGCTTGGGATTCAAACCTGGCATCTCTTGACTCCAAATCTCATACTCTTTCTACTATAATCCTACTGGGCTCCTAAAATGAAAAGAAGAGAGCTATGGAAAGGGAGATAGTAGACTAAGAATCCTTTGTACGTAGTACGTGCTTAATAAATATGTGTTGACAGGGAAGATTTATAAACTGATCCAAAGTAAAGTGAGTGAAGCCATCATACACAGTATATTGTACATAGTAACAGCAATATTGTACAATGATCAATTGTGAATGACTCACTTTTCTGATCAATACAAAGATCCAAGACAATTCTGAAGGACTTATGATGAAAAATGCTATCCACCAGCAGAGAAAGAACTGGTGAAATCTGAACACAGATCAAAGCATACTCTTTTTTACTTTTTTATTTTTCTTGGGGATTTTTTCTGTGTTTTCTTTTGCAACATAGCTCATATGGAAATATGTTTTGCATGACTGAACACATATAATCTATATCAAAGTACTAGCCTTTTGAAGGAGGGGGAAGGAATGGAGAGAGGGAGTTTGGAACTCAAAAATTATAAAAAATGAATATTAAAAATTGCTTTTACATGTAATTCAGAAAAAAATAAAAACATTCTTAAAAAAAAAATAAGTGTGTGTTGAATTGACTTGAAGAAAAACAAAGCTGACCCTCATTACAATTTTGCCTATGTACGTATGTGCCTGTCCAAAAGTAATTGTAAATCATAGGCAAAATATTATTAAATACACTTCCCTCCCTCCTAACAAGTTTCTGCACTGAAATAAGGCCCCCAGGAAAATGCTAATGTAAATAAACACATTAGAAAGAAACAATAATTTTGTCCTTTTTTAAAGGTTGCAGCCACCTCAAGAGAACAGCTGCTGTTCTAAAGAGATTTATGAAACATCACCACTGGAAGAATCCTTAGAGATCATCTAATATTATACCCCTCATTTGACAGATGTGAAAACCAAGGCCAAGAGAGAAACGAAAGCCAATGGCTACACAGCTAATTGTTGGCAGCATTAGACTAGAACCCAAGTCTTTTGACTTCTAATACAACATTCTGTTTTTGTGTTGGTGGTGGTGATAGTGGTGAGCTGTTCCCATTCCCATCCCACCTCCAACAAATAGTAGCTTCTGTGGGATTTGCAACATGATGACAGAACTCCACACTAGTGTGATATAGTTAGAAGAGCATTAAAACTGACATCAGGACACCTGAGTTCGTCCCAGCTCTGTAACTAACCAGCTGTGGATTCGGAACTCAGTTTCCTGATCTGTTAAAGGAAAACAGTTATAGACTGATCAGACCTTTTAAATAGTCCTACAAGAACTAGCTATAGCAATAAAACACAAAATGATATCAAAACATAAGTAGAGGCAAAGAGAATGTAAAGTTAATGAAGATTTTCAGACCATACAATGGTTTATTTAGAGAATCCTAAAGATTCAACCAACAAGACTAACCATGACAATAGTTTCAGAGAATATAGACAGGGGTGGGGAACCTGTGGCCTCAAGGCCACATGTGACTCTGTAGGTTCTCAAGTGAGACCCTTTGACTGAATCCAAATGTCACAGAACAAATCCCCTTAATAAAAGGATTTGTTCTGTAAAGCTTGGACTCAGTCAAAACGCTGCATCCAAGAACCTAAAAATTTGAGGCCCCAGATTCCCCACCCCTGCAGAATTCAGTTGGGCCAAGTATTTATTAATCAACTGGTACCAGAGAAAAAAAATGTTAAATTTGGAGTTAGAGGGGAAAGGAAAGGAAAGGAATAAGCATTTATATAGTGCCTACCATGCACCAAGCACTGTACCAAGCACTTTCTGTAAATTTAATCTTCACAAGAATCTTGGGAAGTAGGTGCTTTTATTATTCCTCTTTTACAATTAAAAAACTGAGACAAACAAAAGTTAAGTGACTTGCTCAGGGTCACAAAGCTAGTAAGTGTCTAAAGGCAGATTTAAACTCAGGTCTTCCTAATTCCAAATGCAGCACTCTAGCCTCAGTGGATCTGGATATGAATTCAAGTTTTGTCCCTAACTACCTGTATGACCTTGGGCAAGTCCCTTTCTTTCTATGGACCTCCATGTTTTCATCTCTAAAATGAAGGATTTGGACCAGATGATCTCTAAAAAACCTTCTAGCAATAACATTCTAAGATTCAATGACAGCTTGATCATAAATTGGAGATTAAAAAATGAAGCCAAAACTAGAAATTTCCACAGCAAATTCAGTTAGCAGAAGGGGTTGTATCTGAAGATATGACCATTGTCTTGCACAGTTGACGTCAACTAGAGACAGAGATCATAGAAGTTGAGGAGGTTGAAGAAATGAGAGTTGAGGAGTTTTAAATGAAGGAGTTTAAGGTAGGGAAGAAAATTGTGAAGTGGATACAGAGAGGAAGAACAATGATCTGGAGACCCAAAAATGACAGCAACAAGGATCTAGACAGAATGGGCATTTTTGTCCCACTTACTGTGAAGTTTTGCAAAATCCACACAGAGAACTGAAGATTGAAGGGGAACTTTGCACCCTCCAGACAGAGAAGTGATGGATTCAAGGTGCAAAGTGAAATACATATTTTTTTAACAAAGCCAAAACAGGAATTTGCTTTTCTTGATTATTCACTCTTGTTACAAAGGTTTTGTTTTTCCTTTTTTTTTCCAATGAGGATATTGGAAGGGAGAGAAAATAGATTTTTGTTCATTGAAAAAATAAATTCAAGCCAAAAAAAAAAAAAAAAGATAGTTCCCCAATCGTGGTTTCTGAGGAAGGGCTTAAAAATGACTCTTGGGAGCAAAAAATCATCTACCTCTTCCTCCATACCTTGTGTGTGAGGGGGCATAAGGAAAAGAGTAACCAACCATAGTGAGGGAGACCAAGAAATGTGGTACCTTCCAGAAAAAAGCCAGGTTTCAGCTAATGGCAGGAATATGAGAATGAAGTGTAATAAAAGGAAGTTTGCTAAAAACAGAATAGAATAGAAAAAGGAGAGCAGAAGGAGATAAGGACTGTAGAGGACTATGGGTCTGCTGGATAAATGTGAACCTATGGAGAAAAGTAGCAAGGCAAGACAGTTTCAAAAACTAGAGGAAAGCGGATAAGTCCAGGAGAAATTAGCAAAAAAACTGGAAGAGGGGAGGCAGTCTATTCCTTCCCCACCTTTCCTGACAAAAACTCCAGATCTTTCACCTTATTCTCCTCAAAAATAAAAATAAATAATGGAAGAAAAGATGGACAGCTATCAGGGGACTAAGAAGCCCAGGGATTACAGTTTCCAGACAGCAATGAGGACATGTCAATGCCTGAGAAAAAGCATAGCATGACACAACTTACTTTCAGCTCTACTAATAATAGGTCATAGGATCATAGATCTAGAGCTCAAAGGGACCAAGGATGCCATCTTGTTTGACCCTCTCATATCTGAGCAGCAAGCATTTCTCCTAAGATGAAATAATCAAGAGCCTCCAAGAAGCAACTGCTCTGAAGGAAAATGGTGTGGACCATTCCTACCATCAAAACAACCACCATCTTTGTCTTTTGCTACTTGCTCTCCAGAATGGAAGGGAGCCCAGACACCTAAGTGGGAGCCATTCTGTATGGTAGTAGTACCCAAATGGCATGCATTTTGGCAAAGGGTTGCAACAATTTGGTTCTCATTTCGTGAGCAAATTCCATGTTATCTTTATACCTCACCCCTCCTTCCTGTGTATTGAATGATATACTATAACTGGCATAAAATAGGCCACCACTTTAGTTACAACACAGGATTGTCCAAATAAATAAGCATTAATCACACACATTATGCAGAGCATAATACTGCCAGCTCATCAGCAGAAGCAGCTACCCCTGTCTTTGAATAACATCCTTCTCCAAATTAACAGCACAAAATGATGCCATCTGACAGCTGTTCAGTGACCTGCATGAAATGAGTTGGTGGTCTCAGTCCAGTTCCTAGTGGACAGGTGTCCACAGCACAAAAACCACCCTGACAATTGGGCCTAATTAGCAACCTGGTTGGTTGCTGCTGCAGCAAGTCCCAGAGTCTGTGTCATCCCTGTCCTGTAGAAGGTTGTTTCTCTTGTTCAGGTGGCTCCCTGCTGCAGGGGGATAACAGGGAAGCTCACAATTGCCATTGACTGGATTACAGCATCTCTCTGAACAAGAGCTGAGGCTTGCATCCAGGGCCAGTATTCTGGCTCCTGTCTGACATTATCAATGGATTCTTTTCAGAAACAACAGAAGGAAAGTGATAACAAGAAGCTCCTGGCTGTACTGAATAGTGACCCTCTGAGTACCTGAAAATCAAGTTGCTTTGACAAACATTCAAAATGAAGACCAGGTTAGGGTGTGACTTGGGCCAACTCTTATGAAAAATAATTTGGAATTATGTGAGAAAAGTCACTATACAAGTCAGATCCATTGACCCAGCAATCACACTGACAGGTATATACTCCAAGGAGGAAAAAGACAGAAAGAAAAGTCCTGTATACACCAAAATATCAAAAATATATTTTATATAATAGTAAAACAACTAGAAATAAAATGATTGTGCATTGATTGAGTAATGCCAAAGAAAATCATGATATATTAATGCAGTCAAATACCATTATACTGTAAAGAAAAAGAAAGAAAAGAAGAAAAAAAGAAAGGGGAAAAAAGAGGAATTCAGAGAACCATGAATAGACAAAACTAGGATAACAAGAAATAGAATGACTATATGTAATGAATTGACATATAAATGAAAAGAACACTAAAAGAAAGTTAAGCTCTGAGAAATCATAATGACTAATCTTAGCCCTAAACACAGATGATGAAATGTACCTATCTCCTGGAAGGGACCTCAGATGCCAACTTTTTCAACCCCCTCATTTCTGGTCAGCAAGCATTTCTCTTAGCACCAAATAATAGAGAACCTACAGGAAGCAATGGCTCTAAAGGTAAATGGAGTGGACTATGGGCATGGGACATTGCATGTACTATCAGATCTGGCTGCTATGTTGACTTGTTTTTGCTAATTGCTTTTCTTTGTTACAAGGAAGATTCAGTTAGGAGTAGGAGGATGAAGGTAACATCTCAATATCACTTTAATTTGTAAGCAAAAGGTATTAATGAAACTTACTTTTCAAATGAATACCAGGGATGTTGGAGAATTATTATGCTTAATAATTCATGCCTGTTGGGGGTGAGGGGCAGGAATTGTTTTAGTTTATTTATATTTTAAATACATGAATCATCTTATGTTTGCCACAAAAGTTTTAATATCTGAAATGCTAGAAGGGGCTACCCTATTAAAATATAATATGAAGATTACCAAACAACTTTCATTTTACTACAAAGATCCATGGGTACCTGAATCCTCTATTACTTAGAATAACGTTCCCCAAAATGGGACTTCAGGGTTCCTAGAATTGAAATTACTTTAGTCTCAGCTAGTGGCTACTAACAAAGATTAAGAA
This sequence comes from Notamacropus eugenii, assembly GCF_028372415.1. Lineage (NCBI taxonomy): Eukaryota > Metazoa > Chordata > Mammalia > Diprotodontia > Macropodidae > Notamacropus > Notamacropus eugenii. The sequence continues at coordinate 176,871,678 of NC_092873.1, read as the reverse complement.
ACTAGAGAAATTTCATCAAAAAATGATTGTAAATTCCAAAGATATCCTTGAAAAAGGAATTGTGAGACTCCCAGTGAAAACTGGAAGTCAAGATGCATCAGATCTTCTCTCTATTGGCTTTGAATAAGTCACATTACATGGCATTTAGTAGACACTAAATAAATATTTGTTGATTGTTTAATGTCAGTTATCTGCATTTTTGTTTCTCTGTCAATATCAATGTGTTTGCATAAAATAAGGATAAAGAGCAAATCAGATTCAGTAAACAATTGACTTGAGTACTGTTCTTTAAAAGGACATGTATTTTACTTTCTTAGCACATGAAGTGCCACAGTTTCCTAGAGATATTAGTAGAGCATACTGACTTTTTCTTTTGGAGTTCTTTTGGAGTTGTGCTGTTGCTTGTCCTTCATTTTGAGAGGATCAGCGACATGACAGAGTGATGTCTTGACACCCACATAAATTGGATTTAAATGAGGCAGAGCTGCACAAAGTAGTTGGCCTCATTTTCTCCTCTAGAGTCATTGAAGTCCAGTGGCAAGACAAAAGCCAGACTGATGATGGCCCGGGATGCAGGGGGTGACCTGGCCATCTTTGATGTTTGACTAAGCTCTAAGATCTCCACAGCAGCTGCTTTAGCTGCCTTCATAGTCGTTAGAACAAATTGTTTTCACCCACCCATTCCACCAGGGGAAGTCTTCACATGGTTGGGATAGATATCACCATAACTTACTAACAGTTTTCAAGTAGATTCTCAACCTTATTTAGCCCATCTACCCAGATAGTTTTACCAGGGTGTGGCCACTGCACATATTACAGCTTCTTGGAGCCACAGGTAGAAGTTGAGTGAAGGTGGAAATCAAAGGTAGATGGGTAGCCCTGAAAAGGGCTTGGCAAGCCCTTATACTGAGGTGATAATCCTCCCTGAATAACCCACACACCCCTTTAGTTGTGATTTTGAATCAAAGGACCTGGGCTAGATTCCTACTTTTTGCCTATGTGATGTTGGACAAATTGTTTGACCTCTCTGTGCCTTAGTTTCCTCACCTGTAAAATAAGGAATTTGGATTAAACTGACATCCCTCCCAGTTCTAAATCTGTGATTCTAAGGCAGCTGGACAGCTCAGTGGATAGAGCACAAGATCTGGTGTCAAAAATAGATGAGTTTGAGGGGCAGAGCCAAGATGGTAGAATAGAAGGGTGGGCCTGCCCTAACTCTCCCCCCATAGACCATAAAATACCTGCAAAAAATTACTCTAAACAAATTCTAGAGCAACAGAAGCCACAAAATGAGAGAGTGAAACAAATTTCCAGCCCAAGACAACCTGGAAGGCTGATAGAAAAGGTCTATTGCACCAGACTCAGAGCAGAGAGCAACCCAGCATGGTCCATATGGCACAGACAGGACTGAAGCAGACTTCAGGGTATGGAATCACTGGCAGCTGCTGCAGTTCCCACATTTCTCAACCAACAAAAGCCAAAGACAGCTTCAAAGGTCAGTAAGAAAGTTCTTTTACCTGGGTGAGAGGGGAGCTAAGTCTGACCCTAATCCCAGATCCAAGGTGGTGGTAGCCACTGGTGCAACAGTGTCCACTTTTGGAGCCCTCAGCCTAAAGAACCTGGGGGAATTGAGAGACTGATCTGCATCTGAGTCTTGAGTGGCGGTCCTGGGGTAAGGAAGAGCACTGGTGTGATGGAGCTGGCGATGGCTGTGGAGAGGGAGTTCCAGGGCAGAAAAGAGTACTTTTGGTTGCTCACAGACCACAGCACAGGCCAGGAGAAGAGTAAATATCTCTCCCCCGATTGTGCCACCTTGGAGGAACTGAGAACTTACAGGTCCCTAGAGATATTTCAGAGAACAGCTGCACAAAACCTCTAAAGCCTAGGGTAGTATATCCTCCACTTGAAAAGGACTCAAAAGTCAAGTAACTGGCTGAGGAAATGCCCAAAAAGGGCGGGGGGGAAGACAAGACTATAGAAGGTAATTTTCTTGGTGAAAAGGTATTTTCTTCCATTCTTTTGGATGAAGAAGAGTAAAGCATATCATCAGAGGAAGGCAACAAGGTCAAGGTTTCTGCATCCAAAGCCTCCAAAAAATATATACAATGGTCTCAGGCCATGAAAGAACTCAAAAAAGATTTGAAAATCAAGTAAGACATGTGGAGAAAAAATTGGGAAGAGAAATGAGAGTGATGCAAGAAAATCATGAAAAGCAAGCCAACAGTTTGCTAAAAAAAAAAAAAAAAAAATGCTGAAGAAAATAACACCTTTAAAAATAGACTAACTCAAATGACAAAAGAGGTCCAAAAAGTCAGTGAGAACAATGCTTTAAAAAGCAGAATTGGCCAAATGAAAAAGGACGTTCAAAAGTTCACTGAAGAAAATAGTTCTTTAAAAATTTGAATGGAACAGATGGAAGCTAATGACTTTATGAGAAACCATGAAATTATAAAACAAAACCAAAAGAATGAAAAAATAGAAGATAATGTGAAACATCTCATTGGAAAAATAGCTAATCTGGAAAAAGATCCAGGAGAGATAATTTAAAAATTATGGGACTACCTGAAAGCCATGATCAAAAAAAGAGCCTAGACATCATCTTCCAAGAAATTATCAAGGAAAACTGCCCTGATATTCTAGAAATGGAAAGAATTCACCAATCACCTCCTTAAAGAGATCCCAAAAGGAAAACTTCTAGGAATATTGTAGTCAAATTCCAGAGTTCCCAGGTCAAGGAGAAAAATATTACAATCAGCAAGAAAGAAACAATTCAAGTATTGTGGAAATACAATCAGAATAACACAGGATTTAGCAGCTTCTACTCTAAGAAATCAAAGGGCTTGGAATATGATATTCCAGAGTCAAAGGAGATAGGATTAAAACCAAGAATCACCTACTCAGCAAAACTAGTATAATGCTTCAGGGGGAAAATGGAAGTTCAATGAAATAGAGGACTTCCAAGCATTCTTGTTGAAAAGACCAGAGCTGAATAGAAAGTTCGACTTTCAAATACAAGAATCAAGAGAAACATGAAAAGGTAAACAGGAAAGAGAAGCTTTAAGGAACTCATTAAAGTTGAACTGTTTATATTCCTACATGGAAAGATGTTATTTGTAACTCATGAGATCTTTCTCACTATTAGGATAGTCAGAGGGAATATATATGTAGGTGTGTATGGGTATGTGTGTATATGTATACTATATATGTGTAGTGATGTATATGTACATGGGTATATGTGTATATATATATATATATATATATATATATATATACATAGAGAGCATGGTGAGGGTTGAATATGAAGGAAGAATATCTAAAAAATAAAATGTACTATTGAGTGGAATGTACTAGGAGTAAGAGAAAGGGAGAGGTAGAATGTAGCAAATCATCTCACATAAAAGAGGCAAGAAAGAGCTTTTATAATGGAGGGGAAAAGTAGGGAGATGAAAGGAAATAAGTGAGCCATACTCTCATGGGATCTGGCTTAAGGAGGGAATAATCCACATTCAATTGGATATGGAAATCTATTTTACCCTACAGGAAGGCAAGGGGGAAGGGGCTAGGAGAGGGAAGATAATAGAAGGGACAGCAAATTGGGGAAAGGGATAATTAGAAACAAACATTATTGTGGGAGGACAGGTCAGGGGAGAGAATGGAATAAATGGAGGATAGGATAGGACAGAGGTAAATGTGATTAGTCTTTTGCAACATAACTATTATGGAAATGATTTGCATTGTTACACATGTATGATCTATACTGAATTGCTTGTTTTCTCAATGAGGGTGAGGAAGGAGGAAGGGAGAGAATATGGAACACAAAGCTTTAATAATGAGTGTTAAAAAGTGTTTTAGCACGTAACTGGAAAATAAGATATACAGGCATTGATGTATAAAAATCTGTTTTACCCTACAGGAAAATAGAGGGGAAGGGGATGGAAGAAGAAGAGGTGATAGAAAGGAGGACAGACTGGAGGAAAGGATGGATGGGGTGCATGCTGTCCTGGGGTGGAGTTGGGGAGAAATGGGGAGAAAATTTTGAATTCAAATTCTTGTGGAAGTGGAGAACTGAAAAGTAAATAAATTATATATTAAAAAAAGAATGACTTCAAATTGAAGAAAATAACACCTTTAAAAATAGACTAACTCAAATGACTTCAAATTCAGCCTCAGACATTTACTAGTTGTGTGATCTGTTAAGTCACTTAACCTCTGTCTCCCTCAGTTTCTTCCACCATAAAAGAGGAGTGAAAATAACACCTACCACTCAGGACTGTTGTGAGGATAAAAATCAGATAATATTTGTTAAATGCTTAGCATAGTGCCTAGCTCATAATAGGTGCTGATAAACACTTATTTCCCTCCTTCATCTTTTAACATTTATCTCATTAGGCTGACTGCATAATGACCCTTCCCCAGAAAGTCTTAGAATGATAGCCAGTGTAGGAAGAGTTCATTTTCCTAACTTCTTCCTGCTTCTTCTGACCCATCCAACACAGGCTATTTTGGACACAATTAGGACATTAGCATTGGCTCAGTAAAGAAGCTTCTTACTTTATATTGAAAACCTACATGGACAACATGTGATTTCCACACAAACTGCAATTTATCACCGACTGGAAAGATACCATTATTTAGAAAGTTCATTCTCTCTTAGGAGACCAAAATAAAATTCTCCATATTATGTTAAATATGCACAATTTTCCTCCTGGTTGATGCTTCCTCAAAGAGTTAATTGTTCTGTACATCAAGACAAAATATGACTAAAACATAACATGTTTTATATGGGATTTTATGTGGAATTTATAGCAGGCAACTTAATCATAGAATATTTTTAAATTCCATAAAGATGCCAGAACCACTATCACCCTGTCTTTCAGCAGTCAAAACAATAACTTCTAAAAATCTTTTCTTTTTGATGCCTCTATAAACAATTAGCATCTCTTTGTTAAGCACTAATTGCTCCTAGGACACAGCTGTGTCACCACAGTGCTCAAGAAGGATAACCCAAGAGCTAAGGTGTTCATTAATTTTTTTAAATACCATAGCAAACTGAGAGAAAATGGAAATTATAAGGATACTATCGTCCAACTGAGATATTCTACACATTGTTTCTAGATAGTCATATGGACTTTACTGAAGCTTTGCAAGAAATTTTGCAAATGTTTATCCTTATAGAAATGAACTACAGATCAGTTGACCCATTTCCTCAGTGTGGCAGTGGGTGAAGCATAGATCTAGAGAACAGAACATAGCTATAAGAGCTACCTAACACAAACATCCTATGAAATCTTAAATAAATTGTATACATTTTTAATGCTTTATCTTTTCCATGGATAAGACCAAAAAAAAATGTATTGTCTCCAAGAAATGTTCACAAAATGCCTCATATCTTCTGGAGAAAGGCATGACCAAGAGTGCTAAGATATGCATGTCCTTTACAATGATGTAATGTGGCTGAGACATTCCCACCACTTTACTTGGAAAACTCCGAAATGTGTTTCACAAAGATCTTTACAGAGTATAAGTTTGCAGCTATAGAAAAGGGGGAGGAGGAAAATGCATAGCAGAAGATTCAAGATATCAGTGAATTAAATACTAACACTATCCAAAGCAATATTTATTTCAAATACTACAGGAATCCTTTGTTTCAACCTTTTTACAGTTTAATGAATTACATTCATGACTTGTTGCCAAAAAAAAAATCATCCCTTGGTGATCATTTCTGTTGATATGGCTTATTGAATGAATGAAGGAACAAATGAATGAATTTTTTGAGTCTTTCCTAATAATAGACATAGTCCCTACCAGGACTGTACTTGAACATGTTCTAGTTTGGTAGGATTTGTAAGAACTTATAATCCCCAGGCATACTATTCAAGAACCCAAGATCAACTCTATGTCTACTGAGGCACCAGAGTAGGACCTTAAAGGAGGTATTCAATGAATTAAGGAACTGAAATACCCTGAAAACAACAACAGCAGCACCTAAATAAATCCTGCCTAAATATCCCCAAATTGTTTTTCTCTAATACTGAAGTGAAAGCACTATCTGGGTGCTCAAAACAATCATACAACAACGAGGGGGTTTCACTTAATTTAATTATTTCGTTGTTCATCATGAAGGTTTTTTCAATAGTCATATTTGCATTGTTGCATGTACGTTTGTGTGTGTGTGTGTTTGCATGGAGTTTCCCTAGTGGGAGTATCCCAGACCAATAAAATCACAGATCTAATCTCTTCAAAATATGAATTGTTGTATAGTACTTAGTGTCACTCTCTGAAATAAGAAATATCTCAGAATTATCTTGGACAATTAACCCATTAAAAGATACCTGAAAGAATGAATGCAAGTGTAGAAAGACAAAATCATCCCCTATCACTCAGAGATAGAAGACATACATGTTCAGAGCAAAAGATCAAGGAGTCTCAGAAGACCTTAGTTTAAAATTCTAACTTTGACGGTGAATTTTTGGGTGACCTTGCATGAATCCCTTAATTTCTCTGAACATATTCTAATGAATATATAGTGAGTATGCCTAGGCATTGTCCTACATCTAGGTGTAAAACTTCCTATGTGAGGTGTAAAAGTCCTCATTTCTCCCCATTCATAAGGACCTTCTTCCAGCATTGATCATGTCTCTTCCCAACAGATAAACAGATGAATGAACAAACAGAAAAATAAATAAATAAATGCAATAGCAGGCATCGGATACACCACCCAACTCAGCAAATGCCCTTTCCGAACTTCTTGTCTATTGAATTCGCTGATGTTGCATTAGCCCTTAGGTTCATAGTTAAAGTTTCTGCTTCTGGTGATTTAGAGACATGACATTAAACTTATTCATGTCACAAAAATTTTGACAGCCCACAAAATATTCACTAACTCCTTCTAATGCCTTAAAAATGATGCATCAGAAGACAGTGAGCACCAGTATCCCAAAGACAAGATTGGACCACCCCAGAGGGTAACTGGACATTCATCTGGTGGCCCACAGGGCAAAGTGCTCTATTCTGGGGATGGGAAGGAACCAATCAACAGTAGTGGCTACCTATAGTAACCCTTCCCTTTAGCTTGATACCATGGAAATGTGTTCACCCCGCTTTGTGGAGAGCCTAATAGTGTCTGAAGAAGAATAAGACTTACATCCTGAGCCTTAATTTCAACTTTAATTAGAATCTTTTTCCAAAGAATAATCTCCTTTAGGCTTAACTTGATTTCTCTGGAAATGTCTGTGGAACTGCTAAACTGCATGGCTTTTGAAAAATAAAGAAGTTTCACAAATTTTAGAGTGCATGTTCCAGTAACTCCTGTAACTCAAATTGTTTATGGCTTCAACGAATCTGACAATGTTGGCCAGGGACTTCCTGACCTCGTTCTGGCAATGTGCTTGAGGCATCTCTGCACTCATCAGGAATAGATGTGGGAATCGTACATTGCTTTGGCCACATGCAAGACAGCCAGCAGCCAGCACGAACCCCTCTGTGTACCATCTGCATTACAAGAGACAAGCCCAGGAAGCCTATTGCCATGTGTAACCACAAATTGTAAAATCTAGCCCCCAGTGATTGACCTGTAAATAGAGGCTGCAATTTTATTCCCTACTCAGACTTTCTGCCAATTCACCGCAAAAGCATTAGGCAGAAATAAGATAGGGATTATATTCACAAGTGGTTTGTTCTAGCTGATTTCAATTTTTCTAGGCACCTAAACAAATCACAGCATCCTTTCATCTCTCCCTATCCCATCCCTTTGCCAGTATGATACAAAATGGGCCTTTTTTAATTGGCAAATTCTTTGCCACCTTGAATGAGGTTACATATCCAGGGACCACCAACCTTTCTGACAGCTCACTTTCCACCATGGTCTCCTGAAGGCAGATATATTGACCAAGCTGGCCGTTATCAGCCTTTATCCAGATCACTGAAGCCCATCAGTCCAACCTGCACCTTCAAGCTTGAGCTAAACTGTCAATAGATCGTTTCTCACACAGCTATGAGGAAATGTTATGTCTTTAAATATGAAAGATTACAAAAGTTTTCACTTTTTTCTTTTTATCAGTATAACCCTTTCTTCTAGCCCAGTTCATCCATTCCCAATTCTATTTGTCAATTGGCCAGAAAGCTCTGTAATATATTGCCACAACAAGTAGCCCACTCTATCATCAGTCTGAAAAAAGATGCCCTACACCTTGGGGGTTTCACTGGTTCCCATGTCTAATCACACTCTGACTTTCAGAATATCCTAGTTCTCCTATCTTAGCACAGTGCCTAGCACGTAGCAAGTACTACATAAATGTTCAGTAGCAGTAGTAGTGTAGTAGTGGTAGTAGTAGTAATAGCAGTGGTGATGGTGGTAGAGGTAGTGGTAGTAGTAGTAGTAACAGTGCTAGCAATAGTAGTAGCAGCAGCAGCAATAGGGGTAGAAGCAGCAGCAGCAGCAGCAGCAGTAGTAGTCCCAAAGGATCCTATTCCCTTATTCTGACCTCAAATACAGCAGCTGGGAGAATAAACAGTGCAAAGTCACAAGAAAAAGGAAAGAAAATCATAAAATCACAGAATTTTAGAGTTGAAAGGAGCCTGATCAGGCATCAAGTCCAACTCATACCTGAAAAAGATCACCACCATAACACATTCAATAAGTGGTCACCCTACCTCCATTTGGAGATCTCCACTGAGGGGGACCCACCATCCTTTACACAACTCTGACAGTCAGGAAATATTGACATCTAGCCTATAAATTTACATCCTTGCAATTTCAACCCATTACTCCCAGGTCTGCCCTACACCACATAGAGTAATTCTAATCTCCTTACATGTGGGAAACCTGCAAATACTTGAAGGTGGCAATCATATTCTCTTGAATCTCCTTTTTCTCAGGCTAAAAAACCCTAAGTCCATCAGCTAATCCTTATATAAGATAGCCTTAGATCCTTTCACTCTTCCGATGGCCCTCCTCTGAATGTCCTCTGGTTCTTCAATGTCCTTTTTGGACTGTGATTCCCAGAACTAATAATATATTCCGTATGTGGTCTAGCCAAGAGAGATCACCACCTCCTTACTTCTAGAAGTTATGCCTCTCAAGTCAACCCAAAGTCACATTAACTTTTTTGACTACCATATAACACTGATAATTTATATTACTCTTTTAGTCCACTAAACCCTTTAGACCTTCAGGCAAGCTACTATCTAACTGGGCTGCCCCTATTCTAAACTTGTGAAGTTGATTTTTTGAACCCAAGTGTAAGATTTACCTTTATCTATGTTGAATATGAGCTCATTAAATTCAGCACAGTATTCTAATATGCTAAGAAGTTTTTGGTTGGTAACTCTATCATCTTATGTGTTAGATATTCCTCCCAATGTTATACAAACTACAAATTAAATGAGGGCCCCATCTAAACGCATACCAGTCACTGATAAAATTTTTAAATGGCAAAAGACTAGCACTGACTACTGAGTCACTCCACTAGAGATATCCTGCCAGACTGACATTAAGCCATTAATTATTGTTCTTTGAATTCAACTATTTAGCTAGTTTCAAATCCATCCAACATGAAGAACACAGAATGTGGGAGAGTCAAAGAGTGAACGCTACTGATGGAAGTGTTAGTATCCTAATACTAATTGAGGAATGGGAGGAAGATGGGTTGCAGGGGTAGAAAGAATGTGCAAGGAAGAATTTCAAATGGTGTACCTAGAGAATCACAATACAGTTCTAACCTACCTTTCCAACTTTCTTCAATACTATTTCCTTTCCTGTACTCTATGTTCTAGAATAACTAGGTAACTATCATCCTTTCTAATCCAATCCCCTCCTATCTCTTTGTCTTTAATCTTATACTTTCCATACCTGAAATGGATCCTTCCCTCCCATTTCTTGTAGAGTCCCTTCAATACCCAATTTAAGAAATCTTCTCAAATTTCTCATAGTACATCAATTGAGCCTCTCCTCTGCAATTAACATACTCCCTTACATTATAATTATTTGTACATATCTTCTACCCTAAGTCTCCATTAGCATATAATATGAATAATATTGTGTTGCAGTTATCTTCATATTCCCAGTATTTAGCCTTGTCTTATATAAAGTCATTAATAAATGTTTGTTGAATCAAATAATATTGCATGAGTTTTACTCCTTCTACCCTCTATTGGCATAGCTCCCTAATTTATAATCCTCGGTTTTTCCATATGTAAAAGGAAGGGGTCAAACTAGATGAGTTCTAATTTACGTTCCATATCTAAATCTCTATGCTATCTTTGGTGCTATTGGAGATTGTAATGGATAATTTTCATGGAAGTCAATACCATAAATGCAAAGTGCCAGGGGTGTATAATAGCAAATAAGTGCTTTTACTTAGTTGACATGTGGATACCACAGTTGCAAGCAAACTACTCTCTATCCATGAGAGATGTCCAGTCATCTTGATGACAAGTAGAATAGCAGTGCAGCCAGTCAAGTTTTTGGTTGCTCCATTCCACATACCCACATATTTTAAATTGGTATAAGAGCAAGAGTTTCATCTTCATCTGGAAGACTTTTAAAAGGGGTCTCTCTAAATTACAGCTACTTGGTCAGAGAATCTGTGGTTGAATGAACCAGGAAATCATCACTTAACAAAATTAATCTCCAGGATTTGTTTACCAAACCAAGGTGGGTATTGTGGATCCAAGAGGCAGCTGAAAGCATACCCAAGGAGTAACAATTGAGCAAAGCTGTCTTAGCAGCTCATTATTATGGGAGTATATTAGAATGGTGGCTTAAGGGCTAGGAGATAATCATTAGGTCAGCCCCAAGTCATGAAAGATATCAACTGCTCACCTAAAGCTATAGGTGAGTATCACTCTTCAAGAAATCCCCTTTAAGATTCCTACAAATATTTGTTTGGGTTGATTGGTTGTTGTCCTTCATTCTCAAAGAGGACCAAAACAGCATCATCATGATAAAGTAAAATTTCAGTGTGTCTGACTGTGGCTGATCAGACCAATAATACAAGCCTGGAATGCTCTACCACAGGTTGGGCACAGATAGTCCATATGAATTTTTGGGGTGGATACTCCAAATTTGCACATCTGATGTTTACTTTGTGCTGTCTCAATTCTGCTTTGCTTACAGGGCACAGCACCCTTTCTGATATGGGCACGCCAGGCTGAACAGTCCTGTGCCAGTGTCTCCCATGTTGCACAATCAAATCTAAAGTTCTTGAGAGAGACCTTGACAGTGTCCTTGTATCATTTTCTCTGACCGCCATGTGAGTTGCCTGCCTCATGTGAGTTCTCCATAAAACAGCCTTTTTGGTGAGCATACATTTTACATTCAAACAACTTGGCCAGCCCATTGGATTTGCGCTCTCTGAAGCATAGTTTGAATGCTTGGCAGTTCAGCCCAAGCAAGGATTTCAGTGTCTGGTATCTTATCTTGCCGGGTGATCCTCAGAATCTCCCTAAGACAGTTCAAATGGAAGCAATTCAGTTTCCTGGCATGGTGCTGGTAGACTGTCCATGTTTCACAGGCGTACAACAATGAGGTCAGCACAATGGCTCTGTAGACCTTCAGTTTGGCAGTCAGTCTAATACCTCTCCTCTCCCAAACTTTTCTTCAGAGCCTCTCAAACACTGAGTTAGCTCTGGCAATGTGTGCATCAACCTCACTGTCAATGTGTACATCCCTGGAAAGTACACTACCAAGGTAAGTGAAGTTATCCACAGCATTCAAAACTTCTCCATTTGTTATAAGTGATGGTTCCATTTATGGATGGTGTGGTGGTGGCTGATGGAGCACCTGTGTTTTCCTGGTGTTAATTATTAGGCCAAAATTAGCACAGACAGCAGAGAACTGATCCATACTTTGCTGCATCTCAGCTTCAGAGGCTGCATTGAGTGCACAATCATCTGCAAACAGAAAATCATGCACCAACACTCCCTCCACTTTGGTCTTGGCTTGTAACCTTTTCAAATTGAAGAACTTACCATCGGTATGGTAGTTGTCCTTGATGCTGTGTTCAGTCAACATGGCTGAAACCATTGTGCTAAAAATCATGGGAGCAAGCACACAGCCCTGTTTCACTCCATTGGTGACTGGGAAGGCACAAGAGCTTTGCCCACTATCCAGAACCTGGGCAAACATGCCATCATGAAATTGATGTACCATACTCATGAAATTCTCTGGGCAACAAATTTTGACATAATTTTCCATAAGCCCTCACACCTAACAGTGTCAAAGTTCTTAGTCAGATCCACAAACGTTGTGTACAGACCTCTGTTGTGCTCCTGGCATTTCTCCTGGAGTCGTTGGTCGAGCAGCAAACGCCATATCGACTGTTCCTTGGCCGTTTCTGAAGCCACACTGGCTCTCAGGTAGATGACCATCTTCCAGGTGAAGGATCAGCCTATTAAGGAGGACTCTAGCAAGAACTTTGCCAGCAAATAAGAGAGAGAACCCCCTGTGATTGTCACAGGACAATCTATTCCCTTTACCTTTATAGAGATGGACAATGGAGGCATCCTTGAGCTCCTGGGGGATAACCTCCTCTGGCCATATGACCTGGAAAATTTCAGTCAGCTTTTGTATGAGCAATGGTCCCCCTACCTTGCAAATCTCAGCTGGAATAGAATCAGCACCAGGTGCTACATCTCTGCTCTCTTTCTCTGGCCTAAATTGCTCACTCTCAACCTATTCCCACATCAGTCAACCTGGGAATTTTTCCTAGATTGGGGGGGAGGGGGATCTGGTAATAACTCCGGCAGAGTAGCTATTCACTACTTTCTCTCAAAGTGCTAAGAGTAACCCTTCCAAGGGGCGGGGGAAACAGAAGGAGAGAAAATACATCCCTACTACTTGCTACTCTAGCTTCTGAACCTTCACTAGTGTGTTTCATTTTTACACAAAATCAGTCACCAGGACACCATTAACTCTTGAACATAAAACATTTACCAAACAATAAGACAGCTAGGTGGCATAGTGAATAGAGGGCTAGGCCTGGAATTGAGAAGACCTGAGTTCAAATCTGTCCTCCGATACTTGCTAGCTCTGTATGACCTTGGGTAAGTCCCTTAATCTCTGCTTGTCTCAATTTCCTCATCTATAAAATGTGGGTGATAATAATAGCACCTACCTACCGGGCTTGTTATGAGGGTCAAATGAGATAAAATTTGTCAAGTGCCTAGCACAACACTGGGCACATGGGAGGCACCATAATAAGCACCATAACCATATAAGGCTAAAGCAAGAAAAATCATAAGATTTACTCATCAGAAGACAAAAGCAGAAATTATCATAAGATTTCCCATAATGAAAGGTAAAAGCAAAAATGGCTGTAACATTTACTCAGTAGAAGCCAAAAGCAGAAATAATCCAAATATAACAGTCCATCTATTAACCTGGGACACACTTTCCTATCAATACAATCAATGTCTATGGAGGAATGTGAGAACACACTTATAGAAACCTAGTAGGGAAAAACTTGAGTACAGAAACCCATATGCCCAAGGCAACTCAAGATTCTGAGGAGCATTACTTGAGAAGAACCTTCAAATCATCTCTAAGCAGTGTGGTGGCTAGGAAAGATCTAAGCTGGAACATACACTTTACATGGAACAGGGTATTTTGTGAAGATTGGTCCATGTTATTACTGTCTTCTAATTTCAAAGAAAAGAAGAGAGAAATTTAGTCATGGTGATGGAAATGTATAATACTAAAGGGATTATTACTGAGTTAATTGTTACTTTCTATTGGATCGTTCAACCAGGGATGGTGTGCTGAGGATGTGCCTGAAGTTGAAGGTCAACTGGGACCTTACTCCAAATATTCGAATTGTGTAAGCCCGCAGATCTGGAAGAATTTCTATATGAGATTCCAGCTGGATTTGATACTCTCCAGCTCAACCAAAAGATACCCTATGAATTTTGGTGCCCTGGGACAAAACCCCAGTCTACCTGACCTAGTTATGGCCCTGCTTGTTCTGGATAATACCCTTCTACTGATGAAGTCTAGCTTCATATTAAGTGTTTGGTTTTTTTAAAAAATAATAATCAGATAATACTATTGGATCAAATTGAATGTGTAGTCAGCTAAAATCTCTAGGACTTTTCATATCTACTATTGCTAAGCCAGGTCTCCTTCATCCTGTATTCTTGTAGTTCATTTTTTAACCTAGGCATAAGACTTCACATTTCCCAACAAAAATTCATGTTGCTCCATTTTACCCATCACTTAAGCCCATTGAAATCTTTTCAGAATCTGGTTCCGTCATCCAAAATATCAGTGTTCCTCATTTTACAACATCCACAAATTTGGACAGAATATCTATTATTTCATACAAAGCCTTAATAAAAAATGTTGAACAGAACATAACTGAGCCCAGAGAGCTGTGGAACCCTTATGGATACCTCTCTACAATACAATTCCTGAGTAGCATCCAGTCTCTGTGAAAAAGAAAACAATAGTACATGTGCACTCTTGTAAGCAGAAATACTAAGGCCACAGCATTGAGGAAATACATCACAAGTCTCTTGGATTGTGTTACACTCTCAAAAGTATGTTCCCCTTTAGGGGTAATTTAAGCCCTTATTCTTAAGAAAATTCTATAGGACCCCCACAAGAAAGGAGAACTCGCTAGAGAGTAAAAGGTTTTCCGTAATGATGACCCCAAGTTTAGTCTCCTCTAAGGGGAGCTAAGGGACTGCTAGAGTGCTATAGCTGTTTCTATATGTTTGTGAGCTCCAATGAGTCCTTTGCATCTTACAAATTTTCTGTGAGGTGAAAAAAGCAGTCCCATGCCTGACTTGCATTTGTTATCTTGAATATTTGTGAGGGAGCTAAATACCTTGTTGTCCACATGTGAAGAAACCAAAATGTAAGCTCTAGATGTAAAATGTACTTTGAACTTCCATAATACTTATTTTCTGTACCACTTACTTGACAGTTCATAAGGAACTGCCCTGTAGTATTTCCTATATTATCCTGCTCTTTTACTTGACATTCCATATCTTTATGTCTTGTCTCCCTATTAAGAGTGTAAGTTTCTTAGTGAAACTTCCTTGTATCCCCCACAGCACCGAGTATAGTACATGCTTAGAAAATATTGAAAGATCAAGTATAAAAGGTGAAGCAGCCAGATCTCAGATAAAGGAGCCATAGGGAGAGGATATAAGGACTCTTGAGCAGAGATGGTCTTCCAGGTTATGCATTGAAGTAGTAGAGTTAAGAAACCTAGGCAAGGAGCTAGGAAGCATCACACAAAGGACCATCAATCAGAAAAGTAAGAAAGATTCAGGAATGAAATTTCCTTGAAAAGAAATAGAAGAAATATGAAGTCTATATACAACCAAAAAAAAAGTCTGTAACTGAATAAAGAATAACAAAGAGGTTCAGGAAGAGCAAGAAAAGAGAGGAGAGGAAGAGGAGAAATGAAAGAAGGAAGGAATAAAATATGCCATCAAAAGGTATTTTTATGAGATGACTCACAAGGGACAGGTGTGTGAAAATTCAAGTCTGTCCTATCAAATTCAGAATGCTTGGTCACTCTAGCCTACAGATCCTCCTCTCTTTATGGAATCAATGTGCTCTTTAAAAATGTGCAAATTATTTAAATCAAATTTAAATGCCTACAGAGTCATTGCTATTGTTAATTCTTTTGTAAAGTTGTAAACTTTTTTACAATAAACAATTGCTCTAAGATTTATCTTGCATGTAAATACAGATTTTCATAAAACCACTTTTCATAAAGCAACCATGGTAGCTCTCTCGCTGAGTGTAAGTCCTCTCCAGTGAACTTTCAAAATATGAAATTTTTATTTATTTTACTGAAATTCTAGTCATTTCTAAAATCAGTTCCTTAAATATGGACATTCTTCCCAACAAATAGTATATCTGAAACACTAGAAAACTCTGATTTTTTTCCTATTACCCCAAAAGCAGATATTTGTATAGACTCTGTCCAGAAATATAGAAAACGTGTTCCTGAGCTCCATTAACTGGAAAATGTTAAATCCCTTTCATTTCCATTTTCATAAATACTACTACTGTCCTCTTTTCCTCTAACAGAAGTTGGTTATCAAATGGCTTTGAGAATAGGAGCCCGTGAAATCACCTTGATCGAAACAGTTGTTTTATTCTTTTTTTTCTTTTTTTGAAATAACAACAACAAACTACTGAGCAGGAGATCCTTGGCAAAAAAGAAAAAACAGCATCGATAATCTTTTGCCAAAAAAACCCAGAAAACAGCAACAGCAACACAGAAAGAAATCTCAGCCTCTGGGATGACTCCTCTATAGCAACCTGTGGCCTGCTTCGAACCTTAATTAGTTAGAGAGATCATGATATAGAGCCTCTTCAAACTGGAGAAGAGTGGTAGTTCTATGTGGAGAAATAGAACAACCTTTTGTACCTGGTAATTTAAGAAGCAGCAACAGGCTAATATGCAGACAACAGAGGGTGTAGCATGTGGTGTGGTTCTCAGCGGAACAGCAGGCCTCTAATGAAGCCCAGTAGTGGATAGCAGCTGGTAAACTCTGTGCTCAAAATAAGAGGCTCCGAGAGCCTTTATTTGCTAACAAAAGACTGCAAATTGCTCAAAGGCCTGAGTAGGCAATGAGAACATGTTCATATGGTGAACCGGTATATAAATTTTGAAACAAATATTCCAATATATAAATTTACGGTCATAAAAATCAGAGGAGTTCCATGATTCTGGACGTTTGGGAAAGAACAAGTACATAAATTGGCTATTAAATTTTCTATAAGAAAATCACCACCTGCTCTCCTGCGGCTCTAAAGCAAGCACCCAGACTAAAGATATATATATTGCAGCTTGCTGTGGTTCACACGACCAAAGCACGTATCCCGTTGGAAGCCCAAATTGACTCACCATCTCAGTCCCAACATGCTTTGTATATTATGATGGGTTATGGGAATGATATATAATGGTAAATAACAACATAACAAATGATGTGAACCCCAAGAGCAAAGTACAGGTGGCTTATGGAAAGAATTTAAGGCTAAGATTAATCCAGATCTCAAGGATATTGGTGAGATCTCTGTTCCAAAGGCACATTTTACAAGATTCTTTTCATATTTTGCAAGATTTTTTTTTTACAATACAAGCATTTTATAGTGAATCTTATTAACAGATTCCCAAGACCACCAGGTATCCAGGGAGAGCTTTCTGCAAGCTATTTAACTTTGGAATATATATTTTGGAATTTTCTTCACTTTATTATTGTGTTATTTTTCTAAAATAGAGTCTACTTTTAGCAGTTTTACATGCTTGTTACAACCATTTCAAATTACTCAATAAAACTTTTTAAATACTAAAGAAATAGGATAATGATTACCACTCAGGCAAACATTAAAATGACAATCAATCTACAAAGGCTTTTTAAAAAAACTTATTCGTTATCAATCCAAAGTATAGAATCTCTTCCTAATAAATTCATGGAATTAAATTGGATTAAATTTGCTTCCTATTTATAGCACAAATCAGTGGACATATTTCCTACATCCTTTAAAATTGATTTAGAAGTAAATTATAAAGCAGAAATTTTCAAATCTTTTTTAGCCCTGGTTAATAATAGAAAAAAATGGAACAGGCCAGACAAGAGAAAATCAAAAATAATGAAAATCGATAACCTAATGTTCGATAAACCCCAAAACATAAGATATTTAAGGAAAGAATTTCCCTACTTGATAAAAACTACTGGGAAAATTGGAAAGCTCCCATTGGGCTTAGGCCAATATCTAATACCATATTTCACAATAAATTCAAAATTCCTGTGATCTGAATATTAAAGACTATAATATAAAACAATTAGAAGAGAAACATGTTATATTCCTTTAATAGTTATGGCTAGGAGATGAATTCTTACAAAACAAGGGACAGCGGCAATTATAGAAGATAAAAAAAATTCTGATTACATCACGTTTGCACAAACAAATTAATGTATCTAGGATAATAAGCAAACCCACTAACTGGGGGAAAAAATTTGTATTAAAAATTCCTTAGAGGTTTTGGTACCAAAATACATAGACAACTAGCAGATCTGTATAAGAACAAAAGGCACTTCCCAATCAATAAATACTCAAAGGATATGAGCAACCAGTTCCCCAAAGAATTATAAAGTATTAACAACCATAAGAAAGAATGCTCCAAAACACTAAAAATAAGGAAAGGCATCAAAATAAGCCTATGGTTTTACCTTATACCTAGCAAATTAGCAAAAATGGCAAAATGTGAAAGTAATCAAAATTGGAGGAGTTGTGGAAAAACAAGCACACTACTGTGTTACTGGTGGAGCTATAAATTAGTACTAATTTATACTAATTCTCTCCATTTTTATAGTTATGCCATAATCTACAAATTTATTCCTTAATTACGACAACAAACTCCTAGCTGGTCTACCTGTCATCCCTCTCTTTATGCTCAATTCTACCCTTTAAATGTACCCAGATTCATCTTTTATAAACAAATTAATTATGTCAATCCTGCCCAACCCCTACCCCATTCCATGACCATCCAAACTTCACTGCCCAGAATGTCCTTTCGGCATCTTCTACTACTTTTCATTGCATTCTCTTTCAACCAGGTCTGACTCATTTCTTGCAAGAAGCTTTGACTAAGCTTACCCTTTGTGATAGCTTGTGTCAAGTACATCATATGTGTATCTCTGTTCCTAAATTTAGACTGTGAACTCTGAAAGGCAGGGAACTACATATAAATACCCTTTACAATCAAATTCCTGCTAGCATTCAGGAAGTGCTAGTCACACACTAGAATGAATGAATGAATGAATGAACCAGTGAATTCTCAGAATACCAAATACATGCTTATGGGAATGACAGTACACATTAAGAAGTCAAATATAAGTGATTTTTTTGATTTCTTACCTTTGGGGATAATCCATATCATCATCACTTCTCTCCCCTAAAAAATGTTATCAGGACTTGACTACACATTGGGGGGTTTAAAGTCTTTCCCTCTTCCTGCCCTAACATTTGTTTTCTACTAAAACATTCTATTAAATATTCACCCCATTAAATCAGATTAATTGCCATTGTATGCAAAAAAGGCTTCACAAAAAATGTATAGTTGCATTAACTGGTGAATAGGGCATGACTAACAGTGGATATAGAATATTAATTATAATTAACATCAAGAGGAAACACTCTAGCTGCATGACTTCTCAACCAGAACCCAACTCATTTAAATATCACTTCAGGAACACCAAGTCTAAGATCATAGATTTGGAGCTACAAGAAGCCTTAGAAACTATCCAATTCAAACCTCTCCCCATTTTTTCTTTTTTTCTAAAAGTTGCATTAATAAATTTGGAAATGACTGAACAAGTTATATTATATGAATGTAATGTGATACTATTGTGCTGTAAGAAATGATAAATAGGATAGTTTTAGAGAAACCTGGAAAGATCTGTATGAACTGATGCAAAGCAAAATGAGCAGAACCAGGAGAATAATTCATACAATAACAATATTGTAAGGACAGATAACTTTGAAAGATTTAGAAACTGTGATCAGTACAATGATCACCCACAATTCTAGAGGACTCATGATAAAATAGTCTGCCCACCTTGTGAGAGAGAAGTAAAAGACTCAGAATGATAACAGGGACATTTTTTTGGACACAGCCAGTGTAAGAATTTGTTTTGTTTGACTGTGCATATTTGTAATGGGCATTTTTATTGTTCTTGTTTTCTCAACATAGGGGGAAGGAGAAGAAGGAAGTTTTGAGGGAAAGGAGGATCTTCTTTTGCAAATAAAATAAAATTTAATTTGAAATAAATCTTTTAAATTATATTGATATAGTTTATCTTTATATTGCCTTCATTTTCAAATATGTTTCTTCTCGGAAAGCTGTTCATTATAACAAAAAAATTGGAGTGGGGAAGCACCTCAACAAAACTAGCCAACACTTCAACAGAGTCTGAAGGTATATATAATGTTCCACACCATAGACCTCCACTTCTGTAAATAAGGTAAGAAGGTGCTTGTATGCCTCTCTTCCTCAGAGATGATTTGAATCATTTTGTTGTCATTGTAATTTACATTTCTGTAGCCATTGTATATTTTTTTCCTATTTCTTCCTACATTCCATCCATTCATTTGTCTTCCATGCATTTCTGTTTTCTTCACACTTGCTATGTCTTATCACACCAATATTTCATTTTACAGATGAGGAACTGAATCCCAGAAAAGTTAACTAACTTTGCCCTAGGTCACAAAGGTAGTAAATAGAAGAGCTGGAATTCAAACCTAAATAATAGGATCATAGATGTGGAGCTGGAATGGATCTCCGAGACCATCTCTAGTCCAACCACCTCATTTCTCAGATGAGAAAACTGAGGCCCTGGGAGGTTAAATAATTTCTGCAAAGTCATTCAACTAACTAATGTTATAGGCAGGATTTGAGCCCATGCCCTCTGACTCAAGAGCTGTTCTCTTTCCACTATACTACATTGACTCCAAATGAGATGCTCACTCCAAATAAAACAGAATTCTTCTGTTTTATAATTTCTTGATTTCTCATAAAGTCATTAGCTTCCATTTGCTCCATTCTAATTTTAAGGAATCATTTTCTTCACTGAGCTTTTGGACCTCCTTTTCCATTTGGCCAGTTCTGCTTTTTAAGGCATTCTTCTCCTTGATGACTTTTTGGACTTCTTTTGCCATTTGGCTTAGTGTAGTTTTTAAGGTGTTATTTTCTTCAGTATTTTGGGATCCCCTTTAGCAAGCTATTGACTCATTTTTCATGATTTTCTTGTGTGACTCTCATTTCTCTTCCCAATTTTTCCTCTGCTTCTCTTACTTGATTTTCAAAATCCTTTTTGAGATCTTCCATGGCCTGAAACCAATTCATATTTTTCTTAGAGGCTTTTGATGTAGGAGTCTTGACTTTGTTGACTTCTAGTTGTATGTTTTGATCTTCTTTGTCAGCAAAGTAAGATTCCATAGTCTGAGTTTTTTTTAAGCTGTTTGTTCATCTTCCGAGTCAAATACTTGACTTTCTAACTCCTTGTCTAGGTAGGACTCTGCTTCCAGTGGGGGTGGGGATGGGGGTGAATGTATCTTCCTAGGCTTCAGGGCTTTTTTATCAACCACTCAGTCTCCCATGGTCTGTGGGCCCAGATGTCCAGACGCAGATGCAGCAGTGGCCCTCCCCTACCCAGGTCTGCCAGAGTTTTCCCACTGACCTTCTATGCTGTCTTTGGCGTTTATGGGCCAAAAAGTCTGGAAACCTCTACAGCTGCCAGTAATTTAGTCCTCTGAGTCCTTCTCTAGCCCTGTCTGTGCCAGCATGGCCCTTGCTAGACTATGCTCCCAGCTCCCAGCCCTTCCTGTCAACCCTCCAGGCTGCCTTGGGCTGGAGATTTGTTTCACTCTCTCGTTTTTGTGAGTTCTGTAGCTCTAGAATTTATTTAGTCATTTTTTGCAGGAATTTGGAGGGATTTTGGGGAGAGCTCAAGTAAGTCCCTACTTTTACTCTATCTTGGCTCCACCCCCCCCCCAAATGAATGAATCCTTATCCAGCCCAGAAGGAGCATAGTATAAACTAGCATACCAAAGCATAAGATTTAACCACTATGGAAGACCTTATGCCCACAAATAAGCCACAGGCTCACAGAATCATAGACTTAGAGACCAGAGGTCGTCTGATCGAAATCTCTCATTTTTGATAAAGGAGACCAAAGACATCTAAGTGACTTAGAGCAAGAATTTGAATACAGATCCTCTCACCCCCAAATACAAGGCTCTTTTCACTGTACTTTTAAAAGAAAAATACACACACACACACACATGTTCATAGCCTGTTTCATGTGATAGATAATAGAGATCAAGATAGATAAACAGATGATAGAGAGCAATGTGGTATTTTAACAGAGAAGGTCCTTTGCAATAGAATTTTGTACCAAAAATACCAGATTTTAATGTTACAAATCATGCCATAGTCAGGCAGTGTTTGCCAGGCTCTAAGCATAGGTATAATGATTTAGTGTGCAACCTCATTTCTAATTTACAGTCAATCAGAACAAAAAGTGAGCAAAGCTGTCACTTGTTTCCACTTCAGACCCATCCCCCTACCATCTACTCCCCTTACCAAACCCTGCCTTGCATCCTGATAAGCCTAGCCCATTAAAAGTCCCCAATGTATGGCACTCATTCAATTACAAAGTTCATTAAACTTTATTAAAGATTATATTGAAACTCCCCATCCCCCTGAGGCTATAGAAGTGATCTAGTTGAAGGTAGGAGAATGGGAGCCACACTGCAGGGGCCTGGAGGAGCACCAGACAATCAAGGTTGGTGGCCCTAGGGGTCAATCATTTTTCACATGCTCTAGTCCATAGATTGCAAGGGCAAATTACCAAGCAGACACCATGTTAACTACAACTGGAGGTCTCAGTTAAAAGACTCATATGCTTTTATGGAAAAGTTGAGTTTTTTTAAATTTAGGTTTATTACTATAGCTGTTTGGTTTTTCCTATTAACAGATGGTTAAGAAAATTTAGTGAAGATATTTCTAGAGATGTATTCAGCTGAGAAATAGCAGATGTTTGTTTCCCATGTTATACTAAGAAATCATGTTCATGCATATATATGCCTCATTAAGGCAGGCTTGGATTTATTGGGTTTTGCATCAATGATAACTTTAATGTTCTCAGCAGTCTATTTTCCCTATTTAAAGGTGTTGGTGTACATGTAACAGAGATCAGGAGCCCCCCTGGTCTGCTGAACTAGGTCTAGTGAGGACCATCCCATGAATTTCTGAAGAGTCATATGCTTTGGAATGGTTCAGGAATCCGTTACTGGTTCCTTAGTCCTCATGAGAAAGGTAGGAATGTACCAAATATAATTACTGACAGCCAAGAAAAATCACCCATTCAGTAATCTTTAAAGAGAGAAGACAAAATTTCCACCTTTCTCCCTCCTCCTGTCTTTTGAACATGTCAGGACTCTTCAGTCTCTCTCTCTCTCTAAGACTTCCAACATTTTTTATAAACTTACCTGGCTAGGATATATATGTAATCTATGTTTATTTAGTGCAATTTGACTCAATTTACTAAAAAAAAAATTGATAATACCAATAGTAAATGAAAATAAATAATTTGACCTTTTATTACCTTCTTAGAACCACGCAACCCACACACACATTTTTTAATTTAATTAATTATCAGAATTTGAAGGTACCTACTGCTTCCTAGTTCATCATTACTCAAAGCCATTAGCAGAACTCTAACTAGAGACAGACAACTAGGGCTTTGTCCAGGGTGCCAAACTTAAAATCCATCAAACAGTCCTAATCCTTCAAGGATGTAGAGTAAACAGAACTTAGTGATCTCTTACTGACCCATACATGCACCCTTCCCTCTCACTTCAGTGGCTTCCCCTGCTGCCCACCAAACTAAACTAAGGGCACCATTTTGGTCAGCTTGCCCTAGTTACAAAAATTGCTAGTTATAGCTCTATTATGAAAGCCTTCTTCTCTTCATGAGATCTTTTATCCAGACTGTTGATGATATTTGTGATGACTTCAAGCAAAAGATCACAAACCAAAGAGTAAAGGAGTTTTACTCCTTTGTTGTATTGATTATTTTTTTATATTTTGGAACTGCTTTCCTATTCACATCTATTTTTATTATCTACTCAAATTTTGGTGAAACTCTTCTAAAATTCTTTTAATGCTATATTTATTATATTATCATGAAATACTGTCACATTCCTTTTATTAGTTACCAAGTCCTATTAATTCTACCTTCAGAATCTTCCTTCCCTCTAGTTGTTCCTTTATATTCCCACTCCCACTACACTAGTACCTCATTTCCCCTTATGCAAGTGGTAATAAAACTGTTGCAATAGCTTCCAAATAGATTTTCCTGGATTAACTCTCTATAACTTCCCATTCACTACAAGGGTAATATTTCTTATGCGTAAGCCTGACCACCTCACCTCTCCACCCTCTATCTGCTCAAAGAATTATTGAAACTATATCTACTACCTACTGAAGGAAGTTCAGAACACCCTTACCTAGCATTAAAGCTCCTCCACAATCTACTGTCACTCTATCTTTCCAGTGGTAATTCATATTATTCTCTCCTCCATGAGCTAACCAACTCCTACCTTCAACATTCTCTGGCCCTCAAAATGCCATATTTTTGTTCATGCTCTTCCTTGAGCATGAAATGTCCTCCTTCTCCCTCTTTACTTGTTTAATTCTTACCTGTGCTTTAAAATCTAACTCATATTCCATGTCTTCTACTCATGAATGACCTTTATCCCTGGGACTTCACATAGCCCTTAGTTTTTCAACTCTCTAGTGTATATTTTGTATATTTTGGTTCTCTGTGTTTTATGTCTTTTTTGGTTTCCCAACCAGATGGTTAGTTTTATGAGGCTCAACACAGATCACGTATTTTTCTAAACCTGCAGTTCCTCCAGAACCAACAGTAAGGGATGGCCAAAAGAAAAGCAAAATCCATGGACAATTTAGAGATAAAACGAATGTTGAACTTTTTTTCTAAAGCTTCCATTGGAATGGAGAGTGTTTGCTAGCCACAGTCTCATCTCCAGTACACTAGACTCCATTTGGTTCAACTCAGCAAACATTGCTGGGTGCCTGTTGTGTACAAAGCACTCTGTTGTACTAGATCTGGTACATAAGGGGTAGAGGGAAGCAATATACAAAATTTAGATGAGACCTAGTTCTTGTCCTCATGGAACTTGTATTCTAAGGGAGGGTAGGACATGCAAGATACATATACAAAATAAGTATGTGAATAATTCATTAAGAGAGGTAGGAAAGACAGTTGCTGCCTTGGAAGACCAGAGAAGAGTCCAAATGGCATTTGAAGTAGAATCCAAGATATTAGCTATTAAAGCTTTAAACTGCACTAAATCTTTGCAACATCCCATAGTAAGGAAAAAGTCAACAATGGGCTCAGTCATCTTTTAAGTTGAAAGTTCTTTGGGATCGAATGTTATCTTCTTCCATATTCTGTAAATACCTTGTAGATGCACATCCCCAAAACATCGAAACTGAAGCATCTCCTTAGAGATACAGAAATAATTCCTTGAACTATATTTCTCTTCCTTAGTTACACGTTTCTAAAAATGCATTTCCATGATAAGCAAACAATTGAACAAAAAAAGAATGACAGGTATGGCCCTGGAGAACATGTAACTCCTTTCCTTCTTTGCAGAATTAAGGGGTGATGAATATGGAAAACTATATACACTATCAGACTCGGCTGATGTTTTGTTTAGCTTGTTGAACTGCTCGTTTTCCCGTTTTAAAAATTCTTTATTATAAGGAATAACTCATTAGGGAGGATAAGGGGCAAGGATATATCCAGAAATGAAGATGAAACAAAAGATATCATAAAAGCATTTTTAAATGCATTTCTACCTAAAATCAATCAAATCGTCCAGTGAGTTACCTCACTTTATTCCAACTGCTTTATATTTCAAACGACCCAGAACAGTGTGTAAAATCAAATCATGTTGCTAAAAACACCATTACAAAACAGGGACCCTTCCTAAGTGGGGAACATCTCCCAACTGCCATTATATATGCCTCCTTTTGCTCCATCTCTGGACCAGTTTCCAACCATTGGAAGTCAGCTTTGAGCAGCCTTTCTGTTTGTTTTTGCCAGGGGCTAGTCCTAAGGGTCTGGTTGTATAACAGTACCTCACACTCAGAAGGAGGCTCTCCAGCCTTTGTGCCAGGAGCTGTGCAAAGAAGCTTAAGTAATTGTGGGAAAACAGCAACTGCCGATCAGAATTTGCCATAAGGCAAGACCTAACACGGCTCTTTCTGGTTTGCCACAGACAGATGGAATAAATGCATAATAGGACTGGGCAAAAGGTCTTTTGATCTATTCTCTCCATTGCGTATTCACATCTGAGACTGCAAAAATGAGAAGACAAAACACTCAGGAAGGAAGTATCTACTTAATTGTGAAGCCCTTTACTGCTAATTATTTTCATTTATCACATAGAGAGCAAATTGATTATGATACATGTATGCAACTTGCACTGACGTCAATATGTTTATTTTTTGAACCACAATGTCAGACACATGCACAGAGCTGTCACCTTTCTTGAAAAAGGAAATGAGAGTTCATTCAAAATAACTCACTGCCTCCAGATTTATAAAGCTATGTGAGTTCCCAGGATAATGTGAAGAAGGAAGGACCACCCCTGTGGGATCTCTGTCTTCTGGACACCCCTGTGGACAATTTACAGAAGGGCATGTAGAAGAGTCACACAGGAGGAACAGCCTCGGACAATTATGATAGCCATCCTTGAAGCCATCTCAGTCAAGGAACTCACAGGTCCTTTGGAACACCAAAAGTTTTGGAATTGTGTGTTAGCAGTATAATGACTTAAAGTTACTTTGTCAGAAAAGTTAGTATTGAACAGAAGCATGATAATATGATGCTGGATTTGAAGTGAGAAATCCTGGGTTCAAATCCTGCCTCAGACCCTTGGGATCATAGGATCATAGTTCTAGGGGGACTTCAGAGGACATCTAGTATATCCCTCTCATTCAACATCCAAGAAAACTGATGCCTAAGAAATTAAAGTGACTTGCCTAATGTCACACAGGTATCAGAGGGTAGTCAGACTCCAAGCCAATGTTTTATTGATGTTATTTTCTTGTGTGTGTGTGTGTGTATGTATGTATATATATATATATTTATATACCTAAATATTCATATACATATGCAAACATATATAGCTACAGATAAAAGGACACGAAGAGGGAGAATATATCAGCTATAAGGGACAGCCAGTACAAAAATATGAAGACAAGAGACAGGATATCCTGTATAGGAAATAGTAAATACGCTAATTTGGCTAGAATGTAGTGTGTGAAGGGTTTATACAGTGATATTAACTTTTTGAACACTTTGACCACTATTATCTGTGACAATAGGAGACAGTACCTGGAGATTTATCTCCAATTTCCAATTCTAAGAACTAAAAGAAATTATTATTAATAATCAATGATTTGGGAATATTCAGATTTCTCCATTTTTTAAATTCTCATTTCAAGACCTCAGTCTCTGAAGGTTGAGCTAAACTTCTCCTCAATCCAGACCCCATCCAGGTGGGAAAGCCATTGGGCTCTACTCAGGCTTGGGGGGGGATAAATTTTTTAAATAGATTGCTCAAGACTAGGGATAACTTATAAGTAGATGACATAATTAAATTTAATTTGAGTAGTTTCCATCCCTTCTTGTAATATTCATTCTCTCATTAATTGTTAACCAATCAAAATTGATTGCCACCCTCGAGGACACCCCTATTCCATTGGGCATACAAGTCATGAGCCTCCTGCCATGATTGTTTTTGGTTTACAAGAGAGATGGCCAAATGACCATCCTTTTATTAAAATGCTGACATTATTAATAAAGTTATCAAATTACCCAGAAATTATGTCTCAAACTTTTTTAAATACCACAGGAAGAAGAGTTAATTGAAAAACTGGAAAACTTTGGCAGAGAAGAAAAATTGAGAATTTTTAAGTCAGAAAAAGATGTCATAGGTAGTCCTGTCTACATTTCCTATGTCAGAGAGCTATTATAAGCCCAAATTTGTAATAATCTTAGGAAAAGATTCACATTCCCATAAAGAACAACCATAGAAAGTTTGAATCAGCCATACAACAAAATTCCCACAGCATTAGCATGTATATCAAGGGGCAGGGAAGGAACACTAAAAGAAAATATTAAAAGATAAGCTTTTGGCATTGTGCAGACCCAGAATGAAATGGCAGGGATGCTTGCAAAAACTGGTGTTTGTGAGACACTAATGCAAGTATATTTCATATTCATTCAGTCTATCATTCAGTACAATGTCAAACTTCTGACTTTTGTAATTTGTACGAATAGAGACTAACAGACAGAGGAACAATAAAACTTTAGAAAGCAAATGAAGTCAGACCATAGAAAGTGCATGGAGGTATGACATAAAACAAAGAGCTAAAAGCTTCATTGGGCTTGAATTTCAACAGAAGCCACCAAAAAGTTGATCATTTGCTAGAAAGAGTAAATAAAATGAGGAGCAATGTTAGACTTGCAAAGCCACAGCTAAATTGGGAAGACTCAACTTCTACTGTTGCCGTTATTCAGTCCTATTCAATCATATCTGACACTGTGACACCATCTGGGGTTTTCTTGACAAAGATACTAGAGTGGTTTGCCATTTCCTTACAGACGGGAAACTGAGGCAAACAGGATGAAGTGACTCACCCGTGGTCACATATTTAATAAGTGTCTAAAGCCAGATTTTAATTCAGAAGAATGAGTCTTCCTGACTCCAGGTCTACCACTCTAGCCACCGTGTCACCTATTTGCCCCCAACTTCCACCAGCCCTGGATTATTTTACGGGTTCACCATAGAAGGAAAGCAAGACAAGCACCTTTATAATGGAGAGTAGGTCAGAATCCCACAGAAAATCTGATGAGAAAGGACCAGAAGAATAGAAGTATGAAAATACCAGCTATAGGATATAACCAGAGTGATAGAACTATATTCTGCTGCCAGTATGGACCAGGTGGCCATCCATTCATCAGGTGCAACTGAGAGAAAAACATAACTTGGTACGGAAGAGGCTATTGACCACTGAACTAGCAAGTCCAGTCACATCATCCCACCCATTTTACTCAATAAACTCCAGTGGCTCCCTCTTGCCTTCATGATCAAATTCAAAATGTTCTTTTTGACATTCAATTCAACAAACATTTAAGTGCCTATTGTGTGCCAGGCACTGTACTAAACATTGAGGGTGCAAATAAGAGAAAGAAAAACAGTCCCTGTTCTCAAGGAACTTACAGCCTAATGAGTAAAGGTAACACGCAAAAAGAAACTCAAAAAAGGGTGAGAGGTAAGGATGAGGGGGACACTAGGGATCATCTTGTTCTATGGAGCTGAAATCAAGCTGAGTTGCAGATAGAAAGTCGAGTGAGCCCTTCAAAACCTAGACCCCTCCTACCTTTCCAGTCTTCCTACACCTTACTCCCTGACACATACTCTTTGATCCAGTGACACTAGCCTCCTGGCAAACAAGAAATTCTGTCTCTCAGCTTAGGGCATTTTCTCCATGCTGGAATGCTCTTTTCACTTTTCCCCCTCCCACTAACCTCCTTGGCTTCTTTTAAGTCCCAACTAAAGTCCCATCTTTTACTGGAAATTTTAACCAACCCACCTTAATTCTAGTGCCTTCCCTCCATTAATTATTTCCTAACTATTCTACATATAGGTTGCTTTGTAAATATTTGCTTGTTTATGGTCTTCCCCTGTTAAATTTTAGGCTCCCTAACGACAGAGACTAAATTACTGAGTTTGTTTTGCCTCTTTTGTATCCCTAGCACTTATTACAATTCTTACTGGTGGTGGGCACTTTATAAATGTTGATTGATTGATCAATTGATTAATGGTGGCTCTAGGGAAGGAGGTACCCAGGATTCCGAAAAAAGTGGGCATTACTTCATCATCAGTTCCTTATAAATACATCCCATGACGATACACAAAAGTAATAGTGAAGACTGAAGATGTGAAATTCACCACTGTATTGGGCAGAGAATCTCAAGTGGCTGTTCTGCTCTAATCATCCTATGAGAGTCATTTGAGGAAAATGCTTTTATAAATCATTAGATGACTACAGATTGGTGGATTAAATGATAAAGACTACCCATTTTGAAACACAAGGTAAACTCAGAGTTTCCTAGGAAGTTATAGATGACAACGGGAAAGTGAATCTTGTGACTCTTGTACATCAAGATCCACTAACTATTGTTTGAGTGTCAGCATTGATAGGAAACAATTCCAGTTTATTTCAAGTACAGTAGGACCCTCAAGTGGAAATTCAGTGACTAAAGAATTAAAACCTCCAGTTCATGGCCTCTGGTCCTGGCAATAGGATAGTTTATAAGAAAGCAAGGAAGTGAAGGGTGAAGTGAAGTAAAACATAAAGAGTGCAAGCCTTCCTGAAATAGCAGCGAGAAATTCACCAAGAATGGAGGGTGGAGGGGATGAGAGGTAGAGTCTGAAAAGATTAAATTCTTCAGAGATTTGCCTCTGTTCCAGGTGGTAAAGCTTGTTCATGGAGCACTATTGGTTCACTTCTCATTAATAGGCAACTGGATACATAATGGATAGTATGCCAACTTGAAGTCAAGAAGATCTCAGTTCAAATCATGGCCTCAGACACTTAATATCTGTGTGAATCCTTGTAAGTCCCTTGACCTCTATCAGCTTCACTTTCCTCATCTGGAAAATGGGGTTAATAATAGCAGCTACCTCATTGTGCTGTCTTAAGGATCAATGAGATCTTATATATTTGCTTTATAAACTTGTTTGTTGTTCACTAGCTAACAATTCTTAATGACATCATTTGGGGTTTTCTTGGCAAAGGCAATGAAATGGTTTGCCTTTTCCTTCTCCAGCTCATTTTCCAGATAAGGAAACAGGTAAGCAAGGTTAAGTGACTTGCCCAAGGTCACATGGCTAGTAAGTGTCTGAGGTCAGATTTTAGTTCAGGAAGATGAGTCTTCCTGGCCCTAGGCCCACCACGCTAGCCACTGTGCCACCCATTTGCCTAACTTTAGAGTGCTATAAATAATAATGTTCTTAAAGTCAGTTATCCTTAGCTCTTCGCAAAGGTATTTGTTAAAAGAACATAAGAAACTATAAGAAATTGTCTCGATTAATCTGGGAAGCACTTTCCCACAAATACACAGAGCATCTAAGGGAAAAGTGAGTTCATACTATCTACATGCACAAAAATATTTATAGCAGCTCTTTTTGTGTTGGCAAAGAATTGGAAATTGAGGGGATGTCCATCAATTGGGAAATGGCTTAACAAGTTGTGGCATATGAATGCAATGGAATACTATTGTGCTATAAGAAATGATGAGCTGGCAGATTTCAGAAAAACCTGGAAAGACTTGTATGAACTGATGATGAGTGAAGTGAGCAGAACCAGGAGAACGTTGTGCCCAGAAACAATGATCAGCTATTATTGACTCAGCTCTCCTCAGCAATACAATGATCCAAGACAATTCCAAAAGACTTGTGATGGAAAATGCTATCTATATCCAGAGAGAGAACTGATTGAGTCTGATCACAGATCAAAGCATGCTGTTTCACGTCTTTTGTTTTTTTTTTTCTTTTTGGTCTTTTTTTCCTTTTGCAATATGACAATTGTGGAAATATGGTTTACCTGAGTGCACATGTATAACCTACATCAGATTGTTTGCTGTCTTGGGAAAGGAGAAAGGGAAGGAGGAAGAAAGGAAAATTTGGAACTCAAAATCTTTCAAAAAATGAATGTTGAAAATTATATTTACATGTAATTGGAAAAATAAAATACTACTAAATAAAAAATGTATAATTTTTTGAAAGAGTGAGTTCATAGTTAGAGTACAGTGGCAATGGGATGTACAAGTAGGGAATCCATGCAGCCAAGCTCCTCACAACCTCAGTCCTGCAGGGCTTCAATGTCCTTTATTTCTTAGGGAGTCCTCACAAAGATTTCCACTGGGCACAGTATCTCAATTGTGCATGTTGTTCAGCCAGAATCCTGGTATCAACACTTTCCCACAGAGCAATTCTTAATGGCTAATTCTAGCTCTTTTTTGAGTTTATAGATAGCTCTTTTCTTCACTGCCAGAAGTCTTTTTCTTTTGATGCTGGTTTTCTGACCTTGATTGACTAAACTTCTGTATTCTTTACTGTCTGGAATGTGTTCCTTTTAAACTTTCTTAAACTCACTTTTTTAAAATTTTTATTCTTAAGTTTAAAAACAACAAATAAAATAGATTTTTCCATATGTGTAATAGAACATATGTGGGTCAGACTCAAATAAAAATCAATTTATTGATAAAAATCAATAAATCTCAAGGTAAAAGCAAAGCAGCAAGATTTTATTATGATCTTGTGAGAAAGGGCATCTCCTCTCTGATAAGTAATCAGGAGAGTGAGGCAATTACAGAAGGCAAAAATAGAGATTACGTAGCCCTAACGCAGATCCCACCCCACCGCTGGCTCACAATCTAAACTCAACAGTGTACCCTATGAATATGGGACAAGGTAGCAGTGGAATAACTCACAGGCATTATGTTGATGTAGATGTTGATGTGGCAACCTAAGGGGGCAGTGTAAGTTTCATATTCCCAAAAGTTACATGATTTCTGGGAAACCGAAACTTAGGCCTAACCATCTACTAAAAGCCTTTTGTTAAGCACTGAGAAGTCTTCACTAACTTCATTCCATTCAAATAGAAAAAGAGGATCAAACATGAAACTGCAAGTCTCAATTTATAGCTTGTTTTTCTTTTTAAGTATATTAAGTTCAACTTGTAGCTTTAAAAGCTGTCCTGCTTGACTCTACTCCTTTCTGGACTCCATTTTGTTCTCTTTTTTACATTTTCTTTAAAAGAAACCTTAATAACCCAATTTCATTCTTGCCTTTTTTTCATTGCCTTATCCTAACCCCTCTTATCCATCCACCCCTACGCTGAAAGAAAAAAAACAAAGATTTGAAAACAAATAGGCATAGTAGAGGAAAACAAATTCCCATACTAACTGCATCCACAAATGTATGTCTTATTCTTCACTTAAATCAACCATCTTTCTGTCAAGAGATTGGTAGCTTCTTGCTCCATTGTCAGTCCTCTAGAAGTATAGCTAGTCATTGAATCAATTTGTTCTCAGGCGTTCCTTTCAAAGCTGTTTTCCTTTATCTTGTTCTATAAATTGTTCTCATTCTGCTCACTCTGAATTAATTCATGAAGGTAGATGGGGTATTTCTCTTTAAGCAAGTACCTGTGGTTGATGGAGGCTGAGGGAGGCAGGAGAGAAGACAGAAATCTCTTCCTCCCCACCAAAAGTGATTGCCTTTTATGGACTGGATTCTCACCCCACTGCCAGTTCCAACTAGCAAACGCTACCCTTGCAAACTGAATGACTGGGCTTTTAAGTGTCACCTAGAGGTATGCCACAGATTATTCTTCCAAAGGTATTGTTCCCTTCTAATTCAATAAGAAAAATGGTCACATTTAATAAAGGGATCACTGAGTGTTAATAAATTAGTAATACTTTAACAATTCAAAAACTTACTAAAATGTGCATATCCTTTTTAACCCAACAACACAATTATTACCAAGAAGATCAAATAAAAAGAAAAAGCAGATATAAGAACCTAATGCTAGCAGGCCATCTTGGATGTGTCAGACTTCTTGCTGTTATAACTATGCATATATGTTACAAGCATTGTTTTTTTTCCTTTTCCTCATTGGAGAAAGAGAAGTAGGAAGGAAAAAAGTCAATGGGCTTAATAATTAGAAAGAAATGTTGAATATTTTTAAAAAGAGAGAACACTAGAGCTAGGAAGAAACAAAGTTTACTGGCCTAAGATGGCAATAAATGTGATTTAAAACTGTGAGAGAGACTTCTGGTTAATTTGTTTTTTAAAAAATGTACTACTAACTCAGTTGCATATTTTGAGAAAAACTTGTGAAGATGGGGCAGTAGAAAGATGCATATACTCTAGTTCTTCCCCCACAGTCCATAAAATACCTGTAAAATATGACTCTCAACAAATTCTAGAGCAGCAGAAGCCACAGAACAGCAGAATAAAAAAGAATTCCAGCCAAAGGTAACCTGGAAGGCCAATAGGAAAGGTCTGTCCCACAGGACACTGAGCAGAGTGAAGTCCAGCCTTGGCCTCGTTGCACTGGGAGGAACAGGCCTCCTGGACAAAATCCCCAGCAGGGAGGGTCTCAGATCAACCCACAAGGGCCAAAGAAAGCTTCAAAGGTCAGCGAAAGGTCTTTCCTAGCTGGGTGAGAGGGGAGCAGGGTCACCCCCAGCACAGGCCCCAGGCAGCAGCAGAAGCAGGGCAGAAGCACTGTGTGGCAGTGGCAAAGTCGGGCAGTAGCTTCCATTGTTGGAGCATCTCAGCTTAAAGCCCCTGGGGGAATTGAGCAGCTGATCTGGATCTCAATCCTGAGCACAGTCCTGGGGAGAAGAGAAATACTAGGACCCTCCTCTTGACAAAGGATTCGGAAGTCAAATAACTGACTGGGAAAATGCCCCAAAAAGGGGGGGAAAGATCAAAGAAGGTTACTTTCTTGGTGAACAGGTATTTCCTTCCATTGTTTCAGATAAGGAAGAACAATGCATATTGTCAGAGGAAGTCAAGGCTTCTGCATCCAGTACCCCCAAAATGAATACGCAATGGGCTTAGGCCATGGAAGAGCTTAAAAAGTGAGTGAACAGTTTGCTAAAGGAGACTCAAAAAATGCTGAAGAAAATAACACCTTTAAAGATAGGCTAACTCAATTGGAAAAAGAAGTCCAAAAAGTCGATGAGAAGAAGGCTTTAGAAAGCAGAATTAGCCTAATAGAAAAAGAGGTTCAAAAGCTCACTGAAGAAAATAGTTCTTTAAAAATGAGAGTGGAAGGGAAGATAATGATGTTATGATAAACCAAAAAATTGCAAAACAAAACTAAAAGAATGAAAAAATAGAAGATAATGTGAAATATCTCATTGGAAAAACACCTCACCTGGAAAATACATCTAGAGGAGACAACATAAAAATTATGGGACTACCTGAAAGCCATGATGAAAAAAAAGCCTAGACATTATCTTTTATGAAATTATCAAGGAAAACTGCCCTGATATTCTAGAACCAGAGGGAAAAATAAATATTGAAAGAATCCACCAATCACCTCCTGAAAGAGACCTGAAAAGAGAAACTCCTAGGAATATTGTGGCCAAATTTCAGAGTTCCCAGGTCAAGGAGAAAATATTGTAAGCAGCTAGAAAGAAGCAATTTGAGTATTGTGGAAATACAATCAGGATAACATGATCTTGCAGCTTCTACATTACAGGATAGAAGGGCTTGAAATAGGATACTCCAGAAGTCAAAGGAACTGGGATTAAAACCAAGAATCATCTACCCAGAAAAACTGAGTATAATAATACTTCAAGGGAAAAAATGGTCATTTAGTGATTTAGAGGACTTTCAAGCATTCTTGATGAAAAGACCAGACCTGAAGAGAAAATTTGACCTTCAAATACAAGAAGAATCAAGAGAAGCATGAAAAGGTAAACAGGAAATAGAAATCATAAAGGACTTTCTAAAGTTGAACTGTTGACATTCCTACATGGAAAGATAATATTTGCAACTCTTGAGACTTTTCTCAGGATTTGAAAATAAATAAATAAAAAGAAAAACTTGCAACTTGTCTAATTGACTTTTCATCTCTGGAAACAGAGAATAGTCAAAGTATGTCATACCTTACTGGTGGCAGATCACTTTCTCAAAATACACAGGCATGCCCAAACATGAACCAAAAAATTTCCATGATTGCTCAAGTGTCTATGGAATCTGCCAGTGTTCATTCTGGCCAACATAGAGACTTTAAGAGCAATCTTCTTAAGGAAATATTAGCCTTGGTATGTATCAAAAAGTCAATATATATATACACAGTAAAATCTCCAGAGACTCACAGCCCAAGTGTTTCAGTTACACACTGATGAAGACATTAGAAAGGCTAAACAAAAATCTCAATGAAATTACTGTATAGCATTTCTCACACACAGTTCCACCAAGAATGATGCCATGGGCTATCCAATCATACTTGTTGATGTTTGGATAAGAGTTGCACCTACCTACTGACTTTTGCTTTGGTGTCTCTGAAGATAGAGAGGATACAAATATTCAAGGCTAGAACATCTCTTTGCTAAGAAAGAAATTGAAGAAAGCTTGTCAATTAGATATGGTTTCAGTTCAGAAGATCTTTGATCTAAAAAAGTGCCAAAGAAAGGCATGATATCGGGATTAATAAGAATTGCAAGAATGTGAGAGTTTTGCTGAGAAATTTTAGTGTTCAGGGAACATACAAGTTAGTGGAGTGATGAAAAGCTATTCCATATCAAATTGTCAAGAGGCTGGGCAACTTGCCAGTTTATAAAAGAGCCCCAGAGAGTGATGAGGACTCTATTAAGACAATTCATAAAAACCATCTGTTGCTCACAGGAGAATTAGTTGAACTCCCTGATGAGCAGGAAGAGGGAAGTGACGGGCAATTAGATAAGTAGACTCTCATATCAATTATTTTCATGATCAAATAATGTAATATCCTTTAAATGTCAAGTTGAAACGTATTTGACAGGTATTTCAAATATTGCGCGAATCAGATCCACTAATATCAAAATATATAAATTGCCATATCCATCACCCTGTTAAAAGTTGGATTTCTATCCTGAGGTTGTCATCCCATTTAATCCTTTCTTATTACTAGTCTTTTTTGCTTCCTGTTTTCTGTGATCAAGTCCAGTAGGTCATTTCAATTATCTTCACAGTGAATGCCAGTCCTTCTAACTACATCTATCATACATTAAAACATATACATGAGCAAGACCCTGTAATATTTTTTACAAAGTAAGCACTAATAATTGTTGAACTGAAGATAGGGGAAGAGAAAGGATCAGTCATCCCTATTAAAATCCTGAAACTGCATTCCAAACACACTTTGTAAGTAGTGGTAGCTGTAATATTTGGCTTCCATCCACATAAAATCTGATGTTTATTGCTATCTCTTCAATGAAAAGTGTGAACGTCTGGTTTCTTGACAAATGACTTTGATTATCAGATTGTAGCACAATGTGCATCAAAGGACAAGGACAGCTCTCACTCTGCTGTCAAGACAACCATTGCCTCTTAATGCAAAAGGAAAATCAAAGACTTGTAGGAGGCTGGTTGAGTTAGAACCT
Source organism: Notamacropus eugenii (assembly GCF_028372415.1). Classification (NCBI taxonomy): domain Eukaryota; kingdom Metazoa; phylum Chordata; class Mammalia; order Diprotodontia; family Macropodidae; genus Notamacropus; species Notamacropus eugenii. The sequence continues at coordinate 176,834,880 of NC_092873.1, read as the reverse complement.
TAAGTTGAAGGCAAGCGCTGCGGCCCTGAATGCACACCTGGCCCTTCCCAACAAGAGCAGAATACTCGAGAAAATTGAGACATCAAATGAGCTTCCACCTAACAAGCTATAATTTTGTTTCATTGGAGGGAAAAAAGGGGGTGAGCAACGGAAAGAAGCTAGAGGAGAATTCAACATGACAGTCCATTTGCTAAATCACTGAGGAGGAGTTCAAGACAATCTTCAGAATGCTGCAAGACAAAAGCTTCATTATATATAATTATTGCTTACCAGTACCACAGATTGATAACAAGCTTCCTCTGCCAATCTTACCCTGCCATTATGAGAAGAGGCGATTAAACTAATTAACAAATCGACTTTTCTGTGTGACACTGGGCTCAATAGCAGAAAATAAGAAAAAACTAGCTATTGGAAATGATTCGATGGGATGGCAACCTCAAGACAGAAATCCAAAGTTTAGCAACAAAATGCATGGGAGAGTTCTGTAATGGTCCAATTTCTATTATTTGATAGCCATGGCTCTGATTTGCACATTCTGAAATATTTAGCTAATATATCTTAGTTTGAAATTTAAATGAATATTACTTTATTTGATCATGAAAAGCACACTCAACTATGATGAATGACTATATCTATCTGTATATGACATGAAAACATATATAGTATCATCTCATTAATCTAGAGGTCAGATTTGGGGGCACTTCAAACAAAAAAAAAACCCAAAGTTTTCAAGCTGCAAGTATGTATGTATAGATATAATTACACATATATACTTCTACGTATATGTATATATATGTGTGTATGTTTATATTCAGATTTATATGTGTGTATTTATGCTTACATCTACCTATATATGTACCAACCCCTGCTTCTTATCTGTATTGCACCTTCTACTTCTAGATCTTTTAACTTTGTTCCCATATTCCCAGCTATAGAATCTGGCCAAGTATAGTGCCAACATGATATTTACAGTGCCTATGGTGGCCATGAATATCACGGTACAATTCTGAATCACAAAATACAACAGAGTCTCCACTTGAAAGACAGAACCAAAACATTTATTCAGACAACAGAAAGTCAAATCCATCATAGTAACAAAAATCTATACACAATTACAATGGTGATACAAAATCCCTCTGCTTTTCTGCCTCAAGCCAAATTTGGCACCAGAGAGCAACAAGCCCTTCTGAACAGCTTCAACTTTCCCCAACTCCAGGTGGCTCTGAGGGGGAAAAGCTGTCATGGGAGCTCTTGGCCAATAAAATTAGGTTTCTAGGAGCAATCAGAAATCACTCAAATGAAACTTTTCTCAGCTAGATCCCTCCAAAAGTCCAAGGTCCAACAGAGCTATGTTTTCATTTTTCTGGTTCCTCTTTCATGATGCTGTTGTCTTCTCTTATCCTTCTCTGGTTGTAATACTTATATGTTAAATGAGAATTCCCACTACTCATTTTTTTGTACAATCACAACTCTCCAAATTTCTCCTATTAAATTAACAATCCTCTTTTAATCATGTTATTGTTTGGTCATTTTAGTCATGGCTAGCTCTTCATGACCCCATATGGGGTTTTCTTGGCAAAGCTACTAGCGTGGTCTGCCATTTCCTTTTCCAGTTCATTTTACAGATGAAGAACTAAGGCAAACAGTGACTTGCCCAGGGTCACACGATAAGTGTCTGAGGAGAGATTTGGTCTCAGGAAGATGTCTTGCTGACTCCAGACACACTTATTAAAAACTAGAGAAATGTTAATGTTGAAAAAAAATAGTTTTAAGGGCACCAAAGAGAAAAGACTACCGTGTTGAGAACCCCGAAGCTGCATAACCTAATAGTATGTCAGCTAATTGGCATGTAGCTATGTTATGACCAAACAGGGTAAAGCGAATGAAATAAGAAGTCATCATCATCTCAAGATTCAGGTATGATTGAAAGGGGTAGCTAAATGGAGAAGCAGATAGAGTGTTAGGGCTGAAGTTTTCTGGGCCTCAATTTTCCCTTCTGTAAAATGAGAAGAGTAGATCCTAAAGACCCTTGTAAATCTACCACCCTGCCACCCACTAGCTAGATCATCTAAGGAAACTATTTTCTTTACTTAAGCAAAAGAAATTGAAGTCCCCACTCTAGGTATAAAGATAGTTTGGAAAGGGAGATGCCAAAGCAAGTATGATTCTGAGGACAAAAGCTCCACATTATTACTCTGGCTTTCTGGGAGTAACCTTGAGGGGGGAGGAAAATCAACATTTGTCTTAGATTTTTCTTTTGGTGGTTTCAGGATCACTACTGGAAAAATGTACTCTTGGCAAGAAGAAAGAAAGAATGTAATGCTTTTGCCATTAAAACTTCCACAGTCACTCATGAGAATACCCTCCACCCTCCCACCACCACCATCCTTTTCCCCAGAAATGTAGTGGGCAAGCTGTACTTTTGCATTTTTCAAAAAGGAAGACAGAAAGAAAAAAAGCATCTGGAAAATTCCTGCCAAGATCGACGTCATGATAATTTACCCAACATGTTTTGAGAAGGTTGTTAAATATTGCATGTATATGGATTGCTCTCTCACAGGGTCAGTGTCAGGAATCACTAAGAAATTCTTCCTAGACAAAGCAAACACTGACTGCAGAAAATTTTGATGGGACCAACGGCAGCCTCTGTTAGAAAATGCTTGCATCAAAGGGCATTTGTCCTGGGGGGATAAAAGGCAATTCAAAGCACTGTAAGAGCTTTACCTGCAGCTTTCTTAGTCTTTTTATATTTCCCTGCCTCAGATTTCTCTAAATCAGGTTCAAATTTTAGTAGAGTTGTTTTTGCACAACTTTTTTTTGCTTTAATCTTTGGAAAATAGCACTTTATTTTTTAATATTGTGCTGTATTTTCCAAAAAACTATTGTATTGTAAGCCTACAAAGCCCAAATAGCAACGGTAATTTCAAACAACCTTACTAAACAATCCATATCCAAAGCTGTGTTTTGATTTGATTTTGATTTTTAGTGTCCATAAACACCATAGTCACTTTTCATCTTTGTTTCTTTTAGCAAAGAAATTTTTTTTCATTCATTTGAACCTCTTTTCTGGTTTAGAAATTGTCTAAAGAAGAAACCTTGAAAGAAAATTAAAATTTCTCTTTTATAACCGACTGCAATTTATTAATATTTTAAAGCTTTTCAATACAATTGCATTCACAAATTGGATTTGCACTGTGTGATATCAAACAATTGTTTTAATCCCATTTCAAGTGCCCCACTGTTTTCATGCTTGTTAATTAAATGTTTTATAAAAAAAATCAAATACTGCATAAGTTTCACAAAACTTCATCTGCACCTGCTTCAGAGATGAAAAGATGTCCTTGGAACAACTCCAGTTTATTAAGCGGAAAACCATTTATTTCAAATAAGAATTCAGGCTTTTACCTGTAGGCTTTAACAAGAGTTACTATGCATTGTGTTCTTTCACCTTTTATCTGCTGTCAATTAATATGAGCATAGTTAAGAGTATGGGAGGATAGGGGGAAGACATATCATCTGGAATGTTGCTACCATCAGCTGCTGTGCCCCAGCATGCACTAAAGTGACTTCTCTGTAAAGCTATTTGGTGGTTTTATCTTTGTTTGACCCTTTGCTCCTGCCCCATCATCCACTTTCTCAAATGACATGGTGTAGTGTGATCTAATGAGCAGGACTGCAGAAACAGCAAAAGCTGCCACAACTTTACAGGAATTTCTTGAGTATCCAAAATCAATAAATAGGGAAGAAGCAAGCTAAGCATGTTCCCCCTGAGATCACTGAAACTTTATTCAGTTATATAAGGAATAATTGAGAATCAATGAGGTTAAATATGCTAAACATTATGGAGATTCACTGTCTGTACAGTCTACTTGTTTTTGTTCTTTGCCTATAAAGATTTTCATATTTGTTTATACTTGTCAATTTAAAACTAATAGATTATCTCAAAAAGAAAATTAATGGTTAATTAAAATCTAAAACTTAAATAGTATTAGAGGAAAGTCCTCAAAGAAAGGAATCTAGGCCCTAAATCAAGTAATAGACAGAGTTTGCATACCTACCACTACTTAGCCAAAAAACCAGGATAAGGGCAAGGTAGAAATTAATCCATATTATAAATTGTCTCTAACTAAATTTTAGAAATGTTACTGTCATTGACAAGCTGCAGCTGACTGGTTAAATGCAAAGAACAAGAAAATTCATTTATTTGAAGAATTGGTACTGTTGAAGGCACCATTTGAATAATAATCTGTAGGCATTCATACAATAATTAGAACAGATATGTTTATTTTAGCTGTGCTTTCTTTGTTTTTTTTTTATTCCAAACTTAACAAACACTACATTATGCTTATATATAACAGAGGAAAAATAGAGAATTGTTCATGAAACTGCAGGTCCCTGTTATTTCACAGCTTACTTTTCTTTCTAAGTATATAAGATCAACACAGGGTTTTCAGATTTTTCCTGCTTGTCTGACCTTCTTCTAGATTTTCACCTATTCTTTTATCTCCGTTTAAAAAAGAAAAATGTACCTCTTTTCTTCCTTTTTGCTACCCTAAGGTTATGCCCCCCTTGTCTTCCTAACCACTCCCCACCTTGCATTAAAAAAAAGAAAAAGAAAGCTTTTTTTAACAAGTACATAACGGTAAGCAAAATAAATCCCCATACTAGTCCAAAAGTATATGTCTACATCTTGAGTCCATCATCTCTGTGTCAGGAGGTAAGTAGCTTGCTTCATCATTAGTCTTTTGAAATAATGGTTCCTCAACACACTGACCAGAATTCTTAAGTCCTTCAAAGTTGTCCATCTTTACAATGTTGCTCCTACTGTATAAATTCTTTACCTGGTTTTGCTCACGTCACTTTGCATCAGTTCATACAAATCTTCTCAAGTTTCCCTGAAACTGCTCAGATCACTATTTCTCATGGTATAATAATATCTCTTTACAGTCTTATACCAGAGTTTGCTTAGCTATTTTCCAGTTGATGGCTTCCACCCTCTTAGCTTCCAATCCTTTGCCACTACAAAAGGAGCTGCTATAAATATTTTTGTATGTGTTGTTTTCCATTTTGTCATCTTTAATTTCTTTGAGATACAGGCTTAGTAGTAGTATTACTGAATCAAAGGTTAGACACAGTTTGGTAATTTGGAAGTCATTGTTCCAAATTGTTTTCCAGAATGTCTAGACCAGTTCACAGCTCCAACAAGAGTACATCATGTTCCTGCTTCTGTTTAGTCCCTCCAACAATTGTCATTTTCCTTTTAGAGTTATTTTTGCCAATTGGATGGGTAAAGAGTTGCTTAAATTTGCATTTCTCTACCAATTAATGATTTGGAGCATTTTTTTCTTATAATTCTTGGTAAATTAGATTTCTCCTGAAATTTCTTCTGTTTTATCATTGTTCTGGAAAATGAATCTTGTTATTATAAATTTTAGTCAATTCCTTATGTATCTTAGAAAAGAGAGCTTCATCAGATAGACTTGTTTTCCTTCTGATTTTAATTACGTTGGTTTCATTTATGCAAAAATTTTAAATTTTATATAATCACAATGATTCATTTTACCTTGTGACCTTCTCTATTCCTTGTCTGGTCATGAATTCTTCCATAGATATGAAATGTAATTTCCTCTTTGTTCCCCTAATTTGTTTATGATATGACCTTTTACATCTAGGTCATATACACATTTGGGTCATATCTTGATATGTCATATGATATATTGAGCTATAGCTAATTTCTGCCAGACTGCTGTCTAGCTTTCCTAGTAGTTTTTGTTGAATAATGAATCCTTACCCCAATAGCCAGGATCTTCAAATTTATCAAACATTAAACTACTAGATTTATTTGTTTCTGTAAATGTTGTTTATCTAATCCATTCCACTGATTAACCTCATTATTTTTTAAACAATACCAAAATGTTTTGATGATTATTGCTATGTAGTATAATTTAAAATGAGGTACTACTAGGCTTTTGCCATTTTTCTCATTATTTCTCTTCAGATTCTTGAACTTTTGTTACTCCACATAAATTTTATAATTCTTTTTAGCTCTGCAAGTTAATCCTTTGGTAGTTTAATTGGTATGACACTGAATAAGTAAATTAAGTTAGGTAGTATTGTCATTTTGGTTTTGGGCACAACCTTCCTATGAGGCAATTAATGTTTCCCAAATCATTTAGGTATATCTTTATTCCCTCAAAGAATATTTTTTAGTCATTTTCATGTAGTCCTCATGAATTTTTTAGTAGATTGACTCCCAAGTATTTTGTACATTCTGTATTTATTTTGAATGGAATTTAACTTTCTATCTTTTCCTCCTGAATTTTGTTGACAATAAACAGAAAAGTTGATGATTTGTATGAACTTATTGTATATTCTGCAACTTTGCTAAGTTTATTGTTTCAATTACTTTTTTGTTAATTCATTAGGATTCTCTAGATACATCATTATATCATCTGCAAAAAAAAAATTGGTTTTGTTTCCTTTTTCCCTGTATTTGTTTCTCCAATTTATTTTTCTCACCTTAATACAAGAATAATAATAGCTAACACCTATATAGCATTTACTACATTCCAGGCACTGTGTTTAGTGTTTTATAATTATCTTATTTGATCCTCACAACAACCCTGGGAGATAGGTGTTATTATTATCCTCATCTTATAGAAGAGGAAATTGAGGTAAACAGAGGTTAAACTACTTGCCCAGAGTCACACATCTAGTAAGTATCTGAAACCACTCAGGTCTTCCTGAGTCCTGGTCTGGCTCTCTATCCACTGCACCACCTAGTTGCTTCTTATGCTATTGCTATTATTTATACTACTATAAAAAACAGTAATAGTGATAATGAGCTTCCTTGCTTTACCTCTGATCTTATTGAAAAGACTTCCAATGTTTCTTCACTACATATATTGCATTTCTCTTCATTTTAGACAGATGGTAAGGGTAAAGTCCATTTATTCTATGCTTTGTAGTATTTTTAAGCAAGAATGGATTTTGGACTTGATCTTTTGATTATATGGGGTATGCAAAATCAATGTATTGATAAGTACAGCACATGCACTCAGAGAACAGCAGAACTAATCTGCTGTCGTAAAGATCAGGGGTTTGGAGTGTGGTTTATATGCTTTTATGAAAAAGGGAGGCAGGAGAATAGAAGGGAATAGATTACCTGGAATCAAGATGTTTGCTCAAACTCTATCCATTTGGGGCCAAGTTTGAACTGGTCTCATGGTTGCTGGCACAGCAAAGGTTTTCTAAGTTCACCATTGGACACTGCAAAAGATCACTGGTATGTCAAACTGGAGCAACACTCATTCTACCACCTGACTGGCTGATTTTGATTTGCTGGTTGTTTTAGCCTCTCTTAGATAATAAGGGATCTCAAGCAAATCAAGGTGATTAGTAAATTCATTATTCATTCCATTTCTACAAACTTTGTCAAAAGCCTTTAATATCTACTAATATAATCATATAATTTTAATATTTTTCTTGTAAATATTATCTATGTATTGGTAGTTGTCCTTTTATTAAACCAATCCTGCATGCCTAGCGCAAATCTAACCTGCCCGTAATGTATATTTTTTAAAATATTTTATAGCCTACATTTTTCCTTTTGCTGATTATTTTTACATCAAAGTTCTTTAGAGATATTGATTTGTACTTTTCTTTATGTGCTTTGACACTCCTTGGTTTAGGTATCAAGACCAGATTGTATCATAGATAAGTTGTGGAAGGGTTCCTTCTTTTCCAGTTTTTGCAGTTTATGTAATATTGTGATTCATTGTTCTTTAAGCATATGGAGTCATTGTAAAACCATTGAGACCTGGATTTTTTTTTCTTTTGGGATGTCATTTTTGGCTTCTTCCATAGTGAGTTATTTAAGTAATGTGTTTCTTATTTTCTTAATCTAGACATTTTATGGTTTTGTAAGTATCCATCATCTAACTTTTTCTTTTGAACTAATAAGAAAATCTCCATTTCACTGAATATCTTCCCATCTTACCTAGATGTATTGAGATACAGGCACTGTTTGGGAACTTCTTGGCATATATTGGTTGCAGAATTGATTTCCTGGCTAGATTATGTCTAATATGAAATCAACAGAATTTGTTAATTTTCTTTCCCTTCCTTGCCATGAGGTATAACCTATAGGAATTTTTTTTAATGTATGTGTCTCAAAGGAATCATACTATTTTATCATCAATAGGAAACAAGTTAATATATATTAATGCAATGACAAATTTTGAACTGGAAGAAAGGGTAAATAAATGCACCTCCTTTCTTTTTTTTTTTTGCAAAGGTGGAGGACTAAAAATATAGAACATTGCATAAAGTATTGTCAGATTTTAGTGAAGTGTTGTCTAGTTTTGGTAGCCTGACTTTTTTTCCTCTCTTTTATCTTTTGTTACAAGGAACCCTTCTCTGGGTAGAGGAAAAGAGGTAGGATATATTTGTAAATGAAAATTTATCAACAAAATATATCAATAAAAAACTTTTTAAAGATAAAAATGAGCCATTTTTTCAAATAAAGAGAAAATCTTGTATGTTTGAGCTAAGAGATATTTCCATCTCTGAAACTTAAACTGACAAGGCAGTTCAGTTCTCCCCTCTCTACTAAGGAAGCTGGGAAAGAGGAGAAAAGAGTCTCATGTCAACTTTCTTGACACCCTACTTAGATCTTGCCTTTTTCAGAGCTGCCTCTAGAGGCCACATTCTTGCTTCTCATGGTAGGCAAAATACCTACTTTTTTAATGTTAATAGTGACCTAATCATGCATAACTGGAAACAAAACTAAGAGCATAAAGAGAAAAAAAAAAACAGGATAGGGTAAAATCTCCCACTAATTTGACCTCTGTCACATTCCCGAAGCATCTAGTTTCCCTGTACATCAGGGGCACCAAAACGGGTCAAAAATATTAAAAAACTAGACTCAAAAGAGAAATGTGTGTTTATGGAGACCCTCTCTTTTCCCCTTCACTGGAGGGAGAATTAGGCTCAGTATTTAATGTTGGCACATGGAAATCAGAGGTGGGTTGCCTAAATAAGGAATCATGTAACTATATTTAATGTTTCCTGCTCCATCTGGCTTGACACAGCCCAGTTGGATGACTTCAGGGATGCAACATAAGGCTTGTTATTAAATTGGGCCTGATTACTGGTTATTGAGCTGGCAATAGAATTGTTTGGTCCTTTAGTAATCATTTGGTCCTGTAGTAATTAATATTTGCTGAAGTTTATTCTTGTTTTAAATATAGTTGTGCACCTGGGACTATTTTTGTATGTTTAAAACCCAATCTAAAAACCATAGCAGCAAGTGAAAATTATAAATGATTTAGCAGGCATCAAAACCTACATTGTTTTGTATTTAGCAAACATTATAAGGACCCACTTTATGAATCAGCTGCATTGATATATAAGAAATCAATTTTTAATGGCAGTAAGTGCATCTGTGCTGCTGGCAACCAAATGTACTATGTATTTTTTTAGTGTGCACACACTAAGTACAGAGCTTGAGAGACTGGACTGTGTGGTACTTGATTCTCCTATTTGCTCAGGGTATAGAAAGTACACTAACCATCCTGATATAATTTTTTCCTTAAAATATACTTGTCTATGGTTATGCCTACTTTACCCTGAAACAAGGACACAACTCTGTCAGCTCTGGGAGGGAAATCAGTTCCATTTATTTAAGGAAAAATTTTAATTTTTTTAACAATCTGTTATTTTATTGGAAGGAGGTCCATCCCAATGTGGAAACTCCTTTTACCAAGGCATATTAGCAATTACTTGATAATTTATCATCTTAGAGAATTATCTTGAGCACAGATAGGTTAAATGACTTGACTGGCAACGGTCACATAGCAAGAATGTATAAAGAGGGAGGAATTAAACCCAGGTCTTTTGACTCCAGATCCAACACTATCCATTATATCAAGCTGCCTCCCATTATATACTATGTTAACTCAAAAACAAAGTCTGACATTTGTCTAAAGTTTTCACATTTCAATTATCTGTTTTATCAGCATGGAGAAGTAGCCTAATAATAAAAATATCTAACATTTACATGGCATATTAAGGTTTGCAAGGCATTTAACAATGTCATCTCATTTTATCCCCAGAACCTTCGGATGTAGATGTTATTATTACCTGCATTTTACACATGAGGAAACTGAGGCAGAAAAATTAAATGACTTGCCCAGGATCAGCTAGAGTCTGAGGGTCCTGTTTGAATTTAGGTCTTCCTGACTCCAAGTTCACTACTCTGTTCACTGTACTATCTAGCTATCTAGAGTCTAATAAATTCCTTGTAACTATTTCTAAAATTCAGTTCATGATGCCGCTTACAGACTTGAGTTTCTATCACTAAAAGGTTAATCTTTCTTTTTCTACTGGCTTCACTCTACCTCCCTCTTTTGCCCTAGTTTTGTGTGTTTGATTGACTGGGTCCTGAGCCCATCTTAGTTTAAATCTTGTTTATTATTTGTGTAGTAACCCAGTTTCCAGTCTGAGACAGCACTTTTCAAGTTGTTTGTTTTGGGGTTTTTTTTGAGGGGGGTGTTAATCTCTAAAGCCGAAAGCCTGAGTCAATTGTCCTGAACAACTTCTTACTGTTGAATCTTTCAGGCTTTAAATATCTAAAGTGATTGACTTTGGTTGTATTTGAAAAAGCTATTTTAACACCAAACACTGAAATTTTCTGACTAGAGGTGGAAATTCCCTTGAGATTTGTTTGCAGTGAAAACAATTAAGTTAATGTGATTTATAATCTGGAATCCCCTCATCTTAGACCTGTAGTTTGGTTTCAGAACAGCTTGGAGCTTATTCAAGATGAGTGAAAAGATCCCAATGTGTTGGGCGATTTACATGATTTTGACATATCTGTTATCCTTGATACATGAATTCAGACAAATATTAACCTTAGAATAATGAAAAGTTAGAGATGACACCTTAAAAATCTCTTCTAACTTCTCCATTTTACAATAAGAAAACTGAGTCCCTGAGAGGTAATAATTTGCCTAAATTCATCCAGTAAATTGGTGAAAATGTTGGAACTAGAATGCAGGTTCTCTGAATCCTAGACCACCGCTTTACTCATCACACCAGGCTAACATCTATTTATCCAAAGGTGATCTGCCAGTATGATGATTAATAGAACCAAAGTTTTGGAGATTCTTTTTTCCCCACCTTTCACATCTTCTGAATTAGCACTTATGGAAAGAGCAAAAGGATAGAATTAAGCATCTACCATACATTACAGCTATAATTCTCATACTTTTTGGTCTTAAGATGCCTTTACACTCATGACATTATCAAAGACTCCCCCTTCCAAAGAGCTTTTTGTCTATGTGGGTTGTATCTGTTGAGATTTACTGTATTCAAAATTTGAATGTCCTAATATTATTGTGAAAATAGTTTTAAACTTGAAGACCCCTTGAAAAGGTCCCTGGGACCCATGAGTCACATGTGGAGATCCATTATCCTACAGAACTTTCCCCAAGAAGATCTATGTATTAGCCCATCATAGTAAGATTTCTGAGAATTTTAGGACCTTAATAGGTGAACTTGTTTTGTTTCCTCTTATCCCTCCCTAGTGTTTGTGCTTCTTTTTGCTCTATTATTTACTATTCATTCACTGACTGTCTTTACTTCTCTTACGGATGTGATTTATAGCAAACATTCATGAGAACTTTTGATCTTCTTCCATCCCTCACCAGTCAGAGCAGGAGAATATGAGGGTTCATTGCAGGAGAGCAAAGGTTACATTTCCCAAAAGGACTTGGGATAACTCATAGAGCATGAGCACAGATTGGAAAACAACAGAAGAGAAGATGTGGCAGATGGGGAAAGACTCATTCATGTTGACAGGGTGGCTTGCAAGTGATGACATCTCTTAGAAGGAGGTAGCATCACCTAGTTAATTCCTCCTAAAAAAGAAAAACAAAGGCTTCGTGACTCTTTTCTAATATGGAGATTCTTTAATAAATGCAACCCTAATGATAACTCTGTTGAATGAACTTTTTATTATGGGGAGGCATTAAAAAAAAAAGTCCTCATCAAAGATGTGTGCCACTGTCATGGAAGATGTATTGTACAAGATCTAAATGAACTATGTGCAAAGAACAAGCACTGGGAATACAAATAGAAAAGTAGAGACAGTCTCTGCTCTCAAGGAGCTTATGTTTTAAAGATGGAGGCAACACATATAGGAAATTTCATCTACAAGTCAGATTGGAAGATAGTCCTTAGTATGTATGCTCTCATAGCCAAAGTACCGCAGGGTACTGATGTCCTTCCTCTATTTGTAGAGCTCTCATGTAGCTGTTCCCCTTAGTGTAGCATCTCTGCTGGACTTTCAGGTTCTATTCCTCCACATCCACATCTCAACTCTACATTGCCAAGGCAAGAAGGTGGAACAGTCAATAGAGCACTGGACTTGGAATCAAGAAGCCCTGAGTTCAAATCCAACCTCAGACACTAACTAACTGTGACCCTGGGCAAGTAAATTAACTTCTGTCTGCCTCAGATTCCTCAACTATAAAATGATGATCATAATAGCACCCCCTCCCAGGGTTGTGGTGAGCATTAAATGGGATAATATCTACAAAGCACTATAAAGCACTCTTCCCCCAAAGTGAGTTTTCTCTTGAATTCACAGCCAATTTCCCTTTCTGCTTGCAAGGTCCCATTTTTTGAAGTTGCTTCCTTCTTCAGGTGCTCACTGTTATGAATCCACGTCTGTCTGGAGTACATATCTCTACTACCTCAAATGTGCTTTGAGCTGCTGGATGGGTACGTTGCTACTAGATGCTATAACAGATGAGGCACAAAAGAAGAAAGAAATACTCTCCTCCTACCTGAGGGGTCTCTTCAACAAGGTACTCCCCAGTCTGCACTTCCTAAAACTTCCCTGGATTTAGCTATTTAAAGCTCCCAAGGGACAGAGCTAATTTGTTTGCTCAATTCCCTTATGACTCAATCAGAGAGATATTCATTCTTGGTAAAGAGATAACTGGCTATCAGTACATTATCACTTCATTATCTCTCTGCTTTGTCAACATAGTTAGAGTAGATTGAGAAGGTTGAATCATACTTTCTCTTCCTTGCATATACTATACAAAGGAGCTATTTATGGTTCAAATACATCTAAGGAATCTCTGGGCTCACATACCAAAGGAGAAGGGCAGTAGAGTTGGTTGATTTCTCTTTAACTGAAAAACTACAGGAGTTGGATTCATAAATATAAGAGATACTGGAGCCCAGAGATTCAATTTCTGGGCTTTTATCCCAAGGAAATCACTGATAAGAGGAATGTTCCCATGCATATCAAAATATTTAAAGTAGTCCTTTTTGTGATAGCAAATAACTGGAAACAAAGTAAATACAAATCAATTGAGAAACAACTAAATATGATACATGAATGTAATAGGAAAAGACTATGCTCTAAGAAATGCCAAATGTGAACAATATGGAGAAGTATGAAAAGATCTATGTGAACTGATGCAGAGTGAAAAGCAGATTCAAAAAAACAATGTAAAAATTGACTTTTCAGTTGTTTTTTATGACACCATTTGGGGTTTTCTTGGCAAATATACTGCAGTGGATTGCCATTTCTTTCTCCAGCTCATTTTACAGATGAGGAAACTAAGGCAAATCAAGTTAAATGACTTGCCTAGGGTCATACAGCTAGTAAGCATCTGAGGCCATATTTGAACTCAGCTCCTCCTGTCTCCAGGCCTAACACTATATCCACTGGGTCACCTAGATGCCCCATATATAAATTGACTACAACAATGTAAATGAAAACAACTACACACATATACCCCAAAAAAATCAAAAGTGAATGTTGCAAAATGATAAAGAACAAGTATAATTCAAAAGATGAGATATGAGAAAACACTCCCACAACACCCCTTTGCAAAGCTAGGAAATCTACATGTATTATACATTGCACATATTTTCAGATGTTTTCGATATATTAATCAATTATGCTGATTTTTTTCTCCTTTTTCTTTTTTTTCTTAAAAACACAATTTCATAAGGCTCTCTGGGAGGAGGAAAGGGAGGGATACAAGGAAAACTATGGTGGTAAAAAAAAAAGATATCAAAAAAGACTTTGTTTTTTCAAAAAAGAGACTGGAAGTTTCAATGAACTGGAAGTCAGCAAGCAAAATAGCTATTTGCAATACATTCTGGTTGCCTGTATGTGGAAAGAAAACAGACATACATACAGATTACAAAGTACTTGAACTAGAAATATATTTATTTAAATCAATAGAGAATTTGAAAGCTAGAAAGGATCTTAGAGATCATTGAGTTTAACTAGTTCATTTCACAGATGAGGAAACAAAAACCCAGAAAGGTTAAATGACTTATCCAAAGTCTCAAAGCCACTTCGCTTAAGGCAGAACCAGTACTAGAACCCAGTTAGCAGCCCCAGTTTAGTTCTCTTTCCATTACCCAACAACCTGAGCTCTATTTTCCAAACACCTGGTCTGCTCCCTACCTCAGTGCTCAAGAGCTAAAATGGCAAATGATAGAACAAGTAACAAATGAATAATGGGAGGTGAGAAACCATATTGCCTCAGATGAAGTCAGTGGAGGTCCCTGTTGCTTCATTTATTCATTACAATAACTAAAATCACTCTGGTAATGCAAAGCCATTTTCCTACTGTGTCCATTTCTCCATTTTGTGTTTTTGTCTTTTCCTTGGATTCTGGCCTTGCTGTTGATTGAGTTGGCTCATATGTAGTTTGGTTTTCTGATGACTGAATCCATTTGCCTTATGACTGACTATTTGCATATGCCCAGAGGACCAGAATGAGCTTTCTGATTATCTTATGAGACCTTTTAAGCTGGGCATTTGACAAATCTGTATATGTGTTTGACATAGTGTTAAAGTGTAGGCTAATATGTATTGTGGACTCAATAATGGAAAAGATTTGAGTCCTAAGGAAACAAAGCTCAATACCATTTATATTCACATTAAAAAAGTTACAGAAAAAAAAAGACTCAGTTTTTCCATCTTGTTCTAAGAATGGATCAAATATTCTGATAATATTTAAATCTTTACACAATTTTAATACCATAGACTATTCACCTATATATGACAGTCATTACTATTATATGTAACTCTTGGCACTCACAAGTTGCAATCTAGATCCCCAGAAAGTGACTACTATTCCAGGTTCAAAAGAACTTTTTAAATCTGCACTTTTAAAACTAAAGCTTGTTAGCCCCATAGTGGTATGCTTACCTTTAAGAATTAGCCATTATAAACAACTGGCTCAAAGCAAAGGCATTTACTAAGATAATATCACAAGAACAATAACCATAAAACATTCCTACCTGTAAACCTGAGGTGTGCTCTACCATAAATATTCATAGTATCAGAGGGAAGAGAAGGCACATGTACACTGGGTAGTGCAACACAATATAGGAAATACGTGGTCAAGGCAATTCATGCCTCTGGCACTGTAGGACCCTGATGACCTTTGGTTATCAAAGGGTCATGACTTGAGGTCATCATGTTACCCACTTTGGGCACAGAAACTCCCTCAGCTGGTCTTCATCAACTTAACTTTCTATTTCAGAAAACTCTCAATTGTGAGAGATAATTCTTGAATACATAATTGGCTCTCTTCTCTGCTGCCAGGGATTACAATACTTAGAGCAGCCTCCACTGACTCTCTCTCTCTGCTCCAGGCTGGTCTCTCCTACTCTTTAAGCATTGCCAGATGCCTCTACCGCTGGAGAGAGGGGAAGAAAAATAAATCCTCCTTCCCCCACCAAGAGGTAAAGAGATCTTCCTTCTCAGTTTTCTCTCTAGAGCTAGAACTTCTCTCAACTATCACAGGTCACATTTCTTGAACCTGCTTCCTGCCCTGACTGGTACCAAAGTTGGCAAGTTAGCATGTTAAAGGTCACCAGAAGCAGGACTAATCTTCTGCCAACCAATAGCAAGCTGCACCCCTCATTCCAATTAATAAGAATTCCTTCAACAATTCCAAAAGACGTAATGGAAAATGCTATCCACATCCAGAGAAAAAACTGTGTCATTTGAATGCAGATTGAAGCATACTATTTTCTCTTTTTTTGTTGTTTTTTGTGTTTTCTTTCTCATAGTTTTTCCCTTTTGTTCTGATTCTTCTTTCACAACATGACTAATGTGGAAATATGTGTAATATGATTATACATGTATAGCCTATATCAGATTGCATGCCAACTTGAGAAGGAGGGGAATTTTTAACTAAAAATCTTATAACAGTGAATGTTAAACACTAAAAATATTTTTTTCTTTTAAAAAGAAGAATTCCTTTGCAATTTGCAAAGGGGTAACATAGAGCAAATATACCATCACACCTCTTTGAACATATTAGCATCTCTCCCTTAACTCTTACAGTTATTTTGATTGGTCTGGGGGGGGAAATGAATTGGTCAGGGTTATCCTGATTAAGTCCCCCTGCCCCCACTACATTATAAATAATACTGTAGACATTCACATTTGTATAGCACTTTCGGTTTTACACAACACTTTCCTAAATGTTTCATAAGAAGCCTACAAAGCTTTTTCATTGTTTTTGAATGAATCTAACATCTTATCAGCATAAGGAACTCCTAATGGGGATCAGCAGATTGCTGATAGGATCATAGATTTAAAGCTGGGTGGGACCTCACTGTCATTTAGTCCAATCCAATCATTTTATAAATGAGAAAAATTAAGGGCCAAGGAAATTAGTGATTTTATCAAGTGTGAATCTTAAGTGGCAAAGTCAGGTCCTCTGTCTGGAAATCTAGTGTGTTTTCCTATTGCTGCCTCAATAATCCTAACAGTCTTTAAGAGTCACCTGAGGCCCTCAGAGGTTCAATGACTTGTCTTCATGCACAGCTAGTATGTTTCTGAGGCAGGACTTGTAAAATGGATTGGGCTAGATCAGAGGTGAGGAACTTGTGACCTTGAGGTCACATGTGGCCTTCTAGGTCCTTGGGTGTGGTCTTTTGACTGAGTCCAAGTTTTACAGAACAAATTCTTCTATTAAGGGAATTTTTTCTGTGAAGTTTGGATTTAATCCAAAGGCTGCACTTGAGCACCTAGAGGGCCACGTGAGATGGAAGGTTCCCCTCTGCTGGGCTACATTCTGTCTGAAGTCCCTTCCACCTCTAAGTCTTTTTGTTGCAATTCAGTCATTTCAGTGATTTCCCAACTCTTCGTGACTCCTTTTGGGGTTTTCTCAACAAAGACACTTAGAGTGGTTTTCATTTGCTTCTCCAACTCATTTCATAGCTGAGGAAACTTTGGCAAACAGGGTAAAACGACTTGCCCAGGGTCACACAACTAAGTAAGTGTCTGAGGTCAGATTTGAACTCAAGAACATGAATCCTTCCTGACTTCAAGCCCAGCATCCTATCCACCATTTCACCTAGCTGCCCCTACGTTTTTTTTATAATCCTGATTCCAAGGTTAGCTTTCTGTCCACTATTCCAGATGAGGAAGCCAAGGCATAGAAAAGTTTCACAGCTAGTCAGCAACAGAGTTGGAAATCAAATTCAAGTCTCCAGACTTCAAGTCCAGTATTCTCTACACAACTGTATTTTTATCATCTCCACAAATGAAAGAAAACTATAGATCTGAATGTTGTATGCCCATGTCATATTTTAAATTATTTTCATTTTGAAAATTGAAAAACATCAAAAAGAGGAAATAAATAATAAAGTGAAAAAAATAAAATTATTTTTTAAAAAAGCATAGGAAAGGATAAAATGATGATTATATATAGTCAATTATTAATACTAAAAAATTTAAGCTAAATAGCAATCTTATCTACACATTTCCTTCAGAAATATGGGAATTATATAGGAAGAAAGGTAAATATTAGGGGTGGAACTTTAGTTTTAATTAAAAGGGAAAGTATTACCATTGTTATTACTGCTCTAACTTAACCTCGTACCATATAGAGAGTATTCATAGAACCACCTGATCCCACCACTACACAAGAAAAAAATCTTTTAATTTTTTTCCTTTCAATTTTCTAACTTGTGTCAAATGTCAAAAAGACATTTCAGAAAGTAGGAAATATCCAATAAAGCCAAGGCTAATGGAATAGTAACATATATATTTATACATTGTGTATTTTATTATCCTCCAGTCATAGGAGTTGAAGGTAATTAGAAATGGTCTGCTTCAAAAGTGACCATGTTCTCTGATGGAGGGCCACTTCTCCTCATACTGTCAGATTTCCACTGGCTTGCCCAGAATTCTGATTACATGGCCTGGGTCTGATAGAATAAGAATACAGCCAGCTGGTTTTCAAAGTCATATGTTCAATAGGCTGAAGAAGGATTGTGAGACATGTCATAAAACAGCTGCCTCTGTCTCCCCCAACCAGCCAGAAATAAGCTTCACAGAACAAAACCTTGAATAAAAACCCCGACTTTTCATGCAAGGACAAAAGGTGGTCATTAGGCATACCAGGAAGGTTCTTTTATGGCTGGTAATTACATATAAATTGGGGAGATATAATTAAAAAATCATTTCTCTCTTCATTTACTTAAAAATGTGATTTCTACAGTCATTATATAATTGCTGGTATTTTTTCAGTAACACTATTAAGAACAAATGGGTTACTGTTTTGAAAATTATAAGAAACACACACTGAAAGTTCCTTACTTTAACTCGTTGTTGAGTAAGAAGAGGGTAGGGGCAGAAATGGTCATATTTCTTTCACTACAAACTGAACTTTTTCAATGTTAAAAAAAAAAGGTTTAATTGCAGTCTATCTCTTTTAAAAATGATATATGACTGTTATTTCTTACCAACTTGATCAAGTCTTCTTGCTTAAATTCCTGCCTCTAAGGAACAACTTAGAGAATATAACTATTGCTGGTCTAATTGAGAGAAAAATTCCTGAAAAAGCAATATTGCTACCAACAACCCAAAGAGCATGTCATTTTCCATGTCATTGTCCTACTCTACAGTCTCTCTTCAGTTGCAACCCCAAATTAGGCCAGTTCTTACCCTTTATAATCCTATCCCAACTTCCTACATAGAGTTAAGCAGTTAAAGGAAAGAATAGGAAAGCTGATAACTGTTCTTTTCTATGTAACCTTAAAGCAGGGATATATCAGAGCGATTCAAACAAGCTAGGGAGAGTTGATTGTTAAACATTCGTTATTTAACAACAAACACTCAGCAAACACTATAAATTGAGAGAAGTGATTATTTTTCTATCATGTTAAAAAATCAATGATTAAGTTATGATTAAGCCTTTTCCTTTCTATTTCCTCATTCAGGCACCAGTCCTTGTAGGTCATTCAGCTAAGTCTCTGAAGGACGAGACCAATAAATCATCCTAACCCCTGGGGTACATGCTCTGAGATCTTGAAAAGTACCCCACTCTTGAAAAGTACCCCACCCAACTAGAGGACCTTACTTTTGTTTATAATGTAAACAGAATCTAGTCTAGGTGCATTCCAGTCTGAAAGCATTGAGCCCATGCCCTAGTACCCCTCCACTGCAAGGTAGGGGAACTCAGTTCATGAAGGAGAAAATTAACCAGAGTAGTCTCTGTAGAGATGGATTCATTTGTTCACATTTCTGGAAGTGGCTGAGTCTCATGATCAAGTCACATTCTCAGCAGGATGAGCTGAAGACTTTTAGCCCACCTTCTCATTAATATATCTACTCTCTCATTAATTGTTCACCAATCAGAGTTTATTTCCATATGTCAGAGGCACCCCCTTTTCCAAAAATATTTAAACATTCAGTGATCTCAGTGGTGGGGTTTTTGGTTGCCAAAAGAGATCACCAACCAACAATTTATTATCAGTGACCTTAATTAATATATTATTTATTATCCAGAAACTCTTGTCTTTCAGGCTTCAAAATCAAGACTTAATTCATTACTTTCTTGATTGTCATATCTTGAAGAAGTAATGGAGGCAATATTAATAATGGATTTAATTTTAAAATGTATCATGCTCATATTTCCCTCCCTGTTCTGCCTCCCAGAGCCAGTTGTTAAACATTTACTAGCATATTCCTGCCATTAAACAGGATGACTATGGGCAGGTAAAGGTATGAAATAGGTTTTCTTCAATATCCAGGATTTCTTTAAAATCTTTTGAACCCATCTGCCCAGCACCATCATTCTGCCCCTTAAATCACCAAGGACTCCCACTACAGTATCCCATTGTGGCCCTCCTTCGACCAACAAAAATTTTTCTGTCCTGTGACCTGATATACAATAAGCCCTGATAAACAAAAATGGGTGGCAATACATTAATTTAACAGAAGAAATTAATTCCTACTAATATGTTAGCTAACTACCTCCAAGTTGTCACTGAGTTTAGAGCCAGAAGAGAACTCAGACATCATCTAGTCCATCCAAGGTCACACAGATAATGAGTAACAAATCCAGGGCTCAGATCAGTCTTCTGACTCCAAATCCAATGTTCATTTCAGTATATTACATTACATTCACTGTGGCTTGCTTTTCAAGCTCCTTCTCTTCATAAATTCAACAGTCCAGCTAAATTAACCCATACACAGTATCCTATCTCTCATCTCCTTGTTTTTTCCCCATACCCAGAATGCTCTACCTCCTCACTTTCATTTGTTTGAATTACTAGTTTCCTTCAAAACTCAGATCACACTTCACAAAGCCTTTCCTAATCTCCCTCATTGTTAGTACTCTCCCTCCCCAAAAAAGTCCTTTATATATACTGTACTTCTTTTTGTATCCCTTATCCATACATTTAGCCACCAGGTGGCATCAATAACCACTAACTTGATCCTGTTTGGTAACAACAAAAAAAAGGGCTGAGCTTGTCCCATGCTCACCATGGCAGTTATACGCATCCCCTGAAGATGTAAAGATTTCCATGCTCTCTATGATTCTAAATGAGTGATCTTGTGTCTCTTAGTTCTGCCTCACTCTCTAGGACAACACTGACTCATTATCTAGGAGTATATGGATTATTGTGGATTTGCCCAATTAGAAAGTCCCACCTACTAGTGAATCCTGTCTTCTCCTTGACCTGGATATTTCAAGGATCTCTAGTTTCATGACCTCATAGAAACAGAAAAACATGCTTTATTGCATACAGTATTTACTTTTGGTATAAAATCCCTAAAAGCTAACAAGCCATACATAATAATGAAAATATAATCATTATTACATACAAGCATGTACTAAGTAGTTGCATATATATATAAATATACATATGTATATATATATGTATATATATGTATATATATACATGTATATATATGTATACATATGTATATATATGTGTATATATATATATATATATATATATATATATATATATATATATATATATATATATATATATATAGTCTCTCCCATACACCTTCATGGGCAAAGCAGTATACACTTGATGCTTATCTTATGCTCCTATTAAAACCCAAATTTACATGAAAACACAGAAACTCTGGACCCAAGACTAGATATAGCTCAAGAGAAGACAGAAACTTCTACTGACAGAAGGTCTTGGTGGTCCTGTAGATTAGGTCCTAACTAGCAGGGATCTCCCACTTCTTTACATTGCACCTCTCTCATTGTTTCTAGAGAAGGGAAGTGAGAGGGAATGGCCAAATCAGCAAGGAGGAACCTGTAATCAACATGCCACCCTAGCATCTCTCTCTGATCCTGGTCATTCTCATTCCCCAGTCCACAATCCTACCAATCCTAAAAGGGTCTAGAGAAGGAAAAGAAGAACGGAGAAGAAGGAAGCTACAGACAGAGGGACATTACATGCTGTTTCCTCCCAGCAGAATGTAAACTCCTTGAGGCTAAGGATTATTTTATTTTTCATCTTCATAGTTTCAGTATACATGTGTTTGATAAGTGTGTATTACTCCTAGTCTCCCAAACCTAGACTGCTAGATGCTTCACCTGTAAGGTTTTTTCTGTCTATTTTATATGTATCCTGTGTTTGTCTAGTAATACATGCAATAGTTGCTTTACCTTGTTTATATTTCACAAAGCTGGAAGTTAAAAGGAGCTAAAGACAGAGACAATGACACATGAAAGGAAGGGTTTTTAAATATAAAAGAAGCATTACACAATTGAGAAAAGAGTCTGAGGCTTATATAAGTCAATGGCATAGGAAGAAGCCAGTGAAACAGTTTCCTCTAGCCTTGATCAGTGTTCATAGGTCTAAAAGGAAAAGGAGTTCCCTGTTACTGAGGCACAAGGTTAAGACCCCCTAGCCCTTCTGTTCAAGTTCAAGTGCCAAGCTTCTCAGGATGTCTGTGTGACTACCTGGCTGAACAATGCTTTGTGAACTAAAGGGAGGGAATATAGAAGTCCAGTGCCATGATTCTTGACCTCTTCAGGAAGGATGGGAGATCACAGCAAGGTTGCAGTCCTTCATCTGCAGAGGTGCAGGAATCAGGACACTTAGACATAGCTCTTGTCAGAGACTCATGGACTAAAAGGAGGTACCTTTAGTATTTGACCTGTTGCCCAGTCAGCTAATTCATTTGGATTCTGCCAAGAAGGGATAACTCCAAGAGTCACTGCTGGAAGCTTTACTAGTGGCACATTGACATTTTATCAGCATGCCCAATCCTGTGAGAAGGCATCAGTGGTTCCAGAAGCAGAGAACACAGCAACTTAATTGGGGACAGGGGAGAGCAAGAAGAGCAGAGCCTAGGGGAGATTTAAGTGAACCATGAGGGGAGGGAAATCTCAGGAGTGAAAGACAATCAAGTACTCCAAGGGCTGTCAGTGATTGCTATGCTGGCTGGGCATTTCAGTGTGGTTTATATAGGTTGGGTTTTGGTTTTGGTTTTGTTTTGTTTTTCTAGCGTATTCCCCCCATTGGCCATCTGGATGGAAGGGGGTGAATTCCTCCTGGCTTCAAAGCAAGAAGTGGGACATTTTTCCTTGACCTCAAAGTGAAGGTGGGATATTTTCCCCGCACATCTGAGTCACTATAGACTTTATTTTCAGATGGAGGTGGGGAAGAGCTGTCCAAGCTTCCAGTACACCATGGCAGTACTTTTTCTATGCCAGGGATCATAACCTATCAGAGTACACAGGGGAGGGAGGGGGTCTGTTAGCAAGCTGGCTAGTAAGTTTCTATTGCAAACTAAAACTGTATGACAAGCCAAAGTTGTAAGTTAGGCCCCAAATAGTGAGATTTAGGAGAAATCAGAAAATCTCCCAGTTTAAGACACATGAAAGGATCATGCAGCATTTTTTCACTTCAATAAAACTAGGAAAACAACACAAAATTTTTTTTTAATTCACCTGGGAGTTTGTTGTCATAAAATCTCTGGGAGAAGTTCCTCTACAATTCAGATGGGTACCTTGTCTGCAAATTATAATCCTAAAAAGTTACTGAGACACTAAGATGTTCAGTAGTTTGCCCAGTCATACGGTTATAATAGGGAGAGGGGAGAGACTAACCAATGAGAGTTCAGTCCTTAAAGCCTAAGCAGACATTGTCTCCCTGTAGGCAATATAATAAATGAAACTTCAGAAACCAGTTTTGGTTAGAATGACTCAGGGATTCCTACTGCAGAGCAACAAAAGGACTTCTAATTGGTTTCAGTGCCAAATGAACTAATGACTCAGAAGACACAGAGCTAGAACTGAATTCACATACAAAAAACTAATACACTCCTCCCTCAGGCTGTTTTTGTGCTTTTCTTTCCTGGAAGTGAGCAAAGCAAGAAGTATTATAAGCTACATGGTAAAACGGCAGGAGCTACCTTTTCTCCCTCTCCTGTCCATTAATATGCAGTTTCTTTTATTTCTTTTGTTTTCAGGTGAACAACAGAAATGAACAGTTTATAAGTTTGTGAGCCATAAGAGATTCCCTTAGTAATTCGAGTCAGTAAAGAGAACACTGGAGCTGATAATGATAAAAACAGATTCCACTGAGGATCCAGTATAACAAGTAAGTGACTTGTTTCACCCAGATCATAAGTGCACCAAGCCAAAATATCGAGTTGTCCTGCAAAGTGGCATCCTATCTGAGGAACAGAATACCTTGTCCATCACTAAGCCTATATCCAAAAGCAAACTTAGTAAGGACTCTGAGAAGGGAGAAAAGAACTCCAAGGACCAGTGGTGTGGCAGTCCCTGCCTCATATTTTCCCTCCATGTTTATCTGACTACCTTTGCACTGTAATCTTGAACCTACACCCTCCAGAAACCTTTTGTATGCAAGGAAAGAGTATATCTCTTTTTTTATTTTTTTAAGTTTATTTATTTTTAGTTTCCAACATTCATTTCCACAAAATTTTGAGTTCCAAATTTTCTCCCCAACTCTCTCCTCCCACCATCCTATAACATCTTGTATTTTGATTACCCCTTCCCTCAATATGCCCCCCCTTCTATCACACCCCTCCCTTTCCTTATCCTCTTCTTCTCTCTTTTCTTGTTGGGCAAGATAGATGTCTATACCCCATTACCTGTATTTCTTATTTCTCAGTTGTGTGCAATAATGATTTTTGACATTCATTCCTAATACTTTAATTTCCCACTTCTCTCCCTTCCTCCCTCTCCACCCATTCCCACTGAGAAGACAAGCAATTCAATATAGGCTATATATGTGTAGTCTTGCAAAAGACATCCATAATAGTCATGTTGTATAAGACTAACTATATTTCCCTCCATCTTATCCTGCCCCCCATTCATTCTATTCTCTCTTTTGACCTTATCCTTCCCCAAAAGTGTTTACTTCTGACTACTCCCTTCTCCCATTTGCCCTCCCTTCTATCATCCCCCTCACCCCACTTGTCCCCTTCTCCCCTACCTTTCTGTAGTACAAGATATACATTCACACCAAACTGAGTGAGCATGTCATTCCCTCCTTAAGCTATATGTGAAGAGAGTAAGCTTCCCTTTTTCCCCCTCTCATCTCCTCCCTTTTCTTCACTGAAAAGCTTTTTCTTGCCTCTTTTATGAGAGACAATTTTCCCCATTCCATTTCTCCCTTTCTCCTCCCAATATATTCCTCTCTCATCCCTCAATTTTATGTTTTAGGTATCATTCCTTCTCATTCAAGTCACCCTGTACTCTCTGTCTTTACGTGTGTGTGTGTGTGTGTGTGTGTGTGTGTGTGTGTGTAATCCCTCCACCTACCCAAATATTTAGAAAAATCTCAAGAGTTACAAATATTATCTTTCCATGTAGGAATGTAAACACTTCAACTTTAGAAAGTCCTTTATGATTTATCTTTCCTGTTAACCTTTTCATACTTCTCTTGATTCTTATGTTTGAAAGTCAAATTTTCTATTCAGTTCTGGTCTTTTCATCTAGAATGCTTGAAATACTTAAAAGTCCTCTAGTTCATTGAATGACCATTTTTTCCCTTGAAGTATGCTGGGTAGATGATTCCTGGTTTTAATCCCAGTTCCTTTGACTTCTGGAATATCATATTCCAAGCCCTTTGATCCCTTAATGGAGAAGCTTCCAGATCCTGTGTTATCCTGATTGTATTTCCATAATACTTGAATTGCTTCTTTCTAGCTGCTTGCAATATTTTCTCCTTGACCTGGGAACTCTGGAATTTTGCTACTATATTCCTAGGAGTTTCTCTTTTCTGATCTCTTTCAGGAAGTGATCTGTAGACTCAATATTTATTTTGCCCTCTGGTTCTAAAATATCAGGGCAATTTTCCTTGATAATTTCATGAAAGATGATGTCTAGGCTCTGTTTTTGATCATGGCTTTCAGGTAGTCCCATAATTTTTAAATTGTCTCTCCTGGATTTATTTTCCAGGTCAGTTGTTTTTCCAATGAGAGATTTTACATTATTTTTTATTTTTTCATTCTTTTGGTTTTGTTTTGTAATCTCTTCGTTTCTCATAAAGTCATTGGCTTCCATCTATTCTATTCTCATTTTTAAAGAATTATTTTTTTCAGTGAGCTTTTGAACCTCCTTTTCCATTTGGCTAATTCCCTCCTCATTCTTCTCCTCATTGACTTTTTGGACCTCTTTTGCCAATTGAGTTAGCCTATTTTTAAGGTGTTATTTCCTTCAGCATTTTTTCATCCTCCTTTATTAAGCTGTTGACTCGCTTTTCATGATTTTCTTGCATTGCTCTCATTTCTCTTCCCAATTTTTCCTCCACCTCTCTTACTGAATTTTCAAACTCCTTTTTGAGCTTTTCCATTGCTTGAGATCATAGCATATTTATTTTGGAGGTTTTGGAAACCTTGACTTCCTCTGATATTATGCTTTGTTCTTCCTCATCTAAAAGGATGGGAGAAAATACCTGTTCACCAAAAAAGTTACATTCTATAGCCATTTTTTCTCCCTTTTTTGGGCCTTTTCCCAGACAGTAACTTGACTTTTGCGTCCTTTGTCAAGAGGAGGGTATACTCTGGGGACCTGTAAGTTCTCAGTTCCTCCAAAGTGGCGCAATCAAGGGAGAGGAGTTTACTCCTCTCTTAGCCTGCACACTGGTCTTGGAGCAACCAAAAACTTTGCTGCCCAGAATCTGCAGTTGGAATTCCCTCACCACAACTGCCTCCGGCTCCACCACCAGTGCTCCTCCTCAACCATGGATCAAGCTCAGGGCTGAGAATCAGATCAGTGGTTGAGGTTTCCTAGGGCTGCCACTCAGGGCTGAGATTCAGATCAGCTGCTCAATTCCCCCAGGGGCTCTAGGCAGAGGGCTCCAAAAATGGCAGCTGCCACTGCAGTGCCTGCTGCCAGAGGTCCAGACCAGAGTCCCCTCTCCTGGGTCAAGGGGCCCTCCCACTGACCTTTGAAGCTGTCTGTGACATTTGTGGGTTGAGCAATCTGGGAACTGCTGCATGTGATGCCCTGAAGTCTGTTCCTTGCACCCCACACTGGACATCTGTGCACCACACCCTGGGCTGGGTGTCTGCATGCCACACCCTGGGCTAGGTGTCTCAAGAGTGTATCTCTAGCTTGGAGGATGTTTTTCAACTTTTGTCCTTGATATACCTTTTCAATAAATATCCCCTTGTAAAAGCTAATTGATATCAACTGCTTGATATTGAAGAGCACATTCAATGAGGACTCATGAACAATAATATTAAAAGCCACAACTCTTTGAATCCTTAGGGGAGAGATAGCTACTACCTATATCAGTACAAGTAGGGATATGAGAATAAGCCCAAAAGCAGCTCTACAGAGCATGTATGTCAGACATGACAACATGGATGACATAGATAATATATGTCAGAGGCAGGACTTGAACCCAGATCTTGAATACAAGGCCAGTTCTCTACCCACTACTTTATGCCACCTCACAGAATGAGTACAAAAATATAGATGAAATGAATAAAAAGCCAAAACTGAACACTATATAATTATAATGACCAAACTTGTCCCAGAAAATAATTGAGAAAATTTACCTTCCCTCTGTGATATTTTAAAAGTTTGAAAGACTTAATCATTTTATTAATAATACCAGAATTTTGCTAATAAAAGGAAAGGTCATTTGGCCATCTCACTCTTGGACCAAAAATGAATCATGGCAGTGGGTTCACAGTTTACATGCCTTTGGAACAATGGGTATTCCTACAGGTGGCAATCAACTCTGTTTGGTTAACAATTAATGAGAGGTAAACTTTACAGAGAAGTGAGCTCACTACAACAAGGGACCGAGAGAGTGACATCATGTCATTATGGACAAAAGGACTGTCTCTTCACTCAAACCACCCCCAGTCTTTGGCAATCAAGACAAAGGGTCTAACTCCATCCCAACTTGCTTGAGTGGAACACTACTGGCAAGAATTCACCTTACATGATTCCTTGTAAGGTTGAGTGGGGTATGACCAGGATTGAAGAGAAAATTAGTTCAACCTCGAAAAACTGAGCTTTTAAATAAGAACTTTAGAGAAAAGGGTCTGGATCTCTCCAAATCATTGGTTATTAATAATCATTTCTCACACTTCTGTTGTAGGACTAGGACTTCAGATAATGAAGCACTGCATATGTTGTCAGACACAGTCAATACATTGGTTAGTTTTATTGAACTACTTTTTTCACCCTTTTTGAATCATTGTTACCAGGGAAGTCTCAATGAGTATGGAGGGGAGGTTATATTAAGAAATTAATGTGACATAAAAATAAAAGAATAAAAAATTTATTTGTTCTAGAATTAAGCAGATAAAGGTAAAATAAAAGGCAATAGAAATCTTAATAGTTATGTTATGTAGACACACTACTAAAATCAATAAAAATAATCACCTGCTCAAACCTAATTGATGCAAATGAATGAAGCACTCTTAATATAAATTGTAGAAAAGGTAATTATACTCCTACAGAACAACTCTGATTGATACTCTGGCAACCAAAGACAACAGAAAGGGCTGTGTAAAAGTCCAATAACCAAGGGTCAACGACTACTGGATTCTTAAGAACCATGTTCCAGAGTTCCTAACCTTTAAGCACAGACCTGCTGGCTGATTTCCCTAATTCCAGGTTATCAACTACTTGTTGAGTCTAACAAGCCTATGTTCCAGTCCCCAAAGACCAAAGGACGAGCAAGAATACATAGAGCTTACTTCTTTCTGAGCCATTTTACTGTTTCTTCCCACGGCCCCATATTTAGAGGACCCAGGGGCTGATGAATGTCTATCAGAGCTAGATAATCTTGGGAAAGATATTCCTTACTACACTCACCCCTGTACTGTGGTCTAAAGGAATCTAGAATCAAGGTCAGATTACTACCAAAATGTAGGTAGTGACCACTGTCATGCAGCCAGGCTACCATGGAGAGGTTCCAAGTACAGGGGACATCTTATAATACTATCCCCCAAACCCTAGAAAGTGCAAAATGGGTATGTCAGCCAAAATAAATACCAAGTATAGCTCTGAAGGTGCTTTGACATTGTGCCCAAGAGTTTAGGAAATTCAAAAAGTGCCCGATCAACCAATAAAAAAAAATTCATTGGCAACTTATATGCATAGTACTATATTGGATGTTTACAAAAACGATGTTTACAGTCTTACTGGCAATATAAAACATATACCTAATAAAAACACAAATAACTTCACTTTCCCAAATGTACTCATAAAGGAAAAGAAAGTTGAAGAAAACAAAAGGGAAAAGCAGCTGAATTAGACCAAGCAAAACCAATGCAGATTCATTCTGAAGGCAACATAATTTAGAGAATGTTGAAGAACCAATGCTCAAGGTGGTGCCAAAAATGGAAACTGAAGTAAGCCCAGAATTAAACAGAAAGAAAGAAGGATGGATTATCTTTGGGAAACTGTAAAGTTCTATTATGACTCCATAGCTTCCACCTGAAATAAAATGTCATCATTTTATGCCAATATACATATGCTACTGTATGACTGAGTCACAGAATACTATCTTCTCTGAAGAACTGAAGTTAAGGGTCACCCAGAGGGTGGAGGAGAGGCTCGACATAGATGTATGCAGGCTGCAATCCACTGTAGACAAGGAATTACAAAGGAGAAGTATATTGTCATCAAAGAAATATGTGAGTGAAAGAAGACTGGCTGGTCTCAAGGCAAAGAAAGAGAGAGCCCGTTGGCATCCTTTCAATGGCAGGAGAATTTGAGGAAAACCCTCAGCAGATTAGATGGAATCCCTGTGTCAGATTTCTAGGAAGTCATGGATAAGAGTTAAACAGAGCAAACATGGATGAGTTGTAGTCTGCATCTTCAGAAGGAATAAACCACATTGATGGGATCAAATATCTGCTGGTCCATTGGAGACAATGGTTAAGCAGTCAGCACAGCTATCTTTTGCGTTATTACACTTACAATTTGAGGATATGGGGGGAAGGGAAGGTCACATCTAGTATGCAAAAGACAGAGCTAGAAAACTCAATTTCCTAATTCTTTATCCTCAGCTCCATCTACTGAATCAGGCCTACAGTTATCATAACCTCACTCTGCATACTGAGCTAATAAAACCCATGAGATGATTAGATCACAAAATCTATAATAATTAATAATGAAAAGGTCAGAAACATCTGCAGATTCATAAAATGAATTCAGCTACCTTCCAAGGTCACTGAGGTCTTCCTACAAAAAACATTTCATTCTGTTTACATCAAACAGAGTAAACTCATTTACAATTGAATGTTCAAATTCCCTAATAATCAAAGGAAAGAAAATCACGGTGATACTAAATTATGCCTATTAAATTACAAAACATTTACTATCTAAAAATTCTAAAATTCATTTAAATAAACTGACAAAGTAAGCACTCACCATATAGTATTTGCGGGATGTTAGATAAAGGCAAACTTTATGGAGAACAATATGAAAATATTCATTGCAAAATTGATCAAACCCTTTAACCCTACAATATTATTGCTAGTACTTTATCCTACAGAAAACACGGAAAGGGGTACAATGGAGAGAAGGACTTATCTGTACACAAATATTCCTAGTTGCTTTATTAGGCTTAAGGTAAGGAAAAATTTACTGACAATCAGAGCTACCTGGAAATAGAATGGGCTGCCTCAGAAGTTTCTTCTCCCTGGAGGTCTGCACAAGCAATAACGAGATGACCATTTGTTTGGTGTGTTTGAGAGGAAATTTTCACTTAGATATGAGTTGGACTAGTGGACCTCTGAAGTTTCTTCCAGTTCTAAGATTCTGTGACCCTATTTAAAATAATAAAAAATTAACAATGTGTATGACCAACAATGGAAAATGACTAAATATGGTTAGGCCTTGCCACCGTGAAAATGATGACGCTATGTGAATTAATTTAGTTCATCAACAATACCAGGTATTGTTCTAAGTACTGCGTTTACAAAAGAAAAGGTAAAAGATAGTCCCTGCTCTCAAGGAACCTACAGTATAATGGGAGAAGACAACATGCAGACAACTATGTATAAACAAGATATATATACAAGAGAAGATAATTAACAAAGAAATGGCACTAGCACTAAGGAAAGGTAAGAAAGGTTTCTTGCCGTACCAAATTCCCAAGTTCTCTATGAAACTAGTCAAAATAGTAATAACATTCATCTGGAAGAACAAAAAAAATTAAGAATCTCAGAGAGCAGAATTTCAGAAGTCATTTATTTGCATCGATTCCTTCCATATCTTGTAGAATAGTCTTGTAGACTATTATCAGAGATAGTTGTTGAACATTTTTTCACGTGTAACCCTTGACTTAAAGGGCCATTTACATAAGACTCTCCTCATTGGTGGAGGTTGATTATTCAGTGCTCTGTGCTTACTTGGGGGCAAAATTGGCGAGAGCTGGAGAGAAAAGAAATACAAGTCTTTGACTTCCGGTTTTGAGAGAGAATATACATCGTTTCAGACTGTCTTTAACTCCCTGAAGGGAGAGAAAGACTGAAAAAAAAACCAATCTGGAGAGGAGCCCACATTTCAATCATGTCCCTATTCCCAACTTACTTTATTCAAGCTTTTGGAGAATTTCCCCTTGGGTCAGATCTGAAACACTGTCTCTTGGTTGAGCTTAGTTAACTCTCTTCCAGAGGGGCAAATTATTTACTCTATGTATTGTCTGGTGTATATTCTCCTATGTATATTTTCTCTGATTTCTATTTTGCTATGAATTTGGATAAATAAATTTACTCACCACTTGCTATCTGTGTTTATTGTAAAACTAGCATTTGGTGAGAAGGCAGTCTAGCCTTGTATATATAACTTGGGATGCTCTTTCCCCATTAA
This sequence comes from Notamacropus eugenii, assembly GCF_028372415.1. Classification (NCBI taxonomy): domain Eukaryota; kingdom Metazoa; phylum Chordata; class Mammalia; order Diprotodontia; family Macropodidae; genus Notamacropus; species Notamacropus eugenii. Next base: position 176,803,240 of record NC_092873.1, on the reverse strand, counting down.
GAGATAACAATCAAGATTATAACTTTAAGGACACTGTAGCTTTCAGAGGAGAGTGGCCACATCCTCTTGCTTCCCCTCCAAGAAGGAATTAAAGTCTTCGTTGGAGAAGGATGGAGAGAAGAGCCTAGAGAAATCTGTTCTTGCCTCCCTGTGAGCCATATTGAGATAGACCCATGGGAATACACATAATCTGCATTGGCAAAATACATTATACTCACATACATTCTCATCTTCATACCCAGTCAATCATTTCTCTAAATCATAGATCTAGTGTCAACTTATATTTTGTGTGTTTGTCCTTCATTGCCAAAGAAGACCATGCCATCAGAGAAATGATGGCACTTGACTTTATTTTGAGTAAGGGAGGGCTGTGCAGGTCACCAGCCTCACTTCTCCTCCAGAGCCATCTGAACTGATATTCCTCAGGATGACTGGAGATGACCCAGGATGAGGTAATTTAGGGTTAAGTGACTTGCCCAAGGTCACACAGCTAGTGAGTGTCAAGTGTCTGAGGTGAGATTTGAACTCAGGTTCTCCTGACTCCTGCACTGGTACTTTATCCACTGCACCACTTAGCTGCCCTAACTCATATATCATACATCAGGATCCCTATGTACTGCATATTGACACAGATTTTAAATGTAGTTATCTATGTTTTATTATATTTTTATTTACTTTGTTAACTAATTCCCAATTACATTTTAATCTGGTTCAGACTACTCATAAGAGTATTAAGGGTCTGTATGTGGCATTAGGCTGCATGTTTGATATCTCTGTTCTAGTCCAACACCTTCATTTTACCTACAAAGAAAAATCTATCTTTGACTCTCCCTAGGGTTTTCTCATTCATTCAAAGAGAAAAATAACTAAACTACCCAGTATATAAAAAAATCAGATATGATGATGATGATAAAGTATTTATTAAGCACTTTGTGGCAGACACTATTCTAAACTCTGGGAGTACAAATAAGCGTAAATAAGGGAATCTTTGCCCTCAAGAATCTTATATTCCAATGGAGATAGAAAAAAACAAATAAAAAGGACCTAAAAAGCAGAGGATGGGGAATCACAGGATCATAAATTCACAGCACTGGAAAGTCTTAGAGACCAATGAATCCAACCCCCTCATTTTACAGATAAGGAAACTGAGGCCCAGAAGGGTTAAGTGACTATTCCAAGATCACACAAGTAGTGACACAGGGAAGATTTGAATTCAAATCTTTTTACTGTAAAGTCAGTACTCTTTACCCTTTACCCAGTGATAGTTCAGAAATGGGCAAGAAGTAATGCAGAGACATAGTTCTGGGCAAAAGGCAAAAGCTCACCCAGCAGAGCTCAGGATTCCAGGTCTAGAAAAATTTATTTCCCCATAGGAAATGGAATTTTAAGCAAAAAAAGGAAAGGATCATTTAGTGATTAAAATAGAATTAGTCAACAATCAATAAACATTCACTAAGCACCTTCTATGTGCTAGACATTGTGCCACATGCTAGACCATGGGGATACAAATACAAAAAAAAGAGAATCCCTGCCCTCAAGGAATTACATTTCTGTTTGGTTCTGAGAATCAAGATATATAAGAGTAGATAAATGCTACCTAATAACTTTGTTTTTGTACAGAGGAACAAGTAATTCCTATACTTTTCCTCAAGGAACTGTGAAGGTGGGAGGCAGGAAGGGAGAGGAAAGGAACAAGAATATATTAAGCCTCAGTAGATGTACCAGGCACTATGCTAAGTTCTTTACAAATATCTTATTTGATCCTCACAACAACCATGTGAGGTAGGTTGTGTTATTATCTCCATTTTATAGTTGAGGAAACTGAGGCAAATGGAGATTTAAGTGACTTACTTTGAGTCACACAACTACTAAATGTCTGAAGCCAGATTTGAACTCAAGTCTGTAAAACCTATAGGTTTTACTGTTGACTTGTCACCGATAAAAAGAATTGGTCTTTTACATAAATGAAATGTTCTTATAGTTGTTCTTTATGTAGTGGGGAGGAGGGGAAGCTGGATTGGAGCACTTCCCAAAAAAGCTGGCCATGGAATTGGGCCACTTCTGGTGACACATGTGCTCAGACCCCTTGCTAAAGTACATGTGTAACCAGTGGCACATGTTTGGTCTTTTAGTCCCTTTGATAGCGTACTATGTCCAAGAGGACTGTTAACTAAGTCAGAAAAATAGCTGCCTTATTCTGTAGTTCATAAAGACTGACAAGAGATAGCTTTTGAGGCAGACTCTTTGTTGGGACATGAACAACACCAGCTTTTCCTTGAACTTACCATGGAGGAAAAAAGAGGATTTTTATGCCCTTGTCTCCAGCAACAGTTATGGCAGTTACTAGTACATATCAGAAAGAAGCCATGTTTTTTCAGGTAAGCCAGAGACTGTCCCTCAAGTCCTTGACTTCCTATTCTGTTTTGTGTTTCATTCCCTGAGCACAGGTAATGGAATGGTAATCCTGAGAAACAGACATTTCCAGCCTTGGCAGCAACCTTGTGTGCTCAGATGGTCTGAAATCACTGAATTGGATACTCATTGCCCAGTGGGAAGTGCTCCCTGAACCTATACCCTTCTCAGAGATTACACTGCCAAAAGGATTAGGCATATGTCCTTAGCTAACCAGAAAATGTAGATCTTTAGTAGCCAATACAGATTAGACAATACAGATTTGAAGTCAATGTGATATATCATTTCTTCAGTTCCACAAATTTCTCTAGTATTTACCTCCTTGGAGAGTATACAGAGGAGATTAGTTATAGTTTTTGGTGTTGTTGTTAAGTCATTCATTCAAATCCTACTCTTTTTGATCCTGTAGTCTCCAACTCTCCTAAGTCTCAAGAGTGTTTAAAATCTGCATTGGTAGAGGAAGCTTTTTCTCCAAGTGCTCTGTTCATGCAGGAAATCACAGACCCAGCCTTTCATTTTATCTCCTCCTTTATCCCCTTAAGAGACAATGTGGAGAAATGGGTAGAGAGCTTTAAACACATCTTTCAAAATAGAAGAAATATAAATATTTCTGTATTCTTTTGTGCATTGAAAGAGTCTTCTAGATAGTACTTTGTTCTTTTAGGGAGATTCTAGAAATTTTAGGAGTCTATAATAATCATTCATAAAGTAAAAGAGAATAGTCTAATCCCCTCTCCTTGATGTCAAATTCTAAAAGTGAACTGTTTGCCTGAGCTACTTGTGAAATAGGATACCCATCAGACCATAGGTAACATTTACTTTGTAAATAACCATAAACATAAAAGTGTGATGCTCTAAATGGGACCTCATTTAAAAAATATCTCAAAGTCTCTATAAAACTATTGTTTATATACTTGTTCCAAAATGAGATCTTAAAGTCCAAGGTCCATGAACATAATAGAGAAAATTCATGTCAATTACACAAGCAGAAAGCACACGTAGGCCGGAGCAAAGATTCGGTGCTTACAATGCTTTTTAAGCATGATTTTCCCTGTGAGATATATGTTTTTACAAAAGCAAAATTCATTGGTTTATCTTTCTATAATTAGGATGGGGGATGAAGTTGATACAACTGGAGAGGGATAACTCAAATTCATCTGAGCACTGAAGACTGTCCAAAAGCAAGTTATACCTCAGACTAAAAAGATTTGAAGTATATTTCATATCAGCTTTATGAAGAGAGGAGTCCTGGACCATCACCAGCATCAAAAATTTTGAAAGTACCAAATGAATGCACTAATTCAGTGAAAATTGTTTTAAAGCAGGACACATTTTGTCTATGAAGAAATACTAGCCTGTGAGCAATTAATTTCTGGGAGACCACTTTTCAACATGTTAGTTTTCCACTATCCAGAAAATCTATTTCCATAAACCCACTAATATATTTTCTATTTTCTGTGTCATTTTGGTTGCTAAGGGTTTTCTTTCTCCTGTTTCCTGTAAAATATAAAGAAATTTATAAAATCCGACATCTTCGATGGAAACATCTCTCATCAAATTGACTTTAAACATACCTGAAAGCGTTTTGTTGCTCATAGATTTTATCTGATATAGTCCAGTGAACTCATGGAAGCTTGAACCTGACCCTGACAAGTCTCTTTTTACCTCAGGGTGATAATTCAGGAAGCAACTGCTCACAGTCAAGTTTAAAATCCTTCTTTTTGCCGGTTGTCAGAAAAGGAGGGGGAAAGGATCAAAAACAATCCTTGACTTTCACTATTTTCTGACCTAAAGCTGGCAGTAGTTACATCATTTTTCAACATCTCTTCTGTCACATAAGACATTGCCACACAAGGCTTTCTGTTCAATTTATTAGAATTGGGCTTAGTTGTTGTTGTTTAATTCAAATACAGCTTGTCGATGAAATCACTTCATTAAAAATAACTATTTTGAGCATGGATTCTTAATCAGTGTTTCATGAACTTAAGTTTTTAAAATATTTTAATAAATCTTTCAGTAAAATTCTACAGATTCTATTTTATGCATTCTAAAATATTGTTCTGAGAAAGGGGCCATAGGCTTCACTAGACTAGGAATCCATGATATAAAAAGGGTTAAGAACCCCTCCATCAGTATATAAATATATAAAGGGAGGGAGTTTGATGAAAATTTGAGATAATAATAACAGTTACGGATTGTTGTTGGAAAAATTCATATTAAAACATTGCTTTTATTTGAGAATTTTCTAAATCTGATATGATTTAAAGTTATTATAATTAACATTTTTCATTTTAAATTTCTATTTTACATATGAGAAAATTTTGTAAGAGGTGTATGAGAAAAAATGTGAGAAGTTAAGTAGTTAGCTGGGGCCACTAAGCTAATAAATGTCTGAAGCAGAATTCAGGGATTCTAAGGATAGTATACTCTCTATTATGTCAAGCTGTCTCCTTGAAAGGAGTATTATTTTTAAAAAACAATATAAAAATTATACTTGAGGTTATTTGTATGCTTCCATGCTAAATCATAGCTAATTCAGAAACAGAACACAATATAGGATATTGAACATATAACCTTATTTATTTCAAATGAGGTCATTTCTCACTATATACATGAAAAAGCTATTCCCCTGAATTTTTTAGGTTACTGTAATGATGCTACTACTACTGTTACTTTTTCTGTTTTCAATTGTTTAGAAATCATCTACATAGTTGTCTATAGTCTTTTGCTCACCTTGACTACTACAAGGTGAAATAACCAAATGTCCCATGAAAGTATACTTGTTGCCTTGAAATTATATGAAACTTAAATTTTATAAGTTTTATTTTAACTAAAATTTGAATTTTCCCAGAACTCGTGTACATACAGGTACACACAGGTAAATAGACCTGGAGATGGGATCAGGGACAGGTTTGTCAGGTCAAAGGTGTCAACAGATTGTCGGGAATAAAAAGATCACACCTAAATTAAATTAGGATGGGTAAATGACAGGAACCCTTCATCTGGTGCAAGAACTCCGAACTGTGGCCCAGCGTGAACTTTGCCATCAATTATTTTTTGAGATGTGAATAACCCAGTTCTTTAAGGATTGGCCTCTGTGAATGGAGTAAGGGAAGGAGCGGGTGGTGGAACCTCATTTAACCCTCTGGCTTCGCCTTTGCCTTTTCCTTCTTGGGAGACAATAGATGTAAATTTACAGTACTAGTATTGCATAGCTCAGGCTTGGCGAGGGACAGGGTGTCTGAGTTTGATGCAAAGATAACAACTTCCTCTTCTCCTCGATCGAATTTTGATCACTATAGAGGGAAATGCCATGGCTTGTTTGAGACTTTACCACCATCACCCCCTTCCCCCCCTTCCCAGTCACTTTGGTATTATAGTTCGTTTATTTATCTTTAACTTCTCTTCACTCCTCCCAGAATCTAAATCTAAAAAACCTCCGTCTCTTTCTCCTCTCCCCAGCCTCTAGCCGGGAAGATTCCTCTTAAATCCAAACACGGGCAACAGTTCAGGATAAGATGGAAAAATCGTGGCCAGGGAAACAGGATTCTTCGGGGAGAACCAAGTTGTTCAAAGGCTACCCAGGACCGTGAACAATGAACGTGAACTACTATAGACTTGCAGTGGCACAAATGTGTCAGCCCGAGACAGGAGCATCAGCTTAACTACGAGCTGAATTCGGAGTCCGCGGGCTGCACACTTCCAGAAGGGGTGAGAATGGAGCAGTGAAACACTCATCCTAGATCCCCCGCTTTTTGGAGAAAGGACAACCCCCCCACCAATCGCAACCCAAGCTTTAAAAACCAGCCAATGGGATGATACACAAGTTAACTGGTCTCAGCCAATCACTACCTTCTCTGTACCACCAATCCCTACAGCCAGCCCTCTAAAACCTTCCCTAGCCCCCCCCAACCCTTCCTACCCCCAGCCCCCACCCAACCCTGGTAGGAGTTCGAACTCCCTCCCCTGCACCCCAAAGACCGCTGGAACTGGCCCCGAGAGCGTCCCACTCTCCCTCCTCCGTGTCTGTCTGGATTAGAAATGTACCCCGAGGTAGAACTACATTGGATTGCAGGAGCAGCTGGGTCTGGCCTCCTGCAAGATTGTCAAGCACCTGGTCTGCCGGCTCAGGGTGGGGGAGTGGGGAGGAGGGGAGGAAAGGCGGCAGTGAGGGAGAGGGAACATTGAAAGTGGTTTGGAGGATGGGGAGGAGATGAGCGAGGGTTAGTCGAAGCCGCTGGATCTCGCTGCTGCTGCAGACTTCTCCGAATAGATCAAGTCCTCACCGTCTCCCTTCACCATCAGAGAGACCATCAGAAAGAAGGAGAAAAAGGAAAGGAGGAAGAAAGGAAGGAAGGAGCGAGAGAAGAAAGAAAATAAAGACACTTTCCATGTACTTAAAATTGCAAAACATAAACTGGACAGCTCCAAAACCTGAGCTTAGGGTGCAGGAACTATGGTGAGGGACTACCTTTTCCTCCTGCTGTTTCTGAGAATTAAATATCTTCTAATGATGCTGATATATAATTTAGGACTAGGAGGAACAGTAGCCAAGAACTTTTTGATCAAAGGAAAAAGTTAATGCGATACAACTGTAAAGAGGAGCTCTAAAGTGTTTACATTTTAAAAATTGAATTGCAGGGCTATTTATCAGGAAAGGGTTTCAGCTCCTTTTTATGGAGGGGTAGAGGAGATCGAAATTGTCATTGAATGGATAGGGGGAAGATTCTAGAATTACAGTATCACAATCAATGTGCCCAGATGAACTTACTGTATAATCATTTACTCCGTATCATAAATGTAGAAGGGACTTTACAGGTCTACTCCAACCACTTCCTTTCATAGATGAAAAAAATGAGGATAAGAGAGGTTGAATGTTTTGTCCAAGGTCACACAGATGGCAGAACTGGGATTTAATCTAGATCCTCCAGATTCTAAATCCAATACTCACGATTGAAGCAGTTTATTAATATTGTTAGTATTTATTATATTATATAATTATATATTTATATAATATAATTATATGTTATATAGTAATATATTACATTTTTATACATAGCTAATATAGTATTAATTATTTATTATTATTAAGAATAATGCATTTATAAAGTACTGTTCTCACAAAAATTCAGTAAAGTTATTGTGAATTTTATCATGCCCATTTTATGGATGCAAAAACTGAATCTCAGAATGGTCCATTGCAATGTCCATACCCAAGTAACTAAAGTCAAAAAATATGCATATATAAATGCATGAATCCCAGTTCTTCACAGTCTTTATCACACCATGATAACACAGAACATGAAGAAAAAATTCTAAGAATTAGTTGTATTAATTAGCATTGTGCTCACGTTTGCATTAATTGATATCCAAATCCCATTGTAGCAGGAAAAGCACTGATCCTAAAATAAAGGACTTAGTTTGTAATTATTAAGGTTCTGTTTTGTGATCAAACAATTGGGTGACCTTGAGCAAGTAGCTTAATCTATCATGAATTTCCTGTTCCTAATCTATTAAATGTAGAAGTTAAACTAGATGATAATGATAACAGCTATATTTTCAAGTTGGCAAAGCTTTGATACATCTATTATCTCATTTGATCCTCACAACTAATATGTGAGGTAGGTATTATTATAGCCACCATTTCACTGCTATAGAAACTGAGACAAGTTAAGTGACTTGCCAGAGTCACACAGCTCATAAATGTCAAAATCAGAATTTGAATTTAGGTCCTTCTGACTTGAAATCCAACACTCTGTCTACTTCATCACCTAGATACCTCAGTGATCTCTGAAGTTCCTTTACTTTGGGGGGAGGAGGGGAAGTAATGACAATGAAAGAAGACTAAAGGAAATTGTATCCATCTGAAAGTCCTCAAAGGAAGACTAAAGTCACTTTGACCTAATAAACCTAACAATAATAAAGTAGTTTTCTTTAATATGTACATGTGGATAGAAAAAGTACATTGTACAACCAAACTATTAAAATGCACTCCATTTTACTTGCATAATTCTACTTAAACTCATTTCTCTATGGACTTCTCTGCTTAGACTTATTTAAAAAAAAAAAGCTATATCAGGGACTTAGGGGACTTGTTCCCTTTAACTGGAGAGGGGTGAGTCCATTTTAAACTGCATTCCTTCAGAGAAACTATTCCTAGATTATTAATTTGCAAGCTTTGCTCACACAAAATCACAGTTTTTGAAATTAGTAATGTAATTCGGGAGGTAACAGGGAGATGAGAGAACATCTTTGTATTTAGGATGTCTTCCGTAGGTTGAAATCACAGGATCATTCAATTGTCTACTTGGCTTGGTTTTTAACCACTTTACATGGAAAGGGGAAAACGTCTAATTCAAAAAGCTAAGTATTCTTCTTTAAAAGTGGGTTTGGTTCAAAGTACTAAACATTACAGATCTAATGTTCCAATGATAAATACCCTTCTGAAATTTTTTTTTAAACTAGACAGCAAGCACATTTTTATTCTTTGAGCTTTCATTTAAAATACAAAAATGTTTGCAGGCACGTTGTATTGGCTCTGCGTGTTGTGAATCCCAAGAACAGAGTATTTTATCTCAAGGCGGGGCATTGTGACCCTTCCTGCAGAAAATAAGCCATTGATTTAGAGATTCCACACTGGGCCTGCTGCTGTGATAGATGAGAAAGGACCCTTGCACCACCAGTCAATATCTACCAACAACAGGATCACAATCGGTATTCAGGAAAAACAGTTCTTTCAGGACAAGAGCATCAGGCTAACTATCATGGAGCACCAATGGTTATATCTCAGTGTAAAAGGTAACATTGAGTTTCCTGAAGAGCACATAAGATTGAGGCTTATTCATTCAAAAAGTAAAATACAAATAAAAGATTTCTCCAGATCCTACAAAAGTCAGGAAAAGATCTCTTGCCCTACCCATCAACTGAGTTGAATTGATTCCTTTCTCCCTTCCCTGTGGGTGATATAAATGGTCTAATGTGAACTTTCGGAAGTAAATATGTAGGGTTTGTTTACTGGATTATTTTTGTTCTTACAAATCCTATCAATGAGTAATACTGAACTCCAACCCCAATTTCACTCAACAAAATAATTTCTTTTAGTAACTCCTTTCATAATGGCAAATGTGTGATTAATGATTTTCATTGCCTCTATCTTAGAAATACCTATTTTAGCTATTAACTAGGATTTATCCTCCATCTGACAGAAAAAGTAATGTCCAAATAATACTCGATAAGAAATATCTTCCTTGGGATAATTTATTCCTACAGATTGTCTCCTTTTTCTTTCAGTAAGTAGGAGAAAAATAATTACTCAGAATGGTTTAAATCGTTTTTTGTGAAAATGCTCCATTCTTGCCTCTTATCTGAAAACACTTGTGGCATGCGCAGGTGTCTTGAGCCTTGTTTTTCAGAAAATTGATTTATTTCTCAGCTACAGTACTGAGAAGAGTGGACATATTTTTGACAACTATTTGTTTCATTAAGTTCAAGAATTCTGAGATTCATTTCATTCCTAATTTTCTATGAAATTTTGTTTTCAATTTTTAAAAAGATTCTTTAAGATAGACATCCTTTATGTTAAGTGAAAACATAGCCAAACAGTAGTTTGTCAGTAACTTTATTAAAAAAAAAAAAAAAACAAAGAAACGCACGACAAACTGGCACCAAGACCAAAATGCTGTATGCACTTTACATCATTCATTATAAAACAAACATACATCACATATGTATTCTACCAAATAACATTTTCATTAAATTTATATATTTCGTGCTTTAGTCATGCTTTTGATATTTATTTTACAGTTGTTACTCAAATATCATTTTGTTATAAATAATTACAACTTGGTCAAATTATATATCTGTTTTGTAGATATATTCAGTGCTGCAATGTTTATTTTTAGACAGGAGTGACCACACAGGAAGTAGAAATAAAGTGTTTCGATGCCTGGTCTGCAGAATTGTGACTATAGTTTATTTCTGGAGAATGAAATGCTAATGTAAAATACACAGAATATCAGTTGTTTCAAAAGGCACAATTTTCTCAACACAAAAGTACTTTTTTTCCCCAGACAAAAATATGTGACAGTTAAAATATTGGTGGCAACGTGGCCTTACAATATTGGGTTTAATTCGACTCTAGACTCTTGACAGGTGAATGCTTTGGCCGACCAGGTGGGATGCCTTACCAAAGAGCAAAAGAGTGCAGGCAACGTGCCCCCTCTTCTTTATCCCAGCGGACCGGGATTGGCTCTATTTTATGTCAGCTGAGCCCCACCTAACCTTTTGCCTTAGCACTTTGCGGAGAGCCAGAGAAACCCTTACGCTGTTCCAAATCCTATGCAGGAAATTCAAGAAGGATTCTCCTCCTAGACCACATCTCTCTTCTACTGTGTGGATTCTCCTTTCCATCCAGGACGGGCCCCACACCCTCCCTTCCCTTGTTTCCTTTCTCCGAGCTTCCCTTTTGGAGAGGAGGTTACGAATCTCGGTCCCTACTGCCCCCAGTTTCCTGATCGCTCTGATCGTCTGTGAAACAGACGTCCACGTCGCTGTCGTTGTCGCTCTTGGGGTCCCTAGTCTCTGGTGGGTAGCCCTGGGCACAGCCCTGCTCTTCACTCGCCTTGGCATGCATGCTCTGGCCGGGGTGGCGGGACTTGACGTGTCGCTCCAAGTCCCTGCGCCTGACCAGCACCTTGCCGCAGAATTCGCAGCGGTACGGGGTGTTACCTTCTGCGTGCAACCTGATGTGCTTGTTGAGGTTGCTAGGATCGCCGAAGGGCCGCAAGCACACTTTGCACTTGAGCGGCTTGTAGCCGGTGTGAGTCCGCATATGGATCTTGAGCCCGTATTTACGGGAGTACAACTTGCCGCAGTACAGACATAGGTGACCTGTCTTTGGCTTCCCACCGACCCCGGGACCTCCACCCCCTCCACTGCCTCCACCGCCTCCCCCGCCTCCTCCTGGGACCCCGATGGGCTGCAGTGCCCCATCCAGGCGGCCGCGGCTTTTCTCCGCAGCAATCTCTGACAGCTGCTGAGTGTGCATGGCGATCTCTCGGTCGATGCTGGCCAGAGAGCCCAGCTCGCTGGGATTCAGAGCCGCAGCAGCAGCAGCAGCTGCTGCCGCCGCAGCCGCAGCCGCCGCGGGTCCGCTGAAGTAAGACATGGACTCCGGGTACTTGAGCAGGCTGCCGAAGTGCAGCTTGAGAGGGTAGTAGGCGGCAGCGGCGGCCGTAGGGGAGCCGTACAACAGCTCCCCGTTGTACACCGTGAAAGCCGGCATGACGGCTGGGAGGTGGCTGCATTCTCCAGGGTAGGACTTGAGGCCCCCAGACTCAAAAGGAGGGAGCGAAAAGCGCTCCAGATGCAAGCCCGTGGACTGGGGTACCTGGGCATAGCGGCCGCTGGGAAGGCCGCCCGTCGGCAGGGCCCGCTCCACGTGCTTGAAGGCCGAAGCCTCCTCCAGGTGCCCGGAGAAGAGCGGGAAGCCCCGAAGCGCCCCGGCGCAGGGCAGCACGGGAGGAGGGGGTGGCGGAGGCGGGGGAGGAGGGGGGACAGGGGGGCCGTCTCCTGCGTGCAGGCACTTGGCGTGGTGGTGGCTGTGGTGATGATGGTGGTGGTGGTGACCTCCGCTGCCGCTCGCCACCAGGGATTCGTGCCCAGGACGGCCGCCGAGCTTGACCCCGCCCAAGAGCTTGCCAAAACCCAGACCGCCTCCTGCCTTTCCAGCACCTGCCCCGCCGTCCTCTCGGTAGGAATCGCCGCCGTGGGCCGCCACCGCAGCAGCAGCAGCAGCCTTGGCGAGGCCCGTGGGCTTGAAAGCAGAACGAGCCCCGGGATAGAAAGCCAGACCTCCCGACCCAGACGGGGAACCGCCTACCATGCCAAGAAAGGGGCCATGCCCCCTGCCTGGGCCCACACTCATGTCCAGGGCGCGTTCCTGCTCCTCGCGGCCGAACACATTTGCCTTCTTGGCCGAAGCCCCTAGCTTGCCAGAGGGCGGCGGCGAGGTGGACGACGACACCTCGCGCTTGATCCCCTCGCGTGCCCCACAGGCCTGGTGGGGAGGTGGCGGCCCTTGCGAGTGGTTTCGCGGAGGGGCCGCGGGGGCAGCCACAGAGAGCTCAGAAGCTGCGGGTTTGGGGGAGAGACGGAAGCCGTCTAGGGCTGGGGCAGCCGCTGGACGAGCCACGTGCTCGTGGGGCAAAAAGGGGCGACCCCCGCCGCCACTGAGCACGCAGTGGAAATGCAAGTGAGCCTTGAGGCTATTGGGGTACCGAAAAGTCCTCCAGCAATACCAACAGATGTAGCGCTCCTCCCCTACGAGAGAAAAACAGGGTAGCAGGTGAAGAGACTGAGGGACTCGAGGAGTGTGATACACTTTTCTTTACTCATTTAGGGAGGATGCTTAGATGGATCGCTCTGCCTTTAAATTACCGTTGTCTATGCGCCTGCCTATCTGAAAGTTTCTTGTATCCCTAGGAGAAATAAAGACCCGAGGAAACCTTAAATAATGTTTAAATCTCATCTGAACTCAAGTACCCTACTATAGCCCCGGGGCTGTCGACCTGGCTCGGTCCTGCTCCCACCTCCTGGGAATCGATGAAGGGAACTGAGGTAGACTGGACTGATCTGAGTAAGGTTGAGTATGGACTAGGGCAGTGCTGAGCTGATCCGGCTTGTGTGGGGAAAGACCAGAACAGCTGTTCCCTTAAATCATGTGTCGAGGCTTGTGGTGTGCCCTGGCCCATCTGTTGACGTTTACAGAATAGGTGGCGTATGTCAAGGAGTTTGGATAAACTGAACAAAGGCCAATCTAATGGTCGTGAGCTCCTCATTACCAGGCGAGACAATATCCTGTATGTATGGGCCATATGTAATCATTCCTTTTCATAGGACAATGTCTTTTGTGTTCACCACCCACCCATCCCTCTCCCTCCCAGCCTTAAACACTTTGCCTGAGGTTTTCCTGGAGCGTGACAAACCAAAAGGACCACGTAGGGACTGATTCGCTATTCTTCAAAATTGTTCCTGAGTTGTTTTTTCTCCTTTGCCCCCTTTTAATTGGATAGAAAAAAGATCTCAAACTAGACAGTCCAAAGATTTCATTGTCTTACTATCTTAAGTCGAAGTAACTATCTCAAATACTTTAACGTTAAGAAGGAATCCATAAAGGCTTGGGAGGAAAGCTTTCTATATTATTCTAAAGAAAAATATGGTTAATCCTACCAAAGTATGCGGATAGTTTACAAGTGAATTAATTCCTTAATCAATATTATTGAAAATTTAATAGTATATTTGAGCCACAGCACAAGTAATAAATTGAAAAATCCAATACAGTATAGTCTTCATGACACCTCCAGTTTTTTTTTAAATAAAATATCAAGTATTCAGGGATTGTTTCCCCTAAAGAAACAATCTTTTTGTTTCTGTGTTAGGCAGGGAAAATTATCTTTTGAATAGGCTCACTCCATTAATAATTCTAATAACTTATAAGGATGAGGTGGATGAGCCTACTGAGGAAGTTAGTTGACAAAGATATGATCACAACTCTTATCAGTCTTAAACCACAAAAATGCTATCATCCCTATATTTTCATAAAAAATCCAAGTTTTCCTCAGTATATATACATATTCAGTTAGGCATTCAGAATGTCACCCTCAAAGCACACACTACTCCCAAAAATGTTTAAAGATACCATCTTCCCAGGAATGAAAATATCCTTTTTGTCATAGGTATCACTGATTGAAACAGGTGGTCATGAACATCCTAGATGAAAGTCAAAAGGCAGGGTCAGGAGTTATTCCATCTGGATAGAAGAATTGAACTTTTTGTTCTAGAGCAGCTCTATACACGTGTGTGTGGGCAGGTATATCAGGAAAAAAAATGACCTGGGCTCTGTTAATGTAATGTTTTTATTTTAAATTGCCCTGACACCCCCCTAGAACTTTTTCTAAGTGAGGATTTTTTTTAAAGTCTTTGCTAAATAATTCAGCAACAGTAAGGCCCAAACTTAGCATTGTTTTAATGGTAGAGGGCCAAAATTATCCTATCTCACTGTTGTTTTGAATCCTGCCAAAATTAACAAATACATAGAAATGATAGGTGCCCCTTCTGTAACCTGCTCAGCCTTGAGTCAATGTTCTATTTTCAATTTTGAACATGGAAAATAACCTGTGTTTAATGCTGAACTAGACTCCTCTACAGTTATCCCCAATGCCTAGAATAGTTTTCTAAGATCCTACCCATGAGCAAAATATAATAAATGTACTTAACGTGTGATTTTTGTCTTGTTTTCTTTCTGGGTGCCTCATGCTGTAAAGGTTTCTCTGAAACATCTGGAAGCTGGGGAAAAGTTGTTATTCAGAATAATATAAGAATGGATAGCTAAGGTTTTCAGTTCCTCAAAAAGACTAATGAGAATTGTGACTGCTATTTTTCCCTTATTAGCAGATGCTCATTTAATCAGTGAAAAGAAATCGAAAACATTAAGACCATTATTCCAAAATTTGTTCCCGTGACCATTAGTTATCGCTGAAGAGTGGTCTCAGGTTTTTAGATTCATGTGTCAGAAGGACAGTTTGTGCATATACATTTGAATGTACTTTTTTCTTTTACTGAAAGTTGATAATAAGATTTAGCTTAATGTGGTGCATAAAGCAAAAGTTCTTAGAGTAATTTTATCTAGACATTTGCATGCATACATACACAGAAAGCAAAAAACAAAACAAATTAAGTGAAACGAACTTGTACAATATTAAGCAAATTTAGGAAAGAGCATTCAATGCACTTCATTCTGCTGCCTCATTTTCAAGACATAGTCCCAAAATTGTATTAAATTCTTCAAATCCTCAATATGTAGTTTCAGAAATGAGGTGATTGAACTGATAGACTAAAATGAAGTATAGCTGTGTATTCTGATTCAATAAAATCCCTTCTTTTACTTTTTGATGTTGTTTTTTATGTTTCTGATATTGATTTCAAATGGCCTGAAGCAACTGAAATATAAAGAAAATCGATGGAAGTGGTGTATTGATGGTGGGGCCTAGTAACTTAAATAAGTCCTACTCAGCTCCACTCCTCGGCTCCTCCTTCCGGGGAAAGTATTCTTCACTTTTCTTCTAGTGAAGTGAAAACGGTTTCATCTTTAGTTACTGCATCCTGATTTGCATAAATAGGCTGTTGGTTTTGGAAAGGATCGAATAAATCTAAGTAGAAACTGGGAAAAGTCCCAAATTCAATTTAAATGGGGAGGGGGAGGAATGAATAAATACAATTTAAGTGTGGGGGAACCTGAAGGAGCAGCCAACTGGCAGAGTGGGAAGTACCGTAATGTTCCTAAAATGGAGTAGAGCAAAATTACCCATCTCTCTACTTAGGGAGTATATTTCCATCAACTAGAAGAGTCTCTATTTTTATGTCATACTTTATTGTATGACATTCTTTAATGTCATACAATTCTTTAATGTCCAGTTATTGTGTTATATTTTCTTTATCTGTGGGTAGAAGAAAGGGTCAAGAAAAGATCAAGAATAATTTTTTCAAAAAATTGAATCCTTAATATTATTAATTAAAAATTGCAATCAGAGCACCGGATTTGAAAATCGCATGAGATAAACCTAAGCCAACCTCCTCGCTTTTACAGGTGAAGAAACTGAGGCCTGGAAAGGCACAGTGGCTTCCACCGAATCTCACACCTAAGTTTGGCAAAGGCGGAGTTTCAGAACCCAGATCTCCGAACTTCTTATGTGAATTTGTGCAAGTGGTGCACTGGGGACAGTAATTTCTAGATGACAGCTAAGCTTGTCGTCCTTTACCGTCGGTGGAAGCTAATAACATTTGCAGACAGCGACTTTAAAACTGCTTATGTTCCGAAAAATTGCTAAAAACCTGTAATATTTTCTCCCTCAACCTTAATGGAGGTGCATGAGTCATAAATGGACGATTATAACCCCATCCCAGAGTTGCTATCTTCCGCCCCTGCCTCCGCTCCCCTCCCCCCCCCCCCAAGTAGTTAGTACCTTTCTCATCATGCGTAGGAGTAGCAGTGGTGGGTATGTCAAACCATTGAGCCAAAGAGTTCGAATACCACACAGTCAGCTCTTCACCTGGCTGGACATCTCGTAGTGCTCTATAGAAGATCTGTTAGGGAAGAGATTTTAAACAGCGTCATTTGATCTACAATTTATGAAAAACACAATTAAGATGTAAAGTAGCTGCGCTTTCAAATAAAGTTTTCGGAGTGAGAGGATTGGAGAGATTTTGTTTCAGGAGAGAAAAGAGGTGAACTCAAATACCTGTCCTCCTGGTAAATCCGCAATAGCTTCCAGAGTCTGCTCCTGAGTGTTCCTCGCCGCTCGAATTAACCCTATCCACTCCAGAGGGGATCCTCCAGATTCATCCACTAACTCTCCTCTCACCATTCGCACCTGCCAACAACACGCAATAGTCATTTCGCTTCACTCTAAGACTCAAGCCAAAGATGATGGAGGATCTTGCTTACATCCCACCTGCATTCCAAAAAATGAATTTCTTAATCATTCAACATCTAGGGTTTTTGTTGTTGTTGCGTTTTGGGGCGGGGGGGGGGGGTGAGGAGAAGTCATGGAAGAGTAGCAGGGAGAGGAGAATTCTTAGAACACCTCCAACAGTGGGAAATATAGATGTTCGTTTCAACAGTTCGGTTAACTTTCTGCAGCAAGCAAAGGTCCTGTATTCTCTCTGGAGAGTATGAGTTGCTTTTTTTGCACCCATTCCCACCTCCTCGCACCCCAGTTTTGTTTAATGTTGAGTTTTGGACTACACTGGAAAAAAGCATTGTCTGGGCCAAAGCTCTTTCCAATCTTAGATTTCTCCTGTGGGAGAATGATGCTTCCTACAGACCCCTAACTCTCTCACATCATAATCTGCCTCACTCTCACAGAGAAAAAGAAGTATCAGATCATTTAAGAACCGTGCAATAAAAGTCATCCGAACAAAGCGACCTAAAGAGAGAAACCAATAGCTCCAGATGAGAACTGAATTTGAGAGGCCTGGTAGAACGTTTAAAGGTAATTAAAAGGCATTTTCAAAGGAAAGGCATGGTGTGAATTCAGCTCTCCCTTTACCTCGAGAGTAGGGAGCGTATATTTGAGACAGAAACCGAAGAAGTACAATTGAGGGCATGAAATTACGGCAATTCCTGAAGAAGAGGCACATTTAAATTGTTTCCCTCTCTTCCCAATTTTAATCTCTTTCAATTCTATCAATTTTCCTTTGGACACCCAAGTGAGAAACTTTCTAAACCTTCCTCCTCTAGGGTGAGTTCATCCGTCCTTTTAGGTGCTCTTCAGCGTTGAACTCTCTTTGGTCAGGTGTGCCTGCGGAAAGTTTGAAGTGTTCTCCCAGACGCTTACGACTTTTCCTATTCCTCCAACCTCTTGTGCCTGGGTGGGCTTGTCATCTATAGCGCTCCATCACTAGGATATTAATCAGTTACCCTGGCCTCTGGACTGAGCTCCAGAACTGACGCTTTCTCTAGAGCTGGGACTTCGATGGGAACCAATGACCCAACCCAAGACAGTTCACTGCTCACTTAAGCAGCATCTAGGACAAGACTTTGATGGACGGTGTCATTTTGACCCTTGCAATGGTACTGGCGCTCTCTCGCTCTCGCTCTCTCCTCCCCCACCCCCATTCATTACCGTCTTACCCAATCCCGAATTTTTTTATGGTTGCCTAATGAGCTGGGGAAACGCGATGGTACCTGAAATAATAATATAACTTTTTAAATCTCAAAATAGGAATTGTCTTTCACAGTGACTACAGGCCAATACATCCCTCAGCTCCAAAAGTTATAATGTACTTACTCCCTCTCACTTCATTGCCCTCCTAGAGTCAGGGAGGAGTAAAAGGTGACAGGAGTATTGTTTGCGGCTGAGATCAGTGCCCACACTCTCTCCGGGACTTCCTCTCCCTCCCCTCCATCAGGGAACAGGGAGATTCGTTTACCTAGCCAGATGCCATCACCACCACCCCAAACCACAAGCCTGAGTGACCCACAAGCTTCAGCACCAAAACAATCTGAAAAGGGAAGTTTGAGACCTGGGCTCGGAGAACACTCTATCTCTAAAAGAGTCAACTAGAATTCCAACTTTCTGTTTCTGCTCAGCGTTATCCCACCCCCACACCCACCCCTCCTACCCCACCAGCCCAACCCTCCACTCCGGCTTTCCTTTAATTATAGACTGAACTGAGAATAGGACTACTCCTAAAAGGCAGAGCAGACAGGGAAAGAACAAACCCCCTTCCTCTCTCTAGCTTTCCTCCCTTCCTCATCCCCGCCCTGGGATGGGAAAGCTGTGTGCAACTGGGAAAGGAGAAGGTTGTCGGAGCAGAGGCAGAAGAAGGGGGCAGAGGACAGAAAATACCTTTTTCTTGGGTCCTGGTTCCCTGCGGTCTGACAAGTATTTGCCCAGTTTGAAGATACCGGGCACAGGACCCAAGCGCAAACCGGCTGGGATGCAGCTCTCTGCGCTCACGCTGATGGCGGCAGCCCTGTTTGTGTGCATCGCTGCCTCTGGGTACAGGCAATCAGGAGCCCAAACTACTTAACAGGGTTGGAGTGACAGAGACAAGCCAGGGAGAAGGATGAACCTAGGCGTATCTCCGCCCGCAGAGTGACGCGGCTTGTGGATGCACGCCGGCTTTTCAATTGGACCAGGAGGGCTCCCCTTTTGGCACGCTGAGGCTCTAGGGCGCAGAGTTTGGTGAGAGAGTTGAGCTCTTAGAGCAGCTGCAGAGTTCCATCCAAGAGGGTCACATGGAGTCGTTCCCTCACCCCCCTGCATAATCAAGTCCTCTGAATGGCTAGCAAACAATGGTCCAGGCGACCTTCCCATTCCTAAAAATCCAATTTGTCAAGGGCAAAGAAAAGGCGCTGGTGAATCAAAGGTCTGGCGGGACCATTAATCCTCAGCATGGGGTATTGTTCCCGAGACAGTTACGATATTTTAAGTGACAAATCCACTGTATAATTTCTCCATAAATTTTACTTCCTTTTATTGTTCTCCGACAAACCAGTTTTGGAAAATAAGTGACTACTTTAAGTCTACTTGGCTGATTCTTTTGAGGCTGAGTATACTTCAAAGATTTTTAATTCTCTTCCCTTGGCTTTATTGTAAAGGAGATTAAACAAAGAGATGGAGAATGTTTTGAGGACTTGTTAACTTCTATTGATTCCTGGCGTGTGCCATACAGAAATTGGGCAGGTACTTGATGGGAAAACACCAGAAAATACCTACACTTTTTAAATAACGACCATATTACCATTTCAGTGGATTGGTTTCAGGCCAGTAATCTATTTATAACCGCTTTATTCTTCCTTCTGCTCCCATTTTCCCCAAAATATGAAGCATTTGGAGGCCTTTTAAAAGACAAGAGGTTAGCTATACATCATTGCACTTCTGAACACAGAGGGTATGACTTTATTTGGCTTAGTGGGAAACCCAGCTGGAGAGTCACATAGAGTACTGGATAAACAAACCTCCCAGGCTACGGAGTAACTTAGGGTCCAGGACCCCTTGGGGGTCCCAGAAAGTAAAATTTGTGGACCCAGTTATACCTCTCGACCAGAACACCTTCCCTCAGATGCCAATCCACCCAAATGCCTGTGTTCATAGAAATACTTTCAAAGCAGTCCATTAAGAGATCTGCCCTCCCCTGATACAATCAGAATTTTTACTAAAATCCAATTTTTCATATACAAGAAGAGAGGTAGTTAAATATTGATCACTTGTACAAGGAAAGCCATTTTGATAACCAGTTTCTCTAGTTAGCGAACTGGATCAAAAAATTATATCACATCTAAAGAGTACTTCTTAGATGTCTGCTTTCTCTTTTAACTTCTGCCATCATTTAAATTTTAAAAATTTAATGGCCTGAAGACTGATTTCCTCAGATGCTCATTTTTCAGGTGAGCAAATAGTAGAATGGAAGGACTCCCTGCTCCCCATGCCACTTCTATTATTTGCTTCAGCCATTACTTCTTCTAGAAACACCGTCTTCGGAAGACTGATTGCTCTGTATGGGATCATGTATATCTCACTAGGATTCACCTTCCAAAAGAAGACTTTGGGTGGGAAAGAGGCACTTCTCTGAGGAGAGTTTGGGGCTTCATTTTTTCTACCATTATTGATGGTAGTTAGGACTCGGGTCCCTTGTGAGATATAACACCAAGGATGGACTCCATTCTTTGACAAAAAGAGAAGAGAAAGGAGGAGACCAAAAGGCATCAATAGTTCCCCATTTCTTAGAATCGAATAATATATCTTTGGTAGCTACAAATTAATAAATCTGTATGTAAATGTCTACAGTTAATGAATTGTGCCAAACTGCTAGGATTTCCCTACCTTCTCCAATCTATTCATCAAGCCAGTTGTCATTAGAGTTAGATGACCAGTCTGTAGTATTCTGAAGGTACAGAGATTTCAAAATATGGCATTTGAACCCAATTAGGTAAGATAGGGTCATCGGGCAAGTGTCTGTACAGATTCTCCAATGCCACAGAATGGCAATTGACAAACAGCCAGCCTCTTCCACTTGGGTTCTTATTAAAGTCCTACCGAGGTGCCTAAGCCTCTGTGACCCACCAGTCTCGATAGAGACAGGTTGTGAGGATGATGAAGTTGAATACAAAACTACACCTCTTCTTCTTGGGAGAAGTCCTTTAGGCAGATCTAAGGGCAGCAGGAGGGAAATGGAGAGGGAAGGGAGTGGATGTTACAGGTTGCCGGGGCTCAGTCAAGTTGGTGTTGCCTCTTCCTATAGCATCTGTACAAAATTCACACCTGACTTTGGGACTATGTAAACAAATGATTCCTTTCCTTGGTCATCGACAATGTAATTAAAAATAATTTTTCACCCCCCAACTCCACTGTTGTGGTCAGTCCTGGCTGGACTGCTGTGGGGGAGGAAGATGGCTCCTTTGATCATACTCATGAATGGCAAAAGAAAAAGGGGTGGGGGCGGGCAAGAAGAGAAGAACCAAGAAGTAGAGGGCAATAAATTTAAGCCATGAACATGTCCCTATAACCTCTGGCCTGGCGACTCTAGGATGACACCCAGTTTAAATTACCAGAGCTGCTGAGGGAAGGGGGAGAGAGAGACCCTACTGCTTGGTTTGGGGAGCCTCCCTATCCCCTCCTTAATGAGTCAAAAAGCGTGAACGACACGCGAACAATTTTATCAATAGGACCATGTAAAGGCCGACTGTGAGGAAAGTTATTTATTAATATAGCCAATTGTGGCTGGTTCCCATCCCCCGAGAAAAGAAAGACCCTGCTCTAGAAGCATTCACACCAGCTCGCCAATTTTTATTCTGTCCTGTGGCTCAAAGTTGAAGTTCCCCAAGTGAAATAAATTGCCCACAAAAGAGGAAAGGAACACATTTTCTTTTATTTTTCCTTCCCTAAAAAGCAAGGGTGAAACCAATCTAATGTGCCCACTGGAGCAAGATGCGGCATGAAAGGCTGGGTGTTAAAAGTAAAAGCAGTCTGTGGAGCAAATGGGATGGAAAATTAAATGAAATTAAATAGCTTGAACGACCGTATTGTCCCTTATTAAAAAGACACATTAATTACATGGTTTCAGCCTTATTCAAAGACAATGTTTAGACTCAATCAAAACATTCCACTATCGCTTTTTATAGACTTAAGCTGGGCTTCCCGAAGTACCATTAAAGCGAAATCACTTTTGCGGCCCAGCTTCGATGAAAGATATTTTACAAGCCAGCCCTTATTTATGCCCAGCGCTGAACTGCCCATGCCCCGGAGGAACACTCTGGCACAGTGTTCTTTTTGATTTAACAGGTTGCCCCATAATGAGGCATGAATGTTAAGGAACAACAGTCATCCAAAGAGGCACAGTTGCAGGGAGCAATGTCCCACCAGGGAGCTCCATTCAGCCCCTCAAACTGCTCCAGCCCCGAGAAGGTTCAACATTACATTCAAATCAGCATGAATGCCTGTAGACAGGGCCAACTGCATTGTGCCCGGGAGAAGCACAGGAACAAAACACCGCCGGCCTCTAGGCGGTTCACCAAGCTAGATCCTCGCACTTGGGCGAACCCGGCAACTCTCACGCCTGACCTCAGGGGTCCTCTGAAGAGGTAAAAAGCGGACTTTAAAGCTTCGAGAGATCTTTCTAGACGAGGTGCCTCGAACAGAGGTAGCTCTGGAAAGGTTTTTGCTTCTTTGGGGATAGAATCATCCTGCTACCCACCCTCGAACCTGACAGCTCCCTCCAAAGACAGTGGACTCTCCTTGTAATCAGGCTCTGCGCAAACGACCGAAAGGTCGTTGGGCAACCCAGTTAGTCTCTGAGCCACTTGGAAGGGGAGCCTCATTTCCCCCGAGCTCTTAGGCGGCTTTCCAGACCTTGAGCGGGAGAGAAAGAAGGCAGATGGCGAGGACCGTGGGCCTGGAGAGCCTTTGCATCCGGAGAGGGCAATGGTTTTGCTAGACTATCTGTTCCATCATATATTTGGGACGAACTCTAAATTGACCTGTACGTACTAAGTTTAGAAGGGGGAAGTAACCGTTTCCCCATGGAGTGGTGCTTTTCTTGGAACAGGACCCTTTGAGCTCCCCTGGTGTGGATTGTCCTGGAACCCCCACCCGGCTCCAACAGTCCAGCCTTCCCCCAACCAGCTGCGCGGCTCAGACGAGATGCGGGTGGGATATTAAGGCTGTTTCTGAATAGCCACGCCGCTTCTATGGGAATCCCACCAGATGACACCATCTCAATTTGGACATTTTATTCTTAATTGCAAGACTCCTTCGTGAGCCGATGGCAAGAACTTGGGGGGGGGGGGGGGAGAGTTGGAAAGGAGAGGAGGGATGGGCACATCCCAGACTAGGTTTTAAAAGGGGAGGGGGGCGTCCATTGGAAGCGGCTCTATAAAGTATTCAGAGTCTCTATAAAGTTGCCTTTTAACCGGATTCCCTCAACGTATTTCTTGGTTCTTTCGGTTGACATGATGCAAATAAAAGTCAGTGAGCTTGTTGCTGAATTGAAATGTTTCGGTGTACCTTATAAATTCATACCTTTTCTCCCCAGATCGCCTCAGAATGAGCCCCTCACTCAATTCGATTTTCCTTGCTGCTGGGCACATTTAGCCAAGACTCTATTTGTGAAGTTCATTTCTAGGCAAATGTATTCAAGGGCTGATTGGGATGAATAGGACCGTGTGTCAGCCGCCCCTAATTGGGATTAAAGCACTTAGGACCATATGCAGAGAGTGACAGAAATTCTCAGGTTTCATTGTATTCAGACTTCCACCCGCTTGGACACTCCTCCCAGAAAAGAGATTTATAAAGATTTCAGAGAGAAACTGAGGAAAGAAAAGAGGGATGGAAAATAAGAAGGCTAATGTCTCTCTGTGGGACTGCAGGACAGCAAGTGGTCATGACAGCTTCTGAGAAAGGATTATTAGAAAGAAAGATGCTAGGGAATAATTGAACTCTGGTGGGGGGAACAGGTCTGAGCTCTTTCATCACAAACTCCCTAAGGTTTAAAAAATAAGTAAATAAAAGAAATAAAGATGTTCTCCAATTTCCCAGACTTCCTAATGTTTAGGCCTTTGCTTTTTTTTTTTCCTAAATCTCCCTGAGCCCAAAGAATACACTCCAATATCAGCTCAACAGTAGGTATTCTAACAATATAGTACTTTATCTGTCCAAATACTCCTCACAGATAAGACTCTGCCTCTTTCCCTCTCCTTTTTAAGTATAAAAACAATTTCATACCTTCAAAAAAAAAACGGTGGAGGCTTATGATGTAAATGTGGAAAAGTATGACATGTTAAAGTAATATATAGAAATAATATGCATTGTGTCTTGCTCTGTACATGTAAATAATAGTATTTTCATAAATCTTGATGCTTAAGAAATGATAACTAGAGTTATAGGACTGAAAAGTAATCCTGGTTGACAAGGCCTAAAAATAAAAACTAAAATACAGTGAAATTAGACCATGGACCTTGTTTGAAATCGAATGTAGTGACAACCTCATTTACCCGTTAAGGAATTAGAGAAAAGAGATGACATATGAATAATAGACAGGAAATTATCTAGCAATCTAAATATTTTTAAATAGAGAACAATATAGATCTCTTAAATTACCTGGATGTTTCTATGTGAAGAATTCCCAAAAAGTTGAAGGAGGAAGAGAAAAAGAAAAGGAAATAGGGGACAATGCTTGGTCATTGCAATCCACACCAGACCAGGCTTTGGCAATTCTCTGATTGAAGTATAGTAATCATATTTCACCTTACTTTTTGGCTTCTTCTCATAGCATCCATGGTAGCAGTTTTAATTGGGCTACTACTTAAGGAGATTATGACTTCAGGATTCTCCTCCCATTCAGATAGCCAAGCAAAAGAAGGGGGAGGAGAAGCTGTACTCTTCATTTTAAGCAGAGATAAATTTTATTAATGAAACTATATCAATTCTGTACATTTTTGCTCAGAGAAAGAAAGGTCTAAGAGGCAGAGTTTACCCTGTGTGTTTGGAAATCTCTATTTGAAAAAAAAAAGTTCTTTAGGAATTACAATTTACAATCTTAAACCAAGAAAAATTCCCCAGTATGAGAGAATATAGTCATAAAGCTTAGGTAAAAGTTCATTTAACAGTATTCATTCACCAGTCATTCATTCACAGAACAATTGTCATTTAAAATATTTATGGTATATCCTAAAAAAAAAAAAACTTCTCAAGACTTTTAATTTTGTCCAAGGAAAGCCACATTTAATCCTGGTCAGGGTCAGTTGGGTGTGGAACAGTTACCCTTATAGGTATTATTTATTAAAGCAAAACCAAAGACACATTGCTATTTCCACACTAAGAAGAGCATATCTTTTTGTGGTGGCAAAGAATTGGAAATTGAGGGGATGCCCATCTATTGGGGAATGGCTGAACAAGTTGTGGCATATGAATATATTAGAATACTCTTGTGGTATAAGAAATGATGAGCAGGTCATTTTCAGAAAAACCTAGAAAGACTTATGTGAACTGATGCTGAATGAAGTGAGCAGAACCAGAAGAACATTGTACACAATGACAGCAGCATTGTTTGATGATCAACTATGATAGATTTAGCTCTTATCAGCAATCTGATTCAAGACAATTCCAAAAGACTCATGATGGAAAATACTATCCACATTCAGAGAAAGAACTATGGAGTCTGAATGTAGATTAAAGTACACTATTTTTACTTTTTTATGTTTTTTCTTTCTTGTGCTTTTTCCCTTTTGTTCTGATTTTTCTTTCACAACATGACTAATGTGGAAATATATTTAATATGATTATGAAAAAAAAAGAAGAGCATAGCTTCCTATCACAGTACATATCTCCAAGGTGAGGGTGACTAATCAATATACGTACTTATCTTTTCTAATGTCAGCATAAAGCTCTTCTGTAACCCAGGTGCTATGAACTAGACTCCAGTCCTTGTCTTTGCCTCCTCGCTCCCCTGGTGTCCTTCAAGTATTAGTTAAAATTCCATCTTCTGCAAGAAGCCCCTTCTAATCTCCCTTACTGTTAATGGCTTTCCTCTGAGATTATCATAGATACAGATACATCTTGTTCCTGCATAATTGTTTGCATGTTTGCAAATTAGATTATGAGATCTTTGAGGACTGGGATTCTTGTTTTAATGTGTATCCCAAGCATTTAGCACAGAGCAGGCACTTAATAAATGTTTAATTTAGGCTTGATGTAAATAAAAGCTTCCCAACAGTTAAAGCTGTCCAAAAGTGGAATAGGCTACCTCAAGAGATAATGGTTTACCTTCACGAGAAGCTTTTAAAGAAAGACTAAATGACCAATATCAGGGAGATTGACCTTCACCCAAATCACTTTGCTTCTCTGGGCCTCAGTTTCCTTATCAGTAAAACGAGAGAATGAATTAACTGAACTCTGAGTCCTTACCAATCAATTAATCAAGCTTCTATTAAATTTTGCTTACTTTGTCTTCTCCCTTCTTCCAAGGCCCTACTTCAACCCTAGTCCACTTCACCTTCTCCAAGTTGTCTCTCTTTCAATAATGATGCTTTTACTAGATTGGGACATATTGGAATGGCTGATTAAGACCCCAGAAGTTAGACTAACTCTTAGTCATGGAGGTCTGGATAGCTCACTGGTAACTCCAGGTAAGGATGTCCTTCAAGAAATATCCATCAATACCCCTCTAAATATTTGCTTTTATAAACCTTTCACTCTACCCTACAACATAAGAAAGTTTTCCTTTGGTTGATGTATGACAAAGGTAAATGCCAAATCACCAAATCCGAAGTAAAATAAATTCACATGGATGAAATATTTATTTGTAAAACTGTGATTTGCTTGACAACATCTCTGGAACAGTCCTGAAAGGGTTTCACCTTAGGTAAGATAGGAAATTTTGCCAGGGAGACACAGAACTATACTATCTGTATGACCTTAGGTAAAATATTTAGTCTCCCTGATCCTTGATTTCTTCAACTGTAAAATAAGGAGGTATACATATATACATATGTGTATACATATATATATGTATATATACATATATATATATATGCCTTACCTTAATAAATGTTTAATTTAGGCTTGATGTAAATGAAAGCTCTTAATCTATGAGCCTATGATTCTATGACCATATAGAGCACCCCACAAGTTAGGCTAAGACTAATTAAAAGACTGAAAAATCTCAAAGGTCCAGAACTGGGGAGCAGTAATAGCACTTTGCCTCCCTATCAATTAAAACACAAGAAAGTCTAAAGCAGAGATCAAGAAATAGCATCTCACTAAGACCCAGAAAGAAATGCAAAATAACAGAGAGAAACAATTAACCACTACTGCCTCTGTTAGTTCTTGAATTACTATAATTAAAGGCCACTAAAAAAGTTTTATGTATTTCCCCATGAACAAAAAAACACAATTGCAGTTTTTCTCCTTGCATGCAGCCTGAACAAAAGATGGAGGAGATAACTCTAAGGTTTCGCTTCCAACCTACAACCTGCTGAAATGTTTTGCAAGGGCCAGGGAGTAAAGAATGGGTGATAAAGATGAATGACCTGACATATGATCAAGCTGGAGAAATGGGAGTTATACCTTTAACCCCCATCTCAGATAAAGCTCCAAATTTGGGATTGCATTTCCTCTTTAGAGGATAAGGAATTATCATATTGTTACCATGCTGCATATCTTTGTGATCTTTATGTCAAGTACTATGTTTCTATTCAAGATCTAGGAGCTAGTACTGTTAGCAGAATTTGAGATTACATATACCAAAGCATCTGTTTTGTTGAAAGTAGTGATGCTTTCCCTGAATTAAGTCATATATTGTTCTCATTTAGGGAACATACCCTAATTAGAGGATTCAAAGTTATTGAAATACTATTTTGCTATATCTTTATGTGACTTACTATTTAACATAACAGTAAGTCTGAGTTAAATGATGGTATTGAAAACCTAACTTTTGATTGCAATATGGACAGGGACAGTTACTAACCTGTCTAGCATTATAGACAGAGATGAATGAAGATAAGCCCAACATCTCGTCTCCAAGGGACCCACTCCAATACAATCCTTCATCCCACGGGTAATTAGACAACCCTCTTTAAATGTATTCACTTGGAACACTGTGGCAGAAGAATTTGATACCAGAGACTGAAAAATATAAGGAGCAGGGGAGAATATCAAGGTTCCAGGGTGTAATAGTAATTTAAAATGGAAAGATCTTTCTCATTAATTAATAGGCCCATATGATCTGCTTGGATCACCTGAAAGCCTGGGTCACATGTGGTGGGAGGAGCTTGCTGAAGAGGCAGAACAGGAAGGGTGGAACTGAATTGAGAGGAAATGAGTGAGTGGGGTCAGGTCAGAGGGGAGGGAATGCAGGCCAACAGACACAGGCCAACGGATACATGATGACAGTTGATACTGAGAAGGCCCTGGTTGAGGGAGGGGAGGCTTGAGAATGGATTTGCCTCCTGCTGTGATCATGTTTATTAACTTCTTGGTCACCATGACAGATTTTGCTTTCTGGTTCTGGGATTTGGCTTTCTGGTGTTCAAATAAATGTTTTTCTTTTGCCTTCTATATTTTACATTTTGTGATTAAGAACTATACTGGCATATTCATAGTCACTACCAATGCTGTGAATATTGCCTTGGCGATACGCAGGGTCACAAACATCTGTTCCAACTTCTTGGCTGCTGATTGGTTGGTTCAGGAATGGAAACAGGAGATTGAATAACTGTCAAATCCCAAATTGAAGTTCAAGTTAAGCCTGGTGAGATCTGTGCAGCTGAAGGATTCAAATTCTCCTGAAGGAGAGCTGAAGGGAGATCTATACAAAGTAGAATGCCTCCAATCTCAAGGATAGAGAGTGAAGGGAGAGAGGTAAGAAAAAGGAGGAGTTACTCCTCCAAATTGTAGGTGATCTTCATTGGGATAGACTGAAGCACTCAAACAACGACCAGGAAAAACTAGTGCCAGATCATGCAAGAATATGTCCTAGCTCATGAAATAGGCTCAATATTAAGAATAAAGACAAAATCCAGAATGTATATGCATGAGAGATAGTTGCAATGTCATTAATCTAATAGGCAGCACCATTTAATAGGTGGCAACCCTTCTGATACATCAATGATTATTGCTAATTAGGGTATGAATTCAACCCCACTCTATACCAAAGGGTTGACTTTTGAGATGACTGCTGGGTACCTATATCTCTAGTAGAAGGCACCCCAGCCCACCAAGTATACTAGTTTGCTGATAACTATTTAAACAACCACATCTCCAAGGGGGAAATGTAAAACAATACACTTTTAGGTTTAATCTGCATTATTAATATTTTCTCAATTACCTTCTTAAAACCAGATAACCAAAATAACAGTAAGTGAAGTCCTGACTTGTAGCACTTGCTGATTTCCAAGGGTTAAATATTCACACTGAAAATTTAACAATCAGTTCTTGTGAGTTGTTTCAAGTTAGTTTCAGCACACTCCTGCTTGTATCCTTATTCTCTCAACCCAATGAGCACATCTGCTACTTGGTAGAAGTATAGGCATTTGGGTCTACAGGGCAATTTTCTACTACTTGGAGAACAATTTAAGAAGATTATGCCAAACATAAGCTCAAATAGTTACAATGCCACAGAAGATGAAGGACTCACCTACCTAATCAAAAATTTGCACTGAGGGAACAAAATACAGCAGGTAAGTGAGCCTTTCCGTGCAGCCCTTCAGTAGGGACCTAGCAATACATTCTAAGACTAATATTATTCAACACAGGGCATGAAAATTGAAGTATGGCACAGTTTATGTCATAGAAGTGGTAACAATGGCACAGGAAATCAGATAGTAAGAGGGAATAAAGTGGCCCACAGAACCCAATCTATGGATTCTTGAATTGAGTCCAAGTTTGGACAAGGAAAATTGTAACATTATACAGGCTTGGACCATTGCTGAGGCTTTCCTCCCTATTATTCTATTCTATTGCTGCTATTATGATCAAGAAGAAAGAAGCTCCTGCCACTACTATTTCCCTATTAGAAAAAGTCCTTGATGCTAAATCCTCATTAGGAAATCAAACCTAAGGAACTATAATAATTACAGGATACAGTATATGAGGGGAGGGATAACATAGATCAAATGAGTGACTGTTAGGTTAATCTGAAGTTATGGTGTGGCTAGGAGGTGGGGGTAGATGTGGACATAATGTAACTGTAAGAGTATGCCCCTGCATGGAAGATTCTCAGAAAGAAAATTCTTATCAAAACACACTATAAAATCCTTTCTTGCTCAATGAAACCCATAATAGAGTAATGAGAAGTCTACGGTTGTTGTTGTGTTTGTCCTTCATTCTCAAGGAGGACCATGATATCAAGATGATGACATGGCTTGTAGTTAACTTTGATTTGAGTGAGGGAGGGTTGTGCAAGGTCACCAACCTTACTTCCTTCTCCTGAGTCATCTGAGTCCAGTGGCCTGATATTCATAAAGACTACTGGAGATAGTCCAGGATGCAATGTGAGACCCTGGTCCTTTTAGGCTAAGGTCTTATCGCATTTTCACTTTGAGTGAGATATACCCATTCAATGAATAGGCTTCTTCAAGTAATTACTCAAGGGATGGCCCCTTTAATCAAAGAAAATAAAATCAAAGTGGAAGAGGAAGACCCTCAGGGTTCCTAGGTAAAAGAGAAATAATTACTATTTAGAAGTCTAAGGTGAAGGAATGTGAAACCTCAGATAACTGATATTTGTATATTTTCTGTATGTATAATGCATGAGAAGCATGGCACAATTCTCAGGATCACCCACAGGCATGACCAATCCTGTCCCAAGCAATAGTAA
The DNA here is from genome assembly GCF_028372415.1 of Notamacropus eugenii. Classification (NCBI taxonomy): domain Eukaryota; kingdom Metazoa; phylum Chordata; class Mammalia; order Diprotodontia; family Macropodidae; genus Notamacropus; species Notamacropus eugenii. The sequence goes on along the minus strand of NC_092873.1, from coordinate 176,772,451 downwards.
TGCCAAAACTTCCAGAATTATAAAAGTACAGCCGCCAAGTTATTCTCAAAAGGGGAGGATGTTTGCCTCAGGCCATGGACATTGGTGTCTAGTTTAGAGATATAACCTACAAAGTCTTGAGACATATGCAGCCTTCACAGACAACTGAAAAATATGAATCTTTGTGGTTATTGCTAAGTAAGAAGAAATGTATATAATCAAATAAACATAAGTCTATATTAGTCATGTAAAAATATGCCTCATTTTGCACTGTGAGTCCATCCCCTCTCAGTTAGGCAGTGAATTAACATTCTTCATCATCTGTCCTCTGGAATCCTAGTTGATCATTGTACTGATCAGAATTCCTAAGTCCTTCAAAATTGTTTGTTTTTACAATGTTGCTTCATTGTATAAATCATTCTCCAGGTTCAGTTTACTTCACATTTCATCAGTTCATACAAGTCTTCTGCAATTTCTTTGAAACTGTTCTTTTTGAGAGGAGCCAAGATGGCAGAGTAGAAAGATACACATATGCTAGCTCCTAACCCACAGCCCATAAAATACCTGTAAAGAAGAACTCCCAACAAATTCTGGAGCAGCAGAAGCCACAGAACATCGGAGTGGAGGAGATTTCTGTTCCAGAGAGCCCTGAAAAATGGATACGAAAGGTCCACTGCATCCCGGACCCAGAGCAGAGCCCAGCCCTGCCTCAGCCAAGAGGCACCGAGGGGAGCAGATCTGAGGAGGCTTCAGGGACAGAATCTCCAGCGGCCGTGCAGGTCCCTCCACCCACAGGTGCCAAAGGTCAGTGAGAGGGTCTTTTAAGCTTGCCGAGAGGGAAGCGGGATGTCTCCATAACCCAGGCCCCCTCAGGAGGCAGCAGCGGAGGCAGCAGCAGACAAGGGCTCCCAAAGCAGGCAGGGGCTGGGATCCATTACTGAAGGTCTCCACATAAACCCCCTGAGGGAACTAAGCCCCATGTGGCAGCCCTGTCCCCACTTGAGCAGCTGAACTTAATCTCACACTGAATAGCAGCCTTCCCCACCCCCCCATGAAAGCCCTGAGGCTGGGAAGCAGCATTTGAATCTCAGACCCCAAGTACTAGCTGGGCAGATCTGGAGGCTAGGTGGCTGTGGAGAGGAAACTCAGAAGTCAAGTAACTGGCTGGGAAAATGCCCAGAAAAGGCGGGGGGGGGGGGGGGGGGGGGGAATAAGACCATAGAAGGTTACTTTCTTGGTGCACAGATATCTCCTCCCATCCTTTCAGATGCTTACCATCAGGGAAAGACAATAGAAGTCAAGGCTTCTGTATCCCAAACATCCAAAATAAATATTCAATGGCTCAGGACATGGAAGAGCTCAAAAAGGATTTTGAAAATCAAGTTAGAGAGGTGGAGGAAAAACTGGGAAGAGAAATGAGATGCAAGAAAAGCATGAAAAGCAGGTCAACATCTTGCTAAAGGAGATGCAGAAAAATGCTGAAGAAAATAACACCCTAAAAAATAGGCTAACTCAATTGGCAAAAGAGGTTCAAAAAGCCAATGAGGAGAAGAATGCTTTAAAAAGCAGAATTAGCCTGATGGAAAAGGAAGTTCAAAAGCTCACTGAAGAAAATAGTTCTTTCAAAATTAGAATGGAACAGATGGAGGCTAATGACTCTATGAGAAACCAAGAAATCACAAAACAAAACCAAGAGAATGAAAAAATGGAAGATAATGTGAAATATCTCATTGGAAAAACAACTGACCTGGAAAATAGATCCAGGAGAGACAATTTAAAAATTATGGGACTACCTGAAAGCCATGATCAAAAAAAGAGCCTAGACATCATCTTTCATGAAATTATCAAGGAAAACTGCCCTGAGATTCTGGAACCAGAGGGCAAAATAAGTATTCAAGGAATCCACTGATCACTGCCTGAAAGAGATCCAAAAAGAGAAACTCCTAGGAACATTATGGCCAAATTCCAGAGTTCCCAGGTCAAGGAGAAAATATTGCAAGCAGCTAGAAAGAAACAATTCAAGTATTGTGGAAATACAATCAGGATAACACAAGATCTAGCAGCTTCTACATTAAGGGATAGAAGGGAGTGGAATATGATATTCCAGAAGTCAAAGGAACTAGGACTAAAACCAAGAATCACCTACCCAGCAAAACTGAGTATAATACTTCAGGGGAAAAATTGGTCTTTCAATGAAATTGAGGACTTTCAAGCATTCTTGATGAAAAGACCAGAGCTGAAAAAGAAAATTTGACTTTCAAACACAAGAATGAAGAGAAGCATGAAAAGGTAACCAGCAAAGAGAAGTCATCAGGGACTTACTAAAGTTGAACTGTTTACATTCCTATATGGAAAGAAAATATTTGTAACTCTTGAAACTTTTCAGTATCTGGGTAGTGGGTGGGATTACACACACACACACACACACACACACACACACACAGAGCACAGAGTGAATTGAACAGGATGGGATCATATCTTAAAAAAATGAAATCAAGCAGTGAGAGAGAAATATATTGGGAGGAGAAAGGGAGAAATGGAATAGGGCAAATTATTTCTCATAAAAGAGGCAAGCAAAAGACTTTTTAGTGGAAGGAAAAATAGGGGAGGTGAGAGAAAAACATGAAGTTTACTCTCACCACATTCCACTAAAGGAAGGAATAAAATGCACACTCATTTTGGTATGAAAACCTATCTTACAATACAGGAAAGTGGGGGATAAGGGGATAAGCAGGGTGGGGGGGATGATGGAAGGGAGGGCAATGGGAGAGGGAGCAATTTGAAGTCAACACTCTTGGGGAGGGACAGGATCAAAAGAGAGAATAGAAGCAATGGGGGGCAGGATAGGATGGAGGGAAATATGGTTAGTCTTACACAACATGACTATTATGGAAGTCATTTGCAAAACTACACAGATATGGCCTGTATTGAATTGCTTGCCTTCCCAAAGGGAATAGGTGGGGAGGGAAGGATGAAGAGAAGTTGGAAGTAAAAGTTTTAGGAACAACTGTCAAGTATTGTTCTTACAACCAGGAAATAAGAAATACAGGTAATGGAGTATAGAAAGTTATCTGGCCCTACAGGACAAAAGAGAAGTTGGGGATAAGGGAAGGGAGGGATGTTAGAAGAGAGGGCAGATTGGTGATAGGGGCAATTAGAATGCTCGAAGTTTTGGGGTGGGGGAGGGGACAAATGGGGAGAAAATTTGGAACCCAAAATTTTGTGAAAATGAATGTTAAAAGTTAAATAAATAAATTTTTTTAAAAAACTGTTCTTTTTATCATGCTTCATATATGTCACATGACATGTCATATGAAAACATTCCATCATATCCATACATCATATTTTTCAACCATTTTCCAATCTATGGACACCCTGCTTTTGTTTCTAGTTTTTTGTCACCACAAAAAGAGATACTATAAATTTTTTTGTACACATGGATCTTTTTCCTCTTTCTTTGATCTCTTTGGGGTGTAGGCCTAAATAGAGGTATTGCTTCCTGATTGCCTAGGTACCATGAATTAGATTCTTGCCACTCCCACTTCCAAAAAGAGTGACAAACTAGAGATAGAAAATAGGATTCCTCTTCCCTAATTCAGTCACTCAAACTTGTCCAAAAGCCTCCTAGTCCTGATATACCACTGGACATTTTTTTTTCCCATCTCAGAATAAAACAAAATAGACATCCTCTCTAATGCAAATCTTAAGTGTTAAACAGTTGGATAATGGCTTCCTTTTTGTTCTAGGATCAAATATAAATACTTCTGTTTGGTATTTAGCAATCTGGTTCTGACCTGCTTTCTAACCTTAGTATATAATAGTCCCCTTTACAAACTCTATGGTCCAGACAAATTGGCATTCTTGTTCACATAGAGCACTCCAGCTCCAATCTCTATACCTCTGAGAGACAGGCTGTCTCTCATATCTCTTCACCTTGACCTCTTAGAATCCCTGGTATCCTTCCAAGCTCAGCTTAAGTGTCACCTTCTACTTGAGACCTTTCTGATCTTCTCTCCTCTATCCAAGAAAAAAAATGCATTTATTGTGAATATGTTTATTTATGGACATGCTGTCTTCCTCAATAAAATGAAAATTCTTAAAGGGCAGGAACTATTTCTTTATATTCCCTGTGCCTAATATAGTGCTAGACCTTTAATAAATATATTTTTATTGATTAATGGATTGGTAGGAGGAGGAAAAAACCTAGAGAATGATTTTTTAGAATCTGGACAATATGGTAGTCAGTATGGTTATTTAATAACATAATTCTCATGGATGTCAATGGGAATTTAGCAATCCAAAGGTCTTGAGATCTGATAAGTCAGCTGAAAGTTAAAAAAAAATAAGTCAAGCATTAGGGAAGAATAATTAGCAAGTCCATTAAATTGGGGACTTGTTTAAACTTTTTTTGCTAGCATTATCTAACTTAGGAGGGCAGCTAAGTGGCTAAGTGGCCAGTCCTGGAGTCAGGACCTGAATTAAAATCCCATCTCAGACACTTACTAGCTGTGTGACCCTGGGTAAGTCACATACTTATCACTGTTTGCCTCAATTAAGCTGGATTGCACATGTATAGCCTATATCAGATGGCTTACCATCTCACAGAGGGAGAAGGAGAAGGAGGAAGGGATAAAATTTGGAACTCAAAACTTAACAAAAAGAATGTTAAAATTTGTTTTATATGTAATTGGGGGAAACTAAAATATTATTCAAAAATAAATTTTGAAAAAGAGTACAAAGAAGGATGAGTAGTGATGAAGGTTACTGAAACCATATCAAAGGGAAATAGTTCAATTCATCCTGGAGAAGAGAAGCTTGAGTGAAAATCAGACTGCCACTTAGAGAACAAATCTAGGACGTGGAGAAACAACAAAACTCTGCCCACAAACAATAGTCAATGCCAGGGCTATACATTATTGATGATAATAAGGGGACAGGACACTGCAGGTAACCTATCTGCTTCAACACTTTTTAAATGTATAGCTTCCCAGATTTCCTGTTCTTAAAAACTCTAATTTTATTTGAGGAATAAGAAATGCTAATTTTTACTTTAGAATCTTGAACCAAATAAATCCAAAAGGCAATGTAACTTTTAGCTTTTTTCAGTGGCCACATCATGATTATTATATTACCCAGAAGTAGGTAAATTAAATTACATTTCTCCTCTGCAAACACAAGGGGGAAAAATTTCCATATTAAGATGAAAGCTGAGCAGTAATTAGAGTATTGTACAATAAAAACACTCTCATCTCCTCCCATGCCACTCATCTACGTAACCTATGAAGAATCATATTCAAATATTCTTTCATTATTAAAATGGAAGGTAAGAGAGAGGACACCAGGGAAGGAAAAACATAAATAAATTTCTGGTTCTGGAAAACAAAAGAAGCCCCAAACAGACTAAAAGAATACTTGAACCAAGCATTATCATGTTTTATTAAAAGCTTCTGAGCAAACACACTTCAACTTTTGAAATTCTAGTCGATGGCATTGGGAAAGAATTTTTTTTCATAGAAGAGGAGAGAGACTCTTCTTTATTTACTTTGTAGTCATTACATTTGAACAGGAAGATTTCTAATGGCCAGAATATAAAGAGATAGTATGGACAGAATGGGCAAATCAGAGTTTAAAAAATGAAATCATTTATTTAAGATTCTATACACTTAAGATAATGCTTGGCATTTTACAACATCTCACAAGCATTAGGCAGACTATGAACTCACCATTCTTTCTTACTTTTAATAGCATGGCCCTTTGACTGGAAAGGTCTATATAAATTGTTCTTTAAAAAAAATAGTATTTTATTTTCTTCAATTACATGTGAAGACAGTTATCAACATTCATTTCTATAAGATTGAGTTCCAAATTTTTCTCCCACCCTCTCCTCTCCCACAAGGCAGCAAGCAATCTGATATCAGTTATACAAGTAAAATCATGTTAAACCTATTTCCACATTAGTCATGTTGTGAAAAAAGAATCAGAACAAGAGGAAAAAATCATAAGAAAGAAAATCAAAAAACAACCAAAAATGAAAATAGTATGCTTTAGACCACATTCAGGCTCCATAGGTCTTTCTTTCAATGTGGAAAGCATTTTCCATTGTGAGTCTTTTGGAATTCTCTTGGATCATAGTATTACTGAGAAGAGCTAAGGCTATCACACCTGATGATCAATGTTGCTGTTACTATACACCATTTTCTCCTGATTCTCCTCACTTCTCTCAGCAAGAGTTCATATAAATCTTTCCAGGTTTTCCTGAGATCTGCCTCCTCATCGCTTCTTTTTTTTATTTTTGTAAATGCTTTATTTTACACTTAAATGCAAAATGAGAAAAAAAAACATTGCAATGTACATAGCAGACCATAATAGGATTCAATATAAAACAATAAATTTCCATTTCAAGAAAAGCTATTTAACAAATACTACACATTATTTTCAAAAATTGCCTAGCTTTTCTTTGCTTCCTTATTGGTTTCCCTTTGTTCTCTACTTTGCACTTTTTATTTTATTTTTTCCCATTCCTCCCTCCTCTACCCTAAAGAAGGTTGCAATTAAGCATGGATATATATACATAGATATCTATAAACATACACATACATGTAAGACCATAATATGCTTATTTCCTCCTATCATCTATCATCTGAAGGTGGATAGCATCTTTCTTCATAAGTTCACATCTTTCCATGTTTCCTAAATTAGTCATCTCATAATTTCCTAGCATATTCCTGTCTGGATTCATATAGCATCTTCCTGCAAAGGATCTTTGAGATTAATTTGAGTATTTATAATAGAATATAATATAAATAGACTTGGTTGCTCAAAGTTGTTCCCAAAATAATACTGTTTTTACTGTATACAATTTCTCTTACTTCTGCTCATTTCACTCTTCATTATTTTATGGAGGTCTCTCCATGCTTTTCCAAAATTCTTGAGCTCATCATTTCTTATAACAGAATAATATTCCATCATGAACACATATCACAATTTGTTCATCAATTGATAGACATCCCTGCAATTTCCAGTTCTTTGCTACCACAAAGAGAGATGCTATAAATATTTTAGAATGTGTAGGTTCTTTTCCATTTTCCCTAATCATCTTGGGAAATAGCACTAATAATGGTAATAATTGTTGGGTCAAAGGGTATAGACAGTTTAATAACTCTTAGAGCAAAATTCCAAATCTCTCTCCAAAGTGGTTGGATCAGCTCACAGATCCATCAACAATGAATTAAGGTCTCAATTTTTCCACATCCCTTTCAACATTTGTCATTTCCCCTTCTATCATTTTAGCCAATCTGACAGATTTAAAATGATATTTCAAGGTTGTTTAATTTGCATTTCTCTAATCAATAATGATTTAGAGCATTTTTTCATGACTATAAATTGTTTTTATTTCTCCATCAGAAAACTGCCTGTTCATATCCTTTGACCATTTATCAATGGGGGAATGACTCATGTTCTTATAGATTTGACAAACTGCATTATATATGTGAGATATGAAACCTTATTCTGAGAAACTATTCTTTTTAAATTCCTGGTTTTCAGCTTTCCTTTTGATCTTGGCTACATTTGTTTTATTTCTACAAAACCTTTTTAATTTAACATAATCAAAATTATCCATTTTACATGTCATAACACTCTTTAGCTCTTATTTGTTCATAAATTATTCACCTATCCATAAACCTGATAGGTAATTTGTTCCATGTTCTTCAAATTTTCTTGTAATATCTTCCTCTACATATAGGTCATGTATCCAGTTTGACCTCATTGTGGTAAGTGGTGTAAGATACTGATCTATGTCCAATTTCTGCCAAACTGCTTTCCAGTTTTCCTAACAATTTTTACCAAACGATGAATTCTTATCCCAAAAACTTAAGTCTTTATACTTGTCAAACACTGGGTAAGTATATTCATTTGCTTTTGTAGACTGCATGTCTACTCTGTTCTACTGATCTACCTATTTCTTAGCCATTACCAGATATTTTTGATAATGACTGCTTTATAATATAGTTTAAGATCTGGTACTGCTAAGTTTCAGTTTTTCATGTGCAAAATAGGGATAATTCTATTTATGCTACCTTCCTTACTGGGCTCTTCTGAAGACCAAATGAGATAATTTGCATTTAGCACAGAACCTGGAACATAGTAGTACAATTCCTGGCACTAAATGAATATTAGTTATTAAGGTAAAGTACTTTCTGAACCTTAAAGATCTCTATAAATGAGAGCTATTTTTATTCTAAATAACAGCAGAAATGATACAATCTTCTAATGATCAACTACCTGCCTTTTTAGACGATTGCAGTTTGCCTGGCTTTCTAGTGATACATTAGTCATTTCAGGCAAAAAATTGTTACTCATTGCTCATGATTTTATGTAATTTCATCAAAGTAGACACAAGGAGTTTTAAAATAGAATAAAGGAATAGAGTAGTAATAAAGGAATAGAAACAAAGCATGAAGCATTGGCTTCTTGTTCATCCTTGGCAAAAGTTTCCTGACATGTTCTTCCCAGTGACTTTTTGGGTCCTTCCACTACTCCTATTGAAAGAGAAATGAAAGAGAAGCAGACCCAGAAACAAGGGATATAAAATTGGAGGAAAGAAAAGAGAAGCAAAAAACTCTTTTCCCTTAAAATACATGACCAATACAAATAGGTGAGAGTCTAGATTAGGGGGATGGGACCCTATTACTCTAGAAAGAATAGTTCTGTTAGAAGTCAGGGGATACCTCAGTAAACAAGAATCTCATGGCCTTACTTCCATACAAAAAGAGCAACCACAACATATGAGGAAGGAAATTGGTCCTCTGCTTCACTGACTGCAGGTTCTAAAGAAAAAAGAAACACATCTATAATAAATCCCATTCTTAATTTTCCCCAGGAAACCATCTCTATCCTACCCTCATACGAAAAATAAGATAATGTTGAACATTCAGTGCTCTTCTCCTAGCCAGGCCTGACCCAGGAGTCCTATTGGGCCTGTCCCTCCCTCCCAAGTGGATGAGTGGACAATTGCTACTCTACCATCTTACTGACTCCAATAAATGTCTCCCCTGACCCTTTGTGTAGCCTCCTTCCTACAGACTTCAACTCAGCAGTCTTTTATCTCCATCAGCAGAAAGCTCTGGTCCAATAGCCAGTTGCAATCAGGCTAAAGCTGGGGACAGAGCAAAGAGGAGTTTGCTCAACCTCCTCCATACCCCTAAGGAAAGTTAAAAAGAGCTTTCAGTCACCTGGGGAATCTTTTTCCCACCTCCAGAGGTTAGGTAGGAGAGGAATAAAGTGGAAAAGAGTGAGGAAGTTCTTCAATTGTTTTCCCCAACCACCTGAAATCAAGTTTCCATTCCACTATGGGTCCCCTTTCAAATATCCCACTTCCTAGAAATAAATACATTGGTATATTCTTAAGTTTGATTAATTTTGTACACACAGGAATAAATAGTGATGGCAAATGGGGTAAGCATTAGTATTTCATAAATGACCACTTGTCAGGGATGCTTTAGAGCAGAGATTCTTAACTTTTTTGTTTCATAGACCTCTTTGGCAGTCTGATAAAATCTATGGAACCCTTTTCAGAATAATGTTTGCTGCCCCAATTCACAATCAAGGGAAATATTAAATTTCAATTAGAAGTTAGTGAAAGTAAAAGTCTAAGTTTATCCATGGAGGGTCTAGAGGTCCCCAGGTTAAGAACTTTGCTTCAGAGAAATTTTTACTTAACTGGTGTTAGTCTAAAGGACCCTTCTGGCACTGAGACAGTGATTTTTATGCCAAATTATATTTTCACAGAAAAATAAGAAATCACACTTTCTGTCCTAGGTAAGATAATTGAAGCAAGGGGTTAATTATAGAATCTTGGAGTTAGGAATGCCCTAGTTGCTGTGACCTGCACCTTCTGATTCTCTTGGTTTCAACATACCATACTATAGAACCTTCTTTCTTGACCAAAGTGAAAGTGAGTTATCCAGCTGGTCTTTTAGCTAGCTCTTTCACTAAGGAGGTTAAAAGAGACTATCCAAGAACTAGGCCAAGCCAAAGTCTAAATGGAGTAGTGTGGGTGATAAGAAGACTGAAAATACATTCATTGAGACATTGAGTCTCTAAAGAGGAAAAGCTAGAAACTTCAATAGTAATGTGAACTTTATCCCTAGAATGCTCCTAAATACTCTGCTTAACACCCCCCAAATTAGTCCTTAATTCCCCAAATCTTTTAAAAGCAGGAACACGCACATGGGAATTCGCTAAAATTCTTTTTTATGATTTTGTTAAAATTCTTTTTTATGATTATAAGAATGATCAATCAACCAACCAGTATTTGCTAAGTACTTATTAAGTAGCAGGCTAGGTGACAGACAGATGAAAGTGAAATAGTCCCTGCTTTCAAGGAGTTTACATTATGATAATGAAAACAAAATGAAAATTCCTATAAGTATTGTGTACACAGTTTTGAATCTGTGCTTTCCAGCACTCAAGAATAGACAAAGTTTCCATTCATTCTCATCATCTTCACATCCCTTGTCCATTCCTACTGCTCTAAATAGAAACTTTTAGTGAAATTTAGTGAAATATTTTTAAAGGAGACTTTAGAAGAGACAGATCATAAATTAAGGCACTGAGGCTCATTTGAACAAATCTTACAGTTCCCTGACAGCTTCCAGTTTCCTTCTCTGAGTCAGACATAATTTCTGCTAGTTTAAGCATTAACATCCACAGCATTAGTAGCTTTAATGCACTTCCTTAAAGAGAAAAATGCAGAAAAAATCTATTTCATATATTAAACATTTGAGGAAATATGAAACAAAAATGTGAAAAGTACATTTTATGTTTGGACAGATAGTTGTAAATAGAACTGGAAAAACCTGGGATAGTACATATTTGGGAATAGTCATGTGAGCAACTTAATACTGGAAAAAAATATTTTCTAGCTGTGAATGCTAGTTATATTTGCATAGAATAATGTATTGACTGCCCATAAATTTTCTGGGCAATGTAGGGAGGGTAATTTTTTATTTTAAAGCACAAACCATCTAGCAGAAAATTTCAGTTTACAAATTTGGCAAAATATAATTTTACAGACAGTAAAATTTCTTAGCTGCAGTTGCTCCATATTCTTTGTGAACATTCCTCCAACCCATAGAGACCTGGTCCTGATAAAGAGATAAATAACAAAGGGAAAGGTGTCACAGTAACTTCATCAAATCTTTAATTTACTACTTTGACAGAGCTCACACCAAATGATAAAAGACTCTAGAGATAAAATGTAACAATCGCCATTTGTCCAGTTTCCAATGTCATGTTTCCAAATATTGATCTCACTATAGCTCATTGTAATTCTACTAAATCATCTAGCCTCTACTCCTGGGTTCTGCCTTTATCTTTCTCTAATCTTTTGTTAGATGCCACACTGGCAGAGATACCTTTCTCCTAAATCAGAACAAAAGAGAAAAATCGAAAGATCAAAGTCTTGTCATGAAGTTTTAGGATTACTCCAGTGGGTTTTTAGTAACACCATAAGGCATATTGTTTGTCCTCTGGTTGCCCACTACTGAATGGCTGCACACATTGAAATAAAACACAAGTTTTAGGACAAATGAACAAATCAGATAATTTTGGTAGTAACACACTAGTCTTTGAACCCTTACCTATCTCCCTTTTGAATTTACTACTCAATATTCCAGCATCCCCACTATAGTGGCTTAGTGCTAACAAACAGTGATCATCACAACTCATCATATTGCTTTAATTAGGGACTATTGGTTAAAATCATAGAAAGCTTTTGAGTTTGGGAAATTCACTGATTGCGGTGTCAACATTTTCTGTGGTGGGTAGGAAGGTTAGAGGATTTCTTCTGTTTATTGCCATTTGTCACAGATTCTTGTGAAGAGATTGTGGTTCTTCAAATATATTTCATCTTCTTTACAGTCTGAATGAGGTCTGGGATTTGTGGGCAAGTCACTTGACCTCTGAGCCTCAATTTCCTCTTGTAAAATAAAAGGTTTGGATTAGATAGCCTTTTGAGGTTCCAGCTCTAAAATATTAAGTAAGAGAACCTCCTGCAATTCAACATGAGAGTCATTTCCTTGCTGATTCCATAAATCAGGTTTTTCTACTGCAACCTAAGTTCTGAGCAAATTCAGCAAGGACAGATTTCTTGGAATGTTCTAATACACAGGGCTCAAGAATGAATATCTATCTCTATAAATAGAGACCACAGCAAAGAGTGCTCCTCCATTCCCCAAAAGTTGCCTTGGAAGTTTCTTTAGTCCTATATGAGTGTTTCTATAGCCAAGGAGCATATGACAATTGCCAGGAACTACAGAACAAGCAGTTGCTAATGAAGAGCTAAAATAGTTATGTTTTCTTAATTTTAGCTATTTCTTTCTGATTTTCAAGGAGTTTAAGTCAGCCTTACGAGATAGACAAGGACCAAATTAGCTGGCTAAGTTGCCTGTGGAAAAATGGAGGCCTGAATTGAGTTTGTGATTTCTTCATTGTCCCACAAGAAGAGAATGGTAGAATTTTGCTCTCTTAAAAGCGTGTGTTCATCCTTCATTGCCGAAGAAGACCATGTCATCAGAGAAAGAAGGACATGACTTGTACTTTGACTTTTGTTTTTTTGAGTGAGGGAGGGCTGTGCAGGTCACCAGCCTCATTTCTCCTCCAGAGCCATCTGAATCTAGTGACCAGAGATATTCATCAGGATGACTAGAGATGACCCAGGATGAGGCAGTTGGGGTTAAGTCACTTGCCCAAGGTCATACAGCTTGGGAGTGTCAAGTATCTGAGGTGAGATTTGAGCTCAGGTCCTCCTGACTCCTGGACTAGTGCTCAATCCACTGCACTGCCTAGCTGCCCCCTCTCTTGAAAGTATCCTATGGTAAATAGCTCTCTTCAGCTCTCTTAAAAGTATTGCATGGTAAATCATACAATCATAGATCTAAGAACTGGAACTTTTCCAGAGATTATCTCATCCAGCCTACAGGCAGATAAAACATTATTATCTCCATCTTCCCAAAGAAATAAAAAAGACTTACTTAAGGGCACAGGGTAAATGACAGAGCCAGGACTAGATCCCAAGTTGCCTGCCTCCCAAGGCAGTACCCTCAATAATACATGGCACAGAAGGGTCTTTTCCAATAATCAGGCCTCTCGGGAGGCTCAGCACATCAGACTCTAGCATGACTGCCCACAGAGGAGTCCCACCAGATAAAGGCCTCTGAGACAGTCAGCTATAGCAGGCCTGTTGATCAGGAGGCCACCTGGAGCCTGAAGCCTGGAGGGGAGAGTGAAAGGGATGATGGCTGAGTGAAAAGGCTGCCTAGAGTGCAAGACAGGGGAGGCTCCTGGTGCAATCTCCACACAGCTGTTCCTGGTCCCTAGGGTAGGAGGAAGCAAACTGAATTTCCTTCTCTGTACTAAATCCCAAAGTGGGAGCCCACCAATCTAGATTCTGCATGCATGCTCATAAGTGTGTGCACACACATTCACACTCACTCTTCATACAAGGTAGTTTCCATAGAAGTTATATTTTCTAATACATAAACACAGGTGGGGATACAACAAAATCCAAAAAGGTGATCTACATAGCCATAGCTACACAAGCAACCCATTCTTACTGCAGAAAATCCTCAGATATTAGGAATAGTTCTGGGTTCTGGCTCCATTATTTTTATGGACCCCTTCTGTATTTCTAAGCACTATCCACAGATGAATTTTACCATAAAGGGAACTGTACAACAACAACCAACACCCTCTCAGTCCTATCCTTAATATGTATAAATATGATTGCTACAAAACATGACTCAAGAGAGAAGAAAAACAAGTGAGGAGAAAGTAGGGAGAGGAAGGAAAAAAGAAAGTAAAGGAAGAGAAGAAAAAAGGGAAGAAAAGGGAAGAAAAAAGGGAAGGGAAGGGAAAGAGGAAAGGGGCTTCTATCAGGCTGGAAACTCTGTTACACTGTTTCAATAGAACTCGTTGCCTCTTTTTAAATATACCAAGTTTTCAGAGGAACAATTAATGAAGAGATTAAGCAGGTTAGGCTTATATAATCATCAATAAACATTAAGAAAGCACTTAATTTATGCCAGGAACTGTGCTAAGCACTAGGGATACAAAGAAAAAGGAAAAAGAGTCTCTGCTACCAAGGAGATTGATTCATTCTAATAGAGAAGATAACATATAGAAATGGGCATATACAAAATACATACACAATAGATGAAAGTAACTGAAGAAAAATGTACTAGTAGTTTCGGGGACCAGGATAGACCTGCCTTGAGCTGAGTTTTTAAGGAAACCAGGTGTTCTCAAAGGTGAAGAGAGGGAGAGCATTCCAGTCATTGGGAACAGCCAGCCCAAAGAGCTGAAGAAACAAGATGGAACATCATGTATGAGGATAGCAATTAGGCTGTTATTACTGGCCCACAAAGCGAGTAGGGGGGAGTAATATCTTGAAAGAATAGAAAGGTAGGAAAGTGCCAGGTTGTAAAGAGCTTTAAACACCAAACAGGAATCTTTCTTTGATCTGTTTAAATTTATTGAGAAGGGAGAGTGATTTGATCAGATCTGTACCATAAAAAAATTACTTTGGCAGCTATGTGGATAGGGTAGCATAGTGGAGTAGGGTGGATACTTGAAACAGAAGTCCAATTAGTTAAGAAATGGTGAGGGTTTGGATTAGGGTAGTAGTTATAAGAGTAGAAAGGTGACATCTGCAAGAAATGTTATAGAGAAAGAAATTACAAGGTATTTTCCCTTTGCTAATAGAAATATTCACAAAGAAAAAGCAAGGTTCTTTCTATTCTATGTCTCAAGGAAAAATGAAGCATGTCTTTATAGTAATAAGAAGACTGAAAAGCCTTCAGAAACAATCTAAGAAAAGCTAAATCCTCTGTTTGTAGGGAGTTCCTGCATCCTGTAGACCTGTGACTCTCAAACTCAAACCCCTTGACCTTATTTTTTTAAACAAAATTTTATTGATATCTTTCAGTTTTATATCGCCTACTTTTCCCAGGGTATACCTCCTCCCAGAAAGCCATCTCCTATAACAAAGAACAAAAAAGAAAGGGAAGAAAGCAATTCAATAAAACTAACATATCAAAAAGTCTGATACTAAATAGAGTCTGCCACACCCGAGCTCCCCAAACTCTGAAAAGAAGCAGGGAAAGATGTCTTCTTATATGTCTTCTTTGAAGTCAAAACTGGTCATTACAGTAATAGCATTAATATGTTCCCTGTTCAGTCATGTCTAACTCTTCATAACTCCATTTGGGGTCTTTTTAGTAAAGATACTAAAGTGGCTTGCCATTTCCCTCTCCACCTTATTTTAAGATAAGGAACTAAGGCATACAGGGTTAAGTGATTTGCCCAGGGTCATACAGCTAGTATCTGAGGCTAGATTTGAACTCACAAAGATGAGTCTTCCTGATTCCAGGTTAGGCTCTATCCACTGCACTACGTAGATGTAAGATTTTTAAATTTGCAAAGTGCTTTATATGTTATCTCTTTTTATCATGATCCTTACAACAGCTCTTTAGGGTAGATGCTATTATCTCCCTTTTACAGATGAAGAAACTGAAGCTGAGACATTCACATAGCTAGTAAGCGTCTAGGGTAGGATTTGAATTCAGGTCTTCATGACTCCAGTCTATCCATTATACCACTTAGCTGCTTTTCAATAGCATCCAGTTTCATTTTTGTTCTTGTGATTTCCACTTACATTGTTGTATAGTCTAATTGCATAGTATGATGAACTCTCTATTTATTTAGCAATAAACTAAGCATTGTTCAATAAAGCAAACCCCATGGTCAACTGCTCCCATTTCTTGCCTGGTTTCACACACAGGCAGCCCCTCTGCTCCTGCTCCTTGTCTCAGTTCAGAGTGACTGTTCCACTCCAAACTCTTCCTGTTTCTGCCTGACAGCAGGCTCCAGGGGCTCCTTTCTGAGCTTCTGTTTCTAGGAAAACAAAGTTTAACAGGACTGTAACAATATATACATACATATATATACATATGTGTGTGTGTGTGTGTGTGTGTGTGTGTATATATATATGTATATATATACATATATATATACATATATATGTACATATATACATTACCAGCACCATCATCTCAATTCACTCATAAAGGGCTGCCGACCTCACAAACATTCTTTATGTTAGGCCACCCCACAAGCAAGTTCCCTTAGTCCGCTCACAGTCATTTCTCTCTCTCTCTCTCTCTCTCTCTCTCTCTCTCTCTCTCTCTCTCTCTCTCTCTCTCTCTCTCTGTTCTTCTTCTCTCTCTAAGCAATACAACATATTTTCAATTCTAATCAAAGATTCTTGATTGATTCAATTAAAGGCAAGATTCAATCAAAGGCATTTGATTGGCTAAAACTAAATCCAGAAAAACCCCCCAAAAATCCTAATTTGCTTACCATTATATTTGCTAATACAAAAAGTAATGCTGTAAATATCTTGCAACCTTTTTTGTTGTTATTGATCTCCTTGGGTTATATAACAACCGAATCTCTGGTTCAAAGGGTATGAATATTTTAGACACTCTGTTAGTGTGATTCCAAATTGTTTTCCAGAATGAGTGGACCAATTCGCAACTCCATCAACAATGTATTAGTGATTTAGAGCATTCTTTACCAGCAGGTACTAAGCACCTACTGTGTACCAGGCCACTATGTTAAGCACAGTTAAAGTCTCTGCTCTCAAGAAACTTATAATCCAATGTGGGAGACAACATAAAAACAAATATGTACAAACAAGATATATACAGGATGAACTGGGAGTAGTCTCAGTGGTAAAAAATTAAGACTGAGGAAGACTAAGAAGGGCTTCCTGCAGAAGGTGAGGCTTTAGCTGAGACTTGAAGGAAATCAGGGAAGCTAGGAAGCAGAGACAAAGAGGAAGAACATTCCAAGCATACAGGACAGGCAGTGAAAATGTTTGAAAATGTCATGTTTGAGGAAAAAGGAAGAAAGTCAGAATCACTGGATTGGGGGCAAGGTTTTGAAGGTCTTTAAAATCCAAACAGAGCATTTTACATTTGGTCCCAGAGGTAACAGGGAGCTACTAGAGTTTATTAAAAAGAGAGGTGACCTGTCCAGACTGGTGCTTAAGGAAGATTAACTAGACAACTGATGCATTAAAGTGTGAAGAGACTTGAGGAAGAGAGACTAATGAGTAGGGTATGGCAGTAGTCCAGACATGAGATGATAAGGGCCAAGCAGTGTGGCTGCAGGATTAGAGCAAAGAAAGGGCATATATAAGAGACGTCAAAATAGTAGAAGCAACAGGATTTGACAACTAATTGGATATGATTCAGAGAGAGAGATAGGGGAGTAGATGACTGAGATGAACCTGAGTGACTGCATACTCTCAACATTAATAAGGAAGTCAGGGGCAGCTAAGTGGCACAGTGGCTAAAGCACTAATCTTAGACTTACGAAGACTCAGCTTCCTAGATTAAAATTTGGCCTCAGACACTTCCTAGTTGTGTGACCCTGAGCAAGTCACTTAACTGTTTTGCCTCAGATTCTCATCTGTAAAATGAGCTGGAGAAGCTGAACAAGATATGGTATATGAATGTAATGGAAAATTATTGTGCAATAAGAAATGATGAACAGGTTGATTTCAGAAAATCCTGGAAAGACTTGTACAAACTGTTATAAAGTGAAATGAGTAGAATGAGAAAAACATTGTACACAGTATCAATAACATTGTGTGATGATCAGCTGTGAATGACTCAATTCTCAGCAACACAATGATCCAAGACAAGTATAAAGGACTCAGTAAGGAAAATGCCATCCATATTCAGATAAAGAACTGATGGATGCTGAATAAAGATTGAAGCATATTTTTTTCACTTTATTTTTTCTAGTATTTCTTTCCTTTTGATCTGTTTCTTCTTTCACAACTGTGACTAATTTACATGATAGTACATTATAAACTATATCAAACTGACTTCCATTTTCAGAAGAAGGGAGGAGAGTAAAGAAGGGATGGAGAAAAATTTGGAACTCAAAATCTTGTAAAAATGAATACTAAAAATTTTCTTTACATGTAACTGGGAAAAAAATAAAATACTATTTAACTTTTTCAAAATGAGCTAGAGAAGGAAATGGCAAACCACTCCAATATTTTTGCTAAGAAACCACACAAGGAGTCTCAAAGAGTCAGACATGACTGAAATGACTGAACAACAACAACAAACCAACTGAATAGCAAATAAAAACTTTTTTTAAAAAAGGAAGTTAGGAATAGAAGAGGGTTTGAGGAGAAAGATAATAAATTCAGTTTTGGTCCAGTCTAGTTTAAATGTCTACAAGATATCCAGTTCAAGATTCACAACAAGCATTGGAGATGAAAAACTAGAGGTAAACAGAGAGGTTAGAACGGAGTTAGATTTGAGAATTGTTAGCATTGTTATATCCAATTCTTTGTGATCCCATAATTAGTCAATTGGGGAAGTGTAATCACATTGCCTGACAGAAGTGAAGTCCCAGTTCAGTTAAGCTCGAGCATAACCCTTGAGCGGACCAAGTCAGCAAGAGGCCTCAGTTTTCATCATGTTTCCTGATTTTCTCTAGCTTCATTCAGCAGCACCTAAGAAGGAATAAAAGCAATGGATGGTGAAAAGAATCTTAGCCTGGGGATTGACAGGGCAAGATCTTAGATAGGATAACAGGCATGGGACTCAAGAGGACAATACAGAGTTGAACTTGTTCACCAATGAGTCAAGATAGGGAAGGAAAGAGACTGTAACCAGTGCAGGGGTGATGGCTTGGAAAAGAACTGAGGAGATGGAAGGATTTGGGGTTGCAGTGTTCACAAAGAACAGGGTTTGGAGTTGCAAGGCATTGGAAGTGGTAGAATGACTAGATTATGATAAGCTAAAAGATTTTCGGAATTCATAAACATTACTTACGGGTGATGGCAAAAATCAAGAGTATGATCATCCCTGTGTATAGTGGGAGTAGGAGGTATAGAAGTTATAGAAATGGGTAGGCTGAAGAATAGATTTTGAAGGAATATCAATATGTATGTTGAAGTCCCCTAGTTTGAGGGCAGGAGTTGAGGAAGAAAAAGACTGTGAACCAAACAGAACTCATTGAATAAGTAAGAAGAATATCCTGGAGATCTTTAGACAATAACTACCAGAATCTTGATTGTGTGATAATCATGGATTGAATGAATCTCAAAGGAGGTAAGGTTATCAAGTGATGATGGTAGAGGGAGAGGTTAGAAGTGGCAGTGGGAAAGAAGGAGTAATCCAACTTCCCTATCATAGCAAGTGAATCAGGGAGTATAAGTAAAAAGTTCAGTTAATGATGGAAAGGGTATCCAGGGAAGTTGTGTCATCAGGAAGAAGTCAGATCTCATCAACTGCAAGAAGATAGCAACAAGAGAAGAAAAGGTTTCAGATGAAATCTCATTTGTTACCTATGAAGCAGGTGTTCTCGAGATTACAATAAAAGGGTTGGGAAACTTTAGAGTAGGAGTTTTGGGGTGTAGGGAGAGTTTGAAGGGGATGTGAATAAGGTAGTGGGTCAGTGGGGGATGAAGAATGATGTTTGAACAATGACCACCGGGGTTCCGAATCACTGGGATGGAGTGAGTATGACAGGGTAAAGTATATTATTTAACAAATGAATTCAGGTAGGTTATCATTGTTCACAGGGGTTCAGCCTCAAGTAGTTGTCAAGTAGTAGAGCATCAAGTAACTATGTGTGACTGAAAAGGGAAGATGGGGTGGAGGGACATGGAAGGTGAAAAGGCAAGGTCTATAGAGTTGTAAAAAGCTGGAGAGGATGCTTGAAGCACTGCTGTTAATAACTTCAAATTCTTTTCAGAACCATTCATTCATATCGTTTGGCTACTTAACAATTGGCTTCTGCCCTTAAACCTTTGCTAGTTTTCTACATTTCTTGTCTGTCAGACTTTTATTAAAAATACATGAGGCAAAAATGAATCCTTTACTTTAAATAAAACTTCAGTGGAACACTACCTATAAATATCTTTTAAAATAATTTTAATGCCTCTTGACTGATTGTTAAAAATATTTTTAAGTTCTCTTTTATTCTAAATCTAATGAGTATAAACAACTCAGTGAAAAGGATGCAGTTGTCCACTATAAGCAAAATGTTTTAAAACTGGAGAGTAGGGGTAGAAATTGGATGAGTAGTTTACCTTGTAAGATATTTCACAATGTTTATTTTTATTTATTTATATAGACCAGTATTTGGGAAGATTGCTTTGATTCATTATATTTTTACTTTTAGAAATCTGAGTTTAGTTTTCAAAATGTAAATTTGCCAGAACCAAAAAACTATTTTTAAAACTTTTGATGCCATAACACACTCTAAATGAGGATCACTAGAGATATCCCTAAACTGGAGACAACTTACTCATGTTTTTTGGGGTTTTTTCTATATCTCAGATTTGGTACTCAAACCAAGTGCCAGGATAACAGTTTCATCTTCAGGATCTTGCTTATTTCTTCACATTTCCTAATTTTATCCAATAATTTCTAACAGGCAACAACAAAAAAATTGTATAATGGCATTATTTTGTTATTTACATTTGTTTTGCTGAGACAGACCAACCACTAATGAATTGATTGTGCACCCAACAAACATTATTAAGCACTTTCAGAGGTGTGCTACATCAACCAGAGGGTTTATGTTGTGAAAAAGTACAGGGTAAAGTTGAAATCAAGCCAGTCAAAAAGCATTATTAGGATGAATAGACAGGGTGGGATCATATCCTGAAGAATATCAGCAACTGTGTATAGAATAAGATCGTCTACCTTTCTTAAACATTTCTGAAGAAGAAAAAAAAGATATATTGTAAATCCAGTATTTCCCAAGAAGCCAATCAGAACTCTGAATATTAAAGAATTGGAGATTGCAAAATGTGCTCTGCTTGTAATAACTGCTGGCACTCTGCTTGTCAGATATGCTTTCAGTGCTTAATAACTAAATGAGGAGGAATTAAAAGGAATGAGCAGTGTTCAATGATCAATTAGGCATCCAGGGCAATCTATCAAGATTAGGAGGTGAGAATCATGAAGTCTTAAACAAAACTGGAAAAAATAGGAGCAATATGATCTTGATTCTTCATCTTTTCCCTTTCTGATCAAATTAAATTAAACAAATATTTATTAAGTGCCTAGTATTGTAAGGCACTATAATAGGCAATGGGGAACAAAGATACAACAAAGACAGAGGTGTCAAATGATTTACAGTAGTCCAATAACAGGGACAATTTTAGATCAAGAATAAGGCAACTTTTTTATCAAGTGATAGATTTCTTTTATTGATGTTCAGTCATGTCCAACTCCTCATGACCCCATTTAGAATTTTCTTGGCAAAGATACTAGGATGGTTTGCCATTTCCTTCTCCAGCTCATTTTACATATGAGAAAACTGAGGCAAACAGGGTTAAATGACTTGTCCAAGGTCACACAACTAGTAAGTCTCTGAGGCTGGAGATGAATTCAGGTCTGCCTAACTCCTGGCTCGATGCTCTATCCATCGTACCACTTAGCTGCCCAATGGATTTCTACTAATCCTCAATGATTCTACACAAAGGCTATCTTTGGAACTCACAGAAAAGCAGACAAGCCTGTTATCTGTCATCATTACTCTTTCTGACTCACAGACAAGTAGGACAGCTTACATGCTGAACTTGTTATACAGGAAACATACATTATTTATATTTTCTATGTGTTACATAAAAGAAAAGCAAGCTGTGCATAAGAAATCCACAATTTCATTTACAATACTTTTCCTCTCTTACACTATGATTATGGAAATGCTCATTTTATTCGGCATCTAACTGTAGAAGAAAACATTTTTTTTTCCTTTGGGAAACTTTTGATCTTCCTGTCTCAAGTTTCTTACCACTCCAATCTATTCTCTGTTCAGCTGCTGAATTTCCTAAATTTCCTAAAGTACAGGTCTGACCATGTCACCCTCTCCTACCTACTCAATAAACTTCAGTGACTCCTGATTGCCTCCAAGTTCTGTGGAACTAAGTTTAGGAAATGCTGCTTTGTAGACCTCTGCCCTCCCTTTATCTTTCAGACACTATTCTCTGAATAATATGGACCTATCAAGAGAGTCTAGGCCCTATGTCAAAAAGGGTGAGGCACAATATATTATTAAATTATGTCACTGAAAGCAGGACTGTAGGATGTCAGATACTGAAGACATTAAAAAGACTTCCTACTAAAGAATATTTTAAAAAAGAACTACTTAAGATAATCTGTTTAATTGAATTGAATTAAGGACATTACAATAAGTCTGGTGCTGGTAGGTTCACATATTTTAAAAGTAGCAGAGGGAATTCAAATGACACCATGTGATCCCCTCTCCAACCACTTTGAAAACTGAAGAAATAAAATCAGAAAGTCATTGTATTGCTTCAGAATTACATTTTGTTGTCTCAAGGGCCATGAAGATTCAGGAAAAATCATAGTTGATTAGGAGCTTATATTTAATCAAACTCAAACTGTCCCTCTCCAGGGCAATTATAACTAAAATGAATATTAGGGACATTTCATTCATGTCTTCTCCAAGCTTACCAATGATATTGTATTTACCAAATTCAATGTTTTGGGTTGTTTTTCTTCTGTTCTTATCTTTGGCTTCATAACCTGAGCCTTTCCTAACTTTTTTATCTTCCTAATTCTACCCCCTCTCCAGACACTCTAAAATCTAGCTACATTGGTCTACTTCCAATTCTTTCCTTCTCCCTGTTAGATGCTTTTGTATTGGCTATTACCCAAGAATATTCTCCATAACCTCTGCCTCTGTTTTCCTTGATTCCATCAACATTCAATTGTAATCCCGCCTTCTGCTGAAGTCCTCCCTCAGTCTCCCCTTCCCCACCATTCCACACCAGAGCTTTCCTTTTGACATGCCTTCAATGTGACATTGGGTCACTGGGTGGCTAGTAGTAGACAGAGTGTTGGGCATGGAGTCAGAAAGACTTTGGGTTCAAATTTGACTGCCGACACTTTCTAGCTGTGTGACTCTGGGAAAGTCACTTAATAGGGTTTTCCTGTTTCCTCATCTGTAAAATGAGCTGTACGTGTCTCATACGTGTATAGTTATCTGCATGTTGTCTCTCCCATCAGAATGCGAGCTCTTGTAAGGCAGGGTCTCCATTGTTTGCCTTTCTTTGTATCACCAGTATCACTTTGTATCACTTTCTTTGTATCACCGGTACTTAGCACAGTCCCTGACCAAAGAAGGATTTGATAAATGCTTGTTGATTGGCTAGACTCCTCCACATACCTCCCTAGCAGAGCTAAGCTCTCTTCGGAGCAGTTCTGCACTTTTCGCAGTGTCTGAGGACAAAGCGAGTGCCTGCTGAATTGAGTGGAACCGAGGGAAACAGTGGTGGTGTAGTAAAACTCAGCACTGGATCTGCAATCGAAGGGTCCAAGTTCGAATCCTGCTTCTATGGCTATGACCTTGGTCAAGTCCCTTCATCTTGCTGGGTCTCGGTCTTCCCATTTGACAAATGAGGAGGGAGGATAGGGATAGGAAAGTTCTATTACAAGACGTTCAAGGTCCCTTCCAAGTTTAAATCCATTAACCTGCGGATTCAGTGTCACGTTGATTCATAGTCAACATGGAAGGGGGTTGGGGTGGAAGATAAGAGTCCTTAAGCTATGGTGAGAGCTTTGTATACCACTGGGTACCAGCAAGCCTTCCCTTTCCCCTCCTCCAGCCCTGTGAAATGCCATTTCAAGCAGCATGTCCAGGGCCCCCCAGCCCTCCTTCACTTCGCTCCGCACGTCGTCACGGCCCATGCCTTGGGTACCGCTCCACATGCACAATGGCAATGAGGCGAGGCGCACGCACGCGCACGCGCGAAAGTGAGCGCAAAAGGAGGGGGCGGGAGGAGGTGAAGGGAAGTATGGGGACGCCTGCGCAGTGGCTGGTAGCTTCGGCGGCTCCAGATCAGTGGCCGCTTGCGGGCTTCCCGCGAGACCTGCCCTCACGGCTCGGCCCACGAGAGCTCGGGCACCTTCTCCGCCGGCCCCGCCTCCTCGCCGCTCTCCCTCTTCGGCTCTCGCTCCCGAGACGCCTGGCCGGACCGGAACTTGTGTCTGCGGGAACGGCTTTGTGCGGCGGCGTGTTGCCGGGCGGCCCCGAGGAGGACGGGTGCTCTCCGCTTCCTTTCGCTCCCGCCGCCGCCGCCGCTGCCGCCGCGGAGCCGAGCGGAGCGGGGCCGGCCGGCCGGGCGCTGGCGGGGTCTATGGTCGCACGGTCGCCTGGTGCTCTTCACCTCGGGGAAGCCGCTCTCCATGGCAGGGAACTTCTGGCAGAGCTCCCACTAGTAAGTGGAACCCTTGTTCCCGACGCCGGGGACGGGCCTGCGTCTCCTCCGGACCCCCGGCTCCGTCCGCGTCCCTCGGGGCAAGGGCAGGGGCGGGAGGCGGGGCTGGGGAGGGGGTACCCTGGAGACGGCGCGGAGGCTTTCAATCGCCCTGCGCCTTGTCG
This sequence comes from Notamacropus eugenii, assembly GCF_028372415.1. Taxonomy (NCBI): domain Eukaryota; kingdom Metazoa; phylum Chordata; class Mammalia; order Diprotodontia; family Macropodidae; genus Notamacropus; species Notamacropus eugenii. The sequence goes on along the minus strand of NC_092873.1, from coordinate 176,747,962 downwards.
CTTCCCCCCAACTCTGGCTGAGGACAGGCGGGGGTGGCTGCCCCCAGACTCGGGGGGCGAAGGTGTGGGGGGCAGGAAAGGTGAAGGAGCGGCCGGGAGGGAGGGCGGAGCAGGAGTCCGTCCCGGGGTGAGGAGCGGAGGGATCGGCGCTCACGGCCGGCCCGGGCTAAGATCCTTCTAGGGAGAGGCAGGAGGATGGGGGGACCCTGCTCGTGAGGGGCCATCGGAGGGGCTCCGTGGCCCGGCCTGGCGAGGGATTCCGCCGTGAGATCGAAGTGGCGGCCTTTTGTCACCATCTGCCATCCCACGGAATAGCAAGTGGTCTCGAGGAGGGTCTGCTTGTTCGGCGGTTCCTTCCTGAAAACTGTGACTGAGACAACTGCTTCCTGCAACCCCCACATGGACCGCACTTTAGTGCTGAGGTCTTTTGTCTCCCCAGATGCTGGGGGATACCCCACGTTGGTGCAGCCCTTGGCTACGTACAAAGGGATTTGCCTACATTCTTTTCCGTGCCCCACCGCCATCCTGGGAAGGGAGAAGGAGTCTTCTAATGGGCCCGGATTGAGATGCAGCTTAGTTTGGAGGAGGGAAGGCTAGCTTTGAAATTTAGAAAACCTGGGTTCAAGTCCTTCGGTTGAAGGAAATAGTTTCTCAGCGACCCCAGGCAATTGTCAAAGCTCGCTAAATACTGGCAATTTAACTGTATCTTTGGAGGGAGAGAGTTCCCTCCATGATTATTTCCTCCCACCACCCCACTTGGCAAGCATTATCCCAGTCCCAGAGAGATGATGCTTCAGTGAAGACTTTAAGTAACTTGCCTAGGGCCGAACATCCAGTATATGATAGGGAAAGAATTCAAAAACAGCTTTTATGTATGATTCAGTGTGCTTTTCACAAAGATCTCTGTAATTGTGGTGTTCTGGGCAGACCAGCCCATCTGTATATATTTTTATACATACACACACATATCCTGGCCTATATACATTTAGGCATCTATATATAGATAGATTCCTTACTGTTTTAAGTTTCTTCTGCCCTTTTTTAATTATGGGAAAGGGAATAGGAGAAGCAGTATTTCCTTCTCTGTAAGTTAGAAAACCGAATTTAAATGGACAAAATTATCTAGGTCTCCAGAAATAATGACTATATCTCACCAGTTTTTAGTGTTAGAGTTTATGTACTTATTCATCACTTCGACTTTGATCACCAAGATTATTAAAGCTCTTCCCTCTAGTTGGGCCCCTGCATCATAAAGAGTTGAACAGGAATTTTGGAAAACTTGCTTGCAAAAAATATGTTTGTCTTTTTAATATGAAGCCGTTCTGTGGCAGTGAATGTACTACAGAATCTCCAAGTCTGATTAAGTCACTTTATAATTCATCATCTTTTGTTCACTGAAGCACTTTTCTAAGGAATGAATAAACATTTTCATGGTATAGGTTGTAGAAAAGTGAGGTCTTTTAGATAGACTTTGGTTTTTTTGTTTGGTTTTCCTTTCCTTTTACCAAGCTAGTTGGTACCATATACAAGAAAGTAGTATCAGTTGCCAGAGAAAAGCAATCCTCATGCAAGTGTTAATAGAGTATGAAAGACATGAAGTTGTTTTTAATTGAAAGTGACTACTTATCTCAAATACCTAGCTTGCAAAGTTGTTGGGGCTGCTAGGTGGCTAAGTGGATAGAATGAAAGGCCTAGCCTCAGGAAGAGCTTGGATACTCACTAGCTCTGTGACCCTGGGCAAGTCACTTAACCCTGTTTGCCACAGTCTCCTCATCTGTAAAATGAACTGGAGAAGAAAATGGCAAACTACTCTAGTATCTTTGCCCAGCAAACCTCAAAGGGATCCCAAAATTCATACATGACTGAACAAAAGACATGAAGGAATAAATAAATTTTTTTTTAAATGAAAAGTGACTACCTTAAATGCAGAGCTTGCAAAGTAGCTATTAAAATATAGTGGTGCTGTATTTGACAAGTTCTCAGTTTCTTCACTTATAAAATGAGAAGATTGAGCATAAAAACTTATGAGGTTTCCTTTCAGCTCTAAATCTATGCTACTATTATGAGAGCTAAAAAAAGCTTTTTCTCTATCAGTATGATGAGGATCTTTAAAGGTGCGGTATGTGGGTTGGAGAATTGGGAACAGGACTTAATCATGCTACAGTTAGACATAAATGGAAATGGGGTAAATGGAGTAAAATGAAGATTAATAAGAAAAGATAACATTTCCATTCTTGATCAGAATGTTTTGAAATGTCCAAGTTTTAAAACATTTGAGAAAATTATTTTCTCTCAAGAATGCTTCTTCCACACAAAGTGTGCTTCAGAAAATATTGGCAGCCTATTTAACTTCAAAATGTTATTTTTATTGCCTTGGTAGATGTTCAGTAGCACATTTTAATGTCTTATTTTTTAGTTTACAATGGATTTTGGATAAACAAGATCTGTTGAAGGAACGCCAGAAGGACTTAAAGTTTCTCTCAGAAGAAGAGTATTGGAAACTGCAGATATTTTTTACAAATGGTAAAAAAAATTATTTTTCAGTTTTGTCTAAATAATAAAGTTGATCATATCTAAATTAATATTTCTTTACATAACCATTTCAGGCCATACTTAAGATTTGTATTTATAACTTATGCATGTTTATAGTGCTTTTCATAGTTTTAAAGTTTTCTAAATTGAGATTTTTTTGGTTTTGTAACCAGTACTTCAAAGATAATCTTTAAATAGTTTATCCTTGTGGAGCAATTCCCAACCTGTGGATGTTTGTTAGTGGAATCTTGTCTGTCATATTTGTAGTATACCTTGACTTCTAAATATAGATAACAAAGTGGGGTTGTTCCTATCTGAAAGCTTTCCAAAACAGTAAATTCATTAAGACTGATGTTATGTTGTGCCTATATGCTGAAAGTTTGCTGGGTTGATTTGAAAGCTTTTAAAAAGAATTGCCACGTAATACCTAAAGATTTGTCTCCAGAATTCTTAGCTATTGCGTTTCATGTTACAGTACTAGGTGGGGAGCTTTAATTTTATCTCTACCACCCAAAAAATAAGTCATTGATATTCTGTGGTCCAACACCTCTAATTGTCATTATCCAGCCAAAGCTGCTGCCTTCTCATCCTTCACTGATTGCAAGAAAAGAGACAACTGGTGACTTTTGGAATAGATAATCTAATCTCAGTGTTGGCTCTCTACTTTTCTTCTAGCTGCCATAATGAAGGATGTAAGTTTAGAGCCAGGTTTGAGCTCTGGATTTGCTATTCCAGAGGTACCAATTCCAATTGCAAATTACCTGTAAATCCTTTTTTCTTTAAAAAAAAGAAAGAAAGAATGAGGAAAGCAGCATATGTGGGCAAAAAAATGAGTTGGTAACCTTACCTGAAAGTGTAAGAAGGGATTCTATCCTGGTACTAAGAGTCCTTCCTCACTGCTTTCTTTTTGCCTAGCTACTTCTTGGCTCTAAGGTTTCAAACAGAACAGCTCTGGGTTTCCTTCAGTACCTCTTAACACAGTCACAGGTAATACAGCTGAATGTGAAACACTATTTGGGCTGGCCTTGTCCTAGACATTATGAGCTAATCTGGGGACTCAGACAAGGCAGGTCAAATGAGAAGTCTTGCCCTGCCCTGCTAGCATGCTTTTTATTCCAGAATAGCAGTACATCTCAGATTCTTTTATCTTCCCAGAATATATAATGTCGCTTGCCTTTTTTTACTTGCTTTTCCTTTCCTCTCTCTTGACTAATGCATATATATACATATGTGTACACAAATATATGTATTACTTAGAGGCTTCATAAGAGCTACCAGAGTGTTTTGTGGACCAGATGAAAAATACATTGTTATGGAGTTTCCTTCGGTCTCCCACCCCTCTCAGGAAACAAAAATAAATACAATTTCTAGAATATCACTGTCTCTATGAATTTTTTTAAAAGACATCACATAATTATTTTTATTGTTTAGCTTAAAACAATTTCTTCACATTGGTCTCTTCTGTTTTTCATATAATGTAGAAGTTGCAGTTAAGTCAGGAGACCTGTGTTCAAATTCTGGCTCCAACCCTTAGGTATATATGACTTGGGCAAATTACTAACCCTTCTCCAAGATTTAAGTTTCTTATCTGTAAAATGAGGATAGCAGTATTTACACACCTCCCTCGCAGTTGTAAGAAGTACTTTATCAACCTTAAAGTTAAATAAAATTGTTATTAATTATATTTGGAATTGTGAATGCATTGTGAAAGTATTAAATTTCCCCAAGCCCCTGTAATTGTTTTCATTTTAAAAGATGAGTAAATCAAGGTATTTTGAGGATGATTGATTTGCCTAGTTTATATAAATTTTTAAGTTTCATATAGAACTTTTATATACTACTGTAATCACTATTGCTCTACTTCGGTGAAAGCAGAGCTTTCTAGGAAGCATAAGCATTCTCTTTATATTGAAAATGATTGTAGCTGTGACTTAAAACCTCTTTTGAGTCACTTTTTAATGTGTTTTGTCATTACCATGTTATAATTGGTTTGTTTTTTTTTTTCCTTAAAGTTATTCAGGCATTAGGTGAGCATCTTAAATTAAGACAGCAAGTTATTGCCACTGCTACAGTCTATTTCAAAAGGTTCTATGCCAGGTAGGACTATTTTTTTTTTTTTACTATGATGATAGAACTTTTTTTAATAGATTAATAAGTTTTTAAAATCATTTTTAGACACTAATATCTAATGCTGTTGAGCTTTAATATAAAATAATTTTACATTTCTGAAATAAGTCCCTTTTTCTCCCTAACATAGAGTCTGGTTAATTTTATAGCATATGTGCTTTTCTATGAATAATATATATCTCTGATTGACATTTTAGATATTCCTTGAAAAGTATAGATCCTGTATTAATGGCACCTACATGCGTATTTTTGGCATCCAAAGTAGAGGTATGAAGTATTTTAATTTTATGTTAGTAAGTCATTTGAAATATAACAAAATATTTTGAGTTTTGTAGCTTTTTGATTAGGTTTACTAATTTAGGGAGAAGCTATATGAAGTATGTACCTCCTCTTTACTTTATAGCCCTTTGACATAATTATTTAGTGAAAAAAAAAAGATGTTATTTACCAGGTCTTCAGAATTCACTAACATGCATGGAACTTTACTTCCAGCATGTGAAAGACCATAACTCTGTGCCATCTCATAGAGTATCACTTGAGGATTTTTATTGATAATTATTAAACAGCTTTTGTTACAACTTTTTTAAATGGCCATTTGTATTATTTTATTTTGGTAATTCAGTTAAAAATGGAGTCTTTTAGATTTAATCATAGAAGTCTTTCTTTATGGATGTATGTTCATATTACAGTGAGTATGATGGAAAAATTAACTTGGTCCTTTTTTCTATTCCTCCATGAGATAGTTTCTTGAAACATAGGACTACTATGTCCAGTTTCTGATACTTGTATAAGAACAGGCTTCTATGAATAAGAATGATCAGATCTTTCTGTTTTGACCTGTTCTTCTGGAGTCAGGTATACTGGCTGTTATATAAATTATCTAAGAAGTATACTATGTAGTCACTACGTGAATATTAGAGCTTCATGATTTTTACAATAGAGTGTGATGATTCCTTGTATAAATGATGAAGGTAGCATTGAGGTATTTAGGTTCTTGTTGAATCTGTCTTACATATCTAATTTTATTCTTAAATCCTTTAAAGAACATGACACTAATATAAAATGCAGTTTATATAGCATCAAAAAGAAATGGGAATCAAAATCTACCCAATGACATCTCCGGCAATAGAACTTGGGTTACCTTGAACAAGAAACTTCTCTATGTTTCATCTGTTCAGAGGAGATAATAATTGTAAAATTATTTGAGATTGAATTTATAAAATACTCTTTAAAGTCACTCAAGTATCATTATTAAATAATACTTAAGTTATTTGATCCCGTTTCAATTAAAGACATATTTGATATTTATTTCAACCAAGAAAAATAAAAATTGTTATGTTTTCACATAAATTGAGGTAATTAGCCTTACTGTTTGTTAAAACATTGCAGTTATATGTAAAAGAGCATGGTTTTCATCCTAATTTGTGTGTTTAGCCAGTATTAAGCATTGTATAGTTTTCCTTTGTATTATATTTAACTCACCATACAGTGAGTACAGATAATGAATATCATCTGAAGGTTCATGATAACCACTTCAAAGCTCAAAATAGTAAAAAAATAAATAAGAACAGTATATCTCCGTCTGGTAGGAAAATGAAAAAATAGTCTGTCAGACCACTGAAATACTCACGTACTGATCACTTTGACTGCATTCATGGTCTCCTTAACTCCTTTTTTTTTTCCTTAAAGGAATTTGGAGTAGTTTCAAATACAAGGTTGATTTCTGCTGCTACTTCTGTATGTAAGTACAAAAAAAATCTGCCAAGAAGCTACTTCTCAAGAAAGACTTAGAGGATCTAATCATTCTTCATTTTATGGGGCACTGTCACACTTTAAGGTTTGGAGATAATGATGAGTTACTGTAAGTCTTATGCATTTACAAAGAAGTATTTTTGTTTTTAGCCATTGATAAATTTTAAAAATTTAATGGGTTTGTTTTTGCTTTGTAACGTTTCTTAGTGTCATCTCAGAGATAAAATACTTTGGGAAGAATTGGACAGGATAAAAAATGAGTCAAAATTTTAGGTCCAGCAAAAATCAATTCAAAGAAACTATACATTTAGTTTAAGAGAAAACATAGTTCATAAATCTGATTTAACTGAAATGCATTTTATTACCTCCTAATGTCTAATCAGCTTGCCTTTTTATTTAAGGATATGATATACTATTTTTATTTACTAATTATTTAGCCTATGGCCTTTTGGTCAGCTGTCAAACTGTCTCTTGGCTCTCTGCTCTCTATATGGGAGAAATGGAAAGGATCTTTTTTTTTTTTTTTGAAGCCCCACTAGTCAGACTAACTAATATCGATATTTCTTTACCTTCAAAATCTGTTTAAGAAGAAATTTTGTTTGATTCAACCTCCAAAAAATATTACCCTCAGTGATATTAATAGAGGTAATAGTAACCATCTTAATGGAAGTAATGGACCCTCTTTCCTCTGCCTTGGTCAGACCATATCTGTTATCGTATCCTGGGCACAAAAAGAACAATGATATGGAGTTTGTCCTGAGGAAGGCAACCAGGTTGCCTGTTTACTAAGACTGTTTACTAAGTCATCTGAGAATTATTTCAAGAAACTGGTGGTGTTTAGCCTGAAGAAGGTTTAAGAGGTAATTTATTACACCTACTTCTCAGGGTTGCTGTAAGAATCAAATGAGATATTTGTAAAGCATGTAGCACAGTGCCTGACACAGGGTAGGTACTGCATAAATGGTAGCTGTTTTTATATGTGTGTGTGTGTGTGTATACACATATATATACATACATATGTATATGTTATCAGATACTGTAGAAGAAAGCTTAGGTTTATTCTGCTTGTCTCTGAATTGCAGAACTAGGGCCAGTGAATGGAAGTTGAGACTGATTTTGATTTCATCATTAGGTAGATGATTAGCTACATAGTTGAGCAGCAGAATTTTGAGATGTCAGACAATTGCTTGGCTCTTCAATATCTGTTTTGTATGTTACCAAAGCATAGAATGATCATCTGGAAAAATCCTATTTTAAAAATATTAATGTAGAGCAATTTGGCTATGAAATCAGTAATGTTTATATTTTTAGTACCAAATACTAAAGTTATAAAATTTTTGAGTAGCATTATTGAAGAAGATTGGGAGTTTTCATAAAGAGACAGATTTACAAGGAGAAATACTACTTTTACTTTAATAATACTGCCTTATTATTTTGAATATTATATCAACCATTAAAATTTAATGGCAAAATGATTAAGTGTGCATTTCCCAGTCTCATTTCCCATACCCATACAAGAGGGCCAGAATCTCTAATGTTGGGTAATTTTGCCTAAAAGAAACATTCAGTGATTGATATTCAATGATTGATAACCAGTAGAAATGTTATAGTTATCAGTAAATATAAAAATTCAGAGTATTTTCATTCATTGTGATAAGTCATTGACTACTCAAGTTTTAGAATTTTAGAGCTCAAAGATCATCTGGTTTGATTCTGATGTCTCACAAATGAAAGAACTGTGACCCAGAGAGTTAAGCCATTTGCCTAAGGTCCATTACAATAATTATATGAAATATTCTTAATTTACCATGAATTTCAAGCAGAATGTTACATGTAAAATGTTACTGTAAAAGTTGCTATGGTAATCCATAAAGGGAATACCATAAATTTGAAGAAAATTATCATTTGAAGCCTTAATTCTTTGAATTTCACAAATTCTGTGTTTATAAATTTGCATGATATAGAAATTGAATTTAATTCTCTTCCCAGGCACAGATAGACTGGACCATTTAGCTCTTTTTGCTCTGAAATGCCTCTCCACATTCCAGTGTCTTAAAGAACTTTTGGTTCAATTTTTATTTAATGCTATCCCAGTTTAAGTTGGTGTTTGTTTGTTTTCTGCAGTAAAAACTAGATTTTCATATGCCTTTCCAAAGGAATTCCCTTATAGGATGAACCATGTAAGTATACCACGTATCAGAATCATATTGAAACCACTAGTATTGGAATAATTTTATCTTTCTCATAGAAAGAACAATTCTAAAAAATGTAAAACTAGAAATTAAAACTATAGAAGTCTAAGTTGAAGTTGTAGAGTTTCTACCATATAAAAAATTTCATAATAGTTAGCCCTGAGAATACTTATGTAATTTTTTTCTCATATTCATTGTCTTCATACAGTGGATTACTGTGAATTTATTTTTCTAGCCATCATTTTAGCTCTTAAGCAAGCATCGTGCATTCTTTGTTGGCTTCACCTGCTATATGCCTCTAACATGGCATAGATCTGACCCTAAATTTTCCAAAGTTATGTAATTAGAGCATAAGCTCTTGCAGGTCCTGCCAAACTTGAAAAGTTTTGAGTACACACCTATCAATGAAGTGTGTATCTGTTACCACAAACAAGTCTAGCTAAATTTGAAGATACATATCACCAGAAAACTAGTGGCCATCAGGTGATGGATTTTTTTGGCTACAGCAACTCATAAAGATTGTCTTCCCTGGATGTGTAAAGGTCTGTGATTTGCATTAGTGGAGAAAATATCTATACTAATGAAATGATGGATGTTTGGGGGTTGTTATTATCTAGTTTCTTTTCATTTCATTTTTAGTATTTCCTTTTATAATTTTAGAGTGTAACATTTGAAACATTGCTAATTGTTCATTCATAATAATGAGTTAGCCTAAGGACTGTAGCATTTCAAGATACCTTGAGCATACAGGTTATTGGGAATATTTGAAGTCCTGCACATAACATTTTTAAAATATAAAACAAAAAAGACAGGCATATTGCAGTCTAAGAAAGCATTTCATGAAGAATGAAATACTTTCTCAGAATAATCAGACAGGTCATATTAAAGTAATATTTTATTTCTTCTCATTTTCTTTCAGTATCATGCGATAAAATACAATATTTCCATATGCTGTTACTAAAAATGAAGTAAACATGTTATATCTAATTTGTGATCTTGTGAAAATTTGATAAAATCCTATTTTTTTAAACAGATATTAGAATGTGAATTCTACCTTTTAGAACTAATGGTAAGTGTTTATATCTTTCCCCTAGTAACAAAAGAATTAAAAGTTAAGTTTTAAAACTAAAGTGATAGGGAACCTGAATTTTAAGAGAGAACATTCAGGTGGCTCTTTATAAAGCCCCCAAATGATTTGTGGTAGCAAAAGTAGTTATGAGTGACCTGGAAGCACTGCAATCCACAACATCTCTGGAGACTGCAAAATGCTTTTCATTTGTATTTTTTAGATGAACTAGGAAAAAATTTTCTGCTATTATCATTGACAGTAAAAGAATGAAAAGCATACCAGTGAAGACATTAAACCACTGAAATTATTTGCCCAATTTTGAGTATGTGTGGTGTCATTTAAAGATAGATTATGTCTTGGAAGAATTCTGTTCCTCCAGTTGGGAATTATGACTTAATAGGCTAATAAGAGGTTTTAGTGTGTTGCAGATGTGACACTTTGAGTCTCTAAGGGAATGGATGCTGACTGGCTGCCAACCGATTTACCAAGGTATATCCCAGAGAGAGTACTGCCTTCACTATTAAAGCAGAGCTTAGGGCTGCCATACTCTTTATTTTTAGACTAAAAGGGAAGCAAACATGACTTAGAGAAATCCCAAATCCATTTTTTTAAATTTAGGATTCAAGTGGGTTTTAGTATGTTTCTCTGTTGTAATAAATCTGACTATACATACACATATTTTTCAAACTGTTTCTAGGATTGTTGCTTGATAGTGTATCATCCTTATAGACCTTTGCTCCAGTATGTGCAGGACATGGGCCAAGAAGACATGTTGCTTCCCCTTGCATGGTAATTAGAACAGAAGTTATCAATAGTGTAACATATGATTAGATAGGAAGATTAACAACCTATATGAAGATTTTGTTTTGTTTTTGACAGAGCTAGCAAAATGTTCTTCTGTAGGTGACATTCCTAAATACTTATTTAATTACAATATTGTAGCTGTTGAGTTGAACTTGACTAGTATTTAAATAGTACATGTGCTAAAAGGAGTAATTTTAATTATCTGATATTAATGTTAATTGTTCTTATTAAATATATAACTACCTTTTCAACACTATAAAATATCAGAACATTTTTAGAGTTATATCCCAAACATATTTAAGTATACTATGTGATAATTATTTGTAAGTATCCCTATTTGATTTCTTTGTTTTTAAAAATTGAAAAACTACACATATGTGTACATACACATACATATATAGTGTATTTTTAAAAATTCTATCTTTTTTGTTGTTGTTTAAAAGAAAGCTTTTACTTGGACCTAAATTTAGTCATTAAAAATAACATTGAAATGACTTTGTTTACTTATCTCCATAACTCCAATGTCCATCTTATGTCTGAAGCTTCATTTAGACAAGATACTTAGTTTTGTAAAGGAAGATAAAGTGAAGTCCTCCCTGAAAGGAAATATACAAGTCAAATGTTGTTTTCTCTTTTCAGTAATAATTGTTTTTGTTTTTATTTGTATAGGAGGATAGTCAATGATACCTACAGAACGGATCTTTGCCTGCTGTATCCTCCTTTCATGATAGCTTTAGGTATGTAAGAGTAGATATAAGTTTATTGCTTTATTTTGTGTTGAACTCATTTATATTATGTGACAATTTCACATATTAGAATATAACTCATTCATCTTTGTTCAGTTCCTTGTGATTACTCACTCGTACTTACTTTTAATGTTCCTCTTTATTCCCGTGTTTGTATTTCAGAGTTTCCACTCACTCTACTGTTTCATCAGGAATGCTTGAAAGACTTCTATGTCATATAAGATCATTTTTTTCTGCTGTAGGATTATACTTTTATTTTTTTGTCTGTTTGCAAAAAACTTTTTTAGACCTAGAACCTTTGGGTTTTGACTGTGGCATTCCTGGAAGTTTCCCTTCATTTGGGAGATTGTTTCAGAAGGTGATCTGTAAGGTCTGTTTACAATTTGCCCTCTGATTCTAAGATGTTTGGACAGTTTTCTTTCAAGATTTTTTTAAATGTGGTGGCTTTTTTTTTCTTTTTTCTTTCTTTTTTTTTTTTTGGTCATGACTTTCAGGAAGTCCTGTTATTAAATTATCTCTCTATAACAAGTAAGCACCCAACATGCACACGGGGGCCTGCTTATCATAGGTTCTTAGATCTGCATTCATAAAACAAAAGGCAACTTTTGAGAGGTTAACAATCACTTTAATCAAACACATGTATCATTCCTTTAATCAAGCACATTTATCATTCACCTAGTTCAGGGGAGTCAGCACTCTGAACTTCAAAGAAAATACAGAGAAATCAAAAAGTCAACAGACATGGCTTCCTCTGCCTGACAACTGTCTGACCGTAGTTGCCAGAGGAAAGCACTGACATCTGGGTTTTTGGGGGGAAGGGGAGGAGGCGGCTCCTTAAAGCAGCCTTCCAGAGTCCTCCTCAGGCACTCAAACCTTCTTCCAAAAACTAAGCCCCAAAGTAAAACCTCATCCTCAGAGTATTTATACACTTTTTAGAGCCAGAGGGCATAACCCTCTGACCCAGTGCCTCTATAGAAAAAAACAGAAGGTACTTGGGACCCTACTACAAAACAACTCCCCTAATCAAGCTTCCCACAATGGGTGGGAAGGATCTTTAATCACACTATTTACTCAGAGGCACTTTAAGTAAAAAACAGCAAAAGATCCTAATTCGATTGCCATCACACTCTCCTTGATCTGTTTTGTAGACAAGTTTTTATTTTCTTGTTTCTATTTATTTTATTTTAATATTTCTTGTCTCATGGAATCATGAAGATTCTTTTATCATTCCTTCTAGGAATTGTGGTTGATCTTGGGGCTAAACTGTGCTTTTCTTCAAGGCCTTACTCATAGGTGTTTGGGAGTTAATCTACTCTTCTGAGTTTGGGTCTTGGGCATTTCTGGCATCATAATAGTTCTTTTTCTTTATTTTTTTCCTGTTAACCTGCTCTGGTCAGCCCCGTATTGCAGGTTTAGTGGGAGATTTGGGAGCTGAATCTGTGATCCTGTCTCCTCTGAGAGATTTTGTGCTGCCTGCCTGGGCCTGAAGTTGAGTCGAAGATCAGCTGTGACCAACCCCACACTTCAGGCCTAGCGTAGAGATCTGGGTACTGAGTCCATGATCTGACCCCCTGCAGTTCAATAGTTCCTGCCTGTTCACTTGCTTGTTGGTTGAATTGTGATCTTAGGCTGCTTAGAGGACCCACTTTAATTTCTCCTTTGATTTTTAATCACTAAACAGTTTGGTATTCTTAGATTGTTGCGGAGTATTTGTGGAGGGAATTGGGCTATATTGCTTCCTCTTAGTTTGTCATCTTGGACCCTCTTTCTTTTACTAAGCCATCACTCTATCTCCCTCTCTCCCATCTCACCCTCCCCCAAAATGGGGAGGTTACAAAAATGTAACACTTGTTACAAAACAGATTCTCACATTGACCAAATATGTATGCTTTATTCTGCATCTTGAGTTCATTAAGTCTTCAGAGAGTGGGCATTTTGCTTCATCATCAGTCCTCTTAAATCATAGTTAGTTGTTGCATTGATCAGAGTTCTTTCTAAATTGTTTCTTTACAATGTTGTGATTATGTAAACTTTTCTCCTTATTCTGCCCACTTCACTCTGTATCATTTCGTACAAGTCTGATCTATGTTTCTCTGCAACTGCTTCTTCGTTTCATAGAATGTAATAAAATTCAGTTACACAGCTTGTTTAGTAATTTCTCAATTGATACATCTCCTTATTAGTTCCTTGCTGTAACAAAAAAAGTTGCTATAAATTTGTTTGTGTATATTAGTCCTTTTCTTAAAAGTCTTTGGTCTCTTTGGGAAAATATAAATAAGCCTAGTAGTATCACTGGTATACACTAGTAGTAGTAACTATGAGGCAAAATTCCAAATTGGTTTTCAGGGTGGAGGAACTATTTCACAACTTGAAGAATAATGCATTAGTGTGTCAATTTTCCCTCCAACAATTGTTTGAGTATTTTTATCCATTAAGTTTTAAACGTTTGATGAAAGTTGATGCCCTTCATAGGACAAACCAAATTTGTTTCAAGGTCACATTGTTCCACCACTCCCCAAATTTGACCTGAGGAATATCTTCCTATTCCCAACCCTCTTAACCTTTCTTCACTTTCCTTTGTTCATTTGTACATTTAACAGTGAATGAATCACTTTGTTATTTAGGTCTCTGTCTCCCTTGACTAAGACCTCTAGAGGTAGTTAGTGGTGCAGTGAATAGAGTCTTGGGTGTTGAGTCTTTCTTGACCTAAGTTTGGATCCAGCCTCAAGTTACTAGCTGTGTGATAATGGACAAGTCACTTAATCTCTGTTTGCCTTAGTTTTCTCATCTGTAAACAGGGATAATAATAGTACCTATCTCTCCAGGTTGTTATGAAGATCAAATATGAGGTATTTGTTTAAAAAAAAAACAAAACACTTAACATAGTACCTGGCACATAGCAGACACTATTTAAAAGATTATTCCCTTCCCTTTTACTCTTGGCAGGCATTGGGACTTCTCCAGATCAGGGATTTGTCCTTAAGGTGCTAAGATGAGATCAGAATATCAAGATTTAGCCATAACTGTAACCAGCCCTAGACAAAATTATGAAGTTAGTAAAGTTTGTCTTTGAGCCCCCCCAAATAAATTTTTATTTGTTACAACACTAAACTCTATGCACATATGTTTAGTATTTGTTATGTGATGCTTATGTAGAAAGGGTGTTTGTTTGTTTTGCTTTTTACTGTTTCTTTCAGTTTAGAAGAAACTTAAAAGAACATTTTTGTTGATTAATGTTTCTAAAACAGTTTGCAAGATTATTTTTCTGCCTACTAAATTAGGCCATTCCATTAGGCAAGTCAGCCTCTGAGTACAATAGCAACTGACTGTGGTCTGTACTACATTGCTGTGGGGTAGCTAGGTACTCTTGTATTCCATTTCATTCTTCAGTCTTCCTCTGTGACAAAGACGTCATGGGTAGTACAGAGGAGCAAGACTTTGGCCTTTGCCTACTCCCTTAGGTTGACTCAATAATCTGTATTGTAATGATAGCTATATTAGACCAAATTTATGGAATAATTAATATGTCTGTTTAGAAGGGGAGATAGGACTCATATATATGTTAATTTATTTTTGAGTGATATTATTAGAAAGTATAAGTGAAAGTAACTTCATCTGTATTTGTAAGACCAGGTATTTTTGTATGTGCATTTTTTTTTTAATCTTTTTTTCCCTCTCTCTTCCAGCTTGCCTACATGTAGCCTGTGTTGTACAACAGAAGGATGCTCGACAGTGGTTTGCAGAGCTTTCTGTTGATATGGAGAAGGTATTCTTTAGTGTTCACTCCCCTGTTTGCCAACTTGAACTTTTTAAGATTAACATTTTATTTACTTAGCATTTATCTTTTTGAAACAACTTTGGTAAGACGATTACTAGTTAAAACCTTTAAGAAACAGAAATTAAGCACACACCAAAAAATTATTGTTAATTCTTTAATGTAATAAATTGCCCTTTTTGATTTAAGACTAAATATCGTGGGGTACCAAGTATTTCTGGTTGGAGACTATTTTGCCTTGTATTTATTCACTCTCTGTGTCTGTGTCTCTATCAGTGTATGTATAAATACATACTTGTATTCTTGAATATTTTATCTTTGTGCATGAATGAATGAATATACTTCCCAGAAAGCTACTGTACTTAAATTGTGTCCTGTTTCCCTTTTAGACCTACTCTATTAGAACTAAAGAAATGAATTAGAGTCATTCAGGCAAGAATGACAAGTGTTATGAAGCTTCAGTTGAGAGTTATTAAGAGGTGAAGTCAGAGCCTGCTTGGTTATTTCTCTGTTTTCTGTTTAAGTGGTTGTAGACCCAAAGGACTAGAGTAAAAAAGTACAGTGCCTTTGCTGTTAGATTGAGTACTTAAATAGATGGAGTAGCAAGAAATAAATGCTATATTCTTGGAGGAAAGAGGGAGTAACTTGTCAACATGTGATTAAAAGAAACTTTCCAAATGTATTAAGATTTGGTGACCTTCATTCTAACATTTCATCTCAGAAGAGGCATATTGCATTTTTTAGTGTCTTCTGACAAATGCACAGGTTGTATGTTGTGTGTTCTCTTTACACAATAGAAATATATACTGTAGCTTCTGAATAAACTGTCTTGGATTTTTTTTCAGATTTTGGAAATAATCAGGGTTATTTTAAAATTGTATGAGCAGTGGAAGAATTTTGATGAAAGAAAAGAGATGGCAACTATCCTTAGCAAGATGCCTAAACCAAAACCACCTCCAAACAGGTATGTGGTGGAATTTAATTGCTGATTTCATTTTATATAATCTTTTATATACAATATTATAATTATGATAGATTATATTGAATAGTTGAGTTATTTGTTTTTAATTTTAAAAATTTCCCCTATACAAGTGACTGGGAAGAACTGCTTTTTAAAAAATCACTTGATTTCTATTTAGCAAATACATTAATAACTTAGTATCTTTAAATAAATTTCACTATAGACATGATATATCATTTTGGACTTAATGGGAACTTAAAGTCTAGGAGTTATTTTTTTTCTTTTTTTTAAAAATCAATTTAGTTTTAATTTTCAACATTCACTTCCACAAAATTTTGAATTTCAAATTTTCTCCCCCATCTCCTCCCTCCCCCCACTCCAGGACAGCATGTTTTCTGATTACCCTTTCTCTGCACTCCCTTCTATTACCCTCTCCCCGCCCCATCCCTTTCCTTTCTATTTTCCTGTAGGGCAAGATAGATTTCTATACCCCATTGCCTGTATATCTTATTTCCTAGCTGCATGTAAAAACAATTCTTTTTTTTTTAATTGAATTATTTGTTTTCAGTGTTCAACAATCACTTCCATATATCTTAGATTTTTTTTTCCACTTCCTCCTCCTCATTCCCCACTTCCTCCCTGAGATGGTGTACAATGTTATACAGGTTCTACACGTTCATTCCTATTAAATGCATGTTGCATAGAAGAATTAAAATGAATGGGAGAAACCATAATACAAAAGAAAATGGTCTGTTTCTATCTGTGATCCAATGTAAAAACAGTTCTTAATGTTCATCTTTAAAGCTTTGAGTTCCACATTCTCCTAGGAATTGATTTGATATAAATTTTAGAATTAAAGAATTTGTTAGTAGTCCTGTGATATATTGGATCTAAACTATCTACATGTCCTAGCCAAACTGGATTTCCCGTTCTTTTCATACACCTTCCAGTATCATGCCTATGCTCATTTTCCTATGCCTGGAATGCAGCTCTACCTATCTCTCTTACATGACTGAATTCCAGTTCAGCCTTTCAAGCCCAATTAAAAAATAACCTCCTTTGAGAAACTCTGTGAAATTTTGTGTCAGCTATGATCTCCACTTTGTATTTCACATAGCACTTTGCTTGCACCATTTTAATACACTTATGTATTATACTGTAATTATGTGTATGTACAGCATGTCCTCTACTGAGAATGTATATTACATGAAGTCAGCGACCATGCTTACTTAAACTTTGTGTCTACATTGCACAGTGCTGCCTAATATATCCTGCTGTGCTAGAAAAAACTTTAAAGACAAGGGCACCACTTTTTTTCACATCACTTAATGCATTTCTAAATTGGAGAAAATGATAGTCTTGAATGCATGTGACTGACAGTACATGTATTCCCTTATTCTTTGGGGCTATTCATAGCCCCAAATTGCTTGATATTTTTTTGAAGTGACAATAACCATTACTGGCATACCATTCTAAAAGTCCCACAGTTACAAAGAGCTTTTTAAAACCTAAACTCTTTCAGATATAATAGTAGAACAAGTCTTGGTTAAAAATAAATATAATCCCCCTTCTTTTGAAACATGATATGACCAATTTAGTTTTGCCAACAACATTGTTCCTCCTTAAGAATATCCCTTGCTATCTAGTAAATCCAAGTGATTTATCTGAAACTGAGGACAGACTACCTCTCTACAACTGTGAAAGTTTGACAGCCTATAATTTAGAACATGTCACCTTCGAGGCACAGATCATAACCCCCACCTATGGGTATGTCAGGGAATGACTAAGGTGATGATCCTACAGAAGATGAATTGGCTAAATGTGTTTGAAATACTTCTGGCTTTCACCCAAATAAAATCATTCAGATTCAATAAAACATTGTCACTCCTTACAAACAGCTTGGAGTACCATCATAATGGTGTTGTTAGGTCAATTGGTGTAGTCCTAGGAAAAAAGACTGTTTAATTAAGGAGCCAATACAGCCAGGTAAGGTCAAGCAGCAGAAAAAAAGTAAAGAAACTACATTTACTTTGTGTCAGTTAACCAGAAACCAATTAAATGATATCTTGTCCACATTATGCAACAGTTTTGCAAATCCTTCCTGATAATCTTAATTATGAATGTTAAAATTTTTTAGGAAGAGTTACAGGGAGCTGTCCAAAAAAGATGTCATCAAACAGCTAATGGTTAGGTTTATTAATTACAAAAATTATTTGATATTCTACTAACAATAGGGCATTTTAAGCATCAGGATGGTGATGAGCAAGGCAAGGCAGGCAGTAACCCTTCTACCACAGTTACTGATATTTGCAATGTTTTTATTTTGAGTAATTTTTAATTAAAATTTATAAAAATTTTACCTCATTATTAAATATCATTTGATTATGTCTCTAAACCAATACATTTGTCTATAGAAACTCCTGTTTTGTTTTTTATAATGTTGATTTGTGGGAATATGATTTCATAGACAGAGATGAACTTTAAAGAAAACTTTTTCTGGGACAGATCTATTCCATATTTGATGGACACCTAACTTGATGAAACCAAAAGTTAATTTTCATTTCTTGATCTGATCATAATTTGTCTTATAGATAAAAACTTGAGACCAAAAATTGGCTGCCTGAATTTTTAAATAATTCTGCATAAAATTGTCTTGTTAGGGGTATAGCAACAATAGCTTTTTTTTTTTTTTTAACAGATTTATCAAGCTGTCTTACTTTTAATTTTTTAAAATCTGTTTCTCTCTGCTTGAACAGTGAAGGAGAACAGGGTCCAAATGGAAGTCAGAATTCTAGCTACAGCCAGTCTTAAAACATTCCGAGGACCTTCAGAGTGGACTTTTTGGAATAAGACAATGTGTTTTTGCTGTGCTAAAAAAATGAACGGGTTTCGATATTGTCTTCAGTGGAACACAAATGAGAATGGCTTGTTTCTGTCAAGCGTTTTGGGAACTGTTTTTATTTTTGCAAAATAGTTGAAATAGCTTTCTTTTTAAGTTTTTCGTTCACTTTGGCTCTAGAAAAAATTAAGACCCTTTTGAATTGCAGATGTTTCTGTAAATTAAAGTACAAACAGGTAGCTACAAATAGATACTTCAAATTGAATAGCTGTTTCAAGAGGGTATCCTTGTTTGCATTTAGATTAAAATTACAGTTATTAATTTGGGATTAAGGGAGGGAAAGCTTAAAGTAACCAGGAAACCTGGTGCATAATTTAAGAATCTTTTTAGTCTTCGAAAGAAGGTTGTGCATCAACTATTCAATACCTGAGAATTTTCTTCTTAAATTATTAAGAACAATTCTTAAAGAATGAAATCCATGAAATCCTCATATTGCTAGTTTCATTGACATTTTCAGGGGGAAATAAATTTAAGTACCTATACATGTAAGACACACTTTATTCAGTAGTTTCTTGCCATGGGAAATAGTTACCCAGCTTTGCAGAAAGGTGCAATATGTACAGTGTACTTTAACAGTTTTTAATGTTATATGATTTCCTTAACCGTTTTGAATGCTGGGAAAACTTCTTTAAAATCTATTTGTAAATTATTTGCAAGTAATAATTTAATCAGGTGTTTTGAAAGTGAAACAATAGTTGAGAAAACCCACCATAATCTGGATGAAATTTATAAAAGTTCATTTTATCTTTATATGGGAAGTTAATTCATTTTTATCTAAAAAGGCATCTACTTTTAGGTTTTGTTTTTTGTTTTTCACTAAAGATTTAAATTACTTACAACAGGTTTTCCTGAGCCAGGAACACAATCAGGTTTCAAGCCAGTTTGATACTGGCCATTGTTAATTCTAAGCTAAGTGTGAGACTTCAGAGAAAGTGTTGTCAGTAAGACTGCTGACTATTGAACTCAATAATTTTCTTCAGACTTGAAGGAGGGTGGTACATAGGACATTAATGTACAACTTAAGGATTTTAACATTTTATAAAGTTTATGGTCAATGGATTATAAAATTAAATGTTGACTTCCTAGTATAAATTTGCAACAATAAAAGCAAGTTCTTCAGCTGCTGTGTGTTGAATTTTATATATTCTTTGTAGATCTGCCTATGTTCCTTCCTTTTAGATTCATTTAAATTATTGTTGCTTAGTTATCATAGCATGACAGGCCCTACTATCCTCCACTATCTCTTGAAGTCTGTCCAAGTTTGTATTTGTTGTTTCCATAACAATATCAATCCATCTCATCTCCTTCTGTCCCCTTTTCCCAACAGTGGGGTCTTTGCCAATGAGTCCTGTATTCTCATTATGTGGCTAACGTATTTACATTTTATTAATAATTATTAAATTATGGTCTCATTAATAGAATAGGAAAGAGAGAACTTCATTCTACCTTAGTAAAAGCAATAAGCTCCCAGAAGAAAAAAGACCCACCAGCAAATTTACAAGCAAATTCTATTAAACATTTAAAGAACAATTGCAGTCCTAAATTGTTTGAAAAAATAGGAGATAAAAGGGTCCTACCAAATTCCTTCTGTTATACAAATACGGTCTTGATACCTTAAACTACAGAGAAAGAAAATTATAAACCAATATTCCTAATGAATATTGATACAAAGATTTAAAATAAAATGTTGGCAGGATTATAACATCACAAAGATTAAACTATGACCAGGCTGAATTTAAACATTGAGTTGATTCATTATTAGACAAACTATAAACATAATTGACCATACTAACAAAAATGATGTTATCACTGATGAGGAAAAATCTTTTGACAAAGTAGTACACCCAGTCCTGTTGAAAACATTAGAAAGCAAAAGAAAGCATCATCTCTCAAGGTGTTAAGTATTATCTATTTAAAACAGCTGGCATTATCTGTAATGGGGATAAAGTGGAGACCTTTCGAGTAAGATAAAGGGTAAAGCAAGAATGTACATTATCACCATCATTATTCAATATAATGCGAGAAATGCTAGCTATAGTAGTAAGATAAATTGAGGGAATAAATATAAGCAAAGGAAACCACTTTTTGCAGATAATAGTTTACTTAGAGAAATCTAGGGAGTCAACTAAGAAAAAACAAGCAAGGTTGCAAGATATCATCAGTTTGTGTTACCAAAAAAATCTAGCAGGTAGTGGTAGAAGTTCCATTTAACGTAGCTTTAGAGAGTACAAAATGATTGGGAGTCTACTTGATAAGACGCACAAATTACATAAATTACAATACATATCTAAATAATTGGAAAGATACTAATTGCTCATGAACAGGCCAAACCAATATGATAATACTACCTGAGTGCACAATATGCAGAAGCAAACAAGCACAGTAGTCTAGAATGTGATAACTAAAGATCCCAGCTATTGGGGCAAGAACTTACTATTCAACAAAACCTCAGGATATTTGGAAAACAGTCTGGCAGAAACTTGGCAGCATCTCACATATATGAAGACATTCTAAATGGGATATGTCTTTGACATTGAAGAGTGACATCACAAACAATTTGGAGGAGCATGAAGAAAATTACCTGTGAGATCAATGGATAGGGGGTGATTTTATGACCAAACAAAAGAGATTGATAGGAGGTAAAATAGGCAATTTTAGTTACATAAAGTTTTAAAGTTGGTGTGCAAGTAAAATAATTCAACTAAATTAGAAGAGAAGCAGGAAATGGGGGCAAGGGAAATTTTGCACCAAGTTCCTCTGATTAAGGTCATTTCTAAGATACGTAGGGAACAGATTCAGATCTATAAGGATAAGAGCTATTCCCCAATTGATAAATGGTTAAAGAATATGAATAGGCAGTTTTCAGAGGAAGAAATCCAATCTATCAGTAACCATATTTTTTTAAATATTCTAAATGACTAATTAGAGAAATGCAAATTAACTCTGAAATGTACTACCTCACTCTCCTCAGACTGACAAAGTTGACAAAAAAGAAATTGACAAATGCAAGAGAACTAGAAATACGTTCATTAATGCACTATTGGTGGAACTGGTCCAGCCATTCCAGAAAGCAATTTGGAACTGTGCCCCAAAAGCAATTAAATTGCACATACCCTTTAACTCGGCAATATTGTTACTAGTTCTGTAGTCTAAAGAGATCGAAGAAGAAAAGGATGCATGTACAAAAATATTTATAGTATTAATATTTTTGTGATGGTAATAAAAAATGGAAACAAAGTTACCATTAATTGGGGAGTGACTGAACAAGTTAAGGTATATGAAAAAGATACAATCCTACTGTGCTGTAAGAAACAAAAACGGGGGAGGGGTGTTTCAGAGAAACAAAAGAACTGATACAAAATTAAGTGAGCAGAATGAAAAGAACAATTTCAACTGCACAAAAGGTATTATAAGGACAGCAACTTTGAAAGACTTGGAGATTCTGATCAAGATAATGATCAACCACAATTCCAGATAACTCATGATAAGGTATGCTAGCCATCTCCAGATAGAGGTGATGGACTCAATATAGATTGAGGCTCTTTTTCCCCTCTGGGGGGAGGGGGTGGGCATTGTCAGTGCAGGAATTTATTTTGCTTGACTATACATGTTTGTAACATTTCATTTTTAGTTTTCTTGGGTGGGGGGCATGAACAGGAGGGGATAGTTGGGAGGGAAAGAATTTGGACTTGAAAATAAAATTGAATTAAAAATTTTTTAAATCACATTACTGTCAATACCAAGATGATAGTTATTTCAGATAGCTTTTTAATCTTCATTTCCTTGGTAAGGGAACTTAAGGCAGTTTTTTAAAAAAGCCTCAAAGGAAGGCAATAGGCATATTAGACTTGTAGGACTGGTAGCTGGGACTCTAGCCATACATATTTGAAGGCTTGTCATGTGGAAGGATTGGACTTACTTTAGCTCCATACAGCAATACTCTGACTAGTCTCAGAACCTGGGAGAGGGAGGAGTGGTGAGGGGTTAAGTACTGGTGGGGGGAGGAAAGATAAGTGAAGCAGATTTTGACAGTATAAGGAATAATATCCTAATAAATAGGGGCCATCGAAAGATGAGTTAACCAGTCTTGGGAAATCAAGAGCTCTATCACTGGAAATTCTGAATGAATACTTATCAAGAATATTGTATGTGGAATTCATGCTACCAGTAGGAACTGGACTAGCTGATCTCTAAAATCCCTTTCAAATTGTGAAATACTATGATTCCATGAACTTTGTCTCTGATGTTTAAGTAAAAACAATTCAGTATATTGATGTATGATAAAGTAGTCACGATACAGTAGTGCAAATGTGCTTAGATATTGTTAAGCACAAATTTCCATATATATAATGTCTTTTTAACAGTCATGTATTTACACCAGAAACTTTTCAGCAGACAAAAGTCTAATAAAACTCCAACTTATTATTTATCAAATACTCTTTTTACTCACATACAAAAGAATAGGACGCTAAATTTCTTTTTTTCTGTTCATTCAACAAAGATCAAGAGCTGTGTTCAAGGCATTATGCTAAGTGCTAAGCATACAAAACCAAAATATTTTTCTGTCCTCAAGGAACTTTTATTTTATTTGGGGGAAACTAGACATATGTAAGTACATACAAAGTTTGAAAATAATATAGAGAGGCAGCAATACTTCTAATAGTGGGGGTGGTAGACAATTCAAATTTGAGGAAAGTTTGGGACTTCAAAACTAGAGGAGGGGATGCATTCCAGGGATGGGAGGCAGCAAAAAGAAAGAATGTTGTGTATAGGCAGCACCAATTGTGTGGAGAGTAGCAAGCAGTAAGCCTGGAAAGAGCCTGGAGTCAGGTTGTGAAAGAAAGGCTAAGCTTTTATTTATCCTAAAGAAATAGGAGACTTGGGAGTTTCTGGAGCAGGGAAGTGATATGACCACACCTGATATCAGCTTGGTGACTGAAGAGAGACTGGAGGCAGAGAGACCAGTTAAGAAACTATCACAGTAGTCTAGGCCAGAAGGATTAGAGGCCTAACAAGGGCTATTGTAGTGGGAATAGGAGAGTTCAAATGTGGCAGGTGGAACCAACATAATCTGGCAACTGGATTAGGTTTGAGGGCAAGTTGAGTGAAGAATTGAAAAGACTGCATGTTCTCAAACCTTGGTCACTGGTAGAATGGTACCCTTGACAGAAATATTGGAATTAGGAAGAAGGGTTGGTCTGTTTTAAACAGAAGCTGCTAGTAGAATATCCTCTTGTAAAAGTCCAAAAGATAATTAAGGAAGATAATTTTTCATTTATCTTTATGAATCTCACAAATCTGCTGGTCTTGCCTCTTATCTAGTCTCTGTGGTGCTGTCAATTTTCTATGTACAGACGAATTATTGACAGGATTACATTTCTTCAGTTAAAGAAGTCTCACTAAAGATAAGAATTAAAAAACCATAATAAATAGTAAATAGTATGAAATATGAAGTGTAAAATTGCTGAGGCTAAAATTGCTTTACTAAAGGCACATATCTAGTTTTGAACCAATCAAATGCAAAAAATAAGATACTAAGAAATGAAAAAATGTAATTACTTTTCCCCCTAGATTTGATTATATCCAATCTATTGCAACAAGTCCCTTTCAGCTTTATGTCATAGGGATGTAAGAAATCAAAATAAGGTTAGTTTCTTATAGTGGGAAAATTTTGTAAGGAATAAATATCAATCATGACCATACTCATTATTTTCTGGCTGAATCTTCCTCTTCACCCCATTCCCTATTCTCCCATTTTATCAGTCTCAACTCTCATCTACATCACCATACCTCACCATCCCCCAGAGGAGCATTAAAACTTTAAGAATTCATCATCCAAAATTATTTTACCTCCATGATTTCCATTAGAGCTCTGACCCTGAAGTCAGGAGAACCTGAGTTCAAATCTGGCTTCAGACACTTACTATCTATGTAACCTTGGGCAAGTCACTTATCCCATTTGCCTCAATTTCCTCATCTATAAAGTGAACTGGAGAAGGAAATGGAGAACCACTATAGTATCGTTGCTAAGAAAGCCCCAGATGGGATCATGGAGAGTCAGACACAACTGAAAGGACTCAACAACAAACTTCATATCCATCTTCCTTCTAGGTGGCACACTGGATAGAGAGCACTCGGTCTGGAATCAGGAAAACATGAGTTCAAATGTGGCCTCAGACATTTACTGGTTGTATGACACTAGACAAGTCACCTAATCTCTTTATGACTCAGTTTCCTCAACTATAAAATGGGGATAATAATAGCACCTGCCTCTCAAAGTTGTTGTATAGATCAAAAGAAATATTTTTAAGGCACTTAACATGGTACCTAACAGATAGTAGGTGCTTAAGAAATGCCTGTTTTTTTTTCTTTCCTTCCTTTTTTTCTTTTCTTCCTTCCTTCTCCAGGTCCCTCATATTAGCTGTTCTTCATAACTGGAATGCATGTCATCCTCATTTCCATCACTTACAATGCTTCTTCTTTCAAGATTCAGATATTATCTCCTATGTAAAACCTTTCCTCAAACAACAAACCTATATTAAACTCATTTAGTATCAAACGTGGTGCTAAATACTGGGGGATAAAAAAAGCAAAAACAGCTTATCTTCTAATCAGGGAAACAGCATATATAAATTAGAGTAAGCAAGATAAAGAATAGATGGAAGGTAACCTTAGAGGGGATGACACTAGAACGTGAGAGACCAGGAAAACCTTCCATGAGGAGATAGCATAAGAATTCAGTCTTGGCCAGAGATTCAAAGAGTCAGAGGTTGAGAGGGGAAATGTGAGGAATAGCCAGTATACAGGCATGGGGTTTAAAGATGAAGAGTTGTGTTCAAAGAAAAGCAGAGACCAGTATGACTGGACCACAGAGTTCATAGAGGACAGTAGAATGAGAAAAGATTGGAAAAATAGGAGAGGCCAGGTTTTGAGGTTTTAAATGCCAAAGGACTTTCTTTTTATTTGACCCTGGAAGTAACAGGGAGCCATGGTCAGATCTACACTTTTAGGAAGATAATTTTGGTAGATGAATAAAATGAATTGGAAGGAGACTGGAGTAAGGGAGACCAAATATAAGCCTATTGCAAGAGATGAAGAAAGCCTGACCAAGGATTGTGGCTTTATGAGTCGATATATGGGGTCTTGTGCAAGAGATATCATGGAGAAAGAAACTGCATAATTTGGCAACTAACTGGATATGTAGGGTGAACAAAAGAGAGGAGTTGAGATTGACACTGAGAGTTTGAACTTGGGTGACTAGAAAGATGGTAGTGCCCTTGAGTATAACAGAAGTCAGGAAAGAGGAAATTTGGGGAGTGAGGGGAAGTATGCTGAGTTCTGTTTTGGATATAGTGAATTTAAGATCACAATGGGATATCCAACTCAAAATGCCAGGTAGACATTTAGTGATATGGAAGTGGAGCCCAGAAGAGACAGAAAGGCTGGATATATAAATCTGGAAATAGATATGGTGATTAAACACAAATTATAAGATCAAGTGAGAGTATAAAGAGATAAGAAAAAAGAGAATCAAACAGAGGCATGGAGGACTCTCACAGTGAGTGAGCATGACATGAATGAATATTTCACAAAGGAGACTTGAGGAGTGGTCAAGTAGGGAGGATGAGAACCAAAGGAAGGCAATCATGAAAACCTAGAGAGAGAAAGGAAGGTACTCCACATCAAAGGCTGCAAAAAGGTCCAGAAGGATGAGGGTTGAGAAGAGGTTATTAGACTTAGCAACTAAGAGATCATGGGTAATTTTTAATAGAACATGGTCGGTTGAATAATAAGGTCAGAAATCATATTGCAGAGGATTTAGAAGCAAGAGAGAAAAGAGAAAAAGTGGAGCCACCAATTACATATGTCTTTAAAAATTAAAATGTTTTTTTGATCACCAAAAGGCCTCCTCTCCCTCATCTGAGTGACTCTTCCTCAACTACCTCCCAATTGAGAATAAAAAACAAAACGTGTTATAAATATGTATAGTCAAAACAAATTTCTGCATTGGCATGTTCAAAAGAAAACAGCTATTAATATAGATATGTGCATAAATCTCATTCTGTACTCTAAGTCTTTCATTTCTATCAGGAGTTGGGTGGCATGATTCATCCGTAGTCCTCTGAAATCATGGTTGGTCATTATACTGATCAGAATTCTGAATTCTTTTAGAGTTGTTTACTTTTTGCCATATTTTTATCATTGTATAAGTTGTTCTCTTGATTCTGTCCATTTCATTGTGAAACATTTCATACAAGTCTTCCCAAGTTTCTCTGAAGTCATCTTCTTCATAATTTCTTACAGCAAAATAGTATTCCATAATATTTACATATCATAACTTGTTTAGCTATTCCCTTGGGGCAGCTAGGTGGTGCAGTGGATACAGCAGGAGTCAGGAGGACCTGAGTTCAAATCTCACCTCAGACACTTGGCACTCACTAGCTGTGTGACCTTGGACAAGTCACTTAACCCCAGTTGCCTCTTCCTGGGTCATCTCCAGTTATCCTGATGAGTATCTGGTCACTAGATTCAGATGGCTCTGGAGGAGAAGTGAGGCTAGTGACCTGCACAGCCCTCCCTCACTCAAAACAAAGTCAAGTGCAAGTCATGCCATCATTTCTCTGATGGCATGGTCTTCTTTGGCAGTGAAGGATAAACACACACACACACAGATATTCCCTAATTTATGGGCACCCCTTCAGATTCCCATTCTTTGCCACTTCATAGATCTTTAAGTATTCTCCCTCTAATTCCCTCTTTCTTCTTCTCCCTTTTCTGTCTAATTAAGCTCCCTTTATGACCTCTGGTGATGATAAGACTCAGATGGGATATATGCATTATCTCCTCATAGTAGAGTATAAGCTATTTATCCTTGTTTTGTCTCTCACAATTGTACATTTTTGTTTACATTTTTTGGTTTCTCTTTTCTACTGAGTTAGACCTTTGAAGTTTCTATGCCATTCTGACTTTTTCATCAAGCACGCTTGTTAAGTCCTTTATTTCATTAAAGATCCATTTTCTCCCCTGTAATAATAAAAATTCAGTTTTGAGGTGTAAGTTACTTGTCTGTAAGCCTATATCCTTTCTCCTTTGAAGTATTGTATTCCAAGCTCTCCAGTCTTTTAGAGTGGTGGCTGCTAAATATTTTGTGATCTTTTACATTGGTATTTGAAATACTGTTTTTTCTGGCTATAATATTGTTTTCTTTGACCAGGAAGCTCTGAATTCTGACTGTAATATTCCTGGAAGTTTTCATTCTGAATTTTCTTTCAGGTGACTGGTGGATTCTTTTAATTTCTACTTTGCTCTCTGATTCTAGGAGATCTAGGCAATTTTCTTTTATGATTTCTTAAAATACATTGCCTAAGCACTTGTTTTGGTGATGACTTTCAGGTAGTCCAATGATTTCTTTATGTTTTCTCCTCAATATGTTTTCCATGTCAAATGTTTTTCTATGAGATATCTTATACTGTCTTTTTTTTCAGTCTTTTGACTTTATTTTATATTTCTTGTTGTCTCATGGAGTCATTGACTTCTATATGTTCCATTCTAATTTTCAGGGAATTTGTTTCTTGGGTAAGTTTTTGTACTTCTTGTACCAAGTTTTCAATTCTCTTTCTAATTTTTTCTTCAATAGTTCTCATTTCTTTTCCAATTTTTGCTTTTAGCACTTCCATTTATAACCTCCTTCCCTTAAAAAAACACTTGCTTCATCTCTTTTCAAAATTCTAGTTGAATTTGTGGCCGCACTGTGTTTTTCTCTGAGGCTTTTCTTATAGATGTTTTGGAGTCATTATCTTCTTCTGGGTTTGTATCTTGAGTATCCTTGTTACATAACTTTATATGGTGGAATTTTTTTTGTTTCCTCATTCTTCAGTCTACTTCCTAACTTCAGAACTGATGTTAGAACTAGATTCTGTTAACTTCTGGAGGAAAGGTCTGGGCTAGTCCTGCTGTTTCTTTTTTGGGAGTATTAAGTGTTGTTTTATTCCAACATCTCAGGGACAGCTCTGGATGGAGACCCACAAGCTTTTGGTACTCCCAAAGTCATCTTATCCATGAAAAAATCTGATTGCTACCCCTCCTGTCCTGAGTTCTGCAAGTTCCTGGCCTGGTATAAGCAATAGTAAATTTCTACTAGATTAATCCCCTATCAGCCAGATGAAAATCTCTCCTGGCTCAGTGACAGAACTATAGGCTTGACTTTGGACTGGATTCTTCTATAGTCTTCAGACTGGGCTAGTAGCTAGAATTGAGACCCTTCTCTACTCCTGAGGTCTCAGCTACCCCTCTGCTGCTTGCTTCAGAACTTGCTCTTCTTAGTACACTGCCTATGGTCATCAACTGCTCCTTACCCTGGGTTAATGATCCCTTCCCCTGGATCTCTGACATGGTACTGGATAGCAGGTGACAAAGATGCCAGTTGGATGTAGTTTTTATTGCATTATGGTAAAAAAAAAAAAAAGATGCATTTAATATTTTTGCCTTTCTCCACTGGTTTGTGAGGTTTTATGCCCTAATACATGATAAGTTTTGGTGAACATTCCATGTACAGTTGAGAAATGGGTATATTTCTTCCTATTTCCATTCCATATTCTCCAGAGGTCTATCATATCTGACTTTTCTAAAATTCTATTCATTTCCTTAACTTCTTATTTTATAATTAAATTTATCTAGGTCTGAGAGGAATAAATTGGGGTTCCCCTTAGCATAGTTTTACTATCTATTTCTTCCTGTAACTTACTGAATTTTTCCTTCAAGAATTTAGGTGATATACCTTTTGGTGCATATTATGTTCAATATTTATATTACTTCACCATCTAGATACCTTTTAGCAAAATAGTTTCCCTGACCATCTCTTTAAACTAAGTCTACTTTTGCTTTTCCTTTGTCTGAGATCACGATTGCTAAGCTTGCCTTTTTTTACTTCAGCTGAAGCATAATAGATTCTGCACCATAATATTAACTCACTGTGTATCTTTCTGTTTCAAGTGTGTGTCTTGTAAATAACATATTGTTGGATTCTAGTTTCTAATCCATTCTATATTCTTGCATTTTATGGGTGAATTTATCCTATTCACAGTTGTAGTATTTCATTTCATTCAATTCTCTTATACTTATCCTTCTTTTTTTTACTCTCACCGAGGATCTGTTTTGCTTTTGACCACTGCCTTCCCTAATCTACTCTTTCTCTCATTCCCTTACCCTTTCTCTTAACTCTTTTCCCTCCTACCTCCCTGTTTGGTAAGATGCATTTCTGTACCTACATACATATATACATATTGGTTGGTTGTTGTCCTTTGTCTTCAAAGAGGACCAAAATGAAATCACCATTGTAAAGTGAAATTTCAGTGTGTCCGACTGTGGCTGATCAGACCTATACGAGCTCGGAATGCTCTACCACGGGTTGGGCACAGATAGTCTGTGGGAATACTTGGGATGAATATCCCAAATTTGCGCATCCTGCATTTATATATGTATATTTGTGTGTATATGTGTGCATGTGTGAATATATGTGTATAATATGCACATGTATGTAATACATGTGTCTGTATGCATGTGTATATATATATATGTATTTGTATTCTTCCCTCCTTGAGCCAGCTGAGATGAGAGGGAGAGTCAAGTGTTGCCCACTCCCAGCCTCATCTTCCCCTCCATTACATAAACTCCTCCTTGTATGCCCCATTTGTGTGAGATAATTTCCCCATTTTCCTCCCCTTCTCCTACTCTCTCAATGAAACCATCTTTCTCACCTTCTCTTTCGAGATGATCCCAACATAATAAACTCATACTTATGCCCTCTGACTATACTCTAACAGCCCCAGTGATGATAAAATGCTCTGTGGTTATCTTCATCAACTTCCCACATCAGGATATAAATAGTTTAAGCTTGTCTAGATTATTTCTCATTCATATTTACTTTTTTATGCTTCTCTTGATTCATGTTTGTTTGAATGCCAAATTAGGATTGCTTGAAAGTCCTCTATTTCATTAAACATTTCCCCCACTGTAGGCTTATAACTCAGTTTTGTTGAACATGATATTCTTGGTTATAATTCTAGGTCCTTTGCCTTCTGGCGCATCATAATCTAAACCCTATGCTCCTTTAGAGTGATAGCTTCTAAACCTAATGTGATCCTGACTGCAGCTCCACAGTATTTGAATTATTTCTTTCTGACTGCTTGCAATATTTTCTTCTTTGCCTGGTAGTTGTGGATTTTAGCTATAATATTCCTGGGAGTTTTCATTTATTAAATAACATTTTCATATTAGTCATGTTGGGAAAGAAGAAACCACAAAAGGAAAAAACAAAAAAAGTGAAAATAGAATGCTTTGATCTGTATTCAGACTCCATTAGTTCTTCCTTTAGATGGGGATAGAATTTTCCATCATGAGTCTTTTGAAATTGTCTTGGATCATTGGATTGCTGAGAAGAGCTAAATAAATCATAGGTGATCATTAAACAATGTTACTCCTAATGTGTACAATGTTCTCCCTGTTCTACTTACTTCACTAAGCATGTTTCCAGGTTTTTCCAAAATCAGCTTACTCATCATTTGTTATAGCACAACAGTATTCCATTACATTCATAAACCACAACTTGTTCAACCATTCCCCAATTGATGAGCTTTTCCTCAATTTCCAATTCTTTGCCACCACAAAAGAACTGCTATAAATATTTTTAGGTCTTTTTCCCATTTTTTATGATCTCTTTGGGATATATACCTAGTAGTGGTATTGATGAATCAAAGGGAATGCACAATTTTATTGCCCTTTGAGCATAGTTCCCAATTGCTCTCCAAAATATTTGGTTCAATTCATAACTTCACCAACAGTGCACTAACGTTCCAATTTTTCTCTATTCCCTCCAGCATTTGTAATTTTTATTTTCTGTCATATTAACCAATCTGATAAGTGTGAGGTGGTACCTCAGAGTTGTTTTAATTTATATTTCTTTAAATCAATGGTAATTTAAAGCATTTTTTCATATGACTAATAAATAGCTTTAATTTTTTCATCTGAAAACTGCCTGTTCCTATCCTTTGACCATTTATCAGTTGGGGAATGATTTATAGTCTTATAAATTTGACTCAGTTCTCCATATATTTAAGAAATAGGGCCTTTATCAAAAAATTTTTCCCCACTTTTCTGCTTTCCTTCTAATCTTGGCTATATTGGTTATGTTTGTGCAAAATCCTTTTTAATGTAATTAAAATTATCTATTTTACATTCTGTAATGCTAGTTCTTGTTTAGCAATAAATTTGTCGCTAATCCATAGCTCTGACAGATAAATTATTCTATGCTCCTCTAACTTGCTTATGCTATCACCTTTTCTGTACCCATTTTGATCTTTTATTGGCATACGGTGGGTGTGAAGTGTTGCTGTGTGCCTAGTTTCTGCCAAACTGCTTTTCAGTTTTCCCAGCACTTTTTGCTAAACAGTGAATTCTTGTTCCAAAAGTTTGGATCTTTACATTTATCAAATATAAGATCACTATTTTTGTTTCCTATTGTATACCTAATCTATTCCATTGATCCACCACTCTATTTCCTGGCCACTACCAGATTGCCTTGATGATTACCACTTTGTAACAGAGTTTGAGAACAGGTATGGCTAGGTCACCTTCCTTCGCATTTTTTTTTTTATTAATTCCCTTCATATTCTTGACCTTTTTTTCTTCCAGATGATTTTGTTATTTTTTTTCTGGCTTTATAAAATAATTTTTGGAATAAGTAGGCTGATTTAGGCAGAATTATCATTTTTATTGAATTGGCTCAGTTTGCCTTGAGCAATTAATCTTTTTCCAGTTATTTATATCTGACTTTGTGTGAAAAGTGTTTTGTAATTGTGTTCACATAGTTCCTGGATTCATCTTGGGTATTTCATATTATTTTAAATAGTTATTTTAAATAACTTATGTTAATGACTTAATTATATGTGTACATATATAATTAAATAACATATTATAATAAGATCCTTTGCACTCAAAAATATCATATTCTAAGTTCTTCAATCATTCGATGTAGAAGCTGCTGAATCTTGTGTTATCTTGACTGTGGCTCCACAATATTTTAATTGTTTCTTTCTGTCTGCTTGCAACATTTTCTCTGACCTGGGAGCTCTGGAATTTGGATATAATATTCCTGGGAGTTTTCATTTTGGAATCTCTTTCAGAAGGTGACTGGTGGTTTCTGTCAATTTTTCACCCTATGCTTTTAGGTTATCAGGGCAGTTTTCCTTAATAATTTCTTGAAATAAGATGTATAGGCTCATTTTTTTATCATGGCTTTCAGACCAGTAACTACTAAATTATCTATCCTCAATTTGTTTTCCAGGTCAGTTTTTTTTCCAACAAGATATTTCACATTTTCTTCTATTTTGCTTTCATTTTTTAAATTTTGTTTTGTTGTTTCTTGATGTTTCATAGAGTCATTCTCTTCCATTTGCCCAGTTCTAATTTTTAAGAAATTATTTTCTTCAGTAAGCTTTTGTACCACCATTTCCATTTGATCAATGCTACGTTTGAATGATTTGTTTCCTTTAGTGAATTTTTATAATTTTTTCCATTTGGCTAATTCTGCTTTTTAAGGAATTCTACTCTTCAGTGAATTTTTGTGCCTTTTACCTCCTATTCTGTTCTTTAAGGTGTTGTTTTCTTCAATTTTTTGTGCTTTTTTGTATTAAGCTGTTGACTTTTTTATAATTTTCTTGCATCACTCTGTTCTTTATAAATTTAATTTTTTTGCTAATTTTTAGTATTTCACATACACACATATATATGAATGTATAAAACCATGCTATACATACTTTTATTTATTAGTTTTTTCTCTGGAGGTGGATAGCAGCTTCGCAGATTCTTTGTAGTTAATTTGAATACTTATAATACTCAGAACAGTAGTCATTCACATTTATTCTTTAAACAATATTGCTATTGTTATATACAATGTTCTTGGTTCTACTCACTTCACACTTCATTACTTCATGCAAGTCTTTTCATGTTTTCCTAAAATCAACCTGCTTGAACCAGGAGAATATTGTACACAGGAAGAGCAATATTGTGTGATGAACAACTGTGAATGCCTTAGCTATTCTTTTCAATACAATGATCCAAGACAACTCCAAAGGATTCATGATAAAAAATGCTATCCACCCCCAGAGAAATAACTGATATCATCTGAATACAGACTGAAACATACAATTTTTCTCTTTCTTCCTTCCTCCTTTCTTTTTCTTTCTTTTTTGTTCAAGTTTTCTTGTACAAAATGACTAATCTGGAAATATTTTTACATAATTGCTTAATGTTTCAGGGAGGTAGAGGGGAAGGAGAGGAGGATAGAATTTGGAACTCAAAATGTGAAAAAAAGAACAATGAGTGTTAAAAATTTGTTTTGCATGTAATTGGGGAAAAAATAATGTAAAAAATAAAATCCAACCTCCTCACCATTTCTTACAGCACATTGGTGTTCCATCACAATCATACCACAACTTGTTTAGCCGTTCCCCAAATGATGGGCATCCCCCTCAACTTACAGTTCTTTGCCACCACAAAGAGCTGCTATAAATATTTTAGAAAATAGAAATTCTTTTTTTTTTTCCCTAAGTACCTTTGGAAACAGATATAATAATGGTATTGTTGGATCAGAGGGTACAAATAGTTTTATAATGCTTTGTGCATAATTCCAAATTACTCTCCAAAATGGTTGGATCAATTCATAGTTAAACCAATAGTGTATTAGTGTCCCAATTTTTCTATGTCCCCTCCAACATTTATAATTTTTCCCCTTATATAATTTTAGCGAGTCTGATAGGTGTAAGATGATATCTCAAAGATGTTTTAATTTGCACTTTTCTAATCAATAATGATTTAAAGCATATTCTCATATAACTATAATTGTTTTGATTTATTCATAAGAAAACTACCTATTCATATCCTTTGACCATTTATTTATTATTGGGGAATGACTCGTTCTTATAAATTTGACAAAGTACTTTATAAATTTGAGATATGACACCTTCATCTGAGAAACTTCTATAAAAAAATTTCTCATTTTGTTATCTTTCTATTGGCTACATTGGTTTTATTTGTGCAAAACCTTTTTTAAATTTAATACAATCAAAAGTATTTATTTAACATGTTCTCTATCTCATAAATTCTTCTCCTATTCATAAGTCTGATAGGTGGTATGTTCCCTGTTCTTCTCCATGTGATATCTCCCTTTATATCTAGGTCATGCATCCATTTTGACCCTGGTAAATGGTGTAAGATATTGGTCTGTACCCAATTTCTGCCAGACTGCTTTCCAGTTTTCCCAACAGTTTTTATTATATAGTAAATTCTTATCCCAAAAGTTTAAATTTTTACATTTGTCCAACACAAAGTTACTGTAATATGTATTTCTGTTTTGTTCCACTGGTCTACCTTTCTATTTCTTAACCAAGGTTAAGTTAGTTTTTTTAAGTTTTTAAATTTATTTTAAACTTAAGTACAAAATAAGAAAAGAAAAAAATTGCCATGTACACAGCAAAACATGAGAGGATTCACTATAAAGCAATAAATTTCCATTTCAAGAAAATGTATATAATAAATTCTACACATTGTTTTTGAGCTGTCCAGTTTTTCTTTGCTTCCTTGTAGGTTTTCTCTTGTTCTCTGTTGTACACTTTTTACTTTATTTATCCCCTTCCTCTCCCCAAGAAGGCTACAATTAAGTGGAGATATATAATATACATATATACATATATGTAGATGTAAAAATACATGTATAATCATACATATATTATACAAATATACATATATTGTGCATATATTATACATATACATATGTTGTGCATATATTATACATATACATAGATATCTATAAGTATGCACATATATGTACACATATACCATCATGTACATATATGTAAGACCATACTATATTTATTTCTACTTGTCATGTGTTTCTCTGAAGGAGGATTGCATCTTCTTTCATTAGTCCAAGTCTTTCCATGTTTCTCTAAATCAACCAGGTTCATCATTTCCTACACCACAGCAATATTCCATCTTAATCTCATTCTATCTGAAAGATTGTCCATGAAAGTTTTTCCCCCAATTTTCTGTATTCCTTCTATCCTTGGTTGCATAGATTTTTTTATGCAGGGAAATTTTAATTTAAAATAATCAAAATTTTCCATTTTACACTTCAATAATGCTCTCCCCTTATAATACGATTAAAGGTCTGATACTACTGGATCTGCTTCCTTTACATCTTTTGTTCTCTAGTTTCTTTGAAGTTCCTGAGGTTTTGTTCCTCTAAATTAACTTCATTATTATTTTTTCTAACTCAATAAATTAATTTTTTAGTAATTTAATTGGAATGACACTGAATAAATGGATTAGATAAAATTGTCTTTTTCTAATTATATTGGCTTTACCTACTCATGAACAATAAATTTTTCCTCAGTTATATAGATCTAACTTTATTTATATAAAAAGTGCTTTATGTTTATATTCATAGAGTTCTTGCATGTTTTGGCAGGTATACATTCAGGTATTTTATAATGTCTCATTTAAATGGTGTAAAACAATACTGAATAATATGGTTAACAGTGTGGTTTCTCTATTTTTCACTTTTGATTAAATCTACTTTAGCTTTAACTTTGTCTGAAATTATGATTCCTACCCCTGCTTTTTTATATAACAAATTCTACTCTTGACCTTTATTTTATGTTTGTGTGTATTTCTCATTTTTATGTCATTTCCTGAAAGCAACATATTGTTGAATTCAAATTTTTAATGTGCTATCAGCTTCCATCTCTCTCTATATATATATATTGTTCCCTCTTCAGATGAAAGTAAGACTTCAGCACTACCCACCCTCCCCCCACTAGCTTCTTCTGTATCAATTTTCCTTTTTTTGCCTCATTTGTATGAAATAATTGCTTTTTATCTCTCTCTACAGTTTTATTATTTTAGAATCACCCCATCCTACTCAACTTAGCCCAAGCCTTTCTTTCAAATTGCCCAAAGAAGAATGACAGGCATAACAGAACTGATAATAACTTAATATACGAAGCAAATGATTTGACTTTATTGATTCCCTTACAATTGGTCCAGAGAAGTTTAATAATTACTGCCTTGTAATACAGTTTAGCTCTGGTACTGCTAAACTTCATTCCTTTACATTTTTTTCATTAATTCCTTTGATATTCTTAACCTTTTGTTCTTCCAAATGAATTTTATTATTTTTTTTCTAGTTCAATAAAATAAAATTTTGGTAATTGGGATGCATCAAATAAGTAGATTAGGTAGAATTACAAATTTTTATTATGTTGACTCAGCCCACTCAGGAACAAGTAATACTTATCCTATTTTTAAAATCTAGCTTTATTTGTATAAAAAGTGTTTTATAATTGTGTTCATGTAGTTCCTGGGTTTGTTTTGGCAGTTATACTTCTAGGTATTTTACACTGTCTGAAATTATTTTAAATGGGGTATCTCCACCATCTCTTCTTGCAGGGCTTTATTGAAATGTTGATGATTTATGTATGTTTATTTTATATCCTTTCTACTTTGATAAAATTATTGCTTCCACTAGCTTTTTAGTAGAATTTCTAGGACTTTCCAAATATATCACCACATCATCTGCAAAAAAAGGTAGTTTTATTACCTCACTGCACATTCTCATTCTTTCAATTTCTTTTTCATCTTTTACTGCTATTGCTAATATTTCTAATACAATACTGAATAATACTGGGCATCCTTGTTTCACTCCTGATCTTACTGGGAAGACTGCCAGTTTATCATCATTACAAATAATGCTTATGATTTTAGGTAGATGCTTATCATTTTAAGGAAAAATCCATTTATATCTATGTTTTCAAGTTTTTTAATAGAAAAGAGTGTTGTGTTTTGTCAAAAGCTTTTTCTGCATTTACTGTCATAATCATATGACATTTGTCTCTGTGATATATTATTGCAATCCCCTAGCCAGTATTTTAAAGGACTTTTGAATCCATATTCATTAGTGAAACGGATCTATAATTTTCTTTCTCCGTTTTTATTCTACTTGGCTTAGGTACCAGCACCATATTTGTTTCATAAAAAGAGTTTGGTAGGACTCTTTTGCCTATTTTTCCAAATAATTTAATATTAGAATTAGTTGATCTTTAAATGTTTGATTGAATTCACTTGTGAATCCATCTCAGCTTGATGCTTTTTTCTTAGAAAGCTCATTTATGGCCTGTTCAATTTGTTTTTGTAAAATAGGCTTAGATATTCTATATCCTCTTCTGTTAACCTAGTCAGTTTATATTTCTGTAAGTATTCTCCCATTTCACTTAAATTGCTATTCGCTGACATATAATTGGGCAAAATAACTAATGATTGCTTTCATTTCATCTTCATTAGTGGTATACTAATCCTTTTCATCTTTGATGCTAGTAATTTGGTTTTCTTCTCCCTTTAAAAAATCTGATTAACCAATGCTTTGTCTATTTTATTGCTTTTTTTTCATAAAAACCAGCTCCTAGTTTTATTAATTAAATGGTCTTCCTACAGTTTTATTAATAGCTTTAATTTTCAGGATTTCCAATTTGCTGTTTAAGGATTTAAAATTTGTTTTCTCTATAGTTTTTTAGATTGCATCCCCAATTCATTTATCTGTTCTTTCTCTATTTTATTGAGGAAAGCATTTAGAGATACACAATTTCCCAACTGCTACATCCCATAAATTTTGGTGTATTGTCTTGTTATTCTCTTTAATAAAAATATTTATTGTTCCTATGATTTGTTTTTGACTCATTCTTTAAGATTATTTCATCTCCACTAAATTTTTAGTCTGTTTCCATGGTCCTTTATTAAGTGTAATTTTTATTGCATTATGATCTGAATAGGATGCATTTAATATTTCTGCTTTTCTGCATTTGACTATCAGGTTTTTATGGCTTAATATATGATCAATTTTTGTAAAGTTTTGTAAAGTTCTGAGAAAAAAGTATATATTTTTCCTGTTTCCATTCAATTCTCTCCAGATGTCTGTCATGTCTAGCTTATCTAAGATTCTATCATCTCCTTATATTTTTTTTTTGTTAGATTTATCTAGTTCTGAGAGGGATAGGTTAAAGGTCTCCACTATTAATGTTTTGCTATCTATTTCCACCTATAATTCATTTAGTTTTTTCTTTAAAAATCTATATTCTAAAGCATTTGGAGCATATAGGCTTAGTATTGATATTACTGCATTATCTATGGCACCTTTTATTATAATTTAGTTTCTCTTTTTATCTCCTTTAATTAAATCTATTTTAGTTTTAAATTTGTTTGAGATCATTATTGCTTCCCCTGCTTTTCTTTTATTTTGCATCAGCTGAAGCATAATAAATTCTACTCCAGCCCTTCATTTTTACTCTATGTGTATCTCTCAGTTTTAAATGTGTTTCTTGTAAATAATGTATTGTTGGATTCTGGGTTTTAACTCACTCTGCTATCCATTTCAATTTTATGAGTGAATTTATCCCATTCACATTCAAAGTTGTAATTACTAGTTGTGTATTTCCTTCCATCCTATTTTTCCTATTTATTCTTCTCTCCATCTTTTTACCCTATCCCTCCTTAGACATCTAATTTACTTTTGACCACTGCTTCCCTAATCTGCACCCCTTCTAAGAATCTCTCCCTTATCTTCTTCACTTGTCCTCCTATTCCTTAAAAGTCACCCTTCTATCTCTCCTTTATGTCTCTCCTTAACCTATTTCTTGATCTGCACACCCTTCTAAGAGTCCCTCCCTTATCCTCTACTCTTGCCCTCCTATTTATCTGTAAGAAAACTTTTATACCCTTTTAGATGTACATTATTCCTTCTTTAATCCAGATCTGATGAGAATACAGTTCCAGCACTATTAACCCTCCTGCTTCCTCCTGCCCACCACTGTAACAGTCCTTCCATTCACATTTCATTTGTTTGAGATAATTGGTCCATTTTACTTCCCCCTACACAACTTATTTTTTTAGGATCATCCTATCATAGTCAACTCAATCCCAAGTATTCTATCTATGTATGCTCTTTCAAACTATCTGAATAATAACATTCTGAAGAGTTACAAATAACATTTTGCCATATAAATAGACAGTTCAACCTTATTTGATCCCTTGTAATTGGTCTTTCATGTTTGCCTTCTTATAGTTCTCCTGAATCTTGTGGGCCAAATTTTCTGTTCGCTCCTGGTCATTTCTTCACAAATACCTGAATCCTTTAATTCAATAAACTAACCTTTTCCCATGCAGA
Organism: Notamacropus eugenii; assembly: GCF_028372415.1. Lineage (NCBI taxonomy): Eukaryota > Metazoa > Chordata > Mammalia > Diprotodontia > Macropodidae > Notamacropus > Notamacropus eugenii. The sequence goes on along the minus strand of NC_092873.1, from coordinate 176,707,834 downwards.
ATTATACTTTGCTAAGTTATTACTGGTTGCAAAGTCAGTTCCTTTGCTTTTCATGTTTGATGACCTTCAGTCTTTTAATGCAGAAGCTGCTAAATCTTGTGTTATCCTTACTGTAACTCCACAGTATTTAATCCCCACTCCCACCCTCAGTTGCTTGTATTTTCTCAACCCAGGAGTTTCAAAACTTAGCTATAATGTTCCTATGAGTTTTCATCTCAGGACCCGGTGAAGTTTTTCTATTTCTATTTTACCCTCTAGCTCTAAAACTTCAGAGCAGTTTTCCTTAATAATTTCTTGAGGTATAATGTCTAGCCTCTTATTTGATCATAGCTTTTAGGTAGTCTAACAATTCTTATATTATCTCTCCATGATGTTTTCCAGATCAATTTTTTTAAATGAGTTGTTTCACACTCTCTTCTATTTTTTCATTCTTCTGACTTTGTCTTATTACTTTTTGGTGCCTTATAAAGTTATTGGCTTCCCCTTGCCCAATTCTAATTTTTAAGGAGTTATTTTCTTCTGTAAATTTTTGGATCTCTTTTTCCAATTGGCTGGCTTTCTTTTCATGATTTTCTTGACATTTTCCCCCTAATTTTTCTTCCACTTCTCTTATTTGATTTTTTTTTTAATTTTTAACATTTATTTTCACACAATTTTGGGTTACAAATTTTCTCCCCTTTTATCCCCTCCCCCCCCAAACCCGAGCTTTCGGATTGCCCCTGTGACCTATCTGCTCTCTCCTCTATCCTCCCTCCCTGCCCTTGTCTCCGTCTTCTCTTTTGTCCTGTAGGACCAGATAGCTTTCTTGACCCCTTAACCTGTATTTCTTGTTACCCAGTGGTAAGAACATTACATTTGGTCCTAACACTTTGAGTTCTAACCTCCTTAGCTCCCTCCCTCTCCACCCCTTCCCCTTGAAAGACAGGCAATTCAATATAGGCCATATCTGTTTAGTTTTGCAAATGATTTCCATACTAGTTGTGTTGTATAGGACTAATTATATTTCCCTCCATCCTATCCTGTCCCCCTTTACTTCTATTTTCTTATGGTCCTTTCCCTCCCCATGAGTGTCGACCTCAGATTGCATTCTCCTCCCCATGCCCTCCCCTCTAACCTCCCCCCCCCACCCTGCTTGTGCCCCTGTCCCCCACTCTCCTGTATTATGAGATAGGTTTTCCTATCAAAATGAGTGTGCATTATATTCTTTCCTTTAGTGGAATGTGATGAGAGTAGACCTCATGTTTTTCTCTTGCCTCCCCTCTTTATCCCACCACTAATAAGTCTTTTGCTTGCCTCTTTTATGAGAGATAATTTGCCCCATATAACTTCTCCCTTTCTCCTCCCAATATTTCTCTCTCACTGCTTGATTTCATTTTTTTTTTTAGTATATGATCCCATCCTCTTCAATTCACTCTGTGCACTCTGTCTCTATGTATGTGTACGTGTGTGCATGTGTGTGTGTGTGTGTACTCCCACCCAGTGCTCAGATACTGAAATGTTTCAAGAGTTATAAATATTGTCTTTCCATGTAGGAATGTAAACAGTTCAACTTTATTAAGTCCCTTATGATTTCTCTTTGCTGTTCGCCTTTTCATGGTTCTCTTCATTCTTGTGTTGGAAAGTCAAATTTTCTTTCCAGCTCTGGTCTTTTCATCAGGAAAATTTGAAAGTCTTCTATTTCATTGAAAGACCATTTTTTCTCCTGAAGTATTATACTCAGTTTTGCTGGGTAGGTGATTCTTGGCTTCAGTCCTAGTTCCTTTGACTTCTGGAATATCCTATTCCATTCCCTTCTATCCCTCAATGTAGAGGATGCCAGATCTTGTGCTATCCTGATTGTATTTCCACAATACTTGAATTGTTTGTTTCTAGCTGCTTGCAATATTTTCTCCTTCACCTGGGAATTCTGGAATTTGGCCACAATGCTCCTAGGAGTTTCTCTTTTTGGATCTCTTTCATGCGGTGTTCTGCGGATTCCTTGAATATTTATTTTGCCTTCTGGTTCTAGAATCTCAGGGCAGTTTTCCTTGATAATTTCATGGAAGATGATGTCTAGGCTCTTCTTTTGATCATGGTTTTCAGGTAGTCCCAGAATTTTTACATTGTCTCTCCTGATTCTATTTTCCAGGTCAGTTGTTTTTCCAATAAGATATTTCACATTATCTTCCATTTTTTGAATCTGCGCGGTATGTTCTGAGATATCTGTCTTTCTCGAAAAGTCCTTAGCATGCATCCGTACCATTCCAGTTTTGAAAGATCCATTTTCTTCAGTGAGCTTTTGAATCTCCTTTTCCATTTGGTTAATTCTGCTTTTGAAAGCATTCTTCTCCTCATTGGCCCCTTGCACCTCCCTTGCCAGCTGAGTTAGGCTAGTTCTCAAGGTGCCAATTTCTTCAAGATTTTTTTGGTTCTCCTTTAGCAGGGAGCTGATCTGCTTTTCATGCTTCTCCCTCATCCCTCTCATTTCCCTTCCCAGTCTTTCCTCCACCTCTCTAACTTGATTTTCAAAATTCCTCTTGAGCTCTTCCATGGCCCGAGCCCATTGGGTGGGTTGGGACACAGAATCCTCGATTTCTGTGTCTTTGCCTGATGGCAAGCATTGTTCCTCCCCATCAGAAAAGAAGGGAGGAAGTGTCTTTTCTCCGGTAAAGTACCCTTCAATAGTTTTATTTCTTTTCCCTTTTCTTGGCATTTTCTCCCCCTAGTGGCCTGACCTCTGAATGTTCTCCTCATACCCACCTCGCCTCCTGGTCCTCCCAGCCAGCGTTTGGGGACTGAGATTCAAATGCTGCTTCCCACCTTAGGATTTTTGGCGGGGGCAGGGCTGTTATTCAGTGTTAAATTAGGCTCAGGTGTTGAGGTCAGGGGCAGGGCCGCCTCTCTGGCTCAATTCCCTCAGGGGGTTTATGCACAGACCTTCCACAATGGATCCAGGCTCCCGCTCGTTTGGGGAGCCCCCGTCTGCAGCCGCCTCTCAGCCCCCACCTCCCGGGGGGGCCTGGGCCATGGGGGCACCCCACTCCCCTCTCAACCCGCCAAAGAGACTCTCTCACCCACCCCTGTCAGTCACCTGTTGGTGGGGGAGCCCGTGCCACAACTGAAGATCCTGCCTCCGGAGCCCTCTCAGATCTGTGCCTCTCGGAGCCGTGGCCGCCGCAGGTCCGGGCTGGGCTCCGCGTCTGCAGCGCGACAGACCTTTTGCGAGAGGTTTGCAGGTCCCTCTGTGGGTGGGGGGACCCGCGTGGCCACTGGAGATCCCGTCCCCGTAGCCTTCTCGGATCTCCTCCCCTCAGTGTTGCGGCCGCGGCAGGGCCACACTCCGCTCCCCGTCCCGGAGCCCAGTCCGCGGTGCGAAGGACCCCCCGCGAGAGGTCCGCAGGTCTCTCCGGAGCAGGAATCTCCCTCGCTCCAATACTCTGTGGTCTCTGGGTGCAGAATTCACCCTGGCTTGGTCCCCTCTAGCCGTTCTGTGGTTTGTGTGTTCGGAGCTATGTGTGTGTGCGTCTTTCTACTTCGCCATCTTGGCTCCGCCCCTTGCCATCTTGGCTCCGCCCCTTATTTGATTTTTAACGTCCTTTTTAAGCTCTTCCAAGAACTTTTTTTAGGCTTATGACCAATTTACATTTTTCTTTGAAGTAGCTGTTATGACTTCACTGTCTTTCTGAGTTTGAACCCAGATCTTCTCTCTCACTATAGTAGCAATCTATGGTCAGGTGCTTTCTCTTTTGCTTGTTCATTTTTAAAAGCAGCTTATTATTTCTTGCCTGTTAATTTCATGTTAGAAGGGTGTTCTAGTCCTGAGGTGTAGAAAATAACATTTCAAGCTTCAAGTTTTTTGTGCTATTGTCTCCTGAGCTCTACCTGGGGGCCTTACCTCAGGTAGTCCTCTCCATCCCTGAGCTAAAATCAGGGCCACCAGCAATTCAGTTGCCAAAAATGGTTTTACCCCCTGCAATTACTCCCATAGCTACAAGCTTGGGTTCATCCCTTTGCCCTTGAACCCAAACTCTCTACTCTCCCAGGAATGACAGCAGCCAGAAGGGCCCCCTCCCATGTGACCACACTCACCAGCATGTTCTGTCTCATCCTCCTTGCTCACTGCCATAGCCTGGGACCACATCTGGTTAGCCCACCAGTCTCCTCTCCCCACTATCCCCCCAACACTATCCCTGGGGTGAAAGTTCCTGAAGCAGAGGTTGTCCCCAACACAGCTGCTCTTAAGGTTTGTTGTTTGTTGATTCAACTGGGATCTGTACTTCAATCAACCCAAACCACCACCCCAAGAGGTCAGGTCTTTCCACTGTCATTCTCTACTGAATTTGTGCTTTGATCTTCCAAGTCTCCATTGCTACTTTTTATGATCAGGTTCTTTTTAGTGTGTGTGTGTGGTTGCTTGATCATTTTCCCAGCTTATTTCTTGATTTTTGATTTTACGTTAAAATTGAGCTCTGCTCCCTGGGTGGAGGGAGAACTCTCTAAAGCTTAAGATTTTTTTGTTCTGTTGTTTTCAGAGCTAGTTCTGTGGGGTCTATAAGTTTCCAGTTCTTCTGTGGTGCTCTGATCTAAAGAAAGGTGTGATCACTGCCCTCCTGGCCTGTATTCTGGCCCGTGAGTGACCACAAGCACTGTTTTCTGCCCTGGAACTGTGACCAGGGTTCCCATTCTCCTGCAGCTGGGAGCTCAGTGTTTTAGTTGCGCATTCTTTGTTTATGGTAGAGAAAGATGTGAAGGATCCGAGGTAAAACTGCTGTTATTCAGCCATCTTGACTCTGCCTCCCAAAAAGGCCGATTGGCATCTGTTCCCACTTTGCCCAATGGTATGGGTTTGGGACCTCATTTTGCCTAGTGCAGGGCTTCATCCTCTTTCAGTTCCTGGATGCTAGAATGTGCTGTGACATTTCTGGACAGACTCCTTCCCCAGTGTCCACAGACCTCTGTGAATTTCTCCCTATGCCAACCTGGGCTTGAGATTTGTTCTTAGATTTCCCAAACAGGATTTAGGCCAGATGCATTTTCTAGATCTATTTGGAGGAATTTTGGAGGGGAAGCTCTACCATAGTCCTTGTTACTCTACTATCCTCATTCTGTCTCCTGTCTGTACCTTTTTCAAACAATTTAGCTAAGGTGAAGAGGGATACAGGATAACAGCTATGGGCATGGCAAGATCTAGGAAAAGTTTTTTAAGGATGGAGAACATTTGGGTGAGTTTTAATCAGCAGAGAATAAACACATAGTAGATAGGGAAAGATCAAAGATCGATAGAATGGGGAAAACGTCAGGGGGCAGTATACTAGATAAAGGGGGATAGGATCAAGAGTGTTTGAAGAGGAGTTAGCCCTAGCAAGCAGAAGAGCCACATAATTCTGAGACTGGAATGAAGGAGCAGATACTGTGGGTTACGGTCCAAGGAATGTAAGATGACAAGGTGAGGAGCTCTTGGTAAATTGCTTTGATTTTTGCGGGGAGAGGGGGTGATGTATAAGGTGTGGACCTCAGCAAGGAGGCTAAAAGAATGAAATGGCATAGGAGGCTTGAGGAGAAAGAAACAGGTCTAGAACAGCTCCTGTTATGAGACAGAAAATAGAAAAATATGAATGAGATAGAATAGTGTGATTACCTTGCTGTAGTGAGCAGTCAGTTAAGGCTAGCTAGCTTAATTTTATAATAGATTCAATCAATGATGTTTCATGATTCCTTCAGTTCCATTTAATGGTACATAAGTAGACTTAGGAAATAATCCAGGATTGAAGTTTAGCAAAGAAGAATTGGTGATAAGACAAGGAGGCACAGGATTCAAGAGTAAAGGATAGTAAGAGAGTTGAACTCTTTCACCAACAGATTAAGATTTGCAAAGGTGGAGAGTATAGCCAGAGCAGGATGAAAGCCTGATAATATATCAAGGAATTTGGGGATTTGAAGCCTCAGTGAAGACAGAGAATAGGTTTAGAAAGAATGAGGCATAGAGAGAGATGGAAAGCTAAAAGATTATGATAAAATAGAAGTAATTCAAAGTTCTTAAATATGGAAGTGGAATACTGGTGAATGATGGTAAGATACAGTCATCTCTATGTATCTGATAGAGAGTAGGTCATGGAAGCTGAGCAGACTAAGGAAGCAGGAAATTAGGGAAGTTGAGGTGACGTTAAGGATTAGATGATAAATTTGGAGTGAATCAATCTCAAAGAAGAAGAGGTTGCTGAGCGAGAATCTGAAAATAAGGGGGAAATCTGCAAATGTCAATAAGGAACACAGAGTATTACAACTCCACTATCTCTATCAGTGAGTCCAAGAAATAAGCTAAAGTGCAACCAGTAATGGAAAAGGATGCAGGGTAGAGGGAGGCAGAACTCAGTGAGTGCCAGAATAAAAAAGAAGTTTAGATGAAAACAAAATGGTTAATTATGGATCAAGAAGATCTGAATGGAACACTGAGTAGTTAAGGTTAAGGGACACAGACAAATGAGGTTGGGGAGAGAAGTTTATTCTCTCACAGCTGTGGGGTTTACTATCACTGGGATATGGAAGTGAAGGAAAGCAGGCTAACCAATAAGGATGAGTGCAAACAAAGCAACAATGAAGTCAGCCAGTGAACAAAGATACTTAGAAGGTTCAAGGTCAATGATTTGTATTGGTACAACACTCAACTTGCCTGACCTGCCCTGTTGCTGTAAATGAGTGAGCCTGATGGTGGTTTTCCCTAGATTCCTTGAACAATTGGTAAACTTCACGAGGAGGTAGGAAGTGTTTTGCCTCAGTCCAGAATTCCCTGACACCAGGTCCTAGCACACTTTTTCAAGAAGTGAGATGGTTTGATCCCTACTAGAGCAATTTATGCTTTCCTCCCTACTAAACTACCTTATAATACGTATACTTATTATATAATAACACTGCTTCCTACTTTACTGAGAAAATATATAGTTTGTGAGCTCCTTCAACTCTTCTATTCCAGATCTCAAAAATCCCTCCATATTTTCATTTATCCTGTTTAGTTCAACTTCCAAAGGATGAGAAAGTACTGCTTGCCAAGGCTAATCTTTTAATTTTCCCCTTGATTCCATCTCATTTCCTCCCAGAGCATATTCTACTGATCATTCATTCCCTCTTCTAAATCAATTCTTTCTTTGTGGCCTACAAACATGCTTGGGTCTCTTCAATCCTTAAAAAATTTTATTTGGCCTAACTATCCTTTATCTCTTTTTCTTTACACTGCTAAATTCCTAGAAGAGCAGTCTATGCTTGCTGCCTTCTCACCAACTTACTCACTCTCTGAACCCTTGAAATCTAACTTCTGTCCTCACCACTGTATTAAAACCCCTCTTTCAAAAGGAAACTAACGGTAATTAGGAAATTTCCTACCAGAAAAACTGGTGACCTTTTCAATTATCCTTGTTCTTTATGAGCTTTTGATAATAACACTGACTACCTCCTCTTCCTGATTATTCTTTTCTCCTTTGACTTTCATGATATTGCCCTCTCCTAATTTTTCTGACAGCTCCTTCCCTGTCTCTTTTGCTAGGTCACCATCTATCTCCCACCAGCTAAGTTTTAATTTCCCAAAAGGCTCATCTTGGATCTTCTTTTCTTCTCTCTATACTCTCCTCCCTGGGTAATATCATTCATTCTCATGCATTGTTATCTCTATACTAATGACTCAAATCATCCCTCTCCTGAACTCCAATTCTGCTGCATCTCTAACTACCTTCATTTGGCTATGCTACTAACATCTCAAAACTCAACTCAATGAACCCCACCCCATATACCTCTAAATCCCCCTTTCTCTATTATCACACCACCATTTCCCAGATGTGAAACCCAAGTCACCTCTGACTTTTCTCTCTTACAAATACCACATCTAGTCAAGTTCTGTCAGTTCTATTTCCTATTCCTGTTCCTATAGGAATATTTCTTATATTCATTCCTTTCTTTCTATTCGTACTGCTACTGCCTGGTTTCAAGCCCACGTCCTCAAGCACTCGGGCTATTGTAAATTTACAGATTATCATTCTGTCTTAAGACCCACCCCCTCATCCATTCTTCATGCAACTGCTCAAAACACAGTATTAGTCCCCTGCTCAAAAACTTTCTGTAGCTCCTTATTACCTCACATGAAATTATTATTCCTTAGTCTTCCTCCAAAATTCTTTAGCTTTATTGTCCAGGTTAATTTCATATTAGCTCATGAACACAATGTATCAGCCAAAACGGACTACACACACCTCTAATGAACTCCCTCCTCATTTCTGTCACTCATAATATTTATCTCCCTTCAAAGTTTAACTCCTCAGTGCAGTCTTCTCTAATTCCCTCAGCTAAGAGTTTTCTATCCCTATTCCAATGTTTCTAAAGTACAGACTTAATTATTGTTTATCTCCCTTAATTCATCTTCCTTCAAGACTGCATCAACTCTGACCCTTCTTTCAGACTGGAGAAAGAAGAGGGGTGCATACCACAGAGTACATCCCAGATGTTTATTTAAGGCAGGGACCCAGTGCAGCCATCTCCCACCAGGTCTTTATCATTTTCTCTTCCTTTCCAACCTTTTCCATTTATGTGGTGTTTTCCCCCATTAGATTGTGAATTCCTTGAGGGCAGGAATTGTGTTCTGCCTTTCTCTGTATCCCCATTGCTTAATACATAGTGCCTGGCACATAGTAGCACTTAAGAAATGTTTATTGGCTGACTGGCTGGATTGGTTTTTGTCTCCTCAGCACTGGCACAGTCTCTCATATGTAACAGGCTTAAAAAATACATGTTGAATTGAATTCAAATTTTTCAAAAACTCAAAAAAATTTTTTTTATTCTCAATAATCTATTAAAGAAGTCACAGATGTGTCATCCAAGTACACAGCTACTTGTTATAAGGCAGCCACATGGGGTTAATTCCCATCTTCTTCCACCTCCAATTCCCTCACAATAACAGCCCCTACCCTGAATTCTATCCTCATCAGCAAGCTCTCAACCTGGGGCTTACTGCTGCCAACAGTAATGGAACAGGCGCCGGTGCCCAAGGGGTCCTGGCCCTATAGACCTTTTGCATCCTGTGCAGCAATAACTGCAGCAACAGCACAACCACGCAGCCCAGTGCTGAGTCAACAAGTCTAGGTGCTGGGGTGAGGCATAAGTAAAGACAGGTGAGCTATGGCCTATGGGGGCCAGTGCTAAACAGCTGATTAAGTGGAGGGTTAAAAAAACCTAAGAAGGTCTCAGGGTCTCAGGTCTCATCTCTGGCTTTTTGGGCTTTGCCTCTCTGGAAGCAGGTTATTTCTACTCTAAATAAAACCTCTCACCCTTTTCTGCAATCTTCCATACCTGAAAACTTTCATTCCCTATGCCTGGACAGCTGACGCCTCAAATGAGCAATCCCCAGGGTCTCTCAACCTGTGATATCAGAGATCATAACTCAACCAAAACTGAGAAGAATCTGTCTTCTTCAAATAAAACCCATGATCCGCTCTGCATGGCCCATTCTGCACCTGCTATGGTCAAGGTGCTGATATGGAAGTACAGGGAGCTTGCCCTGGTTTGCAGGCACTGGCATATTCCCCTGATGCCCCTGACCCCGTGTTCCCAGCCCAAGGTAATAGTAATATTGGCTAGTATTTACATAGCACTTTAAAATTTGCAAAACACTTTACAAATATCATCTCAATTTATCCCCACAATAGCCCTAAGAAGTAGGTGTTATTATTATTATCCCCATTTTACAGATGAGGAAACTGAGGCAGACAGAGGTCAAATTAATTGCCTATGGGAATATGGTTTGCAAGTATCTAAGGCTGGATTTGAACTCAGGGTTTCCTGACTCCAAATCCAGAATCTAGCCAGTGTATCACCCAGCTGCTTTTAAGCTTTCCTTTGCATGAGATTAAAAAAGAAATGCAGAAATAAAGGCTTACTGCTTCAAGCATCTACTAGCCAGAGATGGGGAACCTGCAGCCTTGAGGCCATATGTGGCATTCTAGGTCCTTGACTTGGCCTTTTGACTGAGTCCAAGTATTTCCGAACAAATCCTTTTATTAAGGGAACTTGAGGACCTAGAGAGCCACATGTGGCCTTGAGGTCACAGGTTCTTCACCCCTGTAAATAGTCTGTCTGATGCTTTGGGAAAATATTGCTTAGTTTCCAAATGGCTTCAAAGAATGTGACATGTCCAAATAGGTCTCTTTGCCACATGTAAATTATATAAAAGTTTATAACTCTTATTAATTTATCACAAAATTATATAGAAATTTGTAACTTATTAATTTATCACAAAAAAGTGCAAGATTTCATGGATATGAAACAGTTGCTTTTAATATTTTAAATTTCCATTTCAGAATAACTGGTTAATTAACCTTTTCTTTGCATGTTGGTCTTTTTTTTTGACAAATGACCTTAAAACTGAAGTAGAAAATTTACATATTTATTAATTCCCCCTTTTTCCTCTTCAAAAAGTTCAAGTTCAGTTTTGAAAAGGACACTATTTGCTTTAAGTTCTTAAAATATACAAGTGGATTGGTTTTACTACTATGCATCTGTAATTCATTAGATCTTTCATACATTATCTCAGCTGATCTTCATAACAACCCTAAGAAATTAGACAGAATAAGTATTATTATATCCATTTTACACACCAATATGTTGGGTCAGAGAGGGTAAAAATGAGTTCTCCTAGGTTACACAACTAGTACTAGAAGATTCAAATCTTTTGACTAATATGCTTTTTTTCCCCACTATCTTCTGTTGCTTCTATCACATAATTCACCTTAAAAAATAGTTTTCAAAACAGTTAATTGGGATTTCAAAATTCATTATCATGTCATTTTTTCTTCTCTGGATACTCATAGCTTTCCCATTCTTTCCAACCTCCAGGATAGTGCCGAGCCCTGAAAATAGACATGGAACAATTAGTACTATCGACTTTGTTACCAAAATAATAATACTGGTAGAAGAGAAATTATATGTAACTATTTCCCACCTATCCTTTACATCACAAGGACTAATAATAAGGCTTTTAACTTGTGATAAATCATACTTATATGATGAAATGATATGATTATATATATATATAAATACATACATGTAAATTATATATATAACATTAAATTATATGTATATATATATATATACACACACACACACACACAAAATTATAGGATACATAAATTAAAAAGTAAATCTTTACCCATCATGCCACTGCTAAAATAGTTAATTACAGGAAAACTAAAAAGTATGTAAATTCCAGTTGAAAATGACTTCATCAGAAACTTTGAATTATACATTTCTGAGTCAGCACTGCTGCATTATCTGCTTACCTTTCATAACCCAATGACAAGGCAGTATTTAAAGCTTCCTTGCTTCTTGCTCCTCCCAGACAAGAAAACACCAGGCTGTCATTCTTAGAAGGCATATCTTGATTGTATTTCTCTTTAAAGTCCTTTGAATCCATTTGTAGAGCTTGACCTATTTCACCCACTAAAAGAAAACATTTAAAAATTCAAAATGAGTTTTAGGGATAATATATAGTAAAAATATCATATAGAATGTCCGCAAGGTCTTACTGCAGCTTAAAGGTCAAAAACAGCACTAAGACTTTTGGAACACCCTGGTATTAAGTATGTTATAATTCATTTTAAGGAAGGAAACACTTACATGGTATATTGAGAAAGCCTGGAATTTTCCCATATTCTAGAACTTCCCTTGGCTCCCTAACATCAATCAAGAAACTGGATTTGGAATGCAGCAAATTTTTCAGTTCTTTGTAGGTGACATTCTGAGAAGCAGCAGTACAGAAATGATGGTGGCCTTCTGATGATCTCAACTCTAAAAAAATTCCCAAAATGTAAGTTATTTCACAATTTTAGGCATTGGGGTAATGATATCATTAAACAGATAATCTGACTCTGAAAAAAGAATCAATGGCTTTGCAGCTAACTAAAGGGAAAAGCATTTCTGACCTGAGTTTTAGAAGGAACAATGAATTCTAAAAGGCATATTATGAAAAAAATAATTTTAGAAGAATGTTAACTTCTACTTGAATTTAGAAACTTACAAACTATGTTCTTATTTTCATTTCATATGTATATTTTTTAAATGATGAAAAGTTATTAGAACTGAGTGGCAAGTGTAGGTTTGTCATGGTTGGTTCTTTACACTCTCGTGATTTATAGGTATCACGGAATAATTTTAATTAAAATGAATCTTCCTACAAAAAATAAACATATACTATCCTATTTTAATTCAAGTAGGGGAAAAGTCAGGTAGAGGGTCTGAATTTTAGAAAACTGCACTAGACTCTTCTACTTCACTTTGGCTCACAGAGACCTGAGCCAGTATTACATCTTTTAATTTTTCAGATCACTCTGTCTGTAAGGTAGGTATTTCCCCAGCATATCACAAAATTTATAGCCCTGAAATGAATCATGAACATAATTCTACAATTAAAAACATATATTGGGAGATTATAATCCAATGCTTGTTGCCCCACTGCCCAATTCTCACCAGAGGTTCACTATCAGCTGGGTGCTGACCCCCAGATCTCCCCTTTCAGCTGGAAGTAGTATCCTGGGGCTTTGTCCTTTCCCCACTAGAACCTAAGTACTATCTGGTCTTTCCTTCTGCCATGAATTGAAATATTCACTTTATATTGTATATTATAAGGAACATTATAAAGAATTTTAGGCAGCAAGAAAGAAAGTTTCAAATTCTAGGCCTAGGAAATGGGATTCTCCAGCAGTTAATCATTTTGATAAAAAACCAGTTCACACTTGACTTGTCCTTTCAGTATAGCTTGATTTATTCACCAAAGCCGTTGTAACAACAACAAAAATTTCCTTCCTCTTTCTCCCCAAATAAACTCTTCTCTCTCCACCTCCCCATCATAAACGCTGACATTTGGCAAGGGAAAATATGAAAAATTGCTTTCCCAAAGCACATACTTAAGAAAATTCTGACAAGTGAGGCAGGCAAAATTTAAAAGGTTTTGGCAGGCAGCCTCTGTATGCAATCAACCACTGCACTGGCATAGAAAAGTCCAGGATCTGGGTTTGGGGAATCTGGGGTCTTAACCCAACTCTGCTGCTGACTACTTACAGGAACTGAGGCAATTCAGTTTCCTCATTTGTAAAATGAAAAAGGCTGGTCTACATGGTCTTTCTAGTTCTAAATCTACAATCCAATGACCACTAATTATAGACCATCAAATCTTCAGAGACTGGTATGGCAGTGCTTCTGACAACACTAGAAAAAGGTTACTCAAGTGTCACTGTATTTACATCCGGTGGTCCAAGTCATCCAAGAGTTCAACAAAGAAAAGGCAGGATTTGGCGTGGAGTCGGGTTATCTTCAACTATACCTAAAACAGTGCTCCCCACTAGTGCCGGGGACATGCTCGAATGCAGGTTAGTCAAAAAAGGGGGTCACTTTGCTATGAGCTGAGGCCAAGGCCATGACCAATGGCGAATTTCTTCGGCGCCCAGAAATTAACTGTTATGTACGAATGACAAGCTGAGGCCTCAGCATTTTATTTACCGTTTTCCACTCTCAGTGCGCATCCCTGGAGCGACCCCCGATCTTGGGGATTCCAGCCACTTGGCTGGAGGCACGCAGCTAGCTTAGGGTCTCTTCCTGTTTTCGAAACCAACCTCACTGCCTCCCCTGGGTCTCGAGTTTGTGGATCCATCTACTGGTCCTCAGCTTTCGCAAAGTCCCGAAGAGGAGCGTGAAGCGAGTACTCACCCTTCCAGGCAGCCGCTGACCCGGGGGCTGTCCCTGGCCCCGGAGAACAGCGAGCGGGGGCTCCCCAAAGCCCCGAGCCCCAGACAGCCTTGGCCACGCTCCGCAACTGCAGCAGCGCTCTCGGGGACATGGCTATGACCTGTCTCCTCCGCGCGGCTCTCACCGACCTCCCCCTCGCGCTCTGCCCGGCTCTCCCTGGTCTCCTCGGCCCAGGGTGTCTCTAAGCCGTGCAGCTTCAACAGGCCCGTTCTGCATGACCTGCCCTGCCCAGCTCACGCTTTAAGAGGCGGCGCCACGGCCGCATCCCCACCCTTTCTCCGCTCTCAGCCCTCACCGCCCGGCCCGCCCTGGCGCCGCCCGGGGACGAGGCGGGCAGTCTTCCTTGTCATTTCATTTTATTGATGCTTGCCTTTTAAAAAAAATAGTATATACAGGTTCATAGAGCTAGAGCAGAAAGAATCCTAAAAGGCCATCTCATCCAACCTCCCTCTCATTTTACAGATAAGGAAACTGAGGCCCAAGGTGGTTGAGTGATTTGCTTTTACAGATGGAAAACAAAAGAGGCTGAATTTTAATCCAGGTCCTCAGTGTTCTTTTATTTGTTATTTTGCACTTGCATAAATCAGTCCAAGTGAGCATTTCCATATGCAAAGAATAGGAAAGGGACTGTACATATATGTGAAACTACAAATTCTCCGTTTGGATCATTTTTTTACATGGTTGTTCAGTTTCTCCACTTGAACACTGCCTTTACCTGTCTTTTGACCATTTATAAACTGGGGAATGACTTTTATTCTTATATATTTGAATTGATTTTCTATATCTATATTATGGATATAACAACTTTACCAGAGAATCTTGCTGAAGAGATGTTTTCCTATTTAACTGTTTCGCTTCTAATTTTGCCTGCATTAATTTGATTTGTGCACAAACTTTTCCATTTTATGTTGATAATGTTTAATATAAAATTTTGGAATAATCTCCTTGTTCTCTCTGAAGCAAACTCAGAGAATGCCTCTTCCTATGTCAACAAAAGCCTGCCAGGGCTGACTTAACATTCATTAAGAGACCTTTAACCTAAGACACTATCTTGAATAATGGGACGTTTTCCATATCTTAATATTTGTAGACATATACTATGTTATGGCATGTTAATGGTAAAGAAAACACAGACATCTTGGGTCGTAATTTCTATGTGAAACTTTGTCAAACTCTGTTATCTTATTGTATTTACAACCTATGCAATTAAGAAATTCCTTTACTAATGGTCTAGTTAGTCACTTATGGAGATCATAAATCTGAAGGACACAGAACACTTCTTTGTCCTAAAACAAATTTAAGGTTGCCCAATTCTTTGTATCGGTAGCCAGAACATTTCTGGCTCCATAGTGCATTATGTTACCGTTTTCTTTAATAGGGAATTGATTAATTAATTAATTAAATCATACAATGTATGCATTTAGCCTGTTGCCTTTTCTTTAACCAAGTTTTCAG
This sequence comes from Notamacropus eugenii, assembly GCF_028372415.1. Lineage (NCBI taxonomy): Eukaryota > Metazoa > Chordata > Mammalia > Diprotodontia > Macropodidae > Notamacropus > Notamacropus eugenii. The sequence continues at coordinate 176,692,624 of NC_092873.1, read as the reverse complement.
GTCAACAATGTATTCAAAATTGTCCATTTTGTTTCCTGTGATCTTCTCTAACCTTTATTTCCTCAAGAACTCTTTTACTATCCCTAGCTGTGGAAAATATCTTTTTCTCTGCTCTTCTGTTTATATGATTCTTTATCTCCTGCTTATGTATCCATTGGGAGATTATTGTGCTGTATGATGTGAGATGTTGTTCTAAACCTAATTTCAGTAGACTGCTTCAAATTTTCCCAACCTTTTTTTTAATAGTGAGTCATTACCCCCTATATTTAGGGTCCTTGGTTTTTTGTTTGTTTCATTTGTTTTAACATTCTGCCGCTGTAGTTCTTTGTTGTAGTAACAAAGAACTAAAATCTAAGGGAGTGCCTTCAATTGGGAATAGTTAAACAAATAATTGTATATGAATGTAATGAAATATTATTGTGCTCTAAGAAATTATAAAGGAGATTGTTTCAGAGAGACTTGGGAAAGCTTGCATGAGAGGTTGGGAAATGAAGTGACCATAACCAGGAAAACAACAGTTGCAATCCTTCCTACTACTTCCTAATACCTTCTACTACAAGCAAATTTCAGGTTTCTGTCAAGGTAAAATGTCATATTTATGACATATCTTCTGGCATAGTAGCAACTTTGGAATGGGGCTGAGGTGGACCAACTTTGATACGTTTTCATAGGTGCAGGGAAGTAGTAAAGTATTAAAAAATTTATAATGAAATAAATAAAGCTATACTATTAGTATGATCATTTCTATTCCATTCATTAAAAGTACCGGGTTTAAGTTTTATTGATGCTTTGTTTTTGCATTACAAACATTGCTCTCTGTCGGAGGTCTCTTGTAAAATAAAACTAATAATATGGTGACCTCCTCTGAGTATACAGGCAACGTTTGACTTTTGTAGCACCCTGCTCCCCAACTCTCTATTTTAAAAAAAATGGAAACAAACCAGAAATTTTTTTTCTCTCTCTCTCCCATTCCCTACCTAGTAGAAACAAATTTCTTGTAGCATATATGCCTAGTGAAGCAAAACTAATTCCTTCAATAGCTGTACATAAAATTATGTATTTCTCATTGTGTACCCCAAATCTATCACCTTTACTTCTCTGTAATAAATAGCATTATTGTCCCCCCTGAATCATTAGTGGTCACCCTACTGATCTAGTTCTATCAAGACTTAGTCATTTCTCATAGCCATTAAAAAAAAAAAAACACACTCCAAATTACTGCTAATTAGAGAAATGCAAATTAAAGCAATTCTGGAATTCTACCACACACTTAACAGTGAAGCAAAGATGACAAAACTGAAAATTATAAGTGTTGGAGAGACTGTGGGAAAATAGGCATGTTGATACACTGTTGGTGGACCTGTGAATGAGTAAATCCATTCTGGAAAACAATTTGGAATACTACATAAAAAATAACTAAATAGTGGATGCCCTTTGACCCACCATAGCTATACCACTGCTAGTTCTGTATCCAAAAGGAACCCAAGAAAGAGGAAAAAGTCTTTTATGTACAAAAATATTTATAGTCACTCTTTTTGTGGTAGCAAAAAAATGAAAAGTATGCATATATGCATACATATACATATATACAAGGGTATCCAAAAGTCTTAGTGTTTTAGAGCTTAAAATGACACTAAGACTTTTAGGATACCCTGTATAATATATACACATTATGTTATACATTTGAATACATATTTGCATGTATATGTGTAGGGATATATACACATATCTATTACATCTTTATGTCTCTTCTGTGTTTGCCTACTTGGCTCAGAAAAGAAACAAAAACTTCTTCAACACTTGGGTTTCCTTTATGATAAACCTGTCGGGAGCTTTTAATCTACAAGCTGGCATGGCAACTTGTAGGAAAGCTCACAAAATTTCCATATTGTAAACTTACCCAGAATTAAGTTCTGTGTTGAAAACTCTGGTTGTCAAAAGTAGACAATAGGTCTATAGACTAAGTTAGCAGTGTCAAATAAAGGTGGAACTACTAATCCATACAGAAGTTTCCTCATGGATTTTTAAAATGTAATGTTACCTATGTTTTACTGTATTTTTAAAAATATTGTTAAATATTTCCAAACTCCATTTTAATGAGGTTCAGATCAAGGGTCATGTGTTTGACATCTCTGGTCTAGTCCATGATAGTAACAGCAACTTACATTCATGTGTACTTTGAGTTTACAAAGCACATTCTTTACAATACCCCTCTAAAGCAGATAGTGTTTTCTAAGTTGTACTATTATGTTTCAAAGTTTGTACTATTATACCTATGTTTCAGATGAGCCAACTAAGGTTCAGAAAAGTGAATCAAATTTACCAAATTTACCAATTTCTAACTAGAAATTGTTGGAGCCAGGATTTAAACTCATGTGTACGCTAATCTTGAAGGACCATGTTCTTTCTATTCATACCACACTCCCTTGAAATCTATTGTTATCTCATATATTATGTGTAGTGCTGAGAGAATTAAGAAACAAGTAAGACTCCTAGAAGGACGACAAAAGTTGTGTCTTGGGAAAAGGTTGCTATGAATTCAGGAAGAATGTTCGTTCCTTATCCCATAATAAGTAAATTAGAACTAAGTAAACTTTCATAAAGTTTACTATTCTTTGCTTATTTTTAAATTCTTCCTAACCTGGTTCCCAAATTTGCTGAAGCATTACTTTGTAAATTGGTGTCAACAGAAACATGTTAAATAGCTTTTACTTAAATACATTTCCAAAGCAATAATTTTGCTAATATATGTCCTTTTTTTCTACAATTTCTGTTTTGCCAATCTTTCAATTTCTGCACTGTAGCATTAATAATTATGCATTGTATTTTCTAGTTTTATGTCCAGTTAAACATTTTTAAAATTAAATAATTTATGAATTACCTGGAGCTTGGCTGCACTCTCTGTAATTCATCTTGATCTGTTTCAACTTTGCCCTCAGATTTCATCATATGCTTTGGGATCTTTTATTCTCAAATGATATCACTCAGCTCTATCCATGGGTTATGGATTTATTCCTGGGTGATATGTATACAAACAATAGTTACACTAGTTACCTACAATTCAGACTTAGAGCTCCAACCTCTAATATTTTGATTCTGACCATGAGATTGAATTCAAAGACTAGTTTTATTGCAAAATTGGCTAAAGAATTTAAAATACTCACTTGCTTTGATTGAAACAACTTATAAAAAAGGAGCGACCACTAGTTTAATGAAAGAATTTAAAAACAAAAACAAAAATCACAATTCTAATCTTATGAAAAATGCACAAAAAATTGTCTAATCAGTAACTACAGAGTTGTAAATGCTCCTCTAATTATGGTAGTGCCATAGAGTTATTTAACTGAAGGAGGAAAACTAACACCTCCCATTCTCTGAACTTCACCTTCCAGTGGGTAGGACAAAGTTTCCCAGGTTCTCCCCACCCCTAGATACCTATAGAATTGACTCCCTTAGTCAACACTTTGACTCTTTCCTTGAACCTACCTTAAGACAACAAAAGTAGTTGCCCTAGTCCACAGCTCCAAGAAAACTGTCTGCATAGCTCTAAGGGAATGGATATCAGTTCTTTAACCTCCACCCACCAGATTACTATTGACCCAATATTGTACCTGGGTTCCTTTATTGTCCAGATTATTTTAATCTTTTTCTCTGCTTTGGGAGAGTTATTATCTATCAATAAAAATTTCTTTGGTTCATCTTAAGTTCTTAGTTGGTAACCCCAGCAACCAGAAAGAGAATTTCATTCTCCCTCTCTTTGCTGCAGGGTAGCCTTAGCCTCCACCTCCACTGTTTGTTTTTTTAATCCTACCCTGCTCCCATGAACACACACCTACATGTACACATATAGACACAGCCTGAATGATGTTGTAGAGAAACTGGTTTCTTTTTTTAGAATGCACAGTCAAGATTGACTTTCCTTTTTTAAGAGAAAAGGAATGGCGTTTAGGTCCAAGGAGAGTGCTTAATTGAAGACACGGGGAAGTAGACATCTCATAATTGTTCTCAACCAGCAGAAGCAGTCACCGCCATTATCCCTTGGCTTCTTATGATCTCTCATTTCTTAGCTATAGTCTCTTTCCTTTGTAACATAGTAGCTTTGGCTCTTGTTGCCTGAAGGCCAAGCTTGTTATATTTCATCCCTACCCCCAGGGTTCTCTGATACCCTAAAGCCCCCACTAATTGTACATCCCCAGTTTTAGGAGTCTAAGCATCCCAATTCCATTTAACAGATAAGCTTTTATAAAGGAATATTTTCATTAGCAAAATACAAACACATTCCCCCATATTTCCTACAGATCCCAAGCTCCTGTAATTCCTGTAATTTCCTTTTATTTCACTCAAACACCAAGTATATGGGAGAGGGGCACAATGATCTCCAAGATGTAAGTGGTGAGGAAAAACAGGTTTGAGTACTCTGTTGGTCTCCCATCACCTCCCACTTTCCGCATCTGCAGCAAGGGATTTGCTGAAGCTTCTCAGGCAATGCATTCACTTTTCTAGTTTCAGGGTTATTAGGATTCTGCTGAGATTCCTGTGTTCAAGGATCCTAGGTATAGTTGGATTCCTGAGGGCTATTGCAGTTGTGGCCACAAATGGTACTCTCTGCTTTGTCCCCCATCCACCAAAAAACCCTCACTTGATCCTTCTATCCCAGAAAACTATAAACCTAGATCTCTTCTGTTCCATGTGGATGAAGTCCGTAAAATGACCGTCTCTAGTGGTGCCTCCTCTTTCTCTCTTCTCACTCTCTTACTATCCAGCTTCCAACCTTGTCATTCCACCAAAACTGCTCTCTCCAAAGTTATTAATGATTTCATAATTGCCAAATCTAATGGACTTTTCTCAGCTCTTATTTTTCTCTCTTGATTTGGCTCTTTAATACTCAATCACTCTCTTCTCTCTTTTCTCTAGGTTTCCTTTCTCCTGGTTCTGTTCCAACATATTTCATTGCCTCTTCTCTGTCTCCTTTGTAGATCCTCATCCAGATCATGCCCTCTAACTATAGGTGCCCTAGAGAATTTTATCTTGGGTTCTCTTCTCTTCTCCCTCTATACTACTTCACTTAGTAATCTCATTAGTCCCCACAGATTAAATCATCCTCTCTGTGATGACAATTTCTCAAATCTACCTGTGCTTCTCTAACCTTTGCTGACCTCCAATTTCATATCTCCAATAGCCTTTCTGATATCTTGAACTGGATGTCCAATAGACTTCTTAAATTCAATTTATCCCAAATAGAACTTACTATCTTTCTTCCTAGACCCTTTCCCTTCCCTTTTACTGTCATGGGCAACACCATCCTCTCAGGAGTGAGGAACCTTCAGCCTCAAGGCCACATGTATCCCTCTTAAGTCCTCAAGTGCAGCCCTTTGACTGAATCCAAACTTCACAGAATAAATCCCCTTAATAAAAGGATTTGTTCTGTAAAACTTAGACTCAGTCAAAAGGTTGAACCCAAGGACGTAGGACACATGTGGCCTTGAGGCTGCAAGTTCTCCACCCCCGTCAGGCTTGCAGCCTGTAATCCTTGTCTCCTCACTATCTCTTACCCCTAATATACAATCTGTTGCCAAGACCTGTTGATTTCTTTTCAATACCTTTCAAATATGCCCCCTTCTCTCCTCTGACACTACTACCACTCTGATGCAAGCCCTCATTACCTTTCACCTGCACTACTACAGCAAGCCTGCTGGTAGGTCTGTCTGTGTGAAGTCTCTCCCTGTTCCAATCTATTCTCCTTCAAACCACGAAAGTGATTTCCTAAAGTGTAGGTCTGACCATGTCACCTCCACCCCCCCAACTCCACATTAATAAATTCCTGTGGCTCCTTTTGACTCCAGGATCCAGTACAAAATGTTCTGGTATTCAAAACCCTTTATAACCTAGCCTTCTCCTACCTTTTTAATCTCCTTACAGCTTACTCCCCACCACAACTCTTTGATCCAGTGACATTGGCCTTCTTGCAGTTTCATGGACAAGACTCTCCATCTCTCTCTTCTCCAGGCATTTTCCATGGCTCCATGCCTGAAATGCTTTCCCTCTCATCTCTGCCTGCTGGCTGCCTTGATTTCCTTTTAAGTCCCAAATAGAATCTCATCTTCTATAGCCTTTCCCAACCCCTCTAAATTTTAGTATCTCTCCTCTTTGAATTACTTCCTATTTATAATACATATAGCTTGTTTGTATATATGTGTTTACTTGTTGTCTCTCCCATTAGATTGTGAGTTCCTTGATTGGCAGGGATTGTCTTTTGCTTCTTTTTCTTTTCCCAGAATTTAGCACAGTGTCTGGTATATAATAACTACTTAAAAATTGATCGACTGACTGATTCCTTTTCTTTATTCCCACAACTAACCAGCTTGTCCTCTCAATATTTCTGACTCTACCAAAGTCTTTGCTTTCTGATGCACCTTTTCTGCACCCAGGCATATAATTTCCTGGGAAATGGACTCCTGGGTTTCTTCATGAGCAATGTTCTCTAGGCCCTAACCATCATGAAAAATGAAGTCCTAGGGACTTCTCATCAATCATACAAACTATAATGCCAACAGAAAATGGCTCAGGACCAGAAGTCCTGCAAGAAGTTGAACTTATTAAGGAAAACACAGTCATTTTCTTTTTTTTTTTTAATTTATTTATTTAACTTTTAACATTCATTTTCACAAAATTTTGGGTTCCAAATTTTCTCCCCATTTCTCCCCTTCCCCCACCCCAAAATTCCGAGCATTCTAATTGCCCCTATCACCAATCTGCCCTCTCTTCTATCATCCCTCCCTTCCCTTGTCCCCATCTTCTCTTTTGTCCTATAGGGCCAGATAACTTTCTATACCCCATTACCTGTATATCTTATTTCCTAGTAGCAAGAACGGTACTCAACAGTTGTTCCTAAAACTTTGAGTTCCAGCTTCTCTTCATCCCTCCCCACCCATTCCCTTTGGGAAGGCAAGCAATTCAATATAGGCCATATCTGTGTAGTTTTGCAAATGACTTCCATAATAGTTGTGTTGTATAAAACTAACTATATTTTCCTCCATCCTATCCTGCCCCCCATTGCTTCTATTCTCTCTTTTGATCCTGTCCCTCCCCAAGAGTATTGACTTCAGATTGCTCCCTCCTCCCATTGCCCCCATCATCCCCCCCACCCTGCTTATCCCCTTCTCCCCCACTTTCCTGTATTGTAAGATAGGTTTTCATACCAAAATGAGTGTGCATTTTATTCCTTCCTTTAGTTGAATGTGATGAGTAAACTTCATGTTTTTCTCTCACCTCCCCTCTTTTTTCCCTCCACTAAAAAGTCTTTTGCTTGCCTCTTTTATGAGAGATAATTTGCCCCATTCCATTTCTCCCTTTCTCCTCCCAATATATTTCTCTCTCACTGCTTAATTTCATTTTTTTAGATATGATCCCATACTATTCAATTCCTCTGTGCTGTGTGTGTGTGTGTGTGTGTGTGTGTGTGTGTGTGTGTGTGTAATCCCACCAACTACCCAGGTACTGAAAAGTTTCAAGAGTTACAAATATTGTCTTTCCATATAGGAATGTAAACAGTTCAACTTTAGTAAAGTCCCTTATGACTTCTCTTTGCTGTTTACCTTTTCATGCTTCTCTTCATTCTTGTGTTTGAAAGTCAAATTTTCTTTTCAGCTCTGGTCTTTTCATCAAGAATACTTGAAATTCCTCAATTTCATTGAAAGACCATGTTTTCCCCTGAAGTATTATACTCAGTTTTGCTGGGAAAGTGATTCTTGGTTTTAGTCCTAGTTCCTTTGACTTCTGGAATATTATATTCCACACCCTTCTATCCTTTAATGTAGAAGCTGCTAGATCTTGTGTTATCCTGATTGTATTTCCACAATACTTGAATTATTCCTTTCTAGCTGCTTGCAATATTTTCTCCTTGACCAGGGAACTCTGGAATTTGGCCACAATGTTCCTAGGAGTTTCTCTTTTTGGATCTCTTTCAGGCAGTGATCAGTGGATTCCTTGAATACTTATTTTGCCCTCTGGGTCTAGAATATCAGGGCAGTTTTCCTTGATAATTTCATGACAGATGATGTCTAGGCTCTTTTTTTGATCATGGCTTTCAGGTAGTCCCATAATTTTTAAATTGTCTCTCCTGGATCTATTTTCCAGGTCAGTTGTTTTTCCAATGAGATATTTCACATTCTCTTCTATTTTTTTATTCTTTTGGTTTTGTTTTGTGGTTTCTTGGTTTCTCATAAAGTCATTAGCTTCCATCTGTTCCATTCTAATTTTGAAAGAACTATTTTCTTCAGTGAGCTTTTGGACCTCCTTTTCCATTTGGCTAATTCTGCTTTTTAAAGCATTCTTCTCCTCATTGACTTTTTGAACCTTTTTTGCCAATTGAGTAAGCCTATTTTTCAAGGTGTTATTTTCTTCAGCATTTTTCTGGGTCTCCTTTAGCAAGGTGTTGACCTGCTTTTCATGCTTTTCTTGCCTCTTTCTCATTTCTCTTCCCAGTTTTTCCTCCACCTCTCTAACTTGATTTTCAAAATCCTTTTTGAGCTCTTCCATGGCCTGAGCCCATTGAATATTTATTTTGGATGTTTGGGATACAGAAGCCTTGACTTCTATGTCTTTCCCTGATGGTAAGCATTGTTCTTCCTCATCTGAAAGGATGGGAGGAGATATCTGTTCACCAAGAAAGTAACCTTCTATGGTCTTATTTTTTTTCCCCCTTTTCTGGGCATTTTCCCAGCCAGTTACTTGACTTCTGAGTTTCCTCTCCACACCCACCTCACCTCCATTTCTCAGTTATTTTAAATAAAGTATTCAAAACTGAATATGCTATTAACTACATAGATAACTCTTTGCAAAATAACTCAAATATAGTGATTCAATTTGAACTGAACTCAATAAATATTCTATAGAAGGTTAAAAAACTAACAGAAGAGTTCATAAAATATGCTATTGTAATCTTTAGACCTACCACAATCCTCTGCAATGGGAAATTCTGAGACTCTCATTTAATATTGGATGATATGGGGCTCACGGAGAGTTTCTCAATGCATCAAAATCCAGAAGAGAATTCAGAAGAAATTTCCTATGAATTTTAAAGTCAACAAGACACCAAGACAACGTAGTTTAACTGCAGAAGTTTATTTTTAAAGACATTTCATGGAGTATTTAAGATTTAGTGAAGTATACGTGAACATTTTAATATGTTCATAAGTCATAGGTGAATGTATCATCATGGTCTTGTTTAAACCTGGCAAAAACTCCACAAAAAACAAATCTCATAATAGCAGCTGATACATAGTATTCATTTTGCAGTTAGTTTAGAACTAAGAAATATTTAATTTATTGGCCTTTTTTCAGTCCTAATCTCTCTTGACCTTTCTGCAGCATTTGTCACTGTTGCTTACCTTCTCCTTTTGAGTACTCTCTCCTGTCTAGATCTTTGTGACTGCTTGTTGATTCTTCATCATATCATACCCTTTAACCCAGAGGTGCACAAACTTATTTGACCTGCTTCCTCCTTTTAAAAAAAATTACTTTGCGATGCACCCCCCATATTCCCAGAAATCTACTTTCCCTAACTCTTTAACATTTTTTTTTAATTTGCACCATTTCAAAAAATATAAATTTTTTGAAATGGTATATCTTAAACTTAACAATTGATTAAATTTGTGGGCTTTGTTTCTGCACAGAAATTTTGATGCTGCAAAATTGCTTCAAGTAACCATATGGTATCATACTGCAAACAAGTCATTATACGTACAAATTCCTGCCTATGCCTGCTGAATTTCGCAACAATGCACAACACTCTTGCCTACCAATACCTGCTTGTTAAGACCTGTTGTCAGGTCTGATGGGTTATAATTTGCATTTTGTGAGTTTATTTGGAAAATAATGTAATCATTACAACTATAGCTCTGTTACACAACAGATGAAAGATGTACAAATGGTTTTTCAAAATTTTCTTATTTTCTCTTATTTCCATATGCTTCCACTGCCCCCTTATTTTTATTCAACTTTCCCCAGGCTACTACCACCCCTATGATTCCTGTGCTCCCCCAGGAGATGGTATCGCCCACTTTGGGAATCTATGTACCCAATGCTGTCTTGGGCCCCCATTTCTTTTCACTCAATACTTCTAATTTGATGAACTCATCAGCTCCCATTGGTTCAATTATCATGGCTATGCAGATGTTTCCTGAGTTTACAGACAGTCGTCTTTCTGCTGACACATCTCCAAATGTTTCTTGGATATCTCAACCTGTCTTGTAGGCATCTCAAACTTGGCATGTCCAAAACAGAACATATTAGCTTTCCCTCTAAGCCTTCCACCTTTCCAAACTTCTATGTTGCTGTTGTGGGCACCACTACCCTCTCAGTCACCCCAAGCCCAAAACCTCTGTGTCAATCTCAAGTCCTCATTCTTACTTGTCCTTCATAATATCTCTTGTATATTCCCCTTCTCTCTGGTCATATAGGCACAGCCCTAGTTCAGGTAGTCCCTCATCATGTCCAAACTAAACTACTGCAGTAGCTTTCAGACTCCTCTCTCTGCCTTGTTTCTCTTCACTCAAATACATCCACTCAGGTGCCATGTGCTTTTTCTAAAGAGTAGGGCTGACTTGTCAGTCTCTTGCTCAAAGAGCTTTGGCCACTCCGTATTACCTGTATGATCAAATATAAACTTCTCTATTCAGTGTTTAAAGCTCTTTATAATCTGGCCCCTTCCTAACCTTTCTAGCCTTCTACCATATTTCCCTGCGTGCACGCTATATTCCAGTTATAGTAGTTTATTTGCAATTGCGTGAAAGTGGCACTCCATCTTCCCCATCCCTTCAAATTTGCCTTTTAGTTTCCCTGACTTCCTTTAAGATTCAGGTCCAATTCCATTTTCTATAGAAGGATCTTGCTGGTTTCTCCCTTATCTCCCTTCAGCTACTAATTTCTTCCCTTTTCCCTCACTCAGATACAAGTCAACTGCAAGTCATGTTATCACCTTGATGTCATGGTCCTTTTTGAGAATGAAGGACAAACATAACCTGAGAGTGAATAGTCTCTCCTCTCCTTTCCTCTCCTCTCCTCTCTTGGGGTGTTCTACCCAGGGGAAGGCAGACTTCCATGACCAAAGGTTGCCTTTTCTCCTTTGGGTTTACTGACTACATTTCCTTCTCAAAGAACAAACCTTAAACCCAGTTCACACTGGAGCTCAGATTGGACACCAGGTCCCCGCCCACCTAGCACAGAGTGAATATAATTACTAAATAGTAACTGTTTCTCTTTTATACAGGAACCCTGAAAGTCTTCCCTTCCCAGTTTGATTTTTTTGGTTATTTTTTTTCTTTTATTAAAAGGGGCCATCCCTTGAGTAACTACTTAAAGAGTCCTCTTCACTAAATGAGGGTATCTCACTCAAAGTTAGAATGTGATAAGACCTTAGCCTAAAATGGCCAAGGTCCCACATTGCACCTTGGGCCATCTCCAGTCGTCCTGATGAATATCTGGTCACTGAACCCAGATGGCTCTGGAGGAGAAAGTGAGGCTGGTGACCTTGCCCAGCCCTCCCTTGCTCAAATTCAAGTCAACTGTAAGTCATGGCATTACCTTGATGTCATTCATCATGGTCCATGAGAACGAAGGACAAACACAACAATACCTTCCCTTTCCATATTACCTTTATATATTCTGTATGTATCTTGTAAGTACTTGGATGTTTATACATTGTTTCCCCCATTAGAATGTGTTCCATGTGAAGGCAGGATTATTATTTTTTTCTTTGTATCTCCAGGGCTTAGCTCAGTGTCTGGAAATACTAAGTATTTAATAAATGCTGTTATGTGTTCTATAATGTCTGGTATCAATAGTTCTATCTCTTTTTATGCGTGTAAGAGTATGGTTTTACTTCTTAGAATTTTGTAACTATAAGTGCTAACTTGTACCTTCTATCCTGAAGAATATAAATGAATCAATATTTCATTCTACAAAATAAATATAGATATATATTGTATATAATACATGCTCTCTACATACTGTGGAAATACCCCTGAAGTTAATATGTCTGTTTTCTGTGAGTTACCTCTTACCAGGCAAGAACGCTATACAGAGTAAGACTTGTTTGCTGAAAGGACCTAATCAGGAGCAGGCAGCAAGATTGCCTTAGCTGGTATTCACTGACTCACCTTGACGAGCTGCATCCACTCCCACCCCGCAAACTGGCCCAAACCTGTCTAGTGGTCAACTGTTCCTGCAAAACATCCTGTTTCTTTGTTTACCTGTTTCTGGGGAAGATTGTCCATTCCTTTTCCCAATCCCTCCCTGAACCTCCCCTTTGTATTTTTCAAACAGAAATCTCCCCTGCCTCTCCTAGGTGGCTGAAGGAATATTTCATATCCCTTGAATAAAGTAAGTTCACTCTGTCCTTTTGGTGACCTCTCAAGGAATATAACATATGTGAGTTGGCCATGTACTAATGTTCTGGGAACTAGCCACTCCCGGAACACATAAACAATACTTGGAAGATTTGGCTAATCCTCCCAGTATATGATTAATTAACATATCTTGTGGCCCCCGTATGGTATGTCCTTGATGGATAAACACCTCCATTCCCATGGCTATGTGCCTGACTAGCTTGGAACAATATGCAGAGCCGTTGGCAAAAAGCCTTCTTCATCTAGGTCCCTATAAACTCTCCTTGCTTAGTGTAAGTCCTTGGAATCTCACCTATGGAGAGGATGCTCTGCCTGGGACTACTTGCTCCCAATTCAGACCCTGAAAGCTGTATCCCGGGATTCCCCAGCTGAGAAAATTCAGATGTTGGTGCTTCCCTGAATTGGTGATGTTTTTCTATTTCCTCTTATATCTATATTAATATTGCTATAATCATATTAGTATTGGGCTATATTAATTATTTCTGCTATAGCTCTAAACTGTTCATGCATTTGCCTTTCCTGTAAATCAATAAAATATCCAGCTTCTTCTTCTCAAATGTGTCTTATTGTAGGTGCGAATCTGAACCAAAAATTTCCTTAATCACACAGTGGCGGGCTCCTTTGTTCCTCGTATAGGGGATCTCTGCACTAGTGTCTGATTTTCCTCCTAATAAAACTTTTCTTCTTTCAACCCAGCTTGGACTCCTCTGCATTTTGAGAGGGGGGAACTGCACCTGGTTGACAAAACATATATGTAATAGGAGTAGGAGCATGCATGGCATGATCCTATAGGTACTATGTCAGGTAGCATGTACTAGCACTCCCCTGGAAACTCACAAAGTAACCTCCAAAACTGAACATATCCATCTTAGTATCCCTGTTTGGTAATCTATATTTAGGAAAGAAGTAGGAGAGGTAAATTTGTTGAGTTCCAATTTCAGGCTCACCTGAGAAAAGATGTACTTTAGCTACCATCTATTCAGGGTCTTCACAGCCCCTCCTCCATTCAGGAAAAGAAAAGAGTGGTAGATGGCAAATTGTTTCTATTGAAAGATCCACTCAGCCATTTGCTCTTCCTGATGAGTAGCCAGTAAGGGGACTGCTTCATCATCTCAAAACACAGAACTTTCAGCATTGCTGTATCTGTCCCTAGAGTCCCCAAAAGTTTCCTAGGGAAACTCTGAGATGACCCCTATTAGTCCACTTGCACATATACTCCAATCCCTTCTGTTTCTCTCTGTTATGTGTATATACCCCTCTAACAAACTATTGGTAGAGCTGTGAATTGGTCAACTATTCTGGGAAGCAATTTGGAACTATATTTCAAGTCATTAAACTGTGCATACATGCCCTCTGATCTAGTGACAATCCTACTAGGCCTACACCCTGAAGAAAATAAAGAAAATTTAAAGGACTCATATGTACAAATTATGGGAGAAGGACTTTTTGGAGTGGTAAAGAATTTGAAACTAAGAAGGTACTCAATAAGCTAGGAATGGTGAACAAATTATGGTAAATGAATGTGGGCTGCTTTCTCTTTGTCTCTCTTTTCTTCCTTCTCTCTCCACAGTTTGGGCCCCGACTGGGTCAGAATGAAAGTGAAAACAATTGTTTATTTTGGCCAGAAACCCTCAGGGTCTTCTCCTCCCAGATCTTTATTTATTTATTTATTTTTTATTTAACTTTTAACATTTATTTTCACAACATTTTGGGTTACAAATTTTCTCCCCTTTTATCCCCTCCCCCCCCCAAACCCAAGCATTCTAATTGCCCCTGTGACCAATCTGCTCTCTCTTCTATCATCCCTCTCTGCCCTTGTCTCCGTCTTCTCTTTAGTCCTGTAGGGCCAGATAGCTTACTTTACCCCTTAACCTGAATTTCTTATTTCCTAGTGGTAAGAACATTACAGTTGATCCTAACACTTTGAGTTCCAACTTCTTTAGCTCCCTCCCTCTCCACCCCTTCCGTTTGGAAAGCAAGCAATTCAATATAGGCCAAATCTGTGTAGTTTTGCAAATGATTTCCATGATAGTTGTGTTGTATAGGACTAACTATATTTCCTTCCATCCTATCCTGTCCCCCATTACTTCTATTCTCTTATGATCCTTACCCTCCCCATGAGTGTCGACCTCAGATTGCATTCTCCTCCCCATGCCCTCCCCTCAATCATCCCCCCCCACCCTGCTTGTGCCCTTGTCCCCCACTCTCCTGTATTGTGAGATAGGTTTTCCTATCAAAATGAGTGTGCATTTTATTCTTTCCTTTAGTGGAATGTGATGAGAGTAGACCTCATGTTTTTCTCTCACCTCCCCTCTTTATCCCTCCACTAATGAGTCTTTTGCTTGCCTCTTTTATGAGAGATAATTTGCCCCATTCAATTTCTCCCTTTCTCCTCCCAATATTTCTCTCTCACTGCTTGATTTCATTTTTTTTTTAAGATATGATCCCATCCTCTTCAATTCACTCTGTGCACTCTGTCTCTATGTATGTGTGCGTGTGTGCATGTGTGTGTGTGTACTCCCACCCAGTACCCAGATACTGAAATGTTTCAAGAGTTACAAATATTGTCTTTCCATGTAGGAATGTAAACAGTTCAACTTTAGTAAGTCCCTTATGACTTCTCTTTGCTGTTCACCTTTTCATGGTTCTATTCATTCTTGTGTTTGAAAGTCAAATTTTCTTTTCAGCTCTGGTCTTTTCATCAAGAAAATTTGAAAATCCTCTATTTCATTGAAAGACCATTTTTTCTCCTGAAGTATTATACTCAGTTTTGCTGGGTAGGTGATTCTTGGTTTTAGTCCTAGTTCCTTTGACTTCTGGAATATCCTATTCCATGCCCTTCGATCCCTTAATGTAGAGGCTGCTAGATCTTGTGTTATCCTGATTGTATTTCCACAATACTTGAATTGTTTCTTTCTAGCTGCTTGCAATATTTTCTCCTTCACCTGGGAATTCTGGAATTTGGCCACAATGTTCCTAGGAGTTTCTCTTTTTGGATCTCTTTCATGCGGTGTTCTGTGGATTCCTTGAATATTTATTTTGCCCTCTGGTTCTAGAATCTCAGGGCAGTTTTCCTTGATAATTTCATGGAAGATGATGTCTAGGCTCTTCTTTTGGTCATGGTTTTTAGGTAGTCCCAAAATTTTTACATTGTCTCTCCTGAATCTATTTTCCAGGTCAGTTGTTTTTCCAATGAGATATTTCACATTATCTTCCATTTTTCCAATCTTCTCGCTATGTTCTGTGATATCTTGCTTTCTCACAAAGTCCTTAGCGTCCATCTGTGCCATTCTAGTTTTGAAAGAACTATTTTCTTCAGTGAGCTTTTGAATCTCCTTTTCCATTTGGCTAATTCTGCTTTTGAAAGCATTCTTCTCCTCATTGGCTTTTTGAACCTCTTTTGCCAATTGAGTTAGGCTAGTTTTCAAGGTGTTAATTACTTCAACATTTTTTTGGTTCTCCTTTAGCAGGGAGCTGATCTGCTTTTCATACTTTTCTTTCATCTCTCTCATTTCTCTTCCCAGTTTTTCCTCCACCTCTCTAACTTGATTTTCAAAATTCTTTTTGAGCTCTTCCATGGCCTGAGCCCATTGGGTTGGCTGGGACACAGAAGCCTTGATTTCTGTGTCTTTGCCTGATGGTAAGCATTGTTCTTCCTCATCAGAAAGGAAGGGAGGAAATGTCTGTTCTCCAAGAAAGTAGCCTTCAATAGTCTTATTTCTTTTCCCTTTTCTGGGCATTTTCCCTAGCCAGTGACTTGACCTCTGAATATTCTCCTCACACCCACCTCGCCTCCTGGTCCTCCCAGCCAGCCTTTGGGGACTGAGATTCAAATGCTGCTTCCCGCCTTAGGGCTTTTGGCGGGGGCAGGGCTGCTATTCAGTGTGAGAATTAAGTTCAGGTGGTCAGGTCAGGGCAGGGCCACCTCTCAGGCTCAGTTCCCTCAGCCGGTTTATGCACAGACCTTCCACAATGGATCCAGGCTCCCGCCCGCTTGGGGAGCCCCTGTCTGCAGCCGCCTCTCAGCTTCTACCTCCCGGGGGGGCCCGAATCATGGGGGCACCCCACTCCCCTCTCGACCCACCAAAGAGACTCTCTCACCGACCCCCGTCACCTGTGGGCGGAGGGACTTGTGCGGCCGCTGGAGATCCCGTCCCTGAAGCCTGCTCGGGTCTGTTTCTCTTGGTGCTGTGGCCGCAGCAGGTCTGGGCTGGGCTGGGCTCCGTGTCTGCAGCGCGACGGACCTTTTGCGAGAGGTTTGCAGGTCCCTCTGTGGGTAGAGGGACCCACGTGGCCGCTGGAGATCCTGTCCCCGAGGCCCGCTCGGATCTTTTCCTCTCGGTGCCGCGGCCGCTGCAGGGCTGCCCTCTGCTCCCAGTCCCGGCGCCCAGTCCGCAGCGCGAAGGACCCCCCGCGAGAGGTTTGCAGTTCTCTCCGGAACAGAAATCTCCCTCGCTCCAATATTCTGTGGCCTCTGGGTGCAGAATTCACCGTGAGTTGCTCCCCTGTGGCCGTTCTGTGGGTTGTGGGTTCGGAGCTATGTGTATGTGCGTCTTTCTACTCTGCCATCTTGGCTCCGCCCCCCCCAGATCTTTATTTTTTAAGATGCCATTCTTTGCCTCATTTTATTTAGCCTTAATCACCGAACCACATTGCCTCAGTCAAACTGAGGCCAGTTAAAAGACATGCATTCTGGGCCATCTCCAGTTGTCCTGATTCATATCTGGCCACTGCACCCAGATGACTCCTGAGATGAAGATGAGACTGATTACTTTGCACAGCCTTCCCTCACTTAAAATCCAATTTACTTGCCTGTCATGGCATCACTTCCCTGATATCATGGTCCTCTTCAGGAATGAAAGACAAAAACAACAACCATAATACTATATTAACACATCACTATTTTGCTGTTATGTTAATAATCAATTATTAAATTGGGATCCAGGCCTTTTCTTTTTCCATTTCCTCATTTAGGGCTCAGTCTAAGGTCAGTCAGTCTCTGAAGGACATGGGCCTACTAGATTACTCCTAACCCTTAGGTAACAAGCTCTTTAGTCTTGGGCTGGACCCCTTCTCACAGGGTGAGGGAAAGGAGGAGGGGATGAGGGCAGTATAAACAATGCAATCTGGATGAGTTCTTGCCCCAAAGAGAATGGCCCTGCCCTTGTAATTTTCCATTAGAATTTAGGGTTCTCATGAAGGAGAACAACAACCACAGAGTGGCCTAGGTGGATTCCCCAGTCCAGATTGCTGCAGGTGGCTGTCTTGTGATCAAGCCAGACTCTCCGCAGGAGAAGCTGAAAACACCTAGCCCACAATCTCATTAAATATACATCAATTGGGGTTGGTTTTCACTTGTTAGGGGTATTCTCCTTTACAAAGGTATTTCTAGCATTCTAGCATCCAGCTTCACCAACCTCTGGTGGTCTTTTGTTATCCACTGACCATCCATTTATTATTAGCTAGTCTAATTAATGAATTGATTATTAATAAGCTAGAAAGTCTGTGTCTCTGTTTTTCATTCATCACAGTAAGAAATGACGAGAGATATAATTTCAGAGATAGCTGGAAATACTTGTAGAACTGAAAAAAACTGAAGTGAGTAGAATCAGAAAATTCATACAATAACATTGAAAAGACAAACTCTGAAAGATTTAAGAACTTCAGTCAATGTAAAGTCCAACCAGAATTCCAGAGGACTGATGATAAAGCAAGATACCCACCTCCTGACAGAGAGGTGATGGAATCGATGCAGAATAAGACAAACTTTTTTTTTACATATATATATAGCTAATTTGGAAACAGTCTCTTAAAAGAAAGAAATAGGAAGGGAAGTCCTTAGCAAAGGTGAGGGGGGGATATATAGCATGAGAGGAGAGAAGAAATGAGATTAGTGGAGGGCTTATCTTGAAAGGCTTCTTGAAAGAGGTAGGTCTTGAACTGGATTTTTGAAGGCAGTGTAGGACTTAGATAAACAGAGCAGAAGAGCATTCCAATGTTCTGATTTAATTTCTAGTCTATTATTGGTGACTTATAATTTGACCAAGGCATCAGTATTGTAAATAGACAAGGAATTCAGAGTAGAAAAAGAAAGCAGATAATTTTGAAATCATGTATCAGCTTTGAGGGGCAAGAAGAGAAAGATTTAGAAAAGGAAAGAATTTCTTATCTACAAAAGCTATTTAAAAGTTGAATGCGAAGTTCTGGGTTCCTCGTCATTGGAGGGTTTTCAATCTCGGTTGACTTGTATATAGTTAAAAGTCATTATATTCAACAGAATGGACTCTTAGACCTGGTTTCCTTTAAAACTCAGCTCCAACCTCACCTTCCACATGAAGCCTTTCCCGATCCCTCGGCGGGCAGTGCCTCTCCAAACTATCTTGTATTTATTGTGTGTGTATATACATGTTTCCCCCTCCCTCGGAGGACTCCTCTTCCTCCTCCTCCTCAAGTGTGTTCCAGGTATGGGGATCAACAACAGCGTGGGTAAAAGCACGGAGGCTGGAGATGGAATGCCAAGTTCCGGGAACAGTCTAGTCCAGTTTGGCTGGACTATAGAGAGCAAGAACGGGAGGGATAAGGGACCCTGCAGAGGAAGGCCGCAGACAGACTGTGAAACGAACAGCTGCATCCACCACGAAGATGAATGCGACTCTGTAAAGGTTCCGTTCTCCAGAGCCGAACTTACGCTTCCCTTTCGGCTTCCGTAGGATCCTCAAGATCCCAGAGAGATTCACCTTCCCAAGGAAACAAAATCCCTAGGGACTGGAGGGAGCGAGGGCGGGGCAAGACGTGTCTCCGCCCCTTCCTCCGTCCCGCCTCCTCCTCCTGCCCAATCCAACCCCGGCGTGGCGACGTCGACGTCATTCCGCTCTCGTGTTCCGCTGGGGTAGCGGTGGCCGCGGCGGCTTGGAGGCTTCAGAGCTGCGGCGGGCTCGGCCGGCTCAGGTGAGTTCGTTACGCGGTCACTGAGTGTCCACGCTGCGGACACCCGACCCTTTCTCGGTCTGAAGTTGGCTTCATCAGGAGGTGGTGGGGCAGTCTGGGCGAAAGAAACAGGGCACGACGGGCCCAGGGGCCTGACCCCGAGCTGGGGAGAGAGGGCCCCGGGCCCGGCCGCTACATACTCGCCGCTGACTGCTCCGGGGTCGGGGTCCAGTGGCGTCTGCGCGGCCAGCGTACTAGGCCGGACTGCGCCGCCCGCGGGGATGGAAGATAGGCCTCTGCCGCCAGCCCGGCTCCCGGTCTGCCTGGGAAGAGGCCGCGGGTCATTGAACCACCCTGCCAAGGGACCGGGGAGGGCGGGCTTGCAGCTGCCAGAGTTGGGCACTTCCCTTTTCTGCCTACATAGCATACAGAGCAAGGATTCCTTATTCTGGGCTTCTAAGAGGCGTCCATAGAAACATTGCAAGGACTCTGAGCTTGTATTGAAAAAAAAATCTCATATATATATGTATACACACACACACATCACCAGTCTCTAACTGAAATATAGCTTTTCCTTCTACTACGAACGTAAACTACCTCAAACTGCGGTAGTATTAAGACTCTATCAGAAAGTCAAAGGGATACATGACATAAAAATGTTAAGAACCCCCTTGTCATAGTGAAGGACTCATATTCAGGTGTCTTTCAGTTTTGCTTTTTATAACCTCTTTTAAGAAACACTTATAAACAGTCTGTACAGGCTGACTTCTGTACTTGTTGGTGTGGAAGCTGAGATGTGTTGTCTTTTTGGGAAAATCTAGGTAAGGAAGTTAGAGATAAAAACTAAGTGAAAAAGTTAGGTAGAGAAATTACAGATAAAAACGAACTGAATGCATGTGTTCAGTATTTGGAACTTCACTAAAAACTTGATAGGAACTTTCTAAGTGTTTAGCTTAAAGGGCAAACTGAGGGGAAAGCTATATGGGAATCATAAGCCTTTTCTGAATAAGTAGGTTGGGTGACTGGCTGGAATTTTTGTGTTTGTTCACATTGCTCAACTGGAAGATTATAGGGGAGTAATAATTCTTCGTGGTCTATTTAAATTTCAGCCACACACTTGTTCTTAGGTGCTTGGATCCTCTTGCATATAAAATAAAGTAGTCTCTAATGCTTGTCAACCTCGTAATTTTTGGTGTTCTTCATGTTCTGTCCTCAGCTCTCTTCTATTTTATCTCTGCTTTTTCTTTGTTGTATTATTACATCTTTTTTCAACTGTTACCTCTATACCAATGACCCTAGAAGTGTCTGTCTGTGCTCTGACATGTCCCCTGAGCTTCAGACCTCTATTGTCTTCTAACCTGTAAGACATTATCATCTGAATGTCCCATGGGTTCTCCAAAGGCAACAACATATTCAAAACAGAATTATTAACTTTTCTACAAAACTTCTGACCAAATTCTGTTTGTACCGCTAGTCATCTGATAATTCAGTTTTGGAAATTCCTTAATTTTTTTTCTTTTTCTTTTCCCTCTTTCTCCCCAGTCATTCATTCACTTGTCAAGTCCTTTCAATTCTACCATTCACCTATCCTGAACTCTATAGCTTATTCCCACTGGTAACATTCTAAAACAGTATCTTACTAACAATTGCCATTTGCCATTTCATGCTAGCAAGTCTTTCTACCCTCCCCCCCCCCCCAAAAAAAAAACAAAACCAAAAAATCTCTTTCACATCTGATCTTCCTTATGCATAAAACCCTCTTAGTGGCTCTTTGTTTAGCTATTTCATAGGTTCATAATTTGGAGATAGAAGGGATTTTAGATGCTATCTAGACAAGTCCCTTCAATGTTACTGAGATCTTGACTGTTAAAGACACTTACCTAAGGTTACACAAGTAGTAAATGCAGAGCTAGATTTCAAGCTCAGGTTGTCTGTCTCTACATCCAGCAATCTTCCCTGTGTACCACACTGCTTCTTTAAGTCCTAATGCTTAAGCTTGGGATTCTGGCTCATCTACATTCTGGTGCTTTACTGAATATCCTGCTTTTTTAGTCTTACCTTAGAATTCTCTCTTCTAAGGACTATCCCTTGTGACTGAAATGAACTCTTTCCTCTTAGAATCTTTTATGTTCTTTCAAATTTCAGCTCAGATTCTATCTCTTCTGAGAAATTATTCTTTTTTAAATTTTGTTTTCGGTGTTCTACAATCACTTCCCTATATCTTAGATTTTTTCTCCTCCCTCCCTCCTTCCGCCTGCCTCACCACTCCTTCCCTGAGACAGCATATAGTTTTATATAGGTTCCACACATACATTCCTATTAAATACATTTTCACCTTAGTCATGTTGCATAGAATTAAAATGAATGGGAGAAATCATAAAACAAACCAAAACATATAACACAAAAGAAAATGATCTGCTTCATTCTGTGATCGAATTCCGTAGTTCTTTCTCTGTATGTGGAAGGCATTTTGCCTTAAGAGACCATTGGGAATTTTTTAAGTCCTTACATTGCAATGAAGTACTAAATCTGCCAGAAAAATTCCTCGCACACTGTGGTTGTTGCTGTGTACAAAGTTCTCCTGGTTCTGCTCCTTTCGCTCAGCATCAGGTCATATAAGTCTTTCCAGGCCTCTCTGAAGTCTTCCTGTTCATCATTTCTTATATCACAATAGTATTCCATTACATTCATATACCATAGTTTATTCAGCCATTCCCTAATTGATGGGTCAGGTCTCCCCTTGATTTTCAGTTTTTGGCCACCACAAAGAGAGCTGCTAGAAATATTTTTGAACATGTGGGACCCTTTCCCATATTTATGATCTCTTAGGGATACAGTCCTAGAAGCGGTATTGGTGTGTCAAAGGATGTGCACATTTTTGTAGCCCTTTGGGCATAGTTCCAAATTGCTCCCCAGAATGGTTGGATCAGCGCACAGCTCCACCAGCAGTGAATTAGTGTTCCAGCTCTCCCACATCTTCTCCAGCATTTATCATCTTCCTGTTTTGTCATTTTAGCCAATCTGAGAGGTATGATGTGGTATCTCAGAGTTGTTTTGATTTGCATCTCTCTAATCAATAATGATTCAGAGCATTTTTTTATATGACTGTAGATATCTTTAATCTGAGAAATTATTCTTGATCTTCCTAGTTGTTAGTGAATTTTCCCTCAAATTACATTATGTCTATTAACTGTAAATACTGGATCCTTCTAGAAGAATATGAACTCCTTGCAAAATGTTTCTTTGCATGGTGTCTTGCAGTTATGCTTGTTGAACTCAGTTGTTGAACATTATACAGACAGTTCTCACGTTAGGTAAGTGGACCTTTCCGAAGACCTTTTGGTGAAGAGATTTTTACTTAATGCCATTTTGCCCAGAGACAGGAAATGGAGGGAGGCAAGAAGGGGATTGCCCCCTGGAAGGAGTGGATCAGCACAAGGTTCATGGACATGTTCAGCAGGGACAGGGAAATAAGAGCAGGAGGAAAAAGAATGGGGAGTATGATGGGGACAGCTATATGGGAACCTGGCCTGAACAGAGAAGAAGAATGGAGGGAGACATGTAGGGGCTGGACATGGACACAGACAGGACAGACTTGTGGTGCGCTAGCATGTACAACTAGAAGACAGGCAGACGGGTGGAGTAGGGCAGAGGTCTTCCATCGCTGGCAGTAGTGGTAGTCTCTCAGCCTCTGTTCTTCTGCTTTGACTTGGAGGATTTGAGGGGTTGGTTTTTTTTTTTAGGGTTTTTACATTTAAAAGAATATTAATCCATTTAAAATATCAATCACAAACCCTTTATTTGTCAACATAACACTTTTGTGAAAAATAACTCTTATTTTCCAAAACAAAAATGAGAATAGTAGTATTATTTTGCATATTTTTGCCAATTTGTGTAGTATCTAGCTTAATAGAATATAACTAGATTTTCATGTCTAATATCTATATTTAATATGTTGCGATATTTTACTTAAAGTATGTGGAAAAAAATCTAGCTTTCCATATATGTACTTGGAAAAGGAAGGTGTATATTAACAAGCAGATAACATCTTAATATTGTTATAAAAATAATTTTGGCCTCACAGATCTATTGAAAGGGTTTTTGGAAACTCCAAGGGTTCTCATATCACACTTTAAGAACCACTGCCTATCTCTTTCACTTTTGATTTCTCAGTCTTTACTGGATCTCTTCAAATATGTATGTCTCCTTATGATAATATAAGAAGGATCATGCCCCATGGGGTGGATACCAACATCCTTACTACATTAAATAATAATAATAAGCTTCAAAAGTTTTTGGGGGGGGTGAGGAGAGGAAGGGAAACAGAGAGATGCACACATAGAGAAAGAGAGAACTGAGACAGTTAATTTACATGGTTTTTTGGAATGCAGATTTCAGATTCTTTTCCTAAAGTTGAATTTGCATAATGTGAATTTATGTAAAGTGAGAACTGTCTGTATATCCTATACTCTTACCCAACTAGACAGTCTTGTTCTTTCACTGTGCTGTTTTGCCTGTGTACCTTTTCTTGTGCCTTTCCTGAACCCAGTTCTTCTATATCTTACCTTTCTTTATCTCTTAACATTCCCTTGGTCAGTAATAATTCCTCTTTTCTTGGTCCTTTCATAACATTTGTTTAGTACGTTATAGGTATGTTTTGATGTTCTTTTACATAATAATCTTGATCTTGCCACTACGCACAAATGTACCCACCTCCATATGCAAGATGTACCCACCTCCATATGCAAGAATTCCCACATCCCCTTACCTGACCATAATCTGATGATTTTTCACCTCTCCCTCTGCCTTCCCTTACAAGACCGTGCTTTTTGTTCACACTGTGGCCTTGCATCTCTGCACCCTTCAGTTCTTTCCAAGGCCATTACCCTTGCACTAGCCAGTCTGTTCTTTTACCCATCTTGACCCCTTAGTGAACCAGTTCAACGCTACACTCTTCTCTTGAGTCTCTGGCCCCTTCATCATATTGCCAGTTCTCTGCCAAGCCTTATTCTCAGATTACTGCCATCATCCACTGCCTTACGTCTTACAGCTGCTAGATGAAGGTAGAGAAAATCACACAGCTGTTCTGACTAGGTCCATTACAGATTTCTGTTATGAAACCTACAGGTGGGCCCCCTCTGCTTATCTCTCTTAACTCTACTTTTAGTGTTCTAATCCTTTTCATTCCTCCTTAAACCTTGCATGACTCTTCCTTTCCTCATTCAGGTGAGAACCTTGACTCATATTTTACAGAAAAAATGTGGAGACCATCCTCCCTGAGGATCCTGAGGGAGCCTCTTCTTTCTTCCTAATCTCATATCACTCATAATGCTTTCTGCCACCATATTCTTCACCCCTGTGTCATATGAAGAGGTGGTCTTACTCTTACTGAGGCTAACCCCTCTGCCTGCACAAGAGATCTCATTCCATCCTAATGCCTCTTACAGATTGCTGCCTCTGTAATCCCCATTCTGTTGCTTATTTTCAGTCTCTCCCTGTCTCTTGGCTGCTAACCTACTGCCTACGAATATATCAGTCTCCGTATTCTGAAAAAACCCTCACTTGATTCTTCCATCCCCAATAACTGTCATCCTATATCTCTTCTACCTTTTTTAGCTAAACTCCTTGAAAAGGTTATCTACAATTGGTGATTTGTCTTCCAATTTGTCCAATTGTCCAGTTTGTCTTCTCATACTCTCCTTTTAACCCCTTACAATACATTTTCCAGCCTTATTGTTTTCCTGAAGCTGTTCTCCCCAGTGTTACCAATGATCCTTCCATTTTTCGGGGAATCAGTAGGTATTGAGTGACTTGTCCAGGGTCCCATACAACTAGTAAGTGTCTGAGGCAGGATTTAAACTTAGGTCTGACTCCCGGACCAGTGCTCTGTACACTGCTTAATCTAGCCATACCTCCAGTGGTCTCTTAATTGCCAAATCCAATGGCCGTTTCTCATTCTTCTTGATCTCTCTATAGACTTTGACACTGTTGATCACTCATTTCTTCGTGATTCTCTCCTCTCAGTTTTGGGACACCACTGTCTCCCCTATCTGACCCCTCCTTCTCTGTCTCCTTTGCTGTATCCTTATTCATATCACACCCTCTAACAGTGGGTATCCTACAGGATACTGTTCTGTGTCATCTTCTTCTGTACTACTTCACTGATTCATCAGCTCCCATAGGTTTAATTATCCTCTCTATGCTGATGATTGTCAAATCTGCCTGTCTGGCCTGACTTCCTGCTTGCATCTTCATCTGCCTTTTAGATGTCTTAAACTCAATATATCCAAAACAGAATTTATTATCTTTGTCCCTAAACCTTTTCCCTTCTACCTTCCCAATTATTATAGAGGGCAACACCATCCTTCTAGTCCCACAGGTTCACAACCTAGTTATTATCTCAATGTCTCTCTTTTCCAACATCTAATACTTGCCAAGGCCTGTTGATTTCAACTTTACAACATGTACTACTCCCTCCTTCCTCTTTTGATCTGTCACGACTCTGGTGCTGGTCCTCATCCCCACATGCCTGAACTATTGCAGTAATCTTCAAGTGAGTCTGTGTAAAATCTTTCCCTACACCATCCTCCTTTCCGCCACCAAAGTGATTTCCTAAAGTACAGGTCTGGTCATTTCACCCCTCCTACTCATGCCTCTGAGATCAAATACAAAACACTGTTTGGCATTCAAATCCCTTCATAACCTAGTTCCCTCTTACCTTTCCAGTCTTCTTATGCCTTACCCCCCACCATGTACTCTTGAATCCAGTAACACTGGCTTCCTGACTTCCATAAACAAGTATTAATAGGAAGATGACAAGGAAAGATTGAAGTAAATTGTTGACGTTAACAAGGGAAGCAATTATTATTAGTACTTAGTAATTTCAGCTATCCAGAATGTTGCTTAAAAACTCAGAAATCTGAAATTTATACTTCTGATTAGCAAAAATAGAGGTCACTAAATCCATGAGCTAAATGTTCATTTATTATCTTAATGAAAGCAACCCAGTGGTCGGTGCTCTTTAGAAACCTGCTTTCAAGACAGTTGCAACAACTTTAGTTATCTGGTCTCTTAGCCGTCAGATTAAAAGTAGCACATTCAAAGAGAAGGGGAAGTACAGTAAGATGGAGACAGACTGATAGCAGTAAGAGAGGACATTCTTGACAGTGAGAGAGAAGACAATAAGTTGCAAAAAAGCACACCACACAAAAGAACAAAATAGTCAAGACTTTTACTGATGAGGATAAAACAGTTCTACACAACTGAAGAGTATGAGGCCACTTCTATTTTAGAGAACAATGCAGTATTTAAGTACATAATGAGAGCCAGCTTGATGTGTTGGAAAAACACATGTTGGTTTTTAAGTCAATGTGGGACCTTAAGGATGAATTTCTTATTGAGTTTGGCACCACCCATCACATTTATATACCATAGCTTGTTCTTCATTTCCATTTATGAACACCCCTTCAGATTTCCATTCTTTGCCTCAAAAAGAATTATAAAATTTTTTGTATGTCCTTATACTTTGTTTTGCTTAGGACAAATTCCTCCTTTGATCTACTCTTCCTAAGTCTTAATTCCCCTTTGTCTTTCCTTCCTGTTTCTCCATTGAATAAAATAAACTCTTTATGCGTTTTTTATTCTCTCCTTTGGGGAGTTCAAATGAGAGTGAAGTTTAAATGTCAACCACCTCTGCATATCTCCTCCTTTTTTGTATAGATGTCTCCTTGTACACCCTGATTATGTGAGATAAATTTCCCTAATCTTTTTTCCCTCTTATTGTATTCCTCTTTCCCCCTAAAGATTATAAAGAACCATTCCTAACATTATAACAGAACCATTCCTAAACCTTGTTTAATTAGATTTTCTGTATGACCCCTGAAGATAATAGGATTTAGAAGGGACTCATAATCATCTCCCTGTATTTGAATGTAAACAGTTTATCTTTTAATCCTTTAACATTGTTCATTGCTGTTTACCTTTTTATGTTTCTCTTTATTTCTGTGTTTTAACGCGAGTCCTCTGTTAGTTTTGCTGGATAAATTATTCTTGCCTCTAAGTCTTTCCTCTCCCTTTTGGAATATTGTGTTCTAAGCTCTCTGCTCCTTTATAGTGGAGGCTGCTAATATATCCTGACTCTGTGTGGCTCTTTGATGTTTGAATTAATTCTTTTATGGCTCCTTGCCATATTTTTCTTTGACCTTGAAATTCTGGATTTCTGTTCCTGAGAGTTTTGATTTGGGGGTTTCTTTCAGGAGGTAACCAGTGGTCTATTTCTACCTTGATTTCTGAGTCTAAGACATAAGAATTAAAATCTAATGTTTAAGCTCTTATTTTGGTTATGGCTTTGAATGATTCTTAAATATTTTCTCCTTGATCTGTTTATTCGGTTAGTTTTATGTTTTGTGTTTTTTACAGTACATTACATTTTCTGCTTTTTTTCAGTCTTTTGGCTTTATTTTTAATATTTCTTGTTACATGGAATCATTGGCGTCTCCCATTGCATCTTGGGCCATCTCTAGGCTTCCTGATGAGTATCATCACTGGGTCCAGATGGCTCTGGAGGAGAAAGTGAGGCTGGTGACCTTGCACGGCCCTCCCTCACTCAAATCAGTCAACTGCACGTCATGTCAAAATTTCCCTGATGTCATGGTCCTCTTCACAAATGAAGGACAAGCTCTCTTTGTACTGTTCTAGTATTCAGGAAATTTGTTGCATGGGCAAAGTTTTGTCTCTCTTGTACAAACTCCATGAACTAAAAGTTGATTTCCTGTCTTAATAGAAACAGCCCAGTGTTCCTTGCTTAGAAACCTACTTTCAAGACAGGATAAAACATCTCCCAGGTCCTCTGTTTTGTTTTATTTAACTCCCTTTATGATTCTTGAAGTTCTTAGGGCACTGAGGGGACACTTGTTTCTTCTCTCCTCATTAGAATGTCTACGCTTCATTCCCTTCCAGTTACTCTAATGTATTTTTCTTTCTGTGTTTCCTCTTAATTATTATTTGCGTTTTTAAGCTTTGTTGAGCTCTGGTCTTTTCTTCAGGAATGCTTAGAAATCTTCTGTGTGCCATCTCTATCTGGCCACTGGATCCAAATGGCTCTGGAGGAGAAAGTGAGGCTGATGACTTTGCACAGCCTCCCTCACTCAAATCAGAGTCATTTGCAAGTCATGCCATCATCTCCCTGATGTCATGGTCCTCTTTGAGAACGAATGATAAACCACAACCACAAGAAATCCTCTATATCATTAAAGTCCATTTTTTTCTCTGTAAAATTATACTCAATTGTTCTGGGTAAGCCTTTTTTCCCCTTTGGATGATCACATTCCAAAATTTGTGGTCCTTACTTGGTAGCTCTCAAATCTTTTGTGATCCTGATTGTGCTGTGGTTCCTTGGTATCTAAATTCTTTCAGTAGTTTTTCTTTGACCTGAAAACTCTGGATTTTGCCCATGGATTTTGAGAATTTTAATTTTGAGGTTTCTTTCAGGAGGTTACTGGGTAGATGTTTTTTACATTTTTATTTAACCCTTTGTTCTGATAGGTCTAGGCTGTTTCATTTATGAAAACTTGAAATAGAGTTCTGAGGTTCTCTTCATAGGGGCTGTGGAGTTATTCTTTTTTATTAGCTTTATGTTCTGGATATTCCTAGTTAGATAAAAATTTCTTTATTGTTGGTGTCTTCTGCATATTTTTAATTCCAGCTTTGTGTTCTGAATTCTAACTTTTTGTCTCCAGCTATGCCTGTATACTTAAATGGAATAGTGGGCCATTTGGTCCTCATGATCATTGTCTGGGATCTTGTTGCTGGCCCTGTCAGCAGAAAGTGCTGGCAGCTTTCAGGCCCACGACTAGCTTTCTGGAACTGTGCTAAGCTCTTCAAGGCCATCAGGGCAAACTTATCAGCATGTTACAAACTTTTGAGAATTCCCAAGTTCAGTCTGAGGGCCAGAACTTTACTGAAGTCTGACAGCCCAAGGGCTTCTCTTCTGCAGGGTAGTGCTTGACCACTTTGGGACTTCCTGACTAGAGCATTTAGAGGCTGTCTGAGCTAGAGCTGAAGTTGGAATGTCTCCCAGAAGGGAGCTTGCCTCCCAGGCTCTTCTGGCTGAAACTCTTCCTTAGTTGACTGAAGTCTTCGGTGTCCTCTTTTGCCAACACTGAGCCGGTTAAAAGTATTTATTATGGTTTATTTCCTTTATTCCTTAATCTATATTTGGTCTGGTACTCAGTTTTATTTTTTCTAGAATTTATGTGTGTGTGTGTGTGTGTGTGTGTGTGTGTGTGTGTGTGTATATATTTTAGGCTATTTTCCAATTATCTTGACTGGGAAATCAGGACAATTAAAAATAAAGACATTTCTGAATTGTAAAATGCAAAATATTTGTACCTCTTCTAATGCAAAATGAAGACTAACATGGGTGGGAAACCTGCTGCGTTGAGTCCACATGTGGACCTGTAGGTCCTCAAGTGCAAGCCCTTTGACTGAATCTAGACTTCACAGAACAAATCCCTTAATAAAAGGATTTGTTCTATGTATCTTGGACTCAGTCTAAAGGCTGCACCCTAGGACCTAGAGGACCATACGTGGCCTTGTTGGGGGTGGAAGCTCAATTCCATGTGGACAGTCTCGGGTGGGTAAAGGTGGGAACTTCTAAATCTTAGAGTTCTCATGAGGCCCCCCCAGAAAACAGCAGGGAATCGAGGAGTGAGACCGAGCAATCTCGTGTATTTCTGCCTCTTCCCGTGAGAAACGTGATGGGAGGAGCATCCCCCTCGAGACTGTCCCGGATCTGGGCACACCTATTGTTATCTAACAGGCACGGTATTCAGGTGCAAACTACGCGGCAGGAGAGCTTAAGTAGGGTCAGGAAAGCCTGAAGGCTCTCTTAGCGCTGAGGGGCCCTTAAGGACAGAAGGCCCCTCTTCCTTCTTCCTTCTGTTCTCTCTTCCCTCTCCCCTCTCTCCCCACTTCCACTTCTGCTTTCAATCTCTTACTGTAAGATCTTTGCTTCCTTGGGAGATTTCTCTCTCCCTCCTAAGGAAGAGTTCCCCCTGCACATGTAACCTAGGCCCTGAATAAAGCCTAACCCTTGTTCGACTCCGGAAAGTCTCTTCTCTCATACGTTTATCCGGATTGGCCAACCGAAGACCTGGGACAGGTAAGGTAAGACTCGGGTAGCCCTCAGGCCTCTAGGCCTGGCATGGCCTGGAAGCCGCATGTTCCCCATCCCTGCTAGCATAGCATCTCTGTTATTTTTGAAACCATGGAATTTTTGTTTTATAATTATGGATTGATATCTATTTGGGAGGTCTCTATAGCCAAAAAGATTACCTTCTAGTGTCCATTCTTTTGGGAATATGCCTCCTTATATCTTGCTGTGCCAATACAGGGTTTGGCAGTGAAGTTTACCACAATATCACAATGAGGTATCAAAGGAGATCTTTTATGAAGATTTATTATAAGTAGCTGTTATTGTAGAAGCCTGATTTGCTAATAGTAAAAGGACTTTACTATATCTCTAGGAAACATAAAATGAAGCAGTGTAGAAAGAAAATTACTATAGGATATAAAGGAACAATACATGTCTGTACATGAGTAATAAGTATTATAGATGAAAAATAATTTACATGGCTCATTTTTAGTTTTACATCATAGTGATACAGTTTTAAAAAATAAAATAAATCCAAATTTTTTTATATACTGGAAGATGCCTAACATAAGACACTTTGAACAAAAAGATAAAAGAACTATTTGTGGGGAATTTCCATGAAGTTTTAAAATGTGCTAAGAAGTTTTTAAAATCTCAAAAATTCTAACTTTTTTACAGCTTTCATTTTAGGAAAATGGAATTAAAACAGAATAATCTGTAAATCTCTTACCTGCCAAATGGATTATGTCAAGTTAGGGTATACATATAGATAGCATTTTGAAAACTTTCACGGTTATAAGTCCTTAAGACATGAATTTTTTTCTTCAATTAGGGTAGAATATTTAACCTCTCAGTATTGGTTACAGAAAATGCTTGCTTTGTACAGTCAAACCTCATTGAGGTCTGACTCTAATACTGGATAGGATATTAGTCTTATTTATACATCTCAAATCTTTTAACTCCTTTTTATAGATGAGAAGAAATGTTGAATATGGAATAACTTCCTTTTTTCTCCCCTTCTCAGCAAGTAACAGATGCGGGTGAAGGATCCGTCCAGGGCTGTTTCTGAAAAAACCAAAAGAAACAGAAGGCCTAATACTCCTCCAGATGAAGACTCTTCAGATGACATTGCTGGTAAATTACAACATTTGGGACCAAAAGAAGATTTGAGGGAAGGAGGAAAATATTACTTATATTTATTACCTTTAAAGCTGAAAGCTTAAATTGTAGTGGATGGATGCTTAATATTTTTATTTGAAAATTGATCAACTTGGTTTTAACAAGTTATTGCATTGTATTCAGGAAATAAGGATAAAGACTGTTCCAGTTGGACAAAAGGTAGTATTATGTGTACATAGAAAATTATATGATTATTACCACTATCCCCAGAGCACTAGATATTTTATAATATACAAAAATTATTTTTTTCCATTTCACTAAAATATAGTAATTTTTTTCTGAGCTTTTTTTTACCTATTAACAGAAAACTTTCAGAATTTTTCATTGTAATTTTTAGATTGTTTTCTTGATATAATTTAAAGATTTTTTAAAAACAAATCCCATGTGTTACCTTCAAAACTGTCCTTTCTGAACTCCCTTCTGTTCTTTTCTCTGCATTTTTAGAACTGCTACACTTGCCCTCTTTTTTTGGGTGGGCCTCACTGTAGCTATCAATAAGATCACTATTATCAGCCCCCTCCTCTTCAAGTAACTTGAGATAAAGAAAGGAAAACTCCTCATAACAAATAAATATAGCAAGCAACACCAGTCTACAAAGTGGCTGTGTTCAAAAACAAATGTTCTCTGCGCCTCTCAGAAAGATGATACATTATATCTGGAGATATGGTTGATCATTGCCTTAATCAAAGTTTTTAAGTTTTTCAGAGTTTTTCTTTACACTATTGTCCTTGCATAAATTATTCTCCTCATTCTGGTCATTCAGATCTCAGTCAATTCATCCTACTCAACATTCTCTGAAATCTTTTCTCCTTTTATCATTTCTTAAGACATAATAATATTCCATTATATTTATATATCAGTTTGACCATTTCCCAGTTGTCTAAATACTCTAATGTATCCATGTAGATTCCAGTTCTTTTTCCCTCCTTTTTTACTCTTCAGAATTAGGAAGTTTATTTTGCTTATGTCTTTTCTCCTATATTCTCCTTCCTCTTCCCTCCCTTTCCGTGCTATTGAGGGGAATTGATATATTTCTGCACCAAACTGTGTGTATATGTTCGACCCTCATTTATATGTTTCAGGATAGAATGAGATTCATCTCATGCCCACTGCCCCTCTGCTGTTTTCATGTTTGTTCATTCTTGTGCATTCTATTTGTAAGAAATAGCAAGTTTTATACCCTTCTTCCTCCTTTCTGTGTTAGAGTATTCCACCTTTTCTTTTCTTTTTGCTTTCTTAAAACCTTTAGAGTGGAACCAGTCCATCCTCAGAAACTATTGTTCTTAATAAACTTCCTCAGAACTCTTTGAATATATTAAAGTTCAGAAGGCAAACTTGTTTCTTTTGTTCCCGTTGGAAAGTTTAGTTCATTTTTTTCCTTTTGAGTTTTTGCTTGCAGTTTTTTCTTTTTTAAAAAAAAATATTTATTTTTAGCCTTCAACATTCATTTCCATAAGATTTTGAGTTCCAAATTTTCTCCCCATCTCTCCCCTCCCCCACCCCAACACACTGTGCATCCTGATTACTCCTTTCCCCAATCCGCCCTCCCTTCTATCACACCCCTCCCTTACCTTATCCACATCTCTTCTGTTTTCTTGTAGGACAAGATAGATTTCTATACCTCATTACCTGTATTTCTTATTTCCCAGTTGCATGTAAAAACAATTTTTAATATTTGTTTTTAAAATTTCTCTCCTTTCCTCCCCATCCATCCCCACGGAGAAGACAAGGAATTCAATATAGTTATACATGTGCAGTTATGCAAAAGACTTCCATAAAAGTCATGTTGTGAAAGACTATATTTCCCCTCCATCCTATCCCTACCCCCATTTAGTTCTATTCTCTCTTTTGACCTTGTCCCTCCTCAAAAGTGTTTACTTCTAATTGCTCCTTTCTCCCATTTGACCTCCCTTCTATCATCATCTTCACCCCACTTGTCCCCTTCTCCCCTACTTTCCTGTAGTGTAAGATAGATTTTCATACCAAATTGAGTGTGCATGTTATTTCCTCCTTAAGCCAGATCTGATGAGAGTAAGCTTCCCTTTTTCCCTCTTACCTCCCCTCGTTTTCCCCTCCATTGAAAAAGCTTTTCCTTGCCTCTTTTATGAGAGATAATTTGCCCCAATCCATTTCTCCCTTTCTCTTCCCAATATATTCCTCTCTCACCCCTTAGTTTTATTTTTTTTAGATATCATCCCTTCCAATTCAACTCACCCTGTGCCCTCTGTCTGTTTGTATATAATCCCTCCAACTGCCCAAATACTGAGAAAAATCTCAAGAGTTACAAATACTGTCTTTCCATGTAGGAATGTAAACAGTTCAACTTTGGTAAGTCCCTTATGATTCTCTTTCCTGTTTACCTTTTTGTACTTCTCTTGATTCTTGTGTTTGAAAGTCATATTTTCTATTCAGCTCTGGTCTTTTCATCAAGAATGCTTGAAAGTCCTCTTTCATTAAATGACTATTTTGTCCCCTCAGGTATTATACTTAGTTTTGCTGGGTAGGTGATTCTTGTTTTTAATCCTAGTTCCTTTGACTTCTGGAATATCATATTCCAAGCCCTGTGATCCCTTAATATAGAAGCTGCTAGATCTTGTGTTATCCTGATTGTATTTCCACAATACTCAAATTGTTTCTTTCTGGCTGCTTGCAATATTTTCTCCTTGACCTGGAAACTCTGGAATTTGGCTACAATATTCCTAGGAGTTTTTCTTTTTGAATCTCTTTCAGGAGATGATCGGTGGATTCTTTCAATATTTATTTTATCCTCTGGTTCTAGAATATCGGGGCAGTTTTCCTTGATAATTTCATGAAAGATGATATCTAGGCTTTTTTTTTTTGATCATGGCTTTCAGATAGTCTCATAATTTTTAAATTGTCTTTCATGGATCTATTTTCCAGGTCAGTTGTTTTTTCAGTGAGACATTTCACATTGTCTGCTATTTTTTCATTCCTTTGGTTTTGTTTTATAATTTGATTTTTCATTAGCTTCCATCTGCTCCATTCTAACTTTAAGGAATTATTTTCTTCAGTGAGCTTTTGGATCTCCTTTTCCATCTGGCCAATTCTGCTTTTTAGGCAATTCTTCTCCTCATTGGCTTTTTGAATCTCTTTTGCTATTTGGGTTAGTCTATTTTTTAAAGTGTTATTTTCTTCAGCATTTTATTGGATCTCTTTTAGCAAGCAGTTGACTCATTTTTCATGATTTTCTTGCATCACTCTTATTTCTCTTCCCAGTTTTTGCTCCACTTCTCTTACTTGATTTTCAAAATCCTTTTTGAGCTCTTCCATGGCCCGAGACCAGTTCATATTTTTCTTGGAAGCTTTGGATGGAGGAGCTTTGGCTTTGTTTTCTTCTGTTTGCATGCTTTGGTTTTCCTTGTCATCAAAGTAAGATTCTACAGTCTGATTCTTTTTCTGGTTTTTGCTTATTTCCCCAGCCATTTACTTGACTTTGGAACTCTTTGTCAAAGTAGTTCTCTGCTTCCAGTGGAGGTGGGGCAGGGGAGGAGGGAAGGGGTGTACTGTCAGCTGCTCGATCCCCCCACAATCTGTGAGCCTAGAGCTCCACAGTGACTGCAGCTGCCCCTGCTGCTGCTGTGGCTGCCGTGGATTCCTCTGCCCCCTTCCCCTTCTGCCACCTGGTCCTGGGATCAGATCACTCCGTTCTCCTGCACTGGTCCCACAGGCTTAACAATGACCTTCCAATTTATCCTCAGTGTTTTGGGGTCATGAAGTCTGGAAACCACCACAGGTGCGAGAGATTTAGTCCCCCTAAAGCCTCTCAGGTCCTGTCTGTTCTGGCGTGGCCCACTCTGGACTGCTCCCAGCGTGGTGCGATAAACACTTCCTGGTGACCTCCAGGCTATCTTGGCCTGGAGATTTGCTTCATTCCATCGTTCTTTGGGTTCTGCAGCTCCAGAATTTGTTTAGAGCCATTTTTTACAGGTATTTGGCTGGGCTTGGTGGGAGCACTTTAAAAAGTTAGTTCTGTTACTCTGCCATCTTGGCTCCTCCCCACCCCTCTGCAGTTTTTAATGAGTTACTCTCTCCTTTTTCAGGATCTCTAGATTTGCAGTTTTGTTTGTTTTATTCTCATCATTGTCTCCTTTGCTTTACTTATTTCTCCAGCTTTAGTTCTTGAAAAGGGATTTTGTGCCAAGGCCAGGTTTTCTGAACTTTTGTTTGGAAGTGTCTAGAGTCCTGCTTTATCTAACCCTGGGTCATCTAGGTTCCTGTGCTGATGTCCTTATTTGGTGAGACACAGCTTGGATCTTTGAGGTTCAGAGCACTGGATTTTCAGAGCCCTCTGGCATCTCAGAGCATAGTTGTAGGAAACTGGGAACCTCCTAAGTATTCTGGTCGAAGTTGTCTCCACACTGGTTTCTGCCCATCCTTGGTCTTTCTTTGGGAGCCATCTTGCTGTTTCTGGACAGAGAACCCCATAGATCACACATCTCTCAACTTTCTCTGGTTGATCCTCGAGGCTGTGGTCACTGGTCCTATTGCCTGTGGTTTGTTGACTGACTTTATGTACAGTTTTATCTTGGAAGAAGTTGCTTATTATAGTTTATCATTAGATTTCTTGATCATTGTTTGCTCTGATGTGAATTTCAGGTTTTTGATGGAGTATGTGTGGGGGGAGATAGGCAAAAACCCAAAATTCATAGAGCAAATAATGATCAAGAAATCTAATGATAAGCTATTAGATCTAAGCCAAAAATTCCCCTATTCCTTTTGAGAGCAGCACCATCTTCCCAGTGATGCAATTTCAAGGATGACCTTCAGGGTCTTCCTTTATTTTCCCTTGCCTTCACTCATTGTTCCAGTTAGATATCATTCTACCTGAATATTATTGTACCTGGATTGTTTTTGCAAGGTCTCTTGACTTCCTCTTCTCTCTATTCTTATGGTTGATACAGTTTTGGGTTGCTTGGAACCCCAAAATGTCAGGGTACAGGGCAGCTTCCACCTGAAAAGAATTTAAAGTCTTTTCCTTTTAGGGGTGCAGGTTCCATCACCCCTCACAGTCAACACCTTAGTTCCAGCCCTGGTCACCTCTTTTTCTGGGCTAGTCTAATAACTCCTTAATTGGTTTCCCTGCTCTTAGTCTTTCCCTTCTCCTGTCTGTACTTCACATACTGCCAAATAATCTTTCTAATGCACAGGTTTGACTTTATCACTTCTCTGCTAAGACAGCCTTTAATGGTTCTCTGTTACCTCTAGTATAAAATTATAAATTCCTCTGCCTAGCATTTAAGGTTTTCTGCATCTTGTTTCCATCCTACCTTTCCAGCCCCATTTTTATATTATCCCCTTTATGACATCTGTTGTACAGCCACACTAGCACCTGTTTCTCAAACTTGGCATTCATTTTCCCACTTGGTACCTTTGTACTAGGGGATTTGACTAGGCCCTAGGGTTTAGGAGGCTTACAGTTCTCATCTTCTTTGGAAATCCTTTTCTTTCTCTAAGGTTCATTTCAGATGAAAGCTTTCTGTGATTCTCCTCTCCTATTTGTTAGTACTCTTTCATTCCTTAAATCACCTTTTATGCTTATGTAAATAACACATTCCATGCCTCTCCCCACCCTACCACTAGCATGCAAGTTCCTTGAGGTCCAAGAAAGTTTTGGTTTTGTCTCTGTATTCCCAGCACCTAGCAGTGCTTATTGAATGTTTGTTCAGGGTATCGGATTTTTGTTATAATAAATACTTAATAATATTAAATACAGTAATAAATAATTGTTTAAAAATTCTTACTATTCAGGCTGCCAAACTATGGGGTTAGGGTGTGGACCTAATGCTTATAAATAGTTGAATCAAGAGTCTTAACAGCCATTTCCTTGCATATCTTAAATATGCTATGCAAATGATAAAGACTGGCTGTCTTGTCCACTACCTTATATTCCCTGTATTTGCTCTTAAGAATGTTTTACATATTCTCTCCCCCATCTGCTCTTACCCTAAAGAATCTCTGGTCCCCTCCCTTTCATTGGTTGGAGGTTAAAACATTTGGCTTCTCCCTAGTGAAGAAGTAAAAAAAGTACTTTGAGCTAGTTTGGGAAGAAGGAAAAGGTCATTTGGATAAAACTCCTCTCTTTCTCAAATCATAGACTTCCTTCTAAGTGCTCAGACCTTTTGTTTAATATGAGTGAATAGCTAAGGAATTTTGTTGAGATATTATATGAGGGGCATCCATGAGGAACCAAAATGTGATGGCTATTTGATAACAACATGAAGATTTGGGAAGGGTTTATTTTATATACCATCTATTTGTGTTTGGGTTCTAAAGTGACTTTCTAAGTGGCTAAGGATCAGAGAGAATCAGAGAGGGCAGCTAGGTGGCACAGTGGATGGAGTGTTAGGCCTGGAGTCAAGAAGAGTTCAAAATCTGGCTTTAAATACTTGCTAACTGTGTGACCCTGGGCAGATCACTTAACCCTCATCTGTAAAATGAAGGTGGAAATGGCAAACCAATATCTTTGCCACGAAAATCCCAAATGAGGTCACAGAGTCATGTCAGAGAACAAGGATGAGAGAAATTATTTAGTTAAGAATAGTTTCTGTAGAGGATAAAATTCTTATACCATATAGGTTATTGCTTACTTATCTCTATTCTGTCCTGCCCCATAATAAAAGTCAATTGATTTGTTATACAAAATTCTTTGCAATGAGATTTTAAATATGTTTTGAATGGGGGAAAAAGGCATTTCATGTTTGTCTTTAAATCTTAGCAAATGCAATCTAGATATTTTAATTTAATCAATTTTTGCTTGTGGAGATTTTTTTTTTTAATTACTCAAAGGTCTGCCTTTGGAAAAAATGTTTTTTAAATACTCATATCCATAAATAATACGTTTCTTTTTAGCAGGTTTAACTTGTCAGCATGTAAGTCAAGCTGTTAGCGTCCACCATGTGAAGAGAGCAGTAGCTCAGAATTTGTGGTCGGTTTGTTCAGAGTGTTTAAAGGAAAGAAGACTTTGTGATGGAGAGGCAATAGAACCTGATATTTGGTTATGCCTCAAGTGTGGTTTTCAGGTGAGAAAACTATTACATATATGGGAAGTGAATAGTTTGAATAGATAATCATGTGGCATTTAGGGCCTGTCACTAGTTTTACAAGACTCAAACTATGTTTAATGTTTACGTAAACAGAAGGCTCCTGAATAAATTCTTTGAGTCGAGAAAACCATTTTGCAATATGAAATGGAAGATGTGATTTTTAAAAGTTCATCCATGGGTGAGGATGTATCCTTATGATTATGTTAATACTATCACATAGAGGCCCTCCCCAGGATTGGATCTGGAGCAGTAGAAAAATCAGGCTTTAATTTGTTTTTCTAGAGAAAATCTTTCTCTTAGCTTCGTTTATTCAACTTCATTTACCCTAATAGGTAGAATCAGCTTTTTCTAATTCATTTTTTTAAATGTTGATCTCTGAAAATGTATCATTTGATATTTATTTGCTTCCACTGTATTTACCTTTGTATGAGACCTCCATAGTTAAGGAGTTTATAGGAGATGAAGTTTGGAACATAAGTTCTAAGTCACTGTCTGTTTACATTTGGAGATTTTAATTGGGCCTAAGATCAAATGAGAAATTATTTGTAAAGCGCTTAGCACATAGTGGACACTCAATACAATAAAATGAGTCTAGATAAGAAATAAAATTTATAAGAAATTTTCTGAACTAGTTTCCTACTTTATAAAAGAAAAGTAATTATCTCATTTAAATTTACATCTGATAGAAAGTAAAATTAATTTGAAAACAAGGCTCCTATTTCATAATAATAAAATGGAATTCTGTTCATCTTTAGGGATGTAGTCAAAACTCAGAAGACCAGCATTCTTTGAAACACTTCCAGACTACCCGCACAGAACCCCATTGTATCATCATCAATCTTAGTACATGGATTATATGGTAAGTAAAGTTTATTGAGTACTTTTATTAGGCCTGAAGGAAAATAATGAGCCTTATATTGGATTATAGAGTGCACCTGCATTGGTATTATACAACCATAGGATTTAGAATCACAAAGGACTTTAGAGATCATATAGTCTAGTTTCTACTCTTCCATTTTAAAGGTGAGAAAACTGAGGCCTAGAAACTTTGAGGTCATAATGTGTAGTAAGTACCAGAGTCAGGAATTATTATTATATGTTCTGACCTCAAATCCACTAATCTTTCCACTATTCCAAACCACTCAGTAGGTGCTTTTGCTTTGAATAGATCAGGATAATAGTAACTGACACTTGTGGTTTACAAAGAACTTTACATATTTTTTTAATTTTGATCTCCTCAACAACCCCTGTGAGATACTTCCTTTTTACAAATTAAAAAACTGAAGCATAGAAAGAAGTAATTTTGCCTATAGTCAGATAGCTAGAAATGGCCAATGCATGATTAGATCCTGCGCCTCCTAACTTTAAATTTAATGTGCTTTCTCCCACATCATTAGTAGGATTGAACATTTAAAATCATAATCAGTTCAGCAATTCACTTTGGAAGACTTTAAAATGAATTTTCATTTTAAAAACTAACTTCATTTCTTATCTGTTTTCATCTTCAAATTGCACAGATGAAAAATAATTTTACTACCATCAGCTGTGCAAAAACATTAAGGTGTTTTCCTCAACTTTGTTTAAATTTTGTATTTTTCAGGTGTTATGAATGTGATGAAGAATTATCAACACATCGTAATAAAAAAGTTTTGGCTCAAATAGTTGATTTTCTACAGAAGCATGTTTCTAAGACAGAAGCAAGTAAGTTATGAATTATCATAGGGACTTGTGATACAGTAACATATTTGGTAATTCATACATATAAATAGCACCTTGGACACAATTATATGAACAGTAATAATAAAGGATTGAACACAAGCATATCCCTCATAATGTAATTGTTATTATTTTAGTTTCATTTAACAACATATATTGAAAGTTGTTCCCAGGAACTCTATAAGATGTTAGTTTCACAAAAAACATAATATTAGGCAACAGTGTTACATATAGAAAGTTCCACAGTAATATTATAAGTAGAGATGTATTTCTAAATGACTAAAATTTAGACTGTAAAAGCTGAAGATGATCACCTAATAGAGAGAATCTGGAGTAGAAACGCTGGGAAAGAGTCAAATACACTGGAGCTGACTAGCGTAATGTTGTGTTGGGCTTAAGAGAATAGCTTTTGACTCATTGGAATAGCAGGGCTGAATTGTGTGAATTATGCTAAAGCTTCTGTCTTGGAAAGTGAATGAATGACTTGACTAATTTTTACCATAGATGATTAGCTGAATAATCTATATTAAAATCAATTTCTTTATTTCTGTGAAGACTATTTTATGAATGTGTTTTTTTAACTAAATATATTTTTATTGCTCTTTTGTTTTTATATCACTTACATTTCCCAGAATATTCCAACATCCCTCTCTTGATAAATTATTCTTTATAATGAAGAATAAAAAAGGGGGGAAGAAAGTTGAACAAAATTAGCCAGTATGTTAAAAAAATCTTAAAGTCATACACAGTGGTCCCCTGCCACTGCAAAGATGTAGGAACGTATGCCTCCTCATCTTTCTTTTTTGAATCCTTGTAAATGTATTTACTTATCTTGAGTATTTCTTGGTAAATTGGTTCAGGTAGGATCCTGATATTTTTTTTAACCTCTCACCCTCAGATTTTCTCAGTGACTTCTACTGTTGCTTTAAAAAAAATTTGTGCTCTTATGCCTTACTTTTTTTTTCTTCAGTCATTTCACTATATCCCTTATTTTCTCCATCCTTATAGAATTCTCCCTCCTTTAAAAGAAATAGTCAAGTTGTCTTGCATAAACACATTTGTAGTCCTCATTTCCCTCATACTGATAATAGAGAGCTGATCATCTGTTGTCATTTGTCATTGCATTTAATCAGAGGTTAATCAAGTATAATTATTTCTCTTGTGATATATTTCAAGGAATCTTGTATGATTTTAACATAACCAGGTTAACTCCATAATAAAATGAAATTAGGTGTTTATTTCAAAGCTACAAAATACTGAAAGTAACAAGTTATATTCCTCACATTGAATTACTTTACAAAAGTAAAAACATTGAAAAAAGCTCAGGAATACTTTGTTGGGGGGGAACCTTTAAAGGTAGTGTTTTGCTCTATATAATAAAGTGATTTGTTATAGTCATCAATTAGTAGTCACATTAAGATCCTATATTCTCTTCCTCTGTCAGATAGTTTTGTCCATGTAAAATCTCACTCTGCTGTAGAGTATAATTTTTAAAACTTGCCTACTCCCTTCACTGACCTTCTTAAAAAATATTCTTGATGCAGATTACTCCCATGAAGGTTTTGAAGAGATTGGAAAAAGTAGGCCAGTAGTTAATGATATTTTCTCATTCACCTTTGAAAAAAATAATAAAGCTCCAAGGTTTTTCAAGTGTTGGAATCTTCCCCTTTTTGACTAATTGCTAATCTGTACTCTACTGTAGTCATGCCAAACTCAAAAAGAAATGGATCCTTGCAGGCAACATACTGACTTAGCCACACATTTACATTATCTGTTTCCCAGTTACATTTTAATGTGGTTCAAGCTGCATTTTGTTTGACACCTTGTCCTTTATGTAATGTCTTGAAGTTTCATTATAGCATTCAGCTAATAAGGTTTAAGTCAGGTATACACAGGAGAGGTCTATGCTGGAGGTGACACTATTTTGAGGGTATTATAGCTTGATTCTACAGTTGGCTGAATAGCAAGTGGAACTTCAAAATAATATAGTAGGGTTTGGTTAGTATATTAATGATGCATAGACATTATGTAGGTATGTGCCTTTGGGAGTGAATGTTGTCACTGCTATACATTCCTAAAGTGTAGTTTTGTCTTATTTTCTTGTATATGTAAGGATAGAGACAGGACCTGTGATTTCATTGATGAAGCATCATGGAGTGATAGATTTAGGTTTAGAGAGTACCGTATGGACGAGAACCCTGAATGAGGAAATTCTCTTTACCAATGCAGGTCTGCACTTATCAGTAATTTATAGTCTTGGATAGTTGCCCAGAGTACTTAATGGGTAGCTGATATAAGTTAGCAGTGTTTATGGAAATTTCAAAGAATGTGGACAACAAATGTGATGTAACATTGATCTGCTTTATCTAGGTGAGAATAGAACCTGTAAAATGATACTATAAAATAATGACCACATTTCCTATAGTTGACTAGGAAATGATTTTTTAAAATAGTTTGTTGTTGAATTTTTAAAAACATTAGTTATTTCTCTTTAGTTCATCTCTCTCTACCCACTATTAAGTCTTAATTGTAACAACAGCACTTTTGAGTCCTTTTCCCTCTTATCAGTTGGTGTGACCTATCAGGCTGTTTGAGTAGCATCACAATTGTTACTTGGATAAGAGTTCCTAATTCTTTCAAAGTTGTTTGCCTTTACCTTATTGTTCTCATTGTATAAATTGTTCTCCTGTTTCTGTTCACTTCACACAAGTCTTGCCAGGTCTCTGAAACCCTCTCCATCATTTCATTACTTTTCCTTCTTTTCTTCCTCCCTTCCTTCCTTTCCTCTGTCTGTCCCTCCCTCTCTCTCTCTTTCTTTCTTTTTCACTTAATAGTACTTTATTTTTTCCAATTACATGTAAAATAGTTTTCAACATTCATTTTTATAAGATTTTGAGTTCCAATTTTTTCTCCATTCTACCCTTCCAAGTACAGCAAGCAATCTGATATGTTATACATGTGTAATCATTAATCATATTTCTACTTTAGTCATGTTGTGAAAGAAGAATCAGAACAAGGTAAAGCCACGAGAAAGAAAGAACAAAGAAAGTGAAAATAGTCTGCTTTGATCTGCATTCAGACTCCATAATTCTTTCTCTGGATATGGATAGTATTTTCTATCATGAGTCTTTTGGAATTGTCTTAGATTATTGTATTGCTGAGAAGAGCTATGTCTGTTTAAGTTCATCATCACACAGCATTGTTGTTACTGTGTTCTCCTGGTTCTGCTCACTTCACTTGGCATCGGTTCATGTAAGCCTTTCCAGGTTTTTCTGAAATCTGCCTGTTCATCATTTCTTACAGGGCAATAGTATTCCATCACAAGGCATATACCATGCCATTCCCCAATTTATTGGCACCCCTTCAGATTTCCATTCTTTTACCTCAGAAAGACCTATAAATACATTTTACATTTTTAGAGTTTGTTTTGCTTAAGACTAATTTCCCTTAAATCTAGCCTCCTTCTAATTCTTCCTTCTCCTCTTTTCCATTTCCCTCTTATTTGCCAATGGAATATTGTACATGTGGGTACACACATGCATGTGTGTTCCTTCCTTTGACTAGTTTAAATGAAAGTGAGATTGAAGTGTCAGCTATCCTCACCTCTTCCTCATCTGTAGGGATGTTAACTTGCTTACCCTGATTATGTGAGATAATTTTCCCTAACATTTCTTTTCCTCCTTCCCTCCTCATTCCAGAGTATTCCTCTTCCAGTTTCTTCTTCTTTTAAGATTATCAAAATATAACAAGAACTGTTCCCAGCCTTGTCTACTTAGACTCCTTGTCTGACTCCTGATGCTATTGATAGGATTCAGAGG
The DNA here is from genome assembly GCF_028372415.1 of Notamacropus eugenii. Taxonomy (NCBI): domain Eukaryota; kingdom Metazoa; phylum Chordata; class Mammalia; order Diprotodontia; family Macropodidae; genus Notamacropus; species Notamacropus eugenii. The sequence continues at coordinate 176,648,361 of NC_092873.1, read as the reverse complement.
ATACACAAGTATCATGAATGTCAAGTATTGCAACTTCAGAGTTCCTTTTCATTGTTCATTTGTGTTTATTGTTTTGTTTCTCTCCACTCCATTGGAGACTTCAGAGTTTCTATGCAGCTCTTTAGAAGTTTTTTATATCATTTAGAGGTGCATTCTCCGCCCCCCCCCCCCCCCCCCCCAAATATTATGCTTAGTTTTGCTTGGTAAGTTATTCTTCCTTGTAAGCCTATATTTTTTGTCTTATGGAATATTATAGTCCAAGTTCTCTGCTCCTTTATAATAGTGTCTGCTAAATTGTGTGTGATCCCAGAAAACTATCCAATGTGATAAATAATATTTTTCAAGAAGAGAAAAAATTCAATAAAATTGATGAATTCCACAAAAAAAAAAATCTGAAAATATGTTCAGTGTTCCAAATCTGTGAACCCATCTCTGCTAAGGGGTGAGGTGGGATGCTTCTCATATCTCTTATTTGGAGCCATACTTACTTTTTACAATTTTGTAAGATTTTTAGTTTTGATTGCCATATAGTTGCTCTTTCTTTTTGCATCATTGTTTGTTGGTCAGTTGTTTTTCTGTCATGTTTGACTCTTTCTGACCCCATTTGGGATTTTTCTTGGCAGATATGCTGGAGTGATTTGCCATTTCTTTCTCCAGCTCATTTTACAGATGAGGCAAACAGGGTTAAGTAACTTAACCAGAGTCGCATAGCTAGTTAAGTGCCTGGGTTCACATTTGAACCCAGGAAGATGAGTCAAACTGCTCTTTCAGTTCATGGTCACTGTTTATATTATAAAATTACAATGTTATATGATTATTATATTTTTTTTATTTCTAGTTAAAATATTCTGTATTAGATCATGTACATTTTTACATGTTTCTTTATATTTGTTGTTTCATAGCACAGTAACATTCCATGATACTCATGTGCCACAATTTATTTAGCCAGGTTAATGGCAAACACTCAATTAATTTGTTTGTAATACTTGTTTCTTCAAACCTTCAGCAGTCTTCTGTCTTTTGACAGTCTACTAACAAAGGAACAAACTTAATTTCCTGTGTTGTTTTCCTTGAATTAATTGAGCCATTTTTACTAAAACTGGAAGAACAAATTCTTTTCCAATGGTATCTGACTTTCTTTTTTCAGTTTAAAGTTAGAAACTTCAAAATAGGCTCCTAGGCATTTATTATTAAGGTTAGTGTTAATTTGTAAAATACTGGATTGAGCATTGAATGGTTTTAATGTCACTGAAAAATATATACCAATTTGTCTTCGTATTCTGGGACCTTTGTTTTTAAAGGTCTTGGTAATCATGATGACCTAATGTTATTATTAGCTAATATATTAGGACCACACAAATCAACATCAACAGTAGTCTGTAAATCCATATTTCAGATCTTCTTGAGTATGCCTTTTTTTTTTTTGCCAATTTGTTGGAGCTTAATGGGTCGTAGTTTTTTCTTTGTAAAATAATTGATAAAGTTCATACTAGAAGCAAAGTAAGTATCAGTGCTGCCATTATCTTATTATTCATTTATAATTTCATTAGTATTATTATTATTATTGTCATCTGCAATTCACAGTTTCTTTTCAGGGATTTTCCTAAACCACTCATCCATTTTGGGAAATGCAGTTCATCTAGGTAACATCTACAAATCCACTTAATTGGGCACATATAAATTGAAATATGTCACACTATACTACAACAATCCCTCTGAGCAGGGAATTCCCAGTCTTCCCCAAGAATACTTTGTGTATTATACATGATTTGAGCAAGGGCAGCACAATTGCAAGGCTCTGTATTAAATATTAGTAAAGCTTAGTTTATCTCTTTTTTCCAAAAAAAGCATAAGTAGATCTGATATATTCTTCCCTTGTCCCACTGGATCATCTGATACACCCTAGAGGAGAGACCATTGATCTTGAGCATGACCTGCATTTGATTGGACACAACCCATAGAACTTGTCCATCAGTATATAATATCTTGGATAGACACTTCAGATGGATGTTGACCTAAATTCAGAACTGAATAAAAGGAAGAATCATGCAATGTAAGAAACAGAGAGTTCTCAAGCCATCTAGCCTAACCCATACCCAAACAAGAATTCACCTACAACATATCTGACAAGAGGTCATTTAGTCATTGCGCCTTAGTGGGAGAACCCACTATTTGCAGTAGTAGCTCTTCTTTTGAATAGCTCTTATTGTTTAAAAATTTTCCATTGCAGCAACAAAGAGCTAGATTACATTTGGAAATCTGTGTGGTACTTCCAGTGACTCCCAACCTACAATATTTCCTGAAACAAAATCCTATCTATTTAAGACCAGTATTCTTCAGGTGATGCCTTGTGTCTGTGAATCGTGGAATACCGCAGTTTCTCTTTTTCATTTGAAATATTAAGTGCATTTCAATGCATAAAAACTAAATTGTGAGATTATTCTGTTCAGCAGCAAAAATTTCTGTATCTTAGCATTTAACTTCCAAAATGACAGGATAGTGGCATTTGCTTCTTATTTGGGGCTAGTATGTTAAGATATTTGCACTTGATATAAAACATACATGTCACTATATTCACAGTTCTTATAAGCTAAGTTTCTCCCTTCCTCAGTGTCTCCTCTGAGTTTTACCTGATGTTATTGCTAGTTTTCATTTGAATACACAGAGAGATGGGACACAATATTCCTTTTGATCCTGAACATCTTATGAGATAATATGATGAAAAGGCTAGTGCTAAATTTTGAACTCAAAAAATAGTGGAGAGACAAAGTAAATGAGGCTACAACATATTTTGAATGAAAAAGTATGTATATGAAGTGAAAGAGGTAGTCTGGCAATGTAGCAGGAATGAGAGAAAATGAATGGACAGCTTGTGTGCTTTGTTGGTACTACGTAATGTCAGGAGCATATTGCGATCACCTCCCCACCATTCCTCATAATGCATTTAAAGGAAGACATGGAATGATGAAAAGGCACGAATGGGTTGAGATCTGGATAGATCTTTCCCCACTGGAAAGAGTGCCCACTTTTGTCCAATCATATATCCATTGAAGTAACAAAGTACAAAGATGAAAAGGACCTGAATTGCTAGTATAAATAAGGCTTTGTGGAGCTTGCAATTTGAAATAATATAAGAACTTAAGGAAATAAACATGTGATTCCCAAGCTACATGTCCCACCTTATCTTTCTTTACTCACCAATACGATAACCTTGTAGCCAGAGTGACCACCATTACTGTCCCAGAGATTATTTAATTCCTATTGCTCTACTTTTGTTAATTATTTTCCTTCTTCCTGGTGTGTCCTCCTCTCTTGTTTTTGCAAATCCTACAAGTGAAGATTCAGCTTGAGCCTTCTTTGTGGATTACAACAGACTTCCTTATCAGTGGTAGCAGTAGGGGCTATGCCCTTACTTTTTCCTTCACGGAACTTTAGTGATAATGCCAATATTTCTCACCTTGGCATTTAATAATATTTTGCCTTACATTATTTTTTAGCCACTTTATGTGTATATGTCATCTTTCTATTGTGATTGTAAAGTTCTCAAGGGCAGGATCTGTGTCTAATACTTGTTACTTACATAATGCCGAGCATGTAGGTGGGTACTCAATAATTGATTGCTATAAAATTCAAGTACTCTTCTTACTAAAGACATAGATATTCTTTGCAAAGTGTGAGTGATAAACATCATTTCAACACATTTTTGTATATTAAAGATAACCTTTTTGAAAACAAGTTTGAAGTAGAAAGTCGTAGATTTCAAGTAACTTCCATTGCTATTTTCATATTCATGAGAGGAAGATCAGAGATTCAAAGAATTTTAGAGTTGGTTCTCAGTGGCTGTTGAGTCCAACCCATGGTCTGAATAAGTAGGACAGATTCATTTATAGGGATCAGTGATATTTACAGCATGTATGTTCTCATAGTTTGTGTAGTAAATGGCTTCTGGGAGCTCTTGTGGCCATTCTTGAGGAAAGCATCTCTAAAGTTAATTAGGCTAATCTTCATATGACAGGCATATAGTCTATCATATGGCCTATAACTCAAAATAGGACCTGAAAAATCTTGTATTCCACCAGGGTTGACTGAGAACTCAAAGTCATCTCCATACCACGTGATACATTAGAGTAATGACTCTTTGTAAAAGCAGTATAGTGCTATAAACTTCTGAGTAGGAATGCCTAGGTTTTCTGAATCCTAGTTTTATCTACTCTGTCATACCTTGCCTCTAATCACCCAGTATCACACCCTTCTCGGCATTGGGAAAAGGAACTTCTTTGGTTCCAAATTTTCACCACCAGGAGCTCTACTAGAGTGCCACTTAGTAGTTTCGTTTACAAGAATTTTCTTGTTCTTATAAGTTTTAGTCCTTTGGACTGGAACTAGTAATTTTATTGGTTGAAGAAATCCCCTCCACTGGTGCAAATCAGTATGTGTCAGAAGAAGGACTTGAATCCTGTTTTCTGACCCTGAGGTCAGCTCTGTTACATTATGCTGCCTCTTGTCTCTTTAATACTAATGAAATCTGAATTTAAGATAGATTATAGACAAAAACTTAAATGATAATTTTGTTGTTTCTTTTTTGCAATTTTTTTCTAAATTGAAATGTTGTTAAATTTCTTTTTATAAATATATTGGTCAAAAGAGAAGAAAACATACTGACAATTTGAATTATTCAAACTTGATTTCCCTAGTAATTCCTAGCTATATTTAATGCTGGCTTTGATAGTGTGGCAGCAAGATTCCTGCTTCTTTCTCAGTTTCTCATAAAAACTCAACTTCTCTTAGGCTGAAAATATGTTCAAATTACATTAGTACTACATGACTGATTTAGGTAATTGCATTAAGCAATTGAGATGAGCCCCAATGCTAGGTTCCCAAAAGAATGCTTGCAGCTGTGTGGATTTCACATCTGATCCAAGAATTTGTTGTACCCAGCATTATCTTTTAAAGAAAAAATCTAACTAGGGAGATATGTGAAATGTACGCAAAAAATAAAAATTCTTTCTTGGGAAAGTCACTCAGAAATTTTTATGAGAAGAAAGATGACACAGAAATTATATTTATACTATGCTCATATTTATATCAAGAATGACATTCATATGTCATTTAGGCTCCTCTGTGGGCATCACATGAACATTATGCTAAGGAATTGTGTTGAGGTAATCATGTTTGCAATATTATGTTATTTTCTAGTAAGCAAACAGATACTAACTTTACTTTTTGGCTCTTGCATTTTAAAAAATGGAAATAAATCTTATTTTACCTTTAACAAGATGATTTAAAAGTTTGATATCTTGAATTTACATCTAATTTAGAGAAGTCCATTTATTTACTACAATAGTTCTTCTAAAGAGGTATCTTATTGTTGACAGTTTTTGTTTAGAGAAAATGAACTTTAGCCATGCCTTCTATTTAGAAGTAAGAATAGGATGAGCCTGTTTTGTGCAAAATGGCATAATAAATTTAGCTAAAAGACATTCCGATGATCAGCTGGCCAACCCCCTCCTTTGAGGAGGAAGAAATTGAGCTCCACAGAGGTAAGGAGATTTTGCACAGGATCACTGAAGAAGTAGCAGGGCCGGTATTTGAAACTTGGCTTTCTCACTACAAGTTCACTACTCCTTCCACTGCATCATCCTATTTCTTACTGTTTATTCATTCTAAAGTAATGTCTGGGAAGTTAAGTGTATGTGTATATGGGTAAAAGGAATTTATCCTACCTTTAAAATGATAGAGGCTCTGGTTGATTGAATGTGGCGACGTCATGTAAAGTATGATAGATTGCTTTGTGACTTGCCTTAGCTAAACTAAGCCAGAGACACAGCAGTTCAGAAAATTATTCCGGGTACTTCAGACAGTTTGATATCCTTATAATACTGAGGTTTTTACAATGTGTATAGTAAGAGTATTTTGTAGTGGTCTGACCTTCATCTGACTAAACTTTTTTAGTTCTAATGGTTCAAAGTGCAGTATACTTTTTTTTTAAGGTTAACTATAGAAATACTATAAGCTGAAAAAGTAAAAGTCAAGAAATTATGTATGCCTATATAAGTTTCCTAATTACAGATATAATAGTTGACATTGGCATTTTATATAGCATTTCACATGCGTTTTATTATAAATCATTTTTGGTTTTTTATGTCTAAATTTACAAGGCTTTTTTCTCCCACAACAGCTTTAAGAAAGTGAATTATATTATGAATATCCATGTAAAATTTCTGTCCAATAGCCAGAATTATTTTTAAAATAATAATGTACTTTTATATAATGCACTACAGTTTGCAAACTGCTTTTTTTACAGTTTATTTTCTTTACGATGGCATTGTGAGATAGATATAAAGGAAGGATTATCCCCATTTTGCAGATAGGGAAATGGGCTTTCTTGCCCCATAGCTAGCAAGTATCACCTCCGTTACACTATACTTCCTCTTTCATCAAAAAGAGAGTTCATATTATTATGGTAATTGAGGATGGAGGGGACTATTTAATAAATTCTTGCTGATTTGATAGATTTTTTTTTTTTAAGGTTCAAGTGACTTAAATATATGAACCCCAGTTCCCTCATCTGTAAAATGAGGAGCTTAAACTAGATAATCTCAAAAGTCCCTTCCACCTACAGACCTGTGATGCTGTTTATCATCTCTTAATTATAGTTAAGATTCTTAAAATTTTAAGGGGATGCCTGTCAGTTGGGGAGCGGCTAAACAAGCTGTGGTATGTGGTTGTGATGGTATAACTTATAATTTATGGTATGTGCTATAAGAGATGATAAGCTGGTTGATTTTAGAAAATCATGGAAAAGACTTGAATGAAATAATGAAGTGTGAAATGAGCAGAACCAAAAGAACATGGTATGCAGTAACACCCATGTTGTTCTAAGAACAACTTTGAGTGACTTAAGTCATTTTGAGCATTACAGATACTCAAATCAACTACAAAGGATCTATGAAAGAAGAATGAACTGATAAATAGAAGTACGTATGGTATGGTTTTACGTACATGCATACATACGTATATGTGTGTGTATACATGTATGCAGAAATGTACATATTTGTGTCTAATGGTAGCCTTTTATGGGGTGGGAAAGGAAGGAGTAAAAAAATAAAAAGTGCACAACAGAACAAAAGAAAACTTAGAAACACAGAAAAGCAGAGTAACTTTGAAAACAATATATAGTATTTATTTACATAATTTTTCCCCAAAAAAGTCAATAGCATAAAATGGAAATTCATGGTTTCATACTGAATTCTCTTTTTATGGTGTTCTATGTACATGGAAATAGTCTTTTTTTGTCTAAGTTCAAAGTGAATTATATTTTAGCATATTTTACAATCCTGTAATTAAACTGAATATTAGTATATTATCTTAGTATTATTCAAAAATATACTTATTTCTGATTTCATTTTCTTTTGATATATATGTACATATCTTTATAGAGAAGATAGCTATATCTGTATGTCTATAAAAAATATGGATATATGCTTTGGGCTTTTGTATTTCAAGCCAAAAATAGGAATGGTGCCAAAGAAATAACAGCTAAACTTTGAGTGTGGTTGAGCAGGATAGTCATTCCTTTTAAATTCTATTGCTGATAGCTTGAAAAATGCTAGAAATAGAAAAACTGTTGTTGTGACTATTTAAATTGAAGAATTAAATAATTTTCTTTTTTAAGAGGTATAGTTAAGATATTAGATTTTTTACAATAAAAAGTTATGGTCAACTTTAATGGGAATAGTTAGTAGTTACTTTTTATTGTAATGATAATGACATTATAAATGATTATGTTTTATTAAACAAAACCTGCTTTAAAGCTACCTCAGCTATGATCTGATAAACCAATAATTTTTATGCCAAGATCATAAAAATTGATATGTATCTACATATTGTAGAAAGTGATCTAGAGACTAGTTGAATAGCTCTTCAGATGTTTGAACAGCATAGTTGGTTTCTACCCAGAAGATTTTTATGATTATTCATTTGAAGGCTTATAGTTCTGTATTGTCTATTATATATTAGTTGCTATTGCTTCAGTTGTAAAACATAAGCCTCAGTGTTAATAGTGTGCTCTGTAATATAATTTATTTGAGAAATGTGGCAAATACTTGTAGTCTTAAGTGAAGTCATTTTTGTAGGTATGCTAACAATTTTCATTTGAAAATATAAAGCTGCTAAGAATCCTTTTCAAAATAAGGCAATTAAAAATATTTCATTCACAAAAAAGCTTTATAGTATTTGTGATATCGATTTGTGATAACAAATAAAAAATAAAATTTCAAGTCTTACAGCTTAATTGGGGCTTGTATATTTTCTCTTCCTATAAATTTAAATATGAAATTCAGCAAATAGATTCTTGCTACTTGTGTGAAGTTGCTACTTAACCATACAATAAAATGCTTTTATTGAGTTTGCCCTGAAGATAAGGTCCACTGTGGCAATGCTGTCCATATATGGTGGCTATGCATGGAGAGCCAGGTGGTGCTGCAAAGCATTGAGCAGTGAAGCGTGCACTTATCTAGGTTTGACATTTGTCATCCCATACTGCTAAAGGGAAAGGAAAAATCTGCTTTTCCATATGTTTATCCTTTTTTTTTTTTGCCTACAGTTTTGTCCAGATGGTCTGGTGAACATTGTTTACTTTAAGATGCTATCCCAGATGTTTTTACATTCATATGTACACAATTCTGGTACACTAGTCCACAGATTATTTCCATATTTTAATTTTAAAGATTTTTTTTCATGGATGAAATGAAAAGTTGACAGAACTTTGTTCTTGAAAAGTTCCTAAAATGAAGAATAACATATCCTCACCACTCAGCTACTTCATCACTATCAATTTATAATTGTATTTGGTGATACTTAAACTGCTAGGTTGTCGTTGCACAGTTTATAAAAATATCAGCTAAGGAGCATAACTGCAGATAACTTTGTGCTTATGAAAAATTTATTATCAGTGTACAGATTTATTTGTAGTTGATCTTTATTTGGAAAATATGCTATTCTGGTGTTTTGTGCTTTTAGTTATTTGCATGTGTCAATAGAAAAAGTGTCAAGAAATACAGACAACTTCTTAATCAGTAAATTTTGCTTCAGTTATTGTGTTAAGAAAGAGATATTCAGCAACAGTTCATTCAGTGAGGTATTAAAAATGTGAGAGATAGGAAGGCATACTGTGCTAGCAGTTATGTTAAACTAAGCATGACTTCATAAAAATTAGATCATGAAACTTATTGGACAGACACGTATAACCAATGCTAGTCATCTACCAAAGCAGGCAATTTTTTTGTTCTGTGTGAAAGCTGTGGGGGGAAAACCTAATTTTGTATACAATTAATGAGTTGGACTATATCACCACTGGTGTTTTCTAACACTTGTAGACCTCAAATTATTTTTACAAAGCAGTAATATCACTATTTGATATTATTTAAAAACAGAAAAAGAGATCAAAGGAACAGATTAGACAAGAAAGATTCTACTATGTCTCAGGCATCGTACTAAGTTCTGTGGATACAAAAAGAAAAATTACAATGCTTGCTGTCCAGGTGCTCACAGTCTTACTGGGGAGACAACAAAGCAGTACATAAAAACAAGCTATATACAGGTGAATAGGAAATAATTAAGAGAGGGCAGCTGAGAGAATTATGAGACAATTATTACAGAACGGCTTACTGAAGAAGATAGAATTTTAGTTGAAACTTAAAGAAATCTGGGAAGCCAGTAGACAGAGATGGGGAGGGAGAACATTCTATGTCTGGACGATAGCCAGAGAAAACGCCTGAAGGAGAGAAACGTAATTTTTTGTTCACGAAACAACAAGGTAGCCCGTCTACCTGGTTCAAAGGATTCATGTCAGGGAGTAAGGCATAAAAGGATTGGAAACATAGGAAGGGGCTAGATTATAAAGGGCTTTGAATGCCAAACAGGATTTTGTCATCAGTCATGTAGGTGATAAGGAACCCCTGGAATTTCTGGAGGTGGGGGTGACATGGTGGGTGGGACCTGTGCTTTAATCACTTTGATCTTCAAATGGAGGATGGATTGGAATGGGGAGAGACTTGAGGTGGACAGATCCAACCAGTAGGTTTTTGGCAGTAGTCTAGGCATGAGGTGATGAGGAGAGTCTATACCACAGTGGCAGTAGTGTCAGAGTACCGAAGGGGCTATATTCAAGAGATGTTGCAAAGGTAAAAATCAACAGACTTTGGCAACAGATTGGATATAGAAGGTGAGAGATAATGAGGAGATGAGAATGACTTCTGAGTTGGTAGCCTGAGAGAAGGGAGGATGGTATTGCCCTTGACAGTAACAGGAGAGAGGAGAGGATTTAGGGGAAAAGATAATGAATTCCATTTTGGATGTATTGATTTTAAGATGTCTATTGGACATCCAGTTCATGATGTATAAAGACAGTTGGAGATTGGAGGTCAGCAGAGAAATTGGGACAAGATAGGTAGGTGTGAGGTTTATCAGAATAGAGATGGTAATTAATATATGGGAGCTAATGAGATCATCAAGTGAGGTAGTATTGAGGGAGAAGAGAAGTGATCTCAGAACAGAACTCTGGGAGACTTATGTTTAGAGGTCTGGAGTTTCTGGAGGGGAGATAGAGCACAAGAAACAGGAGTGATTGGATAAGTGGAACCACTAGAGTGGTGTCTCAAAAACTTAGAGAAAAGAGAGGATTGAGGAAAGAGTCATCAACAATGTCAAAAGCTGCAGAAAGGTCAAAGAGAAAAAAACATTGAATTTGGAAACTTAGAGATCATTGATAAATTTGGAAAGGGCAGTTTCAGTGGAATGATGAGGTTGGAAGCCATATTGTGAGGGGTTAAGAAAAGAGTGAAAGGAGATAAAGCAGAGAGGAAATAGGGGCAGAAGGATGTTATGAGATGGCTTGGAAGAAGGGGCTCACAGCAGATCACCTCAAATTTCAAGAAAATTGCCGTTTATATTTATCACTTGTTTATAATTTTTCAGACAATTGCATTTTTTTCTCTGTTCTTGGTCTTGTTCTTGGAAATGTGTTTTTGGAATCCCAACTTGTCTTTCAACAAAATGGACATTACAGCAAAATTTATATTTCCCTTTTGGTGAACAACTAGACTGATTATGATATATAAATGTGATTGAATACTATTGTGCCATAAGAACGCACAAAATAGACCCCTTCAGAGGGAACTGGGCAGATCCCTATGAATTGATGCATAATTGAGCAAAAGTAGGAAAATAACATAAATGTTAACAACATAGAAAAAACATCTTTGAAAGACTGTAGAACTCTGATGCTTGCATAGATTGATGAGAATCAAGAGGAATGAAGATGAAACATCACCCACCTCCTGGCAGACAAGTGATAGACACTTGGCACTTAGGCAGAATGACATGCATTTTTTGACATGACCATTGTAGGAATTTGTTTTGTTTGACTATGTATATTAAGTGTGTATGTGTGTGTGGTGTGTTCTTTTGTTTGTTTTTAAAAATTTTCAGTGGGAGAAGCAATGAGGGAAGAGATAATATTTAGAAAAATAATTTTTAAAAATAATAAGTTTAATTCTAGGTATTGGAAGACAGAAGGGAAAGAAAGCATACCAATAAACCAATGAATCAGAAAGCATTAAGTTATTAATCAAGTTAACATTTAAGTGCCTGCTATGTGCTGGGCACTGTCCTAAGGTATCACATAATTTTACCCTTACCCTTAGTACAGTCTTATATAGTCATATGTAGTTTAACACTTTCCTTCATGTGAGTTATTTTTTCATAGATGTATCACCATGCACATAAAAGGCTTTGTTTAGCTTCCTTTTTATGAGCTCTATATTCAAATTAATGTTTTTTCTAATTTGATTACATACATGTTAAAATAATTTGTGGAATTTGTTTATACTTGTAGCTTCATTTTCCAAAGTAATAAGGCTTTGTGAAGAAAAATGTGAAGCAGGTGAAATATGGAAAGGAAAATGCCAAATCAGCAGTTTACCAGCTTCTGTGAAAGGAATTAATAATTTGGGGAACACTTGCTTTTTTAATGCTGTCATGCAGGTAAGATATAAACATTATTATAATTTTTAAATTTGATTTTAAATACTTTAGAATTATTTTAATTTTTGATTGCTTTTGGGAAATGATTGGTTCACAGAATGGTAAAGGAAAAGAAACTAAGCCCAACCAGCTACAGCACAATGACTATTCATCATAGATGTATGTTAGCAGGTACAAGCTTTTCACATAAGAGTAGCCATAACTATACTGCTGTTTTCAAATTCTGAAACATGCCATCTCTGTTTTTAGTTCAATCTTAGTAGTTCCTTTCTTGAATAAATGAATTTTGTTGTTAATGTGGTAATGACATGTTACTTCAGTACTCTTTCAGCCCAAATATAGCTGAGTGAAAACTTTTAATATAAAGGATATTATATAAATTGCCATAGACATAAAGATAATACAATCCTCAAGATTTTTTTTTTCACATGAGGTTTTTAGATGCACTGAATATTTAAATTTGGGAAAATGTTGCTGGTTAAAATCAACTTCATGTTGGAGTTTGGTTACCTTTTCTGGTTATTGCTAAAATAATACTTTTTGTTCAGCCAGTTACCTAGATAGTAGTTCTCAGTCAAAATTGAAAGGAAAGAAATCATGTAAGTTAATGACATACTTGTTAAGAGAGAAGACTTTAACTCTGTTTTCTTTTTAGAACTTGGCACAGACTCACATGCTCAATGAACTGATGTATGAGGTCAAGGAAAAGGGGACAAAGTTAAAAATTTTTCATACTTCAGACCCTCAGTTGGTAAGTAAACATATCTGTGTAAATCATAACTGTGTAAGAACGAGCCACCTTCAAAATTCCTTACCTGGGATAGGAGACAACTGCTAGAAATTATTTTAAATTAAAAAAAAAAATACAAGTTGAGCTTAAAATATAATTTTAGTTGTTGAAAAATGTTTTTGTTAAACAAAACGCAGAAAATACCTCAAATTTCTATAAAAGCATATCCAATTTGAGATGGCAAAACTCAAAACATTTCATGAAATTAGAAATTAACATCTTATGGATGGATACTACACATGTGTGTGTGCATACATAAATAGTATGACTTTGATTCTTGTAAACAAAACATTGTATAACTTACAGATGAATGTTGTTCTTGACAGTATTATTACTTTGGGAAAGCAGTACATCTCTTTTTAATGTAATAAGTACATAGTTTGGTCTTAGGCTTAGGTATTATTGTTTCTAAGATACTCCTTGGTTTTGAAAAGAATTTTTTTTTTTTGTATAATTTTGCCCCACTCCCTTTTTTCCTTTCCTTCACAACCCCTCTAATTCTTGTTAATATTAATCTTTTTCTGGGCTTTTCTGAGGCCAGATTAGCACAACATCTCAAGTTTGCTTTTTTGTTCTAAATAAAAGTAATTTTCAAAAATCCTCCAGTAGATCCAAATATGAATATATATATATAGGAGATTGAATGCTGGATTGTTCTTTCTATGCCTACTATCTCTTTGAGATATAGGAGATTTAGAGCAAATTACTAACTGCTTGACCCTGGGCAATTCACTTAATCCTGTTTGTCTCATTTTCCTCATCTGTAAAATTAGCTGGAGAAGGAAATGGAAAACGATTCCTTTATCTTTGCCAAGAAAACCCCAGATGGGGTCACAAAGAGTCAGATACAACTAAAAGGACTGAAGAACAACAAAAAATCTGTTATCACCGTTCTTTGAAATTAAAGTATTTTACTTCTATGAATGTATAGTCTTTCTCTCCTCCTCCTAACTACCCCTTCCCCCCAGCCTTGCCCTCCATTTAAATAACCCTTATTGGAAGCAGCATGCTTACTTTTACTTTCAAATTTATGGGTTAAGGATTTTCCCCCATTCCTTTCTGAAGTTTTTATATGTATAGGGGAATAAACTATGACCTACGTATTAGAATTTGTTTTCAAGAATCTTAGAAGTAGCTGTCATTTTATATTGTTGTCACTCAGACAGAAAACCTTTTTGACATATAAGAACTATAAAGAAGCATAACTTAATTTTTCTAATATTAGCCTGGCAGTGGATTTTTTGACACTTACTGTACATAAATTATGCTAGTAATAATCATAAAAGTCACATAAAAATGGCACCAAATTTTTTTCTTGGTTTCCCCCTCCTCTTCACTCTACCCCTTAACACCTTAAATGATATCCTGGGTTTGGAACAAGTTCAGTCCATACTAGAAACAATTAACTGAGAAGATCAGTTGTATTTCAGTTGTGTCCAACTCTTCGTGACTTCATTTGGGATTTTCTTGGAAAAGATCCTAGAGTAGTTTGCTTTTTCCTTCTCCAGATCACTTTACAGATGAGGACCTGAGGCAAATAGGGTTAAATGACTTGCCCAGGGTCACATAGCTAGTAAGTGTGTGAGGCCAGTTTTGAACTCAGGAAGATGAGTCTTCCTGACTCCAGGCCCCACACTCTTATTCATTGTGCTGGCTGAGGAAACAATTCGTCAATAAACACAGAGTGTTCTAAAAGTCTTAGCACAGTTTTAAGTGTAGTAGTTCAAACCAAACAGCTTAAACAAACTAATGCAACTTGGGTTTTTTTTGGTATGTTCATTATTAGGTATTCATATTACTGATAGAAAATTAAATTTCTTATTACAGGATCCACTAGTGGTGAACCTGTCAAGCCCTGGAACTCTGACTTCAGCTATGTTCCTTTTCCTTCACAGCATGAAGGAGCCTGGAAAGGGACCACTTTCTCCTAAAGTTCTTTTTAATCAGCTTTGTCAGAAGTAGGTACAATTACCTTTAAAATAAATATTTGTAATGGTTCCAGAAAGAAATGCTTTTAAGAGAACTCTCAAGTTATTTAATTCAAGTGACTCCTTCATACAGTAATGTCGCTGTTAATACGTAGTGTGTTCAGTGCTTTAAAATTATGGAATCATAGCATTTTAGAGCTAGAAGGAACCATAAATATAATCTAATTCAACTCCTTCACATTATAGATAAGGAAACTGAGGCACAAAGGAATACCTTAAAATAACTCCTGTGACTTTAAGAATACAAATCACTTATGGAACCTATTTGAACTTTTCTAATTATCATTTCACTCTAGAATAAAAATGATTAAAATATGAAGTTGGGTTAATTACATAAATACACAAAAAGTTTAAAATTTTAGACTCAAACTTATTTTGTGTTCGGGGTTGTATTTAATTTTATTCCAAATCAAGTTAATTTGATACTTTTAAATGGATTTGGATGTTTTGGATTTGGTCAGTCTTATCCTTTTTTACATATCTGACCCCTTTTGACACTGTTGATCATCCTCTTCTCCTTTATACTCTCTCTTCTCTAGATTTTCATTAACCTGCTCTCTCCTGTCTCTTCTCTTACCTGACTGATCAATCCTTCTCTGTTTCCTATATTGAATCTTCCTCCAGGTTACATCTGCTCGCAAATGGGTGTCTCCATTGCCCTTTCCTGGGCACTCTTCTTTTCTCCCTCTATATGTACTTTTTCACTTGGTGACCTTATCAGCTCCCATGGGTTTAATTATCATTTCTATGCAGATGATTCCCAGTTCTATATTGCTAGTCTTAACCTCCCTCCTGAGTGCCAGTCTTATCACCACTGGTCCTTTGGAAATCAAAGTGCATAGCCAATAAATATTTCAGACTCAACACATCAAAATTGATCTCATGTATCCTCAAACCTTCCCCTCTTCTAAATTTACCTGTTGAGAGAAGCATCACCTTTCTAATCATATCAGTTTTACAATCTAAGAGTCATCCTCCGCTTCTCACTTATACTCACTCACATAAACCATTTATTCCCTAAAGTCATTTCGACCTCTCTTATACATTCCCTTCTTTCCATGCAGGTAGAAGCTATGCTGGTGCAGGCTGTTAAACATAAGAAAAAATAAAGAAATCTCATTATAAATAATTACAAAAATGCATAAAATTCTAAATGAGTCACCTTAATTTTAAATTTTAAAGGTCATACTATAAAAAAATTAGAAGAGAAACAAGAGAACTATGAGTCAGAGATATATTCTTGACTGAACAAAAGACAGACAGTTAAAAAAAGATAACTTGATTTCATGATACTAAAAGGCTTCTGCATAGACAGAATTAGTGCACTTAAAAGAAGAAGGGAAATGATTGAATGGAACAAAATTGGTATCAGATTTCTCTGATAAACATTTAGTACCTGTGCTTTACAAATACTTAACATATGTATATGACTAAAAATAAGCATTCCCAAAGGATATGAACAAACTTCTCAAAAGAAGAATTGCAAAGTATTCACAGTCATAAGAAAGAATGATCCAAATCTCTCATCACAATCATGAGGTTTTATCTCATATTCTGCAAATTGACAAAAATGACCAAAATATGGCAAATAATCAATGTTAGAGGGATTGTGGAATAATAGTTATATTAATGCAGTGTTGGTGGATCTCTGAGATACTTCAACCGTTTTGCAAAACAATTTGGAATTAAAATGTCCATATTCTTTGTTTTTGGTTTTTGGTTTTTTGGAGGGGGGAGTTGAGGCAATCAGGGTTAAGTACTTGCCCAAGGTCACATTTGTAACTGTCAAGTATCTGAGGTCAGATTTGAACTCAGGTCCTCCTGCCTGCATTCACTGGGCCACCTAGCTGCCCAGTCTGTACTCTTTTAAGTCTGAGTCTCAGTTACTGGACTTAAACCCCTAGGAAGTTATCACTAAGAAGAAAGGCCCTGTTTGCATCAAACTTTTTATAACAGTACTTTTTGTGATAGCAAAGAATTGGAAGCAAAGTAGATGCCTATCCATTTGGGAATAGCTAAACAAATTATGGTACGTGCATGTACTGGAATATTACTGTGTTGTAAGAAAAGATGTGTGTTATGAAGACAGAAGCACGGAAAGATCTACATGAACTAGTGCAGAGTGACTTAAGCAGAGCCAGGAAAGTATTATACACAGTATAATTTAAATGAAAAAGATGATGAATGAATGTAACAAAATTATAATAATCAGGCAGGACTGGAATGGAGAGTTATTTGAAGATATCCCCAGGCCATTCCTTTGTGAGGGTGGGAGGTTCAGAGGTATTATACATTGTATGTGTTTTGGGACTTTTTCAGTACATCAGTCAGTTTTTGCTGATTTTTTTTCCTTTCAAAAAAATAGTATTTTTGGGGATGGCTCTCTGGCAGGGGGAATAGAAAGGATACTTGGGATAACTGTGATGATGAAAAAAAAAGACATCAAAAACTTATTTTTTTAATAATTTATTTTTAGTTTTCAGCATTCACTTCCATAAGATTTTGAGTTTTAAATTTTCTCCCCCTTTTTCCTCCCCCCTCTCCAAGACGGTGTACAGTCTGATAGAGGGGCTATTTAACATCCATATTAAACATATTTTCACATTAGTCATGATGTAAAGAAGAATTAGAACTAATGGGAGGAACCGAGAGAGAAACAACAAAACAACAAAAGAAAAGGAGAACAAATACTATGTCTCCATCTACATTGAGAATCTAGAGTTCTTTCTCTGGATGTGGATAGCATTTTCTATCATGAGTGTTTTGGAGTTGGCTTAGATCTTTGCATTGCTGAGAAGAACTGAGTCTATCAAAGTACAGTTGGGTGTACAGTGTGGCTATTATTATGTATGATGTTCTCCTGGTTCTGTTCACTCAACATCAGTTCATTCAAGTCTTTCCAGGTTTTTTTTTTTATTTTAAATTATTTTATTTGTTTTCCGTTTTCTACAATCACTTCCATATATCTTAGATTTTTTTTCCCTTCCCTCTCCTCTAATCTAAGAAGGGTAATAATAACTGTAGTCTCTGATTCATAGGATCATCAAGTGAAGTAATGTATAGAAAATGAATTTTGTCAATTTTAAAGTATATAAATGTAAATTTTTATTATATACTCAAATTAGTAGTTGTTTGGATGGAAGAACAGAAAGTTTTCTCTTAAATGTGTATTATATGTATTTTATTTTTGCTTGTGAAAGAGTGCCTACTAATAGAAACTTGGGACTTTTAATGTAACCTCAGTTTGCATTGTAATAACCTATAAAGTTGTAAGGTTATAAGAGGTTATAGTGATATTTGCTAGGTAATAAAAGCTGTAGCTATTTTGTTGTAGAGAAATGGGCATTTTTACCAACATTTTCTACTAGAAAATTTGTGGGCCATAGGAAATTAAAATTGTCTTACTTTCTTTTATAATAATATACTTATTTACTTAAGTGAAAAGTAGTTCTCATCTCTCGCTCAAATGATATCATAGATGCAAAATAAAGGGCGTCAGAGTATCTCACTGAGTATAAGAACCATTATTAACTTGAATTCTTCATTGAGTAGAAACTAGGTGATTGTACAGTATAGAACTGCCGATTTCCTCAGCAATCTTGAACTCTGATTATTTCAATATTTTTATAATAATAAAAATGGAAAAAAATGTGTTCAACAGACAGACCATAGCACAACAAGACCACTTGATTTTTGTATTTCTTGCCATCTGTAGAATTTCTCTGCTTGGATTTCTGAATCAGCCAAAATTAAGCATGTCAAATACTTTGGAAGAAAAAAGGGTAATTAGAAAGCAGAATTTGAAATAGTAAGCATAGTATGCTTAATTGGTAACAAGACAAAGCAGTTCATATCTCTTCCCCATAAGCTTAAACATTTATCACGTTGGATTTTACACAGGATGCCCCAAAAGTCCCGGTGCTGTTTTGAACTACTAAAACTATGTAAGTTACTAAAGCTTAAAACTGCACCAAGACCTTTGTGGGACCCTGTATAGAACATCAGCAGCACATTCCCTGTCATCCCCATGACCTCTTTTTGTCCTATATGTAGCGCTTCTTTTTTGACATGTTTCTAAAGTACCTCTTTGTAGCATATGCCGAATTTCATAAATGGACAAGAAATAGAAAGCAACTTTTTTGAAAGGGAAAGAGAAAAGGGTGATTCTTCTCATAACAACTGTTTGTTGTCTGGTACTAATTCATCCACTGTTAATTTTGTTAGTGTTGCAGCTGTCAAGGGTTTTGTTGGACCAGATTGTGAGCATAGCTACAGGGCCCTTCTGTTTGTTTTCCACTATTCTGGATATTAAGACCACAGACTTTTGACTTACATGGAGACTTTATGACTGACCAAGTTTTCCGTACTAAAAAAAAATACATGTTTATTTTATTACACTTGATTGACCTTAACTTTATATGAAGGACAGTTAGAGTTGTCATTAGGTCATTAACCATTTATTAAGTGCCTACTACATTCCAGGCACTGTGCTAAGTGCTACCAGGGGTGGGGAACCTGCAGTCTGGAGGTCATATGTGGCCTTCTAGGTCCTTGGTTGCGACCTTTTGACTGAGTCCAAATTTTATAGAACAGATCCCTTTATTAAAGTTTACAGGAGAAGAAACTGAGGCCTGTATAGGTTAAATGAATTGCTAGATGAAATCCCATAGCTAATGAGTGTCATAGTTGGATTTCACACACAGGTCCTGTGACTCCAAGTTTACCAGGCTTTCTACTTTATGTTGCTGCCAATTAATTAATGACCATTAAATTTTTTTTTTCAAATATATAGTAACTCATTTCCCTAAAAAAGTGTCCAATATAAATTCAAATATAAACACATCATACATGCATTATTTCTGGCAGTGACGTTTGTTGAAGACTTAAATGGTTAAAACTTTCTGTTCTTGAAGCATCTTAATTGTGCTACTTGTACTTTATAGGGCTTTGAATAGGCTAAACAGTTTGAAATTGATAAATATCTCTATTCTTAGTGTCTAGGAGATATATTAACTTGAAGACCATTATGAGTACCACCTAAAGAAAGATGTTGGCTTAGAAAGAAAATATGTTATTTAGGACCCAAGTGATACAAAGCATTAAAATGAGATCGTATGAAGGTTTACCAGAAAACATACAGTAAAACCACAGGAGTAGCAGAAGAACGCAAAGTAAGATTTAAGTCTTGTTCTATGGAGAATTGGTACATAAAACAAGGAAACTGATGTAGTTTTTGAAGGAAAGATATAAGTAAAATTGTATATTTAGTCCCACAATATTGTTAGTCTATAGAAAAATAAAAAACAGAATAGAGGAAACTTAATATAGCTCATCTACCAGAGGAGGAAGGGGTCTAATCTAAGAAGGGTAAGTTCTTAACAATAATAATAATATAATAACATAATATAATAACAATAATAATTATATCACTTAATTCAAGTTATGGAAGAAAATAAGAAAGTACCTATCCATTTATAGTTAAAGTTGTATCTTAACCCAGTATGTAGTAAGGTAGTCATCTATCATCATACTTTATAGTTGCTTTATCTCTTTTAGTGTGTACTTTCTGTGTTTATACAAATCATATCTCATCAGTAACCTGATTTGCCAACTGTGCCTATGCCTTTCCATAAATTTTCCATAGAAAATCTCTCCACTGTGCTTTCTGTAGTCTTTTTCTCATCCCATGGATCCCAGTGCAGCATTTGGATTTTGTTTGTTATTCCTCAGCATAGCTTCATGACCAACACATGTCCTTTTCTAATGACACATGTCCTGGTTTGATCCATATGTCACATCTTACTTATGGGTTATTATTGGAAATATGCTGCACTTTACATAGTTTTACCATGTTTCCCTTCAGTGTTCTTCATGTCACCTATAATTTTGATTCCTCAGAGGCTCATAGGGTTATGGGTGAAGAGCTGGAAGGGTCATCAGAGACCATTACAACTTTAATTTTACAGATGAGGTAACTGAGGCACAAAAAAGTTAAGAGAATTTTTTTCCCCAGTATCACACAGCTAGTAAATATCCAAGGCAGGGTTTTAACCCACATCTTCCTGACTTTAGTTCTGTTGTCCTGTCCACTATGATACATTCTCTACTATGATCCTATAATCCTATGATGTTCCATTATACAGAATTATATGTTAAATGTGATATTATTTGGAGCCATACGGTACCACTAGGAGAGAATTAGAGTTAAAACAGTGATGCTTTGTGTTAAGGAGCATCTTGGAATAGTTGACATTCTGTATTGCACACCATTCCCACTCTGTGTTATTCCTGTCATATCAGTCAAAAAATCTTAACAGCTTACTACGTGTCAGGGAACCAGTGAAACAGACTTGCAAGGATCTTATATTCTAATGGGAAAGACAACTAATACATCTATAAATACAAACATATACAAAGCAGTTTGGGAGGAAGGGCCCTAGTAGTTGGGGATATCAGGAAGGTTTCATGCAGAAGACAGTGCTTAAACATTCTAAACAAAGAGAGGGGCTTTTTTAAGGGGGAAGTAAGGAAGCATTACATTATAGGTTTATAGGATGGCCAACTCAAAGACCTGGAGTTGGAAGATTTAGTATTCCTTTACAAGCAAAGAAGTCCAGTTTGGCTAGATCAAAGAATGCAAGAAAGGAAATAATGTCCAATTAGGCTGGAAACATAGGGTTGGGGCCAGCTTGTCTAAGGCTTTAAAAGCTAAACAGGAGGATCTTTTGTTCCAGAGGCGATAGGAAGCCACCAGAGTTGATAGCATAAGAGACAAAGAAATATTGTCATATCTGTGCTTATGGAAAAGTCCTTTGGGCAACAGTGTCATAGGATGAAGTGAAGGGGTGAGAGATTTGAGGCAGGGACACCAAATAAAAGGCCATTGTGAAATACACAGTTGGTAATTGTAACTGAAATGAGTGAGATGAAGTCTCCTATAAGTAAGAAAGGAATAGCATAGTGGATAAAAAACCCCAGAATCTTACAATGTGTTGTTTACAAGAGACACAGTTGAAGCAGAGAGACACACACAGAGTAAAGGTAAGGGGCTGGAGCAGAATCTATTATGCTTAAACTGAAGTAAAAAAATATAACAGGCATAGTAATTCTGATCTCAGACAAAGCAAAACAAAAAATAGACCTAATTAAAAGAGATAAGGAAGCAAACTACATTTTGTTAAAAGGTATCATAGGTAATGAAGTAATATCAATACTTAATATATATGCACCAAGTGGTATAGCATCCAAATTCTTAAAAGAGAAGTTAAGTGAGTTACAGTTTCATGAACAAACAAGAGATCGAGAGCATTATGAAGTATAAAGGATAATTTTAATTTTATTAAATTAAAAGGCTTATGCACAGAAAAACCCCAAAAAACAGAGCAGCCAAGATTACAAGGAAAGCAGAAAGCTGAGAAACAATGTTTATAACAAGTACCTCTGATTAAGGCCTCATTTCTCAAATATATAGAGAACTGAGTCAGATTTATTAGAATACAAGCCCTTCCCCAATTGATAAAAGGTCAAAGTACATGAGCAGGCAGTTTTCAGATAAAGAAATCAAAGCTATAGGCATATGAAGAAGTGGTCTATTTCACCTTTGTTTAGAGAGTTGCAAATTAAAACAAGTCTGAAGTACCACCTCATACCTATCAGATTGGCTAATTGGACAAAAAATGGAAAATGATAAATGTTGGAGAGAATGTGAAAAATTTGGGACATTAATTTACTGTTGGTAGAATTGTGAACCAACCATTCTGGAGAGCAATTTGGAACCATGCCCAAAGGGCAACCAAACTATACATATTCAACCATCCCACACTATCACTACTAAGTATGTATCCCAAAGAGATCATAAAAAAAAGAAAATGAACCTACATGTGCAAAAATATTTATCGCAGGTCTTGTCATGGTGGCAATATTGGAAATTGAGAGGATGTTCATCAATTGGGGAATGACTGATGGCTGAACAAGCTGAGGTATATGAATGTAATGGAATACTATTGTGCAGTAAGACATAATGAACAGGCAGATTTCAGAAAATCCTGGAAAGACTTGTACAAATTGATACAAAGTGAAATGATTAGAACCATGAAAACTTTGTACGCAGTATCAGCAACATTGTATGATCATCACTTATGAAAGTCTTAGCTCTTCTCAGCAACACAGTAATCCAAGACAATTACATAGAACCCATGATGGAAAATTCTATCTACATCCAGACTCTGAATCAAAGCATACTTTTTTCACTCACTTTATTCTTTTTCGTGTTTTTTTTCTTTTGATCTGTTCTTTCACAACTGTGACTCATAATGGAAATGTATTTTATGTGATAGCACATCCATAACCTATATCAAATTGCCTACCATTTTAGGAAGAGGGGAGGATAGGGAGAGAAAAATTTGGAAACTCAAAATCTTGTAAAAACGAAAACTAAAAATTGTGTTGATATGTAATTGGAAAAAAAATGAAATATATTAGCAAGCCATTGCAATAATCTAGGCAGAAGTTGATAAGAACCTGAACTAAGATAGCTGTATGGGTGGAAAGAATAGGTCAATAGATGTGAAGGATTTGGCACCTGATTCAGTACAGAGTGAGGAGAGGACGATGATGCAGATATTATGAAACTGGGAGAGTGGAAGGATGGGGATATCTTCAACAGCAATAGGAAAGTCTGGAAACAGTGGGTTTGAGGGGGAAAGGTGAGTTTTGAATATATTGGATTTCAGATGTCTCCAGGACATCTAGTTTGAAATGACAATTGGTGATATAGGACAGAACCCCACGGGAGTGACATGCTGACAATAAAATATTTGCATCATTTTCATAGAGACTAAAAACCTTGGGGAAAACCCAGAGTTAGAAGGTATAGTGTGGATAGTGAGCCAATAGAGGTAATTGAAAAGAAGTGGTCAGACAAGTATGAGAAGTACTGAAGAGAGTTTCCAAGAAGAGAGATTTGATCCCCAGTGTCATATAGGTAAGAAGTATGAGGACCAAAAAAATATTATCAGATTGGGCTATTAAAAGATCATTTGTAACTGGGGAGAGCAGTTTCAGTTGATTGATGACATTAGATGCCAGATTCTAAAAGGTTGAGGAGTGAGGGCAGAGGAAGTAGAGGCAGCAAGTGTTAACAGTTTCTTCAAGGTCTTGACTGAGGGGTGAAAGACTTATAGGACACTAGCTTGAGAGGATGGTTGGTTCTACTGAAGGATGGTTTTTTTTTTGTTTGTTTTTAGGTGGAAGGGACTTGGGTATTGAGGTCATTAGGGAGGGAGAGGTTGAAGATTTGAGAGGTGGAGGAGATGAATGAAGGTGAAATCTGCTGGAGAAGATGGGAGGGGATGAATTCAAGTGTACACATAAGGAGGTTGACCTTGGCAAAGACAAGGGACTTTTTGGCAAAGATTTATTCTGCATAAAAATGGATAGTATAAGGCTTAGCAAATGGGACACACATAGCAACTTTTAGCTTCTGATGTCAAAAGGTTGAGATTGAGGAGGATGAAATGAGTCATATAAGAAGTTCTATAGAATGCCAAAAGTTTGTTTGTTTCACTGTCTTAGAAATACCATTATAAATGAAATCCATCTACTTTTTACTCTATCTAAAATTATTGCTTACAGCTGTTGAACTGAACAAATCTTAAACAAATTTCAGTCATTTAAGAATGATTCAGTGAGTCTTGCTTTGTTTGTAGTAGACTCTGGGCAAAAGGCAAAAATGAAACACTCCCTGTGTTCTACTAGGGGAAAACAACATTTATGCAGAGAAGTAAATGCAGGTATATACAAAGTCATTTTCAGGGGCATGGTATTAGCAACTGATTGAGGTTGCTAACAGGAAAGAATCTATTCGAATGTTATTTAAAGAAATAGTTTTGAAGGAAACAAAGAATATTAAAAGACAACAGTGAAATAACAAGTACATTGCAGTCATTGCAAAGGCATGGAGATGCTAGTTGGAATGCTGGATAAAGTGTGGTATGTGTGGAATAGCAAGAAGACCAGTTTGATGAACTGTAGATTGTTTGAGGAGAGTAATTAATAGGAAAGTGTTTGAAAGGTCTCTTGGAGCCAAGTTGTAAAGGGCTTTAAAAGTAAACAGAGGAGTTAACATGTTATCCTAGATGTAATAGGGAACCATTGAAGTAGCATATTGAGTGGGAAATTTACATTGTCAAACCTTCACTTTAGAAACATTACCATGACAGCTGTGTAGAAGATGGATTGGAGTAGAGAGAGATTTGAACGAGGGAGACCAAATAGGAGGCCATAGTTATAATCTCTTTGATAGATGATAAAGAGTGGAGGTGATGAGTATGTGAGTACAGAGAATATGTTTTTGTGGAGGTAGAAGATTTGACTCCTGATTAAATATTTAATATTTAAGTGGAGAGTGAAAATTGGAGCATGATAGTGTGGTTGCAAGTCTAGGCAACTAGAATAGTTTTTGGTGTCCTTCACAGAAATAAGGAAATTTTAAGGTTCTGGGTTTGAGGGCAAAAATCAGTTTTGTACTTGTTGAATTTTAGAAGCCTATGAGGCATTCAATCTGAAATATTTTATAAGCTTTTAGAGAAGTACAGCTAGAGTTCAGGAGAAAGACTAGAACTGGACATAAAGATTTGAAGGTCATCTCCATAGGTTCAGTTACCAGTCAACAAGAACTTATTTAAGTTTCTGCTTTTTTGCCAGGCACTAAGCTAGATGCTGGAGATACAAAGAACAAAAAAATGAAACCATTTCTACTTTCAAGGAGCTTACATTCTATCAGGGGAGACAGTATGTACATGTGCAAGTATTTACAGAATAAATTCAAGATAATGAGGGTTAGAGGACACTAATAACTGGCTTCAAGAAAAGCTTCATATAGAAGATGGTGTTTGAGTTGCATTTTGGAGGAAGGAAGGAAATCCATAAGGCAGAAATGAAAAGTGATTGCATTCCAGACTTGGGGGAGGCCCAGAGAGAAAGACTGGAGATAAATTGTCTGAGCAACAGAGAGAAGGCCAATTTGACTAGACTGCAGAGTGCAGAAGGAGTGTGTCCAATGAAGCCAAAAAGAGGTTGGGTCCAGGTTGTATAAGACTTTAAAAGCAAAACAGAAGAAGAATTCCTATTTTATCCTAGAGTTTAGAGAAAGTCATTGGAATTGATTGAATAGAGGAAAGACCTGGTCAGATCTGTACTTAAGGAAAACCAATTAATCAATAAGCATTTATTAAGCATTGTGTTCCAGGTATTGTAGTAAGTGCTGGGATACAAAAAAGGGGGAAAAGTAGTTCCTTACTTTCAGGTGAATGAGAAAAGATAATCTTAGAGGGAAAGGTACTAGAAGCTGGAGGGACCTGGAAAGGCCTGCTCTGAGGAGGGGGCAGTAGAATTAAGAAAAGTATAAGCGTATTAAAAATGTAAGAAGGGGCCAGGTTGTGAAGCATTTTAATGCCAAACCAATCAGCATATATGTAGATGCTGAAGGAAATAGGGAATCTTTGGTATTTCATTTGTAGTTGGTGTAACATGATCAGAACTGTGTCTTAGGAAAAACACTGGCAGCTTTTTGGATGGATAGATTAGGAGTAGGAAGAGACTAGGAAGACCAGTTAGAAGGCTTATACAGTAGTGGAGATGATAAAAGCCTGATCTATAATGGTTACTACAAAAGTGGGGAGAAGGGAATATACACGAGATGTTGCGAAAGTAGCAATATTACTTTATAAACACAAAACTACTTTGTCTACAATATCTTAATATTTTCTAAAGTAAAGTTTGGTCATCTATAAAATGCTACATAAATGTGTTACAACTTTTTCTTTTTTTTGAAATGTGACATTCCACATACTTATGAGAAGTTCTCATACAGTACCAAAGCACTGTTACCAAACAATCGAGAGCAACTCTCTCATTTATAAAAGTAACCCTAGTGAGCTGTCATTCCTAGCTACATTCTTCCCACTCTTTTCCGTATCTCTCACCCCTCTTTCCCCCAAAAAAAACCCCAAACAAAAAAAAAGCTGTTATTTGGAAAGCAAAGCATTGTTATCAGGAAAAAATAACAGTTATAAAGATAAAGAAACATTAGATCACATTGATCATACAAATGTGACAGCTAAAAGATGTACTTGTCTTATCTAAAATATGCTTCTGGCAAAAGTGGAGTACTCTAAGATGGTAAGTTGTGTTGACCATCCACAGATGTGATGACATATGGAAGCTAGTCCCAATGTACAGAAACCTGTTGTATGGTGCCAGCAATGAAGTATGAGAGCAGGTTGAATTTTGTAATGGCCAGAAGAAGATAATAGCTAAATGAATTTGTTCAAATCATGATATGAAAAGATATTTTTCTTCCTTGGATTTTTTTAATGTCATCTTTTATTTTTATATCACCTTAATTTCTAAACAAAGAATACAAAAAGTAAGCAGAAAAAGCAATGCAGCAAAACTATACAAACCATCATCCAAGTCTGATATGCTCCATACCCTTAGCCCTTGATTCTCTGGATGATTATAATTACAGTATTCAGTTTGTTGTTGTTGTTATCTTCTCTGTTTACAGTCGTTTAGTCCATCAATAGGCATTTTTAAGTGCCTAGTATGTGCCACACACTATGCTAAGCCCTAAGAATACAAAGAAAAGGCAAAAAACAGTCCCTGCTCTCAAGGATCTTGGTGTCTAATAGGGAAGACAGCATACAAATGACTTAAGATATATAAACTGCAGATAATGTCAAAGGGAAGACACTAAGATTGAGAATTGGACATGACTTTTTGAAGAAGGTGCAACTATAGCTGAGACTTGAAGGCAGCCACAGTGTAAGGGTGGAGAGAGTTCTGAGTGTGGGAGGTAGCCAGTGAAAATGCCTGGAGTCAGGAGATGGGGTGTTGTATGCAAAGAGCAGCAAGGACCCCAGTGTCGCAAGATCCCAGAGTACATGGAAGTTAGGGATTAATAAGCTAGTAGGTTAGGAATGGCTTTGTAAACCAGAGGATTTCATATTTAATCCTGGAGGCAAGAGGGAGCCCGTAGAGTTTATTAATGGGATGGTTAGACCTGTACTTTAGGAAGATCGTTTTGACAGTTGAGTCGGGAGGGACTTGAGGTAGGAAGAACAAGAAGCAGCCTGACCAGTAGGTCAGATATCCTACACCAAGGGTAAGATCATCATCAGAGGAGAGAATGGGGCATGTGCAGTAGATATTGTTAGAAAGATAGAAACAATGAGACATGGCATTTGGTTGGAAGAAAGGGGAGTAAAAGAGAACGATAAGTTGAACATAATATCTAGGTTGAGAGCCCCAATGACTGGAAGAATGACAGTACCTTTGACATTGTATGTAATCGCTATACATATTTTCTAACAGGACAGTAATATCCCATTATATACGTTTGCCACAATTTATTTGGTCATTTACTACTTGATGAGTATCTACTTTGTTTACAATTCTTTACTGCTCCAAGGTGTTACTATGAAGAATTTGACATATATGGGACCTTTTCTTTTTGTTTACCTCCCTGCAGTGTATATATTGGAGTGGAATCTTTAGTTAAAGTATATATATTTTATAGGCACTTTTTAAGAATAATTCCAAATTGTTTTCCAGAATGGCTGGACCATTTCACAACTTAACCTGGTTAACCAGTATGTCTGTCTGTCTGTCTGTCAAGTTTTTTGTAATCTTTTCCAGTGTGCTAGGTTTCAGGTTGTTTTGATTAAATGAAGGTGGAGAAAATCGCCTCACCATTTGAACTCGATCCACTACAGATTTATGTTATATAACCTCAGTTGAGCCCTCACTGCTGCTAGGCAGTCGGATTCCACTATAGCTTTCTTATCTACTCACTATCCTACTCTCCACAACCCCTCTTCCAAACTTTTTCATCCCTACTCAAACCTACCATGGTTCCCCCTCTCCCTCCTTGACTGAGAACCTTGCCTCATATTTTACAGAAAAATTGAAATTGTTTGCCATGAACTCCCTCTTCTCCCCTTTTCCTCATCTTCTACTTAGCAGGTACCTTCTGCCACTTTACCCCTGCCTCCCATAATGAAGTGACCTTACTCCTCACCAAGACTAACCTTTCTACTTGTTCAAGTCATCCTGTTCCATCCTATCCCTTCCAACAGATTGCTCCCTCTGCCATCCCCACTGTTTCACTTATTTTCAGTATTTCTGTCTTCTGGCTCATTTTCTACTGCCTACACACATGCTCATGTCTTCCTAATCCTGAAGAAAAAAAAAAAACTCACTTGACCCTTCTAACCATACTATTGTCTCATATCTCTTCTGTATTTTGTAGCTAAACTCCTCCAAAAGGTTGTCTACAATAGGTGCCTCCACCTTTTCTCCTCTCACTTTCTTAACCTCTTACAATCTGGCTTCCAACCTTACTATTCCACTAAATCTTCTTTTTCCAAAGTTATCAGTGATCTCTTAGTTGCCAGATCCAATGGCCTTTTCTCAATTTTCATTTTTCTTGACCTCTCTGCAGCCCTTGATACTTTTGATCACTCTTTCCTTCTACATTCATATTCATATGTTCTCTCTCTCTCTCCCTCTCTCTCCCCCTCCCATCTCTCCTTCTCTTTCTCTCTCTTCTCCCCCATTCTCTCCATTCTCCTGATTTTCCTTCTACCTATCTAACTACCTGACTTTTCCTCCTTCTCCTTTGCTGGATTGTCCTGGTGGATCACACCCTCTAACTGTAGGTGTCCCGCAGAGTTCTGTCCTAGCTTCCCTTCCCTTCTTCCTCTGTACTGCTTCACCTAGTGATCTTATCTTCCCTCAAGTTCATGATCATCTGTATGCTGATTATTTCCAAATCTTCCTTTCCTATTTCAATCTGTCTGCTGAACTCCAGTCTCACATATTCAAATACCTTTTGGACATCTCAAACTGAATTGTCCAATAGACATCTTAAATTATATATGTCCAAAATGGAACTCATTTTCTTTCCCCCTTCTCATCTCCCACTTTCCCTATTACTTTAGAAGGCATCACCATCCTCCCAGTACCTCAGGTTTATGACCTGGGAGTCATCCTTAATTCCTCACTGTCTGTCATACCCCAGTCCCCATATCCAAGCTGTTGCCAAGGCCTTTTGATTTCACTTTTACGACATCTCTCAAATACATCCACTTCTCTCCTCTGGCACTGCCAGCACTCTGATACAGGCCCTCATCAGCTCACACCAAAATTATTTCAGTAGCCTGCTGTTGGGATGTGCTTGCCTCAACTCTCTCCCCACCACAATCCATCCTGTATTTGACCACTAAAGTAATTTTCCTAAAAAGCAGGTCCATTTGTGTCACAGACACCACCAACCCCCAACCAATCCCACCCCACCCATACCCCTACTCAGTAAACTCCAGTGGCTTCCTGTTGCCTCCAGGAGCAAATACAAAATGCTATGTATACAAAGGCCTCATAACCTCACCCACTCCTACCTTTCAAATTAATCTTCATAGACCTTACTCCCCATACTTTTCAATCCAGTAACTGGCCTCCTGGAGATTCCATGAACAAGACTCCATCTCTAAGCTTCAGGCATTCTCTCTGGCTGTCTCCTATACCTGGAATATTCTCTTTCCTACACTCTTGGCTGCTGATCTCTCTGACTTTTAAGTTCCAACTAAAATCCCACCTTCAATAGGAAGTCTTCCCAGTGCCTTTCCTCCATTATTTCTTATTTATCCTGTATACATTGGAGTGCATGTTGGCTCCCCTGTTAGAGTGTAAGCTCCTTAAGGGGAGGGACTATCTTTCGCCTCTTTTTGTATCCCACACACTTGGCATAGTGCCAGGTGTTACATATTAGACACTTAATAAATGTTTAACTGGTTGCCTTCCCCTGTTAAAATGTAAAGTTCTTAAGAACAGGAACTGTCTTCTTTTTTGCTTATATTTGTAGTCCCAGCATTTAGAAAATTGGCACATAGTAAATGCTTGTTGACTGTTTCCTTTTTAAAGTTAAAAATTTGACACCTTCAGAATTAGCTTCTTAAAGGGCAGGTAGGTGGCACTGTGGATAGAGCACTGGCCTGGAGTCAAGAGGACCTGAGTTCAAATCCATTCTCAGACATTTGACACTTACTAGCCTTGTGACCCAGGGACAAGTCACTTAACCGTGATTACATCAGAAAAAAGAATCAGCTTTTTAAAACACACAGTTCCTATATTTCAGGCTCTAGAACTAGATAATCTTTTTTGTCTACGTGGACAAATAATTCCAGGTATGGTATCAATAATTTCCAAGTACTTATGCAAATTTTTTATTATTTCAACTGTAATCAGAATGTGGCTTTAATTCCTGAATTGTCTTGGGGAAACAGTTAATTTTAACATTCTAACAATAGAGCTCTTGAAAATACTGTCTTCTGAGGAAGTCCATGCTTTCAGATTGCTTTTTAGGCCCTTTCATTAATTTCTGTATGCTAAAGCACCTTTCTAGACAAATAATGTTATTGGGAGGTCATCTAGTATGTTAGTAGTTTTAAAGAAAATATTTTTCACTGTGCAAGAGATAATTCAGAAACTATTTCTATTCAGCAAACATCTATTAAGACCTGTTGTTCAGAGAGCACTATTCAAGTTCTAGACAAGAAACATAGCTTAAATAAAGTACTATCTTTTCCCTTTTGGAGTCTATAGTATAGTAAGCACATAATCATAGTTCTCTCTTGGTTCTATTAAAATTGAACATTATCTATTTTTTGTTCATGTGTCCTAATGGTTTCTTATTTATTGTAACATTTGTATGTCCCACATCTACCTGAAAATGATACCAAGGAAAAGTTTGAGTCAGTATGTGAAAATTGTTACATTACTTGAAGGCTTTATTTTGTGGTATTGTTATTTTCAAGTGTTTTTATATAATACTCACAAAGTTCTGTGTATCGTTCTTTCTTTTCTCCCTTTTTTTTCTTTTTTAAATCACAGGGCTCCACGATTTAAAGGTTTCCAACAGCAGGACAGTCAGGAACTTCTCCATTATTTACTGGATGCAGTGAGGATAGAAGAAACTAAGGTGAAGTTCCTTGTGGTTATTATTTGAAATATATATGCATATATATTTTTAAAATGCAGTATGTCTATTTTCCATAATGTAGACAGTGACCTAGTATCATTATAGAATTTATTTTCAGAAGAGCTTAAGTTTATAAATGGTTTTTTAAATTTCCTTCACCAAGATCATTTTTCTGCCACTGTAGCACAACTATATAACTTTGGCTATAAGCAGTCCATTGATTTCTCATAACTTCAGTATTAAAGGAACCTACATTTCATTTTTTTCTTATTTATATGGAAAGAAATTTTTACAAAATAACCTTAGGAATTAATACTTTTTAAGCTAAAAAGTAACATGTTGCAAAGTAGCCATATCCTTCAAAGAAAAAAAATCAGTATACTGTAAGCCTTATACTCTTCCATTTCTACTGTTGCAGACTAAAGTAGTGTAGCTCTGTATCTTTATTGCTCCCAATTTTTCTTCCTGCCCAACTTCCATTAGAGGAAAACCAGGTAGGATTAGAATTTTCTAAGTTTTCATATGTACTTCATGAGATTGTCCCAAACAGTGTTAATTTATGTTATTAATATATTTTAACTAAACCCCATCATGAAGTTACAAAATCGTGCTATGACATCATTTAGCCATTTATAAGATTCTGGCTGTGTAACACAACAAACCACCTGTCCTTCTTGTTTACCTGTTTCTCTATTGATGGTGTCAAAGCAGCTATCTGGCACAATTGATAAGAGTCCAGTCCTAAAGTCAAGAAGACTCAACTTCATGAGTTTAAATCTGGCTTTAGACGCTTACTAGCTGTGTGACCCCGCACTTAATTCTGGCTCAATTTCCTCATCTGTAAGGTGAGCCGGAGAAGGAAATGGCAGACTGCTCCAGTATCTTTTCCAAGAAAACACCAAATAGGGTCATGAAGAGTAGAACTGAAACAATTGAATAACAGCACAATATTGATGGTGTCATGTCCTCCCTAGTTTATCAGTCTCAAAGCCTTGGAGTGCCCTAACATTCCAATCATACTGGACTACTAGTTCTTCGTAGTTTCGTTCTGCCCTCACTCTCCCCTCCCCTGTTCCCCAGGCCCACACACACATCCTACACCTACACAGGGCTTCCTACGCTGAAGCAAACTCACCTTACATTTCTACCTATTAAAATCCTTTTCTTCAAGGCTTAGCAGAGGTGTTAGTTCCTCCATGAAGCCTGCCCTGATTTTACTTTGGTGAAAAGTACTCTCTACTTATTCTTAATGTGCATTATTCTGTACTTCTTTGTATTTATCATGTTCTGTTTTGAATTGTACTGTATTTTCTTATCTTTTCTATCTTTCCCCATTAGATCTCAAACTACTTGAGGATAGACTTGATATTCTTATTTCTATTAACTAGCTCAGTTGCACATAGTTCATGTGCTTATGATTGAATTGTTTGTTGAACTGAATGATAAAGAGGGGTATTCCTGTTTGAATTGGTAGGATTCTATAGCAGTTCTATAATTGTTAGATTCCTTACTTTACTCTTATTTAAATGGATTAATAATATATGTATCTAGTTGGTTGGATGTTAACCATTTATTTAAATGTTCTGATAAACTGAGATTTAGTAGGATTTTACTATGTATTTTCTTTTCCCAACGTAAAAAAATCCTAATCAATCAATATTTGTAATGTTTAATATGTGTTAGCGTGTTAACTACAGTTGTTATAGAAATGGTAACTCAAATAGTGAGTAGAAAAGTAATAGATTTTGAGTCAAGGCCCTGACCCATGTAAAGTACTAACAGAATGGCTTTGGACAAGCTACTTAACCTCTTTGAGCCTCCATGTTCTTATTTATAAAATAGGATACATATAATTCTTGTCTCATAATGTTGATGTGAGGGAAATACTTTGAAAACTTTAAGATGTCGCATAAATGTAGTAGAAAGAGTATTAAATTAAAAGTCAGGAGAACTGGATTCAAACCCAAGCTCTGAATCACATCCTATCTGAAACGGCTATCTCTTCTACCCAAAGAAGATAATAATACCTGTAATAAGCTACCTTGTCTGTTGTTGTGAGGCTCAGATGAGGAAATGTGTGTAAAATGCTTTTGCAAACCTTAACACACTATGTAAGCATCAGCTACTACTACTATTATTCACATATTTATTATTCACATATTTCAAAGTGAAATGTACAGCAGTAAGTAGGTCTTCACGTTGATTCTCACTGTTTTCCAAATATGTAACTTTTTTCTCAGCCATCTTACAATCTTAATGAATGTATTAGGTTTTTAAATTGTACTAACTGTGGTTAGTGTAAACCTTTCTTTATTATTTTTAGTATTTATTACACAGAAATTAGCAACCAGCATTTCTTAAAAATTATCTAATAAAGCACGAAGTCTGTCTCAGGGTAAAATTGCTAACTGCAGTATTACACTATATTTTGTAATTATTGTGACTGTAGCATTGGAGGAAGGGTAGGTGAGTAACAAATTGTGAGAGTCACATACTAGATGGTCAAAGTAATGTGAGGCCTAATTCCCCATAGATAATATAATTGTCAGTTAAAATAAAACTAATTAAGGCAGACTGATAGAAGGAACTATTGTCCTTAATTTTGTAAGTGCATGTTTACTTAATGTTGCCAAGTACTTTAATCCAATTTAAATTGATAGGTGGTTTACTTTGAATTTTTAATGCCTATCTATAATATAAATATGTCAATACTTATTTGTGCTACTGGGTTAATGAAATTTGGTACCAAATCCTGCAATTAATTCTTTTGCTGTAATGATGCACGTATGAATGGGGTGTGTGTGACTTTATTACCTCAAACAGCTCAGCAAGATTACTAGGAAAAGCTCTTCTTTCCTAATTTAGATTGTGTGACAAAATTAGAGTGTCAAGTCTGAGGATCTATTCAGCCTTGT
Organism: Notamacropus eugenii; assembly: GCF_028372415.1. Classification (NCBI taxonomy): domain Eukaryota; kingdom Metazoa; phylum Chordata; class Mammalia; order Diprotodontia; family Macropodidae; genus Notamacropus; species Notamacropus eugenii. The sequence goes on along the minus strand of NC_092873.1, from coordinate 176,613,585 downwards.
GAGCAATGACAGTTGTGCCAGGCAGATACAGTGAGTACCCAAGCAGTAGCAGCATTGTCTAGCCTGGGAACTCCACAGCTGTTAATCGTGCTATTGTTGTAGAGTGTCACTACCATGTGTTTTTTGATTGAAGAAAGCCTACAGCAATATGTCTGCCACCAGAATCCTTTAGAAATAATTACAGCTACTGACCTTCTTTCAGGCTATTTTCATAAAATGTTTTCTAGTGAATGTAAAGTTTAGAAGAATAATCCTGTAGAACACAAAGTTAAAGTGAATGCTCCAGGATTGTAGGAACAGTTTTTTGGAGAACAATTGCACAGAACAGTCTAATCATGTGTTCATGTAGTGCCTTCTCTATGGCTCAGTAATACTAAAAAACTCTAAGAATATATAAGCTGTATAATTAAGAGAAATCATTTATGGCTTTAAAAGTGGCTCTGTTAAAATTAGAATCAGATTAGAATATATTGAAGTTTATTGAAAAATATCAGCTACTACAATTATTTTTTAATGTTTTCTTATATTTGAAATTGTCAGGGTTAAAATTTTTCTTTCAATAAGGATTTCTAATTTTCTTCATTTGTTTTTATTACAGATATAATTTCTTTACTATCATTGATTTCAACATTTTCTCAATATTTCTATATTTTCTGAAAATATGTATTACTCTAAATGAGGAATATTTTCAAATCAGGAACTGTCAATTACTCAATTGAAATCATTCTTAGCAGTTATTTTGGTGTTTTGAGAAACTGTTTAAATGAAGGGTTTTAAAGTAGTTTGGATCCTACTGCTAACTGATTAATGTGTTACAGTTGATAGGAATACTCTGACCGAAGACTGTGTCTTTAAAGATGGTTGCTTATAGGCCTATGAACATTTTTATAACAGTCAGTGAATTACTTATTGATTATAGTTTTTTGTCTGTTATTGGCTTTTTAAGGATCAAGGCTAGGGAGCATTAGTTCACAAGTTAGCACAGAAGCTGAAGAGGTGAACTTATTATTTAATTTGAAATTATTTCAGACCTTCCATTTTTATTTTTACATAGCTAAATGTCTTGATCAGCTTATAAGATCTTAACTAGTTCATGATAATTTAGATAATAGGCTAAAAATTAATGAGTAGTTTGAATTGTAAAAATATTTTTAATTTTTTAATACATGCAGTATTCCAAATTAAATTACTGTGAATTTCAAATTTAAACAGCCCATATTAATGAGTTGAAAATTTCTTTGACATAAAGACTTCCCTACATAGTGTAATACATATTCACAATGATGTTTCAGTAAGCTAAAAATAATTATAACCTTCAAGATACTTCTTAGGAAACTAGTAACAGATCTCTGTGAGATCTACTATTATAGGCCATTGATTGCAATTCATAAATAAAACTCAGTTTCATAATGAGAAGAAATCCTTCAGTATATTGAATAACTGCTGTATGAGAAAACATGCCCAGGATGAAGGCAACTAGTTGTGAGTTGCTAGCTACTGCTTTCATTCATGAGGAAAATGGGTTAGAAAAGCATTTATTAATCACCTACTGCTAAATGCAGGGGACACAAATATAAGTAAGCAAAACCAGCCTTTCCTATAAAGATAAATTACATTATAATAGGGGAAACAACACATAAAGGGAAGTCGTGGTCAGGAGCATAGAAGCATAGGTATGATTGGGAAGAAGCTTGGTGGCTCAGGTCTAAGCTACATATGAAGAATGTTCATCCATCAGAAGCCCAGGGTGCCAGGGAGAGAGGTTGGAATACCTGTAGTAGGTGAAGGTTGGAGGCTGGATGGGGGAGTATTAGATGAGTCTGGATCCAGGCTAAATAAAATAATAGAAATGAACCAGTCAGATCAGGATTCTGGGGCAGTAACTTGGAGTGTCAGGACAGAGATAAAGTAACTAAACTGATTAAATAAAAATGATTTTCAAGTATAAAAGTACTTTTGAATTTCACAAATATTATGTTTCAAATATATCTTTCAAATATATTCAACATATATTCAAATATATATTTGACCAAATCAAACCCTGCCAGTATTTTCACATTAATATCTGTTCTAGGAATTAGCAGAGCTATAATTATGTAACTGGTGGGGCAGCTGGGCCTTAACCCAAGTGCCAGCTTGGAAAAGAATCCCAGATTAACAAAGGGCTTAAGGGAGGGGACTGGCTATCGCTGGAGGGGAGATGATGGGAAGAGATGTAAGAGTCTTATGGGTCTCGTTCAGCCAAGGAAGTTCTTGGTTAGTTTAAGAACTCCTTTGTCCACAGGCTAGCCAAGTGCCCCAAGAAGCTGAAGTGTTCTATCTTATCTGCTTAAGATGGGGACTTTCTTCACACCTGGACCCTGTCACCTGAGTTCCTAGAAACCCTGTTAGAAATTCATCTCTATATGTAGCTTGAACAGTTTTTAATACCTGAAACTTGTATATGAGTGTGGAAAAATATGAGATGTATAGAAATGTAAACATTATTGCTTATTTGATAGCCAGCAGTGGCTTTAATTAAGTAGACAGTATATTTTAACTCCATCAAATGATTTTTCTTGATTGTTAAGTGTGCACTAAACCCTGATTAGTGAAACCTTTAATTGTTCTTTCTTGAGGTTTACAATTGATATCCTGGTCTTTGCTAGTGCTAATCAACATAATACTGTGAAGACTGTTTTAGAAGAATTTATATAACTAGGAATTGAAGTAAAAAAAATTGTAAAATAACTTGTCTGAAATTGTTTAATTTTTTTTCATCATCTACAATAGATGATGGCTACTTTCTGTAGCCATGGTTGAAGAATGATAAATCACTTTGAAATAATGAATCCCAAACTTTGAAATTAAGAGCAGAATGAACTCCTTGTTTTTTGGAGCTGCATTGACATTTTTAAACCACAAGAAAACTTATAAAATGGTGTTTTGATGAATACACCATTAGAAATTGGGGCTCATGGAATTTAGAGCTAAAGATTCATTTTTAGAGATCATAACTTTAATCTTTCTGTTTTGCAGAAAAGGTAATTGATGCCCCAAGAGGGTATGACTTATCTTTTGAGACTTCTTTTACTGTAGAAGGGTGAAAAGTTAGGGAGCTTACAAACCTCTGACAGATTTGACATACAATGACACCTCTATGGAGAAATACATTTTTATTCAGAAGAACAGGTTCTGTAGTACAACAAATTAAACTGTGTCTTTTTCAAGAAATTCAAGCCTTACATTTTTCCACCTTAAAATACTTATTACTGAATTTGTTTTACAGAGAATACAAACTGGTATTCTAAGAGCATTTAATAATCCAACTACTAAAACTGCAGATGAGGAAACTAGAAAAAAAATCAAAGGTATGTCAACTCTTTTACTGTCACATTTATATAATCTACAGCTTTAACTTAAAAATAATTAATGCATTCCTCAGAATTTCTTATTTACATTTTCTTGTGAAGTGATTATTGTAAAGACTGAATCTATTCTGGCTGAGTTTTTGTGTTAGAGTAGTGCCATCTAGTGTATGAATAGAATAACTCAGACTAATCTTGCTTTTAACTCGTTTGTAACTGAAAGTTTTTTGTATTCTCGAGCAGAATTTTCTCTCTGTAATCTTTCATGTTATACCTTTTTAAACCCATAATACCATCATCTTCCTCACATTTGAAATTTATTGATGATGTATTTCACAAGTTCTGAGTAAATTGTTCAAGTAATTTGATTTAGACAGTAGTTTATGAATCACCCACTGTTAGCAACTTGGATTTTTCCACACATTTATTACTTCTTTCTTCAGCATTAGTTTGTTTACTAAATAAAATGACTTGAAGTTTTTTTAATTCAGTGTAGATCATTATCATTTCTCATGTATTATCTCTGTTGTATTTTTATTTATTTTATTAAATATTTCCCAATTACATTTTAATCTGGTTCAGGGTATACTGGAGAGATGGGTCACTTCCTTGTGGCCTTTCCAGTTTAATGCCTCTGGTGTAGTAGACAGAGAGTTCTGTCCTTGTAGTTGGGACTACTTCAGTTTACTTTCTGCCTCTGACATGTCCTGGTTATGTAATCTTTTGGCATATCAGTTAATCTCCCAATGTCCCAAGCAGCATTGTAGACGTGGAAGTTCAGGAAAGTTGCTAATCTGTGTCATTGGAGGGAATCTCCACACCAGAAGTTGCCAGAAATTGTAGATCTAGACCAAGTCTATCTCTCTTTGTCAACCTGTATATCTGTTTCTCTTTGTCTCTGTCGGTTTATCTCGTTAGATATCTGTCTCTTTGTATGTTTCTGTGTCTGTCTATATAAATGCATTCATACACAGACAGCTGTTTTTAGATAGGTTTCTCATGTAGCAAATGTAAACTTCATTCTTTTTAGAGTTCCTTCCTGTTTTTAAAGAATTATCCCGAAAGAAATTTATTTTCATGGTATGACATTGTTTTAAAGGTTTATGTGAAATATGACAGGTATGGGTCCTGGAAGAGAAGAAAGATAGATAGAAAAATATGCCTATTATAATTTTTTTAATGTGTACTCTTATAAATACAAAATAGTAGCAGTCAATTACATGTTTTAGTGCCTTATAAAATAGTATTTGTACTTGGACATTTTAATGCTTAAACTGGTGAATGGAGAAGAAATTCAGAAAGTTTGGAAATAGCAGTTACATCTGAATTGTGATTCAGTATCTATTTTCTACTATCTATTTTCAGTAAATAGGTTTTATTAAATATAGTTTATAACTTTTCATCTGTTGTAACTAACCTTTCAGAGGTTTAGGATTCTCTCAAAATTGAGGGGAGAGAGCGATTAAGGGTGGAGGAAGGAAGGATATCATATATATTAAGTATATAAAGTAAATACTACACTGTTCTGATCATGTGTGAATGAAATCAAATGTTTTATTTTTATTATTGATGTTACATATGTTTTCAAATTAAAAAAGCACTATTTTTACAGCATATGGAAGAGAGGGAGTGAAGATGAACCTCATAGATAGAATCTTTGTTGGTGAATTGACTAGCACAGTCATGTGTGAGGAATGTGAAAATGTAGGTATTTTGGAATGCAATTCAATGTGGAATAATAGATCACAATTACAAATTGGTTTTATGATTATTTTGTTTTAAGTGTGATGTGGCAGAATGTATTAATGAAGAATTATTTCATAATAACTTAATCCCACCTAAAATATTATACTCAGGGGCAACTAGGTGGCATAGTGGATAGAGCACTGGCCCATAAGTCAGAAGGACCTGAGTTCAAATCCAGCCTCAGACATTTACAAGCTGTGTGACCCTGGGCAAGTCACTTAGCTTTAATTGCCTCCTAAATAAATAAATAGTGAATGTTGAAAACTGCCTTTGCATGTAATTGGGGAAAAAAACATTATTAAGTGGGAAAAAATAAAATGTGATACTCTCCATTCCTAGATGCTTATTTTCTAGAGCATGAATATAAAAATCATTTTAGACCCATGTAGACACTTGCTTTTTCCCCACCATGCTTTTATGCGTTATGTCCATTTGATGCTCAAAACAAGCCTGTAAGGAAAACTGATGTTGTGGCTCATATTAACTTACTTAATAGCTCAGAGTGTGAAGAATATTGCATGAAAATAAGTCTGGTACTATTGTAATAACCTAAAATGAAATATTAATTTAAAATGTTAATATTAAAACAAAATATTGATTTTTAAATATAATTTACTGTTATTTCCCTTCCATTGAAGTATAGAATTCTGTTAACCAACGAGCACTTTTTAATGACACAAAAATAAGTTTATTTTGATCCAACTTAGTGATTTTTTTTTTCCATTGAATTCTGTTACTGGATTTGGTATTCATTTTCATTTCAAATGCCATACTTAGTTTTTTAACCTGGAAAATTCTGATTAAGTCATCTCACAGGCTTCCTGTTGCTTAGTAATTCTTATTTTAATATCTGAACCTATTGATAAGGTATTTTATTGCCATTATGAAATTTTGAAAAATTAGAGGGTTGAATTGGTACAGGTTTATAATGGAAAAATAGGCCAAAAATGCTGGCACGTTTTCCAGTGTGTTCTCTCTCTACCCACTTTTAAAAATGCATTATGTGTTATATCAGATTATATTATGTCCTGTCCCATTTAAATTTAATAAATGTTATTCCCTTTGAGATGACTTCAAATATCATTAAAACATTATGGCACCATACATTTAAGCTCTTTATATCATTTGAAAAAGATTTTCTATACTGTTGATGATTCAATATTCTAAACTGTTATGTACAAAGAAAATTTTCTTAAATTTTCGTTAGTTTCTGTGGTTTTGATGTCCTAATTTTACAAATTGTATTTCTTTAAAAATGAAAACCTCACAATAATTATTAAAGAATTTTACTATATTTATACTTTGTTTAGTCTTCTCTTGTTTTTCTTTCCTCAAAGATCTCAGCCATGAAAGAACCTTTCATTGATCTTTCACTTCCTATAATAGAAGAAAGGGTAAGAAAAAAGAAAATTATTGAAGATTTTCTAAGTAATATTTTAGTTACTTAAATTCCTAAAAGAAGTAATAATAAAATGAAAATTTTTTTTAAATTTAGTATCTGTCTAATAACAAAGGATTTTTAAAATCCATTATGTTTGTTACTTATTGGGGTTGGTATGTAGGAGAAGGGATAATTTTATGTTTCAAGTGACTATGAGAACAAAATGGGTATTTTTAAAAGTTATTTACTATAGAATTTTTTTATATGTGGATCCACCTAGGTGTCAAAGCCTGTTCCATTGGGAAGAGTGAATAAATGTAAGAGTTTACAAGAGGCAGTCCTAGATCAGTGCAACTGTACTACTGCTACTACAACGAATAATCATCTAAAAAGTACTAGGAAACACTCCTTAACTAAAGATAAGGTAAGCTAAGATTATGTGCATTTAGTATGTAGATTTATTTTTTGTTCATTTAAAATCTGCACAAATAAGATATTTAATATTATTATTTTATTAATTTTAGTGTCATGCATATTACTTGAATTTATTTACTCATAATTTCATGATACTATACTCAGCAGGGCTAAAGATGGATTACACAGCATTGCACCTCATTCCAGTTCTCTTGGTAGTAATAAAGCACTTTGTCTGTGCTGTGCAGGCTTCATTAAGGGCTGGATCTTGATTTTGTCTCATATTGCCCATATAACCCTGGGCAAGTCATTTAGCTTCTCAGTCTCCTTAAGCATCTCATTAAGATGAGCAATTACCATTGAGCTCTTACTGTTGAAAGGAGTTTGCAGACCTAGGAATTCCCTAATGACATCTTGGGTCCTCTCTCATCCTTCTCCTTCTCCACTTGTGTTGAATCTAGCTTGCATGGACCTAAAAGTTGTCTTTGTTCTTAAATTTAAAAAAAAAAAAACATCCTCAGTAAGTCACCTTCTCACCAAAATGGTCATTGATATTTTAGAGTAAGTGAAATATAGTGAATAGAACATTAATTTAGGAAAGTTCTATGCCTTTTAGATGTTAATATAGTTACTACATATAAATGAATATCTTAATAACTAGTGCTACTTCTTAGCCCTCCAGGTTGTATTCAAGATTAAATTACAGGTGGTATGGTATTGACTAAAATAGGCAGTGCTAGTTGGTGAATATGAAATTTTATAGAAATTAAACCAATATAAGGAAAACATGCTTTCCTGTTGTGCTGAGCCTTCTGTGGCCTAAGAGCTTGTAAAGCACAGTTCTAACTTCTTAATATGGTTCATATCCATTTTAGCACAATGTGGTCTGATTTTGTAACACATGGGAGCTACCTCAGGATCCAAACAGTGGTTTTTCTAGATAATGATTTCATTATTAATTGGCCTTTTTGGAGGCATCAAAGCAAAAAAAGCTGAAGTTGCTTGCTTCTTTTTGTTTTAATTGATGCCTTTTCTTTTTTTTACATCATCATGGTTATCCTCTACACCCCTCTCCCTCCCTCAGAATCATCTCATGTGCTTTCTTATTTTTAATAATTCTAAAAATAAACTTCTTATAATATTATCTTTATGAAACAAAAAATTGAACAAAACATTTTAATCAGCATTTTGTGTTTATAAATGTTATCTTTGTAATATTGATCGGGTGAGTATTGTTTTGGCATATTGTTATTAACTTTCCTGATACGTAAAATCTCAGCAGGTATGCATAATTTTAATCTGTATGTGTAAACATGTTTTAAAATATGTCTTACCAGATTAAAGTACAAAGTTAACACATTTAATTAAAGTTCATAGAAGTAGAAGGAACAGATTCTTTGGAAGTTTCCTCCAGCACAATAATTTACTGGGAGGCAGTGTCATATAGTGGAAAGAGCACTGGCTCCGGAGTCAGAGGATTGAAATTTAGATACTACCTTTTTTTGTTTGTTACTTGTGACTCCAGAGAAGTCATTTACCTATTCTAGGTTTTAGTTTCTTCACATGTAAAATGAGAGCAGAGTTGGACTAAGTGACCTCTAGCACTTGATCTATCACTGTATGATAAAAAAACAAAAAGCAAATTAAAAAACATAAGGAGATCACTCTTAGTTAAATCAACAAAGATAAAACGCAATTCTAATAAAATAAAGTTAGAAGTAGGGGAAAGGATTCAGTTCTAAATGATTACATCAACCCAAAGCTTTTAGGAAAATTGAGAATTTAACCAGGAGAGAAGAAAACTCAGCAAATATATATATATTATATCATATCTCAAAGGGAAATCTTCCCTATAAAAACTCAGAAATCTATTAAGTTGCATCATCCCATAAGAATTTTAGTTTTGCATTTTTTGACTGTGGCTTACTGACTTGGAATTAATTAAATTTTTTACTCATTACCTCCCATATAAGAGATTGTGCTCTGAACCTCAGTGCCTCTATCAATTTGGAAGAAGTTAAGTAAAATGGCCTAGTAGGTAGACTGCTTAGATCCTCATCCCACCTCTGACATATACTTCCTTTCTCTGTGTCTCAGGGTGAATCCCTTAACTTCTCTGTGCCACAGGTAACTATCATTAAAATTTTAAGAGAGATTTATTCTGATCATTTAAATATACCTCACTATTTGAATTGACCAATAACTATTTCTTCCAAATCTTACAAATTATGTAATTCTTTTAAGAAAGGATATTTGTTTTCATCATGTCTGGACTGATAGTTGATGATACTTTGTCTGGAATGCCTAAAAAAAAAATCCACCTGAAAACAGGCAAAGAATTAAATTTCTTGTTGGCCTTTTTTTTTTTTAGTTAATTTCATTGAGTCAAATACTTGTTGATTTCAGACATCATAATTACTTCCAAAGGTTTTTTTTTTCTTGCAACTTAAAAAATTAATAAGCAGGACAAATATTTTAATGGTTAGTAGGTTTTTCTTTTTTTTTTTTACTTGCTAAATTATGCTACTCCTTTCCTTTTAAGACCTTACAAAACCTAATATGAAGAATGATAATCATCAACAAAGAAATACACAATTAATAAGAGAGACCAAACTGAAAATGTGAATGCTGGAGAAGGAGGGAGAGGGCAGGGAAGAAAAAGCAAGCGGGCAACTGATGGAGAGAAAGGAAGACATGCATACTGCCATGATGGAAAACAAATGTAAAAATAGTACGGAAAACCATACGAATGCAGAATTTTTATTGGAAAATGGTAGAAGGCAAAAAATTATTAGCACAGGACATCAGATGGAGAAATAAACAAGTTGAGGCCTAGATTGAACATTCATCAGAACTGTGGGGATTCTTCCCATTCATTTTCCCCTTTTCCATGAAAAATAAGCCTTAGCATCAGTTTATTATTAGTATGGTTAGTCTACTGAAAAGTCTTTCTAGATGTACCTACTAGTAACTAAAATGTAAACTTTTAAACTAAAGTAAACTTAAAGAGGAATTGGACAATTATGAATGCAGCATTATAGTTGAAAAAGCACTTCACTGAAACATCCAGGTTAAAATGATTTGTTCACTTTGTAGATTTTCTCCATCCTTTCTTTCATTGTGAGATTGTTTTGTTTGTTTTTTGTATGTCACAATCATAGTCATAAAGTAGACCTGAAAAAGGAGAAAAAAGTTATTTTGACTAGTTAAAATAAAGCATTTGGTTAAATTCATTTTAAATTTTGAGGTAGATTTTGCTTCTTTTATCCTTGTCACTTTCACAATAAAAATTGTTTTTATATTCTGGGCCATATTAGTAATTCATTAGCAAAACTTGGAACAGATAACAGACTCCTCCCTGAATTCTGTCAGATATTCAACATTAAGTAATTGCAGTACTTGTGATGTACTTTTTTGTTTATAATTTTGGATTGGAATTAGCCATTGTATACCAACATTTTGTTGACTAATGCCTGGTAAGTTGTTATCTTTCTTAAAATAATAATATTGAGCTTCTAAAAAATCAAGGAATTCAAATTTAGAAATTTCAATTGCTGCAAATGGTATTTGTTGGAGAAAAATAAGATGTTAGCAGATAATTTTAGAAAGTTTAAACTAGTACTGGAACCTAATTTTTAAGTCCATTTTTCCTTTCTTTCTCTGAAAACATCATATCAATTTATAGAATCAGCTAAATTATGAAAGAAGACTTGTAAGAAAATCATCATCTGGGGAAGAAGAGAAAATTCCTGTTATCATGCATCAGAAAAATGGAAACCTTGAAATAAAGGGGGATTCTTCAATTTTGTCCATAAGAGACACAAATAGGGTGTCTGAGACTACAGCAAATGCAAGTCAGACTGATGGAAGTGAGAAAGAAGTCAGCCATTCTGAAAGCAGCGTTGATGCTGACAGTGAGGCTTCAGAATGTGAAAGTGCTTCAAAGCAAACCATTTCTGTTAGATCCAATAGTTTATCTTTTTTGCATGAAGGTGTTCCTCCCCATTCATCAATAATCCCTGAACTTCCATTTGCAATTGCCAATGAGAGTGGTAAGAAAATGATCACTGAAGCCATTGCCAAAATCAGCTTAAGTGACACTGTAACTAGAGGTACAGAGCTTAACAATGAACACCAGCCATTAAATTTTTCAAGTAATTCATTATGTTCAGTGGAGAAGTATACATTATCCCATGGCCCCCAGAATGCTTTTCAAACCCTTTCTCAGAGCTATACAACTTCTTCCAAAGAATGTTCAATTCAGTCCTGTCTCTACCAGTTTACATCTGTGGAGTTACTAATGGGAAATAACAAGCTTTTGTGTGAGAATTGTACCGAAAAGAAACAGATGTACCAAAAGAAAATCAATTCTACAGGTAAACTCTTGGTCTAATTATTTCCTAACATTATTGTCTCATCCCTGTACTAGATAATAAACTCCTTGAAGGAAAGAACTATATATAATTTGTCATCCCAGCACCTTATAAATAGCAATTGTTAATAATATTTGAAGTGAAATGATTGAATTACTTCCCTCAAATAAGATAAACCGTAAGACCTGTAGACCAAGTCAGAAAATACAGCACATATTAAAAGATAAGATTCCACATACAGTAGATAGAATTATCTGGGAAGATAACTGTTTTGTAGCTAAAATATGAAATATATAAATGATTACCTTAAGGTGCCTCTCAAATCTCATTTAGACAACTAATATAGTGTAATGACTGGAACATGCGCTGTATTTGGAGTCAGAGGATCCAGGTTTAAATTCTGGCTCAGCTACTTACTTTCTTGTTGACAAGTGATTTTCTGTCTTTGGGCTTCATTGTTCTCATCTGCAAAATGAAGATGTGGGACTAGATGATGTTCCACTCCTAAATCCTATGGTCCTATGACCCTGTAAGACATAAACCAACATAAGATAAGCTTAAAAAATTCCTAAATCACAACAAATCTTAAAAGTACAAGGTAAATTAAGTTTTAACCAGGTATTTTAGTGATCATTGAGCAAAGATTGAGTAAGAAGATTTGAAAATTAATAATATCTAGTGTGCTTTCATCACTGAGCAAGAGAGACAGTATTCTGATTCTGTATAACTGGCCCTAATTATATTTTTAGACAGAAATGCCTGTCTCAATTTTCTGATTGAACCTACTGATTTCCTAATTGGATCAGTTCCCTGAGAATTTAGAGATACCTCATGCAAATGATGGTGTATTATTTGATAAGAGGATATGTGACTGGCAGCATAGGATAACTGGAATTGGTTATTCTAAATAAATCTTTTAGGGGTTTAGTTAACATTAGTCTTTGTAGAGTCTAAGCATCCTTGTCTGAATTGATTAAAAAAATAAATAAATTTATAAACTTGGATTATTCAGTATCAGATCCCAATATGTAGCTGTTCTATTGAAGCCCAGGTTGAAATGTACACTGCATTTACTCATATATCACAATATCCTATAAACATTTGTGTTTATAAAACCTGAATGCAAAAATCAGTTTCCACTACAATTTCCTTATTGGTTTCTTTGATGACAAACCTTACCAAGTTCTGTCCAGACATTTTGAAAAAAGGTGGGTCTTCTATAGATTTTTAGTAGATGCCTACTGTGCAGAAATCTCAACAAGAAACATTTTCAGTTCACATTTTTTTTTTTAATTTTCAAATTTTTTCCCAATTACATGTAAAATTTTTTAACAATTTTTTTTAAATTTTGAGTTCTGAATTCTGTTTCTCCCTCCCTTCCTTTCCCCCTCAATGAGAAAGCAAGCAATTTTTGGCATAGGTTGTACATGTGCGGTCATGCAAAACATTTCCATATTAGTTGTGTTGTAAAAGAAAACCGAACAAAAGGAAAAAAAGTATGCTTTGATCTGTATTTAGACTCTATCAGTTCTTTCTCTAGAGGTGGATAGCATTTTTGTCATGAGTCATTTGAAATTGTCTTGGATCATTGTATTGCCGAGAATAGTGATATCATTCACAGTTGATCATCATATAATATTATATACAATATTCTCCTGGTTCTGCTCTCTTCATTTTGCATCAATTCATGTAAGTCTTTATAGGTTTTTCTGAAAGCAAAATATACTTCTTAGTATTTTTTATAAACATGCATTTTTAAAGTACCAAATATGTATCAGGTACTGTGTGCTAAGTGCTAGGATATACAAGTGGTTTGAAATCAGAGAATCCTGTGTAGCACACCACTAACATTTAGATAGTTTGTGATAAATCAAGCTGTATGTGTTACATATGAATGTTCAAGAGCTCCAGTGGACATAGAGAGCACAGTTTTTAAATGCTGGCAAGGATACACAAATACCTTAACTCAGGTGTGGTTCTAGGACATACTAGATCAGTAGTTACTAGCAAACTATTGCCCAACAACCAAATCTACCACCACCTATTTTTGTAGGGCTCTGAGCTAAGAATATATCACATATTTTAAAGGGGGCTAGCTAGGTGGTGGAGTAGAAAGAACAGGGCCCTGCAGTCAGGAGGACCTGAGTTTAAATGTGGCCTCGGACACTTGACACTTACAAACTGTGTGACCCTGGGCAAGTCACTTAACCCTGATTGTTAACTGCCCCCCCCAAAAAAAAAATTACAGTTAAACTTAGTTTTTAAAATAAGGGATTTTAAATAAAGGAATAAATTTAAATAAAGACCAATAGACTATAGTTTGCTGACCCTGGTACTAGATGTTTGAACCTAGTACAGGATCTTTTGATCTTTGTACTTGGTCCATTTAAGAGGTAGTTTGGGACCTTAAGACTGTAGGCATGGTTAAATTTTCCCTGGTCTTTTTGGATCTTAGAATAACTGATATATTGATTTGAAATTTTGTACAGATGTATTTAATTTCATGTTGAATATCACAGAAAAGGTGGAATTTTCAAGAGACAATAAAGTTCAGCATATTTGTTCAATAAGAAATACTACATTTCTGAAAATGTTAAATGAGGATATTTTTGTTTTTTCAAGATAATACTAAGTATTGCATTGTTTTAAAAGAAATTTAAAGATGAGTATATGTCAAGTTTATGACATGTAAATGAAGTTTTCACTTGAGTCACAGTGAGACTTTGCAGATGTCTGTAGAACTTGATTTTAAGTATTTGTTGCTGGTGCTATTTAGTTCTTTTCTTGCATTTATATTTTTTCTAACTTATTTATACATTTTATTTTTATATCACTCATTTCAGAAGCAACAATACTCCCATAGTACCTTTCCATAAAGAAGTTTAGTGAAGTTACCTAATTCAGCAATTTTTGTTGACAACACTTTACTTTCTTAGAGTTCATAAATTTCTTAAAAGAAAGTTAATGTGTTTTAACCTCAGTTAATCTGGGATTAAGACAGACTGTTATATTTGACCTGAATTCGGTTGTCTTTCAATATTTTCTTAATTTTCGTTTTGGTCATTCTGAATCTTGCTTTTTTTGGTTCTTGTAGTTGTATTTTTATAGATCTTTCCAGTTTATATTTTAAATTTTTGATAATTTATCACACTATACAACCAGTGCAATAGTGAGTAATTATATATTATATAGTTTCATACAATTTTACAGATATATTTTTAAATTATATTTCATACAGAAAAGAAACCAGAAGGCGTGTATACCAATGCCAGGAAACAGTTGCTCATTTCTGCTGTTCCAGCCATTCTTATTCTCCATCTTAAAAGATTCCATCAGGTAAAAGTCCACATCAATGCAATTAGTTCTGCTACAGACATAAACATTGAACTGATACGTAGCTTATGATCATAATTTAGACTTTGTAGCACCCAACAAGCATTTTATGTCTTCCTTATTGCACTTCAGTGTCATTTGTCGTGTGCATTGTACAGATTGTGAATTCCATAACGGCAGGTCATTCTTATTACCTTTCCCATGATACCTAGCACAGTGCTTTGAAAAATAAATATTTGCGATTGGTTGAGTGAAATGGTGAATTTTCAATTTTTTTTTTTAGTAGAACCTCAAATCCCATGGAATACTACCAGTAAAACCAATGAAATCATACTTGAGTGACAGACAATGTTTAACTTTTTTATAATAAAAATTTGTTTCAAAATATTTTAAATAAATTTTTTCATTAAAAATAGTTTACATTTTAAAATTTACTTGTAAAAGCCTCTCTCACTTCCCCCCACAAAGTCCAAGTACAAACAAAAAAAATTGAAGTTCCGTATAATTATGAGAAATGGTTAACAGGAATAGCTTAGGATAAAAAACTGTCTTTGAAAACATAAATAAAAAATTAAAAAAAATCTATCTTAAGCTCTTGTTATAATTTAGTGCTTTTCTGTTTAAAGAAAAACACCTAGAGACAAATTCTGGCTCCCAATATACTTGTTTTTCCCCCTAGGGCCTTCCCGTGGAAGCCTAAAATCAAAACAAAAGGTAGTGGGCACATAACTTTAGAGTTTTTCCCCTTATTTATAGTAAGCAAACATTAAATAATTAGAGAATTTTGCAGCTAAAAAGGGGGCTTAATGAATCATCTTGTAAAGTATTCCAAATACTTTACAGAAGCAGAAACTTAGGCATTTATAAATTTGCCCAAGATCACATGTATAAACTAGAACCTTGGGTCTCCCGATTAAAATTCTAATGTTCTTTTTACTGCATAATACTGTGTATTTAAATTTTTAAAAAAGTGATAAAATTACATGCTTATTCATACTCATAAAAAAAACCCACCACTAATCTGCATAATTATCTTTGCTGTCGTACCTTTAAATATAGGCACTAAGTTAGTCAAATGCCAGTTCTAGAATGTTTGTTAGACACCTTTAATTTTCTACTTTTCTAGTTTTTGGTCTAGCTCTCTGATTTCGTTGTAGAAAGCATCCAAGTGAGGAAACTCCCTATGCTAATGTGCAACTACACAATTTGTAGTCTTGAGAATTGCCTGAGAAACTAAGCCATTAAAGACTTGCTCATGGTCACTGAACCAGTTGTCAGAATTGTAACTGGAACCCATCTTTCTGACATTGAGAACTGGGCCTTTATCCACTTCTCCATGTCACCTTTTGTATATATATTTTGTAATCTGTAGGAAGTGAGTTTTGTGTCATTTTACTTTTTTCATCTTTGGGTTTTATGTAATAAAGTGCTATGCTTAATGTTGGCAAAAAGCCTTTATTAAGTCCTTACTACATGCCAGACGCTGTACTTAGCTGGGGGAATACCAATACTAGTCCATGCCCTTAAAGAGCTTTCATTCTAATGGGAATGACAACACATAAAAGGGGGTTGAAAAGTGGGGCAGTAGAGGGAACAAAGGAGACAGAATCAGAATGGCTGCAAGGGTAACGAAACATGCCTTGTGTGGGCTTATCTCCAGAATGGTATCTCTAAAAGTAGCTTACCAGGGGGAGAAGGGGCCCAGCCTGACAGAGGAATGAATGGTGCAGATGCTGAGGGAAGTTAGAGAGTAAGAAAGCAGCTGAGTTGAGGTGGCAGAGTCTACAAAATCAAATCAATTCCATGGACTTCAGCATTTTTTGTACTCTTTTTCTTGAAGGCTGGCTTGAGTCTACGAAAAGTAAACAGACACGTGGATTTCCCGCTTGTGCTAGATCTAGCGCCCTTTTGTTCCGTTACTTGCAAGGTAGAGTATGGAATGAATTGTTTTCATTTATGATAATACCTATGAAGTACACTCTAGCCAATGTATGTGTATACTTTTTTTTAATGTATTCTTTCCCTGAAACAAATACACAGTTACTTAAATCAGCTTATTAGGAATATTGTATTCATTGCCCAGCCTTCTTTTGTCCTTGGGTAGTTATTAATATGTAATATACAAATATTCACAGCATCTCTGAAAGCAAAGGACATTGGTGAAGGGCCATGAGCAATCAAGCCGCCCAATTATTGTTGAAACAAGTTTTTGACCTTCTTTTCCTTGTATCATATAATGATCTTAAAAACCTTCATTGTCATAAGTCCACAAAAAAGAGTATATTAAAGAGTGGCCTTGAATGTAATGATCCTCTCCCCTAAGGTGATTTATGTATCTTTGATACTTGGGTGTATTAATGTTGCCTACAATTTTTCCACAGATAATCAGGGAAGTAGGAATTATTTAAGTAAGATAGGATTGTCTGTTGAATGAAATACTCTTAAGAATTCTGGTCTAATGTTAGTACAGTTTTTTGTACTTCCTAAAAGGGCAAGCTATTAGGTAATAAAATAGCCTAAAGACTTAGGCTTTTCCAGACAATAAATTTAATTACTAATCTTAGGTTTCTTACCAGTTCTGTTAAGTAAGTAAATTTGATTCCTATTTTCCATGTACTGAAGTTATGAAGTGGCCAGATTTTATAATGACTGTATTTAGTGACTTAATATTAATTTAACTAATCATCCTTTTGAATTTCCCTCAGCATCCTTTTCTCCTACAAAATACTGATTTGGAATTTTTTTGTTTTTTCTTTGAAAAAAAGAATGTAACCAGTGGAGAGAGAGTTCTCTATGGTCTTTATGGAATAGTGGAACATAGTGGCTCAATGAGAGGAGGCCATTATACAGCTTATGTGAAAGTCAGAGCAACTTCCAAGAAATCATTGGACCACCTTGTGGGAAATAAAAATATCCATGGTATGTCATCCTTAATTGCTTCTTTCATCCTTCAGATATTAAAATTCTGCTTCATATGTGTATATCAGATAAATCGAAATTTAATTTCTTCATTTTATCAAGTAAAAATTACTTTTCTAAAGAGGAAAATTTATAGCCTAAATGGTCTTCATTAGAAATAATGAACAGTGCCCTTTTACTTGAATTTTCTTGGTAATTATAGGAATATTTCTTGGTCTGAAATAATACTGGACTTGGTGACACAAATCTTTTAAGAATATCTAATATGTTTATTTTATTACATAAATAACTATCTTATTACCTTTATCTTAATGTCTTGAAAGAGTGCAACTTGGAAGGTGCTTTACCCAGGAAGGAACTTGTTTATATGCAACAACATCTAGCGATATATAGAGATAGATGGTGTTGCACAGAGCTGTTATCTAGTAATCAAAATAAAACACCCTTGACAAGAATGAAAAAAGATAAAGTTAAATATTAGGAAAGTTTCTTGACTTGTTAAGGGGAACTGTAGCATCACTTTCTTTAGAAATTTTAAGAAAGACAAGATGAACTCATTTCAATAATAGTCTAGGCATGAACATATCCGAAAGTAATGGGATATCTCCCAACTAGTGGTTTTAAAACTATAGTCTGTTGAATTGGAAACAAAAGGATCTTAAATTATTATATCCCTAAAACATTGTGTCATACTCTGGATTCAAGGTTTCAATTTTTTTGGTCAGCTTTGAATTTTAAAGGCTTTTGTAAATGTATAAAATAACATAATATCCTATTAAAATTTTCAGAACATAGGACAATAGCTTTTATACTAGAAAGGACTCTTTACAATGGTGGATTCCTATTATAAACTTTAAAGTTTTTTTTAAAGTTAAGCATTATAAACAAGAAGGCTTCAGATATTAGAGTAGAGGTCAAATACTGGTAGTTTTAAAATGTTTAGTGTACTTTAAAATCATGTATTTTTCTAAAGGTTTTGTGTTTTTACTGAAACTATCAAGACAACATCTTTTTCCTCTACTTCTCATGTATATATGTATATATATATATATATATATGTATGTATGTATGTATGTATACACACACATACACATATATTTAAAAACTCCGAACTCCTTTTATAGATACTTTATTTCAAAATTAGAATAATTCTTTGAGCTAAATGCCACAATTAGAAAAAAAATAATTTAAAAATTTGTAATATTCCTTATTTTTTTATTGTAGGTTTAAAAGAAACAACAGGAGCATCAGCGGGACAATGGGTGCATGTTAGTGATACTCATGTGCAAATGGTTCCAGAATCCAGAGCACTTAGTGCACAGGCTTACCTTCTTTTTTATGAAAGGATATTATAATGATCTTTGTTCATAATTGTGAAAAAGTTAGTGACTATTTAGACCACCTTTATTTAAATGCTACAGGGATAAACTGAATATGTAGTGTGCCTTTATTATGTTTTTTCTTTCATATAATTTACTGCATCCCTTAGATAGTCCTGAACTTTTAAAAAGTTTTTTGGTTATTCCCTTTTAAAACAAGTTTTATTTCCTCAAAACTTTTCATGAACCATCTCCTTAAATCAAATGCATAGTACTTGCTTTTCCTAAGGTTATGTCAAAAAATATGTGTCTTTTATATCTTGGGACCTGCAGCCCTTGAGTTCTGGGTGATATAATTAAATGGTATTAGAATTTGTCTCATTATTATATAGATTTAGGTTTTTTCAAGTTACTGTCCCCTAAAACGTAACTACTAACAGTAAAATCTAACGTAATACAATATAACATGAAGTTAGATGCATTCCTTTTTGACAAATCTTGTATATGGTTTCAAATCTTTTTAGTAGTAGATTTATTAACAAGTAATTGGCTTACTGCTTTGATGTATTTTGAGAACTAAAAGTATAGAAAAAAAATTGTCCACCTTTATGTTTTCAGCCAACCTGTAATGGATTTTGAAGAATATCCTACGCAGGGATCACCAAGTAAAGTTTTATATGTAGCCAACTTGTAATAGGTTCCCAGTTGATAGTTGTCAATTCATTTAATACCATGGGGAAATTGCTAGATTACATTTTAAAGTTATCAGGATTGTAGTCTTTATAACATTCTCTTGCAAGAAATTATAAAATTTTGTAGTCATATTTTAGTAAATATTGACTTTAGCTTTTGGGAGAGAAGTTCTGAGGTTACAATTCCTTTCTGTACTCAGCATATCATATACATTCAGATTGGGTTAATTTTAATTTAATTAAATATAATGTTAGCGTTTCTGATTGTTTCTTATGTATTTTGGAAATAGTTTTTTCTTTGACCTTGTGACTGCCTTGAAAATATTGCTTTTTTAATAAATACAAATAGTAGCTTTTGTCAAAAAATGAAATAATTACAAGTAAAACTAAATCTATTTACTATATTCTGGACCTGAAAAGTATTAAAATTACTTCTCAGGGTTAGAGATTTTTTTTTTTTAAGGTACTCAGGGTACATTTTTCCGGACATAGGAATATCGCATACAATTTTATTTATTGTAAATTAGCCTATCATCAGCATTTAACTATAAAAGTTTGATTTCACAATATCACTTTTAAAAATTCAATGAATTGAAGGCATTATTTATCCAAGAAAATAGTTTTTCACAAAAAATACGTAGCATATGACAACTCAAAATTTTACATTAGCTAATAAAAGTAAGCTAAAGTGATGTTTTCTAAGTTCCCATTGTACACCACCACTTTATGTGGTATACAATGGTATGTGCTTGACCCCAGTTATATAAGTTCAGAGTACCTTAATCAAATGCACAGGAATTAATAGCTGTCATTATTCAGGGAATCTGGTAAATGTTTATCTTCTAATACATTCTCATTTTGAGAAGAAAGATAGGAAATGTTGGGAAATTGGAGTAAAAATGTGGCAGTGCATTGGTTGATCATTGCTACCGCCTTAGACCAGGACTCTGACACAGAAATATGAAGTAGACCTTTCAGTAACTTACTGACTACTAAAGATTGTGATTAGTTCTTAAGCTTTTGATAGAGTACAAAATATGGGACTTGAATAGTACACGCTTTAAAGAATTTGTGTTGTTTTTTTTCTTATTAAGTGTTAATGTTCACATTTCAATTGCATCTTTATGTTCTGAATTTTTCGTCATTTGAGAGATATACACATGCTAAGATTTTGGGGGAGAAAAAGTTTGCATGCATAATCTGGAAAAGCTAAGCTTTTTTTAATTATCAAAATTATGATCTAATAGGATAAATCCTAATCCAAGGAGATGCTAAGGAAGTGTAGTGAGTTTTTTAGCTTAATTATTAGTGAGCTATCTCTTTACTAATCTAGCTATTTCTTTCTGATGATGCTAAATGTCAGTTATCTCTGTTTCTAAACCCACCAGGCCATTACTAGCAATTGCACATTTCTCTGAAGAATTTCTGTTGAAAACCCATTTCCTATTGTGTTAGGTTGATTTTTTTAAAAAGAAACTAGAGCCAGTCTTTCCTTACTTTATATCTGCTTACTTATACAAATGAAGCCTGAGACAGTAATGGATTATTTTAGGAAGGCCAAAAATTAAGGGAAGTGAGGAATTCTTCCCAGCCAGATAAAGCAAAGTAAGTACAGAGAATAAAAAATTTTCAGCTCCTACTTAGCACTAGTGATTAATCAAACAGCTTCTCAAGCATTGATTTGATTACAGTTGCATAAGTTTTATAGTCATAGAATTTTAGAGCTAAAGGAAGCTTTAGTGATCTGATCCAGGGTTTGCCAGGGCCACCACAGATCTTTACTTTTATGCAGCTTTTAGTATTTTGACTCCTCTCATTAACAGGCAAAAGCCTTAATTATTAGGAACAATGGATTACTGATCCAAAATTATCAGAGCTTTCATGTTCCATGGTTGGAAGCATAGTGTCCTAAAAGGAGGGGTTACCCCATTTGGGGCTATTCTCCTCATTTAGGCTCTCATTCAGCATAGGAGTAGGGTACGTAGAGCTTGTTTTTTGCCTACTACTGATAATTCCTCCTTTCTTATACCTCATCCTCTCAGAGCCAGGTTCTCTCTGTCTTTGACACTACAAATGCTAACAGGAAGAAGTTTTAGGAGTTCTCTAGTGCCCATCTTCTGTTTAAAAATGTGCACTCTGCTCATAAAGTTGGTGTAAAATCTCTGACATCAATTGTTTTTAAAAAGTTATTTTCTAAAAAATAATAACAGTGGCTCTTTTCCCTTAAAAGGTCATTGATTGCTGGTATAGTCTAGTCTACTTATTTTACAGATGAGGAAACTAAGATTAAGAGATTAGCTGATTTTAATTGATTGGTTCTGAGTTACTCTTCTCATAGTAGCAGAGCTGTAACTAGAACCTAATTCTCATGACTTGAATTCCCAGTGATCTTTCCATTTAGCTGTGCTGCATGTTTATCAGTGTATTCTGGATTTGACATTTTACCTCAGTATTCTGAAAGCTACACTAGCTTTTTTTTAATAGTTTAGTTAGCAGATGTTTTAGTATGCAAAAGCCAGAGTGGGTTTTATTTATTATTCCAGAAATAACATGGAAGAATGGTGGTTCACTTTTTAATTTCCTTAGCTTTTATACTAATTATGAGATCTTTAGTCTTGAAATTTCTTCTCATGTGA
This sequence comes from Notamacropus eugenii, assembly GCF_028372415.1. Lineage (NCBI taxonomy): Eukaryota > Metazoa > Chordata > Mammalia > Diprotodontia > Macropodidae > Notamacropus > Notamacropus eugenii. Next base: position 176,591,425 of record NC_092873.1, on the reverse strand, counting down.
CCTTTAGTTTAGGAGCTCTCTTATTATGCACAGTCCAGAATATTCATCTTCTGAATAGAAAAATACTATTTTACTAAGAATATAATGTGTTGGTAATAGTTTTTGCTGCAGAGAAAACATGTATTTATTCTATTTATCATACATAGTACATTTTAAAACAGAACCTTTGTTTTGAATGTTGCCAAAGTTTACAATGCAATCTTATTAATAGAAAGATACATATCTTCAAGGATAATTAAAGTGAGAGTCCATTTTGAAAAAGACATTTAAAAAAAGCAGAACAAGTGATTGGAAATTTTATAGATACCCAACTCAACTGCCATGGGCTAGAATTCTTCCCTTGGCTGAATGAAATCCTCAGCAATTGAGGTTAGAAATTAGTTTATAATATATGCTTAACTATGCTTTTCTCCCTAATTTTTTTTTTTTTTTTGCATTTCGGTGGTAAAATTATGACTGTCAATTACATATATTTGCTAGAGAAAACAGTATTGCTTACTGTACTCAAGTTTTTACCATTTAAAATAATGCTTAAGAGATGCTTTCTTCAGGTTTTATTTTTTTAAGATGACTAGAAAGGGTGGTGGTGAGTTAGGAGATGAGTGATGATAAACCATCCATAGAAAGGGTTAGTTTTCTGTGAATTTGTATTTGCAAACAATTGTTTGGTTGTGTATTTACTAACTTGCGTCCTACCTGTGATTATTGACATCAGGACTCAAATACATACATGCTGAATATAGCTACCTGAAGAAGTAAATGTTGCTTAATGTGAGAAATAAAAATTTAGCTAATACCTTTTTTTAAGTATCATTAAAAGTGTTCTGCCTATTTCTAGGTCCCTTTTCATGCAAATTGTTTCTTAACTGCATGATCTCTTATAGAATAACCTTAGCAGAATTTATATTTTATGTGCAATAAAACTGAACCTTCAGTATAATACTAGTGCATTATCAAATTGATTGTATTTTTAGTTATATGAAATGTTTATTGCAAATGTAAAGTTGCCAAGAGGATATGTATTTATAGTACAACAGACAAATGAGATGACAATATATTTTTAATTTTCAAAAATATTTTGAATTGGTCATATATTCATATCTTTCATTATACCTGTAATTTAAAATATTCTGCTTTGTTTTATAAAAGATAATCATGCATCTGGTTTAACATGTTGATTTTATTGGGAGAAACATGGGCATTCTTAATAAATATTGGCTGATTTGATGTGTGCGTATTAAGACTGATGTAATTGGCTTTGCAAAGAAGATTGTTGGCTATCAGTGTTTCATATTTGTTATTAAGGATGCTTTTACTTTTTTCATGGATCCCTGTTTTCATCACTATGGATATTTTCTTCTCTACTACGATCACAAATCCTCATATCTTATTCATTATGTGTGATTCTGGTTCCCATCTTTAAAAATCCTCTTTAGTAGTATCCATCCAGGGCAACATCATAGACCTTCCACTTGTCCTTTTTTCCCCCCCTTCAACAACTGATGGAAATACTTAGCCTACACTTAAAATAATCTCTGTTTTTAGATTTTCACAAAGTGTTTGATTCATAAAATACTAGCACTAAAAGAAACCTAAGATTTTATTTAGTTCAGTTTCCCATTTGGTACAAATACCTCCCCTATCACATCCCTAACTAAAGTTCATCTAATGCTCAAGTCTTTATAATGATAAAGCATTCACCCCTGATAGCCAGTTCCATTTTTAATAACTTTAATTGTTAGAAAAACTCCTAAGTCTTCTCTTTCCAAGGTTAAACATTCTCAGTCCCTTTAACCATATGGTGGTTTCCAGGTTTGCCAGTGTCCTTCCAAAAATGTGCTGAGATGTGGATATCATCACATAGATATGGTGAAATATTAAAAAAGACAAGAACTTGATAGCTCACTTCCAGTAAGCAGTAAGAATAGGTAGAATTTTGCAATAACTAATCCTGAATATAATGTTTGAGTTTTTTTTTTTAATTTTACATTCATTTAAAAATGTTGTGAGTTCCAAATTCTTTGCCTCACTCTAGTCCTTCCCCTGCCCATTCAGAAAACAAGCAATATGATAGCATTGTATTCCTGCTACAATCAAATACTATTGGTGTTTAACATTCAGACTGATATCCCTCCTAGAAGAGGATAAATGGACTTGAGGAGTATAGACTCTGCGTTATCCAGAATAATACAGTATAAAAGCTCTTACTGTGAAGACCAAGATAAAGAAGGAGCCAAAGAAGTAAGAGGTGAATCAAGTTATATACCAGAAAGTTGGAGGATGGAGAAAACAGAGATGGAGCACTGAAAACATGAAACCAAAAAAAAAAAAAATTTTCTTTTGTCTTCCCAAAAGAAAACCTCCCAAGATTTGTCAAAAGTAGATGATCACTACCCACATTTATTGATTTACATGAATGCAGATGAAACTTCAAGAAGGAACCTAGATGGAAGGAACCTAGCTAAAGATGAAGTCTTAGGCAAAAATTGTAGACGTTAAGACACAGGTGATAATTTCATCACTGCTGCCTATCAAAAGACAATGGAGAAGAGGAAAGCAGATTTGAGAAGTGAACCTCTGGTTAGACACTTAAAATTTTGATTTCTGAACCAGAGACTAAAATATTCAAATGACAGTCTCCTGGACAGAAATTGAGTACTCCTAACAAAGCCTATTAAGAATTTGTCTTGGGAGTCTTGCAAAACTAATCAAAGTCTTTAAAATGAAAGGAAGGGAAGGGAGTATACTCCCTATGTGTATCCATCCACCAAACTAGATACCATGTGAAGTAGCTGTAATGTGGGAAGAAATAGCAGTTAAAATGCCCAGAAGTTTAATAGAGTTAACATCCAAGAAAGGAATCATCCAACCCATGGTCTCAGAAGTGTACAAATTCACAAAGCATGGGTACCAGGTAATAAGAAAGAGTAGTCCTAGCATCAGGACATTGAATCTGTGACTTGGGGAGAGAAAATCCATAACTACATTCATGTGAGAAAATGCAGGAAATAAAGGAGCGAAGAAGAAGCTTTAAATGGAGTTCAGTGGAACCAGTAATGTTTTTGTCATCAGAGTATCCTACAGAAGGATTTATGCCAGTAATGCAGGGATGGTTCAATATTAGAAAAACTTAACATTATTGATCATATCAACAACAAAACTAACAGAAACCATATGATTATCTCAATAGATGCAGAAAAACTTTTGACAAAATACAACACCCATTCCTATTGAAAACACTGGAAAACATATAAATGGAACTTAACATAAAATAATAAGCAGCATCTGCCTAAAACCTGCAAGCATTACATGCAATGGGGATAAGCTAGATACATTCCCAGTAAGATCAGGGGTGAAACAAGGATGTGCATTATCACCACTATTATTCAATATGGCACTAGAAATGTTAGCTATAGCAATAACAGATGAAAAAGAAATTGAAGGAATTAGAATAGGCAAAGAAGAAACTAAGTTATTACTCTTTGCAGATGATATGATGATATACTTAGAGAATCCCAGAGAATCAAGTAAAAAACTACTTGAAATAATAAACAACTTTGGCAGAGTTGCAGGTTATGAAATAAACCCACAGAAATCTTCTGCATTTCTGTGTATTACTAACAAAGCCCAACAGCAAGAGATAAAGAAATCCCATTTAAAGCCATGGTAGACACTATAAAATACTTGGGAGTATACGTGCCAAAACAAACCCAGGGACTATGAACGCAATTATAAAACACATTTCACACAAAGTCAGATCTAAGTAAGTAGAAAAACATCAGTTGCTCATGGGTAGGCCGAGACAATATAATAAAAATGACAGTTTTACCTAAATTAATTTACTTATTCAGTGCCATACCAATCAAACTATCAGATAATTATTTTGTAGAGCTAGAAAAAATATCAAAACTCATCTGGAAGAACAAAAGGTCCAGATTATCAAGGGAACTAATGAACAGAAATGTTAGGGAAGGTGGCATAGCTTTACCAGATCTCAAATTGTATTATAAAGCAGCGATTATCAAAACCACTTAGTAGTAGCTAAGAAACAGAAGGGTAGACCAGTAGAATAGGTTAGGTACCCAAGACACAGTAGTCAACGAATATAGCAATCTACTGTTTGATAAACCCATGGACCCCCAGCTTCACTGTTCCACAAAAATTACTGGGAGAACTGGTAAACAGTATTGTGGAAACTAGGCATAGACCAATGCCTGAACTGTACACAAGTATAAAATCCAGATGGGTACGTGATTTAGGTATAAAGGCTGATCCTATAAATAAATTAGTGGAGCAAGGAATAGTGGTTTTATCAGATTTATGGAGGAGGGAAGAATTTTTGACCAAACAAGAGATGGAAAACATGAAGTGCAAAATGGATAATTTTTATTACATTAAATTGAAATGCTTTTGCACGAAAAAACCCAATGCAACCAAGATTAGGAGGGAAGCAGAAAACTGGGAGAGGATTTTTGCAACTAGTGTCTGTGATAAAGGCCTCATTTCTAAAATATGTAAAGAGCTGAGTCAAATGTACAAGAATACAAGTCATTCCCCAGTTTATAAATGGTCAAAGGATATGAACAGGCAGTTTTAAGAGGAAGAAATCAAAGCTATCTAGTCATATGAAAAAATGCTCTAAATCACTATTGATTAGAGAGATGCAAATCAAAGCAACTCTGAGATACCACATCACACTTATCAGATTAGCTAACATGACAAAACAGGATGATGATAAATGTTGGAGAAGATGTGGGAGAGTTGGAACACAGAGTATCCTACAGACCACATGAATAGGAAACAGAAATAGCTAAGTTCAGGAAGCAGTGTTTGACCTAGAGGCATCCTCCCAATCACCTAGGCTTGTGACCTAGGTGTTGTCTTTCATTCCTCACTATCCTCCACCTCCCCAATCTGTTCTACTTTCACAACATATATATCTCATACTGTCTGCCTTCTCTTCTTTAACACTGTCACCACCTTTCTCCATCAGAGGAGGGAAACTTGTGGCCTCAAGGCCACATGTGGCCTTGAAAAAAATCCATTTGTTCTATGAAGTTTGGATTCAAAGTGTTGCACTTAAGCTAGAGGGCCACATGTGGCCTTGAGGTCGAAGATTCCCCACCCCTGGTCTAAACCCTCTCCTCACACCTGGGCTATTGCAGCAACCTGTTGATTGGTCTACCTGCCACATGCCTCTTCCCATCCTCTTGGTCAATCAACTTCAGTTGTTTTTCAGTCATGTTTAATGGAGGGAGCTTTCTATCCCACAGGTAAAAATATCTTAATTTGTTTAAATGTTTCTTTCATAAACCTTCAAAAAGTAGTAGAAGACACATGCCCAGATGCTTGCATTTAAATATCAAATGTACCAAAATCCAGGAAGCCCCTCCTTCTGCAATCCTGGCTCAGTTTCACACCTTTTTACCAAAGTAGGGCTTGGAATACTTGGAAGAATTCATTTATGAATCTGTCTAGTCCACATGACTCTTTAGGAACTACAACTCCTAGAATGTCTTACATTTTTTTCTCTTACAGGAAATGACCCATTGAGAAATATTTCCATATTAACAGGCTTGGAGTTGGGTCCATTTCTAATACTCACTCCATAAGCTAGAGGGTGTCAGTTGCCAGCAATTCCAAGGAGTTTAGAACTGTGAACTTCTGTAACTGTGGGCTATACTAGACAGCCTTTAAATACTAAATTCTAGGATTATATAAGATCCTTTTGAATTTAAATTCGCTGAATAAGCATTATTAAGCATGTGAAAAGAGTCAGGGACATTGGTAAGTGCTTGGAAAACAAAACTAAAACAGTCCTTCTTGGGGAAGGGGGGTACATTTGATTGGGGAAAACTAGTAATTTCCAGTAGGAGGACACTAGCAGCTGGGTGACACTTGATTTGATATTTGAAAACTAGGGATGTTGGAAGGCATATTAGGAGGGAGTGCATTAAAGGTACATGATGTAAAAAAAAAAAGCATTAATAAAAGATAGATAGATAGATATATGAAGAACAGATAGGCCAATTTACCTTGAACACAAGTGTGAAGGATAGTATTATGTAGTAAGGCTAAAAAAATAGGTTGGAGGGTGAGGGTGAAAGGTTTTAAATAGCTGGATGAATAAGGGGTGGGGAGTGGAAGCACTAAATACCTAGTACTGTGCTAAGAACTCGGGGGCTAGTGCACTAGGTATAGAGTAACTAAAACTGAATCCACATGATTAAGAACTTCTCCACAAATGATGAAAACCTTATAAAATAATGTCAGAGGACTGAAATGTTTAAGATATTACACTCAGCATCCATACCTTCCAATCCTCTCCATAAGCCAAGCACAAGTAACATCTTACAAATTAATGCGTTAGGGACAAATTATGGGGTTTCTTACTTGATCACTTCCAAATGGTAATAGATTGAACTTTCCATTTTCCCTCCTCTCTCCAAGAGATGGAAGGCAGAATCTGATCATCCAAATAAAGCATAAGTTCAATAGGTCAGGAGAAAGGACTTATCTGTCCAAATAAAAGACAGGAAATCAGATCAACCAGTTCTTTCTCCCTGCAGTTTAGTCAGGGACACTGGTCACATTCTTGTGTTCCCCTAAAATGGAAGAGGAAGGTATCAATGGAAAAGAGAAATCTACATGAAACACCTATTATGTACCAAGAACTGTGTAAAGCATTAGAGATACAAAAAGAGGCAAAAGACAATCTCCCACCCACAAGGAGCTCACAGTCTAGTGGAATTAAATGCTGCCTTCCTAGAGATAGGTGAACTATCCTGCTGGTAAATCCTGTAGAGTTCTTGTTTTTCATTTAGCAGCTTCTGAATTTCCCCATTATTTTCATCCAGCCAGTCTTGGTGTTTGCAAGTCTTCTGACCCAGATGAGCAAATGCAGTGCTGTACACCAAATCTCTGAAAGCTGCCCACTCCTTTTCTGCTCCACTGTTGCCACCTGTGTGTTGGATCAACTTTCCCTCCAAGTTAACAACAAGCTGTTCATGCTCAGAAAAGAGCTATCATTTGTTGACATTAATTTTTCTGGTAGTCATTTTGCCTTGGGTGCGGCACTTTTGATGAATGTGAATATTTAGCTCGGAAAGGATAAGTCTATGATCAATCCAGCACTCTGCCCCACACATTACCTTTGTCACTTTCACATCTTGTCTGTCTCTTCTCCTTACAATCACATAGTCTATTAGACGTTTGCTGTGAGGGTGCATCCATGAAGTTTTATTGCATTTAGGTAAATAGAAAACAGTGTTGGTGATGAGAACAAGTCTTCAGCAGTATATAACCATTGCTGTTGCTTTCTCCAACTCTGTTCCTCCCTAGGACTCCCTGCCAAGTCTGGTAGACTGAGCCTACTCTAGCATTTAAGTCACTCAGAATTATAAGCTTGTCCTCTTTTGGCACATTGATGATAAGGGTCTCTAGGACTTCATAAAATTTTTCTTTTCTTTTCATAAAATCCTCATCAGGATTCGTCATGGTGAGAACATAGTGATAGTGGCATGGCATTTTCCTGCAAGTGGCAATTGCATTGTGTTGAGCCTGTGATTCACTCCTTTTAGAAGGCATACCAGCTTGCTGACTAGATTAGTTTTGATTGCAAAACCTACACCAGCTTCACAGCGCTCGCCTTCACTGTGGTCACTCCAGGAAAATGTGTATCCAATTCCAACTTCAGTAAGCTGGCCTTCATTTGCCAACCTTGTTTCACTCAGGGCTGCTATTTGGATGCGATACCTGTTGAGTTTTCTTGCTACAAGAATAGTTTGTCTTTCAGGTCAACTGGATTTTGTGTTGTCTATAAGTGTGTACATGTTCCATGGGCCAATGGTGAGTGGAATCATCTTTGCAGATGTTTTTATACATTTCTTTGTGTTTCGACTGCAAAGTGGGACTCCCTGCCTGCTGCAGTAATCAGTCCAGGATTGAGTAAATAGACAATGTTTAGAGCACCTTTTCTAGACCCCTTCCTCACACCATGAGGTGAGCAGTGTGATCCTTAAAAGGCTGCTCAGACACCCAGGGGGATGCCGAGTCCCAGTGCTGCTTCCAGTGAGAAATGACCCTAAGACCTGCGCTGCCTGTGTGCAGGGTTGCGACTACAGCTTCCAGTGTATCTTCACCTCCTGCTTCATCACTTGCTTGTCACCACAGGACTTTAAGGTATAATAGTAAAATAGTATGGGTGATATCTTTTGATTCATGCATAAATTGGATTTAAGTGAGGCAGAGTTGCACAAAGTCGCCAGCCTCACTTTCTCCTCCAGAGTCATCATAGTCCAGTGGCAAGACAGGGTCAAGACAACTGTCAATGGCTCAAGATGCAGTGGATGACCTTAGCGTCTTCAGTCTAACCAAGCTCTAAGCACTCTACATCACCTGCTTCAGCTGCCTTCATGGCCATGGAACAAATTGTTCTCATCTGCCCATTCGACCAAGGGAAGTCTTCACATGCTTGGGGTAGACTCCCCCCTAATTCACCAACGGGTTTGAGACCCTTTGGTTACCTTCAACCTGGTTTGGCCCGTCTGCTGAAATGGTTTACCGGGGTGTGGCCGCTGCACATGCTGCAGCTTCTAGGAGCCATAGGTGAGAGTTGGGTGGAACAGGTGGACTCCAAAGGTGGAAAGAGCCCTGCAAAGGGCTCAGCAGCCATCACACCAAAGGTACTGGTTCTCCCCGAACACATCCTATGCCCCATGGGTTAGACAGCATGCAAACAAGTCCATAGAAACAAGCTATATACAGGATAAATAAATAATTAACAGAGGGAAGTTGATAGAATTAAGAGAGATTAAGATAGGCTTCCTGTACAAGACAGGATTTTAGCTGGGATTTCAAGGAAGCCAAAAAGTGGAATTAAGGGAGGACATTCTAGACATAAATGCTAGAGAAAAATGTCCATAACTGAGAAATGGAGTGTCTTATACATGGAACATATGGAAGCCATCCATTGGAATATGTGACAGTGAGTGAAGTGTAAGAAGCTTCTAAAGGTAGGAGGGGGCTAGGTTATAAAGGGCTTTAAGTGCTTTTTGATCTTGGAGGTGATAAGAGTCACTGCAGTTTATAGGTGAGGGGGAGGGAATGATATGATAAGAACTGCATTTAGAAAAAAAAATTTAGTGGCTGAGTAGAAGATGAATTGAAGTAGGGAGAGACTTGAAACAGATAGCCTCATCAGCAGGCTATTGCAATAATCTTGGGATGAGGTGATAAGTGACTGGCAGTATGAGAGAAAAGCTAAAAGACCAAAAATCCAAGGGAAAAAAGCAAATGCCTTGGTTGAAAACAGAAAAACCTATAACAAAGCTTATAAATACTGGAGGAAAAATGGGTAGATGCCCCAAACAAAATATTATTTTATGAAAAAAAATTAACCAACATTTTCCAGTCAAAAAAAAATTATGTCTTTCTACTGAAAGATCATGCACAATAACAAAAACAATGATCTGGAAGTGAAAATCCTTAAAAGAAATTAGGTTGAAAATCAGATCTCTCAACATAAAATTAAGAAATATAAATAACAGTGTACATAACTTAGGACCAGCTAGGTGGCACACCTATCCTGGGCCTGGAGTCAAGAAGTCTCATCTTCCTGAGTTCAAATTCAGCTTCAAAAGCTGTTGAACCTGGGCAGGTCACTTAACCCTGTTTGCCTCACTTCCTCATTTGTAAAATGAGCTGGAGAAGGAAATGGCAAACCACTCCAGAATTTTTGCCAAAAAAAACCCTCAAATGGGGTCACAAAGAGTTGGACACGACTGAAATGTCCAAACAACAAGAAGTATGTAATTTAGTACTTTTTTAAAGATTTAATTCATTCATTTGTTTTCACTTTTCAACTATCATTTCCATAAGTCTTAAATTTTCTCCCTCTCCCCTACGTCCCCGAGATGGCATCCAATCTTATATGGGTTCTACACATATATTCTTATTAAACATATTTTCACATTAGTCATGTTGCATAGAAGAATTAAAATGAATGGGAGAAACCATGAGGAAAAAACAAAACAAATCACAAGAGAAAAGGGTCTGTTTCATTCTGCATTCCAATTTCATAGTTCTTTCTCTAGATGTTGATGGCATTTTGCCTCAAGTCCTTTGGGGATGTTTTAAGTTCTTGCATTGCTGTGAAGGGCTTAGTCTATCAGAAGCAGTCTCACTGAGGCTGTTACTGTGTTCTCCTGGTTCTGTTCATTTCACTCAGCATCAGTTCATATAAGTCTTCCCAGGTTTTTCTGAAGCCCAACTATTCATCATTTCTTATAGTGCAATAGTATTCCATTACATTCATATACGACAACTTGTTCAGCCATTCCCCAGTTGATGGTTATCCTCTTGATTTCCAGTTCTTGGCCACCACAAAGAGAGATGCTATAAATATTTTTGTACATGTGGAAACTTTTCCTATTTTTATGATCTCTTTGGGATACAGCCCTAGAAGTGATAAAGCTGGGTCAAAGGGTATGAACATTTTTGTAGCCCTTTGGGCATAGTTCCAAATTGCTTTCCAAAATGGTTGGATCAGCTCACACCTCCACCAACAATGAATTAGTGTTCCAACTCTCCCACATCTTCTCCAACATTTATCATCTTCCTGTTTTGTCATAATTTAGTACTTCTTGACAGATGATCTCTGAAGAAGAAGAGACACAGAGGGAAAACAACAAATTTGAGATAAAAAATACAGAAATGGAAGAAAATTTTGCAGAAGAGAAACAAAGGCAACAACTTTAAAAGATAATGGGAAAATAATTAACAATGATTAATGACTCTGGGTTCTCTCTAAACTTGAACTCACAAATTGGGCAGATGGCTACTTCTCCCCTTTAGAGATAACCTTAAAGAGCTGGAGTTTCTGGGGGCGGAGCCAAGATGGCGAAGTAGAAAGACGCACATACACATAGCTCCGAACCCACAAACCACAGAACAGCAGAGGGGACTAACCCAGGGCGAATTCTGCACCCAGAGACCACGGAATATTGGAGCGAGGGAGATTTCTGTTCCGGAGAGACCTACAAACCTCTCACGGGGGGTCCTTCGCGCCGTGGACTGGGCGCCAGGGCGGGTAGCAGAGAGCAACCATACTGCGGCAGCGACACCATGAGAAAAAGATCCGAGAGGGCTACAGGACGGGATCTCCAGTGGCCACGCGGGTCCCCCCACCCACAGAGGGACCAGCAAACCTCTCGCAAAAAGTCCGTCGCGCTGCAGACGCGGTGCCCAGCCCGGATCTGCGGCGGCGGCGGTGGCGGCGGCCACGGCTCCGAGAGGCACAGATCTGAAAGGGCTCCGGAGGTGGGATCTTCAGAGGCAGCACGGGCCCCCCCACCAACAGGTGACTGACGGGGGTAGTGAGAGAGTCTCTTTGGCGGGTTGAGAGGGGAGTGAGGTGCCCCCAAGGCTCGGGCCCCCCCCCCCCGGGAGGTGGGGGCTGAGAGGCGGCTGCGGACGGGGGCTCCCCAAACGAGCGGGAGCCTGGATCCATTGTGGAAGATCTGTGCATAAACCCCCTGAGGGAATTGAGCCAGAGAGGCGGCCCTGCCCCTGACCTCAACACCTGAGCCTAATTTAACACTGAATAACAGCCCTGCCCCCGCCAAAAATCCTAAGGTGGGAAGCAGCATTTGAATCTCAGTCCCCAAACGCTGGCTGGGAGGACCAGGAGGCGAGGTGGGTATGAGGAGAACATTCAGAGGTCAGGCCACTAGGGGGAGAAAATGCCAAGAAAAGGGAAAAGAAATAAAACTATTGAAGGGTACTTTACCGGAGAAAAGACACTTCCTCCCTTCTTTTCTGATGGGGAGGAACAATGCTTGCCATCAGGCAAAGACACAGAAATCGAGGATTCTGTGTCCCAACCCACCCAATGGGCTCGGGCCATGGAAGAGCTCAAGAGGAATTTTGAAAATCAAGTTAGAGAGGTGGAGGAAAGACTGGGAAGGGAAATGAGAGGGATGAGGGAGAAGCATGAAAAGCAGATCAGCTCCCTGCTAAAGGAGAACCAAAAAAATCTTGAAGAAATTGGCACCTTGAGAACTAGCCTAACTCAGCTGGCAAGGGAGGTGCAAGGGGCCAATGAGGAGAAGAATGCTTTCAAAAGCAGAATTAACCAAATGGAAAAGGAGATTCAAAAGCTCACTGAAGAAAATGGATCTTTCAAAACTGGAATGGTACGGATGCATGCTAAGGACTTTTCGAGAAAGACAGATATCTCAGAACATACCGCGCAGATTCAAAAAATGGAAGATAATGTGAAATATCTTATTGGAAAAACAACTGACCTGGAAAATAGAATCAGGAGAGACAATGTAAAAATTCTGGGACTACCTGAAAACCATGATCAAAAGAAGAGCCTAGACATCATCTTCCATGAAATTATCAAGGAAAACTGCCCTGAGATTCTAGAACCAGAAGGCAAAATAAATATTCAAGGAATCCGCAGAACACCGCATGAAAGAGATCCAAAAAGAGAAACTCCTAGGAGCATTGTGGCCAAATTCCAGAATTCCCAGTTGAAAGAGAAAATATTGCAAGCAGCTAGAAAGAAACAATTCAAGTATTGTGGAAATACAATCAGGATAGTACAAGACCTGGCACCTTCTACATTGAGGGATAGAAGGGAATGGAATAGGATATTCCAGAAGTCAAAGGAACTAGGACTGAAGCCAAGAATCACCTACCCAGCAAAACTGAGTATAATACTTCAGGAGAAAAAATGGTCTTTCAATGAAATAGAAGACTTTCAAATTTTCCTGATGAAAAGACCAGAGCTGGAAAGAAAATTTGACTTTCTAACACAAGAATGAAGAGAACCATGAAAAGGCGAACAGCAAAGAGAAATCATAAGGGACTTAATAAAGTTGAACTGTTTACATTCCTACATGGAAAGACAATATTTATAACTCTTGAAACACTTCAGTATCTGGGCACTGGGTGGGAGTACACACACACACACATGCACTCACGTACACATACATAGAGACAGAGTGCACGGAGTGAACTGAAGAGGATGGGATCATATACTAAAAAAAAAAAACAAAAACGAAATCAAGCAGTGAGAGAGAAATATTGGGAGGAGAAAGGGAGAAGTTATATGGGGCAAATTATCTCTCATAAAAGAGGCAAGCAAAAGACTTATTAGTGGTGGGATAAAGAGGGGAGGCAAGAGAAAAACATGAGGTCTACTCTCATCACATTCCACTAAAGGAAAGAATAAAATGCACACTCATTTTGATAGGAAAACCTATCTCATAATACAGGAGAGTGGGGAACAGGGGCACAAGGAGGATGGGGGGGAGGTTAGAGGGGAGGGCATGGGGAGGAGAATGCAATACGAGGTCAACACTCATGGGGAGGGAAAGGACCATAAGAAAATAGAAGTAATGGGGGACAGGACAGGACGGAGGGAAATATAGTTAGGCCTATACAACACAACTAGTAAGGAAATCATTTGCAAAACTAAACAGATATGGCCTATATTGAACTGCCTGTCTTCCAAGGGGAAGGGGTAGAGAGGGAGGGAGCTAAAGAAGTCGGAACTCAAAGTGTTAGGACCAAATGTAATGTTCTTACCACTGGGTAACAAGAAATACAGGTTAAGGGGTCAAGAAAGCTATCCGGCCCTACAGGACAAAAGAGAAGACGGAGACAAGGGCAGGGAGGGAGGATAGAGGAGAGAGCAGATAGGTCACAGGGGTAATTAGAAAGCTTGAGTCTGGGGGGGAGGGGAAAAAAGGGGAGAAAATTTGTAACCCAAAATTGTGTGAAAATAAAAAAAAAAAAGAGCTGGAGTTTCTGGTATTATAGCTCCTGAGATCCCACTAACACACTCATTATCAATCATAGTCAGCTTTTACAAAAGGGATTTCTTAAGAAAGTATGGCAAGAACTGTAACAAAAACATTCTTTGCAAAAGCAGAGCATACTCTCTTCCCCTTCCCCATCACCCCAAAAGCTGCTATGGAGAGTGGGCTCAAAACAAACTGAAAAATACAAAAATAGTGAGACATACTTGTAAAGAACATGTGGCAAACTGGTAGCTCACTGTTCATGGTTTCTAGCAGTTTTCCCTTTGTAGTGGGGTTTCCTTTCAGAATGTCTTTCTGCTAGGCTCAGAGGACAGATGTCCTTCTGGAGTCCATGAAATGCTGCCATCTTTGCGTGACTGTCTACATCTGCAGGCACTTTCTCTCTTGTTGGCTATTGATACCACCTCTGGTAGACTGATATTTTTGTGTATTGAGATTTCTGATGGTTCTGAAAGATCACTTTAACTACACAGCCACTTGGGCTTTCTCAGAACATGTATTCACATAGATCTGGAAAGAATAAACACAAAAGAAACAGAGGTGCCAAGTGCTTACAGATAGACAGTGGGTTCATTGCTATCCTTGCCTCACTTGCTGCCATTTAATAAGAAAGAGTAAAAGATCAGCATGTTGTTCCTTTTATTTGTTGTTTCCCCTTCGTTCTTGAAAAGGACCAATAACATCAGGAAAGTCATATCTTGACTTGCAAGTGAATTGGATTTAAGTGAGGCAGAGCTGTGCAGGGTCACCAGCCTCACTTTCTCCTCCAGAGCCATCTGAGTCCAGTGGCATGATATAGATCAGAGCAACTGGAGATGGCCCCAGATGCAGTGGAAGACCTTGGCCTTTTTTAAATTAAGGTCTTTCCCAGGTCTCAATTTGTCTGAGTCAACACCCAATCAGTGATTAAGGCTAGGTAAGAAATGAGACAAAAAAATGGCCTTTTTTAATCTAGTAAAAAAAAAAAAAATCAGTCTGGGAGGGGAAGACCCTCAGGGTTTCTGGCAGGAATAGAAACAAAGTTATTTATACTCACTCTGAGCTTTCAAAACTCAGTGACCAAGTGAGGCTTGGACTGAGACCTTTTATTGGTCAATCAGTGAAAGTCAGAGTGATTTGAGTTTAAGGCATAGTCTAGTGGCTCCATTTGAATCCCAATGTGCTTTATCAAAGCCTGTTTTTTTTCCATTGCTGTATTTCAAGAAATCTTAGTTGAAACTACATGGGGCAAAGTAGTTAATTGTCCCGTTTTGTTTTTTTTTTTTAAAGATAGACTAGATAAGCAGGAAAGAGAAAAAAATCTAGCCCATAAATCCCAAGATATCTTGCTAGGTTTCAGTGATCAAAATTTATATTCCTTTGGACAGAGCAGAATTTTTTTTAAATGTTTTTGAAGGTGGATGTCACTAGCAAAAGGCAGCACAATCGTAGTGAATAGGAAGCAGCATTTAGGTCCTGAAGGTGGGGATGTGGGGTAGGGAATGGTGGAGTGGGGAAAGTGTAGTTTCTAGGACCCAGGATGGAGGAAACAGACCTCAGGATTTAGCTATCCGTCAAGGGCAAACATTGCCCTGCTATGCCAGGGCCCATGAATTGCTCGCCTTCTCCCATTCTGGGCCTGAAAACATTTTCACTGCCCCCGGCCTCAGACAGAACACTGCTGTAGACATTACCACTGCTGTGGCCTGAGATCCATTCTCCGCCACTGCAAGCTGAACATTGATTCCCTATAACACCACCTTCCTTTGCCAGGACCTTAGCAATGCTGAGGGCACTTCCATGGTTCCCCTGTGTTGAGGCCGGAGGGCTGCCAGAGGCACTGACACTACTGGAGTTAGAGCTCTGTTTCTCTGTTGGCTGCATATTGACTTACTTCAAAATGTAATGTTATCTAGATTTTATTGTATTTTTATTTATTTTGTTAAAATATTTCCATATTATATTTTATTCTCATTGGGGCACTGGGGAGACCATATATTTGACACCTCTGCTTTTAACTATGTTTAGGACTTTGTCACTAAGGGGTATAGTGTCTTAAAAAATATCTACCAGTATCCTCTGCTACGAGAGCTGGGCTGGTTCTTTTCCTTAAAAGGTATTGAAATTATAGGACTGTCAGGTTTTGGTTTCTTTGCTTTTCTCATTCAGTGAGGGAGGAAAGTTAGAAGGTAGAGAATTCAGAACAGAAAATAAAATTGAATGGCAAAAAAAAAAAAAATTGGAAGACTATCAAAGATGACAGTGCATAGAAAAATGTATAGCCTAGCTGTTTCCCACAACTTTTCCAACTAAAAATCAACAAAAAGCACCAGACTGAGCCATGATTGGGAAATCCAAGGAAAAAACCATGAGTTTTTTGGGGGGGTTCCCAGCCAGGTTGGTGGAGGGGAGACAGACTTTCAGGCACTGGGAGTAGAGGAAAGAGGTTTAGCCAGGAAGATTCACACAGAGCTTTGCACTACAAAGATTGGCCTGGGGCCTGAAGCTGTGTATCCAGAAAGGTGCAGGGACAGAAAAGACCTGGCAGCTGTGATGCTCTCTCTGACCATAGAGTAGAATCATGGATCTAAGTGGGACTAAGGCTAGTGCCTAGTGCTAGGGCAAGAAGTAGGATCACAATTCTAGCCTGGATGGGTACTGAGGCTGTTTGCCACCTAAGGAGCAGGAAATGAAGTTAGCAGGCAGCTGTGCCATAATGATTCCAGATATGGGTCAAGGATCCAGTGTAGATTGAGATTAGAGCCTGTAAGTGTATGAAAGGGCAAACAGTGGTGGGGAGGTGGCTGGTGGTGGGGTGGGGGGAGTCAGGATCCAGCAAAGCCAGGGTCTAAGGCTGGCAGACATTAAGAACACAAGATAACCTAGAGCTCTATCACACTAACTCCATAGCAGGATCTCAGATTCAGCCCATAGATCCAAACTGGGAACTGCAGCTGAAGAAAGACCAAAGGCAATCCTGCATTTCTAACCATCTAAACTTGCAGAGTCTTCTGGATAGTTGACAGGAGCTGAGGTAAGCAGCTGTCTACAGGAGCTCTAAGCAAAGGTATAGTTTTGTTGCCCAGATCCAAACTAGATTTGGAAACCTGCAGAATTCAGACCACATCAGTGATCAGACTTTGGCCAAGATCAGACCACTTGGGCTGTGCTAACATTTTGCAAGTCTGTGGCCAGAGCCACCACTGAGATTCTTCAAAAACAAAGCACTTAGTACTCAGAGAAAGCAGTAGCAGGATCCCAGATAAAATATACCAGAACCAAACAATGCCTGGATGTGTCTAAAGTGTATGAAGCCTGGCCCTAACACAAATCTCAGTTCAAGAAATAAGACTGGAAGAATGAGTTAACAATGAAAAACAATCACAACAAAGGGACATTAGGGACCCAAGGACCCAAGGTGGAAACCCGGAAGAGAATAGCTCCACAGCTTCTATAAGTAAAGATTTAAAGAGTCTTTGAGCTTGGTCACAAGGTCAAATAAAATTCCTGAGCAAAATTAAATAAAAATGCTGTTATAAATGTGAAATGTGAACACTAGAGGAAAAAATTTAAAGATGAATAAAAGCACTATAGGAAAGACTTGGAAGGGGAATTAACAGCTTAGTATAAAAGATACAAAACCTTACCCTAGTAAACGGAAGGCCTGAAAATTAGAATGGGCCAAAAACAATCCCATGAAACAATAGAAACTATTAAAACAGTTTAAAAAATGAAGACAAAGGGCTGGAAGTGGTTTTATTATGTCTCCGATGGTCTTGAAAGACGAGGGAAAATAAAGTAGAGATGAAAGGGAGAGGATAAACTCACTAGCTCAAACAATCTGGGCACACAAGTAAAACTCTGAGGAAGGGATTGGACCAGAGAGCATTTGCACCTCATTTTCATCTAAACAGGTTAAAGGACATACAGTTTGATGTTGAAATACATTTAATAGGGAAATAGCAGGAAATGGGGATTTAGCAAAAAACAATGACAAAAATAAAGAACTCCAATCTTGGATGATGGATTGTGGGCATTGTTTGGGAGTTTGCGGGGAAAGTGGTGGTGGGAAAAGGTTCAAAGGGTTTAAAAGTCTAGGTAAGGGGTATAGGTGTAGACTAGCAGACTATAGATCACCAGTGCTGAGCACGCTCCTATCATCACCTTCATCTTTGTAAAGAGTGAGTGGAGGTAGGGCAAAAGAAAGATAAAGTGTAAGAGGGGAGGGTTACACACATCTAGGCATGATGAAGTCCTGTGCCCACATGTGCACAGGCACCCAAGCACACACACACGCACACACATGCACACACACACACACCACTCCATTGTGTGCTGGACTTCTCACCTGGTCTCTTTCTGACTGCAGTGTAGGGAGAGAGACATCATTCTGTCTTGCTTCTTATGCCAGTCTCCTGACCTGGCCTGCCGTCAGGGGAAAGAAATGCCATCCCATCTGCTCCTACACAGGTTGTCTTTCTTGAGCTGACTAATACCCTGCTCCCCAGGCCCCTGTTCAGATCTATGTCCACCACCAGCCCATTATCTCTGTGATCCAGAGACACTAAGCTCTTAGCTGTTCCAGGAACAAGACTCTCCATCTCTTGCTTCCCAGCATGCTCTCTGTCTGTCCCCTATGCCTGGAATGCTCTTCCTCCACTGAGTACTGACTTCCCTGGCCTCCTTTAAGTCCCAGTGGATAGAGCACCAGTGCAGGAGTCAGGAGGACTTGAGTTCAAATCTCACCTCAGACACTCAACACTCACTAGCTGTGTGACCTGGGCAAGTCACTTAAGCCCAATTGCCTCATCCTGGATCATCTCCAGTCATCCTGATGAATATCTGATCACTAGATTCAGATGGTTCTGGAGAAGAAATGAGGCTGTGACCTGCACAACCCTCCCTCACTCAAAGTCGAGTGCAAGTCATGTCATTACTTCTCTGATGGCATGGTCTTCTTCAGCAACGAAGGATGAACACACAATATTCTGAGAGGTCATCACCTTGCGATCAAAACCCCGGGATGCTGATAACCTACCTGAATTCATTCCTCAAAGATTAATAAACTCTCATCGGTAATACCCTCCCCAACTCAGGCATTCTGAATCTCTGGATGTACTTATTCAAAACTTAATCTCTATCCCCACAGACTGCTATTTTATTCCCACCCACCCTCAGCCCAACTCATTCTAATGCCCCCACTCTAATACTACCCACCCCTTGCTCTCTGAAATACCTGCTCCATAGGTAATAATCTTGTTTTCAGCTTAAATCTTTTCCTTTCATACTTCCTCCATCTCCTGTTTCTCAATGAGACTTGGCTCCCTCCTAATGACACAGTCTCCCTAGCCACCCTTTCTATCCCTAGTTGCATTTCCTTCGTCCTCCTGTTCCTCCAACCTTCTCACTGGTCAAGGTTGGGGAGTTGGCCTCCTCCTTGCTACCCAGTGATATTTTTGGTGTGTGGCTGTTCTTTCCACTTGCATTGCTATGGTTATTCTGTGTATTGTTTTCTGTGCTCTGCTTACTTTACTAGTTCATGGAGGTCTTTCCATGATTATCTGTGTTCATCACATACATCATTCCCTGCAGCATAGTAATATTCCATTACATTCAAATACTATGATTTATTTATCCATTCCCCACTGGATGGCCATCTACTTTGTTTCCAATTCTTTGCTATCACTTGTTATAAATATTTTGATGTGTATACCGACTTTTTTCTTATTCATAGATTCCTTGGGGTATATTAAATCTAGCAATGGGGTCTCTGATTCAAAGGGCATGGACGTGACCACTGCTTTATAATATAGTTTGAGGTCTGGAAATTCTATTGTCCCTCTGTCCTTATATCTTTTCATCATTTTCCTTGATATTCTTGAAATTTATCTTTTCCAAATGAATTTTGTTATTGTGTTAAGTTCCACAAAGTATCCCCTTGATAATTGGATTTACATAGCATTAAAAACATAAATTAATTTTGGAAGTGTTATAATTCTTATAGTATTGGCACAGCCTACTCATGAATACTGGCTATTCCTCCAGCTGTTTAAATTGTTCTTTATTTCTTTAAGGAATGCTTTGAATTGAGTCTTGTGTGCTTTGTTAGCTTGATCTCTAGGTATTTAATGTATTTTGTTGTTATTTGGAATAGAATTTCCCTTTCTAATTTTGCTTCTTGGGTTTTGTTATATTATGTAGAAATACTGTTGATTTTTGAGAAGTTTATTTTGTAGCCTGAAACTTTGCTGAAGGTATTAATTGCTCCAAATAGTATCTTTGCTGATTCCTTAAGAGACTTCAAATATGCTATCATATCATCAGCAAAGAGGGATAGTTATATATCTTCTTTACTTATCTATATGTCTTTAATTTCTTTTTCTTGTAACTATCAAATAATAGTGAGGAAAAGGGGCATCCTTATTTCACTTTCATATTTATTGGGAAAAGTTTCAACTTATCCCTATTGCATATGTTTGCTTTTGGGGTTTTAGGCTGTTTTTTATGATATTAAAAAAAGGTCCCTCTATGCATATACTTTGGAGGGTTTTTAGCATAAAAGAGTGCTGCATTTTTTCAAAGACTTTTTCTACATCTATTGAGAATGTGCTGTTGTTTGTGGTGTTTTGGTGTTTAATATAATTAATTGTGTCAATTGTTTTTCTAATATTGTACCATACTTGCATCCTTGGTATAAATCTCACTTGGTTATAATGAATGATTTCTTGGATAAATTGCTGTAATATGTTTGATAAGGTTTCATTTTTAATTTAAAATTTTTTGAGTCAATATTTATTAATGATGTTAACCTATAGTTTTCCATCTGTGTTTTATCTTTCCTTTTCCCAATTTTAGGTGACTATATTTCATAAAAAGATTCTTGTAGAGCATCTTCTTAATTTTTCAGAATGATTTGTGAGGTATTGATACTAATTGTTCTTTAAAAGTTTGATAGAATTCTCCTGTGATAGAATTTTTAAAGTTTGAAAGAATTCTTCAGCATCAGGAGTTTTTTCTTTGGTAGTTCCTTTATATCTAGACCAATTTTCTTTCCTGAGCTTGGGTTATTTAAGATCTCTATTTGGCCTCCTGATGGGTATTTTATTTTTTGAAGTTATTTCTCTATTTCTTTTGCGCTCTCAGTTCTGTTACCATAGAAGTGTGCATAAATTAATATTCAGATTATTCTTTTTATTTCTTCTGGGTTTCTTTGTGATTTCAACTTGATCATTTTCTGTTTCATTGATCTGATTTTCTGTCCTTTTTTAACGAAATTAACTAAAGTTTATCAATTTTATTAGTTTTTTTAAAGAACTAGTTTTTATTCACATCCAGAGAAAGAACTATAGAATTGGAACACAGAATGAAGCAGACTATTTTCTCTTGTGTTATATCTTTCAGGGAGGGAAAGAAGAGGGAGGGAGAGAAAATTTAAGACTTATGGAAATGATAGTTGAAAACTGAAAACAAATTAATTAAAAAAATAAAAAACTAGTTTTTTAGTTTTATTTATCATTTCTATGGTTTTTTGGTTTCCAATTTTTCTATTTCACTTCTAACTTTTAATTCTTTTTTTGTGCTTATTTTTACTTGTTTTTTGTTGGCTTTCTAATTTTTAAAGTTCATATTCAGTTCTTTAGTCCTCCATTTTTCTATTTTGTTACTATAGATATATGACTTTCTCCCTGAGGATTGCTTTGGTTGTAGTCCAGAAATTTTAATATATTTTTCATCATTATCATTGTTTTTCACATAGTTATGGTGTCCATGATTTGTTCTTGACCCATTCACTATTTAAGATTTCATTGTTAAATCTCCATTTGGGTCTCTGTCTTTTCTTTGTAGACTTTGAATCAATAATTATTTGTATTGCATTATTGTTTGTAAGTATTATACTAACTATTTTTGACTTTTTACAATTGTTTGCAATTTTCATGTGTCCAAAAATGTGATAAATTTTTTGTAAAAGATCCATATGATGCTGAGAACTATGTATACAAGCATACCTTGGAAATATTGCAGGTTCTGTTCCAGACTACTTTGATAAAGTGAATATTGCAATAAAGCAAGTCATACAAATATTTTGGTTTCCCAGTGCGTATAAAAGTCATGTTTACACTGTGCTACAATCTATTAAGTGTGCAATAGTATTGTGCCTTAAAAAAAAATCAATGTACATACCTTGATTAAAATATACTTAATTGCTTAAAAAATGCTAATTAGCCTTTGAATCTTCAGCTAGTTGTGATCTTTTTGCTGGTGGAGGTTCTTGCCTTGATGTTGATAGTTGCTGACTAATCAAGGTGGTGGTTGGTGAAGGTTGGGGTGGCTGTGGTGGTTCCTTAAAATAAGAGAACAATGAAGTTTGCTTGATCAATTGACCATTCCTTTCACTTGAATACTTAAAGGGCACTGTAAGGTTCTTAATTGGCCTAATTTCAACATTGTATCTCAGGCAACAAGGAAGCCAGAGGAGAGAGAAAGAAATAGAAATTGCCAATTGGTGGAGCAGTCATCATACAATTAAGTTCACTGTTTTATATCATGCAGTTTGTGGTGCCCCAAAATAATTACAATAGTAATATCAAAGATCACAGATCATCATAACAGATATAATAATAATGAAAAAGTTTGAAATAGTATGAGAATCACCAAAATATGACACAGAGAAATGATGTGAGCACATGTTATTGGAAAAATGGCACTGATTTGCCTTAATACAAGATTGCCACAAATCTTCAATTGGTAAAATAATGCAATATCTGTGAAGTTTGATAAAGCAAAGTGCAATAGAGCACCAGGTCTGGAGTCATGCTCCTAAGTTCAAATCTGGTCTCAGACATTTAGTAGCTGGGTGACCCTGGGCAAATCACTTAAACCTGTTTGCCTCAGTTTCCTCATCTGTAAAATAAACTGGAGAAGGACTCCACTCCAGTATCTTTGCCCATAAAATCCCAAAAATTAGACATAACTGAAAACAATGGAGCAATAACAAAATACCTATATTACTTTGCCAGCCCATTTGGAAGATGCTATAAGCCTTTAACTCTATCATTTTGTTCAATTCCATATTTTCCCTTTTGTTTATCTTTCTCTTAGACTTACACAAAACTAAAAGGATATTAAAGTCTTTTATCACTATTGTCTTACTATTTATGTCTTTCTATAGCTCAGTTAGTGTATCCTTTATGAATCTGGATGCTAAGGCATTTAGAGTGTATGTTTATTACTGATATTGGTTTGTTATCTATGGTTCCTTTCACTATAATGTAGTTTTTTCTTTTAAATTTTTATATTTAAAAAATGTTTTTTGCTTTATCAAATAGCATGATGGCAACTCCAGCTTTTTGGAATCACCTGATACATAGTACATTTTTTTTCCTCCATCCTCCCAGTTTTATTTTATAAATATGTTTTTTTAAGCAACAGATGGTAGGGGTTTTTTATCCATTCCATTACTATTTTTTGTTTTATTGTATTGTCTAATTCATTCACATTTAAAGTTAAGAGAATTATGTTCATATTCTCCTAAATTTATCTCTAATATTGTTTTTTTCAAGTTATGATTTTTACCCATCTTTTCCTGTAACATGCTCCTTCAATTACTTTACCTTTTCTTTCTTTTTTAAAATTGACTATTTTGTCAATGGCTCTCTTTCCCTCACTAAGATCTCATCTTCCCATTAGAACTTGCACAGCCCTCCCTCACTCAAATCGTCAACTGCAAATCATGTCATCATCTTGATGTCATAGAACAAAGGACAAATACAACACTTTCCCTTTAGAGTTGTGGTTATTAATTCCTTTTTCTTTTCTACTTTTTCTGATTATTAGCTTCTTCTCCTCCCTTTTTCCCCTCTCAGTAGATTTTCCCCCTTCTCCTGTCTTCCTCTTCAAGTAGTCCTGTACATTAGTTGTTTAAAATTTATTTTGCGGGAGCCAACATGGTGGAGTAGAAGGATGGACCTTCTGTAGCTCTACCCCCATAGCCCATAAAATACCTGTAAAAAATGACTCTACAGAAATTCTAGAGCAGCAGAAGCCACAAAATGACAGAGTGAACGAGATTTCCAGTCCAAGACAGCTTGGAAGGCTAACAGGAAAGGTCTATCACACCAGGTTCAGAGTGGAGCACAGCCTAGCCTTGGCCATGCAGCGAGGTGGGGACAGAACTGGAGCAGGCTTCAAGGTGTGGAATCACAGGCAGCCACTGCAGTTCTCAGATTTCTCAACCCACAAAGGCAAAAGACAGCTTCAAAGGTCAGTGAGAAAGCTCTTTCACCTGGGTGAGAAGGGAATGAAGTCTGACCTTGGCCCCAGGGTGGCAGCAGCCACTGCCACAGCAGCTTTCATTTTAGGAGCCCTAGGCCTAAAAGACTCTGGGGGAATCAAGCATCTGATCTAGATTTCAGCCCTGAGTGGTGGTCCTGGGGTGAGGAGGAGCACTGATGTGGTGGAGCTGGTGGAGGCTCTGGAGAGCCTCGCAGATCCAGGGCAGAAAAGCTTATGATTGCTTCCAGACCAGAGAACAGGCCAGTAGAAGAGTAAACTCCTCTCCTTTGATTGTGCCACCTTGGAGGAACTGAGAACTTACAGGTCCCTAGAGTATACCCTCCACTTCACAAAGGACTCAAAAGTCAAGTAACTGGTTGGGAAAATGCCCCAAAAAAGGGGATAAAAATAAGACTATAGAAGGTTACTTTCTGGGTGAACAGGTATTTTCTTCCATCCTGTCAGATGAGGAAGAACAAAGCATACCATTAGAGGAAGATCTAAAAGTCAAGGCTTCTACATCCAAAACCTCCAAAAAAAATTATGTGATGGTCTCACACTACAGAAGAGCTCAAAAAGGATTTTGAAAGTCAAGTAAGAGAAGTGGAGGAAAAATTGGGAAGAGAAATGAGAGCAATGCAAGAAAATCATGAAAAGTGAGTCAACAGCTTGCTAGAGGAAACCCCCAAAAAATGCTGAAGAAAATAACACCTTTTAAAATAGACTAACCCAAATGGCAAAAGAGGTCCAAAAACCAATGAGGAGAAGAATACTTTTAAAAGCAAAATTAGCCAAATGGAAAAGGAGGTTCAAAAGCTCACTGAAGAAAATAGTTCTTTAAAAATTAGAATGGAGCAGATGGAAGCTCATGACTTTATGAGAAATCAAGAAAATTACAAAACAAAACCAAAAGAATGAAAAAATAGAAGACAATGTGAAATATCTCATTGGAAAAACAACTGACCTGGGAAATAGGTCCAGGAGACTCAATTTAAAAATTATGGGATTATCTGAAAGCTATGATCAAAAAAAGAGCTTAGACATCAACTTTCATGAAACTATCAAGGAAAATTGCCCTGATATTCTAGAACCAGAGGATAAAATAAATATTGAAAGAATCCATTAATCACCTCCTGAAAGAGATCCAAAAAAGAAAAACTGTTAGGAATATTGTAGCCAAATTTCAAGTCAGGTCAAGGAGAAAATATCACAAGAACTCAGAAAGAAACCATTCAAGTATTGTGGAAATACAGTAAGGATAACACAAGATCTACCAGTTTCTATATTAAGGGATCAAAGGTCTTGGAATATGATATTCCAGAAGTCAAAGGAACTAGAATTAAAACCAAGAATCACCTACCCAGCAAAACTGAGTATAATACTTCAGGGGGAAAAATGGTCATTCAATGAAATAGAGGACTTTCAAGCATTCTTGATGAAAAGACCAGAGCTGAATAGAAAATTTGACTTTCAAACACAGGAATCAAGAGAAGCACGAAAAGGTAAACAGGAAAGAGAAATCATAAGGGACTATTAAAGTTGAACTGTTTACATTCCTACATGGAAAGATAAAATTTGAAACTCCTGAGACTTTTCTTAGTATTTGGGTAGTTGAAGGGATTATATACATATAGACAAAGGGCACAGAGTGAGTTGAATAAGAAGGGATGAGATCTAAAAAAAATAAAATTAAGGGGTGAGAGAAGAATATATTGGGAGGAGAAAGGGAGAAATGGAATGGGACAAATTATTTCTCATAAAAGAGGCAAGAAAAAGCTTTTTCAATAGAGGGAAAAAAGGGAGGAGGTGAGAGGGAAAAAGTGAAGCTTACTCTCATCACATTTAGTTTAAGGAGGGAAAACATATACACTCAATTTGGTATGAAAACCTATCTTACACTACAGGAAAGTAGGGGAGAAGGGGATAGGTGGGGTGTGGGGGAGATGATAGAAGGAAGGGCAAATGGGAAGAGGGAGTAATTAGAAGTAAACACTTTTGGGGAGGGACAAGGTCAAAAGAGAGAATAGAATAAATGGGGGGCAGGATAGGATGGAGGGAAATATAGTCAGTCTTTCACAACATGACTATTATGGAAGTCTTTTGCATAACTACATATGTATAGCCTATATTGAATTGCTTGCCTTCTCAGTGGGGATGGGTGGGGAGGGAGGAAGAGAGAGAAGTTGGAACTCAAAATTTTAGGAATGAATGTTGAGAGTTGTTTTTTGCATGCAACTAGGAAATAAGAGGTACAGGTAGTGTACCTCTTATCTGTCTTGCCCTACAAGAAAGTGGAGAAGATGGGGATAAGGGAGGGGAGGGATATGATAGAAGGGAGGACAGATTGAGGAAAGGGGTAATCAGAATGCACAGTGTCTTGGGGTGGGAGGAAGGGAAAGATGGGGAGAAAATTTGGAACTCAAAATCTTATGGAAAAGAATGTTGAAAACTAAAAATAAATTAAAAAAATTTTTTTTAAATTTATTTTGGACCCCTCTTCAGAAAGGATTTCTCTTACTTTCTTCATTATTCATCTTTTCTTTCTATCTACTCTACACTTTCATCCTCTGGTTCTTGACCTCTCTAATTACCTGATGGTCTCTCAAGGTTCTGTTCTGGGCCCTCTTCTCTTCTCCCTCTACACTACTTCAATTGGTGATCTCATCAACTCCCAGGGATTTAATTAGCATTTCTATGCTGATGATTCTCAAATTTGTCTGCTGGCCTTTAATCTACAATTTCTATTTTTCAACATCTTGAACTGGATGTCCAGTACACATCTAAAACTCAATATGTCCAAAATAGTACTCATTATGTTTTCCCCTATAAATGTAGAGGGCAACATTTTCCTTCCATTCCCCTGGACTCCAATCCAAGAGTCATCTTCATCTCCTTATTATCTCTAACTCTTATATCTAATCTGTTGCCAAGGCATTTCAGTTTCACTTTGCAACATCTCTCAATTATGCCCCTTTCTCTGACACTGCCATCGCTCTGGTGAAGGCCCTCCACCACCTCATAGCTGGACCACCTCTCTCTTTTTACTATTAGAAGACACCCTGTTTTCCAGAGCTAAGGCCCAGCAAGCATGCTGTGCCCTGAACTTGGCATAACAAAAATCTTTTATGCTCACTCACCCTCTGGATGAACTCAGCTGCAGCAAAATCCCAGAATTGTTTCACGCCAGCATTAGGTGATCTCTGAACTTGGACAAATACCTGTAGTATTTATGTTCTGATCATGACGTCCTTCTATGAATCAAACTTGTCTTATTGCTACTATTATCCCTTATTGTCAGGGCTACAGCTCACTGTGTAGCCATTAGTGTATGTATTGAGATTTGTCTGCATTAAAGTGGGTATCCTACTGGGATAGAGACTGGTATGTGGCTGGTCTAGTTTCCCTTTTCCAATAAAATAAAGAAAGCTTTTTGCTCATAACCACTGTTAGGCCTATGGTTTCATTTTATTGAATTAACTGCGGTTTTGATAGCCTACGTGAGCTCTCTGCTTTTTTTAGAGTTAACACCAGTTGCAGAGCTGCTGTGGCTCTTTGGTCATTTGGTCAGGGTTGACATTGTCCTTGGCTGCTATACTCTTTCACCTCTCCTGTATTTCTGCTGCCTGGATTGTTTAAACAAATCTCTTCAGATCTGGTTTTCTTTCTAAGAATATTTAAAATACCTCTATTATTGAATGTCCATCTTTTTTCATTTATAGTTTCATTTACAGTCAAATATGCAGGGTAAGTCAACCTGGGTTATATATGGAATGGAACTCCATTGCTCTTTCAGATACATTATTCCATTCCTTCCTGCATTTTATGATAGGCCTAAAATAGTCTCATTATTCAAATTTCCTTTCCTTTATATTTCAAGTTTTTTTCCTGTTTATTTGCAGAACTTGTTTCTGAATTTAATTGTTAAATTTATCCCCTGTGTATCTTGAGTTCTTATGTGTTTTTATTCTATGAATTCGTTCAGTCAATATTTTATTTTCTATGCTCAGAAGTTCTGAGCATCTCTTCTATCATTTTCTGCATTATGGTGGTAAGGTTGTTTTTTTTTTGGGGGGGGGGGTCCTGTTTTGTTTTTCTGGGAAACCTTTCATTCTTAGTTTGTGTTTTTGCATCCTGTCTTTCAAGATCAGTATGTTTTGCTTGCATAGTGAGCATAGTTTCTGTTAATGGTATTGCTATTTACTTCTTTTCTTCTAAATTATCTCTTACTTCCATGCACTTGCATTCCCAATCTTTTGTTCTCACTTTTGTTCCTTTGATTTGAATTCCCCCTGCAGATTCTAGGTTTTCTATTCTGCACATTATTTTTTTACTATGTAGACTACCAATTCTGCTATTATAATTCTCATTTCTCTTTTAAATCCTCAGGAATAGCCTGTTGTGGTCCCATGTTCTTTTCAAATTCCACAAGATTCTGCATCTCATCAAGTATGTATTATCATTTTCCTTTGTTTTGCAGTATTTATTCAAAGATACTTGGACTTTTTTACTAGTTCTGGATACTATATTTCTTTCTGCTGTTAATGTTTTCATATTTGATTTTTCTGCTTATATTCAAGGACTTTTGAGTTTTCTTCTTGAAGTCTTTGGTAATTTCAGTTTCTTTCCCCCTTCTTGTCTGACTGACTCCCTTCCCTCCCCAACTTGGGGGTTGGATCTCAAAGTGTCTTAATCTCCTCCCACATAAGGCAATTCACAGTTTACCAGCATATGTCACAACCCCAAGTGACTTTTCAGGGGACAGAACTGGCCCCAGCAGGATCTTGAGTTCTTTCCCTCAAGCTTAATGGAGTGCTACGTAGTCCCTCTAGGAGATGGAAATAAGGAGGTCTCCCTTCCAGGAACTAGAAGACAAATAACTACAGTGCCTGGCATAGAGATGGAGTATGTTGTTCATGGAACAGCAAGGATGTCAGTGTAACTTGCTTGCAGTGTATATGGTGGGAAGAAGATTCGGGGCTAGGTTATAAAGGTTTTTGAAAGCCAAATAGAGGGTTTTGTATTTGCTCTTGGAGGAGACAAGGAGCTACTGGAGTTTATTGAATAGGGGGTGACGTGGTTGGACCTTCAATTTAAGAAACGTTCATTTTTTTTGCTGAATGGAGGATGGACTGGAGTAGGGAGAAACTTGAGGCAGGCTGACCTACCAGTAAGCTATTGTAATAGTACAGGCATGAAGTAATGAGGGTCTTCACCAGAGTAGTGGCAGTGTCAGAGGAGAGAAGGGGATTTAAGAGAGGTTGTGAAGGTGAAATTGACAGGGCTTGACAAAAATTTAGATACAAGGGTGAGAAATAGTGAGGTGTAAAGGATGACATCTAGATTGCTAGCCTGAGGGACTGGAAGGATGGTATTGCTCTCCACAGTAATAGAGAAGGTAGGAGATGTGAGGGTTTAGGGGGAAAGATCATGAATTCAGTTTTGGATATGTTAAGTTTAAGATATCTACTGGACATTCAGTTTGAGATGTCTGAATGGCAGATGGAGATATGAGTTTGGAGCTCAGCAGAAAGATTAGGGTAGGATAGGTAGATTTGAGAATCATTGCCATGGAAATGGTAATTAAATCCATGAGACCTGATGAGATCACCAATTTGAAGTAGTATAGAAGGAAAAGTAGGTCCAGGACAGCACCCACTAGGACACCTATGGTTACAGGGCATGGTCTGGATGAAGATACAGTGAAAGAGACTGAGAAGCAGTCAGATAGATAGGATAACTAGGAATAACTGGTGTTCCAAAAACCTAGAGAGAAGCTGGTAGAGCAAAATGCCCCCTGTGCTGCTCCTTTACCACATGGTGTGACAAGCATGAAGGCACCAGGAAGAATTTCCCTTGTCTCCTCATGCCAAAGTTCAGAGCAAAAGTCCCTTCAAAAGAAGTGGAAACCTAATAACTCTGGTAAATATATGCCTGCATACATTCTACCTCTCCAAGCCTATATGACTTGGTAAGAGGGAGTATAGTAGCTGAAGCAATGTGGTTCAATGGAAAAGAGTGTTGGATTTCAAAATCAGAGGATCTGGGTTAAAAATCCTCACTCTTATTACTTACTAGTTACATAGTGACTTGGGCAAGTCACAAACTTTCCAGGCCTCAATTTTCTTAACTGGAAAATAGAGAGTATTTTTTATTTCGGGGATGTAGTGTTGACGAAGTTTAGGGGTGCTGGGGACCCCAAAATACCAACATGCTGGGTCCTGTTCAAATGAATTCGACTCAAGCCTTCTTAAAGCCAAAGAAAGACAAAGTTTATTAAAGATTCACCACCTTGGGTTGGCTTTTAAGGAGCCTAAGCATTTATAATGCTTGTATTTAAAAGCAGGTCAGATAGAATTCCAGCCAGACAGAGTCTGAGCTGGATTGAATCTGAATGCTTTCATGGAGGTGACATGGAACTTAAATACAGAAAAGATTATAAGGGGGATGTGGGGGTGGTCTGGTAGTCTAGGGTGATGGGAGGAGGGATTTAGGGAGGGTCTTGAGGAGAAGTCCAAGGAGGACCTGAGTGGGACTAGGGTGGGTGGGGCAATCCAGAGGTCTTGATAGGGGCAGTATGGGAATGACCTGTACCCTGGGGTGAATACAGATAGACTCTAGGGAAGATTCAAGGATGCACCCAGAGTCTGAACCCCATCAGTGTGGTATAACAGAAAAAGCACTGGTTGAGAAAGCAAAGGACCTGTGCTAAAAAACTATATTCAACATTTACTACTTTTTGGCTTTGAGCAAATCAATTTAACTTCCCTAGTTTTGAATTTCCTTATCTATAAAATGAGGAGATTGTACTGGACAGTTTCTGAAGTTCCTTTTAGCTATAGATGTATGATCCTATGATCTTTGATCCTCCTGGATCTTGGCCCAGTTATATATCTTTTGTAACTGCCTGCTATCCCTCATTTGGTAAAAATCTCCCTCTCCAGCCATAGTTGTAGAAGGCACCTGATCTTATTCTCTCTCTTTTTTTTTTTTAAATAATGTTACCTTTCCCTCGTTCCCTTTTTACTCCTACTGCAATAGTTTACTAACTGGCATCCCAATCTCTAGTTTCTTCCTCTCTCCAATCTATCTTACATAGTTAATGGATTAATCATCCTAAGGCGTAGTTTATATTCTAACACTCTTCCTATTCTCCCACCCCCAATTATTTGATAATTCTCCAATGCCAATTGAATAAGGTTCAAATTTCTCAACCTGTTCTATTGATCTTCCATAATTTAGCCCCAGTGATACCTTATTTTCCTACTACTCAGTAATGTTAATTAGAGAGTTAAAGGTCTTCCCCACCCATTAGTGGGCCTGTCCATTAAGGGAAGCTTGATTAGGGGAGATTTGTTTTGTAGGAAGGCCCACACCTTTTGTTAATGAGGCACTGGTTCTCAAAGGTTGTGATGTCCTCTGGCTCTGAAAAGTGCTTTGAGGTGAGGTTTTGTTTTGGGGTTTACTCATTGGAAGTGTTTGTTTGACCAGATGAGACCCTGGGTAGCTGTTAAAGAGCTCCCTGGCTTTGAAAACCCAGATATTGGTTCTTCTCTCTCTGGTAACTATGTATGTATGTAATGGTCAGACAGTTGGATCTGTCTGTTAATTTATGATGTGTGTATTGCTTATGGTCAGACTGTTGGAAGCCCTATTGGTCTTTATTTCTCTGTTTGTATTTTCTCTGAAGTTCAGCGTGCTGACCTTTTTCCCCTGAACTAAGTGAATGATATTTGTGCTAGATTAAAGTAGATTGTTGACCCCTCAAAAGTTGCTTTCCTTTTAGAAAAGCAGATCTAAGAACCTGTACAGTAGGCCATCCTATATATGTCAGGATTCTTGCTGTTACATACTCTCACATAAGTGCTATCCTAAACAGTTTTACCACATGAAATGAGGATTGTGGTCCACATTTGTACTCTACAGCAGAATACAGTAAAGTAGGGAGGCTGCTATAAGCGTTAGCCTAATCACTATAGGTAATGGCTGCTATTGCTGTAAATAGTTTAGGAAACTATCATAATAGGAGCAAAAGGCTTGTCCCTACTCTTTGACCCATGTTCTTCTTAGCTCAATTTAAGGTTTAAAATGTACAAAATCATTTGTATCATAATTCTTTTTTTGAAACTGTCTCCCTATCTTGCTGGAAGTAAAATGGGTACTCACTCACAAATCCAATCCCACTAATGATCAGTAAAATGTTTTGATGTGCGCTGTTTCTGACCTGGTTCAATTTGCCCCTCCTTAAGCAGCTTGGTGGCCCCTTGCTCCTGGGAAGTTACTATTATCATTTTGGATTTAGTGCAGATTGGGATTATTTTAGTTCTAATATAGTTTAGAACTCCCAAGTTTAAGCAATCCATTAGCCTCAGACTCCCTAGTAACAGGATTTATAGCATGGGCTCCCCCCTCCATTGGCTTGTAACTTTGTTTCTACTTAATGCTCTAGGAGAATCTCCAAAAATACAGTTGACACCAAACAATCCTGGGTACCCAGGATTGATGAAAGATAGTTTGGATGTGGTCTAGGCCTTGAAAACCCTCCCCACCCCCACCCCCAACTTCTACTGAGCTCTCCCACATGGCCCTGGCATTTGGCTGAGGATCATTTCAGTACAAGCCTTTTAACTGCCTTATCATTGTAGCCCTCTGTTTCTGCAGCCAGCCCCTCCCTAGACTCCCCCCACACCTTGGTTCCATCTAGACTCACTCCTCGACCATACCTTGCTCCCCACTGAACTGCTCAATCTGGCCCACTTGTCAATACAAGTGTCACAAGCAGCTACAGCTACATTCTAAACATCTCACCCATCCCAGCTGGTGTTTTAGTAAACTTTGTCTCTGACTGAAAGAAGGCTTGGGTCGAAATCTTCATTTGCCCTGGAATTTCAGGGTTTCTACCACTGCAGGCCTCAACAGCTCTTCTTTCTAGATGATAGAACTGGTTCCTGGTGGCCCAGGCAGCAGGTGCCTTCAGTTGAGGCAGCTGTCAGAGGTCTTGTCCATGCTGCAGACCAAGTGGCCTTGCTCCAGGATGCGGGAACAAGTGACTGATGGCATCTGTGGGAATTGCATTAAATTTCATGGTCCTGGACCCTCTTCCTCCCGCCGAGTAGATGGCCTGAGCAGCATTGAGAAGTGGGGTGGTCTGTGGGATCTCACTATACCCCACAGTCAGAGAGAAGTACCAGTGAAGGAGACAAGGAGCAGGAGGGATGGGAAAACCAGAGGTGCCATGGCCCTACAGACTTCCCAGTACTGAATTACAAGAGCCTATGATACTCATTCCTTTGAAGATCTGCCCTCTGTAGCTTCCCTCGAATGATCCAAATGGGGTGGTATTTAGAAGATACTCTGCCTGGCCTTGGGTAGGGCTGGAAAACCTCTAGTGCCCTGGTGCTGAAATCTTCCTATACAGTTATACTAGCACACCCATAGGCTGGTTATCAGTAGCTTTCTTGTCAACCCCATGTTTCAGAAGTAGTATTTAGTATTTAAATTTAATATTTAGCAAACAGTAATTGTTTCTCTTTTACCCAGGAACCCTGAGGGTCTTCTCCTAGTTTGTTTGTTTTTTTTAATTAAAGGGGCCATCCAATGAGCAACTAGTTAAAGAAGCCTGTTCATTGAATGAGTGTATCTCGCTCAATGTGGTAAGCCTTTATCCTGAAAGGGCCAGAGTCTCTCATTGCATCCTGAGGAATATCAGGCCACTGGATCTAGACCACACAGGAGAAGAAAGTGAGGTTGGTGACTCTGCACACCCTCCCTCACTCAAATTAAGGTCCACTGCTAGTCATGTCATCATTATGGTGCTCTTTGAGAACAATTCATGCCTCATTCCACGCTGAGATTATTTTCTTCTTCATTTTACATAATTTTTAAAAAGCATCTTAATTATAGACTAGAATATCTTCAGTATAAGAAGAAGGAATTGAAGTATTTTTAGGAGCAGATGTGCCATTCAGGTAGGTTCGGATGTTTTGGACATGGTCTATTCCACACTTTGCATTATTTTGATGAATTGGATTTCACTTTTCAGAGCATAACATAATATAAAGATCAGAATAGATATTCTTGCCAATGAATAAAAGCAATCTCCAACTGGAGTAATGAATTTTTTAGTTCTTTCCCTTCAGATACTTGTGGTTCTCCCAAAGTTTTTTTCTTTTGGGTTCCAGATATTCAGAGAACAAACCCAAAATATACTAGGGGCAGCTTTTTTTCTCTTTGCAGTGAACCTAACTAGACTTGGGATTGTAGATGTAAAGATAAATGGCCATCTAGTGCTCCTCTCATATTACAAAAAAGCAGCTGAGGTTGAGAGCGTTTAAGTGACTTGCTCAATCAGCACTGAGTTGGGATTCCCATCTAATTCCAGATCGAGTTTCTTCCACCGCTCCAGACGGCCTCTGCCTAGGTGGTGCAGAACAAGGATCTTCCCAAACTGAGCGCTGCCCGGTGAGCCGAGTAGCTCAAATTAAAGCACAGCGTAGTCGAGCCATGCTTCTTTATTAATTACAAAGCCCATTTCTTTCAAAGGGTCCATGCCAGGTCCAAGCTGCAGCATCTGGACAGGCCAGGCTAGACGCCTCCCCCTTTCCCGAGGGGATCTCTCGCTAGGGGGCAGCAGGGCCGAGCGTGCCTCAGGTGGACGTGGACAACGCCCAGTTAGGGTTAACTGAGGTCATCGTGCAGCAGCCAGGACCCCAGGCGCTCCTCCCTTCTGGGGTTGGTCTTTAGCCAGGGCCAAGTGCCAGCGCAGGACGGTGTCACAGAGCAGCTCCCCAGGAAAGTTGTCCACGTGGGAACAAGTCTCCCCGCTCGGATCTTCCCGGGGAGACTGTGAGGTATGTTTGACTCTTAGCAGCTGTCCGTAGTTCAAGAACTGTAAAGCCTACTGCCGCAAGAGTCAAGAAACAACTGTGCAGCAGCTTCCCAACTTCCTCCCTCCCCTCCCCCCGGCTTTAGGAGACTCGCCATAGCAACTCCTCCCCGCTTCCTGCCCTCAGTCGGAAGCACACACGCATCTCACTGGTTGCCCACACTAAAGATGGGAGAGGAGGCCGGTATGAAATGGAGCGTCTGTTAAGGGCCGCGGCAAAGACATCCAGACGGGGTACGTCCTCAGGAATTCCGGCTTGGTGCTATAAATGCCAAAAAGCAGGGAGATAGAACGCTAGCATCCAGCAGGGCGGCCCACGGAAGGAACCAAGACCGAATCACGTGTCCTCAGGCCCCGCGGATTTAACATGGCTTGTGTGACGGGCCGGATGTTGTCAATATGTGCTTCCGGGTGACGTCCCTCTGGCGCCATCTTGTCTTGTTCGAGAAGAAGTGGAAGGAGTGAAGGGGGTGGAGAAGACGCTGTAGTGACCGCATCGGCGGCGGTGTCCCGGAGCCAGAGTGGGTGAGTGGTAGAGAACTGTTACACACTGGGATTCGCAAGGCCGCTGCCTCCTAATACGGGCCTTACGGAGCAAGCGGCGTGGCGCTATAAACGCCTGCGGCGGCCGCCAAACGCTTCCCTCCCCATCCCCCTCGTCCCTCTGGAGGAGGTGACTGCGGTAGCAGTTAGGCCTAGTTGTAGCGGCAGCGCCCTCTGCGACGGGGATGCATCCCCGCCGGCAGGAATGCTACCTCATCTCTCGGGGCAAGTCCCTTAGATGAGAGGAGGGTAATTGTCAGGTTCCGGGCCGGCCGTTGAGCACTGCGCGTGCGCGCTGGGAACACCCTGGTGAGGCTGATGGGGAGGAGGGAGGGGGCCGAGAAGGCTACTCGGCGGCAGCGTGCACGCATGTGCACAGTCTAGGACCCTGGAGCTCCTTCTGCAGTTCTTACGGGCCGGGTAACCTTAGGAGGTATCTGTCCGACAGTCCGGACAAACGCAGGATTGGAATCGGGTCTCAAGGTACTCTTTGTGTTTCACGGGTTTTTACCCAATCTTCCCTGTTAGCTATCAGCTTTTAGCTGTCAGAAACTTTGCTATGATGTTTCCTTTGTCCCCGTGGTTTTTCTTTTTTCCGTAACTGCTCTCCGGAGGCCTTCGGTATATGGTGACCAACTTACTGTGTAACTTGACCTTGGCATTCAATCAAAATGATTATTACGTTAAGTTTCCCCTTCTGCTCCCCAAAACCCCCACAATCCATACAAAACCATTTTAGCCGAGCACAGATCATTTACAGATAGTAGTACTAACGACTAGCGTTTATACAGTGTTTTAAGGTTTGCATGGCACTTTACAATTACCTCATTTTATCATCAGAATAGCCCTGGTTGGTGCTGTTATTTTCTCCATTTTAGAAATATAGAAACTAAAATTGAGAAGTTAAACCTAGGATCACCGAGCTAGTAAGTGTCTGAGTCTCGATTTGGAAGAACTGATTCAAATCCATCTACTGCACCACCTTGAAGCAAAAAAAAAAAAAAAATCTGCTCTTGTCCAATCTTTAGAATAATAAATTGTGGAGTTTGTTGAGGGTGGAAATAATATAATCTTGTGA
Organism: Notamacropus eugenii; assembly: GCF_028372415.1. Classification (NCBI taxonomy): domain Eukaryota; kingdom Metazoa; phylum Chordata; class Mammalia; order Diprotodontia; family Macropodidae; genus Notamacropus; species Notamacropus eugenii. Next base: position 176,554,839 of record NC_092873.1, on the reverse strand, counting down.
TTTAAGAAATAAGCTGCAATCAAAAGCTCTTGAAACTGTATCTTCACTTTTTTATTAGTTACTTCTGTTTGCTATATTTTTGTCACTGTTACAGTTTGGTTCAAATTTAGTTAAAATGTGAAACTTAGTCAAACTTGTCACCACATTTCAAGCAACTATTACCCATTTGATTTACTAGGCAGATGAAGTGGGCAAATTAATCACAGAATTAGATTTTTTTTGGTATTTTGTTAAAATAAGTTGTTTTGTTCAACTACTTTTTCAACGAAATGGCATGGGTTAAAGAAGTTATGTATTGGCCCTGTGGGATATAGCACTAATTTTTTTGGTTAAGTTTAGTGTGAGAAACATTACACTTTTTTTCAGAGTGTTATGAGGCGACTGGTACAATGGAAAGATCACCAGCTCTGGGATTCAGAGGACCTGAGTTTAAATCCCGTCTGAAATACAGGCTGCCTGTGTGATCTTGCAGAAGACATTTAACCTTCCTGGGCCTCAGTTTTCTTTTTTATAAAATGAACTAGATGAACCCTGAGGTTCCTTTTAATTTTATGAAATCTAGTGGTAGATACTAAGATTTTAATTTTACTTGATAATTCATTTATATTAACCCATTATGATTACAGGCTGCTATACGTCTTTATTTAATTGATTATAGCAACAGCCCTATAAGAATAGAGCAAGTCTTATTACAGGTAGGCTCAGAAAAGTTGAGACTTTCACAAAGTCCCATAGCTTATAAGTGACAGAGCCAGTACTAAAATTGGGCATCTTCTGCTTCCACATTTCTGTGATGTGATCTTCATGCTTCTCGTGTGAATTGAGCGTCTCACTGCCTTCAAAATTTATTTTTTATGTCAAACTTTTTTCTTGGTCTTCCTTTTTGTAGTAGAAGGCAGCACTAGCGCTGTTTTATCAGGCAAGGATGGATGGGCTCCTTGTTAGGACATCCTCCTCAAAGTTAAATGATTGCCTTTGTATTTTGCTAGTGGTAATGATAGACAACTAAACCAATAAATTTAGGGTTCCCAAGCTAAATATTGATTTACTGTAACTCTAACCTAATGAGAAAATGAAATGACATCATCTTAGTGATTGTGAAAAAGGTTGTCTTCACTTCTGAAGCTGTGTAATATTATGATTGATTGTGTGCTACATTGTGTATGATCTGTTGTAGCTCTTGGTAATTAATTTTCGTATTCCACTGGAGATAGTATTTCCCCAAATTCTACAAGTTTCTCAAGGAAAATTAGCTTACTGTCACTTCATCTAATCAGAATAGGCCAGAAAAATTCTGGCCACCTTGACCATTTAAGTTTTTTGAAGTGAGGCTAAAATAATGGAAAGTTATTGAGAATTCATTTTCAACTGCCTACAATTCAAGTAGCTGTTTATTTTTAATATGATTTTATAGAGGAAACAAAGTAACATTAGAATGTAATTGTAACTTGGCCCCAGAGCACAAATTTGAGAACATACCTCCCCCACTCCTTTGCAGAGGTGCAATTGATTTTACCCACTTCTCTCATATTCTCTTTAATTCTTCATTATAAAGGATAGCTCTCTGGGAACATAACAAGGGATTCCAGGCAAAATTTAGTCAGTGTAAAAACATTTAAAAGGCAGTAATTACCATGGAAGTTAAAGTAATTACTTGCTAACAATGGATCAACAAATTTGTGGTGTGCCTAATGTATTCAACATATTGTTTTAGTTATAGTGGATGATACCAGAGACATGATTCTTTACCCTCAAAAAGCTTAAAATGTTGGAGGCAAGAAACATGAAAAATTATGTGAAAGAGTGAATTAGTAGTTCAAGCCAACATTATAAGAAATGACACAAACTAGTGTATGATATGCCAGATGAATGGTATAGATGAATGGATCACAAACTAGTGATTGAACCCTTCATTTTAAAACAAAAAGTTTTGTAGAACCCTATAATGAAATTAATTTAAAGTTACTTTTTTTTTTTTTTTGCATTACTAATGGTACCACCTAAAAAAATTCCTAGAATTCCTTTGACTTGTTTGGAAACAAAATAACAATAACAACTAACATTTATATAGTGCTTACTACATGCCAGGTACTATACTAAATGCTTTACGAATATTATCTCATTTGATCCTCACAACAACTCTGTGAGGTAGATACTTTTTATTATCCCCATTTTATGGATGAAGAAACTGAGGCATACAGATTAAGTGACCTACATAGGAGTCACACAGTTGAGATGGGATTTGAATGCACGTCTTCCTGACTTCAGTCCTGGCACTCTTTGTCCACTGTGCCACCTCTCTACCCCTGATCTAGAAATATGAAGATCCTTGTATCTCTTCCAAACTCTGACTTTACATTTTCTATTCATTTAGTGGAACACAAAAAAGGGCCTAAGAATCATGTTTGATTTTTTTTTAATTAAAATTAAAATCAGGCTTTTAATATGGTCCTATTAGATAAGAATAGATAGCTTGATGTAGTTTATCCTGTATCAGTGTGGAACTGAGTTGGAAAAGATCAGTTTTGTTCTTTCTGTAGTAGGTCTTCTGAATATTTACTGTATGATGTACCACTTTGACAATATTTTGAAGCCTGTGGACTTCTTAGAATAGTGTCTTAAATAATTGTAGGAAATATTAAATGTCATTTAGAGGTTAGTGAAAATAAAGAAGCATTTTTTAAAATCTATCCAAGTTGAAGGTATCCTCTGAAATTTATCCAAGAGTCACCAAAGGGATCTGTGGCCCTAGACTAAGAACTTTTTTCCAGATGTACTGCTATAAGGAACTGATAGCAATTGAAATAGAGATATGAAAGTCTAAGAGGATTTCTTCCTTTCATATTTCTGTCTAATTATGGGGAGTGCCTTTTAATTATTTTTGAACTTATTCTGTGAACCAGCAATCTCTGAGATATAGGATTTGATAGAAGACTTTAAAGTGGTAGAAGAGGTGGAAGCTATAGAAAAGGATGACAAGACAAACTTGAGGGCAAGGAATGGGGGAACAACATGTTTCAATAATAATTTGCTAGATTATTTCAGTTGTGTCCAACTTTTGATGACCTCATTTGGGGTTTTCTTGGCAAAGATACTGGAGTAGTTTGCCATTTCTTTCTCCAGATCATTTAACAAATAAGAAAATCAAGGCAGACAGGGTTCAGTGACTTGCCCAAGGTCACATAGGTAGTTTCTGAGACTGGATTTGAACTCAGGAAGCTGAGTCTTCCTGAATCTAGGTCTGGGCTCTTAGTAATAATAGTAACTAGGAATTATGTAGCAGTCCTCACAACAACCTTAGGAGGTTGGTGCTATTATTACCCCCATTTTGCAGATGAGGAAACTGAGGATAAGAATTTAGATGACTTTCCCAGGGCCACATAGCAAGTGCCTGAAGCAGGATTCAGACTCATTTCCTAAGTCCAAGTCCATGTACTCTGTCTACTGCATTTAAAGAGCAGACAAGTGGGTAAGAGAGTTGCAGGAATTCGTCTGGGGAGCTATTTCAGAACCTCTTGACTGTACCTCCATATTTTATTTCTAGTTTAAATCTCCAGGTTCAGGGCTGCTGTGGTGTGCAAATTAAGTGGGACAAAGTAGACTAAGTTTATTGAGGAAGGGTAAAACTAAAGAAACAATTTAGTGTTTGTCACTGTGCTAAGTACTTCACAAATATAATTATCTCATGTGGTCATCACAACAATCCTGTGAGGTAGGTGCTATTATTCTCCCCATTTTATAGTTGAGGCAACTGAGGCAAGCCTAGGCTCCCACAGCTAGTAAATCTCTGAGACCAAATTTAAACTCAGGTCTTCCTGACTCTAGGCCTGGCACTCTATTCACCATCTTGATATATAGTAAGTAAATATAACTTTTTACATCTTTAAAAAATATATATGCAATTTGTCCCTTTGTTGCTATCCCTTGTTTTACACAGTGTGACCTTGGTGTCACAAGATTAAGTGAGTTCACAAGATAAAGACACGTTCTTTGTTTCCTCATAGGTTTTCATTGAAGTTCAAGGCAGATGAATCCCCAGGCCACCACTGATGCAGTTTAACTCTATCTTTTGGATAAATTTCTTAACCTTTTGTGCTTATTATTGCTTTTTTTCAGTATTCTAACTCCATTTGAGAATTTCTGTAAATCCAGAACTTTTCAGTATATCAGTATATTCATCCAGCAAGATTTCCGGAACCATTGGAAGTTTAAAAAGTCCCCAAATTTTTCTTTAGAGCAAGTTTATTGTCTGTTGATTATGCTCTGGTTTTACAGGCATGTTTTGGTTTTTGTATAACCTTGAATGAAAAAGTGAATTTCTTCGGTAAAAATGATCCTTATTTGGTTTTGTTTTCACATTTTAAAAATGATCTTTTTATTGCTTTGGCCACTACCAGTGTTTTTTCTTCATGGTAACAGCATTTGCTTTTTTTACTGCTCTCATGTATTTCCGACTATAAAGGGGGGATTAATATAATAGCACCTTCTATGTGCCAGGTACTATGCTCAGGGCTTTTACAAATATTATCTCATTTGATTCTCATAGCAACCCTGTGAAGTAGGTGCTATTAAATATCCTCATTTTACAGTTGAGGAAACCAAGGCAAAGAGAAGTTAAAGTGACTTTCCCAGTCATTGTCAGTGTAGAAAACTGGATTTAAACTCAGGTCTCCCCAGAAGGAGCTCCACTGCTTCACCAGTTGCCTTTCTGTACTTGTAAGAAGCCTGTGATGCACTACAGAGGAATCAGTAATAACCCCAGCTGCCAGGCCCTTATGAAAGTCTTCCCTTCTTTTCTGAGGATTAATTAGTCTGTTTCACAGCAGTGGTTTCTCAGTTCTTGGGCTTTTTTCTTTTAAAACACATTTTCCTTTGAGCTTTTGTACAATTGATCCTGATGCTTTATGGGCTTCGATGATTCTTTACTCATATGACTTTTTCACCAACATCTGCTACGGTGTCTTAAACACTGAATTGTACTTGAAAAAAGGTACAACTTTTGTGTATTTTCTTAAAGTAACATACATTCTTAAAAACCACAGAATTTAAAAATACAAGAAAAGAACCAATGAAACACGTATATGGCATAAAATCCAGTACTGACTGACATAACTAATTCAAAATGGGGAAATTAGTTTTCTGTTTTCATTAGGTTAATGTTAGATATTCTGAATCAGGCGTGTAGAACCATAATATGGTCACTGCTGTCACAAAATGAAAACATATTAGTTATAGTTTGCTCCCACATAATTTGTACACCATTATATAAATAATCTAAGGTAATGGCAGCTCAAAGGCCAGTTTCCTTAAACTCCAGGGTATCATTGGCAAAAATGATCTAGAACAGAAAGGAACCTTAGAGATCATCTTATCCAGTTTCTCATTTTATAGATGAGGAAAGTGTGGCCCAGAGAGGTGATGTAGTTTGTTCTGTGTCATACTGGTAGCAAGTAGCATAGCTGGATTTAAGATCTACATCCTTATAGTCCGTATCCAGTGCTTTTTTCCATAGTAAACATATACAGGATATAACAAATACTTGATTTTTTTGTTTTGATCCCCCCCCTTTTTTTTTGCCTTTAACACATCCAGTTAAAATGCTAAACCTGACAATTTAGCTGTCACTTTTCTCTCAAACTTAGCAAAAGGGACTTTTTCTTTTTTTTTTTGAGAAAATAGAGGCATATAGTCTCAAATTTCCTACCACTCCTTCACTTCATTCTTCAAAACTCCTTCGTTATGGTTGCCTGTCTTAAAAAAAAGAAGTTGACACTATTTTTACATTGTAGCAATTTCTAACTAACACATCCCTGTGAATCTTCAAAATTACTTTATTTCCTTATATTCTTTCCTCGTTTGAACTGCTACTCCATTTCTTCTCTTTTATCTTAAGTCTAGATGGATGGATGGATGGATGAATACAACAATGGAACTAGCCTAGGCAGTGTGTATACCCTAGGATACAAGCAAGACAGTCTCTACTATCAAAGAGCTTTCATTTTAGTTATATTTTAGAGTTATAAATATTTTCCTTCTATGTGGTAATGTAAAGAGTTCAGCTTTAGAGAGTCTTTTATTATTTTTCTTTCCCGTTTACTTTTTCATGCTTCTTTTGATTCTTGTCTTGGGAAGTCAAATTTTCTATACAGATCTGTTGTTTTCCTCAATGTGAATGATTGAAATTCCTCTATATCATTGAATGACCATTTATTCCCTTGAAGTATTATACTCAGATTTGCTGGGTAGGTGATTCTTGGTTTCAATCCCAGTTCCTTTGACCTCTGAAATATCCTGTTCCAAGGCCTTCGATCCCTTAATGTTGAAGCTGCCAGATCCTGTGTTCTCCTGATTGTATTTCCACAATACTCAAATTGTTTCTTTCTAGCTACTTGCAGTATTTTCTCCTTGATCTGGAAACTCTGAAATTTGGCCACAATATTCCTAGGAGTTTCTCTGTTTGGGTCTCTTTCACGAGGTGATAGGTGGATTCTTTCAATATTTATTTTGTCCTCTGATTCTAGAACATCAGGGCAGTTTTCCTTGATAATTTCATGGAAGTTAATGTCTAGGCTCTTTTTTTGATCATGGCTTTCAGGTAGTCCCATAATTTTTAAATTGTTTCTCTTGGATCTATTTTCCAGGTCAGTTGTTTTTCCAATGAGATGTTTCACATTATCTTCTATTTTTTCAAATTTTTAGTTTTGTTTACTAACTGCTTGGTTTAACTCATAGTCATTCATTTCCCTGAAGTCAATTCTGTCTTTCAACGAATTATTTTGTTCAGTGAGCTTTTGAACCTTCTCCTCCATTTGGCTAATTCTGCTTTTTAAAACCCCCTTCTCCTCATTGGCTTTTTGGACCTCTTTTTCCAGTTGAGTTAGCCTCTTTTTAAAGCTGTTATTTTCCTCAGCATTTTTTTGGTTCTCCTTTAGTAAGCTGCTAACTTGTTTTTTAAGTTCTTCTGTTTCCTGAACCCAGTTTAAGTTCCCTTTGGAGGCCCTGGAGGCGGAGGCCTTGACTTCCTCTGATAGTATGCCTTGTTCTTTCTCATCTGAGAGGATGGGGGGAGATACCTGTTCCCCAAGAAAGTAACCTTCGATCATCTTATTTTTTTTTCCCCTTTTTTGGGCATTTTCCCATCCAGTTACTTGACTTCTGAGTTTCCTCTCCACCACCACCTCACCTCCAGTTCTGCCAAGCCAGCAGTGGGGGCTGAGATTCAGATGAGCTGCTCCAAAGCCTCAGGGGCTTTAGAAGGGGGGGAGGGGTAGGGCCAGGGCTGCTATTCAGTGTGAGATTAAGATCAGGTGCTCAGGAGGGGGCAGGGCCCCCTCACAGGACTCAGTTCCCTCAGGGGACCTTCAACAGTGGATGCAGGCTGCTGCCTGCTTTGGGACCCCCATCTGTTACTGCCTCTACTGCTGCCACCTGAGGAGGCCTGAATTATGGGGACACCCTGCTCCTCCCTTCTTGGCCAGCCAAGGGCTGACTGCTCCACCAACTTGCTCTGACCTTTGGCTCTGTGGGTTGTGGGATCTGCGCTGCCAGTGGAGATTCTGTCCCTGAAGCCTGCTCGGGTCTGCTCCTTTCAGTGCCACATAGCCAAGGCTGGGCTGGGCTCTGCTTTGTGTCTGGTGCAACAGACCTTTCCCATTGGTCTTTCAGGACATTCTGGGCTAGAAATCTCCTCCACTTCGTTGTTCTGTGGCTTCTGCTGCTCTAGAATTTGTTGAGAGTTCTTCTTTACAGGTATTTTATGGGCTGTGGTGTAAGAGCTAGCGTATGTTCATTTTTCTACACTTCCATCTTGGCTCCGCCCCCCCATTTTAGTTATATTTTAAATAACATATAAGGGGAACGCTAAAAAGTAGGGAGCGTATGATACAACATAGTATAGTGATTGTTGGGAAAGTGGTGTGTATGTCTCCTAGACAGTACCCACAGTGGCAGCTATGAATATGCCAACGTATTTGCAGTTTTGAATCACAAGGTATAACAGACTTTTCATTGAAGATGAAACCAAGATACTTATTCATATACCAGAATACCACATCCATCATAGTAACCAAGAAGTCTACACACATTATCACTGGAGGGAGCACAGACATCCCCAAGCCTTCCTTCCGCCTTCCCACAAATAGGCTCCCCTAAGCAAAATGCTCTCCTCTCGCTCACACTAGCTGCTTTCTGTCTCTCTGCTTCTTCTCTTCCTTTCTCCAAGCTTTAAACTCACACCAGCTTTTTGCTCCACCTCTTCTTGCTCCATGTGACTCAGGCTTCCATGTGACTGAAGCAGGTCACATAGGCCTATTAATGGATGGGAAAGATCTTCCCATTCCATTAACAATACAGTATGGTGGCCACATTTCTGACAAGATACCATGAAAACTCAAACAAAAGTGGGATTCCTAGGGTTTGGATTGCTTATGCTTTGCAAGGGATTTGGGGTTTTTGGACTAGGTTTTTCTTGTTTGTGTATTCTGTCTTTTTTTTTTTTTAAACTAGGAATGTTTTAACTCTGGTCTCAGTTCTGAGTTTTGATTTAGAAATCTAAGAAAAAATTACAGTGAGTTATTTTTCCAGCCCAGGATGGCATGGAGGAGAGAGACAGAGGTCTTCAGATATTGGGGAGTAGGTCTAGCCAAGAGCATTGCATTACCATGCAGAGGAATGAGGTCCTTAAGTGAGTTATAATCATTGGTGGAAGATCTTGCTTAATGTTGATGGCTGCTAATTAATCAAGGTAGTGGTTGTTGAAGGTTGGCGTGGCTATGACAATTTCTTAAAATAAGATAGCAGTGAAGTTTGCTACATCAGTTGACTTCTTCCTTTCACTTCAACACTTAGAGTTCATTGTAGGGTTATTAATTACCCTAATTTCAATGTTGTTGTGTATCTGTTTGTAGGGGGGCGAGAGGAGAGGGAAAGACACAGGAACTGCAAGTTGGTGGAGCAGTCACCACACAACACTTATTGATGAAGTTTGAGCTTTTGTAAATTGTAGGTCCCCAAAACGGTTACAGTAGTAACATAAAAAAATCACCTAACACATTACTATAATAGATGCGAAGTATTTTGAGAATTACCAAAATGTTACAGAGAGACATGATATGAGTATATACTGTTGGAAAAATGATGTTGATAGATTTGTTCAATACAGGGTTGCAACACACCTTCAACTGGTAAAAACTGTCGTTATCTGTGAAGTATATAAAGCCATGTGCAATAAAATGAGGTATGCCTGCATAGCAACTGATTGTAAGAGCATGGTCAAAGGATTTGACCAGCAGTTTTCAGAGAAAAGTAGTCGAGCTATCTTAGTAGTTGTGGGGGAGGGGAGAATGCTCCAAATCACTGTAAGTGGAGAAATGCTATTAAAATGAATGACTTTCCATTTCACACAACTCAGAAATGGTAGTTGATAGTCCTTTCTGATGCAACAACTAATATTAAAAACAAAGTCAAAAGGATGAAAAAAAGAAAACATGTATTAAAAGTAACTGACTGGGATGAAGGGAGGGATAATTTAAGAATTCTTGGACTAGCCATGACTGAAAAAAAGACCCTAGATATCAGATTTCAAGGAACTGTGAAGAAAACTGCCTAGTTTGTTTAGAACCACAGGGCAAAATGAAAGTAGAATCCATTATTTACCTCCTGAAAGCACCAAATGGAAACTTTCAGGAACATTTTATCAGAGAAAAAGTACTGCAAACACCCAGAAAGAATTTAAGTACCAAGGAACTACTGAGTCAGGATCATACAAAATTTATCAGCTGTCACTTTGAAGAAGCAGAGAACTTGGAATGTGATAATCTGGAGGAGAGATAATGTGACAACTTGCAGCCAAGAATAACTTACCAGTTTCAGTTGAACTTTTTTTTTTTTTCTCTCTTCATTTTTTTTTTTTATTTAGCTTTTAACATTCATTTTCACAAAATTTTGGGTTACAAATTTTTCCCCTTTTCTCCCCTCCCCCCGCAAACGCCAAGCATTCTAATTGCCCCTATGACCAATCTGCTCTCTCTTCTATCATCCCTCTCTGCCCTTGTCTCTGTCTTCTCTTTTGTCCTGTAGGGCCAGATAGCTTTCTATACCCCTTTACCTGTATTTCTTATTTCCTAGTGGTAAGAACATTACAGTTGATCCTAACACTTTGAGTTCCAACTTCTTTAGCTCCCTCCCTCTCCACCCCTTCCCTTTGGAAGGCAAGCAATTCAATATAGGCCAAATCTGTGTAGTTTTGCAAATGACTTCCATAATAGTTGTGTTGTATAGGACTAACTATATTTCCCTCCATCCTATCCTGTCCCCCATTACTTCTATTCTCTTTTGATCCTATCCCTCCCCATGAGTGTTGACCTCAAATTGCACTCTCCTCCCCATGCCCTCCCTTCTATCATCCCCCCCCACTCTGCTTATCCCCTTATCCTCCACTTTCCTGTATTGTAAGATAGGTTTTCATACCAAAATGAGTAGGCATTTTATTCTTTCCTTTAGTGGAATGTGATGAGAGTAGACTTCATGTTTTTCTCTCACCTCCCCTCTTTATCCCTCCACTAATGAGTCTTTTGCTTGCCTCTTTTATGAGAGATAATTTGCCCCATTCAATTCTCCCTTTCTCCTCCCAATATCTTTCTCTCTCACTGCTTGATTTCATTTTTTTTTAAGATATGATCCCATCCTCTTCAATTCACTCTGTGCACTCTGTCTCTATGTGTGTGGGCGTGTGTGCATGTGTGTGTATGTAATCCCACCCAGTACCCAGATACTGAAATGTTTCAAGAGTTACAAATATTGTCTTTCCATGTAGGAATGTAAACAGTTCAACTTTAGTAAGTCCCTTATGACTTCTCTTTGCTGTTCACCTTTTCATGGTTCTCTTCATTCTTGTGTTTGGAAGTCAAATTTTCTTTTCAGCTCTGGTCTTTTCATCAAGAATGCTTGAAAATCCTCTATTTCATTGAAAGACCAATTTTTCCCCTGAAGTATTATACTCAGTTTTGCTGGGTAGGTGATTCTTGGTTTTAGTCCTAGTTCCTTTGACTTCTGGAATATCCTATTCCATGCCCTTCGATCCCTTAATGTAGAAGCTGCTAGATCTTGTGTTATCCTGATTGTATTTCCACAATACTTGAATTGTTTCTTTCTAGCTGCTTGCAATATTTTCTCTTTCACCTGGGAGTTCTGGAATTTGGCCACAATGTTCCTAGGAGTTTCTCTTTTTGGATCTCTTTCATGCGGTGTTCTGTGGATTCCTTGAATATTTATTTTGCCCTCTGGTTCTAGAATCTCAGGGCAGTTTTCCTTGATAATTTCATGAAAGATGATGTCTAGGCTCTTTTTCTGATCATGGCTTTCAGGTAGGCCCATAATTTTTAAATTGTCTCTCCTGGCTCTATTTTCCAGGTCAGTTGTTTTTCCAATGAGATATTTCACATTATCTTCCATTTTTTCATTCTTTTGGTTTTGTTTTGTGATTTCTTGGTTTCTCATAAAGTCATTAGCCTCCATCTGTTCCATTCTGATTTTGAAAGAACTATTTTCTTCAGTGAGCTTTTGAATCTCCTTTTCCATTTGGCTAATTCTGCTTTTGAAAGCATTCTTCTCCTCATTGGCTTTTTGAACCTCTTTTGCCAATTGAGTTAGGCTAGTTTTCAAGGTGTTATTTTCTTCAACATTTTTTTGGGTCTCCTTTAGCAGGGAGCTGATTTGCTGTTCATGCTTTGACTTCATGTCTCTCATTTCTCTTCCCAGCTTTTCCTCCACCTCTCTAACTTGATTTTCAAAATTCTTTTTGAGCTCTTCCATGGCCTGTGCCCATTGAGTGGGCTGGGACACAGAAGCCTTGATTTCTGCGTCTTTGCCTGATGGTAAGCATTGTTCTTCCTCATCAGAAAGGAAGGGAGGAAATGCCTGTTCACCAAGAAAGTAACCTTCTATAGTCTTATTTCTTTTCCCTTTTCTGGGCATTTTCCCAGCCAGTGACTTGACCTCTGAATATTTTCCTCACACCCACCTCACCTCCTGATCCTCCCAGCCAGTGTTTGGGGTCTGAGATTCAAATGCTGCTTCCAGCCTCAGGGCTTTGGGCGGGGGCAGGGCTGCTATTCAGTGTGAGATTAAATTCAGATGCTCAGGTGAGGGCAAGGCTGCCTCTCAGGCTCAGTTCCCTCAGGGAGTTTATGCACAGACCTTCAACTATGGATCCAGGCTCCTGCCTGCTTGGAGAGCCCTGGTCTGCCGCTGCCCCTCAGCTTCTGTCTCCCGAGGGGGCCCGAGCCATGGGGGCACCCCACTCCCCCCTCGACCCTCCAAAGGGACTCTCTCACAGACCCTCGTCACCTGTGGGTGGAGGTACTTGTGCGGCCGCTGGAGATCCCGTCCCTGAAGCCCGCTCGGATCTGTTCCTCTCGGTGCCGCGGCCACGGCAGGGCTGTACTCAGCTCCCAGTCCCGGCGCCCAGTCCTCAGCACGAAGGACCTTTTACGAGAGGTTTGCAGGTCTCTCCGGAACAGAAATCTCCCTCGCTCCAATGTTCTGTGGCCTCTGGGTGCAGAATTCGCCGTGAGTTACTTCTTTGTAGTTGTTCTATGGGTTGTGGGTTCGGAGCTATGTGTATGTGCGTCTTTCTACTACGCCATCTTGGCTCCGCCCCTCAGTTGAACTTTTTTTTTATGAGTGCTGAAATAATTTACCCCCCCCAACTTAATAGTATTTTATTTTTTCCAATTACATGTAAAGATAGTAGTTTTCAACATTCACTTTTATGAGATTGAGTTCCAAATTTTTTCTTCCTCCCTCTCTCCTTCCCTCTCCCCCCAAGAGAGAGCAAGCAATGTAATATAAGCTATACATATACATTCATACTAAGCATATTTCCCCATTAATTTTGTTGTGAAAGAAGAATCACAACAAAAGGGAAAAACAATAAGAAAAAAACAAAAAATAGTATGCTTCCATCTGCATTCAGAATAGCTCTTTCTCTGGTTATGGATAGCATTTTCCATCATGAGTCTTTTGAAATTGTCTTATATTATTGTATTGTTGAGAAGAGCAAAGTCTATCAAAGTTTATCCTTCCACAATATTGCTGTTACTTTGTACAGTGTTCTTCTGGTTCTGTTCACTTCACTCAGCATCAGTTCTTGTAAGTCCAGGTTTTTCTGAAATCTGCCTATTGTTCATTTCTTATAGAACAATACATATACCACAACTTGTTCAACCATTTCCCAATTGATAGGCATTCCCTCAGTTTCCAATTCTTTGCCACCACAGAAAGAACTGCTATAAATATTTGTATATGTGGGTCCTTTTCCCTTTTTTATGATCTCTGGAATACAGACCTAGCAGTAGTAATGCTGGATCAAAGGGTATGCACAATTGTATAGTCCTTTGGGTATAGGAAGCAGTTGAATGTTAATGAAATGGAGGAAGAGCATTTTCAAGTACTCTTGACTTAAAAAAAAAAGACCAAAACCGAGTAACAGTGTTGAAATACAGATGAGTCAGTAGAAGTATAAAAAGAGAAATGAGTGAGCAGTTATATGGGACTAAACCAGGATAAACCGTTTATATTCTAATATGGGGAAACATGTCCCCTTAGAAACCTATTATAAGCATTATAGAGGGAGTCTAATCCAATACAGGGCTTAGGAGTAGTTTTATTATGTTTAGATGATCTTAGAAGAATGGAAAAGGAGGGGGAAAAGATTACACTAGGGAAAAGGGGGGTAGGGAGGATGTGGGAAATTATTTCACTTAATTTGAATGTGCAAGTAGGATATCATACAGACAAGGAGGAATAGTAGGCTACACTTGAACCTTTATTGAATTTGAATTATTCAGATTAACTAGACACAGCTAGATGCAGAAATATGTTTTATTCAATAGGGAAACAAAAGGTTGAAGGGAGAAGGGGAAATAAGAGATTAAGGAGAAGGGGCTTAGTCCTAAGTAAAATAAACTCAACTATGGAGGATGGATCTTAAAAAGAGTTTTTGATGGAAAGAAGCAAAGGATTAAAACAGGTCTGGGTAAGGAAAAGAAGATGAAACAACAGGAGAGAGCAGAATCAGAGCATCAACCTAGAACACTGGTGTTGAGCACACTCCCCTTACCAGGCCTTTCTATAAAAAGGAGTGACAGAGAAGGAAAAGTATAAAAGAATGAGATGAAGGGAAATACATAATTAACAATTCACCCATGAAATGCAGTTGGTTAGCATACTGCATTAAAAAATAGAATCCAACAATATATTGTTTACAGAAAACACAATTAAAACTAAGATTCACTGAGTTAAAATAAGGGCCTAGAGCAAAATCTATTATCCTTCAGCTGAAGAATGAAAGGTAAGGATAAGGAGTCATGATTTCAGACAAAGCAACGATATGTTTAATTAAAAGAGATAAACAGGAACACTACATTTTGCTGAAATTTGGACAATTTAGGTGCCACAGTGGATAGAGACTCATCTTCCTGAATTCAAATCTGACTTCCAACACTACTTACTAGCTGAGTGACCCTCACTCAGCAAATCACTTACTCCTGTTTGTCTCAAAAAAACAAAAAAAAACAAAAAAAAGATTAAATTTAACCAAAGATTAGATAAATCTAACAAAGAAATAAACAGTTTAAGAACCTCAATAGAATTTTAGAAAAGATAGATATGATAAACTTAGAGATTATTGAGTGGGATTAGAAAAGAATATCTCTCAGCTGTGCATGGCATCATTATAAAAACTGATCATGTCTCAGGGCATTAAAAACCTCACACAGAAAAACAGAAGTATCAACCACATCTTCTACATACTACAGTGTAATAAAAATGCTATTCAGTAAAGGACCACTGAAAAACCAAATTATTTGGAGACTAATTTAATCCTGTAGACTGGGTAGGCCAAAGAACAAATCATAGAAATGATAAGGGATAAAGACAAGAAACCAATTTTTTTGGATGCCACTAAAACAGTCCCAAGAGGGGAAGTGTATATATCTGAACACTTTCACCAACAAAAGAGCTGGAATAGATCAGCTAATTGGGCATGCAACCAAAAAATCCTGGAAAATCAACAGATTAAAAAATTGTAATTAAACATCAAAAGAGAATTCTTAAAGAAGAGATTAACAAAATTGAAAGCATACAAATTATTTAATACATAAAACTAGAGGCTGGATTGGGGGGGCAAGGAAAATAGTAATATTTACTATTTAGTAGTAAAATAGCTAACATTTATATAGCACTTGGGTGCTAAACATTATAATTGTTACCCCTATTTGATCTTCACAACAACCTTTGGGGAGTAGGCATTGCTATTATTATCCCCTTTTTATATATAAGGAAACGGAGATAAACAGAGGGTTAAGTGACTTGCCCAGGATTATACAGCTAATAAGCATCTGAGGTCAGACTGCTCACGCTCAGAAAAAGAAATTGAACAAGCCATAAATGAGCTCTTAAAAGAAAAAAAAAAAGACGTAGGACCAGATGGATCTGTGACTTCCATCAAATGGTTAAAGAATGATCAATTCCAATATTATAAAAGTTGTTTGAAAAATTAAAAAAAATTGGGGTTCCTACCAGTTTTTTTCTATGATACAAATATGGTCTTGATACCTAAATCAGGGAGAGTCAAAACAGAGAAAGAATATTGGTCATTAAATTTTATATAATCAAAATTATCTATTTTACTTTTGTGAAGAATATTGATGTGAAAATATATATAAAATATTATTGAGATTTCAGAAACATATATCACAGAGATGATACACAATTATCAGGTGGGATTTATGCCAGGCATGTGGAGTTAGTTCAGAATTAGGAAAACCATAAACATCATTTACCATATTAATAACATGACAGGATACAGCACCCATTCCTGTTAAAATTCTAGAAAGTATAAGAATAAACAGATCTTTCCTTACTATAAGTTGTATTTATATAAAACCATGAGTCACCATTTATAATGGAGATAAACTAGAGGCTTTTCCAATAAGTTGGTTTAAAGCAAGGATGTCCAGTTATCACCATTATTATTTGATATCATGCTAGCCGTAGCAATAAAATAGGCAAAGAGTAAACAAAATTACCTATTTTTGAAGATGACAATTTAATTAGCCCTAGAGTCAACTAAAAATTGATACCATTAACTTCACCAAAGTTACGAGATATAAAGTAAACTCACTTAAGTCATCTGCATTATTTTATATTACCATTTAAACCTAAAAAGAGAAATTCCATTTCAAATAGCTACAGAATATGTAAAACTCCTGGAAATCTGCCAGCCAAGATACACTTAGCAAACATATGGCTACAATTGCAAGATACTTTTTTACACAAATAAAAACCCTAAATAAATGGAGAAATGTACTTTTATTGCTCATAGGCAGCCCAAAAATATAATAAAAAAGTGATTTACTTATTCATTGTCTTGCTAATTAAACTAATAAAGGATTGTTTTCTAGGGCTTAAAAAAATTGCAGCAGTATTCATCTAGACTAGAGGAACAAGAGGTCTAGAATCTCTAGAGAAATAGTGAAAAAAGTGAGAAAGAAGGGATCCTAGCAATACCAACTTTAAAACTATAATATGAAATAGTAATCATCAAAACAATTTAGTGTTAGTTAAGAAATTAAGTTGATCAGTGGAACAGTTTCTTTATACTGAATACTGAAGCAAATGAGTAGAATAACCCAGTGTTTGATAACTCCAAAACATACTTGAGGGTAAGATATTCCTTGTTGAGAACACTGTTGAGAAAACTAGAAAACTATCTAGCAGAAATTAGATATAGACTAGCTTCTTCCATTGTATACCAAGATAAATTCCAAATGGGTACATGACTAAGACATAAAGGGTGACATCATAAACAAATTATAAGAGCTAGAAAAAACTTATTTGTCAGATCTATGGATGGGGAAGAGTTCATAACTGAACAAGCATATGAAAGGTAAAATAGATCATTTTGATCATATAAAATTTAAAAGCTTTTTCATAACAAAATCAGTGTAGCTAAAATGAGAAGAGAAACAGGTTAAAGGGAAACAATTTTGGCATCATGATTTTTCTGATGTGTCTCATTTCTAAGATATATAGGGAACTGATTCAAATTTATTCGAATAGGAGGTATGCCCCAGGTGATACATGTTTTTGAAGTATTTGACCAGGAAGTTTTCAGAGTAAAGTTTCTAAGCTGTTAATAGCCATATTAAAAAAAATGCTCCTAATCACTAATAGAGAAATGCTAATGAGAACAACTCAAACAAATTAGATTGGTAAAGCTGACAAAAGGAAAGGAAAATGACAAGTGCTGAAGGGACTTTGGGAAAATAGACACATTAATGGAGGGTGAGCCATTTTGGAAATCAATTTGGAACTCTTCCCCAAAAGTTACCAAACTCTCTGTACCAATTGACCCAGTATTACCAACTTTATACCCCAAAGAGATCAACCAAGGTACAAAGGAAAGAATGATACATTTTTAAAAATACCAGCTTTTTGTGGTAGCACAAAACTAGAAATGGGGTGCTCATCATGTGGGTCATGGCAGAAGAGATTATGACGTGAATATGATGGCATGCTATTGTGCTGTAAAGAAATGAGGGAGACAGTATCAGAGAAACCTGGAAATACACATTTGGAGTGATATAGAGTGAAATATGAGCAGAAACAGGAGAGCAGTTTATACAGTAACAACAGTATTTTAAAGGCAAGCAACTTTGTATCACTTAAAAACTGATCTAATTCAATGAGCACCATGATTCTAGAAGATAGATGATGATGATGCAGGCTACTTTCCCTGCTAGGAGGGGAGGGACGTGACCACAGTGCAATTTTGTTTTGTTTGACTCTAAATATTTGTTACAGTGGTTTCATTTTTCCTTTTCAATGTCAGGGAGAGGTGAAAGAGAGAGAAGATGAATTTTTATTAATTGAAAAAAATAAAAGTAGGGAAAAAAACACCGGTAAAGCTTGATGACCACACAGGAATTTGCAAAAAGCTTCATTAGATTTTAAATTTGAAGGCTTTTGTGGACACCCATACTTGTGTGGAAAGTACTTTATAAATCATAAGGTTATTTTTTAATAATAATGAGTAAAAAGTCCAAGACCCTGAGAGAATAGGAGCTAGTTAACAGAATTAAGGTCTACAACCTGGATTCCTTTTAGGTTTAAGGAGAATTGGAAGAAAAGAATATTGACTAAGTGGTCATAAAAGTTGTGCCTTAGAAATTTAAGTCTAAGAGGTATCAGAGGAGAACATAGTAAATGGTGCTAAATGCTACCAAGAGATTGACTAGAGTGATTGTTGAAAAAGTGGTTTTTTCCCTATATGAATCATAAATAAGTCCTTGGTATTTGGTTAACAGTGGAATGAATGAATGAATGAGACATTTATTAAGCACTTATGTGCAAAGCACTGTGCTAAATTCTTGTGATACAAATAGTAAATTAAGAGAGTTCTTGTTCTCAAGGAGCTTCCATTCTAATCCAGGAGAAAACACATATGGAAGGTTTCATTTACTAGTCAGGTGAAAATGTACACTTGGTGTACTGGACAAGACATACTTTTAAGTTTAATCTGAATTACTAACCTTTTTTCACTTAAGTCTAGCCAATCAATAAAACAGTAATGGTTTGCAGCATTTGCTGATTTCTTATGCTTAAATGCTCATATTGAAAATTTAAAAAGTTAGTGGAAACTAGTGCCATCCCATCCCTACCATGTTTTTTAGGGTACAGCAGCAAAGCAGGTGTTAGTTTTTAAATGTAATCTCCTTTGATAGTATCTTGTTGGTTTCTAATGTTAACATTTCTTAGTGTTAAGGATCCAAGAACCTTCTTTTCTGTAGGAGCAGTTGCCTGCCTGCATCTCCACAGAGGTTGCTTGCTAGCATAGTTACTGAGACCTCTGCCCTGGAAGCATTGTTATTGCAAAGGCTGTAAGAGTCCTAGGTTCTTAGGGTCCTGGGCTATCCCCATCAGGATCTGAGGGGAGATAGTAAAGTAGTAGTGTTGATTTCATGTGCCTGGCACATGTTGCCTCCTTTCTCTTCCCCCAGGGTACCTTGCTACTTCAAGTAGTCTGGATTGCTTACTGTGTGTGTGGGAGTTGACTAGCAAGCAGTTGGTGGAGATGGCAGGCCTCTTCTCCACAGTTGTTTCCACAGGTGATGGTTATGAGAGCTAGACTTGAAGCAGAAATGAGAAGCTTAAGGTTGAAGGAGGTGTGGGGGTTTGGGGTGGGGTGCTGGCCCTCCCAGAATTCCTGTGCCTATCTGTCTGTCCTGTGCAGCTGGTCAGCAGGTATTGGTGGTGAGAGTATCCACAACTGTGGTGCTAGAAGCAGGTCTCGTGGTTTTGGGTAGGAGGGTCACTGCTCTTCCCAAGACTCTTGAGTTCAAGGTTCAGGGCTTTCCCCATTTGAGTTTGAGGGAGAAATAATGGTCAGTATTGTTAAGAATAGTGGTGTTTTTTGACTTGCCTGGCACATGCTGCCCTCTCTCTCTCCCTTAGGGTATTCTGCTGCTTCTTTTGGAATTGGAATGAAAGGAATAGAAATTGGAATACAGTGAATTAAAGGAAATGATCTTAAAATATTTGTAGTAGCACTTAAGATATATAAAGTATATGTTTTGTAAGTAAGATTGCTAGATTATTAATTTTTGTAATTAATAGAAAAACTAGTCTCTTTCTCCTACTACTTGAAAAAAGAAAAATTGAAAGCTTTTAATGTGTATAATCAGACAAAACAAATTTTTACATTGGCCATGTCAAAAAAATAGATATCTTAATCTATACCCCAAGACTTTCGCCTCTCTGATAGCATGCTTTAACTTTACTCTGCTTTGGTTCATATAAGTATTCCCAGATTTTTCTGAAATTATCCCCTGCATCAATAATTTTTTTTAAAGATAATTTGTTCAACCATTTGCCACTCATTGGGTATTTTGTTTATTTCCAGTTCTTTGCCACTACAAAAAGAGATGCTATAAATATTTTTATACATGAATCTTTTTATCTTTTATTTCTTTGGGGTATAAGCTTAGCAGTCTGTCACTGGATATTGCCCGAGTTAATAACTTTAGGACGTAGTTCCAAGCTGCTGTACCACTTTCACAGCTCTACCAGTGGGGTATTGTTTCTCTTTTTTTTCCATAACCCCTTCAACATTTTTCTTTTTTTTTTTTTTAAATTTTGACAACATGGGTGTGGAGTAGAAATTCAAGAGTTGCTTTAATTTGAATTTCTTTTATTGGTGATTTGGAGCATTTTTTCATATAGTCATTGTTAGTAGATTCTTTATAAAGAAAAGTAAACATAGTACCAGCTTTTTTGGAATTTATTTAAGAAATATTACCCTTATTAGGTGATTTGTGTATATTTCTGCTTAGGACTGTGGAAAAGATAGCTGATAAGTATATTTCTCCTTTCTATCCAGTTTGGCCAGAAGAGAGAAGAGATGGCACTTTATTCTTCAAATTCATTATTTATTTATTTTTAGCATTCTTTTAAGAAAAGTTTTGAGTTTCAAATTCTCTCCCTTCTATTGTCCCTCACCCATTGAGAAGGCAAGCAATATTATATATGTTATACTTATGAAATCATGCAAAACATTTCCATATTTATTACATTACAAAGAAAAAAATCAAAAATAAAGTGCTTCAATCTGCACTCAGATTCCCATCAATTCTTTCTTTGGAGGTGGTTTATCCAGTTCTTGTCAAAACAATTCAGATAAGTGGAGCCATATTGAATGAGCAAATCAAAATTAACAGTTGTTAGTTGCTTCCTGTGTGCCTGGCTTTATGCAAATACTATAAATGAAACAGCCCCTACTTGAAAAGAAGCCTTTAGTCATTCATGAAAAAAAGTTAATCCATTTATAGGGCCTGAGGCTATTTACTCGAGGTTTATCCATGTTTTATGTATGCCCTTGCCTAAAGAAAAACCTGAATTGATGCAGCTTTCTTTGTTTTTTACCCAGTTAGCTTGTGCTCAAATAGTAAAATATCAATTCTTTTTTAAAAACATGCTTTTCTTTTGATGATGTACCCCTTAAATTATGTGAGTTTTTTCTTTGATTGTAATAATTAAAAGTAGTAAATGTGGAAAAATTCTACCTTTTCATTTTTGAGCTGTTCTTCTTAATTGCCTAATACATACTTTTCATATCAGTTAAAAAATGTTTTCTTTTCCCCCATCCCAGCCCCAAAATTGAAGTAAATATTCAAAAAAATTTTAAGGTTATTTAGTCAGACTTTTTGGAGGGTAGATTGGTCAGATTTTTTCAGTGATAGGAAAACCATTATTTGCTAGTTACTTTTTCTTAAAATTTCAGGATGAAAATAAGCTTGCTGCTATGATCCTTATGCATCTGTGAAGCAATCTGGATTTTAACAAGAAGGCAAACATTTAAGGTCAGTTTTAATAGCTGATTTTCTCTTTGTACTGAGTGTTACTTTTTAATTAGAGATATAAGCAAAATTTCTGTGTTGGCTGATAAGGAGCTCTGATTTCTACAGCAGTTTTAGGTTTGCAGAACACTTTACATAAGTCATTCATTTACGTACTATATTACTGTACCATTCTCTTTGTGTACAGACGTGCATGTATGTATATATGTATAAGCAGCTAAATGGTACAGTGCCTAGAGTTAGGAAGATTCATCTTCCTGAGTTTATGTCTGGCCTCAGACACTTACTGTGTAGCCTTGGGCAAGCCATTGAATCCTTTTTGCCTTTGTTTCTTCAAGCAATGAAATGACAAACCACTCCAGCATCTTTGGGAAACCTCAAATGGAGTCATGAAGAGTTGGACCTGACTGAACAATAGTGACAACTCTGTGGGGAGGAGGGTGGCGGGGTGCAACAGGTATTATAGCCATTTTAGAAATGAAACTGAAACTAATTGAAAAAGTTTTATGATTTGGCCATAGTCATATAATTATGGTAACCAACAAGGGTGGGATCATGGATAAGCTAAAGTTACTTTTAGCAGCCTAATCCTTAGCTTGGTATGTAATCAACTAGTTTAAGAATCCATGGTTGCTGCTCGTGCGCCTGAGGCATAAGTAGATTAGAAGAAAAGAATAGCAAAGTGAGAAAAGAAAAGGAAGATGAAGAAAAATAAAAGATCTCTAGAGATTGGGGACACCATAATAAATTGGTTTCTATAAAAGAAGAAATGTGGCATCATGAAAAGAGAGTTATCCTTAGAATCAGACCTGGGTTCAACTACTGAGCCTCTTAGGGCCATAGGCAACCTTATGTTATGGTCATAAACTCTAAAGTAAATGTTAATTTGCATTGATACAGAAAACTTCTTCATCTCAGGTTTGCTGTACCAAAGGAATTACTGGCCTGGTTAAAAAAAAAGTTGGTCACTACTTAGTGTCTTAGTATCTTGAATGCTCCATTGGTACTACAAAACAGACTTTAGTCACTAGTGAGAGGAGATAAAAGAAATAATAATTTGAAGTACATTTTTTGGCACAATTTTTTTCAGCTTTCGGGATCACAAATCTGCTGTTGGAAACAAATGTTCTAATACTGTTGCAGAGAAAGTGGGGAAAATGTTTTATGCTTGTACAAATTCCATCCTGGATGATCAAGAAACTGTCACTTCGCTGGGCTAACTACTTCTGCTTCTCCTCTGTCTTTACTTTAGTAATCTGTTATGATGTGAAGGGATAAGTGAATTATAGTGTTGGATGGAAGAAGTATTAGAGGAATGATATAGAAGGTTGGATTTGTGAGACTTAGGGAAGTCTTGGGATGAAAAAATTTGAAAATAATGTTTGTTGTGAATGTTAAGACTGATTTATTCTTGTTATATATCCATGAGAATATATTGAATCAAATTCAACCCCTCTCTCTCTAATCGTTAAAACTCTAACATAGCATTACCATGAACATTTCCTTTCTGTCTTTTAGCTTGAAAGTTCCAGTTGCCTCTGGCAACCTGTTGATCAGAATTTTAGAACTCTGATCACATAAATGTATCATGTAATAATTCTAGATGTGTTATGCTCAATACATATCTATTTAAAATTAAGTAATGAGTGCTTTTGCTTTTCTATTTGATTCGTTGAAGATAGAAAATATAATTTATAAAGCAAAAATGTGGGATCAAGGAGGACAGCCTTGGCAACAGTGGCCTTTGAACCAACAACAGTGGATGCAGTCATTTCAGCACCAGCAGGATCCAAGTAAGGAAAAAATCGAACTTTATTTTTAAAAGGTGGTGGGAGGGAGAGAAATGCTCATCTGAATTTTGGTATTTGTCATAATACTTTCTGATGAAGCATAGCCTAATACACACATGTATTCTGGTGATTTTTGTAAGCTTAAGATTTGTTCCCACTTAATTAACATCCCCTTTAAATCTCATTTTGTACTTTTGAAATTTGTATTTTAACCCAAGGATAAGACTACAGTTATTCCTGTTAAATTTCATCTTAAATATAATGTCCTTGTCTGTCAAAAACTTTTTGAATCCTAACTGATCCAGCGTGCTACCTATTTCTTTTAGCTTTGTGTCAGCTGCAACTTTGACAAGCATATATCCTGTGCCTTGATACATGTTAAATACTGATATGACCAAATGTAGATCCTTGAAGCAAGTCTCCAGGAGATCTTCTTCCAAGTTTTCATCAAACTACGAATGACTAGGTCTAGTGTCTGGCTATTCATCCATTTCTGAATCTACATGTACTATCATTTAGCCTTTATCTCTGTTTTTCCCCCCATACTGTGAGCTGTTGTCAGATATTTAACTTAAATATGGATGAACTATATTTGCAGAATTTACCAGGTTAGTAATCTGGCCAAAAAAGAAAAATAAGATTATTCTAGGATGACCTGTTTTTGATGTTCCTGTTTTGGCTCTTTACGGTCACTCGTTTTGTAGATGTTCACTGGACAGCCTTTAATGTATATTCTAGAATTTTTCCTGGAATCAAAGTTAAGCTTATTATCTTACAATTTGCAGCCAGTAGTTGGTTCCCCTTTTTTGAAACCCAGGACATTTATCCTTTTCCTTTATTGTAGTACTTCTCATTTTCTTTATAGTCTTCCAGAGATAAATGACAGTGCTTCAACTATGAATATTTGTCTGTTCTTTCTGTAACCAGGAATGTAGGTAGTGTATAGTCAGGTGACTTGAACTCATCAAGAGCACCATTGTATTCTCTTACTCCTTCCTTCCTTACCTTGGATTTAAATTCTTTTTTAGCCATTTTTGTTCTTTTTTACTTCAAAGATCATTCTCCATGGCATAAAAAATAAAAGTAAAATAGTTGAAGCTCTCCCTTCTCTGTTATTTGTTGTCATTATCCCATCAGCTTTGAGCAGTGGTTCCATCTGTTCTTCATTCTTTCTCTTTACCCAACATGGCTTTAAAAAAAAAAAAACCCTTTTGGATTGTTCTTAGTTTTTCTTGCTGGCCCCAGCTACTTCTGAACATTCATATTCCTGACACTGGTTATTATAAGACCATGCTATGGTTTTGTTTTGACGAATTCTTTTTGTATTCCTGTTGGTCTCTTTTCCTCCTTATTGGAATTATTTTCATTTATAGCTTCAGAAATATCAGAACTGGTTGCCTTATTCCTTGTACTTTCTTGAAAATCCCCATGATTCTTTGGATCAGATTCTATTTCAGACATCTCTTAGTATCTTCTAGGCTAGTGACTTCCTTCTTTAGAATTTTAATCCATAGGCTCTTCCTCATTTCTATTGAGTTTTTTCCTCTAAAATGTACAGTGTAATGGAATACATCCATATATCCCAACTTGTTTACCATTCACCAATTGATGGACATCTCCTCAATTTCCTTTGCCACCACCAAAAGAACTGCTATAATTATTTTTGTACCTGTGGGTCCTTTATCTGTTTTTATAATCTATTTGAGATACAGACCCAGAAGCTGTATTGCTGGGTCCAAAGGGTATGCACAGTTTTACAACCCTTTGGACATTGTTCCTTATTGCTGTCGAGAATGATTTGATCAGTTCACAATGCTGCCACCCGTGAGTGCGTTAGTGTTCCAGTTTCTGTCACATCTTTTCCAACATTTATCATTTTCCTGTTTTGTCAGGTTAGCCAATCTGATAGGTGTGATGTAGTACCTCAGAGTTGTTTTGATTTGCATTTCTATAATCAATAGTGATTTAAAACATTTTTTTATTTGAATACAGATAGCTTTCTTCATCTGAAAACTGCATATTCATATCCTTTGACCATTTATCAATTCAGGAACGACTTGTATTCTTGTGAATTTGAGTCACTTCTCTCTATATTTTAGAAATTGATTCCTTTAATCAGAGACACACTGACTGTAAAAATTGTTTCCCAGTGTTCTGCTTTCCTTGTAATCTTGGTTGCATTGGTTTTGTTTGTGTAAAAACTTTTTAATGTAATCAAAATTATCCATTTTGTGTTTCATAATGTTCTCTATCTTGTTTGGTCATAAATTCTCTTGTCCATAGATCTGACAGGTAAACTATTCCCTGCTGTGCTGTTTTTGCCTCTAGTATCAGTCTTTATATCTAAATCATGTGCCTATTTTGACTTTATAAGAATTTTAAAGTCATATTTTGGGGATGCCTCTGGTATAAAACATGATATAAATTGATTTTGTTTTTAAGGCATTTTAATCTGAATAGAAATATTGTTATTCTTTACAACAATCTTAGTAAAAAGGAGTAATTTGAAAATATAGCCCCATAGGAATTATAAATGAAATTGTGGTATGGAGTGGCATATCCATAACCTTTTCCTCTACTAACATCCTCTCAACATTAACTAAGCTGCTTTTAGTGAAAGTAAGGAAGTCGTGAAAGTATGAATGTACTGAAGTTTACTTTTTTACTTTATTTTTCTTGAGGTTTTTTTGTCTACGTTATGACCAATATAAAAATATATTTCGCATGAGTACACATGTATAACCTGTACTGGATGGCTTGCCTTCCCAGTGAGGCGGGTGGGGAAGGAGAAAGGGAGAGAATTTGGAACTCAACAGGTTTAAAAATGAATTTGTTAAAAAATTGTTTTTACATGTAATTGGGACAAAATAAAATACTAAACAAACAGAAAGAAAAAGGTTCTCCACTATCAATAGAAGAAATATAAACTTATTGAATAAGTTAATAATGTAAAAAGTATGACAGTTATTTATTAAACTATATAAATAAACATAATTAACACATTTTTAAGTGTGTACCCTGGGCAGAATCCTGAGCTAGGTGTGGGGCTAGGTACAACATTTAGATAAACCTCATTGAATTTCTACTCTGTTAAGGAAATAAAAATGGGGAGTAGATCTGTAATTTCATTGGTAGAAAGCAATCTCAATGAGGAACCTCCTCTGCTAGTGTAGGTGCCTGCATGACTTTGAGGTGGTCTAATGATTCTTAAATAATTTCTCTTTGACCAGTTTTCCATGTTAGTTGTTTTTTATCTAGACTACCTTAACATTTTCTTCTATTGTTTTTTCTTTTGATTTAACTTTACTATTTCTTGTTGTTTCTTGGTGTCATTAATTTTTTTTTTTGGTTCATTCTAATTTTTTTTTTAGGGTCCCTTCTAGTTATTTTTTTTTATTTTTATTTTCATTGTTCTGTAATCACTACCATATAGCTTAGATTTTTTTCCTCTCCCTCCCTCCTACCTCCCCCTTTCCTCCCTGAGATAGCATAAAGTTTTATATAGGTTCTACACATACATTCCTATTAAATACATTTTCATTATAGTCATGCTGTGTAGGAGAACTAAAGCGAATGGGAGAAATCATAACAAACAAAAATGTAATACACATAAAAATAATTATCTTCTTCATTCTGCGATTGAATTCCATAGTTCTTTCTCTGGATGTGGAAGGCATTTTGCCTTAAAAGACCATTGGGAATTTTTTTAAGTCCTTGCATTGCAATGAAGTTCTAAGTCTACCAGAAAAACTCCTCGCACACTGCAGTTGTTACTATGTACAAAGTTCTCCTGGTTCTGTGCCTTTTGCTCAGCTTCACATCATGTAAGTCTTCCCAGTCCTCTCTGAAGTCTTCCTGTTCATCATTTCTTATAGCACAATAGTATTCCATTACTTTCATATGCCATAATTTATTCAGCCATTCCCCAGTTGATAAACATCCTCTTGATTTCCAGTTTTTGGCCACCACAAAGAGGGTTGCTATACATATACATGTGGTATCCTTTCCCATTTTTATGATCTCTTAGGGATAAAGTCCTAGAAGCAATATTCCTGGGTCAAAGGGTGTCCATATTTTTGTAAGCCTTTGGGCATAGTTCCAAATTGCTCTCTAGAATGGTTGGATCAGCTCACAGCTCCACCAGCAGTGAATTAGTGGTTCATTCTAATTTTCTTGAAGTCTGTTTCTTGTATAAAGTTCAACTTTTGTCTGATTCTGTTACCTACTGTGTAATATGAAGTTGTAAAAACACCACCTAAATCTCAGATTTGTTGTGAGGTTAAAATGAGATAGTCATGTTTGTAAAGAACTTTACAAATTTTAAAACACTATATAAATGATAGCTATAATACCATTGTTGATAATAGCGATAGTAATAATCTTTTTTTTTGTGATAGTAATAATCTTGTGCTAAGCTGTTACTTCTTTTTCCCAGACTTTCTTTCATAGCTCACTTTTAAAAAACTTTTAATTTATTTATTTTTAGTTTTCACCATTCACTTCTATAGCATTTTGAGTTCCACTTCCCTGTCTTCTCCCCTCCTTCCACCTCAGGACAGCATGCATTTTGATATAGGCTCTGCATATGCATTCATCTTAAACCTATTTTTATTCACATTAGTCATATTGTAAAGAAGAATTAGAACCAATGGGATAAACAACAGGAAAGAAGAAACAAAAAGATAAGAAAAAATATAGAGAGCAAATAATATGCTTCAATCTGCATTCAGACTCCATAGTTCTCTCTCTGGATGTGGACAGCATTTTCCATCATGAGTCCTTTTGAGTTGTCTTGGATCCTTCCATTGCTAAGAAGGAATAAGTCTATCAGAGTTGATCATCACATGTTGTGACTGTTACTGTGTACAGTGTTCTCCTGGTTCTGCTCTCTTCAGTCAGAATCAGTTCGTTCAGGTCTTTTCAGGTTTTTCTGAAGTCAGCCTGCTTATCATTTCTTATAGCACAGTAGTATTCCATAACATTCATATAGCACAACTTGTTCAGCCATTCTCCAACTGATGAGCATTCCCTCGATTTCCAATTCTTTGCCACCACAAAAAGCACAACTCACTTTTCAGATTTTTCTCCTCCTATACTCTCACTTGTAAAATCATTTTTAACTTAAAATACCTCTTGTTTCATTTCTTCCAACAGTTCTCCTTGAAATTGTGTCCAAAACATTCTCTTCTGGATTTGCATTTTGTGTGTCTGTGTTACGTAATAACTCTTTATGCTGGGGGGTTCTCTTTTTTGTTGTTATTTACTCATTCAACCTTTCCACATTGGGACTTTATGTTAGAGCTAGGTTTTGCATGCTTCAAGAGAGAAAATCTCATTGCTTGGCTTTGTTTTATATTCTCTTGGGGCTTGCTGATGCTTTCTTTAGATTTTATGCATTGTGTTCTTCAAGGATCTCATGAACACATCAGACTAGGGATGGACTTAGAAGCTTTCATTGTGTTCAGAGTTGTCTGATCGCTGTCCTTCTGATCTGAGCTTTATAGACTGTTGGCCTTGATTTGGGTCTGTGCAGCATTATTGGACTTGTTCCTGGTTGAAGCTCTTCAGGACTGGGTCATCTAACTGGAAGGCTCCATAGGTTCAGAGCAGCAGAACTACAGGCTTCCACCTTGTTCTTCTGTCCTTGCCCTGTTTATTCTGTAAGTTTCAGACCGAGCTATGGAGCTGGGTTCAAGAGCCCCCTCCAGGGTCAGGGCCACATAGAAACACATAGTACCTGCCAACTTCTGTTCCTGTTCATTTCTCAGAACCCAGCTACAGACTCATGCCCAGGTTGTTGCCTTAGTCTGCACTGGATTTGTGACCCAGGTATGTTGATAGACATGTCACTTGCCGTCATTTCTGCTGCCTGACCTTTGTACTGGATCTGAGTGACCTCTTCTCGCCCTAGTGCACTACCACAGGGCATGCTGTTCAACATCATCATGTTGGAAGGTTCTTTATGGTACTCTATCATGGCTAGATCAAGACTGAAAAAAATGACTCATTGTGGGTTTTTTTTTCCCCTTTGTATTTCCTGATCAGAACTTGTCTGATGCTTTTTTAGGTCTTTCGGAACAATTGTGTTCTGAGGGGGAGTGACTCCAAAGTGCTGAACTATACTGTTTCTTCCTACTCTACCATCTTAGCTGATGTCTTTGAAACTTTTGGCCTTAGCTGCCTCAAGCACCGAGTTGGTTAAGTGACATCCTCAGAGGTCCCGCAGCCAATATGTGTTAAAAGGGGGACTTGAATTCAGATTTTCTTGGTTTAGCAGTCAGCTTTATCTAGTAAGCCATTTCACCTCTTGGTAAGAGAATAAGACAAAAAACAGATAACTACAACATATAATATGTCATAAATCCATAAGAGCTGCACAAATAAGGACTTATGAGCAGGAAGCAGAAAATGGGTTTCCCAGAATCTCTTACTAGATTGTGAAATGAAAGTTAATGGTATGTTCCAGGGAAATAGTAGATATTAAATTGTTAAGTTCAAAGTACTTTACCATAATGTAAGTTCGATGGTATAGTGAGTGAGAGTACTTGACTTGGAGTCAGGAAGACCTGAGTTTAAATTTCCCTTGAGACATTTGCTAGATGTGTGATTCTGGACAAATCACTTAACTTCTCTTAACCTCAGTTTCTTCATCTGTGAAATGGGGATGATAGCACCTACCGTACAGACTTGTTGAGGTTCAAATGAGATAACATGTATAGCACTTTGTAAAGCATTATATGAATGCTAACTTATTAGTACAATTTTGCAGTGACTCCAAAGAGAAAAGAAAGGGGTGTTAGTCTGGAGAAACAGGTTTCTGGAAATTTTCTGACTACAAATGCAAAAAAAAAGTCTGTTCTTCCACATAGCCTTTAGACCAAGATAGTTTCTTAACCTTCCCTCTAATGGAAAGTGATTAAACTTTGATTACTGGAGAAGAGAGAGACTAGGATACCTTTGTGTTTGTTCTTCCGAGACCATGACATCAGGGAGATAATGACATGACTTACAAGTTGACTTTGATTTGAGTGAGGAAGGGCTATGCAAGGTCTCCAGCCTCACTTTCACCTCCAGAGCCATCATCAGAATGAGAAGAGGGATGGAGAGGGTCCAAAATAAGCAACCATGAATAGAAACATGAGCAAGTATCTTATTAAATGAGATCAACCTCTTTGAACTAGAGAGACAGGATGTGGAGAACCAGAATTGGCATGTAAGATTATTTTGGCAATGATATGGATGGTGAATGGAGCAAGGAGAAGTTTAAAGATGATCATATTTAGTCTGAGAGCCAAAAAGAGGTCAGTAAGTTTTTTTAGAGAATGAATGAATTCACTAAATGTGGTGTCTTAATATGAGGATAAAGAAAAAAAGGAACAAAAATACTTTTGAAGTTGGTTAAACCTTCTGTATTGGGAAGGAATGATGCCACCACTGATAATAGGGAGATTGGTATATGAAATAGAATTAGGAAAGAGAGAAAGTAATAAGATTGCATAATAATGTAAGTGCTTTTGATTAAATATGGAAAAATTTTCTGATATTTAAACATTGAAAAGGGCTATCCAGAGAGGTTGTGTATTCTCTGAAAAGGTAAAAAAATAGAGTATTTGTCTTGCCAAAAGGTACTAGGAGTTGATTTGATTACACTGCAAAATATTTGGGGACCCTAATGTTACCTTATATAATCTTTCTAGGCTAGAAGTAACTTGGGAGCAGTTTAACAGAATGGATATAGGTAGTAGTGGAGATAGGATATTGTTCTCAGAATCTTAAAGGTTATTCTATTAATTTTTAGGTCAGATTGATTGGGCTGCATTAGCTCAGGCATGGATTGCGCAGCGAGAAGCTTCAGGACAACAAAATGTGGTGGAGCAGCCTCCCGGAATAATGCCAAATGGACAAGACATATCGGCAATAGAATCTGGTCCAAACAACCATGGGAATTTTCAAGGAGATACAAATTTTAACCGAATGTGGCAACCAGGTTTGTTCTTTTTATAAAAATAGGAGTTTTCCATGTAATTTAGTGTTAGAGTATTATTTTTAAAATATAAAAGTTGGATTAAAATGATTTAATTAACTTATTTTATGACTTCTTGAAAATGAATGTTTCTTTTAAAAGAATTCATTTCGGTTTGATTTGGCCTATACATTTTATGGTTGAACTTATTCTGTGCTCAGCCTGCTTAGTATGTGCCACTCAGAATTTGATTCTTTTCTTGATTCTTCATTCCTAGGCTGACAGGGGCTGGGAACACTGTGGAAACCTCACTTGGCATCTAGGGAAAAGAGCACTTAGTGCCTCTCTGTTTCAACCTCTGGCCTTTTCAGAAGCAGCACTGGCAGAGCAAAACATGTCCAGCCTCTAGTTAAAGAAAAATGGTGTCACTGTAATGATCCTAAAAGAGCAGTTTGCTTTGTCAAAATACTATTGTCCCTATTCTCCACACACCATTTTCTCCTCTCTTTTCAAATAGTGATATCCTTCCATGGTTTTTTTTATGGTTTTTTTAAACTTCTCAGTAGGTGTCAAATTATTTATGTAATTTGGATTGCTTGATATCAGTGCACCATTTTACTTTTAATGGTTTGTATAGTTATTTCCATTAATGATTTTCATTAATACAGAGTAAATCTTCCAGATTCAGTTCTGCTAACAATCAAATCATTCACGCTTGTGTTGGGTGAACAAGCTTTTTATTTGAAAGACTGCATGTCTTATAGGATGTTATATTCCCCCCTCCCTCCCACCCAAAAAAGTAGTATTATGTATAAACTCCCCAGTCTCTGATGCCATATAATGGTTTTAGTTTGTCTTATTCAAATATAGCTGTGAATCGTTACCAGTTTCCCCCCAAGTTTAAAAATGTTTTGGCTTTGAGTCTAAACTTCTAAAAACTATGCAGCCTATGACTTCCCTACCCTCATACCCCCAATTCTAACAGTAATTTACTTTGTGACCTTTAGATAGGAAACTGTGTGCCTCAGTTTTTCTCTAAGTAAATTGGGGGTATTTGTCCCCTACCCCTACCTCACAGGGATGTTGTGAGGATTAATGTTTTTCATGGAAGAATTTCTGCAAATTTATTTTTTATATACCATTAAAATACCATTTTTCATGGTGCTATTGCTTAAAAAAAAACTGATTAGGAAATTCAGCACTAAAGAAATTGTTTTATATTTGATCATTACATTTAAGAGAATGTTTAGGCAGGCATTTGGTTTTCATTTGTGTAAGTTTAGCATTTGGGTGAAGTTATTATTATTAATGCATTCAGATTATGTATTAAGGCCTAGAGAATAAATTTATCTTGAATCTTACGATATTTTATATTGGGTGTATATTAACAAGGGCTAGTTCCTTTTTTTCACAGTCACATACATACCTCTATAAATATAGATAAGTACATACATACATATACACATGTGTGTGTGTGTTTTCATACGCAGGGTATCCCAAAAGTCAGTGCTTTTTTTTTTTTAATTAATGTTATTTATTTTCCGTATTCTACAATCACTACCATGTAACTTAGATTTTCCCCCCCTTCCCTCCCCAAAACACCATACAATTTTAAATAGGTTCCACACGTACATTCCTATTAAATACATTTTCACTATAGTCATGCTGTATAGAAGAATTAAAATGAGTGGGAGAAATCATATAACAAACCAAAATGTAATACACCCAAAAAAATGATCTGCTACATTCTGCAATTGAATTCTATAGTTCTTTCTCTGGATGTGGAAGGCATTTTGCCTTAAAAGACCATTGGGAATTTTTTTAAGTCCTTGCATTGCAACTGTGCCAGAAAAAACTCTCGCACACTGTGGTCATTCCTGTGCACAAAGTTCTTCTGGTTCTGTTCCTTTCTCTCAGACTCAGATCACATAAGTCTTTCCAGGCCTCTCTGAAGTCTTCCTGTTCATCATTTCTTATAGCACAATAGTGTTCCATTACATTCATATACCATAATTTATTTAGCCATTCCCCAGTTGATGGACATCCCCTTGATTTCCAGTTTTTGGCCACCACAAAAGAGAGCTGCTGTAAATATTTTTGTACATGTGGGACCCTTTCCCATTTTTATGATCTCTTGGGGATAAAGTCCTAGAAGCAATATTCCTGGGTCAAAGGGTGTCCATATTTTTGTAAGCCTTTGGGCATAGTTCCAAATTGCTCTCCAGAGTGGCTGGATCAGCTCACAGCCCCACCAGCAGTTAATTAGTGTTCCAGTTCTCTCACATCCTCTCCAACATTTATCGTCTTCCTGTTCTGTCATGTTTGCCAATCCGATAGGTGTGATGTGGTATCTCAGAGTTATTTTGATTTGCACCTCTCTAATCAAGTCAGTGCTTTTTTTTGCTTAAAACTGCACTGACTTTTGGGACACCCTACTTGTGTGTGTGTATGTTTGTAATATATGGAAAATTGTAAAAAAGTTGACCAAGAAGTCATAAAGTGTGTTCATAAAGAGCTCTGAAAAAAATTTTACTTTCTTGAGATCTTAAAAAAGAAATAACATTTGTTGATACTTTTATAACGCCCTCTTGAATGTTTTTATGCCTAAATCCTAAATAGAATGGGGAATGCATCACCAACCCCCACACCCCCCTCCAGATCAGCCATGGATGCCACCAACACCAGGCCCAATGGACATTGTTCCTCCTTCTGAAGACAGCAACAGTCAGGACAGTGGGGAATTTGCCCCTGACAACAGGCATATATTTAACCAGAACAATCACAACTTTGGTGGACCACCCGATAATTTTGCAGTGGGGCCAGTGAACCAGTTTGACTATCAGGTGAAAGATATTTTGTTACTTTAATATAGTAGATGTGAACATAATCCATTCTTTGGAAGTATCCCATCAAGAATACCTAAGATGTGTGTTTCACTTTTCAGTCCTGTACAGATAAGAACTGTTTGATTTTTTTTTTTTTTTATGAATAGTGTTATTTTTGTTTATTAAAGCATTAGAAATTTCTTTTCAGAAGGGATTTGATTTCCTAAGTTAACATTTTAATGATGCAAAGGCCTTTCATAGAATAAAACTTGGAGAAATTGGAAAAAAATGTTAAAAGTGCAATAACTATATGATGTTTTGTCTTAAATTTATATTTTCAGAGTGGCATATTAAGTATTAAATAAAGTTTAGAAAATACACAGTAGTTGAATACCTTATTTATTTAAAATAGATTGTATACTTAAGACATGCATAGCATACATGAAGAACATAGATCATCTTCCTAAATGCATTCATAGTGTTACATAGAATTGCAGCAGCTTTTCTAGTCATCATTGTGGTTTTTTTTTTTCCCATCTTGTTATGACATGATATTGAATTGTAAATATCCTGTGTAGCATCCAATTCATAACCAGGGACATAGAACTCTATGGAGGGTAGTAGTGTTAATCTGTTGGGATTCTCTTTACTTTTCCCTCCACTTTGTTTTGATCTACTCTTAAATTTTAATGTGAGATGTCATTTCAAGATAACTAATTCAGAAAAAGTTAAATTTATAAAATGGGGCAATTAATATTTTAAATTTTAGAGAGAATAAAAATTTGCAAGCTAAATTAGAGACTTCCAATAATGGACAATACTGTAAATAAAAATTTGAGTAAGTCAGTAAGCATTTGTCAGTTATGTGTTCCAAATTGGTATCCAGTTGTAACATTGTTTCATAAAAGTATTAGCAGTAAAACCTGAACATTTAGCCACATTTATTCTGTAGAGTCCCATGCTTCGGAAAACAGAGCTGCATGATCACCTAGCTTAGGAGCCTAATGACCACAGTAAATTTGCATATGAAATTGCCAATTCAATACCTACCTAACATTTTTAAGAAGTTTTTTTTCCTCTATTTATCTTGCCTTTTCTCATTAAGTCACTGAGCAAGCATCCTGTAAAAAGGGACATGTGTAATTGAGACCTGGGAAGTATAGACTGCACAAACTATAGAGCTTTAGCTTCAGGGAACCTGGGGTTCAAATTCTTGCTCTGCTGCTTATTTCTTGTGTGGTCTTTGGCAAGTCATTTAACCTCTCAGGACCTTAGTTCCCTCATCCATAAATTGAAGGAATTAGATTAAATGATCTCAAAGGTCCTGGCCAGCTCTAAATCTTTAGCAATGGTGATGTGATTCTAAGCATAAATCCTTTGACTGACTGTCAACTATTTACCTTCACCAGCAATAGAAAACTATTATGATGAGATTTTAGTCTGTTTACTCTTTAAAGTGAATAGGTCTTTAATTATTTGATGGTAGAAAATGTTTAGCATCCAAATGATTTTGAAATCATCTCTCAGTGACATGGGAAAGAGTCATATATTCCTTTCCTGGCATTTTATTAGAAAAATAGTGTATCAGTTTAAAGGCTCTTTGCAGTTAGATGGGCAGAACACTTCTTACCTTTCTTAAGAAAAGCAAGCTTAGGCTCTAAAGGCTACAGAAAAATCGGTGGACACTAGTACCTTGGAATTCATGGATTTGCTGCACGCATGGATTTCTACTGTCCCAGTTCATAACACGTGTGTGTCCCAGAGAATGTATAGTATTAATGTGAAGAAAAATAAACTGCCATACTCTTTCAGCATGGGGCTGCTTTTGGTCCACCACAAGGTGGATTTCATCCTCCTTATTGGCAACCAGGACCACCAGGACCTCCAGCACCTCCCCAGAGTCGAAGAGAGAGGCCATCATTCAGGGATCGCCAGCGTTCACCCATAGCATTACCTGTGAAGCAGGAACCTCCACAAATTGGTAGATATTAACTTTATTTAGTGCACTATAATCAGCCTGATTTCCTCCTCGTGCAAAGTATGAGTTCTGTTGAGTTTTGCTATGGATATCATAAAAGTTTTGGCTAATTTTTATTTTTAAGCTTTGCTTTTAGTGGTTTGCCCCCACCCCTCCACCCTTCACCCTCCCTTTCCCTAGTACTTTAGTGGTAGTGTGACACAGTGGATAGAAAGTTGGCCTCAGAACTAGAAATCACCTAGAGTGAAGTCTTGCCTCTGACAGTTAGCTGTCAACCTCTTACTGCTCTGATCATAAGTTGTGAAGAAAAGCTGTTCTGCATTAGTAAAGGGAGTTTCCTCATTCAAGGAGTTCATTATACCAATGAAACCAAGGTCTTTCCCTGTTCTTATGCACCTGTCATATCTCAAAACCATTTATCATCCCTCAATTTCTCCAGAGGGCAATGCTTCTTCTTACCAACACTAATACCTCTACTTAGACCTTTGAGGTCACTCTCTTGTCTCTCCTGCCCCTGTAAATCACTCTCTCTTGCTTTCTCTTTCTAATCTTTAATCTTTCTTTACTGGTTCTTTCCTTTATGTCTTCTCTCTGTCTCTCTCTCTTTCTCTCTTTTCCCTCTCACATCTCCCATTTCCTTCCCAAACTCTTAGAAAGTTCTTTATATTCTTGTGTCTGCTTTCTCTCCTCTCATTTCTCAATATCCTGCTTTTATCGCTCAACTGAAACTACTCTAAATTTACCTGTGATCTCTTAATTTGCCAAGTCATCTTTTCTCAATCCTTATCCTTCAGGACCATTATATAGCCTTTGTACACCACTGACCACCTTTCTATTTGCATTCTCTCTTGCTTCTTTTCCTACCTGTTCCTGACTGTTCCTTCTCAGTCTTATTTGCTAAGTTCTTTGTGCCTTGCTTGTCAATTCTGAATGCACATTATTGCTTTATCCTGTGTACATACTCTGTATTTGTATCAACTCCCATGTGTATACATGAACTCACACATATACTTAGAGATAATTAAGCATATATAATATAGCCTTAAACATCTCAAACTCAGTATGTCTAAAATAGAACTTGTTTTTTTTCCCTGCTTCTCCCAACCTATCCTTATTCCTTACTTACTTCTTTAGAAGGAATTACTCTCTACACAACCTAAGTTTGGAAATTCAGAGTTGTCTTCAGATCTTCACTTTCTTTCACAACACATATCCATTCAGTTGCCAAGTCATACTCATTTTGTCTCCACAACATCTGTCCCCTTCTGTCTGTTCATGTAGCCACTACTCTAATCAGGTCCTTATCTTTCCTCTTGACTATTGAAATAGCCTCCTAATTAATCTCTTTGCCTCAAGTCTCTCCAACTCATATTTCTACACAACTGTCAGCATGATATTCCTAAAGAGCACATGCTTATTCATGTTGCTTTCTTACTCAGAAAGCTCTAGTAGCTGCCACTATCCAGTGGTCTGTAGAATCTTTTGTTGTCATTTACAAGTCCTTCTTAGTCTGACTGCAGCCTACCAGGTATATGGTACATTAGTATGACATTCCATCTTATATGTTTGCACCTTTTCATAGGCTGACCCCATGGCTAGAATATAAGATTGTAATGGGGTCACCCAAGGAGTACATTATAAGATTACCATGTAATCCTGTTGAATTTCACATTTTATAATCCCTAGAGTCCTTCAAAGATGAATTCAAATGCCATGTTATACTTGAAGCTTCTCTTCAGTCTCCAACTGCAAATGCCTTTCTTTCCATCCTTTCATTTAATTCATATGTATTTTCTGTTTTATTTACATTTGTACATGTTTCCTTCAGTAGACTTTAAGCTTCTTGAGGGCAAGACCTATTTTCATTCTTTTTTCTCAGTAATTTATTCTCAGTATTTAGTTCAATTAATGCCTGGATTATTGGTTGATTAATTTTAGCATGCATCATATACTAGAAAATAAAGGAGCAAAGAGTAATAAAGTTGACAGTATTCTACTTTAAAGCTAAGATAATTTAAATGAAACAAATCCCTAAAAATTCTAGACTGTCTTCATCATGGTCAAGTACTAATTTAAAACAGTTATAAAATATCTTAATATGTTGCTGATGGTTGGGTGTTTATCATGCAAATAACTGAAAAAATATTAACTTAAAGCTTATAACTGATATTTTCTACTGTTGACAGGTCATAAATCTTTATATTGAATTAATATAGTAACCTAATATTTCAAATAGTAATTTGCATTTGGGAAGCAAAAAAAGAACAGATATTTAATGATAGTAAAATTTTAGTCTACTCTTAATATAGTAGACACTTGAGGACTATTCATCTTTAAAATGTTAACTTTATTATATGACCCATGCATTCATTTATTTTGTTTTTAAATGTTTCTTGATGCCCCCCTTTTTATATCACTGTCATTTTCCAGTGATTACATATCCTCTCCTCTCCCAAGAATTGGAGTAAATAAGTAGAACCAAACAAAAGAAATCAACCCTGTTGATTTTGTCTGAAAATGTCTCCTTTTGTACTGAGAACTCACCACATCTCTATCAGGAGGCAGGAAGCACACTTAACCATTGGTACTTTAAAGTCATAGTTCCGTACTCTTATTGATCCGCTTGCTGAAGTATTTCAGTGGTATTTTCCTATGGTTGAGGCATGTATTCTGCCTAATTGACTTTGAGACTTCAATTCCATAAGCAATTATCAAGTATTTAGTATGTGCAGAGTATTGTGGTAGGCCCTGAAACACCTAAGGAATTTAGGTAAATCACCATCTTTGCCCTGATGGAGCTTATAGTCTAGTAAATTTCTCATCGAATAGCTGCGAAGCCTATTCTTATTTTAACCTAAAATT
Source organism: Notamacropus eugenii (assembly GCF_028372415.1). Classification (NCBI taxonomy): domain Eukaryota; kingdom Metazoa; phylum Chordata; class Mammalia; order Diprotodontia; family Macropodidae; genus Notamacropus; species Notamacropus eugenii. Next base: position 176,516,005 of record NC_092873.1, on the reverse strand, counting down.
CTTGCCTAATTCAAATGTTTTATTTTAGGAAAAAATATAAAGTGTCTTACAAAGCTTTTTTATTATTGTTTTTGTTCTGTCCTAACAAAGATAGTTTATCACAAAAATTCCAGTCCAACAAAAATCTGTTTCAATTAGTTATTTTTCCTTTTTTTTTTTTTTTCCTGGGGACTGGTTGGGGGAGGCATTTAAAGAAGAGAGATAATCAGCCACAAAATTGAGTTCAAAAATTTTGAGTTTTATTTCAGTTGATAGAATTGTAAAAATTTTCCCATGTGATGCAGATGCAGTAAAACGCAGAACTCTTCCAGCTTGGATTCGTGAAGGTCTTGAAAAGATGGAGCGTGAAAAACAAAAGAAATTGGAAAAAGAGAGAATGGAACAGCAACGTTCACAGTTATCTAAAAAAGAAAAAAAGTCATCTGAAGAAGCTGAAGGAGGGGATGGTCCTCGTTTGCCTCAGAGAAGCAAATTTGTAAGTAAAGTCTGACTTTTAGTTAAATAAAAAATAGTTTCATAACCCCAACACCACAAAAATCTTGTTTTATTTATATATCTTAATACATTGAAAAGCAAACTGTTCAGTTTGGGAAATATATTTAGGGCATAACACAGAATCATGAATAAATGATCAAGCATTTCTTAATTGCCATGTATTAGGCATTGAAGGTGAACATTTAGAAGTTCCATGCCTTCAAGAAATCTTAGATTCTACTGTGGGTGGAGAAACTGAAGTGAAAGGGATAGGAGGTGGGGATAGAGTACTTGAGTTGAGGCTGGGTAAGGGAGTTTTGGTCAGAGGATATCATAGGGATCTTCTGGGAGCAGGTAAATTTGTCAAATTTTTACTGTTGGCGTTGATTTCATTTCTCTTCCAGTACTTGAGGGGGAAAGTGCGGAAGGGGCAGTAGAGTATATGTGAGGTAGAGGGACAGTAAAATATACGTGAGTTATCCAGGGTAGATGGCAAGATGCGTAGGCTGCCTTGATGAATGGCTGCCTTCCTATCTGATGAAAGCCTGGCTGGAATGTGAGGCATGAAATGGGACTAGCTAAATGTAAGAAAGATGAATTTTCACTTGCCGACTCAGTGATCAGGATAAGATCTCCAGAGCAAAGTACCAAAGCTGAGTGATTAATTTGTTACCCGGTTGAGGCTTGGTCTCTGAGTCTGGAGAGTTGCTGTCCCTGGTGGAGGCTGAGGTGCAATGGAGTGGCAGGACAATATCATCACTCTTCTGTTTCATTGTTTTGTGTCCAACACAGTGCCTAGTAAAATAGCTGGTTCAATACTTTTTGATTAATTTAATTTTGGAATTAAAGGGTAAAAGGAAAAGAATACATCATTTCAGAAAGATTGCTTAATCAGGATGTTGAAAATGTCTAATAAACATGTCTTGATACTGTAGGATAACTATGAACATTGAAAATAAGTCATGTTACTTTAAAAAAATTTATGAGTCTGTCATATGTGATATTTTGGATGAGATTTTGTTACTAATATATTGTACTATTAAAGTCTCGGCCATGTAATCAATGACCCTTCATTCCACTTAAAAAATATTGTAGGTAGGAGTTGAAGTAGTAACCTGCAGCCAGAGAGATTTCTTAATTATCATACTGTCTGTATCCCCATGATGAAAATTTGAGGCTACTCTAGTGATGGACTTTTATTATTGGTAGCAGATAAGGAATACACTTCTTACACATTTGCTAGTCATATGCTTAAAAAAAATGATCCTGATAAACTAAAAAAGATTTTAGGCTTTGAATGTAGCTGTCCCCTTATATCTAAAGATCCCATAGTTTCCAAGGCAAGATGAATCTGGAGGAGAGAGTGGGCCTAATACCTCCGCACACTCCTGCCTCACTTAAATCCAATTCACTTGCAAGTCAAGATATCACCCTCCTGGTGTCATTGGTTGCTTGTTCTGCTGTTTGGGATGAGTTTGATGATCTGTAAGTAGATAATTTATCATACATGTACTATTCATTTTATAGGATAGTGATGAAGATGATGATGATGCTGAAAATATTGAGGCAGCAAGCAGTGGAAAAATGACTAGAAGCCCATCTCCAGTTCCTCAAGAAGAGCAGAGTGAACCAGAGATGACAGAAGAAGAGAAGGAATATCAAATGGTATAGATGAAGTGTTTTTGTTTCCATTTGCTTAGAATTTTATTTATGAGAATATATCTACTGTTGTTGATTGTCCAGTTATTCTTTCTAAGTTAGATATCTACTAAATGCCAATATTAAGTGGTGCAAAATTATACAGATTTTTGCTGGCCAAATCACATACCATAAACCCCAGTAATATGTGCAGTAAAAATGATAAAACACAGTATTAAGGAAATAATCATTTATTAAATATCTGATTTGATCCTCACAAATAATCCTGTGAGGTAGGTGCTATTATCCTCATTTTGTGGTTGGTGAAACTGAGGCAAACAGGAAAAGTGAATTGCCCAGGGTCACACACCTAGGAAATATCTGAAGTAGAATTTGAATTTTGTTTTTCCAGACTCAAGACCCAGCACTCTCCACTGCACTACTTGGCTGCCTCTAGCATGATAAACAAGTGTTAGTTTTATCACCTTGTAGCAGTGCTGTATAACAATAGCAGCTGATTTCTTTAGCACTTGAATATTTTCCAGGAATCATAGAGTGTTAGACCAAGAAAAGGCCAAACTGCTTGTTTTACAGATAAGAAATCCAGAGATTAAGGGTTATGCTCATAACTACTTACCTATTTAGTGATAGGGCTACAACTTGAACCCCAGGTCTTTTGATTTCTAGTTCACTGTTCTTTCCACTACTTTGTACTACCTTCTAAAAGTCTTCTACTTTAGTTGTGTTACATTCAGAGGAAAATATAGAGCCCATGTTCTTAAAAAGGAAGGGGGTAGTATAACCTGGAGACAGAGAGAGGAGAAATTTTCTGTTAATATGTTCCTTGAATTCTCTACTAAGTATGTATGTAAACTGATTTTGACTTAAAAATGATAGCTGATGTACATTATTAAGCACTTGCAGAGAAATCTCATAGTTCAAATAGAAAGAAATTGTAACTGTATACTTTGGAGAATTCCTGGGCCTCTTTTTGAGTACATTGAGCAGTGTGCCTAGGGTTAAGTGCATGTATATTGCTGAGTTTTTAAAAGAAATGCCACTTTCATCATGGCACTTAAAAAGCCAAATTGTGCCATTTGCTGTGATAAAATTTGTTTTCTAGAATTTTAACATTCAGAAGTAAAGAAGTACCTTATTTAAATATATTAAAATGTAAATTTATATACAGTTAGTTGGATTTCCTGTGTGTGAAATTTATCATTTTTTTTTTTGAGAAAAACATGTTTGGAAATGATTATTTTTTCAATTTGATTAATCTAGCTCTTTTGGAAGTTAATAGAATGTGTTACGTATCTTAGTTTTTAAGTTCAGTGACTTTATTAGTAAAAACAGTCAATAAATTACATACTGTCTAAATATTTTTCCTGCAGATGTTGTTGACAAAAATGCTGTTGACAGAAATTCTCTTAGATGTGACAGACGAAGAAATTTATTATGTGGCCAAAGATGCCCACCGGAAAGCAACAAAAGGTATATGTGGGGTGTTTTTTTGTTGTTGTTTTTACTATCCTATGTTTGGATATTTTATTCTTGCATGGTTTTTTTTTTTGAAGAGTCTAAATTTTTAGCCACTCTATATACATAAAACAAACCTCTTAAATTTTTTGGTCTCATCTAAAATATTAGAGCACAGATTAGCAATCATATAATGTTGTCCTGTGCAGTGTATTGTGAAAAATTTCAGTCGTTCAGTTTCTTTCATGTAACCCTTTTTTTATTTAGCTATGATAGTACTGATGTAGACGTGTTACTAATAATAGTTTGTATTGAACCAATGAGATGAATTGTGCCATCAGTGCTTTGTTTTCACTGTTTATAAGTTACTACAGCCATATCACAGTTAATTTTTCTCTTTATTTTTGAGTTCCATTAAATTAAAATTATGAAAAATTTAAAGGACAAAACACAGAAAAAGACCTATGAGACCCTTCGTATTTGTAAACCAATGTCATTCACATTTAAATTCTAAAGTTTCAAAGCCAGACCTGCTCAAATTAGTTTTAAATGAATGTTATGTTTTTAATGTTTCTTCTCTCCCCAAAAAGCAGCAATAGTAGTAGATTTAACAATACCATAGAATCTCATGACTATGAAATCGTGGCTATTTGTGTTAACATGTTGTTCCTGTTGTTGATGTGATACAAAGCTCCTGCAAAACAGCTGGCACAGTCCAGTGCACTGGCTTCCCTCACTGGACTTGGTAAGTATTTTCCATATTTTTGAGAGGGGGCTTAATGGGGAAATCACACTTATCTTGCCTTTCTACATACTCTATTTTGAAATTGTTATAAAAGTAGGTTTTAGGATTTATAATAGCTTAAAAAGTTTGTTTATTTTTCTTTTGGCTGCTGTTTCTAATTTCTAGAGCATAAATTTCACATTTTTTTAAAAGAATATTAACTTGATTGGATAAGTCATAACAATAGGAGCAAATTGTAGTAGAGAAGAATTCCTTCTTGTATTAATTGCTCCTCGGTTGACTTAGTTCCTTTTTAAGTTGTAATTAAGGCATTGTAATATACATACATATATATGCACATGAAGTAAGCATATATGTGTATGCATATATAGTCACATTCAAAACTAACGCATACATAAGCACTACTGATTTTCTTCTTTTGAGTACTGTCATAATTAGAGTGCACAGAATCAGTTTCTGATATGGTAGAAAAAAAGCACTCATCTTCCCATCATAATCTGTGTTTATAATGTGCTATTTGCATGATTTGTGACTGTGGCCATAAAACCTTTAATTTGCTATTTTAAATATCCTCACTTTAAATTGAGCATTGTAAAGATGGAAAGAAATGGGCAAAAACAAATACCCTTGTCATGATGATGATTACTTTGATCACTTCTGGGTGGGGAGTAGTTTTAGCGCAGTACTGTTGAGAAAGTCTGGTAGCATCCAAATTTTTAAAAAGTTTAGCTTCATAGCTGGGATTTTGCAGCTTTGTACAACCAAAGAATTATCCCATAAATATTTTCAGGCTTATTCATAGTCTTCTCATGGTATATGAGTTGACTTAAGCTTTGGTGAGGCAAAATTATTGCCCTATCAAAGACTCATCATAATTTCAAAGAACTGTTGATACCATTATGACTTTGCATGGTTGTTGAGAACTTGATGAAATGTTCCAGAAAAGTAGGTAAGATAAAATACTGAGTAGCCATTTGACTCAGGGCTTTGTGGATGACAGTGACATGTCTGCTCCTCCCCACCCCGAATAAGCATCTTCTTCCAAGAAGAAGTAGTGCAAAAGAGGAATAAACTTTCCTTTTGGCCCCTCAGATTTTTAAAAGTAAGATATAATCTTTCCTTGTGATAGACTGGGCTTTATGCACGCAGGTGGACTGGGTGGTTATGGATCAGGAGACAGTGAAGATGAGAGGAGTGACAGAGGCTCTGAGTCATCTGATACTGATGATGAGGAATTACGACATCGAATCAGGCAAAAACAGGAAGCATTTTGGAGAAAAGAGAGAGAACAGCAGCTGTTACATGATAAACAGGTGGAAGGTATGTTTTTTATACTTAAATCTATTTAGATATCAGACAGTGTTGATAGTCATTTAAAAAATTAAAAGGATGAATTTGAGTGATTTGAGGTTACTTTTTTTTATGATGCTAGAATGTGATTTACTTAAAAACTGTGTTGTAGTGCAAGTTTTTAAATTCCACAAAGTTGAGGTGAAATAAAATAATTTAAGTTTGGACATGTTTCCTGTTCCATTTCTTCCTTACCCCTCCTTCCCTTAAAAATTTTTAAAAACATTCTCATTCTCTTACATAATTGACTTTTTGGGAGTAAGGTACCCTTTGACTTCTTTTACTAAATATCTTCTTTCATGTTCAGCACACATTTGATAGTTTGTAGCTTTTTACTTGGGAATTTAAAGTTAAATTTCTATTAAATAATTTCAGTTGTAATTAATTTCTTAAAATAATTCTGTTTATCATAAAGTCATTTCATTGGTTTCACTTGTGTGTTGGATCATAGCCACCAGAACATACATATTGAACCTGTGTGGAATGGGTGTTAGTTGAGTTTGATAGAACTCTGGAGAGTCTTAAGAATTGTACTAGATCTCTTAAGGACTTTAATTTCAGTGCCTGTTATTTTTTTCTTCATTTTCGTTCAAATTCATTGTTAAAAATATTTTTTTGATACAGGGTTCATATTTTGACAAACAAGATTATTGAACAATTGTTGCTATGCCTTGTTGGAGAAATAGAGAGTATAATTTTTGTTGCAGGTATCAAACTTAAAGCTTGATTTTTTTTCAAGAATTAAAGAGATTTTTAGGGATCTTCTGTTGTGGAAAAATAGAAAATTTTAGAAAAATTTGAAAAAAAGTACTTTTCATAGGGAGCTTCCAGTTTGATAAGCTTATTTTCTGTATTTAATAGAACTTTTAAAGTTTAGCAGTTACATGGCTTTTTGTTACTAATTTAGTAGTGAATACATTACTTTAATCATCTGATTATAACAAGGGAGAATATTTTCTCTCCAAATGACCACAGACACATATGTTCCATCCTTTTATAGCTATATAAAAAAGTATTTTAAATAAAGGAAAGGTAGTCTTGTATGAAATTATTTTCATGTTTTCTGTCAAGTCCATTATTTTTAGCAAGACTTTTGGTTTTCTTTTCCAGAAGAAAAGCAACAAAATGAAAGGGTTTCAAAAGAAATGAATGAGTTCATCCATAAAGAACAAAATAGCAGTTTATCGCTACTAGAAGCAAGAGAAGCAGATGGTGATATGGTTAATGAAAAGAAAAGGACGCCAAATGAAACTACACCAAATTTAGAACCAAAAAAAGATCATAAAGAAAAAGAGAGATTAGGAAGGAGTCGGTCAGGAAGTTCTAGTAGTGGTAGTACTAGCAGCAATAGTAGAAGCAGCAGTAGCAGCAGCAGTGTATCTAGTTCATCATACAGTTCTAGCTCAGGTAGTAGTCGCAGTTCTTCACGTTCATCTTCTCCTAAAAGGAAGAAGAGACATAGTCATAGCAGATCTCCACTGCATAAACCTAGGCGCAGCAGGAGTAGAAGTTACTCTCGTAGAGTTAAAGGAGAGAGTAATAGATCTAGGGAAAAGGTGAGAGATCGGAGGAGATCAAGTAGAAATAGTATAGAGAGAGACAGAAGAAGAAATAGGACTCCTTCCCGAGAAAGGCGTAGAACTAGAAGTCGCTCAAGAGATAGGCGAGCCAATCGTGCTACTCGTAGTAGAAGTCGAGAGAGACGTAAAGCTGATGACCAGCGTGGTAATCTTAGTGGGAGCAGTCATAAGCATAAAGGTGATGGTAAAGATCAAGAGCGAAAAAAAGAGAGGAGTAGAAGTTTAGATAAAGATAGGAAAAAGAAAGAAAAAGAAAGGGAGAGAGAACAGGATAGAAGAAAAGAGAAGCAAAAAAGGGAAGAAAAAGACAGTAAGTCTAGTAGCCAAGATGACAGATTAAAAAGAAAAAGAGAAAGTGAAAGAACGTTCTCTCGAAGTGATTCAATATCTGTTAAAATCTTAAGACAGGATTCTAGACAGGAGAGTAAGAAAAGTTCTACCAAAGATAGTAAAAAACATTCAGGCTCTGATTCTAGTGCAAGGAGCAGTTCTGAATCTCCGGGAAGTAGTAAAGAAAAGAAGGCTAAGAAGCCTAAACATAGTCGATCGCGATCCATGGAGAAATCTCAAAGGTCTGGTAAGAAGGCAAGCCGCAAACACAAGTCTAAGTCCCGATCAAGGTAGTATACTTTTTAAAGTTTTTTGTCTGAATTTATTTTTAATTTGACTGAATTTGTTCAAAGTTGAAAGTGTCCTTTCTCTCTCTCTTAAATGAACTCAGTTTGGTACTTGATATAATGATCATAGACTTAAAGTAACATTAGAAAACCTATATACTTTTATTTATTTATTTTAAATTGCAGATTCTTTAGTCTAAAATGAATTTTATCTTTAAATTTTGTCTTTTCCCTTTATTTTTCAGATCACCATCCCCTCCCCGTCGTAAGCGCTGAGGAATGATGTGGCATGATGCCATGATGTTGTTAAAAAAAATTCCATGAGTTTTAAGGGCTTGTCTCATTATAGAGGCACATTGTGGCTGTGTAGGTGAAAACAGAATCTTTTTTTTTTTAATCTGTAAATAGGTGTATTTTTTCCAAATGCTGCTCCAAGTTACTTAATAGGATTTCTTTGTATTACTTTTTTTTTTTTCAAAATAGTGCTTAATAAGAATATAAAACGTACCATTCTCTCTTTCAGCTGTAATGTTCTTAAAATTACTATTGAATGTACTGTGATGTCAATAAAGCTCTTTAGTTCATTTTTGTTAACTTCTTGCACCTTAATTTTATGATTTTTAACTAAGGAAAGTACTTTTATAAAAAGGCAGCTGGATTTTTGTATAATAGGTTTTAAAGGTAATCCCCAAAATGGTTTTAACCTATATAGTTTGTCAAAGTTTGTAAATTGTATTCATGGACTTGTCAAAATCCACCATTGAGGGTGTGAGAGAGGGCCAGAAATATACCTATATTTTTCTCTATGGAAGTATTTAATAGCTTTCTAAGCTTTTCCTCCTATTTTGGATTTTCAAGTAAAATATTCTCTGTGTATAAAGAAAGTATGGATCACTCTGTAAAATGAAATTTGCTTAAATCAATCAAGCCAGTGCACAGTAGGATTATTTGCAATGAACTGATCATGTTTGACACTAATATTCAGCTCTGAAACTATACTATGAAACCACCTACTTCTATTTTAGAAGTATTTTCTGAATATGGGTAATTATAGAAATGAGATTCAATTCAGTTTGTGGTGCTTTTATTTATATTTTTGAAGTGGATGACCTCAGATACATTGAGAGGTGCTCTGTAAAACAGACACACATCAGTTGCATAGCATCAAAACTGTCAGTTTCCTAAGAATTGTGATTAGTGGTATGGATCTATGACAATTAAACTTATTGTAGGCTGGTGGATAGAACAAAACTATGGAGGCATTCTAATTTAGTACCCTATTGCTTCCAGGATATTATATGACAGTATATTTATATGGCAGTAACTACGTTATTCTGTGAAGAAAAATGCTTTAAACATTTTAGTTTTCTTTAAAAGAAAAGCATTACAAGGTACAGGACACAGAATAAATTTTAAAATGTTTCTCCAACAGTAGTACATTTTAAGAATAATGCCACATTTTTTCCACGGTCAGTGTTTTCTCAGAATTAAAGATAGAAATAGATATGTATAGTGTGCTCTTGTACATTTACATAGGTTCATAAATTTTTGCCAATTATGCATTTATCTAAAAGTTTACAAATGACTGAATAAATGCATGTTTATCAAAATGGCTTTTACAGTGCATTTAGTTCTGATATTTATAAAGTTGAAAATTCATGGAATAACTTCAAAACAGTTTGAAATTATATATGGTTAGTCACATCAGGCATCAGAATAAAGTAAATGTGCAATATGATGTTTCTATTTAGATTAGTTAACACATTGTACATATCTTTAGAATCATCTGATTAATTTGTAATAGCTCAGTTGTATAAGGTTTTTGTATCTAAAAATGCTTTTCCAGAACAAACTTCCAGGGAAAATTTATTTTCAGAATAAAATTCTACAGGGAAACTCAACTGGCACATTTTTGGCTAGAGCTATAGCCAAAACTAATATTTAAAATTTTATATAACTTACACATTTTGAAAGCTTCTCACCACCTATAACTGTGGAAATTGTTTCTTTAGCACAATCATAATATGTGTGACTGTCAGTAAATACTGCAATATTATAATGATACACTTGAGTTTGATGTTTTCTAAATTTCTGTGGATAATTTGCTAAGTTTCATCATTGCTTTAGCATGTAACAGTTTGTTCATCTTAACATGTAAGCAACCAGCTGCCATAAAATAGGGTCTCCATGACTGTGAGAATGCTAAAAAGTGTTCCTCATTAATCAGAATTCATTATATCATTTGGAAAAGAAACTTTTGGTAAAATGGAGGTCATTGAACTAGTAATGAAATGGCTAATGAATGCCATCCAAGGAGTACCTTTTTCCCCAAAATCTTCCATTATCTTAAAAAGATTTACACCTTTTCATGAATTAAAATACATGTAATTTGAGTGTGGTGGTCATAAGGTGTGTTTTAGGTTCTAAACCACAAATAAAAGATGGTGTGGAATCTCACCAGTGTAAACATTTTCTACCATTGAAATTGTCTTTTAGGTGGTCAATTCATAGTACTAAATTCTTCTTGGATAAGAAATTTTTTTAACCTTATGAATTTGAAGAAGGACCTGAGCCAAAACTGTGACCAAGTATCAACACTGTTTAATAGGGAGGGGTAACACAATTACCATTCCTTTTTGTAACTTGTGGGGAATGTTCTCTTTAATTTTTAGGTTAAAATGCATTTATTGCTAACCTCTACAACGTAACGTAAGAAAGAGCATCGGGAAACAGGGTTTCTAATCTGGATTTTAAGCTGTGTAATGGGGGAGTTGAATTTAAAAATGGGAAAAGTCCTAGCCTAAAATTTTTTATTCTGTGAATGAAAACTGATGTCCAAAATCCATATTACCACATTAATAAGTAAAAATATCTGTTTACATGAGGCCCTGAATTATAATTTGACATATTTTTATTGTACAGGCAATCATTTAAGGCTCCAGATGTCATTCTTGTCATTCCTTGAGATTTGTAATAAAAATGTAAAAGGTGTATTCTGCTAGGTCATAATTGCTATAAGGATGTTTTAAGTATGGAGAAATGCTATATCAGGGTAATTTAGTTAATATGTAATTTTACAAAATTAAATGAAACACCACAGCTAATCTGTTTTAGTTGATACAGTAGCATATATTTTGAAGACATAAAACTTTTCATGCTTCTAGAGAGCAATTTCTGATCAAACTACATGTGTTTAGGTAAAAGAAGAATTTATAAGATTAAACCATGTAAAGTATAAATCTGATTGACTTTTACACAATCTCATGAGAAGAAAATTGGATGTAACCATAAGCAGTTGCCTACTTGTGAAAGTCTCAGAGTGGGATAAACAGCATAGTGATTGTCTATCAACCTATATTATTTTACATTCAGATTTAAGTACTGTTGGGAAAGCCTAATGGCTTTCAATATTAAGTCATTTAAGAAAATTCATATCTTCCTGAAATTGGAATCTTCTGGTATGGAACACATTGACATGTCAAATCGGCTATTGTTAGGTATAATTAATGTTTTTGTTCAGCAACATTGGAGCAGATCTTCACAATTATTTTTCTTAAGTTATTACCCAAATTTTATCATTGATTAGTACATTGTAGCCTATTTATATTCACCAGGAAATTTCCATTGCAGATTGGTTCACCATCAGTTTTATTTTTCAGAGACTGTTATTGGGAAAAGGCTAGATTTTGGGGGTGGGTGGGAAAGGAACAGTTTTGGAGTGTGCAAAGTACTACATAATATCCCAAATGCAATCTGGCCCATTCTCCTTCCTTTTTAATTTATTTTTTTGCAGTGCCTTTCAAAGACATTTGTGCTGATAGACTAACCTAGATGAGAAACCCATCTTACTTGTATCAGAATCTGAACAGGAGACTGCCTTAATCCATTTAGTTTTATCTATATGAATTATGAGACTCTTTTCTTTTGACTAAGTCGTAAACTTCTGTGAGGAGTGCCCAATGTTCAGATTTCATTCAATTTATTCAGGGATTTGATGCCATCAATTGAACATTACCAGCAAATAGCCTCTAAAAGACCTGACCATCTGTGGGGAAGCCTTTCATTTGTACTGCAGGGTATTCTCTTTGACAGTCGAATACTCTAGCAAGCTCTTCCTGTTTTATATCTTATTTTATGCTGATACTCAGGATTACTGAATCACGTTCTCCAGTTGCATCTATCAAGGTATATTTAGCATAAATAAGACATCTGGTTGTATGTCTTTGAGGCTTCTTTTTGCTCTTCCAAGTCAGATGCCTTTTCCCAATCAAAAAATAGTGAAATCTTGTATGCTTTGCCATCATATATGAGACCGTAAATCTATGTTCTACAATAGAAAATTGATCCAGTGGGTATGTGGTGGTACCCTAGAATTGCTTTTTTAAATGTTGGTGATTTGAAGCATTTTTTATATGGTTATTGATAGTTTGTAAACTGTCTAAATTATTGCACTGATCTACTAGTCTTACATCTCTGCCCAAAAATGAAACAAGATTACATTGGCATGACCTGTTCTTGTTGATCTTTGGGAACCCTGCTTTTTTTCTAGATGTGCACTTAATCATCACTTTAATAGTATGATTTAGAATTTTTTCAAGCTTTTAATTGAAGTTCCAAACTCAAATTTTTGAAAATGGGACTGTCATTTTTTTTAAAGTTTTATAGCATTTCCCCTATTTATTGTTTTCTAGTGATAGTGGTACAGCAGTTATTTGTCAGTTCACTAAGCTGATAACTGATTTTTTAACTCTTTTTTCCATCTCTTGTACCCCCAATTTCAACTGCTAATGATGAGATGATTTCAAAAGGATCTTGTGTCTTGGTTTCTGCACATTTGTTTTCCTCTCCATTGTTCTTCTCTGTATTATGACTAATCAAAATCATATTCCTGCATAATGTTTTGTAAATGAGTTTATATTTTAATGTAGTGTTTCCCAGCTGTTATGTCTACTTGGCAAAGAGATCAAGTATTTGCTGGCTGAGGCAGTTTTTGTGCTATCTTGCCTTCTCATTGTGGCAGGGTATGTTTATTTTTGGTCAGGGATGAATGATTTTATCTATGTGGGAAACTCCTACTTTGGAAACACCCTGCATTTGTGCATATCTAACTTGTCCACAACTTAATATGTTTAAAAAGTTGCCTGGGAGTTTAAATTATTTCATCAAGATGATATAGCAAACTACCCAGCATGCTGTAATGAGGCATTGGAATGGGGACTTTGCTTCTTTGCTCCCTGGCTAAAATAAAAATTGGGAATATCAGAATCTCAGAGTTAAAAAAAGAGCTCAAATCTCATCTAGTCCAACTAGTACTTGAATCAGCTAATAATAGCTAATAATAAAAGACTTTAACCCATGTCTAACTGACTCTAGGGCTAAACCTTTGTTAACAAGCCACAATTCCTATTGACAGTTGCCTTTCATCAGTTAAATTTTAGAAAATACTGATAATTGGCATCTTTTTTCTTTGTCCTTTTCCCATTTGGGGGAACTAATAAGCTGAAGTTGCCTCTGGTGTCATCATCTTGTCTTTCTCTTGCTCTCTTTTGTTTTAAATTTGCTGTTGGTTTTGACCTTGGTGTAATTTCAATTTGTGCTGACTGCACAGAAATAACTGATTCAGAAACGATTTGTCATATTTCATTTTTTAATGTTGCTTGATGTTATTCATATTGTCTTCCAGATTTTCCTTAAACACAGCATTTATATTTTTCTACAAGCCTCTTCTATTTCTTAATCTGAAGCCATATTTTCTGACTTTTTAAAACTATTCTTAAGCTCAACTTTGCATTGAAATCACTTAGTACAAATGCTATATGGCATGTGTTTGTTCTGTTTGGAGGATTTTACTTAGTTTATAGGATTTGTCCATTCTGTCCCCTATAATAGATGTTGGCAAAAAGGCTACAATCTAGTCGACCTTTTGCTTATCACAAGTGGTTCAAGATGAGCAGAGGCAGAGTAGTATAGTGGAAAGAAACCCTGTCTGTGGAGTTAGAAGGGGTCAAATCCTGACCTCCTGACTTTACCACTTGGCACATGACCTTGGGCAAGTAACTTTATCTGAACCTGAGTTTCTTCATTTGTAAAATGGTAATTTTATTGTCTAATTCGCAGAGTTGTTTTACAGAAAAGACTTTGCAAATCTTAAAGTGTTTTGTTGTTTCATTATCTAATATCCCATTAAATAGTATTTCTTACTGCCTCTGGAATCACAAAAAAACCAACTCTGCCAGCTCTTTTTGGTTTTTCAAAGAGAAATTGTGACCCATCCTTCCCTCTACTTGCAAATTCCTTGTTTTCTGCCTTCATTTATAGTGAGAATGCCAGTACTGATATAGTTCAGGTCTTCCAGTAAATATATTGACCCAGTTTTTGGACAAAAGCATCACAGGATATTAGCAATTAAAATATTAATTAATTTTTATAAATGTTCCAAAGTGGTTTCTTTTTAGCATTTAGCCATTGCTGTTCACCATCTTGTGACAGTCACTATGGAAGCAGGTCAACCTATATAAATGAGAGCAATTTGGTATTTTCCTTTGTTTCATGATTTGTCATGGTAATAGAATTCATTACCTAGTTAGGCTGGACCACAGAATCAGACTCAGTTTGTTGTGGTTACTATCCTTACTTCTTTTCAGGTTTGATAGAATATACCAGAGTTTGGACTATATTGACATTTCCTCTAAGAACCTAAACTACCCAGCATGCCATAATGAGTCATTGGAATGGGGACTTTGCTTCTTTGCTCCCTGGCTAAAATAAAAATTGGGAATATCAGAATCTCAGTTAAAAAAAGACCTCAGAGCTCATTTAGTGCAACTAGTACTTGAATCGGAAAATCTGTAACAAAATCCAGTCTTAGAGACCTCTAAAGAAGGGGAGTCCATTACCTGCTGAGATAACCTTAGAATATAGATACTTATACAACTTTAATTTGGATATTCTTCATTATATCAAGCATAGATTTATACAACTTCCAACCCTTGTTCCTAGTTAAGCTGTATAGGGTCAAGCAGAACCAATCTGATAATCTTCAACATAGCCCTTCAGATATGGCTATCATTTTCCTGCTCCATTCCCAGTTCAATTCTCCATTATTTCCTTTAGCTGATCTAAGATCTTTAATGAGCCTTGTCTCCATTCTCTAGACAATCCAGCTTACGAACTTAAAATTTGGTAAGTAGAACTGAACTTAATACTCCAGATCTGATCTGATCAGGAATTGTACAGTGGGACTAGTATTCTTAGGCCTAAATGTTATTGCCTCTCAATGCAATCTGAAATTGCATTGACTTTTGGACTGCTATTTAGTACTAAGTTAAATTTTTTCAACCTAAGATGTTAAATTTATCCATAGTAATGATATTGCCAGGGGCAGCACCAGTTAAGAATGTATACACTCATCTTGAAAATTTGATGGAGGATGGTGGAAGATAGTGAGTAGATTTCTTTCTTAAAACAACAAGAAGCAATAGAGGAACATACTTTTCCAAAGAGCTTGGAGGAACCTAATTAAGTCATACGATTTCTATGATGAACTCTTCTCAGTCAATGACAGCAGAAGTACATTTCACAGCCCCCTGTTTGCTATCTGAAAATGTGTAAATTATGTTTGAGAAAATGAAAGAAGGGAAACCTGAAGAGATCAAGTTGAGCAATCAAAAGATCGGTACTGGCAGCGATCGTTTTGAGGGATTGAGTCTAAATTTATTTCCTGAGGTAGGGAGAATATTAAACATTTGGTTAGTTTTGAACCAAAAGCAGTACAAATATCAGTTCACGTTTCTACTTTTCTATCACTTAAAAAACTTTAAAAGTAATTTACAAAAGGGCAAGCTTGAAGGTCTATGAAAGAAACAAGAAGGGTTTTGGAAATGATTTTCTATAAGAGCCCAGTCATGTAATTGGCTGAAATATTCAGAGAATACAAGATCCTATGCCTATTGAGCATAAAAAGGCATTTGATTCAGTGAAATAAATAAAATGCTTTCTTGAAGACCCTCAATATAATATCCCATGCGTATACCCAAATCACATGAGATTCTTTGAAGGCAAGAACTTGGTTTGACAGAACTCTGCTTCTTAATATTGAGGCATAAAACTGGGAAATTCTTATTCACCAAGTCTGATGTCATGGAAGAAGTTTCACACAGTCCGAATGGAAGGTGGAAGATGGTAAGGTCCTCTAGATGCTTATTCTGGCTTAATAATAATAATAATTAAGAATACTGCATAGCCTCCTAAATGAGATCCTTAAATGCTCCAAAGAGTGCCACATAAACCTGGCAAAGACATGAAGTCATCCTTGGAGGGGCTTCAGAAAACAACTATATACCCTGATTCACTGCTGGAGGATGCTGTGAATTGATGATTTTGGAAAGCAAATTAAAAGTATGCTAAGAAAGTGACTAAAATGACCATATCTTTTGATCCAGAGGTCATTATACAAGGCATCCCAAGGAAGTCAAACATAGAACAAAATACAGTATTTCTTGTAGTGGCAAAGAACAAAAACCAAGTAAATGCCCAACAAGTGGGCAATAGCTAAACAAGTTTTAAGATGCATGAATACTGGAAATATTACTGATCTGTACGAAAGAAATACGTGGAATACAGAGAAGTAAATGGGAAGAAATGGACCAATACTGGGTGAAATACGCAGATCAGGAAAACAATGTAAATGGAAAGAAAAAAATGAAATGCTGTGACAGTCCAATTTTGACTCTGAAGAAGAGATACAAGTACCTGTCTCCTTTCATTAGTGAAGTGGGGTACTGTGGGTATAGAGCTTCATATAGCTATGATTGGGATATGTCAAATTTTTCTGAATTTTTAAAGTCTTTTAAAACTGATTCAAGGGGGACAGCTAAGCACTACAGTGGATAGAGCACTGGCCCTGGAATCAGGAGAACCAGAGTTCAAATCTAGTCTCAAACACTTGTTAGCTGTATGACCCTGAGCAAATCACTTAACCCTGATTGCCTCAAAAAAGGAAAAGAAAAAAGTATAAAAGATGTATGTGTGGAGAGAGTGGGAGGAAAGGATACACTGGGAAGTGAAGGTAGCATAAAAAGAAAATTGCCTAACAGAAAAGAAAAACAAAATGCCTATAATGAGTCCAGAATTGAACACAGCAGATTAGATTGCAGTTGGGAAATTGTTTCTCTTAGGAATGAAGGCCTTATTCTAGCGATAATACGTATGTGGCTCAGAGCTGTGGAAAATACAGCCTCTGAAAAACTGAGGTGTGGGAAGTAACAAATATTAAGTGCCTACTACGTACCAGGCACTGTGCTAAGCTTTTTATAGCCATCTTCAACATCGTAGCTTACTCGTAGCCACTGAGCACCTCTCCACTGCCCTTTGAGTGGTTTAGTGAATATGACATCATCAATGAAGAATTACCCAGGAGATGTATTGTTTGTATCAGAGAAATCTAAAATTAGAAAAGGAGGTGGGTCAGTCACAGAACCTTAAAATTGTAAGGATTCTCAGAGGAAACCTAATTCAGCCAATACTTGGACAAAAATCCTCTGTAGTGTAACAGAGGTGATCATTTACCCTTTTCTTGTACTGAAGAGCTTATTAGGATCCCATTATACTTTTAGATCTCTAATTGTTAAGTTTCTCCTGATACCAAGCCTGAATTTTCATTTTGCATCTGCCACTCATTGCTTCTAATTTTGCCTTCTCTAGCCAAGCAGAACAGTTCTAATCCTTTTTCCATGAGAAAGCCATACACATGTTGAAAGATAATGATGTGCCTACTAAGGTTTCTCAAGGGTGACTCTCCAGTTTGTTCAAATGATCTTAACGTGGTCATTCACTGTGAATTTCTTTCTGATACTTAGTAGCAAAATGACCCTCTGTCCTAAGGCATCTTTTCTTCATTCTCTTTAGGTTAATTCATCATCTTCCATGGGTTTGTCATCTTTACATAGATAACTCTCAGGTCTACATCTCCATCCCTAATTTCTCTACCAAGCTGTAGTTCCACTTCATCAGTTGCCTATTGGATTTCAGCCTGTATGCCCCATAGCATCTCAAACAAAACATATCCAAATAAGAATTCATTACTTTCCCCAAACCCACCCCTCTTCTGAACTTCTCAGTTTTTGTCTAGAAAGCAAAATCATTATCTCCCAGTTGTCCTTGACTCTTCACTCTCCTATATTCAGTTCAGTTGTTGACTTTTGTTTCTACCTCCACAACTTTTTTTTTAATATTATTCTTACACGTATGGTCACTTTCATATGACCATATTTCAGTTCCTCATAACTTCTTGCCTGAATTTTTGTAATAACCTTATTGGATTCTTGCATGTCTCCTGTCTGATTCAACCTCCCAGATGCAAAAAGCAACTTAGACACAGATCTGCTCATATCACCCCCCAAACTCCATAAAAACCAATGGCGCCCTATAGAATCTAGAGTAAATAAATTCTACTTGACATTTAAAGACCTTAAAAATTTGTACCTTTCCATATTTGTTTTACATTATTCCCCTTCCTTCATTCCATGATCCAAAATGTCTTTGCTATTCCTCATATGTGACACTACCTTCCATCTCCATGTTTTTGCATTGACTGTGCCCTCATACTTGGAATCCATTCCCTCCTCTGTTCTTTGGCTTTGGATCTCATTTCCTTTCAGATTCAGCTCTAGTACCACCTCCCGTGTGAATGAGGCCTTTCCTGATTGCCCTTAGTCCCTAATGCTCAACCAAAATTGTATTGATTTTTGTAGTTTCATGCTGAATCTTGAAGGAAGTAATAATGGTCATTTGATGGTGGTCCAACCTGTCATTTCCCCCAAATTACCAAGTGTTCAATAAATAAATATGTGTGTGTATGTATGTATATATACACGTGTGTATAGACTACACAAATATATTGAATGACTGTATGATAGAATACTGTACAACTATATCTGCTAGACTACATTAAATTAGATGTGGGATTCTCAAATTCAGGCAGGAGACAGTAAGGTTTACATGATATAATTAGGGTTGCCTGGTTCTCTGGGCCACAAAGAACTTTTACTGAGTCCTTTCTTGATTTTTATTCTCATTTGTGCTTAGTTTTGACAGCCATTGACTTGGAAACAGAGTTAGTTGTCAGTTCCTACTGAAACTGCTCCCTCAACCATATATTTTTATGCCATATAAAAAGTCACTGCAAGCAATCCAAATGAATAAAGAGGAAGTACTGCAGCTGGAAAAGAGTAGAATTGCAGTTTCCATATCAAACAGCCTACCAGCCATGCATCTTCCTGAAATCTTCTATCAATAAATAGTGGTATTTTATACCTGTTAAGGCTGTCAGAATATTACTTTTGCTTTTCTACCTCAAATTATAAAACACAAACACCCTCTGGTTATACAGTACATATATGTATGCAACATGCATTTTCTTAAACTTTAGTAAGCATCTCAAAAAGGCTGCTTGATCTCAAGAAGCTCCCAATCTAATGTTGTTAGGCCTAAGGTCCTAAAATTGAAGGTTTTATTCCCTACTGCGGTGTTATTAGCTTCAATTTGGAGGTATCAGTATACTGATAAAACTTCATGAGACCCAAGTATGTACTCTAACAGTTCAATTGGCTAGTTACACCCCATTGACTGTCCTGCCAAATCAAAATGTTACAGCTGGAGAGGACCTAGAACTCATAGGATCAGAGTTTTAAAGCTGGAAGGGACTTTAGAAGTCATTTAATATAATCCCATTATTTTGTAGATGAAAAAACAAGACTGACAACAAATTGTTTCTTCCATGAGAAGACTGACCAGTGTTAGGTAGCTAGTGGTAACAGAATCTGGATCTCCTAATTACCCCATTGACCTTATTACAATATCGTACTGTCTTACCATAAAGGACAGACCTGATTTGGTTATTTTTTTAAATTTAATTTTTTAAAATGAGGAGCCTTGATTTTACCTGATTTTATTGATTTAAACTATGATTTAATACAGTCATCTGTTCCACATCATGACTTTCCCCATCATAGTTTTGCTATATCACAGGTCAGCATAAGAAAATAAATGCAAATTTGGGGGGAGTTTTGCAGAAGCCACGGACAATACAGAAAAAGTTTGGAAATTCAGGAATGCGTAAAATATGGATAATACTGTATAATAACCCAAATTTTACAATAAGGTACTGTAAACATAACATTAAAAGAAAAAATTCAGACTAATCTGGTATGAAGGGAGGCCAAAAATTTTTATGTGGATTTTCATGGGAGCATCGCATTCCTAACCCCTGCAGTGTGGAAGAGAGAACTGTAGATGATTCTTCACAATTCTCCTTGAAGACTGAAGCCCCTATATTTTTCTAGGTTAGTACTCAGATGATAGATGCCTTCATTTACTGGATTCATTTAATTTCTCTGGTGCTCTGCTGGCACATAGCCTTTGAGAATCCAGGCTTATTTCCATGTCATGATGAGGTATCCTAGTAAGACTTATGTTTTTTCAAGCTGTAAGGTACCTCAGATAACCTAGTTCAATCTCTCATGGTACACTGGTCCCAGTGAAGTTAAGTGACTTGCCCAATGTTATATGGGTTATTAAATTGCATAGTCAGAATTTTAACCCATAGGTCTATCCTACTTTTCCCTGTTTATTCTCCATTTTTATCCTGTCTCCTGTTTTGCTTCTGACTACTATGTCTCTTAATCCACCCTTTCATCAGTCCTCCCCTTCTCATCTTCCACTCCTATCTTCCTATAGGTGAGACAGATTTCTATATCCAATTAAGTGTATATATTATTCCCTCTTTGAGCTAATTTGAATGTAAGGTTCAAACATTTTCCTTTCCCCATCTTCTCCCTTCATGACTGCTGCTTCCTTCATGACTCTTTTATGTGAGATACTTTCCCCCATTCTTCCTCTCTCTTCCCCCTTTTCCCGGTGTATCCTTCTTTCTCCTCTCAATTTTGTTTTTTTTTGAAATCAACCCATCAAAGCCAACGCACACCTGTGCTCTCTATGTATATTCCTTCTAGCTGCTGTAATAATGATGAAGTCCTTAAGAGTTACAATAATCATCTTCCCATATAGGAATACAAACATTTTAATCTGGTTGATTCTCTTATAATTTCTTTTTCATGTTTGCCTTTTTTATGCTTCTCTTAAGTCATATTTGAAAGTTAAATTTTCTGTTGAGCTCTGGTCTTTTTCAGGAATGCTTGAAAGGCCTTTGTTTCATTAAATGCCAATTTTTTTCCTTGAAGGATTATAATACTCAGTTTTGCTGGATAGTTTATTCTTGGTTTTAATCTTAGCTCCTTTGTCTTCTGGAATGTTATAATCTAAGACCTCTGATCCTTTAATGTTGAAACTGCTAAATCTTGCGTGATCCTGACTGTGACTCTACAATATTTGAATTTTCTGAATGCTTGCAATATTTTCTCCTTGACCTGGGAGCACTGGAGTTTGGCTGTGATATTCCTGGGTGTTTTCATTTTGGAATCTCTTTCAGGAGGTAATCAACAGACTCTTTCAACGTACAGTTTACTTTCTGGTTCTAGGATATTAGGGCAGTTTTCCTTGCTAATTTCTTGACATATGTCTAGACTCTTTTTCTGGTCATGGCTTTCAGGTAGTCCAGTAATTCTTAAATTATCTCTCCTTATCTGTTATCCAGGTCAGTTCTTCTAATAAGACATTTCATAATTCTGTTTTTTCATTCTTTTTTTTGGATGGGGGGTATTGTTTTGTTTCTTGGCATCTCATGGAATGATTAGCTACCATTTGCCCAATAGTAATTTTTAAGGAATGATTTTTTTTCAGTGAGCTTTTGTACCTCTTTTTCTATTTGGCTGAAACTGC
The DNA here is from genome assembly GCF_028372415.1 of Notamacropus eugenii. Classification (NCBI taxonomy): domain Eukaryota; kingdom Metazoa; phylum Chordata; class Mammalia; order Diprotodontia; family Macropodidae; genus Notamacropus; species Notamacropus eugenii. Next base: position 176,494,289 of record NC_092873.1, on the reverse strand, counting down.
TGTTTAAAGTATTCTTCTCTTCAATGGATTTTTGTGCCTTTTATGAAGCTGTTGATTCTTTTCATAATTTTCTTACATCATTCTCATTTATTTTCCTAATTTCTCCTCTACCTCTCTTGTTTTTCAAGATCTTTTTTGAGCTCATTCAAGAATTCTTGTTGGACTTATACCCAATTCATGTATTTTTTTTCTTTTAGGCTTTGCACGAAGCTGCTTTGACATCATTGTCTTCTTCTGATTTTGTGTTTTGATCTTCCTTGTCACTATAGTAACTTGTTATGGTTAAGTTCTATTTTTGTAAGCTTATTTTTTAGCCTATTATTTGACTTTTAACTTTATGTTAAAGTTGAGCTCTGCTCCTGGCATGGAGAACACAATGTCTCATGTTTCAGGCCTTTCATACTTTTGTTTTTATACTTAGCTCTGGGGGCCTCTAGGTTTTCAGTGTTTACAGGGTGGTAGGACTTAAGGAGAGGTGTAGCTGCTGCTCTCCTGGCCTGTGCTCTGGTCTTTATCCAGGAAGGAACATTGTTCCCCTATAGCTACCAAAGCTAGAACTCCTCCTGGCCCTGGGATTGTGAACAGGTCCCCTACTTTTCTGTAGCCACAATTGCTAGTGTTCCCCTTTGATCAGTTTTGCGTAAGAACCTTGAATGTAAGATCTGTGAATAAAGTTAAGTTGCATGTGGTAATACAGGAGACAGAAAGACTAAACATCAGTATCTTAGGTGTCAGTGAACTTAAATGGATGGGAATGGGTGAGTTTAATTGAGGTACTACATATACTACTGTCAGCAAGAATCCTTTGGAAGAAATAGAGTAGCTCTCATAGTCAATAAAAGGGTGAGAAAAGTAGTACTGGGGTATAAACTCAAAAATTACAGAATAATATCTGTTCAAATCCAAATCAAACCATTAAACATCACAATAATACAAATACAAGTCTATGCCAACCACTAATGCCAAAGAGACCAAAGCTGATCAGTTCTATGAAGACCTACAACTTCTAGAAATAACACCAAAAAAAGACATCTTATTCATCATAGGTGATTGGAATGCTAAAATAGGAAGTCAAAAGATAATTTGAATATCAGGCAAGTTTGTCCTTGGAGAACAAAACGAAGCAGGGCAGACACTAATAGAGTTTTGTCAAAATAAGTTACTGATTACAACAAACACTCTTTCAACAACACAAAAGGCATTTCTTCACATGGACATCACCAGATGGTCAGTATCAAAATCAGTTTGATTAAATACTTTGCAGTCAATGGTGGAGAAGCTCTATAGTTAAAACAAGACCTAGAGCTGACTGCAGCTCAGATCATTAGCTTCCTATTCCAAAATTCAGACTTAAATTGAAGAAAGTGAGGAAGATTATCACTATATAGATATGGCCTAAATAACATTCCCTAAGAATATGAAGTGAAAGTGATGAATAGATTTAAGGGATTAAATATGGCAGGTAGAATGCCTGAAGAACTATAGATAGAGGTTTGCAATATTTTATAGAAGGCAGCAACAAAAAACATTCCAAAGAAAAAGAACAAGAAAGCAAACTGGAGGTCTGATGTAGCTTTACAAATAGCTGAGGAAAGACGGAAAGGAAAAGGGAAAGATATACCCAACTGAATGCAGAATTCCAGAGAATAGCAAGGGGAGATAAGGTTTTCTTAAATGAGCGATGCAAAGAAATAGAAGAAAATAACAGAATGGGAAAGATAGATCTCATTAAGAAAATTAGGGACATCAAGGGAACATTTCATGAAAAAATGGGTATGATAAAAGACAAAAATGGTAGGGATTTAACAGAAGCAGGAAAGATTAAGAAAAGGTGGTAAGAATACACAAAAGAACTATATTAGAAAGATCTAAACATTAGTGATAACCATGATGGTGTGGTTATTGATCTAGAACCAGACATCCTGGAGAACAAAGTCAAGTCAAATGGGACTTAGAAATCATTACCAACAATAGAACTAATAGAAGTGATGGAATTCTAGCTAAGCTATCTTACACCCTAAAAGATAATGCTGTAAAAGCAAGGACCCTGGCACACACAGGAGGGCCTGCTATCACAGGTTCTTAGGTCTGCATTTCTAAAATGAAAGGCAACTTTTGAGAGGTCAACAATTATTTTAATCAAACACATGTATCATTCACTTAATTTAGGGTAAAAAGACAGCACCTTGAACTTTAGAGAAAATATAGAGAAATAAAGATCAACAGACAGATCCAACTGTCTGACCATTACATACATACATAATAACCAGAGAGAGAAGCACCAACATCTTGGTTTTTCAAGGCAGGGTGCTCCATAGTGGCTGCCCAAAGTCTGGTCAAACAAACACTTCCAATGAGTAAACCCTAGAGTACTTATACATTTTTCAGAGCCAGAGGGCATCACAACCCTTGAGAACCAGTGCCTCATTAACGAAAGGTATGGGCCTTCCTACAAATCTTCTGTAAGGGCAAGCAAAGTAGGATCTTTTGCTGTTTTTGTTTTAGTATAATCAAGTGCCTCTAATTGAATCTTGCCTTTATCAACCAAGAGTCTTTACTACGAGTAAAGTAGAAACAAGAGTTTCTTTAACTAGAAACAGTATATGTATTTGTATTGTTAATGTGATTAAAGATCTTCCCCACTCATTAGTGGGCCTGCCTATTTAGGGGAGTTTTATTAGGGAAGATTTGTGGGAAGGCCCACACATTTTGTTAATGAGGCACTGGTTATCTAGGCTTGGGATGCCCTCTGGCTCTAAAAAAGGTATAAATACTCTCAGGATGAGGTTTTACTTTGGGGCTTAGTTTTTGGAAGAAGCTTTGTGTGCCAGAATAGACTCTGGGAAGCTGCTAAGGAGCCCCACCACCCAGATGTTGGTGCTTTTCTCTCTGGCAACTATGGTCAGATAGTTGGACCTGTCTGTTGATTTGTGATATATGTACTGCTTATGTCAGGTAGTTTGGAAGTACTGTCTGTTGATTTCCTGAAGTAAGTGAATGATGTATGTGCTTGATTAAAGGAGACTGTTAACCCTTCAAAAGTAGACTTTCCTTGTAGAAAAGCAGATCAAAGAACCTGTGATAGCAACCTCCACCACCCCACACCCTCCTGTGTATGTCAGGGTGTTTACTGATACATCTTCACAGGCCCATTAATGGGTAGGGAAGATCTTCTTTAATCACTTTATTCAATCAGAGGCATCTGATTATACTAAAACAAAAAATGAATTATCAATACAAATGCTATTAGAGTACTATACTCAATATGCCAACAAATTTGGCACTGGACTGGAAAAGATCAATTTACACCCCAATTTTAAAGAGGGGCAATGCCAAGGAATGTTCAAATTACTTAACAATTGTATTCATTTCACATGCTTAAGGTTATGCTTAAGATATGCTTAAGATTATGAAAACTAGGTTTCAGAAATACGAAAACAGAATTACCAGAAAACTGGGCTGGTTTTAGAAGAACCAGAGGAACTAGAGACCAAATTGCCAGCATTCACTGGATCATGGAGAAAACAAGGGAATTCCAGAAAGGCATCTACTTTTGCTTCATTGACTACACTAAAGTTTTTGTGTGCATCACAACAAAATGTGGCAAGTCTTCAAGAAGATGGGAGTACAGGTCATCTTGTCTCCTGAAGAACCTATATGCAGGCCAAGAAGCAACAATTAGACCCAAACATGGAACAACTAATTGGTTTAAGATTAGAAAAGGAGTATGACAAAGCTGTATATTGTCACATTTATTTAACTTATATGCAGAGTACAAATCTTTGGTATTCAATAGTGCCTCAGACCTCTTTTAATAACATGAAGATGGTGACTGCAGCCATGAAATTAAAAGATGCTTGTTCCTTGGAAAGAAAGCTATGGCAAATATGGACAGCGTACTAAAAAGCAGAAGTTTATTGACAAAGGTTTGTATAGTCAAAACTATGGTTTTTCCAGTAGCAGTGTATGGCTATAAGAGTTGAACTGTTAGGAAAGGTAAGTGTCATAGAATGAATGCTTTTAAATGGTGCTGCTGGAGAAGAATTTTGAGAATCCTTTGGACAGCAAGGAAATCAAATCAGTCAATACTTAAAGAAATTAATTCAGGCTATTCATTGGCAGGTCAAAGATTGAAGCTGAAGCTTAAATCCTTTGGCCACATAATAAGACAGGACCATTAGAATAGATCCTAATGTTGGGAAAGATTGAAGGCAAAAGGAAAAGGAGACAGTAAAAGATGAGATAGATAAGCACGATGGAAACAATGAACATGAACTTGGAGACTTTGGGAGATAATGGAGGATAGAAGAGCCTAGAGTACTATGGTTCACAAGGTCACAAAGAGTCAGACATGACTGAACAACAACCCGCTGTCTTAGAATTGAGACTAGGGTCTCTACTCCCCTGTGAGTGACCACAAGCACTCCTCTCCACCCTGAAACAGTGACCAGGGTTCTTTCTCCCCTGTGGCTGCAAGTGCTATTGCTCAACCTCACCTTGCACTGCATATGGACAATACAACCAAGTCCTGAACTCAGCATCAGCAAAAGGTATGCTGCAATCTCCTCCCAACTGGTTGTCCAACCCTGCCACCATCAATGGGCTGAGAGCTCTTGAAACTGCTGCTGTCACTTCCGCTGCTGTGGTGTGGATTACCCTTCATAGTCTGCACTCTGCTTCAGGCCTGACTCCCGCTCCTATGAAATAGACCTTTCCTGACAACTTTTAAGTTGTCTTGAATAGGAAAATTTTCACCTAATTCTTTGTTGCTTCAAATAGAATTCAAGGTGTTATTTTAGAATAATTTGGAGAGGAATTTGGGAGAACTCAGCTGAATGCTTCTCTATTTTGTCACCTTGGCTCTCCTTCTTCAGATACTTAATAGTTCTCTGGAATTCATCTTAATCAGATTTTGTAAAGTCATATCAATTCAGAATTCTGAATTTAGAATCAAAGGACTTAAATCTGAATTCCAATTCTGCAATTTACTACTTCTGTGACTTTGAGCAAGTCAAGGCCCCAGTTGCCTTATCTGTGAAATCAATCAATCAATAAACATTTATTAATTGCCTACTATATGTCAGGCACTGTGCAAGAGACAGTCCCTGCCCTCCAACTTAGAATCTGATGAGGAGAGATGTCATGCAAACATTCTTATACAAAGCAAGCACCATACAGGATAAATTAGAAATAATTAATGGAGGGAAGGCATAAGAATTATGAGGGATTGGGAAGCCTTCAATAAAAGAATTTTAGTTGAGACTTAAAGGAATCTATGTTGAGATTTGGGGTGCCCAGGACCCCAAAATACCAACACACCAGGTCCTGCCAAATGAAATCAACTCAAGCCTTCTTCCAGCCAAAGTAAAACAAAGTTTATTAAAGGTCCGCCATATTGGATTGATTCTTAAGGAGCCTCGCCATCTGTGATGCTTGTATTAACAAGCAGGCCAGATAAAATCTCAGCTAGACAAAGTCAGAGCTGGATTGAATCTAAGTGCTTTCATGTAGGCGAGATGGAATTTATATACAGAAAGACAGATTTAGAGGTGGCCTAGTAGTCTGGGAGGAAGGTCTAAGGAGGATCTTGATGAGACTGGGGTCATTAGTGATGTAATCAAGGATTGGAAACAGTTGGAGGCAATTGGGAGGTATCAGACAATGGAGGGCTTGGGTGGGAAGCAAGTGGGGCAATCAAGAGGTAACAGACGATGGAGGGTCAGGATAGGTTATAGGTAACAGGTTTGAGTATGAAAGGCCAGATTAAGTGGGAAGATTCAAAGGGAGTTCAAGGAGTTTCCAGAGTCTGTACCCCATCAGCTAGAGAGGTCAGTAAGCAGAGCAAAGAAGGGAGAATATTTCAGGCCAGAGAAAATACCCAGAATATTCCAGCCAGAGAAAATGCCCAGAGCCTAGAAGAGTGTCTTGGTAGAACAACCAGGAGGCCAATGTCACTAGATCAAAGAGTATGGGGAGAATGGTGTAAGAAGACTGAATAGGTAGAGGGGGCTAGGTTATGAAGGGCTTTGAATGTCAAACAGCATTTTGTATTTGATCCTGGGCACAATAGGGAGCCACTGGAGTTGAAAGGGTCACATGGTAGGATCTGTGCTATAGGAAGATCATTTTAGTGGCTGAATGAGGATTGACTGGAGTGGGGAAAGACTTGAGACAGGTTATTGCAATAGTCTGGGTGTGAGGGGATCAAGAACTGCACCAGTGACGGTAGTGTCAGAAGAGATAAAGGATCATGTAAGATATTGCAAAAGTGAAATCTATAGGCCTTGGCAACAAATTTGATATGGTGGAGAGGGGTGGTATTTAGAGATATTGAAGGATTGAGGATGACATCTAGGGTATGAGTCTAAGGAACTGAGATGACTGGGCTGTCCTCTATGGTAAAAGGGAAAGTAGGAGGTGGGGAGGATTTAGGGGGAAAGGAAATGAGAGGATTGATTTTGTGTAAATCCCCCTCCAACTCTTAAGTCTATGATCCTGTTGTTGAGGTTTAAGGGTGCTCAGGACCCCAAAATAGTAACACATTGGGTCCTTCCTGAATGAATTTGACCCAAGCCTTCTTTCAGCCAGAGAAACAAAGTTTATTAAAGATCCACCATATTGGATAGACTCATAAGGAGTCTGAACATTTGTGACCCTTGTATTAACAGGTGGGCCAGAATGAACCTGAGCTAGATTAAATCTGAGCACCTTCATGGAGCAAGATGGATCTCATCTAGAGAAAGAATGCAGGAGGGATCTAGGGGTTGCCAAGTAGTCTGGGGTGATGGGAGAAGGGGTCCAGGAAGGATGTTGAGGAAGAGTGGTCAGTAGCTGAGGTGACTAGAGGTCAGACACTAGGAACCAAGAGAATGGGATTAAGGGTGAAAGCAGCTGGAGGCTACCTGGAGATAACAGACGAGGAGGGCTAGGCTAGGTTAAGGGTATGAGATTTGGGTTTAGCTGATGAGGGAAGGTTTATGTTCTCAGGCCAAGGCCAGATCCATGGGAAGCTTCAAGGAGGCTTCCAGGGGGTTCCCTGAACCTATACACCGTTCACTGTCATTTCAAGGAGTGATTCTGGAAATAGCATGCATGTCATGTAGGAAAGAGCTCTGGACTGGGAGTCAGATTGGTGGAGTCCTAATAGAGCTGCTCCCAGCCCCGATATTCTCACTTTATTCTAGGCCCACTGTACCCACCTACCCCCCATCCTAACTGATGCCTCAGTGCTCTCTAGAATAATAGCTCTGTCCCTGAACTTTGAGCTCCCACAGACACAGCAAGTGTGTCCACGTGATGAGAACCCAGCCATGGTCTCTACCTAGGCACTGCCCCCGACCCATTCCTCGTATTTCCCACAGAAACAGCAGGTGTGTACGATGCACTCCACCACAACCACGTCCCTCCAGCGCTAGGCAGGACCGCAATGCTCAGCCAATCAGAGTAAACTCATCACGTCATTCCCATATACACTTACCCCTCCACCTGGCTTTCTCCGTGTGCTTTGTGGGCAATCCCACGCCCAGTCCCCCCAAGCCGGGACCCCTCCTTCACGACCTAATCCTCCTGCTTTTTAATATGAGTCACATTCCTATATTCTGTGTCAGTGTCTGTTACGTAACCGCGCCTTTACCCCATAAAAATCCACCTCGCTTTTTCCGAAGTGGCTGGTTCCTCCCGGTGTCAGTCTCAGTAAATGTCTACCCTTGGCCTGGAGGTGGTCCGACGGAATTCTCGAAGACGGTTCCGCCCAACACACCACGAAGCCCTCCCTCTGCCGATCGTAGCCCGGCGGTCCGTGTGTAGCCCAGCCCCTTGCCCACCACGTGGTAGCCAGGTCTGTGGATCTAGTGGCGGAGATCCTCGGCCCTCCGGCCCGGTGCCCTACGCGCCCTGCGGAGCCTGAGCCAACCCTGCTCGGCCGGAGGCTCCTCTTGAACCGAATAACCACGTTCTTTGGGCTCCTGCCCTACTGTCGTCAGCCATCAGCCTCGGAGGATCCGACAAGCCGCGTCCTCCAGTCCGGCTTCAGTCTCCCACAAGAGCGTTTCGTGATTTCAACCACGCGGACACCAGAGACGTTCTAGGATCAGCAGGAAGGCCAGGCCTGGCTCCTCTCCTCTGTTCCTCCTCCCCTTTAGAGAAGGCCCACCCACCACCAAAAAAGGCGCCAGGAAGCACTCGCGTCCCGGGAGGCGGGAGGCGGCCGGGCACCCTGGCTCGGGAACCTTCGGGGAGCCGCTGCGCGTGTGCTGGAGGGACCGGAAAGGACAAGGGACACGAGCACGGGCGATGTGGGGAGGCTGCGGGCTGCGGGCCCGGGGGGCTCGCGGCTGGGGGCTCGCCGGAGCCCGGAGTCCGGGCCCAGGGGCCGAACCTCCAAGGGCAGCAGCCTCAGAAGGTGGGTGGCGAGCGCGCCGGCTCCCGCCCCTTGGGCACCCGCTTAGCGGGCGGCTAGGGCAGAGCGGGCCGGCTTGTGGTAAGTGCGCAGGCGCGGGCGCGGAGGCCGGGGCGGAACGCCAGAACCGCGGCGGAAACGTCAGCCTCGGGGCGGGGCCGGAGGCGCCCCGGCCGCCAACTTTTCTCCTGCAGCTTCGGGTGACCTTGCGGGGCTCCTGGGAGATCGCCGCCTGGCCGCAGGCTACCTCTGCAGAGTTATTTTCTTCTGCTTTATACCCTTCAATTTTTTATATGAGCAAATACTATTTTCTTTCCTTTCCCCCCGTTTAAAAAAAAAGAAAGAAAACGCTTGTAACCATCATTCACAGTCACAAGGCAGATGCCCGTATGGGTGGAGACCAGAAGTGCCTTATGGCGCCCTGCATCCGAATCCATCCCCTCCGTCCGGGGCGGGGGCGTAGAGGACCCGGCTCGTGCCGGGACGGTGCTCCTTACGGGCCGTCCGTACGCCTTCGAGAGGCTTAAGACTGACGCGTTCTGAACCGAAATACAGAAAGGGAAAGAAGCCATCTCCGCCTGCTCGGTGCCGACCGAGAGCTTCCGTGGGGAACATGGAATCCCCGTCTCACACTGTTTCCTTTTTTCTGTAAAATATCTAAAAAAGAGTACACATAATTTTCGAAGCTACCCTGGGTGTCTGTGCTTCCCTCTGAGTTTTCTTTTGTTCTCTGCTGAGCACTCTCTTCTTTTTTCCTTCCCTTCCCTTCCCTTCCCTTCCCTTCCCTTCCCTTCCCTTCCCTTTCCCTTTCCCTTCCCTTCCCTTCCCTTCCCTTCCCTTCCCTTCCCTTCCCTTCCCTTCCCTTCCCTTCCCTTCCCTTCCCTTCCTTTCCCTTGCTTTCTTTTCCTTTCCCTTCCTTCTTTTCTCCTTCCCTCCCCACCCTGTACTAGAGAAGGCCACTCCTTAGGTGCATATGTGTTTGCAGGTATTACATTCATATATATATATATATGCATATATATGTGTATACGTACATACACATAGATCTATCTAACATACTATACATCCATTTATCAGTTCTTTGTCTGGAGGCGGACAGCCTCTTCCTCCATGGGTCCTTTGTACTTGATTTCACAGTTATAATACTCAAAATGACTTAGTTGTTCACAGTTTTTCTTAGAGCAGTATTGCTGTTACTTTATCCCTACAACAGTCTCTTGGTTCACTCTTCCTTTTTCATGGAAGCCTTTCCGTGTTTTTCTAAAATCACCCAGCTGCTGGTTTCTTGTAGCACAGTAATGTTCCATCACAGTCATGTGATGGAAGCAAGTCACCTTGCTTAACTATTCTCCAGTTGATGGCATCCCCTCAATTTCCAGCTCTTCACCACCACAAAGAGAACTGCTCTAAATATTTTAGAACGTGTAAGTTCTTCTCCTTTTTCTCTAGTCACTTTGGGAAGAAGGTCTGATAGTGGTATTTCTAGGTCAAAGGCTATATACAGTTTTAGAACTCTTTGGGCATAATTCCAGATTGGAAAGGATCCAAAATGGTTGGATCAGTTCACAGTTCCACCAGCAGTGTATTAGTGTTTTAATTTTTCCACATCCCCTCCAACATTTTTCACTTTCCCCTTCTATTATTTTAGCCCATCTAATAGGTGTAAGATGACATCCTCAAATAGTTTTAATTCCTGTTTCCCTAATCAATAATGATTCCGAGCTCTTTCTCCTATGACTATAGTTTTGATTTCTTCACCTAAAAACTGCCTGTTCATATCCTTTTTACCATTTATCAGTTGGGAAATAACTCATATGCTTATAAGTTTGACAAAGTTCTCTAGGAGTGTTCATATTGTATAAATTTTTCTGTTTCTCCTCACTTTACTTTGCATTAGTTCATACAAGTCTTTTCAGTGGTCTCAACTCATGTCATTTCTTGTTGCACAATAATATTTCATTACATTCATAAACTATCATTCTTAGATCATTATTTGTTCAGCCATTTCTCAGTTCAGTGGTCACTCCCTTAGTTTCCGTTTCTTTGACATTATAAATAAAATACAGCAGTTTTCATTTAAAAATAAGACTGCATTTCATTTATTAAGCATTTATGGTGTATCAGTGATCTGAGCAATAGTGGAGGTAAACGGAAAGGCAAAAACAGTCATTGTACTAAAGGAGCTTATGTTCTTTTAAATTTTTTTAGTGAACAAAGATCTATTTTTTTATTCTTCAGCACTCCCGCAATCAATTACAAAAAACCAAAACAAACCCTTGAATCCTTGAAATCCTTGTAACAAATATGCATAGTTAAACCAAACAAATTTTCCCACTGGCCATATCCAAAAATATATCATTCTGTACCTTAAGTCTATTTCTCTGCAAAGTGCTTGGTGGCATACTTCATCATTGGTCTTCTGGAATCTTGGTCATTACATTGATCAGACTGCTTGTGGCTTTCAAAGTTGTTTGTCTTTACACTATTGTTGTTATATGAATTGTTCTTCATGCTTTGTTCATTTAAATCTGCATCAGTTGACCTGGGTTTCTCTGAGACTTTCTCATTTTGTCATTTCTTGTGGCACAGTAGTATTTCATTGCCTTCATATATTATAATTTATTCAGCCATTCGTTAGCTGATGGGCATCCCTTTAGTTTCCAGTTCTTTTTTACCATAAAAAGAGCTGCTATAAATATTTTTGTACATATGGGTGCTTTTGATCTCTTTGGGGTATAGACATAGTAGTGATATTACTAGGTCAAAGGATATGAAAAGTTAATAAATTTGGGGGTATAACACCATATTGCTTTTCAGAATAGATAACCACTTCATTGCTCTACCAGTAGGTTTGGGATATACCAAAAATCCAGTACATGGAAACATGTAGTACACAACAGGACAGTAAAGCAAGCTAGCTTTATTGTGGTAATATATTTCTAATAAGAAGGTATGAGGGCAGTCAAATTAGGATTTTTTGCTGTTTTTGTTTTAGTAACAGTGCCTCTGATTGAATAATGTGATTAAATAACTTCCCTGTAGTAGGAAGCTTGATTAGGGGAATTGTTTTGTAGGAGGGTCTCTAGTACCTTTTGTTTTTTCTACTCAGGCACTGGGTCAGAGGGTTATGCCCTCTGGCTCTGAAAAGTGTATAAATACTCTGAGGGTGAGGTTTTACTTTGGGTCTTACAGATTAGAAGTGTTTGTTTGGCCAGAAGAGGACTCTGGGAAGCTGCTAAAAAGCGCCCTGGTTTTGAGAAACTCCTATGTTCCCTCTCTGGTAAAGATGTATGTATGTTAATGGTCAGACATTTTGGAAGCATGTCTGTTGACTTTCAATTTCTCTAGATTTTCTCTGAACTAACTTTATCGTGGTGATGTCATTTTGGTCCTCTTCGAAGATGAAGGACAATGACCAACCAACTATGTGTATACATGTATATAATGTTATTAATGATTCAGTAATTCCCTTCCAAAGATACAGTAACTCAGTAGCTGATTTTAAAAAGATCTGAAGGTTTTAGTAGATTGTAAACTATATATGAGTAAACAGTATGATGAGAGCCAAAAAAGCTAATATTACATTAAAATGTCACATATTATTTATTTACATATATATACATGTGTACGTATATGTGTGTATATGTATACGCACACACAGACACACACACTGACCTGTGAATTTGCTAGAATTGTTGATTTAACAACTTTGCTATCATATTTCTCCTCAACCCCCACCCCAAAAAGCTTTTGGTTTTAAAACTTTCATACTGTTCATTTTGTTCAGTGGAGGTTAAAACTGGGAGGTTCTCCCCCCACAAAAATTTTTTTACCATTTTCTTACATTATTATTCTAATATATTTTGTGTGACATTACACTCTGGGGCTTGCCCAACTAGCCCATCATCTCTTCCAAAGTGATATTTCCAGTACTTTAATGGCTTGGGGCTTTTATTGATAAAGTTACTTCCTCTATCTTTGTAAGTAATCCACCCTTTCTAATCCTCTTCTTGTTCATGGCCTTCTCTAAATCATCCATAGAAGAGATACCCAACAGACTATGGGACTTCCTTTAGTTCTTTTAAATGTCTTTGGGCACTAGTACAGTACTAGATGTCTGAATTTTATTCCTTGCTCTTACTACATGACCAGCTCACCTTCTTTTCCTATTTCCAAAGACATAATTAAGGCTGGGGAAACATTCGGTGTCCTTTCTTTGGAATATAGTTTTCACTGCCATGCTACCATTCATGGTTAAAGCCTGCTTTAAAGGATCCTAAGCCCTAGAGTGACATGGTGGCAACTGCAGGGGAGTGGGGAGTGGGAATGTATTGCTAGACTGTATTAGCCACAAGTGGTTGGCCAGGAACTCCAGCACTCCCCCTCATTCACAGATGAGAAAACAAGTCCAGAGATTAACTCACTGGACTTATAAAACAATGTATTGCCAGAGGCAGAACCAAGATGGCAGAATAGAGAAGCACTAAGCCAAGCTCTACCAACTTTCTCTTCCAAGCAACTTTAAAAGTAACATCTCAGATCAAATTTGGGAGTGGCAGAAACAACAAAAGTGAGAGTGAGGCATTCTTCCAGCCCAGATCAACATAGGAATTCAGAAAGAGAAGTCTGTGACAAGGGGGAACAGATTGGATGGGGCCTATGTGGATGAAATGCCAGGGACTAGGTGGTGGTAATAGAAGTAGTAGCAGTTTGGGGAGCTCTAAAGCCAGAGGTGGTAAGGGGACCTGACAACTGGTCAGAAAGAGATTGCACAGTACCCTTGTACTAGTACTAGATGCAGAACCAAGTGTAGTTTGACAGCTCTATTTACTACACCCAATTCTGGGTCATAGTTCAAGGTCATTGAGGAGCATTTTTGGTCAAGAGGGAGTAAAAGCCCTAAGGGCAATATCACCTCTGACCCCAAGGGATCAGAAACCCTGAGGAACAGTATCATTTCCATTCCCAAGGGAGGAAAAATGTCTATTGCAATCCCAAGGAATCAGGGGCCATTTCTGGGTAAGGGCCAGAGTGTAAGCCAAGAGGAAAATGACCACACCTCTCTCCAGATCACACCACTTTGGAAGCACTGTAAACATCCCAGAACAAGCTCAGAAAGCAGCAGTACAAAAAAGCCTGAAACTTGAGTCAAAGCCTCTCACATAGCAACAGAGCCCAATATTAACATAAAATTCCAAATCAAGAAATAAGGTGAGAAAATGAGCAAACAAACCCCTCAAAACCTTACCATAAGAAGCTACCATTGAGATAGGGAAGATCAAGACACAAACTCAGAAGAAGATAATGAAGTCAAAACAGCTACAAGCAAAACCTCAAAGAAAAATAGGAACTGCACACAAACCCAATAAGAATTCCTGGAAGAACTAAAAAATGATTTTCAGAAATAAGAGTGGTAGAGGAAAAATTAGATAAAGAAATGAAGGCAAAGGAAGAAAATTATGAAAAGGGAACAATTTGGTAACAAAGGCAGAAAAAAATATTGAAGAAAATAACTCCTTAAAAAACAGAATTGGCCAAATGGAAAAAGAAGTGGAAAAATTCGCTGATGTAAATAACTCCTTAAAATGCAGAATTGGCCAAATGGAAGCAAAGGAACAAAAGTTCTTTGAAGAAAATCATTCTTTAAAAATTAGAATTGGGTAAGTGGAAGCTGATGACTCCATGAGATATCAAGAAACAATAAAACATTGTCAAAGGATGAAAAAAATAGAAGAAAACGTGAAATATGTCATCAGAAAAACAACTGACTTGGGAAGCAGATCGAGGAAAGATACTCTAAGAGTTATTGGATTACCTGAAAACCATAATCAAAGAAAGAGCTTAGACATCATATTTCAAGAAATTATAGTCAAATTACAAAGCTTCTAGGTCAGAGAGAAAATACTTCAAGCAGCCAGTAAGAAACCTTTCAGATATTATGGAGCCACAGTCAGGATCACACAAGATTAAGGATCTACCACACCATAGGAGTAGAAGGCTTAGATTATGATATTCCAGAAGGCAAAAGAGCTGGAATTACAACCAAGAATAACCTACCTAGCAAAATTGAGTATAGTCCTTCAAAGGAGGAAAAAAATAGATATTTAATGAAATAGAGGACTTTCAAGCATTCTTGATGAAAAGACCAGAGATGAACAGAAATTTGACTTTCAGACTTGAACTTTCAATTCAGGACTCAAGAGAAGCATAAAAAGGTAAACATAAAAGAGAAATCATAAGGGACTCAGTAAGGTTCAACTGTGCACCTTTCTATATGGGAAGGTGATGCATATATCTTGTAAGAACTTTATCATTATTAGAGTAGTTAGAAGAATTCTACATCAAAAAAGATTGTGGGTATGGTGGGAATGAAGTAAAAAATGTATGGGTGAGAAAGAAGGACACCCTGGGATAAGGGGAAGGGAAGAATGGGGGAAATTATCTCACATAAAAGAGACATGAAAGGAAGATTTTTTACAGTGGAGGAGAAGATGGGCTGGTAGACAGTATCTGAACTTCACTCATATTTAAAGTGGTTCAAAATGGGAATTGATTAATCTTATCTGTCTGTCTATGTATATGTGGGTATACATACATACACACACACACTAAATCACACCAAACTGGTAATAAAAATCTATCAGTCAACAGCAAAGTAGGGGGGGAAGGGGATAAGAGAAAAGGGGTGTGGTGATAGAAGAGAAGACAGATAAAGAAAGCAGTGGTCAGAAGCAAAACAGACTTTAGAAGAGAGAGAAGAATAAAAAAAAAGAAAATAGAATGGAGGGAAATGCACCCTTAGTTGTGATAGCTTTAAATGTGAGTGAAATGAATTCACTAATAAAATGGAAGCAGATAGGCAGGATGGATTCCAAATTAGAACCCAAGAATATGTTTACCAGAAACACTCGAAACAAAGAGACATACAGAAAAATAAAGGGCTGAAACAGAATCTGTTATGCATCAGTTGTAGTAAAAAAAGCTGGTAGAAATCATGATCTCATTCAAAACAAAAGCAAAAATAGATTTAATTAAAAGAGATAAGCAGGGAAACTGCAGTGAAGTAATATTAATACTAAACATAATGCACCAAATGGCATAGTATCCAAATTCTTAAAGGAAAAGTTAAATGAATTGTAGAAAGTAATAGACAGTAAAGCTATACTGGTGGGGGACCTCAACCTTCCCCTTCTCAGATTGATAAATATTATCAATTAGATAAATCTAACCATAAAATAAATAAGAAAGAAGTCAAGGAGATAAAAAAAATCTCAGAAAAGTTATTTATGATATGATATACCTCTGGAGAAAACTGAATGGGAATAGAAAGGAATGTACCTTTTTCTCAGCTATGTGCGGCACCGTCACAAAAATTTTTCATGTATCAGGGCATAGAAACCTCACAACCAAATGCAAAAAAGCAGAAACAAAATATATCATTTTTCAGACCATAATGCAATAAAAATGACATTTAACAAAGGGCTATGGAAGCATAGATTAAAAGCTAATTGGAAACTATATAATCCTAAAGAATGAGTAGGTCAAAGAACAAATAGAAACCATCAATAATTTCATTAAAGAGAATGACAAAAATGAGACACCATTACAAAATTTGTGAGATGTAGCCAAAGCAGTATTTAGGGGAAAAATTATATCATTAATTGCAATTGCAATTGTAAAAGAGAGACAGTGTAGTTCAATAAATTGGGCATATTACTAAAAAAAAAAAACTAGTAAAAGAACATCTTAAAAAATCTTTAATTAAACACCAAGATGGAAATCCAGAAAAATCAAAGGGGATATTAATAAATTTGAAAGGAAGAAAACTGTTGAACTAATAAAACTAGCAACTGGTTTTATGAAAACAAAAAACCAATAAAATCAACCACTGATTAATTTGATAAAAAAAAAAAACCATCAAAAATGAAAA
Source organism: Notamacropus eugenii (assembly GCF_028372415.1). NCBI lineage: Eukaryota > Metazoa > Chordata > Mammalia > Diprotodontia > Macropodidae > Notamacropus > Notamacropus eugenii. The sequence continues at coordinate 176,477,961 of NC_092873.1, read as the reverse complement.
GGGTGACTGTGCCACTAATGAAGATGGCATTAAAGCAATTATATGCCAGTAAAATGAAAAAGCTAAGTGAAATGGATGAATATTTATAAAAATATAAACTGCCCAGATTAACATAAGAGGAAATAGAATACTCAAATAACCCTATCTTAGGAAAAGAAATTGAACAAGTCATCAATGAACTCCCTTAGAAAAAAAAATCCCAGGTGGATTAACAAGTAAATTCTGCCAAACATTTAAGGAACAGTTAATCCCAATACTATACAAACTATATGAAGAAAAAACTAGGCCAAGGAGTCTTACTCAGTTCCTTTTATGACACAAATATGATTTTGATACCTAAACTAGGGAGAGCAAAAGCAGAAAGAAAACAATAGACCACTTTCCTTAATGAATGTTGATGGGTGGATATATGTCAAGATTTTGAATAATTGTCTTGTCCATGGAATAAAGAGTAGTGAATACTGCTACTATTACAATTACTACTCTATATTTATACAAGGTGTCTAAAAAAACCTTACTACAGTTGTAAGCTTTCAAAGCTTAAATGTGTGTCATAGTGCTATTAAAGCTTAAAACTGCACCAAGACTTTTGGGACACTTTGTAAAGTATCAATCCCAGGAAGTAGTTAGTGTAAGGGTTATCATCCCCTTTTGACAGATGAGAGAACTGAGACTCAGAGAAGCTAAATGACTTCCCCAGTTTCACATAGTTGTTTCTATTATACAATGAATTCTAAGTGAGTAAGGGAGAATAGGGACTAATTTGAACATACACATTTTCATATAATTGGGTAGAGAAAGTCTGACTTCAGAACAGAAGACTTCCTTGCTTTCATATTTGAATATGATGCTACTAATAGTGTTTTTACTGTGTTAAATAGCAGTGGTTCAAAAAAGGAAGAATGGTAGACTGTTAATTATTTTCATTATTAAGTAGTAGTGTTGTTGTTCAGTCATATCTGATTCTTCATGACCTCATGGACTATACTCACCATGGAATTTTCTTGGCAAAGATGCTGATTTGCCATTTCCTTTTCCAGTGGATTAAGGCAAATAGAGTGTCTTGCCCAGGGTCACATAACTAGTAAATGTCTGAGGCTAGATTTGCCCTCAGGTCTCCCTGGGACTTTAGGCTCAGTGCTCTATCCACTGAGCTGCTGAATTTTTGGTTAAATGGCAATAACTAGAATTCTGCTTTTTAAAAATGAGTATAGTTTGAAATTTTTTTTCCTTTTATCTTAAAAATCTACCTAAATTTTTACCAGTTGTGATATAATAGAGGAATGAATTGTGTTGGTTAGTTTCAAGATAAAATTATATTGTCCATCAGTAAGGATTGTTCTTTGGAAGGGATTTTTTTGTTTTGTTTTGTTTTTTTGCCTTGCCTTTCATTGCTTTTTATTTTCCTGTTTATTCAGGGAAGTGCGCCAGTAAGACTTTACTGATGACACCTTGGAGATTCAGTGACAAAGAAATCATATGCTCACAATCTAACAATATAACCTTTGCCTATTTAGATAAAATGAAAAATTACAGGTATGTTTATTGACCGGTCAGTAGAATCATTACTTATTTGGAGGAGAAATGTAATGATTTGTCACTGTTAAGTGAGATGATGTTTGCTAATTTGTCTTTATGTGATAGTCAAATACTTTAATTGAGGGGCTTCTTAATTTTTAAAATGCAGAATTTATGTCACTTTTTAAAATATATAGTTTATTTATTTTTCAGTTCTTAACATTTACTTCCACAAGAATTTGAATTCAAAATTTTCTCCCCATCTTCCCCCACGTCCCACCCCAGGACAGCATGCACCCCATCCACCCCTTCCTCCAGTCTGTCCTCCCTTCTATTACCCACCCTTCTTCCATCTCCCTTCCCTTCTATTTTCCTGTAGGGCAAAATAGATTTCTATACTCCATTGCCTGTATAACTTAATTTTCAGTTACATGCTAAAACAATTTTTTAACATTTATTCTTAAAGCTTTGAGTTCTATATTCTCTCCTTCCCACCCTACCCATCTTCATTGAGAAAACAAGCAATTCAAAATAGGTCATACATATATATCACTTTTTCTTTCAGTATTTTCTTATAGTTATATAATAATGTCACGTGAAACCATAAATTATTTTAGTCAAAGAGAAAATAGATATGTATCCATACAGTTAACATTAAACTAAAAGCTTTTGCATAATTGTATTAGTTTCACAAAATGAAATTTACAATTTTATGGAAAATAGTATTCAGATTGGGCTCTATTTTCTAAGTGGCTAGCCCTGCTTCCTGCATAAAGGTCTTTCTAAAGTAATCAGGTAACGAAGAATGAAAAAAGGTGGATGAACGTAATATTAAAGAAGAGTTCCACCTGTATCTTAAAAGGGACATGTGTGTTATATACTTAGCCTTCAGGATTCATAGGTATTGCTGAATATAATGTGACATGCTAAAACCTAATTGGCATCACCCAGCATTTCATAAATTAGAATTTCCCTGTTACAGATTTTACTCTGCTAGAGCATGGAACTCAAAATGGTACAGATACCTTTTGGATCCCAAATTTTAAAAACTTTTGGAAAATTATAAACATTTAATGGTCTTATTCAGAGAATCAGGTAGGAGCTTCCAGAAAGGTTTAAAATGTTGTGAGCCCAAACCAACACCAATAGTCCCCTGGGTCTTGGGTTAAATAAACATAGCAATCCTCTGTAGCCTAGCTCTCTTGGAAGAGGGACTAGAGAATCCAGTTTTGTAGGTTTATGCTACAGTGTCTAGTTATTTTCTATCATTAAAGAACCCATTCCCCAGTCATTGTTGCTCAGTAGTACATGCTGCATTCCCTTTTGCCCAAAGTTGCCAGAAATTGTATTATCTACTGGGCTTTTCAGAATCATCTTCATGCTGTCTGGTGGCATGAGCCTGGAAAGCCTCAAATTAGTAGAAGTAACTTAGGTGGAAAGCAAACTTTTTTCTGTACTTAATGGCACAGTGAAAATATGTTACTATAAAAGATTTGCTTTCAAAGGAAATCAGCCATGATGATGTTAACAGAACTCCCTTATAAAACAAAGGGATATGGAGAAGGAATATGGGGGGAATATTTTATGAATTATAAGTAATAATGCAATATCACCTATGTTATGTTTTGAAGACCTTTGATATTTCATATGTTCATTATTTTCATTCTTCAGGCACGTTGGAATGAGATTGTATAACACTTCAACAACAGTGGATCCAAAAGAGATGAAAACATTTAAGGCCCTGGCATATAAATGGTGGGATGAGCAAGGAGCATATGCACCTCTTCATTCTATGAATGACTTAAGGGTACCATTTATTAGGTACTATTTGGTAAACTCTCTGTCTTCTTAAATGATTCTCTGCTTAGTGCTTGATCTTCTGTTAAGTTTATTTTCTCTTAATATATACTCAACTTCATAAGTATAAATTGTATGTAAAAAATGCACAGAAAGGTATACATTGTTATTATGCTTTTGAAGTTAGAATCTCTACAAAGCTATTTGAATGTTTCTGTTATTTTATTATATTATCAATAAGGTCATGTAATATGATAATCTTTTCTTTAGTACCTCATTAAGTAACTTACAACCTAGACTTTCTGATTCTTGTTCTGCTGGTTTTCTGTAAGACCCCATTTTCACTTCAATTCAGCAAGCTTTTTTCCCCCTAATCATACTTTAAAACATTTTTTAAAAAAATTCATTCCTTATCTCTACCTCCTGACTTTCCTGGCTTCTTTCAGGTCCCATCTAAAATCCCACCTTCTCCAAGAAGCCTTTCTAGGCATAGGGGACAGCCAGTGGAAATGCAGAGTCAGGAGATGTTCAAGAGAAAGCATGACACCTGGGTGATATGAAATGAAGAGGACGGGGAGAAAAAGGAACTCTTGGTGAATTTCAGTAAAATATGAAGCAAGATTTTTAGCTATGAGAGTAGGGGTAGGAGGCACTTTGGGAGATTTGAGGAGAGATGAAAAGATTTGGAAAAGCTCCTGTGATGATTGAGGTGGTGAGTCACTTAGGGAGATGTAAAAGAATTGCCTTGCTGTGGTGAGAGCCCACTTGAGATTATACAACATAAATTTGTAGGATTCTCATTCACCATAGTTTTATGATTTTGTCCAGTTTTGTTCAATAGCACATGAGTAGGAACAAAATTTGTGATAGGATAAGGAACAAGGGACTTGACAGAAGAGGGTAAGATAGAGTTGAACTGGTTTAAAATAGGGAAGGGAAGAGAGAGTACCCAGTGCAGTAGTGATGGCTTGGAAGGAATGAGAGGTGGGAGGATTAGAGGCCACAGTGAGGATGAAGAACTTGCAGAGGCTGAGGGAGAAGTAGAATAATAAGTTTTTGATTAGATAAGGAAATTTCCAAATTCATGACCATGTAAGTGGTGCATTTGTGGGTGATAGTAAGGTCAAGGGTATGATCATCTCTGTATGTAACTGAGGTCAGGTGGAAGAGTATATTATGGAAAATGAGTAAGTTGAACTGGGAGGTTAGGGTGTTGGAGGGACTATAATTGTAAATGTTGAAGACTTCTAGTATAAGGACAGGAATTAGGGAGGAGAGAAAGATTTTGAGCCAGGCGCTGAACTCATTGAAGAAGGAAAGGGAATGACTTGGAGTTCAGTAGACAGCAGCTGCCAGGATTTTGATTTAGTGGTAGTGAACCTCAAAGGAGAAGACATTGCTGAGTGGTGGTAGAGTTGAAGCTTGAAAGGCATTGAGGGACAAGGAACATGCCAGTTCCCTTACCATGACCAGTGAGTTGGGAGGAATAAGTGAAAGTGCAACCAGTACAAACGGGGCAGGTTAGGGAGGCTGTGTCATCAGGAGGGAGCCAGGGCTCAGTGAAAGCCAGAAAAGGAAAGGAAATGAGAAGGAAAATATTGAAGATGAAAGCCAGTTTGCAAGTGAGGAAAAGGTTTATACACAAGGTAAGAGCTGAAATGACTTACTCAGTCTCATTCAGGACTTAGTTTCATCAACTAAAGTGAAAAAATTGAACTACATGACCCCTGAGGTCCATTTCACTCTAAATCTGTGATCTTTTGTCCAATGAAAATCTATTAAGAAGACAGAACAGGAAAAAAAAATAGATCATTCCCCTCTTTCCCCTCTCCTCCATTGCTGTATTTAGCATACATATATATATGTATATATGTACATATAGCTTACATAAATGTTCTTTTACCTGTAGATGACATTTCAACATTTGTAAAGTGAAATCTTGTCCACCAGCTTCACACAAAATTGAACTTAAAAAAACCCATGAACTATTGAAAGTAATGAATGACCATGTCAGATCCATAAATAGTGAAATATATATGCCTCTCCTGTCTACAGATAAACTAACTGATAAATGGTGATGTGATTTCTTAAAAAAAAAAAAAAAAGGACTGCCTTATTTATTTTGATCAGCAGGAATATATTGATTTCTACCTCACAGCACCATGACTATCCAAATTGTCTCTTCTTGTTGTAAAGAACAGTGGATTAGAAATTTGCATGCAAAAGTTCAAATTGTGCCTCTACCACCTATACTCTGTGACCCTGGGCAAATTATTTAACCTCTCTGAACCACTCTTTCCTTGTCTGCAAAATGAAGGAATCTTGGTGGACGATCTCTGAGGTCCCTTCCTGCTCTAAGAATCAATGACTATGATTTTTAACTTCCTTTCATTGTAGGGGAATCATTTGCGACTTGAAGGTACTATTTTTCCCTTTGTGCTCATTTTCTCTTGTTGCTTTGGAGGCTCCTAAACCTTTTTCAGTTTTGTTCCATCTAGGCCATGTCATTCCACCCCTTCACATATTCCCCAAACACCATTTCAATGAGCATTTCTTCTTCCATTCTTCCTATTAAGACTACTGTGACCACTCTTTGGATTAATCCCAGAAATGCCCAACAAGCATACTGTTGTTGTTTTTCAAAATTTGCTTACATAAAACAGACTTCCTTACATTTTTTATTTGAAAACAATAACAAATTGACAGAGTAATAGAGTGTTTTGTGAAAGTTGATACTTTGTGATTATTGAATTTTTGAGATTATCCACCTGCTCATTTTGTTGATGAGGAAACAGACCATGCAAGCATTTAAGTGACTTGATTTATGATTTTAGTCACTTAAACTTCAGTGGGCTTCAGTTTCCTTATCTGTAAAATATATAATCTCTAAGTCCCCTTCCAAGTGATTTGTTCAAGAATACACAGTGAGACTCTGATCATTACAGTGACAATTCCAAGGAACTCATGATGAAAAACGCTATTTACTTCGAGTGAACTGATGAATTCTGAGTGCAAATCAAAGTATAATTTTTTCACTTTCTTTGTTTTTTTTTGTTTTTTTATCAAGTGGATAAAATGGAAACATATTTTACATGATTTCATGTGTTTAATTTACATCACTTTATTTGCCTTCTCTATCAGTGAGAGGGGAGAATGGGAGAGAATCTGGAACTCAAATTTAAAAAAAAGTCATAAATAATTAGGAAACTGCACAGTAAGTAAGTGGCAGATTAGGGACCAGAAACCCTGGTTTCCTGATTTTATCATTTTCTCCATAGCTTTTCCACAATTATGATTGTAGAGAAGGCAAATTTTGTGCTCCTCGTAATTTAAAAGCGTCACATTTTGGTAATATGTGGTAGCTTCTTTGTACCCATTCTTAGTACTTTCATAGTTTGTTTTTTTTTGATTTGGGGTTTGGTTTTTTTTCTTTCTAATTTCAGTTCTTCTAAGATTGAGGTATACTATGATTTGTGGCTGTATCATAGCAACAGTATATTCTGAGAGGCATGGTGGTATATAGATAGAGAACTGGTTTTGGAGCCAAGGAGACCTGAGGTATGGTACTGCCTTTGCCACGTTGGCAGTGTGATATGGGCAAGTACCTTAACCTCTCAAAGCCCTACGCAACTGTCTAAGACTATATGGTGCAGAGAAGGTGTAGACTTGCATTGGTAGAGAAGTATCCTATGACCCTGAAATCAGCAATCCATTCCTTATCTATTTAATAAGAGTATTGGTGTTAAAAAGATGAACCTCTTTGAGAGTCCTCGGTATAGTTTAAAAACCCCCATACTTTGTGTTAGCATTAACTTTTCTGCCCAGCCTCGCTTGGTTTTGAGCATTTACATTCCTAAAACTAATTGTACAGGACTTGATACATTTCTCTATTTCTTCTTTGTTGCCTGTCTTTCTTTTTTATCTTCTGCACATGTCTTAAGATTTAAGTTTTCTGGTGGGCTCTTTATTCTCTTAAGACAACTCTCCCTTTTGGTTCTCACTGGAATTTTTTCTCACCTTTGAACTCATCACATATAGAACTTTTATAAAGTCTAATATTCTTTTGTCATTGGGTACTGCAGTTTGGCCATTTCCCAATTAATAGGAAACGACTTTATTTCCAGTTCTTTGCTGTACACAAAAGTGTTGCATAAACATTTCATTATACATGGCATCTTTCTTTCTCTGTGGGACCTCCTTGAGGTGTTATGGCTAGTGGTCAGATTTCTGTGACACTGCTGTCATTTTCTTGGCATAATTCCCCCTTGCTGTCAGAAGTTTTAGACTAACTCACTCTACTGACCTCCTGTTAGTGTTATTTGTCTTTTTACAACTCATTCAACATTGTCTGTTACTGTCTTTTATCATCTTTGTAAGTTGGCTGGATATGAAGTAACATAGGGATTTCTGATCATGTGGTCCACTATTAAAAAAACTTAGTTGCCTCTGCTCTGCATTATTCCTTCCTCCTTCTCTTCCTCCAGTTTCAAAGTTACTCTTTAGCTTTTCTGGTTTTGATCACTGGAAACACTTCTGTATGTTCCTAAATAAAATTTTAAAAATATTTCCAGACAAATTGATTTTAAATTGCAGATGCAGCAGTTTTTTAAGAATGGCACACTTTAAAACTTTTTATTTATAAGACAGTCACTAAATTTTTATATTTTTGTGTTTTTTAGAGGTAAGCCAGTCACAGATTTTTTATTATTATTATTATTTTTATAGAGATAACCTTTTGAAAATGGTTACTAATCATCAGTTGGAAAGCCCGTTGTCTGGAATGAAGATTCTGGATGTTGGCTGTGGAGGTGGATTGTTATGTGAAGTAAGAACCCCTATTGGTTTATAATTATCTCACTTATTTTTTCCCTTTTAAACCCAACTTAGAAGCCTAAGAGGGAGGGGAACAGATTTATACAGTATTCATTAACTATTTTTAAGAAACATTGGAGTGAATGAATGATAATATACATGTTATGATAAGGGGATAAGACTGGGATTAAAAAAGTCCTTCTAATACAATCACCTAACTTGGCCATGGAATTGTAATTTTGAAATTAAAGTTTGTTGCTATATTGTACCAGGCCTTGGGGATTAGCAACGAGCCTTTCATTCTGTATTCTGGGTACTTTTCTTGTAGAACCCATAATTTAGAAGAATCTTGTTGAAACATTGTTCTGGTCTCATGTTGAAAAAATCTTGTGAAAAGACATTGTAATTATTCTGCCAAGTTTCAAGGGCAACAATGTAATGGCATGCAAATAGTGAAGGCAAGAAGAAACCATTAGTTTATACCATGCTACCTCTCAAAGAACCTTTAATATAAAATGTTAGGAGGTCTGAAGCTAAATGTGAGATGATGCAACTTGTATTCATGCAGAGCTCGTGGAATTTGTGTATTTTTTTATCCAGCCTTGTGAAGTCTAAGTGATTATAGAAACATAAACTAAGTCTGTATGGTTTTTCTATAAAAATACTCATTGATTCCCAAAGGTAAAAAAGAGAATAGCTCACATCAGATGATTTATTTTCAGAGGAAAGGGGCAGTCCTAAAGTAGTTAAGAGAACTCAAAGACTGTGCCTTTATTTTAAAAATACATAAACTTAGTATATTTTTGGTTGTTTGCTGCTGTGACTATAGAAAATAAATATAGTGCCATCTGCCCAGAGGCTAAAGAAAGTTTTTTTTCATAATGTCTGACTGCTAGCCTTTTAGAAAATTGTTAAAAGTTTTAAGCTGATAGTATAGGCATCTCATTTTCTTTCAGAGGGTGATAATCCTTTTTGTCCTTAGCCTCTAGGGAGACTGGGAGCTACTGTTACTGGAATTGATCCTTTGAATGAGAATATTGAAATAGCACAACAGCACAAATCATTTGATCCAGTCCTGGACAAGAGAATCCAGTACAAAACATGTTCCCTGGAAGACATTGTAGAAGAGACTGCAGAAACTTTCGATGCTGTTGTAGCTTCAGAGGTTGTGGAGCATGTGAATGATTTGGAAACCTTTATTCAGTGCTGCTGCCAAGTATTAAAAGTAAGCATTGTCTTGATTGGCAAAAAGTTCTCATCTGTTTATTTCTTTTAAGAAACAGATACTCAAGCAGGTCTTGGCAGGGAAAGGATTTTTTGTGCATGTGATAATAGATTTCCTTTTGCAACTGAAGACATTCAGACTCCAGCTTCAGGCTTGAAAGTCAAGCATGTCTTGGGGAGCTTGGTGGTGCTTCTTCTCTATATCTTTATGTGCTCTTGGGTGGCTCTGAATATTGATACCACTCAGTAGAGAACTGATATCTTGAAATCCAGGTTGCTGTCTCTGTTAGCCAACGAAAAAGCAGACACTGAAACATATGGAGCCTCGTTGCTTATTGGAAGCAAATGCCCTTTGACAGGTGCAACTTTGGAAAGCTATGCACATTTATAACACTATTCTTTCCTGTAATGTTGACTAGATTTAAAAAGTGAAAGGATACTTTTAACAAAATTCCTAGAACCATTGATTTGTAATAAATAAAAAAAAGTCACATCTGTTATAGTAATTTCAGTTATTAAATTGTATATGCCAAACAATTCTGTACACACACACACACACACACACACACACACACACACACACACACACACTCACATATATGGCTGTTCAAGATCCTGTGCAGGATAGTTCAATCTGGGCTCTCCAGCCTAAGTGCATGTTCCAAAGTTTCTTTTAAAATGAGGCCTCATTGCATCGCATTATACCATACTACCTCTCAAAGTACCTTCAATATAAAATGTTAGGTCTGAAGCTAAATGTGGAATGGTGGGACTGATATTCATGAGGGGCTCATGAGATTATTTTGTTATTTTTTTTTATTGAGCCTTGTAAAGGCTGAGTAAATATAGCCATATAAACTAAGTCTATATGAGCCATCATCACTCACCTTTGAATTTTAAACAATATGTTGTTCAAGAGAATTTCCTAGATTCAGGCGCCAAAACAGTGGAATGCTGTCCCAATTTTCCTTCACTGACTTCTAGAAAATACTTCTTTAACTAGTGTTTCCTTAATCCTAAATCTCACACTTTATTGTTGAGCCCACACATTGGGCCTGCTGAGAATCTGTGTGCCTGTGCAAATAAGATTAAAATGAAGAGGTATATGATGTGTAGCTGAAATATTCCAGAAAAAAAAATAGCTAGATCTATTCATCTTCATTTCAGGAGCCAAACAACTGCTTTGGCTTCCACCTTCTGTTTACTTTCTCATTTCCCTTGTTGAACTTTTGTTGCACAAATTCTGTAACTCAGAAAGAATTGAAAGTAAATGCTGTCTCTTGCTACACATACTTTTTTTTTCACCAGAAACACCTTTAAAACAAAAATAATTACTTTTCCTCTATTTTCACTTATCTAGTGAAAGAGTGACTCTTAATAAATTTAAGGATATCCATCAGTCTGAAAGGTAGTGCTATACTTTCCCCAAATAGTAAAAGCATTAGGAAGAAACTGGATAAAAGCAATATCCAGAAACACCATCTCCCTGTAATTTATTGCATTTAAGTTCTTTGATTTCCCATATTGTTTGATGCATAAGAATACATTACAAAGCTACATATAAATTACTTTGACTAACCTGTTATTTGGGGGTCATTTTACCCTTTTCCCTCCTAGCTCGCGTAATCTAGTAGACTAGCAAAATTCTGTTTTTCTAAAATACCATTTTAATAAGAATGCTAGAAAAATAGAATTAGTAGCTGAGATAATCTTGTTTCAGGTCTATCTAAAATCCTGGCAGTGGCAAAATCTCTCAGTGCCTCAACTACTTTCTCCGAAGTTTAAAACCTAAGCTTCCATTGCACACTTGTTGAATTTCTGATTTAAGAAACTCATAAATTGAAGATATATGTTCTTCCCATGAAGAAAACTAAACCTAATTGAATCTCTCTCCCAGGGTACATTTCTCAACTATCATTCTATGATAGAGGCTTCCTCATTCCTTTCTCTTTCTCCAAGTCTTTCTTGGGTATTAAGAATTCATTTCATAGTAGAAACTGGGCATTTTATTCTACCTCTTACAGCGTTTTCTTACAGAAATGTATTTATTCATATTTCACAGGAAATCTGTATGATGTGTGTTGCAGCTCATTCCTTCTATAACAAGATTGTGCTGTAAATAGATTGTGCAGGTCAATCAGTAATTTTTGCACAAGATGTTATGGAATGCTGCTTCACAGAGAAAAACATTATTAAGAGCCTGAGTTATTAAACATTATTAAAAGCCTGATAATAATATGTAAAGTGCTTGTACTGAGAAACATTATTATTCTTTCAGTTTCATTTTCTAGATTATTTTTTTAAATGTCTATGAGTCCACCATTTTAAAGGTACCTGTCACCTTATTTTTTAAGTTTCTTTTTCGTTGTGAACTTGATCATCAAACACAAAAATTTTAGTGTGCAAAGAAAAGCAAGAAAGAGGATTGTATAAGAAATTAAATTTCTGTTATGTGTGTGTTTTTAGAAGACATATATATGTATATATTTATACATATACATGTTTTAAAAAAATTATATAAATACACACATACATATATAATTATAAAATTTGACCAAACTGCTCTATTTTATTACATTATGTACTCTTTTCCCTTCTGATCATTTAAAAATGGATGTTTTATTAATGTAATTTTTTTTGCATACCAGTCATTGTTCACTCATATATTACCTTCACCTCCCCCTTCCTCGGTAAATGTTCTCTTTTAAAACAAATGTATACCTAGTCTAGCAAAACAAGTCAACATGTCTGAGAGTGCATCTCATTTAAAATCTTGAATTCCTAACCTCGCTGTCAAGATGTGAAAGGTATCATTGTCAGTCTTTTAAAATCGATACTGTTCACTGCTTTGATTAGAGTTCTGAGGTCTTTTAAAGTTGTATTTCTTCATATTATTATTGTCATTTCATAAATATTTCTCCTTGTTCTGTTCATTTCACTCTTTATCAGTCTGTAAGAGTTTTCCCATGTTTCTCAGAATCTGTCATATACATAATTTCTTATAGTACAAAAATATTCCCTTAGGTTTATATTACCATAATTTTTCAGCTATTTCTCAATTAAAGGGAACCTATTTCATTTCCTTTGCTACTACAGAAAGAGATGCTGCAGATACTTTTGTACAGATTGGTTCTTTGTTTCTATCTTTGATTTCTTCAGTATAGAATAGTAGCCTAATAGTAGGTTTGGTGAGTTAAAGAGTATGTTTGGTGTAATGACGTTTTGGGTATAACTGAACCAGTTCACAGCTCCACACTCATAGTGCATGAATCTTCCTGTTCTCCTACAAGATTTCCAATCATCATTATTTTCCTCTTTTACTATCTTTACCAATCTGATGAGTATTAGGTGGAATCTAAATATTGATTTAATTTGTTACCTTATTTTCAGGTGCCATTTTTCAGAATTCATGTGCCCCAAAATTAGAAAAAGTAATGGTGATTAACTTTGTGAGAGTTGTGGATTCAGGGCTAATAAAAATATCTCTTTGTATATGAAGGTAATTTTTGATGATGGTTAGAAAGAGATAGATTTTTTTCCCCGAAGACAGTGAATATTATTTTATTATATTATATTTTTCTTATATGTTATGCTGGTTGTGAACTTACCATGAAACAATCTCAAATCTTTCACCTGACTGGTGCTACCCTTCCTTCTAAATTTTTTTTACTACTTTTTTTGTTTCTTCTTTGGTCTTATTAGCCTGGAGGCTCTTTGTTCATTACTACAATCAACAAAACACAGCTTTCCTATGTCTTAGGAATTATCTTTGCAGAACAAATTGCAGGCATTGTACCTAAAGGAACTCATACCTGGGAGAAGTTTGTTTCACCAGAAGAATTAGAGAGCTTTTTAGAATCAAGTAAGTATTAAAACAATCTTACCAGCTTAAGTACAAATAATTCTTTCCAAAACATAAAACATTCTTTAAAATGTGATCTTAATGAAGTCTTATGATTTACTTATTGCTATAAATAAGATGACACATAAAGCAGTAAAACAGGGCCCAACAAATTCAGGAGGAACAAACTCTTAAATTGAAGAGGGTATTTTTTAGCTTTCAAGGAGATAAAGATAAGAGAGTTAGAAGGGAAAAGGCAATATGACTTTCCAGGGCACTGATCTTAATCCTAAATTGAGACTCAAGTTAGAATTACATAAGACCTGCAGAAAAGCCTCAATATCTTCAGGAGGACATCAAATAGAGATAACTGTGCAGTATTGAGAACAAGAACTGAATCTGGGATGTAAGGGACCGGGATTCTGGTATTGGTTCTGTCTCTTAACAAGCTTAATCTTAATCAACTCAGGTTCTTGGACCTCGTTTTAATTATCTCTGGGGCAGGGTTGGCCTAGTGCAGAAATTCTTAACCTTTTTCGTTTCATGGACCACTTTGTCGTTCTAGTGAAGCCTATAGCCCACTTTTCAGAATAATGTCTTTAAAGACATAAAATACACAGGATGGCAAAGAAACCAATTATATTGGAATACAGTTATCAGAATATTAAAAAAAATAAGGCCATGGACACTACATTGGTCTAGTGGAAAGAACGCTATTTTAGAGACAAAAAATGGCACTGGTTGATATTTATATGACCTTGGGCAATGTCTTCATTTGTTTCTTTTATCTCTGAGTTTCCAAACTTGACCAGTTTCCTCACTTGTAAAATGTGAAGGTTGGACTAGGTTATCTCTAAGGTACACTTAAAATTACAGTTCTCAGTCTGTGAAAATTGGGGCATCTGATTAAATGACCTACAAGAGCCCTTTCAACTACTCTGATGTTCTGTGATCCTAGTCACATTGGGCCAGGGCATTTCATAGGCACCTTCAGCAGATGAAGCCCCCATGTTTAGTTGTACTGCTCTTTATTAATTTCCCCACTCATTCATATTCCCTCAGGTGATGAAGTACTTCTAGTATAGGCAAATCCCAAAGAACCCTCATACTAATCCCCTATTCTGCCTAGACCTGGAAGCACTATTGAATAAGATGGACTTTTTTTTTTAATATCTAATTTTCCCCCAAATTACATGTAAAAACAATTTTTAACCTTTTTTTTTTTAAAGTTTTGAGTTCCACATTCTATCGTTCCGTCTCATCCCACCCCTCTGTCTGAAGTATCAAGCACTCTGATGTAAATTATACATGTGCAATCATGCAAAATGTTTATATATGTTCTTCTTTTTAACAAAAGGTAGTAAACCAAGAATACAAAGGAATGGGGAGAACTTTCAACAATGTTGGACAAGTTTATACCAAAAATACTGTGATGAACTTACTAGGCTTCATAGCTACTTGACCATTATTAAGCCCTGATCCATTTATTTTGTGACCAATATACTTGTTTACAAATTTGTTATACATATTGCCCAGGTTGTGATGTTAAATGTTTAAATTTCATGTTATTTGATGTACCGCTCTAGTGTAGGCTCTCATTACCTGACACCTTAATTACTGCAATAGCCGGCTGATAAGTCTACCTACCTCAAACTTCTCCCCATTCCAATCCATGTTCCATTCAGCCACCAAAGTGATTTTCCTAAAATACTGGTTTAATTATGTCACACACACCTTGTCCCCCAATAAACTCCACTGGCTTCCTCTTACCTCCAGGAGCAAATACAGAATGCTCTGTTTGGCATTCAGAACTCTTCATAAACCTAGGATCCAGTCTTCTTACACCTTACTCCCCAAAACATACTCTTTGATCTAGTGCCACTGGCCTCCTGGCTATTCTGTGAATAAGACACTCTATTTCTTGGCTCTGTGTATTTTCTCTGGCTGTCCCCCATGCCTGGAATATTTTCCCTTTACTCCCCTGCCTTCTGAATTCCCTGCCTTCCTCTTTAAATCTCAACTAAAATCCTACCTTCTACAGGAAGCTTTCCCTAACCCCTCTTTAATTCCAGTGCCTTTCTTCTGTTAATTATTTCCTATTCTTTATAAAGCTTGCTTTGTCTATATTTGTTCAAATATTATCCCCTCACGAGGATAGAGGGCAGGGAATGTCTTTTCCCTCTTTTTGTAACCCCAGTGCTTAGGACAGTGCCTGGCACATAGTAGGTGCTTAATGAATTGAAAGTAGGTGTTTATTGAATTGAAATGAATTTCCTGATTAGAAATGGTTTGTTTTTTAAATTCCTTAAATTCCTTTTAAATTCCTTATTTTTAAAAGTCATACCTAAGAAGCTGTCTTTATAGAGGTCTCCTCTTAGGTGAGCTCTTTTCTCTAATTGATTAGAAAGTATGGCTGTGCCATTCAAGAAGATTATATGTATATTATTTCAACCTTGCTTTTTTATTACTAATAGTTATATCAACATTGTGAGAACTTTAGTGGTTATAATTTATTAAACTAATTTTGTGATTTTTTTTTTAGATGGTCTTTTGGTCCAGACAATAAGAGGAATGCTGTACAATCCTTTCTCAGGCTACTGGAGATGGACTGAAAATACCAGCCTTAACTATGCAGCTCATGCCATAAAATCTAGTGCGCAAGTGGAAACTGAAGAGCGCCATACTAAAGTTCCTGATGTAGAAGGCCAGGAAGCATCCCAGAAATGAATCACTTCTACACATTTTAGTAATGTTACTTGCTAGTCTAATGTTTCTGAATATGAACATTTTTAAAATTAACTTTCTAGAAGGAATCATGTAGGAAAAGAAGAAAAACACAGGAAAAAAGTTTTTATTCAAAATTATAGCCACCTTCACATGCCTGTTTTAACACTAAAATCTTAGTTTTGCTAAAGTAATATATAAGCTAGAAGGTTTTCTTCAGGTTGGCATGTTTTCATTCCCTTTCTTTAAAAATATAATCTGTATTTACTTTAAATATTTCACCTTGTAGAAATGTTTAATATCAAATTTTATCTTTGTCTTTAATTTTTTAAAATGCCTCGTTACTCTTTTTTTATCTTAATTTTAAATTGTCATGCAACTGACAGCAAAGATTTGGCAGATTTCTCCAGAGTACATCCTTTATGTCAGATATATTTGGAAGATACATGGATGTTTTCCCAGTCCATTATAGCTACTTCTTGGGACCTACAGATTTTTTAAAAATTTAGTTTAATTTTTTTCATTGAACAAAAAAAATCTATTTGCTCTTACCACATGCTTATCTCATTGGAAAAAAAAGAAAAACAAAAACAAAGCCTTTGTAACAAACGTGCATAGAGAAGCAAAACAAATTCCCCCATTGGCCATGTCCAAAAATAGATGTCTAAATTTTCAGTCTTAGTCTGTGACCTTTCCATCAGGAGGTAGGTAGTATGTGTGATTGCATTGATCAAGGTTCTTGAGTCTTTCAAATTTGCTTGTCTTTACAGTGTTGTTGTTTTTATATAAATTGTTCTGGTTCTGCTCATTTTACTCTGTATTGATTCATATATGTCTTCCCACGTTTCTTTGAAATTATCCCTTTCATCATTTCTTACGACATAGTATTCCATTACATTCATAAACCAAAATTTGTCCAGCTATTTCCCAATTACTGAGAACCGCCCTACCCCCACTAATTTTCAGTTCCCTTCCACTACAGTGAACTGCTATATTTTTGTACATATGAGTCCTGCTGGAAAATAGGCACATAAATGCCTATTGGTGGAGCTGTGAATTTGTCTAGTCACTTTCAAAAACAATTTAGAATGTGTCCCTAGAATAACGAAGCTGTGCATATTTTTTTAACCAGCTTTATCACTGCTAGGCCTATACCCCAAAAAGATCAAAGACAGACCCAAAGATTTTTGTAGAACCAAAAAACCAGTTAAGGATGCTACAAGCAATCACCTATTATTTGGCATATTTTCTCTCATGAGGGAGGGCCTTGTGACAGCTTTAAATATGTAAGAGCAGGGGTTGGGAAGTGGAGAGCAAATATGCCTTGCTTCATTTCATGATACAAGGATAAAATTTGATCTCCAGAAGAGCAGGATACATCCATGACTTAGCCATTTGTGTCTTATATAAGGTGATGGGAAGAGAAGAGAGAAAGAGGATGGATGATTATGTGAAAGGCTCTCTCCTGGCTCCACACCCAAATTATTGCAGGCTCTTGCCCCTCCTCTCAGTTTGATATGGTTACTTACCCCAAGGACACTGCTCAGAAATATGGGAAAGGGTTGGGAATTTTATAGCAAGAGGCAAGGTCTTGTTTTAGTGCAATTAGTCTCCCAACTGCCTGTTACTTGATGGGTGTTAATTAGGTAAGAAGCTAGAAGTTTCCAGCAAGAAAAAGAAGGGTCTCATGTCTGATGCTGAAGCAGTCTATAGAAAAAGAAGCTAGGAATTCTTCCCACCCCTGCCCAAGTGAAACCTTTTTGGACTTCCACAGATTTTTTTCCTTTTTTGGATAACAACTATTGCTTCTGTATTAAAATTAGGTTTAAATTTTAAAATCATTAGTTTAGATACGACTAAAAGCAGCTTTTTATAGAAATCCCACAAATGTTCATTGTAACAAGTGATCTATACTTTGAAATGGGTTTTAAAGTAATTCAATTGTACAAATTGCATTTTTTAAAAGCAAATGAACTTTACTTCGAACTAATTCTTAATCATTCTTTGTCAGGTACAACTACCGAGTGAAAAAATTCATTTTGAAGTACCTTCTGAGTTAAATACTATATAAGGTTAGGGCTGGATATGTGATTTCATTGGTATGAGGAATGGAAGAGTCTTATTCTAACAGTGCAGTCTGACCTGACCCCTTCTCTGTAACTTAGAGGTTAAGTGCTTTGGCAAGGGTATAAAACAGAGGGAGGACTGGAATCCAGGTTTTCCTCACTTTGAGACCAGCTCACTATCTACTACATTATTCTGGTTCTCAAATACTGTATACAAAATATTATGATTGGCAGATGGACACCAAGAAATAGTGGAATGTCTGCTTACTGCCATTAAGTTCACAGTGAAGAATAATGTCACATCTAGATGGTCAGTTTGTAATTTTTCTGTGCTTTGATTTTTTTTATATCGACAGTATAATATTCATCCACTTCAGTCATTTGGGGTTGCCAGTAGCATTTCCACAGTCTGCGGTCAGAATAGGACAGCAAGGTGTCTGAAGTGGACAGAGTGCCAGGCCTAGAGTCAAGGAGACTCATCTTCCTGGTTCACATCCAGCCTGACATTTTCTAGCTTTGTGACCCTGAGCAAGTCACTTAACCCTGTTTGCCTTAATTCTTCATCTGTTAAATGAGCTAGAGAAGGAAGTGGCAAAGCACTTCAGTATCTTTGCCAAGAAAACTCCAAATGGGATCAGGAAGAGTTGGACAAGTCTGAAACAACTGAACAGCCAAAACAGTCAGGAATTTTTTAAGTATTTTCTTTGTGAGTCATTTTTGGCTTTACTGTAACAGCTTCCATCTGCAGCCTTTCAGTATAATTTCAAATGAGATTAAGTTACGTCAACACACTTTTTTATTTAACTATGAACTACTGAATAAGGGGATAAAAAAAATTTCAAGTGCTTACTTCCTTATTTGAAGCTGTGGTTCCTAAGTGGAATAACTGTAAAAATGATACCAATAACAATAATCATCAATTATCAATTTTTTTACTCACTTTTATTTTTTTAATTAAATTATTTTGTTTTCAGTGTTTGACAATCACTTCCATATATCTTAGGTTTTTTTTCTCCTCCATCCCCACTCCCTCTTCGAGACAGTGTACTATCTTATGTAGGTTTTACACGTACATTCCTATTAAATACATGTTCAGTTTTGTTTTATTTCAAAGTTTTACAGATGCTTTTTATTTTATGTCATGATCATTTCTGAATATACACCCTTACTCACTACATTGAATCTTCCCTTATAGCAGAGGGAAAAAGTTAAGCAAAACCAATAAGCAAAACATCTACAAAATTCTGCATGTAGAATCTTCCACTCTTCCGACCTAAGAGAAATGTATTTCATTACCTCTTCTCCAAGACCAATATTAGTCATGGCAATAAGAGTTTGGTTCTGCTTTAGTGTTACTTGTGGTTTACTTTGAAAGAGGTAGTTTATTAAAAAGTTAGTTTTTCTTCACATAATTAGGATAAGTCTTGGAGAAAATTTTAACCAAATTTGAATGAAAGGGTAAGGGGTACAATGGGTATCATAATTTTTTCCCTCTTAAAATGAATATGTCTAGAGTTGGCTGAACCTGGGGAATCCTAGCACAAAAAGAGATAGCTTATATATAATAAAAATATAAGTGATATCTTTTAAAGGTAGTGATTTAGGAATTATAATTTAAAGAAACCATAGACAGTGGCCACTATCAACAAAAGAATACATGTCCCTGATAGCATGGCATCCTTCACAAAGGAAAGGTTAACTGAGGGACATAAGGACATAAGATTTGTAGTGGGGCAGATTGTCCTGCCAGCTATGCCAGTTGTGGGATATATGGAAGGGGCTGATCAGTCCTGCCCATTGTAGACATATAGACCCTCCAAGAAGATACTGAGTGAGATACCAAAGAAAGAAGGGTTCATACCAGTTTGGTAATAAATAGGTTTTATTAGGGTTAATTGGGTTGTTTAAGGGAGTTTACTCAGGACACCCAGTCCTTGGTGGCAGGAGGACAGAATAGTATAATGGATCGCTCCCTCCACCAACCCTTAACTGGATCAGATATAGAGAAAAAAGAAGACATAGTGCCAGAGATGGCACATGGTCACATGACAAAGCAATAAAAAATAAGCATATTTCTCAATACTATGAATGCCTTTTCAAAAATAGATCATATTCTAGGGCACAGATAAATTATATATAATTATAAAAGCAGAAATACCAAACATTCCTTATAGATCATAGCTGCAAGCAAAAGGTAAAGACCTAAGAGGAAACTTAATAACATCTTGAGTAATGAATGGGTCAAAGAAGAAGACAATGACTATAAAAGAGAAGATCACCATAATTTCTGAGATGCCGATAAAACACTTCTCAGAACTTCTGGCCAAGATAGCTTCCTGAACAAAGGAACAATTGCTTTGATCCTATTTACTTCTTCCTTCAGAATCCGCCCTAAAACTCTGCAAAAAGCCAGCCAGATGCCTATGGACAATAGGAAAGTGGGCACCAGCAAAGCCAGTTCAGGCAAACAAAATGGTGATCTTTCAACAAAACCAGAGTAGTTAGAGATATTTGTAGTTAGCAGGGCTCTGTTCGTAGGTAGCAAGAGTGAAGGGCAGAAATGAAAAAGTCCCAGGATGGTCATAATGCCCCAGCATGAGAACTTGGGAAGCACTGGGGAGTGGTAATGATTAATGGGTCGTGGCAAAAATGCACAGACCAAGACAGCCCAGGTTCCCAGGAGTGCTGAGCTTCCTAGCACTAAATAATTTCCCCAATTACTGTAAAAACAATTTCTAATAGTTTTAAAATTTTGAGTTCTAAATTGTATTCTTCCTCTCCCCTCCCCACCCATGGTAAGTGATCTGTTACAGGTTATACATATGCAATCATAAAGCATTTCCTTGTTAGTTATTTTGTGCAAGAAAAAAGGTGAAAAATAGTCTGCTTTGGTCAGTATTCAGATGACATCAGTTCTTCCTCTCAAAGTGGATAGTATTTTTCATTATGAATCCTTTGGAATTGACTGACCATTGTATTGCTGAGAATATTAAGTCATTCACAGTTCATTATACAATATTGCTGTTACCGTGTACAATATTTTGCTTCTGATTATTTCACTTGGTATCCTTTCATGTAAGTCTAGGGTTTTTTTCTGAAATCATCCTGCTTGTCATTTCTTATAGCACAATAGCATTCCATTACAATCATACACTGCAACTTGTTTATCCATTCTCAGTTAATGGACATCTCCTTGATTTCCAGTTCTTAGCCACCACAAAGAGCTGCTATTTTTGTACAGATAGGTTTTCTTTCTTTCTTTTTTTAAGTCTCTTTGGGATACAGACCTAGTTGTGGTATTGCTGGGTCAATACAGTTCTATAGTTAGGCATAGTTCCAAATCATTTTCCAGAATGGTTGGATCAGTTCACATCTCCATCACCAGCCTACCATTCTATTCTGATATGCCATAGAAGTTCTTGAAGACTTAGCCCTTTGAACCTCAAAGATCAATATTGGGCTAGACCCAGGGGGTGAAGATTTGCTCAGGACCCCAATGGATCAAGGGCATGGATGAAACAAGACAAACCATCTCCAACCAGATGCATAGCGTGGGGCAGAGCCTGGCCCTGGAACAAAGCCATATTTTGGAGCTAGAGATGGAGAGATTAGTAAATCAAAGATACTGAGCTATATAAAAAAATATCACAGATGTAGAGATTTCCCAAAAGGAGGGAGTAATGCCCTAACAACTGAAAGCAACAATTCAAAGGAAAACATGGATTTTCCTTAAGGTCTGTATGAATGCCTAGAAGAAATGAAGCAAGTTAAAAAAAAATAAAAGCTTTGGAGGAGGGAATAAGCTTTAAAAGTGAAAGTTATACATCTTATCCAACTAACAGGCTTCCTAAAAACTATAATAGACTAAACAGAAATAAATTGCTCCAAGAGACAGTAAGAAATATTAAAACAAAATCAAAGATAGGAAAAAAAAATAGATGTAAGATTCGGGCAGGAGAAGGGAATAAGGACCATCATGCAGTCTTTCCTTCAAGGCTTCTTAAACTGGTTTGTGAGTGGAAAAAGGTAAGCCAAGCATCACATCTATTTTTTTTTATCAGTGCTCCAGGCACCAGAGTGACTGGTGTTGACAAAAGCAGTCCTGATGCTTGGACCTTTAGCTTTCACCTCACCAGCTTTTCCAGTAGCATGGAGTTGAGGAGGGGAAGTGCCAGACTGTCATTAGAAAACTGCTCTGTTCCTCTTGTCAATATCACTGAAAAGGGGAGAAATGTACCTATTTCCTTTGTCTTTGTGTATTGTCTCTCTTTTGCCAGAGTCTCAAAACACATGACATTTACTTGCCTCAGTAGATGAATGAAAACTCAAAATCCTAGTAGCCCATGAGAATCTAGAATATCTCTGTCCCCTCTAGAGGAGTTACACAATTAGGCCATTATCCTGTTCATTCAGTTAATTCAGCTAGGAATAATTAGGAAAAGTTAGAACGAATAGAATGATCTTCTCAATCTGTGAATGACTGCTATTAGTATTAATTTTATGATAACTTGTTATCTATAATTATGTATATAAGCATAACATTTTTATTAGTATTAGAATGTTTCATGGATCCATTGTTATGCTGAACTTGTTATTTCATTTTTACTTTATTTTGAGACTATCCACCCCCTCCACTTCCCTCCCCCATCTCCTCTCTTTATCTATATCAATTGTCTTCAAAGTGAGACCATGGTATTTGATCCCAAGGGTTTCATGATCAAACAGAAGGTGAGAAGATGACCAGCTCCTTCCCTTCACTTCTCTGGTGACAGTCAATCAAGGGGCTTGTCTTCAACACAATTACTTCTACTCTTATTCCCTAACCCTCTTCCATTCTTCCCAGTCCACCCCTTCTCCCCTACTTTCCTGTAGTGTGAGATAGATACCAAAATGAGTGTGTATGTTATTCCCTGCTTAAGCCAAATGTGATGAAAGTAAGTTTCACTTTTTTCCTCTCACCTCCCCTCTTTTTCCCTTCACTAAAAAGTCTTTTGCTTGCCTCTTTTATGAGAGATAATTTGCCCCATTCCATTTCTTCCTTTCTACTCCCAATATATTCCTCTCAACCCTTAATTTTATTTTTTTTAGATATCATCCCTTCCTATTCAACTCACCCTGTGCCTCTGTCTATATGTATATAATCCCTCCAACTACCCAAATACTGAGAAAAGTCTCAAGAGTTACAAATAGCATCTTTCCATGTAAACAGTTCAACTATAGTAAGTCCCTTATGATTTCTCTTTCCTGTTTACCTTTTCATGTTTCTCTTGATTCTTGTGTCTAAAAATTTTCTATTCAGCTCTGGTCTTTTCATCAAGAATGCTTGAAAGTCCTCTATTTCATTGAATAACCATTTTTTTTCCCCTGAAGTATTATACTCAGTTTGGCTGAGTAGGTGATTCTTGGTTTTAATCCTAACTCCTTTGACTTCTGGAATATCATATTTCAAACTCTTCGATCCTTTAATGTAGAAGCTGCTAGATCTTGTGTTATCCCAATTGTATTTCCACAATACTCAAATTGTTTCTTTCTGCCTGCTTGCAATATTTTCTCCTTGAACTTGGAACTCTGGAATTTGGCTATAATATTCCTAGGAGTTTTCCTTTTTGGATCTCTCTCAGGAGGTGATTGGTGGATTCTTTCAATATTTATTTTATCCTCTGGTTCTAGAATATCAGGGCAGTTTTCCTTGATAATTTCATGAAAGATGATGTCTAGGCTCTTTTTTTGATCATGACTTTCACGTAGTCACATAATTTTTAAATTGTCTCTCCTGGATCTATTTTCCAGGTCAGCTGTTTTTCCAATGAGATATTTCACATTGTCTGCTATTTTTTTCATTCCTTTGGTTTTGTTTTATAATTTCTTGATTTTTCATACAGCCATTAGCTTCCATCTGCTCCATTCTAACTTTAAGGAATTATTTTCCTCAGTGAGCTTTTGGATCTCCTTTTCCATCTGGCCAGTTCTGCTTTTTAGGGCATTCTTCTCCTCCTTGGCTTTTTGGATCTCTTTTGCCATTTGGGTTAACCTATTTTTTAAAGTGTTATTTTCTTCAGCATTTTTTGGGTCTCCTTTAGTAAGCAACTGACTCTCTTCCCAATTTTTGTTCTACTTCTCTTACATGATTTTCTAAATCCTTTTTGAGCTCTTCCATGGCCTGGCACCAATTCATGTTTTTCTTGGAGGCTTTGGATGGAGGAGTTTTGATTTTGTTTTCTTTTTGTTTGCATGTTTTGGTCTTCCTTGTCACAGAAGTAAGATTCTATAGTCTGATTCTTTTTTCCAGTTTTTGCTCATTTCCCCAGCCATTTACTTGACTTCTGAATTCTTTGTCAAGGTAGTTCTCTGCTTCCAGTGGGGGTGGGGAGTGTTCTGTCAGCCACTTGATCCCCCCACAGTCTGTGGGCCTAGAGCTCCAGAAACAGTGGCTGCAGCTGCCCCTGCTGCTGCTATGGCCGCCATGGGTTCCTTTGCCCTCTCCCCCCTCTGCCACCCTGGGACTGGGGTCAGACGACTCCACTCTCCTGCACTGGTCCCACAGGTTTTTCCCACTGACCTTTCAATTTATCCTCAGTGTTTTGGGGTCATGAAGTCTGGAAACTACTACAGGTGTAAGAGACTCAGTCTCTGCAAGGCCTGCTCAGATCCTCTCATAGGCCCACACTAGACTGTGCTCTGCTCCCAGCGTGGCAGTATAGACACTTCCCAGTGACCTTCCAAGCTGTCTTGGGCTGGAGATTTGCTTCACTTTGTCATTCTGTGGATTCTGCAGCTTCAGAATTTGTTTAGAGCCATTTTTTAAACAGATATTTGGCTGGGCTTGGGGGCAGTGCTCTAGAAAGTTTGCATTGTTACTCTGCCATCTTTCTCAGCAATTTTTGTCAAACAGTGAGTTCGTATCCCAGAAGCTGGGGTCCTTGGGTTTATCAAATGGTAGATTGCTATATTCATTGACTACTGTCTTGAGTACCTAGCCTATTCCACTGGTCTACCTCTGTATTTCTTAGCCAGTGCCAAGTGGTTTTGGTGATTGCTACTATTTTATAATATAATTTGAGATCTGGTAGGGCTAGGTCATCTTCCCTAGCATTTCTTTTCATTGGTTTCTCTGATATTCTGGACCTTTTGTTCTTCCAGATGAACTATGATATTATTTTTTTCTAGTTCTAGAAAATGAAAAAAAAAGCTTGATTGGATGGCACTCCTCTGGGAGTTTGCTCCTTTGATCATCCTCATTTTCTCCCTAATTTTAATTTCTCCTTATCCAATGCCTCCTAATGTTACAAATATGCCCATATCTCTCTTAAAAACAAAAAACAAAACAAAACAAAAACAACAAACTTTCATTTGACTCTACCAGGTCCCTCAAGCTGTTGTCCTATTTTTTCTTCTCCCTTTTCAGCCAAACCCCTGGGAAAAAGCTTTCTACATTTCTTGCCTCCACTTTCTGAACTCCAAACTTATTTCTCAATCCCATGTTTCTAATTGCATCAATCAGCTGAAACTTTCTCCAAGGTTACCAATGATCCCTTGGCTTCTAACTCCAATGCAGTGAACTTTTCTCACCCTTCATCCTTGCAGAAGTCAAGCAAAGAGGAAAATGTAGGCTTGATATCAGAAAGCACTTCCCAATAATTAGAAAGTGGAAATACCTGCCAAAACTGGAAAGGGCTGCCTTGAGAAATGGTGGATTCCATCTTTCCTCTTGGAAGTACTCAAGCAATATCCAAAACAAATGCATTATTTTGCCTCACTCTGTGAAACTCTCTGCTCTTTACAACTTTATTTCTTTTGAGGGTAGGATGATGATCCTTCCAAGAGCCCAGGTTTTCAGTGTTGGACTCATACTTGACATTCCTTTCCTTCAAATTTCACATGCAATAGACAAATCTTTGAATTCTACTTCAATAATATATCTTGCCTTTGTCCCCTTTCCCCCACTTACACAGGAATTACCCTAGATCAGACTCTTTATCACTTCTTAATTATTGTAACCTACTGTTCCTGGACAGTTCCTGGACAGAGTAGGCATAAATAAGTATTTGTTGACTTGACTTTAACTAGATTGTCATAATTGCTTTCCAGTTGATCTCCTTGCCTAGTCTTTTGCCTCTCTAGTTCATAAACCATAGACCTACCAACTTGATATTCCCTTTTTTGAAAAATGGAGGATTTATTGAAATAGAATATGAAAGACTTAGATAAAGAAGGGGCCTATTCCTCTGAAAATGAAATAGGTAAGCCCAAAGTCATACATAGGAAAAAAATAAATTCATCTTGCTAGCTAATGTGTTATAAAGTAATTGCAACAATTAGTGACAATTTTATTTGATAGTGTATCAACTCAAGCCTGATAAAAATAGTTGAACATGTCCTGCTTATCATTTTCTTCTCCTGTCCTCTAATGAAATGGTATTCTTTCATTGGGATGCTGCTACTTATAGCTTAAGAACAAACATATTCCTAAAGCACAAGTCTGACCACGTCATTTATTCCCCTGCTCAAGAAATTACCTCTTGCCTCCAAAATACAAACTCCTTTGACTTTTATTAACTATTACTCACCTTCATGCACCCTTATGTTCGAGCCAAACTGTTACTGTTGTCTATACATGGCATTCTGTGCCTTCAAACAGGCTGTCCCCAGTGCCTGGAATGTACTCCCTACTTGCCTTCTTTTAAATCCCTACTTTCCTTCATATGTAGTCTTGAGAGCCATTTTATAAAGCAGCCATTATGGCTGTGCCATTGTATATGAAGGGGATTAATGTGTAGCCTCCATGACCCAGGGACCCCTTTCCCCAATTGGCTGGCTCCTCCCAGAGCCTCCATTTTAAGGAAAAAATGCCAAGGCCAGCCATGTCTTCTTCATTCTTCTCTAAGTTTCCCTCTCTGAATTTTCTCTACCAAGCCCTGAAGCAGGTATCTCCTCTTCCTTTTCAGTTTTCTTTTATGTGCTATCTTTTCCTATTAGAAAGTAAACTCCTTGAGGGAAAGGGACTCTTTCTTTTGGCTTTTATTTTCATTCCTAGGGCTTAGCACAATGCTTGGCACATAATAAGCACTTAATGAAAGCTTATTGACTAACCTTGTTAAAAGACTGAAAAGAAATGAAGGGGCCAATTTATGAAGAGCTTTAAATGCCAGTACAGAAGCTTACACTCGAAGCCACTGGAATTTAGTTTATAGGGTGGTGCCATGTTCAAACCTTCTCTTTAGATAAATCACTTTGGCAGTTGTGTGGAGAAAGGATTGGAGTGGGGAGAGATTTTGTGCTGAGGATCCAATGAGACGGCTGCTGCAATAATCCAGGTGAGAAGTTGTAAGAGCCTGAACTAAAGTGGTGGTTGGTTGAGTTGAGAGACGAAGACAGATGTATGAGAGATTGTGAAAGCAGAAATGACAAAACTGGGCAAGCACTGGATATGTGGGGTGAGGTGGAGTGAGGAGCCCAGGATGTAAAAATGGATGCCTTGATTTGCTTGAGCTCCCCACCCCCACCTCCAGTCATGCAAGTAAACAGAAAAACTGTAGGAGGACTGGCTTTATTGACCTGACATACCAACAATTCTTTTCAATGATTGAGAGTAAATCTAGCTGCACTTGCAGAAAATCAGCAATTCTGAAGCCAATTAAGCTCACACCAGCTTTGAAGTAGATTCTGAGCCATTTGGTGGTTTATGGACCTTCAAGAAACATCTCTATCTTCAAAGACTTTATGGGTTTTGAAGACAACCTTATCTCCAAAAACTATACTAACTTTGGTTGGGGGCTCTCAGAAATATCCTGGTTTTGGAGATATCTCCTTATCAAGCCTTAAACTATAGATTGCTTATTTGATTTGTGTATCAAAGGACCACAGCCTTGACACCTGGAATTCCTCAGTCTTCCTCCCCTTGGGGATGGGGCTCATTGACTCATTCCTTTCTAAGCCTACCTTTCCACCAAATTCCTTACCTTCTTTTGTTCAAAAGATTATAAACTCTCCCTGTCCATTACCCAGAGGGCTGTCAGCATAGACCCTGTCAACTGGACCTGAACCACTCTCTAACCTGTGGGTGGCCCAAGCTGAACAAAGCAGGCTAGAGACAGAAGAATCAGGAATCAAACAAAAGTTTAATTTCAAAGTGAGGAAAAAAAGTTTTTGAGCTTGACGTCCTCATGGAAAGGGGGGGTTAAATAGTTAAAATCATAATCCCAATTCTGGGTTTTGCTGTGGCTGAGATCATCCAGAGGGTGAGTGAGCACAAAGGATTGCTGTTATGCCAAGCTCAGGGGATGGCTTGTTTGCTGGGTCTTAGCTCTGGAAAGCAGGGTGTCTCCTAATATTCACATCCCCATGTGCATGTTTTACTTTCCTGCTTAATAAAAACCTTTCTTTAATTTCATAGGCATTGTCTTCCTCTGTTTTCTTCCCTGTGGGGAAAAGGGTGATTTAAATCTCCAAGAACTGGTCTTTGTGTTCTTCAGGCATCTTCCCCTTTTGCAGGAGACATCTAAATTCCCTTAAGAGAGCACATGCCTTGGTTTACAAGGATAATGCTGAGGTTGCAAACTTGGGTGCTTTGGAGAAAGGCCCTGGGATAACTCCCTCCCTCTGACTGGAGAGGATGGAAGGTGGACTTTGGAGAATTCCTCTATTTAAGAAGGGGGCCCACTATCAACATCTTATCATTTCCCATCAGGCTCTGAGCTAGGTTCCCATCCTCCTCCTCCCCTTTTGGCTTGTCTTTTCCCTTTAGATTGTGAGCTCCATGAGGGCAGGAACTAATTTTTTTCTTTCATTGTATTCCTAAAGCTTAGCACTGTGCCTGATATAAAATGGTAGATTAAAAATATTTGTTATGCTGACTAATTTATTCTCATTCTTATTTATCAGGTTATTTTTCTGATTTTCTCCTTTGTCTGAGACTGTCAGTGCTTGCTCACAATCTTCCCTTTGCTGTCACCTTCTGTAATTTCAATATTCATTTTGATGATTGCTGGAGCCAACTGACTACACAATTTCTCAGCTCAAGTGGTCTTCTTTAGCCTACTTAATCTAAGCACTATCATGGTGATCTCTCCCTTTTCTGAAGGCAGGAAGGTCTACCTCCATGACCTGAAACTTGACTAGAGAAACCCCTTTCCGGGACTACTTTTATTTCTCGACTTCTCTTGCTTTAGGACTGTAGAGAATCATTAGAGAAAGTCATGTAACTGAATCAGTTTCACTCACAACAAATTAAAGTTGCACCATCTCAACTGGGCCCTTAATGCTGTTAGACAATCCATGCACTATTCCCAAAGAAATTCCTTATCTCATAGCCTTCATCTTCATTTTAAGGAGAAGGGGACTTTTCTCTCCTTTCTTCTTCACCTTCACTTTGACCTCCACATTAAAGAGCATCCAACCTATACTTCTACTTCATTAGGAAGACTGAGGTTATGTGATATAAATCCAGTCAGTTCTCTTCCTCCACTCCTCATAAATCCCAGTAGATTAAACAAAATGTCAACTTAATTGTCACCTAAACTCTGAACTCTTGCTCAGTCTGGACTGTTAAATAGTCTTTGTTAAAGAATCCTATAAATTGTGATTTCAAAATGCTTTACTTGTGCCTAGGTTGGAGGGTCTCAAGAAACTTTTGTCAATTTGGACATTTCTCTCCATAAGCAGAAAAAATGCTTGCATTAGGATAATTTTTTATTATGCCTTTTTTTTTGACAAGCTTATTCCCAAAAAGAGAGTACAGCACTTTTTTTTTGGGGGGGGGGGTCAGACACTACCTACTACCTAGAGGCAGCTAGGTGGTGCAGTGGATAAAGGGCTAGGCCAGGAGTCAAAAAGATCTCAGTTCAAATCTGGCCTCAGACACTTACTGGCTATGCGACCTTGGGCAAGTCATTTAACATCTATCTGCCTCAGTTTTCTCATCTATAAAATGAGCTGGAGAAGGAAAGGGCAAACCACTCAAGTATCTTTGCCAAGAAAACCCCAAGAGGTCATGAAGAATCTGACTCCACTGAAAGACAAAGCACAGCAAAAGGACAGACTACCTATGCTTTCAAGTACTCCAATCAGATTTCTGTTTCCACCACTGAAACTATTCTCTTTAAGGTCATCAAGTTCTTGATTTTGAATTCCAGTAACCCCCTGCCTCACTGAAAACTTTTTCTCTTTGCTTTTCATAAATCCCAGCAGAGTGTTTTGTACACCTAAAAAAAGTTAGTTGGTGTTCTTCACAACTTTAAATTATGGGAGATTTTTCTAAACCAAAAGATATTGGATACGGATCTGGGAAGTCTCTTCCCAATATTTGAGGGGGTTTTCTAGGGATGAACATTCCTACTCTTATTCTTTTTTGAAAGGTCAAAACAGGCTTACGCCCCTCACATCAGAAAGAATACATAACAAAACCTAAACTCTGTCTTCCCTCCCCAAACACTTAGCACGATGCTCTGTACATAGTGGGGCCTTAATAAATGTTAGTTGACTGACAGACTTTCTCTTCAATTCAAATAGAAAACTAGTTCCTTGGTGGGCAATCATTCTAATTCCAGACAACAATCCGGGTCCTCCCCTCCCGGCCCTGCCCCCTTCCCTTTCTCCTTTCCCCTTCCCCAGCTCCAGCAGCGCTGGGCTGCTAGTCCGAATATCCCTCTTAGTTTGAGGTGAGTTATGCCCTCTGCCTGTGACCTTTCCCAGACACTTAGAACAGAAGACAGGACGCGGGAGGAGGATGAGGCACGGAGGGCGGAGAGGATGTAGGGCCCTTGCCAGATCCCTGCTTCCTCTCCGCTCCGCCTTGGAGGATGCGGAGAGGAAGCTCTCTGGTTGTCAGGCAGACTTCCCAGCCTGCCCCAGCCCCTCTGGTCCAGAGAGATCTTTTCTCGGGCGTGCCTCTCATCGAGCGCCGCTCAGAGGCGCAGAAACCATGGACTGGACTGTCGGGGCCGTGCGGGCTCAGCCCCAAATTTAAACATGGCCTCTCCAGTGCTTCTCCATTCTGGGTCCGAGGAGCTTGGTGCAGGAGGAGGAAGAGAAAGAGGGACTTGAGAAGTGAGCGGTGAAGGGTGGGGGTGGGGCAGGTACGGAGGTGATTTTCTCCCCCATCTATTTTCCTGCCCCGAGGAGCAATGACATCACCCAGGCTCTTCTGGGCACAAAGAAAGGCAGAAGGAAGCAGCTGGAGGATGCGCCGGTGGTGGCTGCGGCTTCGGCAGCTACGGAGAGAGCCAGAGCCACGCCGGCCAGGTGCTGCCGCCGCTGCTGCTGCTTCTCCCGCTGCTGCTGCTTCTCCTCCATCTCCTCCACTTCTCTCCGCGCCAGCTGCTCGCTGAGCTCGCTCGCGCTCCTGACGCCTCGGCTCGGAGCCCTCCTCTATCGCCTCTTCCTCCTCCTCCTTGTCCCATGCGCACCGCCCTGGCCAGCCGAGGGCCGCCGGGCGCCAGCCGCGCAGCATGCACTGGGGGATTGGCTTTGCCTCGTCCAGGTCGTGTGTGGTGGATCTGAGCCGGAACCAGAGCATCTCCTTCGGCTTGTGGGCCGGATCCGAGGAGCCCTATACCTTTTATGGGGACATCATCGCTTTCCCTTTGCAGGATTACGGAGGGATCATGGCAGGGTTGGGTTCGGATTCCTGGTGGAAGAAAACCCTGTACTTGACTGGGGGAGCCCTGCTGGCTGCAGCGGCGTACCTGCTCCACGAGCTCCTGGCCATTAGGTGAGACCGAGAGGCGGCGAGCCCTGGGAGGCTGGCAGAGGGCCCCTGAGCAGGCTGCCGTGGCTGCTGCTGCTCCTGTGGTTGCTGCTGCTGCAGTCAGGGGCGTTGTTGACGCGGGGGGGAGGGCGAGCCAGGCGCGCTGCCCTAGACCAGGTGAGAGCTGAGGCCGCCTCAGCCCTTCCTCTCTTCCTTAAGCCAGGCCAGGTCGCAGACATGCCCGCACTCTGGGTAGTCGTTCTCCCCGAGGGAGTCTCAGGGGTCACCTGGCGGTGCGTGGAGTTTTTGAGTTTCCAGGAGGTTGAGCTGCTGAATAAACTAAGGGGAAAGTGACCAGCAAACCTACCCAAACCCATATTGGTATTAAGCACAAGTAGCCCGGGGCAATGATCCTCACGAAGGAGAATAGCAGGACACTTGAGTTTTTTAATTTTACTTATGATATTGATTGGCCTGGGTTTTGGACCCTTTAGGCCGAGGATTTGTTTATTCAGTGAACCAAATGAAACGGGCTGCAGCGCTTGATTGGAAGGCTGGGTTGCAATATGAGTTTTGAGCACTCAATTTAACCCACCTGGCTCCTCTTTCAATTTCAGGGAGGTTACAGTTGCAAATTCAACAACTCTTATTGTAATAGTGTCTTTGAAAGGCTATTTTTAAGCTTAAGCAGATGTTTGGCCAGCCTTGGAAAATGATGCAGTATTAACCTGTTTAGAGCTGCCTGCAGAAAGAACAGGGTAGCGTCCTTGTTTCACGCTCACCACCATGTGGATAAGGCTGCTGGGACTGCCAGCTTCAACTTCCAATTGAATAACCTTGTGAGCACTGAGTATTTGAGTCAGGCCATCACATATTGTGTGTGTTTGCCTTTACCAGAAAAGCTGGAAGTGCTAGAAATGGTAGTAGAGGTTGCTGCAGTTTGTTTACAGGGATAGATGTGGAAAATCTCCGAAAATGGTGGCTTCAGCTAACGGCCGATGGAGCCAACTGGAAAGGAAGGTGTTTATCTTGAGGGAGAAGGGGGGTGGTGGTGGTGGCGGGTGTCCTGCGTGGGCGGTTCATGGGTGCTTGGAGTCATGATGGAAATTATACTGTATTTAAACCTTCCTTAAATTGCTGAAAGGTCGCTGGAACCAAGATACACGTTGGCCAATTTTACATAAAGCATCTTCGATGTCTTTTTGGCAAACTCCTATAAAGATAATCATATGCATATTTTTTCCAGTGGGGGGGGCAAATCTTCCACAATATGGTGTAAACAGAGGCTCTATAATGACCTTTTAATTTTTTTCTACTATCTTTTGTTTTTATACCACTTAAACCAATTTCCCATCCCCTTTCCAGAAAGCCTGTTAATCTTTACAGAAAACAAAAACCTGGAACATTCACATTTGAGGAACAGAATGTGTTATGACATTGTCTTGTATATTTGAATTTTTCAGTTTGCAGAAGGGAATTTTATACAGCATAGCTATAGGGAAAGAGTTTGGATTTTAAGCCATCATATCCACATCTGCAGAGTTTTCTGCTTTGAGCTGCATAGCTATTTGACTCTCTTAGCATTATAGGTTATATTTGTGCCTACTTTTTGCTCACACAAGAAATTATATCTGAATATGTTGATGTATGCAAAATAAAATAGAGATTTGAAGCAATTTATTCAAATGGTTTAGGCATTTCATACTTAAATACTTCAATAATCTATGGTTCTATCCATTTAAGGACTCCTTCTGCTGATGCAGATTACAACTCCTCCATGCTTTTAGAGATGGTTTTCATGATTTGTTTTGGGGACATTATTTTATCACCTGTTGGCCACCCTTCTCCACACCCTATGAGGCTGGTCTGAATGTAACATAGGTAGACTATCACTGGAACCATTCAGCTTATCAGGGAGTCTCAATTGAACTTGCACCCCTCTGGCAAAGCATGTGAAAACACAGGCCACCATTAGTCATTAGAGTAGGTCTTTAATGGAGGGAGAAATGAGGAATTGAAACAGGAACCCAATTTTATCTTAATTAGATTTCAGGCCATAAGGTTTTCTTTCTTTCTTTGTTTTCTTTTTCTCCCTCTCCTATAGCTTGTTTGGCTCTGTTCTCCATGTCATTTATATGTGTAGATGTAGCCTCAAAATATTTATTCAGCTTATTATAATCCAAAAGTAACCTTGAAATATATTTTAGTGGTCAGAACTGGCCAGAGAGAAATTCCCTTGTATTCCTTATGTCTCACTGCTGACAAAAATTCAGAGGGATAAGGCATTATGTCTCTAGAAATTCCTTCTGTGATGAAAATATTATCCCTAAGTGGTTGTAGGTTCTGAAGAAAGTTTTGATGGAGGAAAGAGGAAAAGAAAGGTCTGGTTGATAGAGTACTGCCCAGGAAGGCAGACCCAGGTGGGTTACCTAATGTCCCCTAGGTAGCCTAGATCTTGAGCTGGAAATGACCTCAGAAGCTATCTACCCCTTCCACCCTCCATTTGACAAATGAGAATATTGATTTGCTGTATGTCACATAAATACTAAGGGTAGGATATGGACCCATGTCCTGTGTTTCTAGAATCACTACTTTTTCTCTTGTAATATGCCGTTTTCAGTGGATGCCTGGCAAAAGATAGCTGAAAAGGAGGAGAAATGTGCTAAAAGGGAAATAGAGTTATAACAAAGCCAGACTTTGTGAATTTAGACTGGGTTTAGATTAAACCCCCAGAGGAGGGGAGGGGAGGGAAAATAGGAAAAAAACCTGAATTACTCAGTAATAATAAAAATAATAATAGCTAGCATTTATATAGTGCTTTATGTTTGGTAAAACACTTTAAAATATGATCTCCTTTGATCCTCACAACAACCTTGTGAGGTACATGCTATTATTATTGTCATCTGCATTTGACCGTTGAGGAGACTGAGGTTAATTACTTACCCAGGGTCACATTGCTGGTAACTGTCCAAGGTGGGATTTAAACTCAGGTCTTTCTGACTCCAGATCTAGCACTTGATCCACTGTGTCACTTAGCAGTAAGATGTAGGAAAATTTTACGTGAATTAATTACAAGCATTTACCAAGTATACAACACTAGGTTCTGTCTTTATCTAGAAGATGAAATGTTCCAGAATTGATATGGCTTTTGCTTATAGTCTATCCTTAATTAAAAGTATTCCCTTTGTGGTCTGGTCTTCTTTGGACTAGATACCTAGATAATTGCCCCACATTCTACTTTGTAGTTTTTAAGAATGGCCTAAATAAATCATTTGTATGCTAGTATCTTACCAGGTAAAGCATCCTCTAAAAGAAAGCATTTGGATCTCCAGAAAGAATAACTTATTTCCATTTTTTTTTTTGGTCTAGTAAAGAGGAGTATTCAAAATGTTTCACTCATTAACTTCAGTTTTATGTCCATTAATGTGGCAAAAATTTTGAAAATGCAGACATTTTGAAACTATGCTTCCCTTACTTTAGTACTGGCATCCTTAGTGAATATCTATGCAAAGCCAAAAAACAAAAACAAACAAACAAAAAACCAAAACTTGCATTTAATTTAAGTGGAATGATTTCAAATGTAGTTGAAGCCTAAGAGCAGTAAAGAAGAAAATGCCTTTCAGTAGATGTAACAAATAACTGCTCAATTATTTATAAAGCTCCTACTTTGTGCAGGATACTTAGTAAATGTTTATTGAATTTGTTGCTTTTATAGAGCACTTTAAGGTTACAAAGCAAGCCTTTGCCTGAATTATCTCATAGCACAGAGTATAGTGGAAAGAGCATAGGCCTGGGAGTCAGGAGGTCCAAGTACTTTTCTTGGCTCTTTTGTTGTGCAGTCCTTTTTCAGTCCTGTCCCACTCTTCATGACCCCGTTTTGGGTTTTCTGGGCAAAGATACTGGAGTGGTTTGCCATTTCCTCTTCCAGTTTATTTTACAGATGAGGAAACAGAAGCAAAGAGGGTTAAATCACTTGCCCAGGATCACACAGCTAGTTTCTGAAGCCAAATTTGAACTCAGGAAGATGAGTCTTCCTGACTCCAGGCTATCCACTGAGACAACTAGCCGACCCAGTCTATGCCACTAACTAAAAGGGTGACATTGAGCAAATCATTTTTCCACTCTGGTTCCCCATCTGTTTGGGTGGGATGATCTGTAAGGTCCCTCCCAACTTGAACATTCTACGAGTCTTATAACAACCCTGGTAGGCATATATTTATAAGTGTTGATCTGATTACAGATAAGGACACTGAAGTCTGAAAAAGTTGTTATTTTCCTAGGGTCTCACAGCTGGTAATTGGCATAGTTAGGACTCAAGTTCAGTTCTTATGACTCCAAGTTCAGCAAATGCTTAGAACTCATAGAACTATGGCCTGCTCTTAACCAGATGGCCATAGTTGGTTTCAGTGTCTGTTGATGTTTTCAAATACTCAGGTTAAGGAGACTGTGAGGAGGTATATTGACTAATACTGCCCCAAATAAGAGTGACAAATAAATAAACCAGAGAGTTAGGAGCTTCAAAGAGAATGCTAGCATCAGTAAATTCTGTCATTTGGGTTGCAAAGAATATAGAGTAAAAAACAGATGGCAATTCAAATCAGTTCCCAAAATGAATGGAGTGGGAGGGATCTAGGGGGCCTTTATGAGAAAGTAACAATTAAGAACACCTAATCTCTTGTTATCAATAACCTGTGCTTCATGGAAACCAGTGAGCAGTTTACTACTTTCCAGAAGAGAGTAACCAAAGCCTAAAAATAAAATAAGACAAAAGTGTGGGAGTGAGGCATAACAAAAAGGGAGGGTGTGACAGGCTTCCGAAAATGAGGAGATGAGAGATGGACCTTGGACGTGAGGGAAAAGGACTTTGCTAAGGCAACTGATATTGGGAGCAAAGGGAAAGTGATGAGGAGCCAGATCTTCATGATACCTGAATCTTTGGGACCAAACCATCAAACTGAACTAGTTTCCTCTAGGAAATTCTGGTGGCTTATGCATAGCCAGACTGTTATTTCTGGGTCTCTATATATGATGCATTTTTATAGATGATCTGTAAGAGATTGAATATTTCAGTCTCATCCAATATGGCCCTGACAGAAGAAATATAATCCATAGTGGTTGGAATGGATTTATTCTTGCAAATACTTTTCTTGTTCATTGGGCCTACTTATATCTGAGGAGAGACAGTCTGGTATAGTAGATAGAATGCCTGATTTGAAGTCAGAAAGACCTGACTTTGACAGTAGCTGTTTGATGATCTTGGACAAGTCAATTAATTACTTCTCTGAACTCGTTTCCTCATCTGTAAAATGGGGAATTTTCCACACTTTCTGTGTTGTTATGAGTCTCATGTGAGACGATATGTGTAAAGCATTTTTGCAAATACAAAAGTGCTATATAAAGGTCATCATCACAGTCTTTTTTGTTGTCACTGTCGTCATTTTTATCATTATACACTTAAGCAAAGAAGGTTAAAAACAGTTTTTCCTAAACCCTTAAGGTACTGTCTATTAGGGAGAACTTCTAAAGTTTCCTGATCTTTTCTGATGTATTGGCTAAGCTTCCTTTCTGTAAGTTAAGTGCTTTAGAGTCTGTCAAGGCTTGATGAATAAAACAGGTCTACTGTCTCATTAAAGAGCTGTGCCTTGGTAGTTTTTGAACTCAGTTTGCTGAATGTATAACACGTGTTCTATTGTTGTTTTTTTTTATTTCTGTTCTGGTTTTGACAGGAAAGATCAAGAGGTTGACTCCAAAGATGCTATTATTTTGCATCAGTTCTCAAGGCCAAACAATGGTGTCCCCAGTTTGTCTCCTTTCTGTTTGAAAATGGAAACTTATTTAAGGATGGCCGACTTACCTTACCAGGTACATCTGTGCATGTTCTGTGCCTATGAGGTTTCCTCATTACACCTCCACTCCCACCCTAACAGGACCTACTAGTGGCAGAGAATTTAATTTGATTCAGCAGAAATGTTGAGTGTATGCTTGGCACGCTCTTAGACTTCATCAGACTGTGGTGTGCTCTTAGGTATAGACATCACAGATCTCACGGATCATGTTTTCAGATACTTAACTTAAGTATGGCACTAAGGGTTATATTAACTAATCCTTCTTTGTGAAGAAAAGAGATTAGATTTATTCTGCTTGGTTCCACAGGGCAGAACTAGGAACTCCAGGTGAAAGTTACAGGAAGGCATATCTCAGTCCAATATATAAGGAGGATCTTCCTAACATATAGAGGTATCCCAACATGGAATGGATTATCCTGGAAGACAGTGAGTTGTCCATCACTGGAAGTTATCCATCACTTCAGTCTGAGGGGAGATGACCATTTGTCAGGGGTATTATGGAGGGGATTTGTGCTTCATGTTGAGGTCGGACTAGATGACCTGAAGTGCTTTCCAATTCTGGGATTTTGTGATTCTTTGATAAAGTGGCCTGTTGCACCCTGAAGTGATTTTTGAGATAAAATAGCACTCTTTTGATCTGACCAGGCTCACTGTGCTAACCACATAGATAATACTCTCCTGTACTGCTGTTGCCTTTTCTTTATTCTTATTCTTTGGAGATGATGTTTTTTTTCCCTCCTGGATTCCAGGAACTGAAGGACAGAATGATATTTCTAGCTGTGTTCTGAGGCCGTGTATACTATTTCTTACTCTCTTTGAAGTGTTTGTAGTGAAATGTTTTGCCCTTTCAGACATTGCTGTGACTGGGCTAAGGCACTGAATGTTGGTTCCAGATTTTGGTGCTGACTGAACATAGTGTTTTTTCTTAAACCTGTCATTATTCAAGAAATGGCATTTCTGTAGGTTGCTTTAGCTTCAACAACATTTCCTCTCTTTTCCATTTTTATGCTGTTGTGGAGATTTCTGAAACTTACTTGCTTCTTGTCATGTAAGCAGCAATTCCTGGCAGTATTTTTAATTTTCCATGATACCAAGGGGCTGTTCCTTGTCATGATGATATTAAGATAAAAAGACATTGTTTCTGATGAAGTTTCTGGGTGACAGTTAAGCTTAACTATTTCTAAAAAGTCACACATCGCTCTACTTAATTTTTTTTGTTTGTTTGGGGGATAGGATGGGAGAAACTAAAGGTTTGATTGGATCATGGTGGCAGGAACCTGAAGAGGTTATCTATTCTGTTCTGCAGTCTCCAGGCAATCTTGTACCTAAACCACTTTGGAATGATAACTGTCAACCCTTTATTAAGAACCTCAAGAGAAGGAAATTCCATTGTACAACCTCTTCTATGCTGTAAAAAATATAATGGCAAATAGTAGCATTGTTTTTATATATCATAAATGTCTGTTGTATAACTAAGAGATAATAACAGACAAGAAATCTTCCTTTACCTAGTTGTTATGGGAAACTGAGAAAAAGGGTTTAGAACCTGATTAGTACCTGTTGTTTTCTGTAGCCTTTGGTTACCACCTTTTTAAGATATTTCCAATTGACTTTAAGCTCTTTGAAGGCAGGAAATGTTTCATTTTATCTTTATAGCCTCAGGGCCCAACACAGTGCCCTGGCAAATAGTAGATGCTCAGAAAAATGCTTATTGATTGACTAATTGATTGATGAATGTATCACTGCTCCA
Source organism: Notamacropus eugenii (assembly GCF_028372415.1). NCBI lineage: Eukaryota > Metazoa > Chordata > Mammalia > Diprotodontia > Macropodidae > Notamacropus > Notamacropus eugenii. Next base: position 176,438,699 of record NC_092873.1, on the reverse strand, counting down.
TCCAGCTGATTCATAAGGGTGGAGCAGAGTTGCTCAATGAATGATTTATGAACATTCCTGATTTGTGGCAGCTCTGCTGGGAATACCATTACATTTGAAAGCTTTCCAGAGTGTTTGGGATGGACCAAATGTCAGATAGCCCATGATGGTTTCCTGTGCTGCTTCTCCTCATCTCAAAAGGCTATAACTGACCTTGGATTGGAACTCCTGTTGGCATATGGGGCAGGTGGATGAGTTTAGTTAGTGGGTATCTCAAGAGGGATGGTGGTACCGGAAAGATCCTGTTTCCCTGGAAGCAGCTTGATTTCATTGCCTTGTAGACAAAGGGCTTCTCTACTCTATTTGGTTTCCTTCTAAAAATAACTAACATTTTTACATTGCTTTCAAAATTGCCATGTTCCTGATGCACATAAATTCCCTTAAGGCTCAGAACAACCCTGAGAGGTAGATTATCACAGATATTATTGTAATCGTTTTATAGATGAGGAAACGGACAAAAAGTTATGACTTATCTGTGGTCACTCTTTTAGTGTCAGAGGCTGGATTTGAACCTGGGTTTTCTTTACCCCAAGACCATGACTCCATCCATTACTGCAGGTTTGGGGAAGAATGGAAATTGATTTTTAGAATGCTGGTAGATTGCTTAAAAATTAAATGTTTTAGAGTGACAGTGGCATGAGTGATAGTTTTAGAGTGAAAGGACCTGAGTTTGAATCCCATTTTGACTATTTACAATGTATGTGACCTAGGACAAAGGACAACCTCTCAGGGCCTCAGTTTCCTCATTTGTAAAGTGAAAGTGTTGGACTTGGCCTCTAGAGGGTCCCTTCTAGCCTTGTAGATCTATGATCCTGCGATTCTCTCCTGATTAGTCTTTGCTCATTCTCTTTCTTCTCTTTCCCTTTTTCATTATGGATTCTGAGAACAGTTTTTAGCCACTTGTTTGACAGGAAAACAGGTAGTTAAAGGTTCTAATAGTTCATCTAAAGACCAAGAAAGATACCCTTCTAACCCTCTAAGGATCCCACCTGGAGCACTTAGCTAGATGCATTACTGGGCCAAGGAGATGAGTGAAAATCCTGTCACTTCACCTTTAGAAACCCACGTTATCTCAGCTGTAAAAGCAGTAAATTACTGTGTACTACCTACCCCACAGTGTGGTCATGAGGGAAGTATTTTGCATACATTAAAGTGCTGTAGAGACTGGCATAGTAGGTATCCTCAGTTGTCATCTCCTGGTGATTTAGTTCCACATTTTGCAGATTGAGGCAGCAGGGTGGTGCAGTGGGCAGAGAGTTGGGCCTGGAGTCAGGAAGACCTCAATTTAAATGTGACCACAGACATTTAATCACTGTGTGATCCTGGGCAAGTCATACTTGTCTGCCTCAGTTTCCTTAACCGTAAAATGGGGATCATAATGGCATCTCCCTCCCAGGGTTGTTGTTAGGATCAAATGAGATAATGTTTATAAGTGTTTGGCACAATGTGTGGCACACAGTAGATGCTTAACACATGCTTGTTTCCTTCTTTCCTTCCATGTAGATCACAGAATCATCCATTTGGAGACACAAGGGACTTTACTGGCCCTCTAGCCTAACACCCCCCCCCCCCAGTTTTATAGATGAAGAACGCTAAAATTTAGGCAGGTTAAACAACTTATTCAGGGTCACACAGAGAGTAAGTGGTAGGGCTGGCATTCAAACCTGGGTCTTTTCATTCAAAACCTAGTGCTCTTTCAGTTGTACCATGCAATATTTCATTCAGTCCCCTGCCAAAAGACAGGGGAAAAAGTGGAAGAAAAGTTTCATTATATGTCAATGGTATTCCTTCTCATCTAGCCAAAATCTAATAATAGTGTTACATGATGATTGTGCATGTGCCTTCAATGGATTTTAGGTTTGTTTTGTTATGACTGAGGGCAAGGGAGTGGTTTCTCTGATTCTTTTGGTCCATCTGAATAGAAAGGTTTTGGGAGGAAGGGAAAGGGGAACATATATTTATTCAATGGCCTTGCACTTAGTGCTTTATAAATGCCTTGTTTGATTCTCACCACAACCCTGTGAGGTATGTGCTATTTTTATCTCCATTTTACAGTTGAAGAAACCGAGGAAGATAGACTTGCCTAAGGTCACACAACTAGTAAGTGTCTGAGGCCAGATTTGAACTTAGGTCTTCCTGACTCTAGTCCCGGCAGCCTGTTCATTGGCAGCCACCACCTGGCTTGTTCAAAATGTGCCCCTTAGAAATAGAGTTCTTTGGTTGCCCAGCCTGGGCTGGTGATGCAAACCTAAGCACCAAGTAGCAGTTGAATGATTTGGATTGTAGAGACCTGGAGTAAGGAAAAACTGGATTTAGATCCTGTCTCAGAAACTTAATTCTGATCTTGGGCAAATAATTTAACCTCTCTGAGTCCCAGTTTCCTCCTATGTAAAATGGGGATAATAATAGTATTTCTCTCACAGAGTTAATAAGATCATGTGAGAGAGCCTATGAAAAAACACTTAACCAACCTTAAAAAGTATTTTTATAAATGTCAGATAGCCTAATAATTTTCATCATTAAGCATTAGAGAATCACCCTGGCAACGTCATCCCATTTGGATTTGCTAGCCCTTTGCTTTTGGGTGATTCTTTCTTTAATACTTTATAGTTACGTGATTTCATTGCTGTTGGTACTCCCTTTGCCAATACTGACCAACTATTTATTAGATGGTCTTTCTGAGTGGACAAAAAGAAATTATCACCTCTTGGTCCACCTGCTGGTGATGAAACACTTTGAATCAGCTAGGCTGATCCTCTCTGTCTTATCAGACAGACTTACCAGTTCATTCTTAGGATCTTTCTAGCTTGGTAGAACCTATCAGAGCCTGTGTTCCATTAGTATTGCCTCATCATAGGCTCAGAGGTCACTCTAGGTTCTCAGAGGCATTACAGAGTGGTCTTTAGGTTCTGGTCTTCAGCATATAGACATGTATTTGCATATATGTTTGCAATTGTACTTGACCTTGAAGAGCAATGCAATGTCTTGAAAATAATCTTCGCTTCCACTTTTAGTCACAGAATTGCAGAAGTGGAAGGAACCTCAGTGGTTAACCTGTCTAGCCCCTATCAGGAAAGGAGACACTAGTCTAAGTCATGGGACATGTGGCCACCCTGTCTTTGCTCCAAGATTTGGGTGGTGGGGAGGGAAGCTGCTGACTCCCAAGGAAGCCTATCCCACTTGTGGATGTCTCTGTTAGGAAGTTTCCTTTTATATCAGGCCTAAAAACATTGAGCACTTTTGTTTTGTAAAGAATAGTTGGCAGTGGTGTGCTGGACCCAGGTCAAACAGAATCTCACCACCTGATTGTTAAAACAGATTGATTTTTTGTTTTGTTGATTGTCCAAATTTAAGAAAGTGATGGAGAAAGTGTTAATACAGATTAAACTTAAAAGTGTGTTATGGGTAGATTTATTTCCACAGAGAGTTAGTTGTTAAACATTTGCCAGCATACCCCTGGTTATTGGCCACAATCCATTTACAGATATACTTTCCAGAAGTTATCATTCTATGTCTTAAACAACTGAAATTATACAGCAGAACACCTTAGTCATTCCAAGGAAGATGGGAACTGAGTTTCTGAAGTCTTCAAATTCTGTTCTGGAAAATGTTAGTTGAGGCAAACTGGGTTTGCTGTGGGGAAAATGGGGGTGTGTCCATTAACACTTGAATTTGGACAGTGAAAGAAATATCTGGTGTTAAAACCCCAAGTCCAAATAACAATAATCATAGCTAGTGTGTGTGTGTGTGTGTGTGTGTGTATATATATATATGTATATGGTTCTTAGTATTTTTTTTTTTTTGCAAAGCCCTTTACCTATGTTAGAGCAGCTAGGTGGTATAGTTGTTAGAACTATGGGGTCTAGAGACAGGAAGACTCAACTTCCTGAGTTTAAATCTGGTCTCAGACACTTTCTATTTGTATGTAATGCTGGGCAAGTCATTTAACTCTGTTTGCCTCAGTTTGCTCATCTGCAAAATGAGCTGGAGAAGGAAATGTCAAACCACTCCAGTATCTTTGCCAAGAAAACCTCCAAAGGGATCATGAAAAGTTTGACACAACAGAAAAATGAGTGAACAATTAGTTATGTTACATAAGTCCTTTGTTTCTCAAGACAATCCTAAGAAGGAGGTGCTAATATTATTGGCATTTTACAGATGAGGCAGCTGAGGCTCAGAGAGGTTAAGTGACTGCCCAGGGTCACACAGCTAGCAAAATACTACATAAGGGTTAGCAATTAAGTATGAGAGGCAGGATTTGGATAGAGGTCTAATTCCAACTCCCAGCACTAACTACTGCACCATCTAGTTTCCTCAAGGGAAAATTAGAACACTTCTATCAGCTCTTTTTACAAAATGACAGTGCCTCTAAACTGCACCCCCTTAAGTCTCTAAAAATCTTGATTTTTCCACTTGCTGGGGATAATTGGAACAGTAAGAAGCAGGAAGGAGCTGCGATTATTTTGTGGTCATTCAGGTAAGGTACTTCTCTAGAGTAGGGAAGGAGGGAGGCGGTATTGAGGGATGCTCACTTTTCCCTGGAGCTTAAGCACAGAAGAAGAGAGATAACCCACATAGCTGCCCATCCCTTCCAACTCCAGGTCTGGCTGGCCTCCTGAGCACTATCATTTCTTGAATTTGGCCCACTGATCGATCAGCTGTAATTGGTGAGCTTTGAAGTCACCTGGCTTATTTTAAAGAACTTGGCAATTCCAAGAGAGCTATTAGAAATGCTAAGCATTGTTTTTATTACCTGAAACAACTTGAAATCTCATTTCAAGCAACCATAATAATAACCAGAGTTTCCATTAGCACAATCTCTTACTCCTCTCTGCCAAGGCTTTCAGGTTCTTACAGGTCTTCTGAAACTGGCAAACAGCAGGCTGTTAAGTCTTGCTGTGTTGTTTCATGCTAACCATCTGTTTCTGCACAGAAAAATAATGTAATGGATGGGTAAGGTGACTGGGATGGCTATTCTCTCTCTTTTCTGAAGGAAAAAACATTAGAGTTTTTCTCTTTGTTCATCAGCCTGGTATAGTGGGATGAACATAGAACTTGGAGCCAAAGGAGTACTTGACCTGCTGTGTGATTTGGGGCAGGTCACTTTTCTCTGAGCTCCATTTCTTGCTCTGTAAAGTGGGGCTTGTAATACTTATACTACCTTCCTCAGTGGGTGCCTGTGAAGATGAAGTGAAATGAGTGAGGCACTCTGTAAACTCCAAAGTGTTCCCTGTAAAAGTCAGATATCAGTTTGTTTTTACCCAAGTGGTCCACCTTGACTGTTTGCCTCGATTAGGTTCTGTGGGTTATTGCTTGGCTCAGGTGTTGGCATTCAGCCTTCTGCAGGAGACGCAGAAATGTTAATTAAGGAACGAGTGAGCCACTTACTCATCCATCTGTCTTAATACTATAACTGCTGTACCAAACACTGCCACATTTAATTGCAGTGTTGTTGACAATTGAATGAAGCTCTAGAATTTTTGCAATTTGCAGCTTCTCTTTGCTTCCGGTGCTTTTTTCTGTAGATTTTTTCCTCCACATTCAAGTGAGTCTCCCATTTACCTCTCTGCAGAAGGGAAGCCTTTTGTGATTGCAGCCTGACCATTCTTTGAGTCATTCAGCCTGACCATTCTTTCCTCCTGACCACGTTGGAGGAGGGGGCGGAGCAGACCAAGTCGTTATTTGGGCTGATTACTTGGTTTCCATCCAGCAGCTGCTTTGAAGGAATATAACTTAACTGCTGCCCTGCGTCTGGTGGAATAATACTGACCTTACTGTGAAAGCAGCACTAGGCTGCAGTTCTTGGAAGTATATGGTTTGGACACTGATTTATTTTCATAGAGACTGTTGGCAAAGTAGAAGGGTTCCTTCCCCTCCTTTCTCCCTCTCCCTGAAAAGAACCATTTCTGATTAATGCTTTAAAATACCCAAGTAGTGTTCTGATTTATGTGAAATTATAATGGAAACCTCCTCCTGTACATAACTTTTACAGAGAGGTAAAAGAAAAAGTGTATCTTTTATATAGCTACCCTGTAAATATTTAACGGTGAAGTTGCTCAGGAGGAATTAGACACTTTGGTTCAAAAAATCAACTGTAAAAATACAAGATTGAGGCGATATGGTCAACCATAGTTTGTATGAAGAAGATCTGCAGGTCTTAGTGGTTTACAAGTATATTGTAAGTCAGTAGGGTGATATGGCCACCAAAAAGCTGAAGTGACATTAGGCTACAATAATAGAAGCTTTAATAGAACTAATAGAAATATAGTGTCCAAACTGAAGGTGGAGTGGGGTATGTGATATGCTCTTCTATGGTTAGATTACATTACGACTATGCTCAGTTCATATTTTAGGATAGACATTGATAAATACTAACATTTTCAGAGGAGGATGACTGAGGTGGTAAGAGCATTGAATACTATGCCAAATGAGGATTCACTGAAGGAATTGGTGGGAACACTCATTAGACTGGATAAGAGAGGATTTAGGGGCACATGACAGTTCTCATGTGAATGAGGCTAATACTAGACTTGTTTTGCTTCATCTCAGAGGTTAGAACTAGAAGCAGAGGATAGAGGATAGAAGTGGATAGAGAGATAAAGTTTGGCTTAATATAATGAAAAACTTCTTTACACGTAGCGCTTTCTGAAAGTGGAATATTATCAGCCATGTATCAGAAAGTAGTGAATCCTCCATCAGTGAAAGTCTTCAGGCTAAGGCAGGAAGCCCACTTATGAGGGATAGTACAGAAGGCTTTCCTGCTTCTTTGGGTTGGATTAGATAATCTTTTAATTCCCTTCCAGCTCTTGAATCCTGAGAAATAGTATTTAGTCCTTTTTTGAGAGCTCTTATGTAACTCAACAAATATTTATTAAGCTCTTACTATGTGTGAGGCATTATGCTAGGCATGGGGATACCAGCATTAAGAAGAACCCAGCCCCTGCTCATAACCTAGTATGGGTATAGGACAGTTACATACCTAAGTATAATCCAAGTTAGAAAATGAAAGGAGAGATCAAACCAAATAGCCACAGAGATTTAAGAAGGCATAGATCACTTCTAGCACTAGAGTTAATCCCTTGTATAAGACTAAGTAACCTAACGAAGATCTCCATTCTTTCTATGTTGACCTGGTATTATAACTTATCACCCAGTACTCAAGTTCTGAACATACATTCAAGATGGTAATCTTGAAGGCTTCTCAATAATAGCTCTGTGGATCATAGTACTACTATTCCATCCCATCCCAAATGTTTTCTCAACATTTGAATTGGATTTGTTTCTGGCTCTTATCTAGATGTTCTCACTTCCCTTCTGAAGACCTAACTGACAAGACATAAAACATGGAAAAAAGTTCATTATATGTGACAAAGAATACAAATTATTAAGAAATACTTTCCGCTTGGTGTGTTTCACCTTGCCCAAGGACTTACACATTTGTTTTACATTTAGAGTACTATACTGGGATTGTGGCTCCCTTCTAAGCAGGGAACCCAGCTTGGGGTTGTTAGGTATTTAGGTAATCCACCCCTTTGAGAGGCTCTATTTACCTTAGTAATCTATATAGTTGTTCCAGAGCTATAGCATAACCCTAGGGTTGATGTTCTCCCAAGTATATAAATAACTTGGAGTCACTAGAGAATTGCTTCCCTCCTTTGGACCTGCACAGTCCATGTGATTCATTGAATCAGTGAAGAAGAAGGTTCAGATTTGCTCTTCCTCATGGATCTAGGCCTTATAACTTTCTAGTTCCAGGCCCTCGTTTGATTTTTATGACTCTACCTCCATTTCCCACCAGTTCCTTGTCTTTTCATGTTCCATTGCTCCCTTTCTTTTATGCCTTCTTTGCCCCATTGTCTACAGGTCTTTCAGATCTGTGTTGCATTAATTGCTAGCTTCAGGTTGGGTATAGCTCAGGGCCGCTGAGTCTTTCATTAAGGCATGGGGGCGCTATGTTGCTCTGCTGCTGTTGGACTTCATCACTGCCTCCAAACTGGCCATCTGCTTTCCATGGCTGCTACTACTGATCCTTTCTTGGCAAAGTGTTATAGTCTTTGACTTAAAAAGATTTTTAAAATGTCACCCACTCCCAGTAGACTTCCTTGTAACAAATAAAACATTTAAAATCAGCTGATACAGGCACCCCATCTGACAGCATAATCAAACTGTCTCTGGAAGAGAACATGAGACTGGTGACTTTGCACAGCCCTCACAGCCTTCTACTTTACTTTAAAGCCATACATAGCATCACCTTCCTGATGTCATGGTCCTTTTCAAGAATGAAGGACAAACAACTACCTGTGAGTAGTATGAGCTGCTCCACTGGGGACCCAACTGGCCAGCTCCAGTGCAGTGTAGCTCGCTCGCTCCTTCCTTCCTTCCTTCCTTCCTTCCTTCCTTCCTTCCTTCCTTCCTTCCTTCCTTCCTTCCTTCCTTTCTTCCTTCTTTCCTTCCTTCCCTACTATCTTCTCCTTTCCTCTCCTCCTTCCTCTCTCTCTTTACCTGCTGGTGCTCTGCCCAAAGGAATACAAATTTTGATAACTGCAACCTCATGGACCATGACTTAGACCCAAATCACTGTGGCTCTGTTCAACTGGCAAACAATAGATCCCAGCCCAAGCCCCACTTGGTCACTGTTTGGATTCAGATGGCTCTGAGGGAATGTAAACAGGTATTGTTTCTGTTTTGGCCAGAAACCCTGAAGGTCTTCCTCTCCCAGATTTTTTTTTGGACTTGGTAAAAGAGGACATTCTCTGCCTCTTTTCTTACCTAGCTTAATCGCTGAATGGGTCAATCTGAGGCCTAGGAAAGACCTTATTTTAAAAAGGTCAAGTTCTCCCACTGCATCTGGGGCCATCTCCAGTCATCCTGATCTATGTCTTGTCACTGGACCCATATGGCTTTGGAGGAGAGAGTGAGGCTGGTGGTTTTGTATTGCCCTGCCTCACTTGAATCCAATTCATTTGCAAGTCATGGTGTCACCTTCCTGATTCTCGTGGTCCTCTTTGAGAATGAGGAACAAACATAGTAGTTGGTCATTGTGTTGATCTGAGTAAATTATTTGTCCTTTACAATATTTTTGTCATCATATAAATTGTTCTCCTGGTTCTGTTCCCTTTGCATCATTTCGTACAAATCTCCCCAGATTTCTTTGGAACCATCTTTTTCATCATTTCTTGCTAAATGATAGTATTCTATTACATTCTAATACTTGTCCAGCCATTCCCCACTTGGTGATTATTCTTTCAGTTTCCAGTTCTTTGCTACCACAAAAAGAGCTGCTATAAATATTTTTGTACATAAGGGTCATTTTTCTTTTCCTTTGATCTCTTTGGGGTATAGACCTAGAATCTGTATTGATGGGTCAAACGGTATGCGCAGTTTAATAGCTCTTTGGGCATAGCCATTTGTTTTCAAAAGAAATCTGAAACAGAACTTCTCAGAGCCCTGTTTGATAGATGAGCATGGTGTCTGAAGCTTCAATCTGAAGAGAACCAGTCACTTTTATAGGCTGACAATGAAAATGGATTACAGTTTTTTTAAAACCCTGAATCATTTTTTTTTTCCCAAATAGCTTTCTTTTTCTTCTTTCCAATACCATCCTTTACCCCTCCATCCATCCACTGAACAAACAAAAAAACTATCACTGAGCTTCCCTGTTGTGAGATAAACAATTTTTTTGTTTACTTAATGGAAAGATAGAGTGATTTTAGACAGATTGCTAGAGGTTTTGGATATTTATGGAGTTCCTTCAATCTAAGGATAGACCCAATACAAAATGAAGATTTAATTTAGGCTATATATGTAGTCATGCTGGGCAGTTAGGTGGTGCAGTGGCTAGAGTGCCAAGTCTAGAATCAGGAAGACCTGAGTTCAAATTCAGCCTCAGACACTTACTAGCTGTGTGACCCTGAGCAAGTCACTTACTTGACATTAATGTAAGGTGAAGGTCACTATATACTACCAGGTCCATCAAAGGATCACAGATTTAGAGTTGGAAAGGACCTTTCAGATCATTTAGTCCAGCTTCTTCCTTTTATAGATATTACATTTATAGATAAGGAAACTGAGGCACAGGGAAGTGAAATGACTTGCCCAAGGTCACATAGTCAGTGAGTGACAAAGCTGGGATCAGTGTATTAATATCCCTCTTCTTGACCATGATCAGTATGATCCCGTTGCTGTATGGGGGCTTCTTAGAACACCTAATACACCTGGTATGTCTATGATTTTATTTTTTCTCCTCAGGACCTCAGTATTATAGTTTCTTTGAAAGTCTGTTCATAACAGTGACTTTTATCTCATGTGCTATATCTTAAGTGTAGGTCTTTATTTAGTGCTCCCTCTTTATTTTTGGCTGTATCTGTCATGCATTTATATATTGTGTTATAGTTATTTTTGCATGTTTCACTCTAAGATATAGGCTCCAAGAGGGAAGGACAGTTTCTTATTGAAACCTATCTTCTTCTGCCTATCATACTGTTCTGCACACAGTAGGTACTTCTTCTGCCTATCATATTGGTCTGCACACAGTAGGCACTTGCTGAATGTTTATTGTGTTGGATAGGATTGGATTGAATTCATGGTTCTGTCAAAAAAAAAATTGAATGTTACTTCATTTTTAGGGAAATGGGTTTGATCTTCCAGAGCAAGGCATTCAGTCCATTGTAGTGACTTCCTTCCCTATGTGAGGACTGTCATAAATACTTGTGGTCCAGTAGCACTGGATTCTACTGAGGCTCAAATGAGATAATACATCTAAAGTACTTGGTGAACTCTATATCAATACTTGTCATTCATTATTATTGTGTTATTTTAAATTCAACATTTTCATTACAAATTGAATATTAAACATCACTATGAACAACCAAGCTTGCTCAGTAACTATTTACGGTTAGGTTATTATTAAGTCCACTCTTTCTGTCTGTGAGATAAGCTATCCCATAATTTAGATATGAGTAATACCTTGTAGTGCCAATGCAGTATTCACAGCACTCATGGTGACCATGAACATCCCAAATATTCTGAATCCCAAAATACAACAGACTCTCCACATGAAAGACAGAACCAAAACATTTATTCAGACACCAGAAAGCCAAATCCATCATAGCAACAAAAATCTATACATAGTAACAATGCAGGGGACAACACCATCCCTCTATTAGGCTTTCCACAAACAAGCTTTCCTTAAATAAATCACAAATGGGCTTCCCTTAAACAGAATTCTTTTCACACACAGCCAGCTGCAGGCTTGCCTGCATCCTTCAGTTCTAACTGCTATCTCAAATAACTTCCTCTCAGCTCTGTTCTAGCTCTGCCTCTTCCTGTTCCACCCTTCCTGCTCCTTCATGTGATTCAAACTCATGTGACTTAGGCTTCCATGTGACTTACACAGGTCACATGGGCCTATTAATGAATGGGAAAGATCTCTCCATTTAAATTACCATCACATACCTTCATTTTTTGAAGGACTTGCACGTTGAATTCATTTGTCTTATTAGCATAGTGAAGCCTTTAGCTAAGATCATAGACTTTAAGAGGCATTGGTTTAGAGCTAGAAGAGAACTTGAGGTAATCTAATCCAACCATTTTAGAGATGAGACCCAAAGAAGTTAAGTGATTTTCTAAGATTGTACAGATAGCAAATGGTAGTCAGGATGTGAACCAGGCCCTCTGGCTCCAAATGCAGCACTCTTTCTATTGCATCCCATAGTTTCTGTGCTTGTTTCTTAATCAGATAGAAGTTGAAGGTGTTTTTATTAATATTTTCATTTTCTTTTTCCATTCACTTGCTTAGAATTATTTTGATGGAAAGCTTTCCCCTCAAGGGAAAATGCCTTGGATTGAATACAATCAGGAAAAAGTATCTGGCACGGAATTCATTATTGACTTTTTGGAAGAAAAACTTGGAGTGAACTTAAATAAAAACCTTGGCCCCCATGAAAGAGCAGTGTCCCGAGCCGTGACCAAGATGGTGGAGGAGCACTTCTATTGGTAAGTTTGCATTAGGAAAAGGAGATATGTCTGGTGAGTAGTGGATTTAGGGTGAGTCAAGAAAAGGAAGCTTCCTAGGGTCCTCCAAAGGAATATGTTCAATGCTTGCCTGTTTCCATTTCTAGACATTCTCCCATTCCTTGAAAAGTTTCCTGCATATGAATTTGGGAGGGGAAATTTAATTAGGACCCAAACTTCATACTCGAAGACCTGGAATGGGTTGAGGTGATAGAAAGACTTCATGAAATTGGCCTAATGACAACTCAAGAATACAGCGTGCTACATTAGACCATTAGAGGGTTCATGAAGCAATTCAAAACCCCCAAATGAAAGAACACTAGTCCTAGAATCAGATGATGTGCCAATACATCTGATATTTACTACCTGTGTAACCTTGGATAGCCGCTTAATCTCTCTTGGCCTTGGTTTCTGTATTGGACTACAAGGACTTTGAACAAGGTGGCCTCTGAGGTTACTTCCAACTCTAAATCTATTATCTGGTTAATTCTATGATTATATGAACCGGTCATATGGCATTTTATGTCTTAATAATGAGTTTTGCCTGGATCATTTTGATTACTTTTCTTTTTTGCAGATTTAGCATCTCCTTCTTGAGTACCTTAGAACCTCCCACTTCTTGTTTTTCCATCAAAAGATAATGCTTCTCAGTTGCCCTTGTGCTACCCTGAGGGCTGTGCTAAATTCTCTATGGTATAAATGAAGTTGGTATAGTTTATACATTTATTTGTTATTTTTCACCCCTTTCCCTTAAATCTTTTATTTGGAGAATGTGTTGGCATTTTTTTTGACTCCCTAGATAGAATTGGGAGCTTTCTTTTTTAAGCAAACTTTCACTTTGTCTAGGGACATAGATATAAAAGCCCTTTGACTTGTTTGGCATTAATGTAATTCCTGTAACAATAATGATAATAACTAATATTTATATAGAGCTTACTGTGCTAAGCACTTTACAATTATTATTTCGTTTGCTACAACAAACCTGGGAGGTAGGTGCTATTATTATCCCCATTTTAAAGATACAGCAACTGAGACAAAGGTTAAATGATTTGCCCGACGTCACACAGCTAGTTTCTGAGGCTGGATTGAAATTCAGGTCCTCTTGACTCTAGGCCCAGCACTTTATCCACTGGACCACAATGAAGTAGATTCTATTTAATAGTCCTAAAGAATTACCTAGGGTGGGAATCTGTTCCTTCTCTTGTTATTTTAGGCTCAGGATGGCAAACTATCTTTTCCTTCTATTTTCTTGTAGTCTTTGTGGTGTGATCTATTCATCTGCCTCTTGGGATTGAAACCTTGCTATTACTGGCTTTTTACTTTTTAAAATACCCACTCTTTTAAATTTTTCTGTTTTTACTTTTGGCTCCCTTTCCTTTTGGGTTGACTTGAGGCTATTCCCCTGAGAAGCACAGATGTGGGACTGGTTTCTGAGTTGCTGGTTTAGAGAATGGAAGGGGGAGGCTGATGGAATTGGCTACGGGAAGATGAAGAAAGATTTTCAGGAGTCATTTAAATGTCCAAAATGTTACTCTTCCAATGAAAGGGGTAAAGAGGCCAGGAGGACAAGACCAAGTTGAGGGGAGGAGGAGATACAGATAGACAAAGAGTTTTTTCACTGAACAAATGTTCTGGGCATGGAAACAACTGGGACAGACTTCAGTAAAAAAGCAATGTTTCCCTTGTGACTGGCCTTCCTCATTAACATTTATGTGACTTCTGAAAAAAGTCCTGTGAAATGTATCTGCCTTACTGACCTCCCAGATACAAGTTTAGACTTCTTTCAGAACATTTCTCTCCCATTCCCAATTATCCTTAAAGAAGGGGAACCTCAATGTAGCTCGGGAAAGTGACTGACAAGTCCATTGATGGAGAACTTTTTCTTTTCAGATGCCTGAAAAATTGTCCCCAGTGAATACTAGAGAATTCTCACTTCTGATAGGTACCCAACAATAATGGCATTTGGCTGAAGAGGGAAAGTAGCTACTCCCTCTCTCTGTTCCCCAACTTTGTGGAGATGGGGCCATTGTGTTCCTAACACCTTCAGGCATGGCTTTCTTTCTAGTCTAGTTCTAGAAGTCTATTCAAAATAGACTTCTAAGAAACAGCGATCAATTCTGAAATGCAGAGAAAAGAGTCTCACCGTTGCTATTGCCATTCTCTGCAAATAGGGACAGCTCTATCACCATTCTACATTGGCTCTGTAGTCCCTTATTATTCAGCCTTAGTCTTTTATCTCTAGTCTTTATCCCTTTTTATCTCTTAGTCTTTCATCCCTATTTAGGGCAGCAGCAGCATTGCTGAGTTTATATGGCCAGCATTTCTAGTCTTTTAAGATCCTTCTTTGGGCCGTGCATTCCTTTCAATCTGAAGTAGAAATAGAATCTTGGAGAGGTGAGTTGCCCAATCCCATTGCCTTAAAAAGGGACTTTCTCCTGTTTCCATTTACCAGGCCTTCTTTTTCTGTCACATAGTTGGCCCATTTATACCCAGGAGAATCCGGGATGATTAGAATTCATTGTGATCTCTGTTTAAAAGCAGTTTAATAATATGCTCTAGGAGAGGCTGTTTGGTGTAAGTGGATAGAGGGCTCATTGCTCAGATGCATGCAGGCTGTGTGACCCTGAGCAAGTCACCTTCAGTGCTCTAAGCAGCTCTAAGACTATTAATTTTGAGGAAAGGCACTGACCTGCATATAGGTAGAGGGAGTTTTCTCACCTGAAAGTTCCCTGTACTAATGAAATCGTAGGCCAGGTCCCTGTTTCTAAGATATATGTTCTCAGCATAAACCTCTGATTTGTTTTAATTCCCTCATCCAGTAGAAATCCTAGCAACTGGAAGGAGAATCTTCTCTGTGCGGCCAGTCAAAGTCTCTTTCTCTCTGAAATGCTTTTGAGCAAATGAAATATATGTAGACATTTAATGATACAGTAATACATTGGGTTAATCAGAGCTTTGTCTTTCCGCTGGCTTTTAGAGATTGCTGTTGAGTCGTTTTCCATCAGGTCTGAATCTTCATGACTTCGTTGGGGGTTTTAGGGGCAAAGACACTGGAATGGTTTGCCATTTCCTTCTCCAGCTCATTTTACTGATGAGGAAAGTGAGGCAGACAGGGTTAAGGGACTTGCCCAGGTTCACACAACTATTAAATGTCTGAGGCCAGATTTGAACTCAAGGAGTTGTGTCTTTTTGATCGCAGGCCCCGTACTCTATCCCATTGTACTACCTAGGTAGAGAGAAATTCAAAATAGACTTCTAAGAAACAGCGATCAATTCTGAAATGCAGAGAAAAGAGTCTCACCGTTGCTATTGCCATTCTCTGCAAATAGGGACAGCTCTATCACCATTCTACATTGGCTCTGTAGTCCCTTATTATTCAGCCTTAGTCTTTTATCTCTAGTCTTTATCCCTTTTTATCTCTTAGTCTTTCATCCCTATTTAGGGCAGCAGCAGCATTGCTGAGTTTATATGGCCAGCATGCCATTCTCCCATCCTTTTTTGTATTTTTAGCCAATGGTCATTCTGTGGTTTAAGCCACTGGGAGGCTATGGTGAGGCCTGACAGCCATTCTTTTGATTCCATATGTCATTGAAGTTATGATTCTTTTTCCTTTGCTTCCTGGGGCTTCTCACTACTACCTCTTTGCAGGCTTATATTTTCCCTGAGGCATCTCAGAGAAGATGTCTCTTGCTCATCCCTTCTCCCTTCAGGAGAAGCTGAGCATTCAGCTGTCAGTTCATCACTCTTCAAGATTCAAGTAGATAATCACTGAGCAACCACTGGTTAAATTATATATATATATATATATATATATATTTTTTTTTTTTTTTGGATGTGACTTGTGATTTAATTGACATAGGAAACTCCCTGTAAGGAAACTCATGCTATGAAGGCAGATTCAACTTGGAGTCTTGAGAAGTTGCCTGCAACAAACTGAAGTTACAACCATCATGTATCAGAAGTAAAATCTGAACCCAGATCTTGACTGTGACCTGCAGGTCAATTCTGCCCACTAAGTCCCAGTTTACCCTTTTCTGACTTTGATATACCTCAATGATAACTTGGAACATTTTACAATGGAAGTAAGAGTTTTCTTTGATCTGTGCTTGACCAGAGAGTAATACTGGAGTACAGATCACCTTCTAGAGTACAGATCACCTCTTCCTTAGAGGTAGTGGAAAGTTGGGGGACCCCAGATGAAAGCCACAACTGATTTTAGCATCCATATTATTTAATTGGTTTAAGTTTAGTTTCTGAGCCGCCATGGAAGGAATGTACACAGGTACCCTCATGAAGCACCTTGCAGTGGGATAGGAGTAAAATAAAGTCTTACTTTCAGGGCCCCCCAATATATATTCTTTTGCTTAGATGGTAGTAGTTGCACCTGATTTTTTTTTACTTTAAAAATAATTCAGAAAGCTTAATTGGATGTTTTCCATTAAATAATGCAACTCAATTTTTTTGTGTATTTGTTTTTCATGAGGGAAATTATTTTGAAGAAGAAAATCTTTTTCTGAATATTTTAAAGAAGCACTCTTGCCACTAGGCTCTGGGGACACTGAGCAAAGACTTTTGTTTATTAAAAATCATGAACATAACTGGTCCCAGGAGCTAGGTAACCACAGGCAGGATCATTTGAGCTGGTTGGAGGGCTTCACCCTCCCCTTTTCTTTTTCTGTTCTTGGATATAAACCCAAATAGACTTAGTGACAGAGTCATAAAAAAAACCAGGAGCTGAGTTTAGGGTTGTTCTCTTCCTGTGAATCTATAATAGTCATTTTTCCTTCTTGTAATCTCACAGTGGGCATTTCTCCTCCATTTGTGAATTTTAACTATGTGTGCTCTCTTCAGGGGGTAAAAATCCAACCCAGTGATTCTAAGGATGTACCAGAGGCTATGAAATTAGTCTTATAATAAAATATTGCTTAATTCTGTAAAGCTAAAATATGAGGCTATGTGTACTCTCACAAAATGAAAGGGAAAATTGAAGCAGCTATCCAGATAATGATGTAAGCCTTCCTCCCAGTTTTGCCTTATTTGCCTGTTTCCAGTTAAAGTGTCCTTTTTGGGGCACCTAAAGTCACAGAGTAGAAGTCAATGTGGTAAAATGGATGTCAAGCTAGTCTTAAAGCCAGAAAGAGCTGAGTTCAAGTCCATCTGTTACATAGTGGTTCCATGATTATGCAAGTCATTTAACCTCTTAGGGTGCTAGGCAGTTGTCTAAACCTAAAAGTTGCAAAGAAGGTGTTGACTGGCATTGGTGGAGAAGCTCCCACATCTGGGAGTTCCTTATATCAATGAAATCACAGGCCTAAAATCTATTGATATATTCTAGTCTTGAGTTTCTGAAGAACATGTTGCTTATATATTCTATATAGGAATAATTATCCATATCCCAAACCTCACCAATAAATCGAGATCCCAAAAAGGCCAGCTATGTATATCTCCCCTCAGGATTCTTGGGGTACCCCTGAGGGATTAAGATCTCTTTCTGATATTATTGGCTTGATCTCACATTCTTGTTCTCCCTAATGTTAACTGCCAATGATTGGTCTTCCAACATCATTTAGCCAATTAACATCAAGTAGCTTTTACAAAGGGATATTTACTGAGAATATAGAGCATGAACAGAGGGTCCATCTCTAGTCTGATCTGTATCTTGTCACTGGACCCAGATGGCTCCAGAGGAGAAAGTGAGGCTGGTGACTTTGCATAGCTTTCCCTCACTTAAATCTAATTCACTTGCCAGGTCCTGGCATCATCTTTCTGATATCATGTCCTCTTCAAGAACAAAGGATAAACAGACCATTCTCTGAACTCTCCCTTTTATCACATTAATTCCTGGGAAGATTAGCCTTAAGATTAAAGCAGTTGAAAAAACACTTTTGCCATATGGAGTTCACTTCTAAATATGACATAGCTGCTGCTGAAGTCCCATCCTCAGCAACCTGAAGTCTCAGAGGTACCCTAAGATCACTCCCTCAGGGCAGTGTTGGCACATCTCCCTTCTCTGTTTCTGGCAAAATCTAGAATGTACTTTGGATCCTGGGCCCCTGGTGGCTAGCCATTCCTACCTTTTAAAGCACATAAGATTGTAGCAATGGGAAAGAACAAATGCAAAGAGGCAAAAACACCAATAAAACAGGCAAACAAACAAAAGATAGAGGCCCATATGAATGGGCCACAAGTGGGTAGATAGGCAAGTGAGAGCTGCTTCTCTCAAAAACATCTGGGTTACACATTCTTGGCTTCATGGTGGGAGAGAACTCCCACCTGGAAATGTCTTTTATATGGATTCCCAGTTCCCATTCAGTATCCAATGAGAAGACCCATCTCTTCACCATGTGATTAGTGTACTGGAAGCCCAGTACTTGGGCATGATCCAAAGTCCATTTTGAGAATTGCATCCAACAGAGCCTATGGTGCATGCTCATAAAGACTGGCCAGTCTCTATTACGCTTTTCATATAATTTAGGACTTTGTTGTTGTTCAGTTGTTTTCAGTTGCATCTGATGCTTCGTGACCCCTTTTGGGCTTTTCTTGGCAAAAATACTGGAGTGGTTTGTCATTTCCTCCTCCAGCTCATTTTACAGATGAGGAAACTGAAGCAAACAGGGTTAAGTGACTTGCTCAGGGTCACGCAGCTAGTAAGTATCTGAGGCCAGATTTGAAACTTAGGGAGATGAGTCTTTCTTACTTCAGGCCTGCCATGCTATCTACTTCACCACCTAGCTGTCCTAATTTAGGACTAGGAGCATGGATTTAGAATAGAAAATGACTTTAGGGGATATTTAATATATGGAGTTTTAACCTAGAGTCTGTAGATAGATTTCAGGGAGTTCACAAATTTGGATGGAACAAATTACATTTTTATTTTTGCTAACCTCTAACTTGGACATAGCATTTTCTTCAATTATTTAAAAACATTATTCTGGAAAGGGATCTTTGGTTACGTTTGCCAGACTGTCTTGGGTGTCCATGGCACAGAAGGGGTTAGGAATGCCTGATCTAATCCAACCCTTTCATTTCACAAAGGAGGAAACAGCTCTAGAGAGGCTAAATGCTTTGCCTAAATTTACACAGCTAATAATTTCCAGAATCTAGATTCATTTAACTCTAAATACAATATTTCTTCCACAGAACCACATTTGTTGTTATTTGTTGTTGTTCGTTATTTGATCATTTCAGTCATGTCTGACTCTTTGTGACCCTAATGTTTTTGATTCTGAAACTCTATTTGAAGTCTCTTCAGATATACACACTGAATTGCAAAATGAATTTTCTTTTGCATTTCAAATCTGTGCAGTTCTATACCACTTGTATTATAAGAGCTATTTTTGAAGTCTAGGAAGGTAGAATTTCGTTAGTTTCTTGCTTCCGTTTTATTCATTCCACTTCATGCCTGTTAGACTAAATGCAGACAAGTGTGGGTAAAAGGAAATTAGAAGAATTCAGGGGCAACTTATTCGAATCAAATTGATAATAATAATTAGCACTTATATAGCATTTTAAGATTTGCAACGTACTTTACAAATATTATCACTTTTTCTCCTTACAGCAGTCATGGGAGGTCCGTGGTATTATATCCCCATTTTGTAGATGAGGAATTGAGACAAAGAGGAGTTAAGTGACTTGCCCAGGGTCACACAGCTAGTAAGTGTCTGAGGCCAGATTGGAACTCCAGGTCCAGCACTCTACTATGTCACCTAGCTGCCCCAAAGTAAGAAATGACAACATCCAAATGAACCAACTAAACAAAACCCTTCCTTGGTTTGATTTTTATTCGGTTCTTTTGTGGTAGATAATTAATGCGGTATAGTAGATAGAGGATTGTCCTTAGAGTCCAGAAGTCGTGAGTTCAGTGACCCACAGTGAGTCACTTAACCTCTCCATGTCCCAGGCAGTTCTCTAAGTTACAAATCATTTGCTGACTAGCAGCTTCTATTCTGTTGGTTCCCTACATTGCCAAAATCACAGAAAAAACAAACAACAAACCATCAAAAACCCCACCAGTTTTGTTAAGAGATAATAGAAAAATCGGGTTTGATGTTTATTTCCTTTAAGAAATTTAAGCACCTTCCTTCACTCTGTGGTGGTCTCTTTCCTTTCTCTTCTGACTCCTAGAGCCATTTAATTCCTCTGTCTCTGGCCCCCTTTCTCTGGGCTAATCAGAAACATCAGTAAAATTCAGGAAAATGAGTGCCTCAGCTTCCTGAAATAGGCTCACAAGATGATACATGATGTTAATTGCTTAGCCAACATTTGTTTACAAATTGGCCCACAACGTAAGACACAGTCAATAATTCAAGCGCTATGGGCTGTTTGCCCAACAGGAAGCATCCAGAACGTCAGTTTCCAGAAGAGACATGGGGGAAGCAAACTCTCTCCCCATCCCTCTAATCCCCAGGCTACTTCTCTTCTTCCTGCCTTATCTCTTAAAAATACTTTGGCCCAAAGTAGGAATGTTTGGGAATTTATTCAGCTGAAACCTCTTTGTGTATGATATTCCTAGGGAGTAAATATAGGCTGGGGAAGCCACATGGTACAAAGGAAGAGTGTAAGGTTTGGAGTTAAAGGCCTCAGATATGAGCTTGGTTCTGTGACTTAGTATATGTGTGACCTTGGGCAAGTCACTTAACTTTTCTCGGGGCCTTTGTCCCTCAGTTATAAAATGAAAGAGTTGAACTAGATTGCTTACAAGGCTGTCTCTCTCAGATCTTGTGAATGTAAATTATTTTGTTTTAGGACACCAGAGTTCCTTTAATTAAATTACCTTTTTCAAGAAACCAGTTCTCATCAGCCATAAGTGGTAGTCATTCTACTCTGAAAGAAGCAGTTTACCTCACATGAATGACCTTTAATCTCATTATAATTCTTTTGTCTATCATTAGATCAAGCTCTTGTAGAATAAAATAGTATGTCTTGGTGATAGATAATAGACAATAGTTTATTGAATTGGTGTTAAAAAAAAAACCCCACTAACATCTTTTAGCCATTGTCAATCACATTTGAATTTTTAATTTTATCCCATGGTTTCTTTAAGGATAACACAAATTAAACACAAGTCCCTAGGAGAAGACCATTTTTATGAACTCCTAAAGGAACAATCCAAATAATTCACTCAAATGTCTCTTATGTTCATATTGGCTGTAGCACACTAGAAAGAAAACCTCAATTAGCTGTTGACCTGAAGAATAATAAATACTCTTGCTACTGTTATTGCTATTGATAGCTAACATGTATATAGCAGTCACTGTGTGCTAGGCACTGTGTTAAGTGCTTTACAATTATATCTCATTTGATTATTACAACTCTGGGAGGTAGGTACTGTTATCATCCCCATCTTACAGAGGAGGAAACAGAGGCAAAGGTTAAATCACTTGTCCAGGGTCACACAGTTAGAAAATATCTGGGGCTGGATAAATCTAGTAAATGAAAAAATTCCCTCTATATGCTAGATATGGACAGGTGAGTTTCATTAAAAAAATGGAATTATCACAAGTCCTATAAAATTATTATTATTACTTTTGAGGGGAGATGTTTCTGTAGTAAAAAAAAAAATTGGAAAAGCAGGAGAGGAAACAGAAAGCATATAGAAGAGAGAGGCAAGGAGGCCTGATTGCACAGGTTTTGTAAAATGGTGCCATGGCCTATAAAGCGACACGTGAATGTTATTTGTTGTTATTGTCTATGAATACAAAATGGCTCAGCATTTGGTCATTGTCAGTCACATTTGAATTTTCAATTTTATTCCATAGTCTCTTAAATCTAATCTCACTGGAACTTTGGAATTGATTGTGTGACGTGGGGGACACTGGCACAGGACTGCTCGGCATGGTGTGCCCACATCAGAGAAGGTGCTGTGCCCTATGAGCAGAGCAGAACTGAAACAGCTCAAGAGAAATGTAGGATGTGGAGACTTAGAGAATCCACCCCAAATGTTCTCATGAACTCTCTGTGCCTGATCTGTGATAGAACATTCCAGGCTGATAGTGGTCTGACCAGCCACAGTTGGACACACTGAAACTTCACTCTAACAGTGATGTCATGTTGGTCCTCTCGGAGAATGAAAAACAACAACCAGACCAATTCCGTTGCATTCACATACTCTCTCTCCCTCCCTCCGTCCCTCCGTCCCTCCCTCCCTCTCTTTCTCTTTCTTTCTCTCTCTCTCTCTTTCTCTCTCTCTCTTTCTCTTTCTCTCTCTCTCTCTTTCTCTTTCTCTTTCTCTCTCTCTCTCTCTCTCTCTCTCTCTCTCTCTCTCTCTCTCTCTCTCTCACACACACACACACACACACACACACACACACACACACACACAGACACACACATTTTGAGGCCAGAAAAAGTTGTTTTAAATTCTTAAAGAATCATTGGCAAATGTCTCTGGAGAAACATTTTCTGACACTCTTATTAATTTCTTTTTGCATCCTTTTAGGACATTAGCATATTGCCAGTGGGTGGACAATCTCCATGAGACACAGAAGATGCTTTCTCTTAGTGGCCCCTTTAGTGACCTGCTCAAGTGGATTCTCTGCCACCTAACGAAAGGCATTGTGAAGCGAGAAATGTATGGCCATGGCATTGGTCGCTTCTCTGAGGAAGAAATCTACATGTTGATGGAGAAAGACATGCGATCTTTAGCAGGGCTTTTGGGTAATGTACAATGTCTTTTATTTTATGCAGCATTTTTTATTTGACATAATTTTTTTGGTGGGGGAGGTATTTCTTTCCTTTATGAGGCACTTTGTGATATCATTATTTAACCAGAATGTTGACCTGGATGGGATGCAGGGGCTTTTCCTCAGGTCCTGAGATTTAGAGAGATGCTATAGTATTTGTGCTTTTTCAGTGGGTGAAAATAACTGAATGTAGCACCTGGTTATCCAGAATAATAGTTAAAATAAGAGGATGGTATATTCTGAGTTCCAAAGATTCTGCCAGATTGCCAAAGGGTCCATGATATAGAAGTTCTTCTTGAGCTAGGGCATAGCTCCCAGAGTATTATTTCAGCTCTTAATAAAGGAATTTTATGTATAAATTCCCCTGCCTTCTTTAATTTATGAGTCTTTCTTTGGTTGGCTTTTCTTTTCTCCATTGACTGGTGCACATAGAAGAACCCCTAATAACAGTCTCAGCAAATAAACAAAGTCTAATATTTGGATTAGAAAATGTTATTCTACTTTATTTAGGTAACACCACAAGGATAGAGAACAGCAAATTCATAGAGTTAGGCCTTAGATAAACATGATCTGCTTAAAGGGACCTTGTATATAATATCAGATGGTATAGAACCTTATGAATCTTCTAGAGATAGTTGGAAGCCAACATTTTCCTAATAATGAAGAACTACTGGGACGTTAATGAATAGATGGATAATGAGCAGGTAATGAACAGTGATGTTCTTCAATGGACATTTTTTTATAGGATCAATTTTAATTAGACCTGAGGAGAATCAGACTGAAGCTGTGTGGAGAAGTAGTAGAGTCTCAGTATTGGTGACTACTTAATTAATTGATGGCTTAAATCACACCTAGCACTTACTCTCTCTGCTTAGTCTTCTAATAATAATAGTTAGCATTTAAATAGTGTTTTAAGGTTTGCAAAATACTTTACTAATATTATCTGATTTTATACTCACAATAATCCTGGGAGATAATGCGCTATGTAATAATAATTGGTCCTATTTTACAGTTGAAGAAAATGAGACAGAGGTTAAGTGACTTGCCTAGGGTCACACAGCTAGTAAGTATCCAAGACTTGATTTGAACTCAGATCTTTCTGACCTTCTGAGATAGAAAAGGAGCTAAAAGTGAAAAATAAACTTAGGATCATAGACCTAGTGCAGAAGAGACCTTAAAGACCACCTGGTCCCCTATTTTACAGATGAGGAAACTGAGGTCTTGGAAGGTTCAATGACTTGCCCACAGTTACAGAGGTAAGAAGTGCCAGATGTGGAATTTGAACCCAGGTCCTCTAACCTCAGAGCCAGTGCCCTTTCCAATGTACTGCTTTTCATAGTTGACTTAGAGCTTCAAAGAAAGTGATTATTAGTGGTTTCTTTTCATTTTTCAAGTGAAACTAAGGGGCATCTTTGAGAATTCCTACTTCCACTGAAGGAAGAGGTAGACTTTGTAGACCTTATTAGTGATGTGGCTAAGACTTTGAGCGACACGAAAGAGTAATGGAGGAATGCCTATTGTGCATAAGTGACTACAGCATACTTTCAATGATGACTTGATCACTTGAACATAATAGAGTTGAATGGGTGTTGGATTTGGAGCCAGAGGTCTAAAGTCAGGTACCAGTTGTACTATTTAATACCTTAGTCATCTTGAACAAGTTGGTGAACTTCTCTGGGCCTCAGTTTACTCATCTGTAAAATGGAACTAGATTAGATGTCCTCTGAGGGCTCTTCCAGCTCTCAATCTACCATCCTGATTCTAAGTGGTTTGGGAGTATCATCATGGAAGTGTATTATTGAAAAAGAAAGTGGGCTGGTCATACATTGAGAATGAAGTGTGGTAGAAGACAACCTAAATGTACTGGTACTCATAGAATGTTAAAGATGTAGAGGATGGCCCTAGTGTATTGGATAAGTCCTTTGGGGAGAATTTATGGGAGGCACGAACAAGAATCCTAGGGATGAGAAGGCATGAATAGAAATGGATGGTGATCTATGTTAATGGAGAGAGTACCCACATTGAAATGTTAAAGAAATGACTTGAGTAGAAGTCAAAAAACAAATGTCAAGTGGGGAGTCCACTGTGGAAGGATACCTCTCAAACCTCAGTTCTGGTGATGAACTCAACAATGACAGAAAGCATTTGGAGCAAAAGGTCAAAAGCTCCCTTGATCTTGTTCATAGGCATATCGTTCATAGATTTAGAGCTGAGAGGAACATTGGAGGTCATTGTGTCCAGTCCTGCTATCTAACAGAAGAAGAAATTGAAGCTAAGAGGTTAAATAATTTGTCCAAGGTCCTACAGTGGTCAAGTTGGTCCTTGAATTCAGTTCCTCTTACTTCCAAACCTGTTCTCCATTGCTCTACATAAATGTGAGTCATAAACGTTGAACTTCATGATCTGTGTATAGCAGAAGGCTCTGGGTGTGCAAAGGGGACAGTTGAGCTAGGGAGAGAGTGTTTGAGAAAGGAAGGGCATGAGCCAGATTAGAAGAAAGTTGGAATTGGGGAAAAGAGGAGAATATATAGTTTATGATTCAGAGCTGTAAGAGACCTTAGAGCAGGTCTTTTCTTTCTTTCTTTCTTTCTTTTTTTTTTTTTGGCCATAGCTCCCTTTGGTCTGGTGAAGTCTGTAGACCCTGTCTTGGAATGTTTTTAAGTTCATAAAATAAGATTACAAGGAAATCAATGAGAGAAAGGATTATTTATTTCTTGTATTAATGACTAATTATTGAATAAGGGCTGAGATTTCTTTCCCTTTTCTGCTTCCTCATCCAGAAATCAGCCAGTGTGGGAAATTTTGCTCAAAGATTTACCCAGGCTTAGATCTAATTAGACAGTGAAACAGATTCTAAATTTGGGCTAATGGAAGGATTCCTACTCATTGTGTTTACTCAGACAGGTTTGGGAAAATGTGGATTCTCCCTTTTATCAGACAGGTAACATGGGAATTGATAACTCTCTTTGACCAATATTTCAGTGATCCAGCTCACATACCCCCAAGACCCTCACTGGAATGAGCCCACTTCTCATTATAATATTCATTCTCTCATTAATTGTTAACCAATGAGAGTTGATTGCCACTCAGGAATTGCTACTCTTCCTAGAGCATATGAACTGTGAGCCTGCCACCATGAGGGGTCTTTGGCATTCCAGAGTGTCACTGACATCTATTTATTAATAAACATACTAGTCTTATTAATAAAATGATTAAATTACCCAGAAACTATGTCTCTTGAACTTTTCAAATGTCATATCAATTGTATTTAGATACAATTATTAAAATATAAACAAGAAACAAGTTTACAGACCTCAGATTAAGGGCCCCTGCTTTAGAAGCCAACTCCCTCATTTTATGGATGAGGAAATTAAGACAGTGTTTAAGGGAAAATCTGAACTAAGGACTTTGTGATTCCCAGTATAACGTTCTATCCACTTCAATATCTTTGTAGCTCTTTGATAATGAAAAAGACATGTTTGTATCATTTTACATTGTAATAGTAGCCTATAGGAAACAAAAGTTTCTAGTTTATGATCTTCCCTCAAGGCTTGCATATTTCAGTGTGTCCCAAAAGTCTTAGTACAGGGATAGCTAAGGTGGCACAGTGGATAGAGCACAGTCCCTTTAGTCAGGGAATTCAATTCAATTCAATTCAAATTCAATTGTGGCCTGAATTCAAATGTGGCCTTAGTTGTGTGACCCTGGGCAAGTCACTTAACTCCAATTGCCCTGAAAAAAAAAGTCTTAGGGCAGTTTTAAGTTTTAATAATTATTAAAACTTAAAACTTCACTCTTGTTCAAGTAATTGTTTAAAATTATGTTAAGACTTTTGGGACACCCTGTGTATGTAATTATAAGACAGTAGATTTTTTTTTTTTACCATGAGATAACTTCTGATTAAAACAACAGCATCAGAATTTTTTTCCTCGAGCACACAGATGTCTTTGACTAATGACTTGAAGATTAAAATGTTCTAGAATTTTAAAGGATTGCCTACCTTGTTAAATTTCTGCACAAGGGTTATAATTATAGGATTACAGATAAAGGTATGCTGGAGCCAGCTCCAACCAGCTTTTTGTTTGTTAAATTTTCAGTACGAATATTTACACCTTGGAAATTCGCGAACTACAAGTCAGGACTTAATATATTGTTTTATTGATTATCTAGATTTAACAAAGTGATAGAGAAGATACTAATAATGCAGATGAAACTGAAGAATGTATCATCTTTTTTTTTATTCTCTCAGAGAGTTATTAAATATTTACCAACATGCCACTGATTATAGTGCTAGAGTTGGAGGATACCCCAGAGGCCACCCAGTATGACCCACCCTCTCCTTTTACGGATGAGGAAACTGAAGCCTAGGGAGATTGGGTGATTTGTCCAACGTCACAGAGAGCCTCAGAGGCAGGATTTGAACCTTTGACTCTAGAAACAACACTTTCATTTAGTTTTACTCTTGTCTTCAAGCTGCTTTATACATTCGAGTTTTGCACATACTGCTATTAAATTATCACTAACCAACTTCAAGAACTCTTTCTTTTTCCATTTGAAAATGTTATATGCAATATAGATTGGCTGATGAAATATTTTAACCTTAGCTATCAGAGACCTGAGACGATATATAGTCAGCAAGATAAGATCTGAAATCTGAAAAAACCTATCCTGGTAGTATCAGCAGTTAGAGCAGGTTGGTCTTTTAGACTGTAACAGTGATAATTTGCATTTCTTACAATATTTTAAAGAAATAGGAGCAACTTAAGTGTCACAGTGAATAGAAGCACTGGTCTGGAGTCAGTAAGGCCTGAGTTCAAATCTGACCTTAGACATTTATCAGCTCTGTAACCCTGGGTAGGTCAATTAAAAATCTGTTTGCCTCAGTTTTCTAATCTGTAAAAATAGGGGTAACAACAGCACCTGCCTCCCAGGGTTGTTGTAACGGTCAAGTGAGAATTTTTTTTGGAGGGGGGAAGGCAAAGCAGTTGGGGCTAAGTGACTTGCCCAAGGTCTTAACTTCAATTGCTTGAAAAAAAAAAGTCTTAGGACAATTTTAAGTTTTAACAGTTATTAAAACTTAAAACCTCACTCTTGTTCAAGTAATGTTTAAAATTACCCTGAGACTTTGGGACTCCCTGATAATAATAGTCACAGCTAATAAGGGTCAAGTGTCTGAGGTCAAATTTGAACTCGGGTCCTCCTGACTCCAGGACCAGTGCTCCATTCACTGCACCATCCACCTGCCTCTGAGATAATAATTTCAAAGTGCTTAGCACAGTACCTGGCACATAGTAAGTACTGTACACATGTTAGTTATTATTATTTCTTCATAACAACATTATGAGATAGGGGAGGAGGGGGCAAATATTATTATCCCCATTTTGAAGATGAGGGAATTGAGGCTTAGAAGGGATAAGTGACTTAGCTCACAGCTGCATAGACAGGTCAGTCAAAAGTAGAACCTAGGTCTTTCAACTCCATTGCCAGGACTCTCCCCAATGTGCCCTGCTGCCCCCTTCTCGTGCTTGTTGTCTTTCTCTGAGTTATTCTGAAAGCCATACAATGTTCTGAAAGGATTTTGTTTCTCCTTTGAAGATGTGAGAACATCTTTATGATAGAAGAAGGTTGAAGTGAGGGACTTGCTAAGAGATAAGCATAGCCAGGATGCGCTCCTAAGGTAAGACTGTTGAAAGGAAGTGAGGCAGCTTGGTGCTGCCATAGTGTACAGAATGTCAGGTCCAGGCTACAGAGTCAGGAAGACTCATCTTCTTGAGTTTGATCTAGCCTCAGACACTTATTAGCTGTGTGACTGTGGACCGGTCACTGAACCCCTTTTGCCTCAGTTTCCTCATCTGTAAAATGGGTTGGAGAAGGAAATGGCAAAAGGTTTCAGTATCTTTGCCAAGAATACCCCAAATGGGGTCATGAAGAGTCAGATACGACTGAAAAATGAGTGACTAGAAACATTGAAAGGAAGAACATTCCTCCTTTGCCCCAGCTCTCTCTTAGGTTGTGACATGTTGTCAGTGCAGTGCTGAGTAGAAAATAGTGACCTGACAGGCAGAGTGACACCTTGGTTTGCTGAAGGATAAATGAATGGGCTCGGCCCATACCTTGTCCTCTAGGTGTTAATAGTAGGTCCAAGACCCATCTCTTATTAGAGGTAGCATGAAAGAGTGGCTAGGGCACTGGACTTGGAATCAGGAAGCCCTGGGTTCAGATCCCATCTCTGGTGCTTACTAGCTCTGTGATGCCGGGCTAATCACTTAATCTGTCTGTGTCTCAGTTTCTTCATTTGTAAAATGAATTGGACTCAGGGCTTTTCAGTGTGAAATCTATGATTCTTTGGTCCTGGCAATAGAGAATGACTGAGGGTCTTTGATAAAGAAATGTTTACCTTTCTTGTTGCCATTGGCTTATCTCATATGTCAAATACTTTTATTTCTCGATGAGCAAAGATTTCAGGAAAGGGGATATGCTGATAATTTTCTTAGCTCTTTAGGGGCTCCCTTTAGCTGAAAATGAATGTTAAGTTTTGAGCCAGAACTATTATCCTGCAGATTGACATAGTGTGAGAAAGTACAAATGGAGGAGATATACTTTTGTTGATTTGTACCTCCAATGTGTGAGAACTCTGTTGTTTTTGTGAGCAGTATTGAATCAGAATTATATTCTGAGGATTTGAAAGCTGAAAACAAGGAAAGATGTACTCTTTTCCTGGTATTTTTCAGTTGTTTTCAGTCATGTCCAACTCTTCTTGACCCTTTTTGGGATTTTCTTGGCAAAGATACTGGAGTGGTTTGTCATTTCTCTCTCTACCTCATTTTACAGATGAGGAAACTGAGGCAGATAGAGGTTAAATGACCTGCCCAGGGTTATATAGTTAGTAAGTGTCTGAGACTGGATTTGAACTCATGAAAATGAGTCTTCCTGGTTCCAAGCCCAGTGCTCTATACACTGTCACTTAGATGCCATTTTCCTATTTTAGTTGATTTCAGACTTCACATGAGAGGTAGCATGATACAGGAGGGCAAGTGTGACCTGGGAGACATGGTCTCCAATTCCCTTAAAAGTGTGATCTTTGACAATTCACATAATCTTTGTGGGCTTCAGTTTGCTCATTCGTGAAATGGTTCAACCTTTCTGAATACGAGGATCAAAGATATGCTGGTAAATATTTAACAATCTGCTTTTCAAAAAAAAAAATCTACACATGATATACTTTTGTGTTTAATCTGCATCATTGACATTTTCTCTTATCACTTACTTAAGTCTAGAAAATTAACAAAACAAAAAATAAAGCCCTTGGTTTGTAACATTTGCAGATTTCTGAGGCATAAATGCTCGCACTGAGAATTGAACAATCAGTGAACTCTTGTAAGCTGGTTTGAGCTGGCTACAGCATATTGCTAATGAGGATCCTTTTTTAATGTCAGAATCTTTCTTGGACTACCATATGATAGTAGCGGTACTGTTAGTATCAGTTGGTTGAGAGAATATGTTATGAGGGAAAAACTACTATGAATTCTGTAATACTCACACATACATTTTTATTTTATTTTTTATTTATTTACATCTGTCAACTGGACCAAATCAGCCTCTGACTTGTGGGATGACCACAGCTGAACAGAGCAGGATAAGGACAGGAGAGTCAGGAATACAACAGAAATTTATTTCAAAGTGAGGGAGATGGCTTACAAGCAAGGGCACATATGTTGGGGTCTCACAGCTAGTGGGGGGACCTGCTTTAGTGTGACCAAATCTCAGTACTCATAGCAATGAGCTGTACCCCTGACAGTGAGGGGTAGCCACAACGATGGGACAAATTTGAGTCCAAGTAGGCCTCCCAACCAGAACATGGGATACAGCAGGTGCTTGTCTGAGCTCAGGGAAGACCTGGTGCTGATCAAAGCAGTACAGTAATTATATGAAACAATTCTGGGAGTTTGCTGTGGCTGAGATCACCCAGACACTGAGCCCAAAGGGTTGTTGTTATGCCAAGCTCAAGGAACAGCTTGCTTGCTGGGCCTTAGCTCTGGAAAACAGGGTGTTTCCTAATAGCTTGACATCATAATAGCATCTATAAACATGGAAAACAGTCATACATATCATGTGTACAAGTGAGACATGTGTTCTGTCTATAAGATGCTCATTTATCGTGGTGAGTCATATTATAGGTTGTATTTACACTAAGTAAATATCAGTGCTTGGTGTGGGATTTCATAGTCCTTTGGAATGATTCTACAATCTGTAGGTTGGGAAAAGTGGACTACATGATCTCAAAAGTCCTTCCAGTGGTTCTTTGGCTCTGTAATATAAAGATGACTGTTTTCTGATTTTATAGTTAAATTTTACTTTCCTTAATCCATTGTATATACATTTATTTTATTTGAAAAGTACTTTCTGAATGAAAAATATTTAATGGCTCTATCATTCTAATCTGTGCATTAACCCTTTAAAAGGAAATCCTATTATTTTTAAATAATATTTTTCCTAATTACATGTAAAGATAATTTTTAACATTCATTAAAAAGACTTTTTAGAGTTCCAAATTCTCTCTCCTCTTTTTCTCCTCTTGCCCCCCTCCACACTGACAGTAAGCAATTTGATATAGGTTATACATAAGCAATCATGTAAAACATAGGAAATTCATTATATGTATGTATGTATATATGTAGGTATGTATGTATGAATGGAGGCAGTTAGGTAGCGAAGTGGAGTATTGGAGCTTCAGTCAGGAAAGCCTGAGTTCAAATGTAACCTCAACTCTTTACTTACCAAATAACCTTGGGCAAGTCACTTAACCTCCATCTATAATAATAGCACCTACTTTCCAGGTTTATTCTGAGGATCAAATGGGATAATATATGTAAAGTGCTTTGCAAAGTTTAAAGTGCTGTATAAATGCTAGTTATTATTAATTTGAGAAGGAAACATAGACCTTGTATATTAGACAGAGGCAAGGATGGGGTTTAAAGTCCCTAAGTTCTGGTACTTGTGTATTGGTGCTCTGGGTCGATTTTCCTTATTATGACTTTCCCAGGAACAAAATGTCTTAAATTACTTAGCGTGCGTTTTTGTATTGACACTCTGTACTGTTCCTTGTTCAGTGCTTTGTATGATAAGCTATTTCCAGGTTTATTTCTAGTTTTCCACAGCTTTTGATGTGGACTTTATGCAAAAGCTAGTGAACTGCAGATTTTGAAAACAATTATTTTAACAATAGTGCTCCCTACCTTGCTTAACTATATAGTTTCTGCCATTAATGATACATATTTGAAAATGCCCAGAGAAGAAATCTTGATTGGCTAAGTTGTCCCTCCATCAGCAAGTAGTTCAGGGTGAGTGTGTCCTTAGCAGTTAAAGTACAATGCATATTTTTCCCAAATTTTTCATTTACAAAGCATATTCTTCCCAAGAGAGGCAATGGGGCAGAGTGAACAGTGCTGGACATGGAGCTTGGAACAATCAGGTTCATATTCCACTTCTGACATTTAGTAGGTATGATACCTGGGGCAAGTCATAGTCTCTCTGAGTTTCAGTTTAACCATACTTACATCACACAGTTATTCAGAGGTTCAAATAATTTTATATATGCAAAGTGCTTTTCAAACTTTAAAGAGCCACATAAATGTCAGGACTTTTTGGGGGTGGGGAGAACAGTGAAGAAGGCAGGAGAGTAGGATACTGTTACATAGTGGTTATAGTGCTAGACTTGGGATCAGGAAGACCTAGGTTTAGAATACTCCTTTTTGACACTTATTGTGTGGAAGACCATGAGCAAGTCATAATTACTTAACTTCAGTTTTCTCATCTGTAAAATGGGCATAATGGATATATAACTTTTAGGTAGTATTATTATTAATGGTAAATACCTAAAATACTTACCTCATAGACTTGTGAGGTTAAAATGAAATACTACATGTAAAACACTGCAAACTTTTAAAACTCTACATATATGTCGGTTACTACTACTACCACTGCTACTATTACTACTACTACTACAATCATTATTCATTCTTTAAACTGATTCTCAGAACACACTTATGAGGTATACCAGATGGCTATTATTGTATAGATGAGGAAATTGAGGTTCAGAGAAAGTTGTTTTAGTGATTTCTTTTTGTTTGCAGGAGCAAACTTCTGAATTTGACATTTAATCCCTTTCACAGTCTGGCTCCATTCTATCCCCACTCTTGCCCCAAGATGTCATGCAATCTTATATGGGTTCTACACATGTATTCCTGTTAAACATGTTTTCACATTTGTCTATCAAAAAGAGTTCTTGCATGCTGTGGCTGTTATTGGGTATAATCTGTATTTGTTTAAATGGGGCGTGTGTATTGATCATGAGAATCAACTTCACATACTATTAAATTCACCTCACTTTAAGTGTTCCTTTCTGAAGATTTTGATTTCCTTTATTTACTAGTGGAAGGAGGGATAATTGCCTTTTAAAAATCCTGACTGTGTTACTGTTTAGAAACATAACGTGAATATTGCTATCTACCTTTTAATGGAGGGTATCATGTGAATGAATATGTTAAAAGTATTAACTGCCCACCACTACTAATGGGAGGTTAATGAATTAATGAGAAATAATTTATTAAGCACTTATTATTTGGAAATCTTAAAGGCTGGGCCCTAGGGATAGAAAAGCAAGAGGGTGGAGCTGCAAGTCGCATTGAAAGATGCTTAGGTACAGAAAGGACACAGTGGACAGGGTGCTGAAAATGGAGTCAGGAAAACCAAGTTCAAATCAGGCCTTAGATGTTGGATTTGTGATCCTGGGAGAGTCACTTAACCACTCTCTGCCTCAGTTTCCTCAGCTGTAAAATGGGGGTAATCAATAACAGCACCTACCTCTCAGGGTTGTGCTGAGTCTCAAATGAGATAATATTTGTAAAGCTCTTAGCACAGTGTCTATCATATTGTAGTCAGGCTCTTAATAAATGCTTGTTTTCTTCCTTTCAGTAACAAAGTGTTAGTGTCATTTCTACTAATAAAACCATAATAGTTTCTGACTTTGAACCATTTGCATTGCTAAGGACTTTGACAGTAAGAACTTTCTCTTCTGGGTCTTCAGTAATTGTGGCCTGGATGATGGCTGGGAGGGCCAAACAGGAAGCAGAGGCAGTAGTCTGGGGAGGGGATGCTGATACAGCTCCTAGGGCTCTTGAGCCGGTTGGTGGCATTTGGTCAGTGACTGGTGTTGGTGGTGGCAGAGATGGCGGACACCTTTTCCACAAGAATTCCTCCCCTTGGTGATGGCTCCTAAGGCTGAGCTGGATGCAGAGCCAGTACTGAGGCATTATTCCTGGGCTTCTTGGGCTCCAGGACCTGGAGTATGAAGGGAGATGGTTTTACCCTCCTGGAACATACTGCTTCCTTTCTGTTCTTTATGGTGTCTTGATGCTTTAGCTTGGCTGGCTTGCCCAGAATGGTAGGAGGATAGAGAGCTGGCTTGAGAATCCATAAGATATGGGTTCAAATGTGCCTCATACATTCTGTCAATAAATCAACAAGCATTTATTAAATCGCTGCTTTGAATTAGCTACTATATGCTGGGGATACAAATCCCATGAATGAACAATTCTTCCTCTCAAGGACGGAGGCAGCAAGTAAATGTATACATATAAACAACAAATGTAAAGCAGTTACAAAGTTAGAAGAAGGGGACTCCAGGAAAATCCTTCCTCTTCTTAGGAGGAGGGGTCCTAGGACCTAGCTCAGTAGTCACATAGTAAAGGTACTCAATTTAATCCTTAATGCAGATAATCCTCAAGCAAGAAGATAATCCTAGATGATAGTTACATGATTTGGATCCTGGTGGCACTGGAGGATACTGGCATTGAGCCCTTTAGGACCCTGCTGAGGTTTGAACCCACTGACTCCATGGTGCACTTCAGGGATTCCCTCCGCAAAGCCCTTGGCAGAGAAGATTGCCTTCCATGTTCGTTCCTGTCATCAATATTAGCCAAAATGTGACATTTATTTCATTCATTTTAACAAACACTCAACAAAAGCACTCTGCTGAGATTCTGGAGAGCCAGGAAGCTCTATTTAACCACCAAGTGAGGGAGAGCCTTGACAGTTGTACGATAATCTTTACTCTGCTTACAGAGTTCCTTAACTTTCACCTTTGATGGGGAATGAAACAGGTTTTTACTGTGTAGGCCTATTTGCAGAGCATCATTCTTGTTTTTTTAAACTTCAGGGTTCTAATTCCATACACACACAGATAAATAAAAATTCAGAAATTGGTAAACGTATCTAGTTAATTAACTTCTTAAGTTTTAGAGTCAAGGGACCTTAGAGGCCATGTAGTCCAACCTCCTAATTTTTTTTTTCTTTTTATAAATAGTATTCTGGTTTTTTCCAAATACATATAAAGATTGTTATCAACATTCATTTTTTATAAGATTTTGAGTTTCAAATTTTTCTCTCCCACCTCTCCTCTTTCCCTTGTGTCTCCCCCCCATCCCCAAGATGGCAAGCAGCCTGGTATACAACCTCCTCATTTCTGAGTCTCAGAGAAGTTATGTGTTAAGCAACAACTTATAAATGGCTAAAGCATTTATTAAGCACTTAATAAACTAAGAAAGCACTGTGCTTAGTATTTAGTACAACTACAAAAGTAAGATTGTCCCTTCTCTCAAGGACTCACATTTCAATGGGAAGATGACACATATAGAAGGTTTCAGCTGCAAGTCAGAAGGAAACATCCCATGGTCCTTAGGGTACTTATAGCAACAAAGCAGGGGGTAAATATCTTTTTCTTCCTTCCCTTTTGTATGTGTTAAATATAGAAGACCACAGAGTGAAAGAATGCTGTGTTCTAGTTGGAGACATATGTGAAATTACTCTCCATCTGAAGATTTTTGTGTTGGCTTTTATATGAGCTAAAATTCATGGGATAGGTCACCTAGGCTGTTCTGAAGAGGCAGTAAATTTAACTGAGGAGGAGCTAATGTCCTAAAGTATCAGGCTGTTTATTTGCTGTTTGCTCCTTCTTGAGTCTCATAGTGTAGCAGAGAGAATTAAAATGATTACACAGGTCACTGTGAACATAAATATGCACTCGTGGAATGGAATGTTCCCTTATTTCCAATGAAGTGAGGTCTATCTGTGAAGTTGAGGGGTCATGGGAAATAGATTTTTTTTCCCCTTATAATATATCCACATAGTAATGTACATTGAAAACTTAGAGTGGACCACAGTCTCACATGCTAAGAGAGGATGTTAGTGATTCAGATTTAGGAAAGTGTTGGAATTGTGTATGATTTAATAGCTAACAAATGAAGTTAGAAGCCAAGCTTTTACCTTTCCTCTTGAGTCTTCTGTGGCCTCACACTCCCTAATTGGTCTTGGAAAGGCACTTTTTGCTCTTCATTTATACTATTAGAAAAAAGGATGGAAGTGGTGTCACTGGAATTGTTTATAAATAATATTGACATCCAGACATAAGATTTGGTCTCTCGGTGGAAAACATTATTACTGATTTTTATTTTATAAGATAATGGAAAAGAATTTAGGTCCTTGAAAAATCCAAGTCCGTTTCTTATTGGTGTGCCTCTACAATTTCCATTAATGGAAAGAATCTTCAGACTCCTCTCCCCCCCCCCCCCCCCCCCCCCCCCCCCCCCCCCCCGCACCTCCCTCCCGCAGTGTCTCATGTTGGGTTGGCTGAGCTATTTTATCTGCCAATTAGAATACTTGGGACTGTAGCCAGAGGGCAGAAATGGAGCTTATGGAGGTTGCTGGAAGTGACCAGGCAGCAAAGAGAGCTGAGAATTTATTTTTATAAGTACCTTTAGTTCTCTGGAAAGTTTTTCCAACTTTGGCAAACATATCCTAAGAACCATTTATCTGAATTTGGTATGACTGGGGAAAATTTGTATTTATCAGAGCTAGATTCTGAATTGTAAAAGTATGTCATTATTGGAGTCAGGAGAATCGAAATGTTGTACTCCATATTTATATATTGTACAAGATATGAGTATCTATCTGTCACCTATCCAATATATATTTATCTGTATTAACATTTTGATAGAGACCTGAGATTTTGTTGATATGAAGAAATGCTGGTGAGAAAACTCCTACCAATAATGAATGTTTTCTGGTGTGCAACTAGGTTTTTTAAAGAGCTTCCTGGAAGCATTGGGACATTAAGTGAATTGTCATTCCATCAGTCTTGTTATAGTTATTTTTATATATACATATGTTTGTTATGGCTGTTTTATATATACATACACACATACACACATACACATACATATACATACATATATATTTTCAAAAGTAGCCCAAAAGAAAAAAAATTCTCTCTATTATTAGTAATGCCCTTCAGACTGAACTTCTAAAAGATTGTAGAAGAGGAGGAGAGCTCTGAATCTCCCCCCAAATTATTGGTTATTAATAATAATTTCTCACATTTACCAGGTAATAATTTTTTTTCCTGGCCATATCAGTCCATAACGATTTGAACTACCACGGCATGAACACCTTTCAGTCTGTATTAATAGAAAGAGTGCTCTTGCCAATCAACCTTGGGTACTTGAGTATTGTAGGAAGTGTACAGAAGGGAGTAGAGTATGAAGAGGTGGAGGACAAGAAGATGGAAGCTTTTTAACAATAAGAAGTTGTTGCAGTAGTCTAGACATGAAGAATGAGAGCCAGAAGGAGCAGGGTGATGGTGGCAATGGAAAGGAAGGATGTAACATACATTGTAGAATATCCTTTAAATAAGGAAGTCTTCTTTTAATGATGAGAACTAGGACTAGGAAACTTTTGCTAGAGGAAATTCTCTCTGCAGTTCATAGTTTGAGAGGTGCCTGGGGCACTGTAAGGTTAAGTGATTTGTCCAAAGCCACTAAACTAATAATAATCAGAGGCAGAAAAAGAACATAGATCTTGGCTCTCAGACCAGTTCCATATACTCGTTATGCCATGCCGCCTTTCCTAATGAAAGCATATTGATCACGCAAGTGAAGTTGGGTGTGTGTGTGTGTGTGTGTGTGTGTGTGTGTGTGTGTGTGTGTGTGTGTGTGTGTGTGTGTGTGTGTGTGTGTGTACGCGCGTGCGCGCACCTTTAACCCTACAATGTATCATAAAAATTCTTCTTTTGGAATTTCTTCTAAAGGAATACCTGGAAACAGGTGTTAAAAGTGGATTCAGGATGGCTATAGCTTGGCTAAAAACCAAGGTGATATTTCATAGACATTGTTGGCCATGAATTAGACTTACATCTAAAGATCTGCATCTTTATATTTAGATCTTTTGGGCTTTTGTTACTTTAGGGAGAATTTTTCTTTATGTTTCTTCTGGTAGAATGAGTCAGAATCATAGCTGGAATTTTCTTGCCCAGGGTGACCTTCACAAAATGTCCCAGGCAAGCCCTATGACCACATTCTCAAATCCATTTCACTTTGGTTGAGGAAGAGGGAGAGAGAATTGCTAGCAGATCCACCTGCACAACATAACCATTCTACTGAAATGGGGGTGGAGAGGAAGGGAGAGAAAATGGGATCCATTTGGTAATCTCTTATTTTGATTAAATTTTCTTGCTAACTATGCAAAGCTCTGCTTGCCCCACTCTAGCTCCAGTTATATAACTGGTTACAAGAATTAATTGTCAGGGTTTGAAGAAAGGAATTTCTCCTAGAGACATCATCTTTAGTAATTCTCATTCTATTTAGCTCAAGTTCTCACCTGTTGGTGTGGATCCAGATCAGAGTTTTCAGGGTCATTGCCATATTTGACTGTATTTGAGTATTATATTTTGCTTTTCTTCCTCATAATTTGATATTTATTATTTTTCCAAAAAAAATGAATGATTTTTGACCATCCACAAATAAATAAAATATGAAATAGAATGGATTATAAACTTTTAAAAAATGATTTAAGATGTAGTCATTAATATCATCTGAGAAAAGCAGAGACTGGCTCTGCTCACTTTACTCTTTCTTTATTATAGGTGATAAAAAATACATCATGGGACCAAAATTTTCCACTCTTGATGCCACTGTTTTTGGACACTTGGCACAGGCAATGTGGACCTTACCAGGAACAAGACCTGAGAGACTAATCAAAGGTAAGTAAGCAATGAAAGCTTCTTGTCTAGGAAATAATTTTTTCTTTTTATTGCAACTATTTCATTTCAAATTCAATGCATATGTCTGTGGGGTTGGTACAGCTGTTTGTGAAGCACCTCTCTTCATGACTAAGGGATCATTGGTATCTCTTTGAAAATGCTAGGGCACTTGAGGAGAGATAGGCTATCAGGTGAATTGAGTAATGAATTCAGTAATACATGTCTATTGAAAATGTGTCATAAAATGAAAATAAAACTTTAACAATAATCTTAAATCCATAAGATGACTAATTATTAGTAGATTAATGCAATTCCTTGACCCAATGAATATTCTCTGAACGTGACTCCCAGTTGTCTTTCAGCTCTTATGATAGGGACAGACAGATAGACAGACTACTCATTTCTATAGTCACTGGAAGATAAATCTGCTCACAGAGAAGTCAGGGTATCTACCTACTAGTCTCTAGTACTGCTTTATAAGCCAATTCAGACAACTCTTAACTCAAAGCTCATCTAAATGGAAGAGAGATCAAAGGTCAAGAGCAGACATTCCAAAGAGCTTGAATATGAAGTCAGGTGTACTGCTTCCAGTCAAACTAGGTGAGGTGCTCTCAAGTACGTGGCCCAAAGCGAGGAAGTGAAGCTATAACTCAGTTCCACTCCCAAGTTTGGCAGAACTTCCTGTTGCAAACTGCACTTGTTTGTCCTCAAAGAGGAACACGACATCAGGAATGAGATGGTATGACTTGCAAGTGGATTGGATTTAAGTGAGGCAGGGTTGTACAGAACCACCAGCCTCACTCTCTCCTCCAAAGCTATCTGGGTCCAGTGATGAGATATAGATCAGGATGACTGGCGATGACCCCAGATGCAGTGGGAGACCTTGGCCTTTCTAAGCTAAGGTCTTTCCCAGGCCTCAGTTTGTCTGAGGCAATGCCCATTCAGTGATTAAGGCTAGGTAAGAAGAAATGTGGCAAAGAATGACCTCTTTTACCTAGTTAGAAAAAAAAATATCAACCTGAAAGGGGAAGACCCTCAGGGTTTCTGGCCAAAACAGAAATAATTGCTATTTACACTCATTCTGAGCCAATCAGAGCCCAAACAGTGACCAAATGAGGCTTGGGTTGGGACCTATTGTTGGCCAATCTGTGAGAGCCCCAGTGATTTGTGTTTAAGCCATGGTCCTTAAAAAAGAACTCTAGGCCCTAAACCCCAAAATATCTTGTGAGGTTTCAGCCATTGAAATTTATATTCTTTTGGGCAAAGTATCCACAGGTAAGGTGATAATTCTTTGTGTGGACAGAGGAGGGAGGGAGAAAAAGAGGAAAGGATGAGGGGAGGGAGGGAAGGAGGAAGGAAGGAAAGAAAGGAGGAATAGAGGGAGGGAGCTGCACTGCCCAACTAGAACTGGCCAGCCACTTTAGTTTATTTATGAATGGAAAGGTTTGAACCCATTAAGAATCAATAAACCACCTTCTTAATCTAGTCCATGGGTTTCATTGTTGACGTCATAAGATCATAAAGATCCTACTCTGTATTCCCCATAGAAACCACA
Organism: Notamacropus eugenii; assembly: GCF_028372415.1. Classification (NCBI taxonomy): domain Eukaryota; kingdom Metazoa; phylum Chordata; class Mammalia; order Diprotodontia; family Macropodidae; genus Notamacropus; species Notamacropus eugenii. Next base: position 176,398,318 of record NC_092873.1, on the reverse strand, counting down.
CCCTCAGTTCATGACCTTTTGGGGAACATTCCTATACTGGCCTGAGCTAGATGGGAAGGGGAAAGATCTTTTATTGCCCCCTCCAGGAGTCAGCTATCATCTGTGGCAAAATACCAAGGAATATGGAGCTGAAAGTTGGTCTTTAAGAACAGGTCCTCTGATTATAGTTGCAGAGTTTTTCTGCTGTACCAGATTACTGTGTAAAATTTTTGCTAAAAAATGAACGTGCCAATCCATCAGACAATTTCTTTGCATGACATATATGTTTTAATTAGCACCTATCTCTCAGGGATGTTGTGAGGATCAAATGAGGCATTATCTGTAAAGCACAGTGCCTGGTATATAGTGAGTGCAGTCTAAACATTAGCAATTAGCTATTATTAATATAAAAATTCTAATGTACATGAAAGCAAGCAGAGACTAAATGCAGGAAGGAGAAAGACTTTCTCCCTACAGAATTTTGATTTTCATGACCTTGGAGCCCACAGTTCCAAGGCCCCTGCCATTCCAGCTTCAACAGAGTTCCCCAAAAGAGAAGACCTGTGGGTAGGAGTATAAAATCCCTTAATCTTTAAATATCTCAGCCTCCAGGAAGAGAGAACCCTATGCCACTATTCCTTAGTGTTCTTGTCCTTTTATATCTCAGTATTTCCATTAAATTTGGGCATGTAGCACTTCTGGGACAAAGATTGTAACCCTCTTGTAATGTCACCATAGGTGGAGTAGAAGAGGAATATGAAATTTTAGCTCTGCCACTTTCTTCTTCTGTGGGACTCTGGGCAATTCACTGGGCCTCAGTTTCTCATCTGTAAAATAAGGGGGCTGGACTAGATAACCTCTTAGGTCCCTTTTAACTCTACATCTATATTTCTGTAATACAAGCATAGGCAAGGGGAACCCACCCTTTTTCTAGGCCCAGAAGGATAAAATAAAATTTGGTTGATTTTTCTTAGATGCTAAGTATTTCTCCTCATTTTTCTTCCTTGTTGCTAGGCAACTCTGCTGTGAGAAAATAAGGGTAAAGGACAGGCATGAAAAGCTCACATTTTATATATTCATCAACAATACCTGATTCCCTGGAGGGAGCAGATGGGTGGAGATTAGAGAAAAATTCCTTTCAATAAAAACTATTTTCTGCTACAGCCGTCCTGCTCTGCAAAGGCCCAGCAATTCTTTAATTTCACTCTGCCCTACATGTTTCATATGTGTTTTGCATTTGTTTTTATGCATATAATGCCCCCCAAAGAATGTGAACTCCTGGAGGGTACAGACTATTTCTGTTTTTGTCTTTGTGCCTTCAGTGCCTGGTAAATAGTAAGCCTTTTATTAATGCTTGTTGAATTGAATGAATCAAATTTGCTTTACAGAATGGAGATAACAAACACACCCTGGGACCAAGGCCACCTACCTTCCTGTTTGTCTGTTGAGTCTCATTGGTCAAGTCCCCTCCTGGAGGGATGGTTTTTTTTCCCCTTTTTTTCTAGACTTCTATCTAGTATAGGTTTAAAAATATTTAAACCTATCTCCTACCCTACCCCTGCCCCATGCAGCACACACATATGGTAATTAGTAATAGGGCAATTCCTTCCACCAGTTAGGCAGGATTATAGTACTATATATACTTTAAAAGTGCTTACTATTAACTGCAGTGAGTCTCTTCCAGATCAAGACCATTCTATGAGTACTCCAGAGGGGTTGGAAGTTATTTCTTCTCTAATGCCTTTGGTTTGAGTCCACATTCTGATATGTTCCCTCACACTTGGACTAGAGTCCCAGTTCCATTTAACCAATAGATATCAATTAGCTTTTTCAAAGAGATTTTATTTTGGAATATAGCAGGAAGTTAAAATATTTCTTCCCTACCCCTTAGGGGCACACTTTCCACTATACTATCTTGATTTTAGGGGGAAAATGTCCATGTCATACAGAATCATCTGCTGGATGAATCCATTTCTCAGCAACAATGAATAGGTCTGGGTCCCCAAGGCTATTCTTGTATCCTTGGGATATAGAGTTTGGCCTGTGCTCCATTCCTGGGCTCCTGGACTTTGAGTGACTTGCTCTCCGGACCTTTTGAAATTCACAAGCTCTCACCTTCCAATCTTTACCTAAAACAAAAGAACAGAAGTCAAGGCCAAGAAGAGGGGTGCTTTATTAAGCACCTATAATGTACCAAGTGCATTACAAATATTATTTCATTGATCATCACAACCACTCTGTGAGATAGGTGCTGGACCAACGGTGTGTATTCACAGGTTACTTGTCTTGCTTGGATGGGTGGTACCTGAGAATTCTCCTCATTTAGAACTATATTTTCTCTTACTAGAAGGCTGTTGTACTAGAAGAAGTAAAAACCAAGAAAAGAGATGAAGTCAACTAGTGCCTTATAAGTGTACCCCAAGTTTTATCTATGAAAGGGTCCTGTTCACTAACTGGTTAGCAGCAGAGAGCTGGTTAAAGAAGGTCTCCAAATGTCTTCAGTGCATTTCCATTATACGTTATTACAACTCTCAAAAGCAGGCTTCTCTGTGCATGCTCTTAAGAACTATGTTCATTGACCAGTTCCTTGCTACCTAATAATTGTGATGATATATGTATATTTTGGCCAAAAAAAAAAATCTGTTTCCTGAATGACTATATTAAAGTTTTTCATCTCATATAGTGGTTTGGGAGATAAATAAATTTTGTACTTCATCAATTTTGAAGACATGGCTTAATGCCATAGCCATAGTTTCATGAAAGGACCTGTAGATTTGGTGTTGGAGGACCTGAGTTCAAATCCTAACTCTCTTAGCTCATCAGTTAGATTACCTTTGGAAAGTTATGTTACTTCTCTAGGCCTCTGTTTCCTCATTTGTAAAATAATAGTCTCTGAAATCCCTTCCTGCTGTAGATGCTATGATCTTGAAATACTTGCTGAATTTTCTTCTAATCAGATCTTTAAAAGGTATTGGATACACACACACGTACACTCACTCACTCAAATTTTTTCCTTCTACAGATCAACTAAGAGTGTGTATTTTAGCTTCTCCTTCACTACTTCTATACTAAGTGAATCACCATTACTTAAACCCTTACAGTGTATAGGATTGGAAATCAGCTATTACCTAGTCTATATATATAGTATTAGCTTGTCCATTGTGTGCTCAGCTCTCCCTGTATTAAGCATTATGAGAAATTACTAAAGAAGACTGGGACTTTGTCTTTAAAGACATAATTTATAACTGTATTTGTATTTGATTATGATAATTTGCTTAAGACTTTTATTCTGCTTACTATGAAATGAAAGGATTTGAGGCAGCTAGTTGTTCAGATAGTTGGTTTTTTTTCAGTTGTGTCAGACTCTTTGTGACCCCATTTGGGCTTTTCTTAGGAAAAATACTGGAATGGCTTGCCAATTTCTTCTCCAACTCATTTACAGATAAGGAAACTAAGGCAAATAGGCTTAAGTGAGTTGCCTAGGGTTACACAGCTAGTCTAAGGCTAGATTTAGACTCAGGAAGATGTCTTCCTGATTCCAGGCCTGGCACTCTTATCTACTGTGCGCCTAGCCTCTAACATTCATTCTGCCCTTCCTCATTCTTTGACTTTAATTCTCTATGTTTTGGATTACTTTAATGCTAATTTATTATCTTTCCCCCAAAACCCTATCCCTTTCAAAACTTCCCTGTTACTATAAAGGGGCATCACCATCCTCCCAGTCCCCCGTGCTGGATGAATCCTTGAGTCCTTGATCTCTTATTCTCCATATCCCATCTGTTGTCAGAATCTGTTGATTTTACCTTTGTAACATCCCTTGAATATGCTTCTTTCTCTTATCTGATACTGCCATCACCCTGTTCCAGGTCTATATCATCTCACACTTAGACTATTGCAATAGTCTGGTGGTTGGTGTGCCTGCCACTGATTTCTCCCCATTCTAATTCATCCTCCACTCAGCTATCAAAGAGATTTTCCTAAAGGACAGGTTCAATCATGTCATTCCCCTACTCAATAAACTCCAGTGGCTCTCTGTCACCTTCAGGGTCAAATATAAAATCCTCTGTTTGACATTCGTAGACCTTAATATCCATCTTTCCCCTCACCTCCTCACATATTGCTGTTCCTCAAGACACTCTATATCCCAACTCTGGCATTTTCACTGGCTAGCCCTCATGCCTGGAATTCTCTCTCTTATCACTTCCATCTTCTGGCTTCCCTGATTTCTTTCAAGCCCCAATTAAAGTCTCATCTTCTACAGGATGCTTTTCTGACTCTCTCTTAATTCTAATGTCTTTCCTCTTGTTTATTTATTAGTTATCCTCTACATAACTTGTTTGTGCATAGTTGTTTACAGGATGTCTCTTCGATTAGATTAAACTTCTTGAAGACAGGGACTGTCTTTTGCCGTTGTATTCCCTGTGCTTAGCACAGTGCCTAGAACTTTCTTATTTACTGACTAACTCCAGTTTTTGTGCCTGGCTCATAGGACATAAATTTAAATTTTAATATTCACGAAAAGTAGAGCTGAAGTTATTGTGGGGGGAAGAATGAATCAGTAAAATTCATGGACATATCTCAGAATTCTAAAGGTCATGTCAACCCTCGAGGGAAGGAGGGTGATTCTTTTGATCAAAAATACTGACAATCTAGAAGGTAAGCACAGGGCTTTAGGAAGGGCCAACAGGTAGTCTAGACTCTGGAGCTGAAGCTCTTTTTAAAGTAGGGATTATGGCATTCATTGTCTTATTATCCCTAACCCCCAAAACAGTAACTGGTGAGCAGCTAGGTGGTGCAGTGGATAGAGCACCAGTGCAGGAGTCAGGAGGACCTGAATTCAAATTTCACCTCAAACACTCAACACTCACTAGCTGTGTGACCTTGGGCAAGTCACTTAACCCCAATTGCCTCATCCTGGGTCATCTCCAGTTATCCTGATGAATATCTGGTCACTGGAGTCAGATGGCTCTGGAGGGGAAGTGAGGCTGGTGACCTGCACAGCCCTCCCTCACTCAGAACAAAGTCAAGGGCAAGTCATGTCATTATTTCTCTGATGGCATGGTCTTCTTCAGCAATGAAGGACAAACATACACATAACTGGCACATAGTAGGCACTTAAATATTGGGTAACATCTATCATCATTTGCCTTTAGGTGATCCTCAAATTATCTGGAGACTGTCCTATTCATTATCCACAGACATATAGGATCATGTGAAGAATACTTGTATGAAAAAGCTGACCCAGTTTTTCTAGAAAAATTTTGGAATCATTAAAATGACCTAATTTTTCAAAGATAGTTCAGCTCATTTCCCTCCTGTTCAATTCTAGGTCCAACTCATTGTCTATTTGTAATGTCTCTTCAAGAGTCTGCCCATTCAGCTGTGGATCATAGGCTAGATAAGAGTCATTCCTTATCCACCTAGTTTTTCCTGTATAGATTGTTAGACCAAACTCTTTTGAATGATTTTGGATCTCTTTTAGGAGGCTTTTCAATGTTCTGAGACTCTTTAGTCTGGCTCCTTTATCTCCTTATTTAACTGAAAGTACTCCCTCCAAAGTTAACATTAGCAAAATTGTCAGTCATTCAAACTCTCCTTGTATTTATAAGTAGGAATGTAATATTCATCTCTTTAGAGAAAACCAATAAATAGAGTTTGTTCAACAGAGGGATAACCATCCCTGCACAAAACCAGTCTCCTTTCAATATGGTCACCGTTTAGGTTTGTCTTCCCAAAGTTTAGTTACTTCTAATCAACAGCAAATTCAATTTCATAGAAAATGTGAAAACAGGCATTTAAAAGAAAATTTATTCAAGTTGAAGTTAGTGATATTATATATACACAGTAAGCACTTAATAAATGCTTGATGACTTGCTTTGATTAGACAAACAGATGGAATATTTTTTCCCCCCTCACATCCTGGGACAAATGAACAATTGTTCCTTTAAGAGAGGTTAAACTGTTTCTCAGAGACTGCAAAAATTGAAGTCTCAGTGAACCACTTCTTTTTAAGTGGCATTTCTTCATGGTATTTATACACAAAATCTTTTATATTAAAGTGAAGAAGTTTAAACATCTAAAAATTAAACATGGACATTTTTTGGATCAGAGACTTTGGAACTGATAGAGAACTGAGATGTCATCTCATCTAGACTAGTCCCTTCATTTTGCAAATGAAGAAACAAAAGCCTAGAAAGGAGGGATAGCACGGTAGGAAAAAAAAACTCACTTATTTTCCTGTGTAACTCGGGGCAAGTCACTTAACCTGTGTGAGCCTCTGTTTCCTCATCTGTAAAATGAAGGGATTGGACTAGATGGTCTCTAGGGTTCCTTTCTCTTTATTTATGATCTTATGAGGGAAAGTGACTTTCCTAAAGTCACACAAGTGGTAAAGTCAAAGGGAGAATTTGAATCCAGTTTTTTTGACTAAGTATCACTTCTCTCTCTACTCCATAGTGATGTGGTTCAGTGATAAAGCCAACCACACACTATTATCCAGAACAGTGAGAAGGAATCACCAAATTCATCATGTGTTTGTGTACACTTCTATTCTAAAGGCTAACAAAGGCTTTAGTCCTCCATTACCCTATGAAAATATTTGATTAATAGCCCTGATCTGACTGCTGGTTGTAAAATTCAGATTTTTCTAATGAAGTACCAAGAGTTTTCATTTACTAAAGGCCTACAGTCTAAGAAGTACATTTAAAAAAATATAAACTGATTGATTGCAGAATAAAGTGTAAGTAAGAACATTATTGACATAGAAGCAATTATGTTTTTTGTTTTTTAGACCCTAAAAATACTCCAAAGAGGAAAAAGACTGCAAGAGTACATATACCTATTTGAATCAAAATAATAATAATACATTTATATCTCTGGTTTCCAAAGGAAGTATGTTATTTCATAGGAATCTCACAACAACCTTTGAAGTAGTTACTATGCGGTTAGGATCTGTTTGGTGTGAATAATGACTCCCTTTATGTCATCACATTATTTCAGTTTACACTGTATATTTCCATTGGGCTTTTTAAAACTGCATTTTATATAATTATAATGTTAAACATTGAAAATTGAAATATCTCTATTTTACAAATGTAGAAACTGAGACTCAGAGGTATTAAGTCACTTATCTGTAGTCCTTCAGCGAGTAAGAGACAAAGGTGGCAGCTGAGCTGAGGATTCTGTGTCTGGCACTCTCCACTACGCATTTCTGGGCATCCCCTACTGCCACAGAGACAAACAGTAGTGAGTGGAACGTGTAGTGATCAGCACTTATGTCTAGTTTGTCACCTTTGCCATGGAGGTGGATGAGGAGAAACATGGACAGTAGTATATTCTTGGGCCAAATGATAAAGTAATAAAAGTAGGTTTGCCTTTGGTTCTCTCTCCTGCTCATGTCAATGTACCCTTTAACCCTTCTTAGGGTTCCCATTCTTATCTGGCCTGTAGTAACTGATTGCAGGTCTACTTTTTGCCCTCAGCTGCCTTCCATCTAATCCCTGAAGTGTTCCTTAGTAACTAAGATATTACCTGATAATGGTTCAAGGTCAACACACTCCCAGGGGTATTTGTATTTTAATGGTGGAATTTTGAAGATGTTGATATCTCTTCCTTGCCCCCCTTGTTTGGGAGGGGAATGCCTCTCCATTGCCTCAGTTTCCTCAACTGTAAAACAGGGATAATAGTAGCATCTACCTTGAAGGGTTGTTGTGAGGATATTTAAAAAGCCCTTAGCACAGTGTCAGGCACATAGTAGTTGCCATATAAATGATTATGCCTTTCTTTTCCCCTTCTCCTAATAAGCGCTTTTTATTTGAATAGATTGCTAACTAGTCCAAGTTGTATTCCACTCATCACTGATTTGATTTCATCAGTCAGAAATTGTGTTTGGACTTGAGAAGCAGCAAAAGTTAGGAGGAGATTCATAATTCAGGACAATTTTATAGAACTGTTGGATTTTAATATTTGAGAAGTTCTTAGAAATTCTGTCTAGAGAGAAATGACTTTCTGAGGTCACAGAGCAAAGATTGTCCATGTTGTAATTTTTGCAATTACAATTTTTAAAAATTGAAGTTATTTAGTATGAATAAATCCACTAACATAATGTATCACTCTTTAAAGAAGTTATGATCAAAATCAATGGAGAAAGATCAGATAGAAATTCAGTTTGTTAAAAATAGTCAAAATAGTGGTCATCTTGATTCGGTCCATTGTTTGATCCTAGAGAGTTCATAAACAATAATGAAAGAAAATGAGAGACATAGGGTGGTATAGTGAGTAGAGAGCTGGCCTCAGAAAGGAAAGACATGGTAGCAATCCATTCAGACAACAAACATTTATTAAGCACTTATTACGTGTTAGGTACAATGCTAAGTACTGAAGATACCCATAAAAATAAAAAGATAGTACCTACCCTCTGACCCGTTGCCTGTCTGACCTAAGCAATTCTTTTTTTTTTTTTAAATTTATTTTATTTATTTATTTATTTAACTTTTAACATTCATTTTGACAAAATTTTGGGTTCCAAATTTTCTCCCCTTTTGTCCCCCCCCCCAAACACCAAGCATTCTAATTGCCCCTAAGACCAATCTGCTCTCTCTTCTATCATCCCTCTCTGCCCTTGTCTCCATCTTCTCTTTTGTCCTGTAGGGCCAGATAACTTTCTATACCCCTTTACCTGTATCTCTTATTTCCTAGTGGCAAGAACATTACTCGACAGTTGTTCCTAACACTTTGAGTTCCAACTTCTTTACCTCCCTCCCTCCCCACCCCTTCCCTTTGGAAGGCAAGCAATTCAATATAGGCCAAATCTGTGTAGTTTTGCAAATGACTTCCATAATAGTTGTGTTGTATAGGACTAACTATATTTCCCTCCATCCTATCCTGTCCCCCATTACTTCTGTTCTCTCTTTTGATCCTGTCCCTCCCCATGAGTGTTGACCTCAAATTGCTCCCTCCTCCCCATGCCCTCCCTTCCATCATCCCCCCGACCCTGCTTATCCCCTTATCCCCCACTTTCCTGTATTGTAAGATAGGTTTTCATACCAAAATGAGTGTGCATTTTATTCCTTCCTTTAGTGGAATGTGATGAGAGTAAACTTCATGTTTTTGTCTCACCTCCCCTCTTTATCCCTCCACTAATAAGTCTTTTGCTTGCCTCTTTTATGTGAGATAATTTGCCCCATTCCATTTCTCCCTTTCTCCTCCCAATATATTTCTCTCTCACTGCTTGATTTCATTTTTTTAAGATATGATCCCATCCTCTTCAATTCACTCTGTGCACTCTGTCTCTATGTGTGTGTGTGTGTGTGTGTGTGTGTGTGTGTGTGTGCATGTGTGTGTGTGTAATCCCACCCAGTACCCAGATACTGAAAAGTTTCAAGAGTTACAAATATTGTCTTTCCATGTAGGAATGTAAACAGTACAACTTTAGTAAGTCCCTTATGACTTCTTTTTGCTGTTCACCTTTTCATGCTTCTCTTCATTCTTGTGTTTGAAAGTCAAATTTTCTTTTCAGCTCTGGTCTTTTCATCAAGAATGCTTGAAAGTCCTCTATTTCATTGAAAGACCAATTTTTCCCCTGAAGTATCATACTCAGTTTTGCTGCATAGGTGATTCTTGGTTTTAGTCCTAGTTCCTTTGACTTCTGGAATATCCTGTTCCATGCCCTTCGATCCCTTAATGTAGAAGCTGCTAGATCTTGTGTTATCCTGATTGTATTTCCACAATACTTGAATTGTTTCTTTCTAGCTGCTTGCAATATTTTCTCCTTGACCTGGGAACTCTAGAATTTGGCCACAATGTTCCTAGGAGTTTCTCATTTTGGATTTCTTTCAGACGGTGTTCTGTGGATTCCTTGAATATTTATTTTGCCCTCTGGTTCTAGAATCTCAGGGCAGTTTTCCTTGATAATTTCATGAAAGATGATGTCTAGGCTCTTTTTTTGATCATGGCTTTCAGGTAGTCCCATAATTTTTAAATTGTCTCTCCTGTATCTATTTTCCAGGTCAGTTGTTTTTCCAATGAGATATTTCACATTATCTTCCATTTTTTCATTCTTTTGGTTTTGTTTTGTGATTTCTTGGTTTCTCATAAAGTCATTAGCCTCCATCTGTTCCATTCTAATTTTGAAAGAACTATTTTCTTCAGTGAGCTTTTGAATCTCCTTTTCCATTTGGCTAATTCTGCTTTTGAAAGCATTCTTCTCCTCATTGGCTTTTTGAACCTCTTTTGCCAATTGAGTTAGCCTATTTTTCAAGGTGTTGTTTTCTTCAGCATTTTTTTGGGTCTCCTTTAGCAGGGTACTGACCTGCTGTTCATGCTTTGACTGCATGTCTCTCATTGCTCTTCCCAGCTTTTCCTCCACCTCTCTAACTTGATTTTCAAAATTCTTTTTGAGCTCTTCCATGGCCTGAGCCCATTGAGTGGGCTGGGATACAGAAGCCTTGACTTCTGTGTCTTTCCCTGATGGTAAGCATTGTTCTTCCTCATCAGAAAGGAAGGGAGGAAATGCCTGTTCACCAAGAAAGTAACCTTCTATAGTCTTATTTCTTTTCCCTTTTCTGGGCATTTTCCCAGCCAGTGACTTGACTTCTGAATATTCTCTTCACACCCACCTCGCCTCCTGCTCCTCCCAGCCAGCTCTTGGGGTCTGAGATTCAAATGCTGCTTCCCAGCCTCAGGGCTTTTGGCGGGGGCAGGGCTGCTATTCAGTGTGAGATCAAGTTCAGCTGCCTGGGTTGGGGCAGGGCCGCCTCACGGGCTCAGTTCCCTTAGGGGGTTTATGCAGAGACCTTCAACAATGGATCCAGGCTCCTGCCTGCTTGGGGAGCCCTGGTCTGCTCCCGCCTCTGCTGTTGCCTCCCGAGGGGGCCTGAGTTATGGGGGCACCCCACTCCCCTCTCGACCCGCCAAAGAGACCCTCTCACCGACCCCCATCACCTGTGGGTGGAGGGACCCACGCGGCTGCTGGAGATCCTGTCCCTGAAGTCCGCTCGGATCAGCTCCTCTCGGTGCCACAGCCGGGCCAGGGCCGTGCTCAGCTCCCAGTCCGCGGCTCCCAGTCCGTGGTGCGAAGGACCTTTTGTGAGAGGTTTGCAGGTCCCTCTGGAACAGAAATCTCCTTCACTCCACTGTTCTGTGGCCTCTGTTGCTCCAGAATTCGCCATGAGTTCCTTTTTACAGATGTTCTATGGGCTGTGGGTTCGGAGCTATGTGTATGTGCGTCTTTCTACTCCGCCATCTTGGCTCCGCCCCCCTAGGCAATTCTTTAAGACTAAATTGACTGGTGCCATTGAGAGAAGAAATTCTTTATTTCTTCCTCATTTAGGGCTGTTCCCTAAAACAGTGAAATCACTGGTCTAATTAAAAACAAAAAAGCAATGGATTTTTACAAGGCAGTTCAAGTGCTTCAAATCAGATATAAGGAAGAATTTCTTGGAAGTGAAGGGTTTCTGAACATAAAAATCCGTCATCTAGGGAGACTGTGGAATCTTTCTCAGGACATCTATGAAACACATAGACAGATGCACATCAAGATTGATTTCCTTTGTGTGATGTGGCATAAGGAACTGATGAATGTAGGAATGGACAAGATGCTTTTTAAAGTATCCTTCTAGTCCAGTGATATTTTAGAGGTGGAGGTAAGGATACTGTGGCACATTGATGGTGGCTGCAACTGTGACTTTCCTCTACTCCTAGCCCTCCTGCCCCTCATGGGGTACAGAGGCCCCTCATGGGGTACGGAAGCCCCTCAGTGTTGTCTTCCTCAGACCCCAGCAGGGAAAATTGGAGAAGCTAGTAAAATCTAAATGGTTTTTATAACCTTTAGGGAACTACTGTGCCCCATTAGGGTGGTGTCCCTCTTTAGAAAAGGTTCTCTGATGTATTTTGCTGGTGAAGAAATTGAGTTCCTGAGACATTAAACATTTGGCTTAAGGTTACATAACTAATGAATATTAGCCCTGGGAACAGAGCTCACATATTCTGATTCTGTTCCATCACTCATTGATCTAAACCCTGTTATTTCAGCATACATACTGAGAGGTTTTAGAAATCCTATGATTTTTTTTTTTAAAGGATGCTATGAACAGATGTGGTGACTCAAAGGATGATAGCTAAATTTTCCAATAATAAATAGGTCTAACTGTTTTAATTTCAAAGAGGCTCTTAAAATAAATAAAAATTCTCTTTGAAAAAGTATTATTCTAATGTATTTAATTGGATCTACAATCTCATCAATGTAATCTGTACCAATGATACCGAATGCAACCTGTGTTTGCCTATCCTTTGCAACTTTCATCCATGTGTTCCCATAAATTTTGGGCAACCAGGTGGTGCAGTGGACAGAGCACTGGACTTGGAGCCAGGAAGATATGGGTTCAAATCCAGTTTCATACTTTTACTAGCTGGGCAAGTTACTTAACCCCTAATTGCCTCGGTTCTTTATAAAATGAAGACACGCTGGAGAAGGAAATGGCCAACCCCTCCAGTATCTTTGCAAAGAAAACCTCATGGACAGAAAGTCCGTGGGGTCACATAGAGTCAGACATGACTGAACAACAACAAATCCCATAAATTTACCATACTAAGTCTGCCCAGCATGTTGGGGATCCTCCTGTTGTTTTCTTCATATTTCAAGGATACCAGGTGAGGAATGTGGACTTTCTGTAAGTTATCCCTTGCTTTTGTTTAGTGAGCCTTTTGTAAGATCATGGACATCTCTTTGATGGTAACCTTTATACTTTTCCTTTATAATTTCTTATTTGCAATGTGTTGTGGCCTTCTTAAGCACTCCATGAGCCTCTCATTTGCCTGTAGGTGATCCTCAAATAATTTAAAGAGTAGTGTTCCATGACTCGGCTATATAGCATCACCCAAAGAATTCTTTTGTTAAAAAGGTGGTCCATTTTTTTCCTGGGAAACTTTTGGGATCATTTGTTTTTTTATAGGGGATAATGCAAAGCAATTGAGGTTAAGTGACTTGCCCAAGGTCACACAGCTAGTAATCGTATCAAGTGTCTGAGGCCGAATTTGAACTCAGATCCTCCTGACTCTAGGGCCATTACTCTACTAACTGCACCACGTAGCTGCCCCAAACTTTTGGGATCATTAAAATGATCTTCCAAATTCCCAAAGATAATCCAGCCTACTTCCTTCCTATTAAATTCTGGACCTAACTCATTGTTCATTTTCAATTTCTCTTCAAGAGATATTTATTCTGTTAGATGACTTCTGTAGGTTGTTCATTCAGTTGTATATATAACCTTGGGGATAGTCATTCTTTATTCACTTAGTTTTTCCTATGTGTTGGTTAGGCTGAACTCTTTTGAATAATTATCCCCTTTTTACAGGTTCAGAAACTGAGGTTGAGAAAAGTTAAATGATTTGTCCAGGGTACTATAGCTGATAACAGTCAGTATGGGGAGTGGACAAAGCCCTGCATTTGGAGTCTAAGGACCTGTGTTTGTTACTCACTTATTATGTGACCCTGGCCAAGTCTCACTCGATCTTTTAGAGCCTCAGTTTCTTTTTCTGTTAAATGAGGGGGTAGGATTAGGTTATCCCTAAGGATACAGGTTAGTTATAAATCCTATGAAAATTCGATTGGTTGAGGGTTAACTAAAAAGCTTTTTGTTTTAACTCACTGAGACATTTAAAAACAAATATTTAAAAATTATTATTTCTAAACTTATAGAAAAAGAAGTTGTGTACAGATAATGAATATAAAGATAGAGCAGAGTCTATAGAAGAAGAAACTAAAATATAAACTGTTATGAACATATCATCCATAGAAATTTGTTTCAAAATATAAGCAACTCTAAATATATTAATTTTGTTGGTGTTTAAATGAATAATGCATTATTGTAAAAATGCATTCGTTCACTCTTCTGCTTTTGTAAGTAAGAGGCTATTGAGTATATATGGATTATTTCTGGATGATTCAGGACTTTATAGTGCCTCAGGGTCATTAGTGTAGAAGATGAAGGCAACTGGGTTGGATACATACTCACTTCAGGATGTATCCTTGAAAGTTTTTTTTTTGTTTGTAAATTTATCTTTTTTTTCCTCCTAAAAGTTGAGTGCAGTAAACAGTCTATTTATCTGAGATTCCTAGTTTGTTGAATTCTGGATGGCCAAGGCATAAAAATGTTTCTTTTAACCTATAGGTAGGAGTAATATATTTTAAAATCTCTTGCTCCTAGAGTGTCCACCTGTTTTATGCTAAATGCATATTACTTTTTTATAAAGATATCAGAAAATGATCAGGTGTGAAGTTCTACACAAGAAAATCATATCTGTATATATGCATATACAGATATAAACAGTAGACATACATGTACACATATGTAAATATGCGTATGTTTGTGTGTGTGATCCCAAAAGTCTTGTTGCTAGTGCAGTTTTAAGCTTTTGTGGCTTAAAATTGTCCTGCAGTAGCTTAAAACTGTACTGATGCTAGACTTTTTGGAACACACTCTATACATTGCTATGAGCAATATTGCCACCTGGTGGAACAAAAGCAGAATGTCTTTTTCTATCTCATCATATAAAATCAGATACTACTAGATGTAATTTTTTAATCAGTTGGCTATCTACTTTTTCTTCCTTTTTTAAAAAAATATGTATATTGCATATTCCACCCCCACTTTTCCCCCATTTTCCCAATATAATTTCCCCACATTGAACTCTTATTTTTGAAAAAAAAAAGTTACATAAAACTGACTGATGAAGTAACCCTATCTCACAGAATGTACTTGCAGTGCTGCACCGGGTCCTCCTAGTAGAGGAGACAAATAGGTTTCATCCTCTGTTGTCTGGGACCAAGAATATTGATTCGAAGTACTCCAAGTTCAGCTGCCTTTTAGTGTTTGTAGGAGCAGAGAATAATAGATGTAAAGGGGAAAGGGCCATAGATGCTCTGTAATCCAACCCATTCACTTTATCAATGAGGAAATTGAGTCCCAGGGAGATTAACTGACTTTGCCCAAGGTCATTCAGGCAGTAAATATCATAAATTGCTTTCATTTACATTATTATGCTCCTTGTATATGTGGGAGTATATAATTCCTTTTTTCCTGCTTTTTGCTCTATATTCCTTTATACAAATCTTCTCATGTTTTTCTGAATTCCTTATATTTTCCATTTCCTATAGTGCAATAATTTTCCATTTTATAGTTGTTTCCCATAATGATGTCATTTCTTAATCAATGGGTACTCCCTTAATTTCCAGTTTTTTGCTACCACAAAAATGGCTGCTATGCACATTTTGACATAGATGAGACTTTTCTGTCATTGACTTCCTTGGGTGTACTTGCCTAGGAATGGAACAACTAAGAAAAAAGGGGAAAAATAATTTAGTGCCTCTTTGATTACAAATTGCTTTCTAGAATGTTGAATCAGTTCATAGCTAGGTGACACGTTGGTTAAGAGCGCTCGACTTGGGGTCAGGAAGACCTCAGTTTAAAATCCCACCTCATAGACTTCCTGGTTGTTTGATCCTGGACAAGTCACTTAGCCTTTCTCAGCCTCAGTTTCCATACTTGTAAGAAAGGGGATAATAATAGCACTTCTCTCCTGGGGTTGTTGTGAGGATCAAATGATAGGACATGTACAATGCTCTACACACCTTAAAGCAGTGTGGAAATGCTTGATTTCATTATTATCACCGTCATTTTCATCATCTTCATCACCATCATTATTTGTTATTTTTTACAGTTCTCTCCAAGAATTCATCATGATTATTGCTTTCCCATGACCTGCCTATAACATCGACTGCTTCTGGTTTTTTTATCCTCTTTTTCATTATGATGAGTTTGAAGAGAAATCTCAGAGTTGCTTTAATTTCAGTTTCTCTTATTATTCATAAATTGGAGCACTTTAGAAAATACAGTTTATTACCTGCATTTCTCCTGAAAACTATTTATTCCTAAACCTTGATTGCTTATCTCTTGAATATCTGTTTTTTTTTTCCCATGGCACAAAGTTAGAATTAGTTTCCTTTGACTCATATTTTTAAAAGAGCAGATTGAGGGAATGAAGATATTGATTCTGGTGATTCAATAACCATCTGTAATTGGGTGTGGTTGTTTCAGAAAATTCACTGTTGGTCATATATCTATAAAGTCAATATTTGTGGATTATTTTTGCCCACACTTTTAATTTAGAAAGGTATTTTCCTACCTAATAGCATGTTTCTGGGCTTTCTTTGGATGATTCTCTGTTTATATTTCCTGAGAACTTAACTTTAATATTTTTCATGGTTATGTGATCTCCTCCATGTCAGGAGTCCCTCTAGTGGTTGAGATCATGAACCATTCATGCATTATACTTTGAGATGCTTGTTTAAAGCATTCCATGAATCCTCACAGAGAACATGCTCAGATAGGAACCCAAGCAAGATATATTTTATTTACCCCTCACCCCAGTCATAAAATGTATTAGAAAGTCACACAGATAGGCATTTATCTGCTGCTTTGAATCATCTGTTCTACATTTTAGGATCATAGATGGGGTCATAGGGCCTCAGAGATCATATAGTCCAGCCTTCTCATTGTACAGGTGAGAAAACTGAGGTGCAGAGAGGTTGTGACTTGCCCAACTTCACACAGGTGTAGTGAACATTAGAAGCAGGATTGGAACCTAGACTTTCTGGCTCCAGATCCAGGGTTTTTCCCCAATATACTTTCCTGCCCCTGATCATTTCTTCCCTGTGAGGCTTGCTTGTGGACACACAGTTGATATACTTCAGAGGCATAATGTGAACCCAGGTCTTCATAATTCTAAGATTGGACTTCTATTTGGTATACCATGTTACTGATATATCTATCTATCTCTGTCTGTCTGTCTGTCTGTCTGTCTGTCTGTGTCTATCTGTCCATCTGTTTGTGTGTCTGTCTCTATTTTATCTTTAATTCATTCCATCCATATTTTTCTTTATATGGATTATGACCAGTATTTGAAAATGTCTACCTATTAAAAGGTCTGTTAACTCCAATATCCTCAGGAGCATTAGGGACAGGAAGGTTGATGACTGTGAGAATTAACCTTTGTCTTATTCAATTTCAGGAGAACTAATTAACCTTGCCATGTATTGTGAAAGAATAAGGAGGAAATTCTGGCCAGAGTGGCACCATGATGATGACAATACCATCTACGAGTCGGAGGAAAGCAGTGAAGGCAGCAAGAGCCAGACCCCGCTGCCGGATTTCAGCTTTTATTCAAGGACAGAAACCTTTGATGATGAAGGTGCAGAGAACAGTATATCCCGGACGCCTGACACAGACTTCACTGGACACTCCCTTTTTGATTCTGATGTGGACATGGATGACTATACAGACCATGAACAATGCAAATGATGCCCAAATATATTGGCCCTCCTTTCTCAGAGCTGTCACCTCTTGGGGTCAGTCCAGTGTTCCCAGGTAGACCACCACACCCTCCAGGGAGGGAGAGCTCCCGGTCTGTGGTCCATCCAGTTCTCCCACGTCAACTGGACTAGGTCAGCCTTATTTCTTTTTGTAACAAAAGACCAAGACAACAATGACAGAACCCACAAGTAGCTGAAAACAGAGCTGTTCAGATGGCTCCATTTAAAACACAAACAGCCAACAAAGTCAGCATGGTTCCTGAAATCCTTTTTTTGTTTTCATGAGAAAACTAGTATCTCAGTCAATCTGGGTGGTGCCCTGGGTGCAGGGAGAACAGAGAGATGAGCCTATAGGAAAGTAAACATGATGAGCTTCTTTGAAGAAGAGGCCAAGGGCTTAGCTGTAAGAGGAGGCCTTGAAATTCCTATACCTGCTTATATTGGAAGTGGTTGTAAGATGTCAAAATGGAAGAGTGTATGGTTTTTTGATTTTTTTTCCCCTGGTGATTGCTTGTCCTGTGTGTATGTGAATTACATGTTCCTAGAGGCAGCATAAATCAAATCAAATGTTTATTGAGCTCCTACTATGTGCAAAGCACTGTGCTAGGTGCTAATCAGGAATATGCTTCTTCTAAGCTCTGCCAGTCACTCGCTGTGTGACCTTGGACAAGTCACTTAACTTTTGTGTGCCTCAGTCTCCCCTGCTTGTAAGATGGGGATTATAATAATTTCCACCTACCTACCTCACAGGGATGTTGTGAGGATTCATGAGATGATATACAATAAGGCGCTTTGAACCTTTGGGATGAAAGGCGCTACATAGACATAAAATATCATTTATCTTCGTGATTCGTATGTGTGAGACACTGAGGGAGGGAAAGGAATTTTAGTTCATCAACTGTCCAGGCAGTCAGGGGCACCATCCTAGTAGATGAAGTGTATATACAGGTGGGGGCTCTTGTGGCTCCATCTACCATCATTCCTTTTCTTGACTTTGCTTGAAATCTTTCTTTGAAAGAATGCTGTAAACCACAGGATAGCTGAAAACATTCTGGTATTTTTCTGTGTCCCTGAAGAGTAATGTTCTTTTTCTTGTCTGTTCTCCTCTGGGCTCAATAATCTTGTCTCCCCCACCCCCAGGGCATTAGATTGCCATTTTTTTATTTAGAGGTAGTATGGCACAGAAAGACCATATGTCTAAGGGAGATGACGGAAGCAACATTTTATAGATTTGAGTATGCAGGAGCTTGCCTACTAAGAAAGCATTCCATAAAAAAACAAAAGAAGACACCAAATCTAAGACTTTGTGGGAGATACTGAAAAGTTGCAGTAGGACGGGAGCCAATTTATTCGTATTGGAGCATCTAAGGCACAACAATGATAGATAGGTGCTACATGGTTCTACAGATGTGACTTTTCTGCTATTTTAGCCTATAACCCAAAGAGAGAGGGCAGCTGCTGAGGCTAATCTAGTGTTCTTAATGATTTGTTCTCCCCATAGACTCTATCTGAAATGCTGGACTTTGTTGAAATTTTTAAAAAGGTATCCTCTCTTCTGCTAATGATGGTTTTTGTTGATTCATGGGAACATGGGTTTGAGAATCTTTGAATAACAGTCGGGAGAGACCTTAAAGGTCATTGAATCACCTCAAGTTACTGGTTCAGATAGTTTAGCTAGAGGTTTGGATGAATCGTCTCAAGAGATCTAGTCCATCAGGCAGTACCTTCAATTGCAAATTAATCAATCGTTCTCCTTCTTTGGGTTCGTGCAAGGGATAAGGATTCTACAAGGCAATGATTCTTTTGGGATTTGGGGGCCACTAGAGAGGCAGTGTCTTGTATCATGAGACCCAAATGGTGATTGCAGACCAACTTCTTTCCTGAAGTTTACATCTCAAATATAGTATTGCAAGAAAATCCCTAGGAAACTACCGTTGAATCATAAAAGGGAAATAGGAAAGAGCATTTGTATCTCCATAGGCAACTATTTTAGTGCCTTTGTAGGGCACATATAGCTAAAGTCATGAAAACAGAAATAGGAATGTGCTAGATCAGGGAGGTTTATTCCATAGGTAATTGCCTCCAGGAATTATTGAAAAAGATTGTAGGGTAACATCTGATCAAGACTATTCATGTCTGACAAAACTTTTTTGGTGTTTACCGAGCAAATGTATGAAGTGCAATTGGAGCCTGGGGTACCACTGATTTCACCAACCCTATTTTGAATCTCTCTTTGGAAGTTTATTTGAGGGTACTGTTCTCCCATCAACCTTCAGAAAAGGCATAAAATGCTGCTGGGGCAGGCTGGTCATGGATAAACTTGACTGAAATATGGATAAACTGTTGACAAGGAAAGATGAACTTAGTGAATATATAGGTGATGATGTGAGGGTGGGGTTGGGAATCTTCTTTAGTCTTTGAGATGGTCATAAAATTGTCTGAAAGTTTGCTTACGATATGAGGAAGACAGTGTGGTTCATTGGGAAGGGAAAAGAATTTGAGTCCGAGGATCTGGCTAGCCTGCCACATATTGCAGCGTGACGTTGGGCAAGTCACTCAAGCAATTCAGTTTGTTCTGGTGTAAAATTAAGGTTTGGACTGACTTTTAAGGTCCCTTTGTGGTCTAAATCAATGAGTCTGTGAATAGTGCCACATGTGTATATGTATATACATGTGTGTTTCATGTATGTAGTGCTAAACATGCACTTACATACACACCTATGTACTGTGAACATCTCTTTAACCTGATGTATATTAAAATGGAAACCCAGCTTCCAAAGGGTAGATGGAAAACAAATTTAATTCAGATTATTTGCTCAGGTTACCTTACATAGGTACTTGGATCAGAATTTCTGTTTGGGAACATCAGCGATTGTTCATGTCTCTGTAGACAGTTGTTCATGCAGATGGAAATCTGACTTTGACTTCTGACTCAGATAACCATATATTACTTCTGCAAAATGAATTCTAAAGCAAAACAAATATTCACAAAGTATCTGTAACTTGAAGCAGTCTTGCATACTTTTTCAGAACTTCATTTTTTTTTTTAATTTCTGGGTTTGGAATTTCGTTGTCTTTCCTGAAAAAGTGATATTTTCAAGGATGACCTGGAATTTGGGAGGCTGATAAGAGGGACTGTTTTTAAATACTTGGATCATTTGTGTACATTTGGAGGACTTTTCCCATAGATCTCTTTTGGAAGGTCAGAAGACCCTTGAACCTACATTCTATTCACTTACCCTGGCAAAAAACAATGACAATCAAAAATGAACCCCAATCAACCTGGTAGAGGGGAGGGTATAATGAATTTGGAGTCAGAAGACATGAGTTCAAAGGGTACTTCTATAAGTAGTAAGTAATTACTTGTGTAACCTTGGGCAAGTCACTTAACTTTTGTGGACTTCAATTTCCTCTTCTGTAAATGAGGGGAGTTGGACAAGACGGCTTCTGAGATCTCTTCTGCCTCTAAATCTCTAATTTTGTGATCATCTTATTAAAATTAAAGAGCAGGACAGTATTTGTTTTAATGAGACACCGATGAAAGGGCATCATTCCTTTATGCAGAAATTAATCCAGTCAATAAGCAATTATTAAGAATCTACCATGTGCCATGCACATGCTACGTACTGAACATTTAAAGTAAAAAATGAAGCAGTACCTTCTCTCAAGGACTTTATGTTCTCTCAGAAGAGATAAGGTGCACACATTTAAGGACAAGCAGAATAAAGCAAGATAAATTGAAAGTAGTCAGAGTAATAAGGGCACTAGTAGTTTGAAGGATCCGGAAGGACTCAGGAGAAGTGCTTAAGCTGAGAGTAGAAAGGCGTAAGGGATTCTGAGGTGGAAGAGAGAACATTCCAGAGTGGAGGGAACAGCCAGGATAATGGCACGGAGATGGGAGCTGGGGGTGCTGTCTGTGTATAAGCAGCAGCAAGAAAGCCATTTTGGCTGCTTCGTAGAGTGTGGAAATGGGAGTCATTTATAAAGATTTTGGAAAGGTAGGTTGAGACCAAGTGGTGAATGAGTTTAAAAAGCCAAACAAATGAGTTTCTCTTTTATCCTAGGCATAATAATTGTCATATATTAACAAAGAAATGTAACGTTACCATTTTGTAAACCCTGACTGAGCTAACTTTGTGGACCACTGGGCACATTTGTAAGCCAGACTTGAGCAGTTGGGAGTTTATTAGTTATACCTCTCACATATTGTATTTTAGGATATCTGCACAAATGCAGAGTAGGTGGAATTTAAAGACAAAAATATGTCAAGGTTTTTAGTTTGACAAGTTGAAAGGAAGCATAAAATCAGCCTCTTAGAATGGCAAAGAATGTTAGAGATCAGCTAATTGAGGTCCTTTGTTTTAAAGACCCTGTTAAAGTTATATCTTTTTCTGGTGCATCTGACTATCTCCTCCCCTGCCCCCTTTCTATTCATTATAGTGGGTTTTAGCAGGAAATAAGATGGCAAAGGGGAACCTGGAAGGAATGTGCAAACCATCCCAAAGATCAAAGGAGCATCATTTACAAATTGTGTCATATATTAGCTAAAATTCACCATACCTGCACCTATTTCATAATTCTATAAATGATTAATTCAGAGGCCTAAAGATGTGAGGAATTTCCCCAAGATCACACAGCTAGAAAGTATCAGGTTATGGACTGTAACTGAAGTCTTTTGACATCTAGTCTAATTTTTTTCTAGTAGACTACACTTATCTTGCTCCCCCAAACCCCAAATCACTTTCTCCTGATTTTCCTGTTTACTTTAATGACATCAACATTCTTCTGGTTTCCCAACCTCTACCTCAGTTCCTATATTGAATCAGCTGTGAAGTCCTGGTAGTCTTTCTTCAGTGTCCCTCAGTTATATTCTTGTAATTCCTATCAAAAGGGCAGCTAGGTGCAGTGGATAGAGTGCTGAACCTGGAATCAGGAAGACCTGAATTCAAATCCAGCTTCAGATACTTCCTAACTGTGTGACTCTGGGCAAGTCACTTAATGCTGCTTCCCTCAGTTTCCTCATCTGTAAAATGAACTGGAGAAGATGGCAGACCACTCTAGTATCTTTGTCCAGAAAACCTAACAATGGATCATGAAGAGTTGGACATGACTGAAATGCCTGGACAGCAGTTCTCACCAAAGTTCAGGCCCTGATAGGCCGTCTCACATCCAGACTTTTCTGCTAATCTCTCTCTGGCTCTAGTCTCTTTTCCTACTCCAGTCCTTCCCGATTAATCTTCCAAAAATCACTTCTTTGATCATGTCATTCCCTTGGGCAAAGACCTTTACCATATAGAAGCCATAGATATTCAAAACCTTGACTTAATTTTTAAGCCCAGTACTAATCTGACCCCAAATAAGCTTTCCAAGTGCTTCCTAATCCATCACTCCTCCTCTACATGAGCCTTTTCTCCCCCTAGCCACACTGTCCTACCCACTGTTTTCTGAACCCACTTTGCATTTTCCAACCTCTGTATCTTTGATCACACCACTTACCCTGCCAGATCATCTTCATCTCTTTCTTCTTATATAAATCATAACCATCCTTTAAGGCCCAGTACCAGATTCTTCTCTACCACGAAGCCACCTCTGACCACTTCAGTTTATCAGTGATCCCTTGAATTTATAGCATGTATTATCATGGTACAGTGGAAAGAACACTTATGTAAGAAAGTCATTTAAGGCTAGACATGGAACTCAAATTTTAGCACTAAATTGTGCCACTTACATTCATCATGCATTCTTTCCCCCCATAATGCAGGAAGGAGAAAAATATTGGAAAAGAATTAAGCAAAATGAAACCCAACAGGAATGCAAAGTTGTGTGTGTGTTGGGGGGTAGGGAGAGGACTGTCCTAAAAGATAATAGAGGGAAAATAGAGGGGTTTTGAATTTCAGATTTAAAGGACAGGTTTAATATTTTAGTAAAGAAGCTTATTTTGAATTTGAACTTTTTAAAAATTCGTGGTTTGAAAAACCCCACATATACAGATAGTATAGTGAAAGGCTGTGTGGATTAGCCCTAGAGTTAGAAGACCTAGATTCAGATTTCAGCTGTTTCCTATTACCTGGATGACTTCAGGCAAGCCACTTCACTCTGCCCCTGTTTCTTTCTCTGAAAAATGAGGGGGTTGGATCCAGTCCTTCAAGTTCTTGATCCTGTGATCCACCTGATCATCAAGTAGGTGATTAATAAATATTTATCAAGTACCTGCCATGTGTGAGGAAGGGCCCTAGGTGGCGCAGTTGATAGAGCTCCAGGCCTAAAGTCAGGAAGATTTGAGTTCAGATCTGGTCTCAGAGATGTACTAGCTATGTGACTCTGTGTAAGTCACAACTGTCTTTGCCTCAGTTTCTTCATCTGCAAAATTAGCTAGAGAAGGAAATAGCAATCTACTCTAGTATTTTTGCCAAGAAAACTACATCATGCCAAGGGCTAGAGATATGAAGACAAAAGTGAAACAGTCCCTGCTCTCAATGAACATATATTCCAGAGGTGGAGACAACACGTCTTTATGTAAGTACATACAGAATATAGTTTTGGAGAGAGAGCATTAGCACCTGGGGAGATTAATAAGGGTTTCATGTAGAAGTGGTCATTGAGTTGAATTCTTGAGGGAAATCAGAATCTAAGAGGTCGAGGTGAGGAAGGAATGCATTCCAGGGATGAGGAGCCAAAATAGCTGAACCGTAGAGTGTACGTGGGGGTGTAACGTAGAAAGACCCTGGATGGTTATGGAGAATAATTAGATTCAAAGAGCTCATTTTTTTTTCAAGTTAGACTCAGTATCAGATGAATGCTTTTATGAATGCAAGTTTTCTAGCTGGTAGACAGCTCAAACTGTGGTGTGTATGTGTGTGTGTGTGTGTGTTTCCTTTACATTCCTACAAAGGAATCTACTCTTTTTTGGTTTCCTAGCTTTCCCAGATCTTACTTCATGGCTCTGTTGGGAAGTTTCTTGGCTCAGGAATCCAGGCAGGTGTCAGTTATGAAGACTGTCTTGAGGAGTGATTCCAGCATATCCCAGGACTGGGGCTAGGAATGTGGCCTCCTCAGGAATTCTGGCACCCCAGTGTTTCTGGCCCATAGGAAGCTGGGACTAAATCTAGGAACTAGAGCAAAGCCTTCCCTGGAGTTCTGCCAAATAAAAGGAATTGCCCTAAAAAAGACATCCCAAGGATTGCCCTTGTTCTTTTCCTCTTCTCAAATTTCTTGATAAACCAAAGCAACACTTTCTTTTTTAAAAAATAGATTTTTATTGACATCTTTTGTTTTTACATGACCTATATTTTCCCATACAACCTCTTCCCTCTCTTCAAGAATCATCTTTTGTAATAGAGATTTTTTTTAAAAAGAAAAAATGTTCAGCAGAACCAATCAACATGTAAAAAAAAATCTGATTATATATAGAATTCCTCACTTGCCAACCCTCACCTTTGCAAAGGATTTTTTGGGGGATATCTTTTTATAATTTTTATTTGGGGCCAAGCTTGTTCTTTATAATTTTAAAAGCTTAATTTTCTTTTTTTGGGCCAATTTCTGTTTAATTGATATGTTTTGCTTTTATGTTACATACATTTACAGATTACCCCCACTTTGCGAGAGTTCTCTTGTAACAAAGTAAAGCCAGTAAAGTTAATAATAGAACAACCTCATAGGAAAGTGCATGCAATTTTTCACATTACCTCTCTAATTAAAAAAAATTTAACAAATCTATTTTCTCTTTCTCCCACTCCTTACCCCATCGCAAAAAAAGAAAAAGAAAAAAAATTCTTCTAACATATGCATCATCAAGCAAAACAAATTCTCCAAATGACTGTGTTCAAAAATATATATGCATCTCATTCTTTACCTTAAATCCCTCACCTCTCTGTAATGGGTAGCATGTTGCGTCATTGAGTCTCAGGAGTCCAGAATGGTCCTTGAATCGATCAGTCTTACAGCTCTTCATATTCAATTGTTTTGTGGTTGTTATTGGTTCCATTTATGTTGTCGTTGTTATGCACGTTGTCTTCCTGGTTCTTCTCACTTCACTTTGTATTAAGTCATAGAAGCCGGGCCACGTTCCTCTATCTTCACAATAAAAGCTAACATCTTCAGTGTGAAAATAAACAACTATAACTGTACAATTCCAAGACAAGGTCCGTGAAACCACAAACAGTTGTCCAATACAATGAAAGAAATCTATTGGGTAGATAAAAGAACCAGCTGATTGAATCTGACATCTTTGTCTCAAATTTTGTTTTTGTTTTGTTAGTGTTGCTTGGACAATCCTTTCCTTGTGGTTCTTGGCTGCCTTCTTCTCTTGCTTTATGAAGTTTTGGAAAATAGCTGCTCTTTATAGCTTTGAATATAATAAGCCATTTGTTATCTAAAACAGTAAATAGATATTTATCACTATTAACTTCACAGTCATAAGCATTTATGCAGCATTTAGTTTTTTCTTCTTGTTGACAGACATTGATTTTTATCCAGCATGGTACATGGACAAAATAACTATCTTCGTTTGAAAGAAACAGTCATCTCTTTTGCTTGCTTTACAATTTCATGGTGACCAGCTTCTTTTTCCTCTTGTAGGCTCCAACACCTTGACATGCCATGTTAATTAATTGCTACTGAGCAGAATTATAGAGGAAATACAATACAATTACGTTTTTAGAGGGCCTTCCTTTGTTTGGATTTATTATTATTATTTAATTAGAGCTGCGTAGAATGAGGTACATCCCTTTCTGTTTGATTGGAGCTCTCCATGAGAAGTCACTTTTTCCTCATTAAAACAAGAACCATGGCCCCCTGGTTTCATGTTTACCTGTGACAAATTGCATCTGAAATGTTTTGCAGCAGTAGGCTAAACACAATTTTCAACTTTGCAAGGGATAAGGCTCCAGCAGTGGTGACAACTTCGTCTTATTTCTGTCAAAATGAGTTTACCTTGAGTAAGTAAGTACACCTTATGGAATCAGGTCTAGTGCACACGTAGGTTATTCCCAAAGAACTGCCCTGTGCAGGATGCCTGACAACTGGAATTTCTCTGATGGCTGGGATTTCTGGACGATGATGGTCAGAAAAATGATTGTCTGAGTCTTTTATTTGGTAGCATTGGAACATTAAGTGGAAGGAGTGGGAATAATTATGTTAAATCAATGTGAACTCCAGGGATGAAGAAACTGAGGTCTGTGTTTCATATCAGGTAACTCCCACTCATGTTTTCTTGGGATTTTGTTTCTCTCAAGCAAATGAAAACCTGCAGGTTGGGAAGTTGAAAATGAATGTACTTAATATGTAGAGTTATTGCTAATATGTATATAAATGACTAATGCAGGGGTTCATTAAAGTAATTATTCTTCATTTTTTACTAGTTAAGAAACCAGGGATATCCTGAGAGGTACATATATTCATGTATATACACACATAACTGTATAGAAATAGTCACATATATATGTACACACAGATATACACATACACATGTATATGGCCTACCCCACTTGTGTCTTGGATCTATTTATCCTAGACCTCTAGAACACTGACCCCAGTCTTTTGGGCAGTTATAATTCTTTATCACTGGATTTTGAGATAACCACCTACCCCTTTAAAAATGCTACATTGCATACATCTTTTAAAAATCCAATTCAGCAATTTTTGTTTTGAGAATTTTGCAGCACACTTTGAGAGATAATTGAAGACATCCTCAAGTATGTGAGGTCAGGTGGTACATTGGAAAGAGTGCTGGATCTCGAGTCAGAGGCCCTTGGTTTGAGTATCAGCTCTGCTACTCACTACCTGGGTAACTCTGGGCCAGTCATAGCATCATAGATTTAGAGCTCAAAAGGGACTTGGAGGTCAATTAGACCAATTGTCTTTTTATATAGATAAAGAAATCGAGGCCCAGAGAAGTTAAATGACTTGATCAGGGTCAAATAGGTAGTAAGCAGTAAAGCTGGGATTTGAAACAGGTTCTCTGACTCTAGGATGAACACTTTCCCCAGTGTACCATATTCCCTGCTAGGACTCAGTGTTCTCATCTGTAAAATGGGGGAGCGATTTTGATTGGGCTGGCTCACCCATAAAGTCTCTTCCACCTCTAAATCTAAGATCCTATGGTCACTTGTTTAAGGCTAAAGAAACAAAGAAGATGCCTTTCTGGAATGTGAGGCAGTTAAGTAGTCAGTCAGCAACTGTTCAGTGGTCTGAGGGAATGGCAAAAATGGAAGATCCACCAATGGGACCTTGGTTGAAAGGAAACGTGGGATTTCTATATTGTGTTTTCCACTTAAAAATATATTTCTTTTTCTGAGAGGGGGATGATTTGAAGTAACTCTTCTGTGAATTCTTTTTCTTCTTCATTTTTTAGTACCAGATGGTTTAGAGCAGGGATTCTTAACCATTTTTGCGTGTGTCAAGGACTCCTTTGGCAAAATGGTGATGCCTATGGACCTTTTGTAATGAAAATGTTTTTAAATGAATAAAATAAAATACACAGGATTACAAAGAAAACCAATTATAGTGAAATATTTATGCAAATATATATTTCAAAAAATTCTCAGACCCCAGGTTAAGTATGTCTTCAACATTGTTGGAGATGTTTGTAATTTAATCCCCTGATCTGAACAAAACAGACACTAAATCAAGAGTGTATATGGAGACTGGATCCTCTAAAAATCTCAGCTGTCATCTTCTAGCCACCTCTCTTTAAGAAAACTTATTTTGGACTCCATAGATGATGAATGATGACTTCTAAGCTCCCTTGCCACTCTAAATCAACAATCCTGTGACATGCCTCATAAAGATATTGACTAGCATACATGTCTTCTGTTTTGTAATTCAGTATGTTCATATGTCCTTAAGTTGGACAGGTTTTTAGTTTTCAGAACATTTGAAAAGGAGCAGACACAATAATTTTGCAATTAGTTGGAATCCCTATTCCTGTGATGCCTGGAGTGTGATTTGGGCAGACAGCTGTACAATCTCTTTTTGTAAGAATCATGAAAGAACACTTTGCTAACCAAGGACTCTTAATTAGTGGAACTTGTGTCCCATTGTTTGTTCCTTGACCTAAACGAGATGAGTTATTTTAGCACTGTTATTACTACTAGTTTATAAAGCCATACCTAAACTTGTACACTTGATTGTAAAATAGATTTGAATTGTGCATTAGGTTGATCACTATGTATATAAATCTGTGGAAATCTGTATATTTGGTCTCAATGCTCCATGTATCTGATGTGTAAATGATCATTAATGGATATGATTGCTTGAGTTCTGTGTCTTTATTTCAAATGCGCCCAGCTCTTTAACTTCAACAACAAAATTTTATTGATGCATTTTGGTTTTCTGGAAAAAATTGCCCTCACAGAAACCTCCCTTCTAACACCCCACCCCCCGCCCTGAAAACCTCCAACAAAAACATCAAATACAGTGATCAAGTGTGACAGTGTATATAACATTGTACCCTAGGAGTCCTCAGCCTCTCTTAAGGAGAAAGGAAGGTTTCATTATGTATTTCCTGGAACCATTTCGGTTCTTCAGTTGCTCAGTTTGTCTTCCTTTTACTGATTTTTGTATGTCTATGGTCTTGATTGTACATATCATTTTTCTTAGATAGATGAAGTTTTTATTAAGTGCTTACTATGTTCTAGGCATGGTGTTCAGTGCTGTGTATATAAACCCTGAAAACAAGACTTCCAGTTCTGCTTATTTTACTTTGTACTAGTTGATATATGTCTTCCCATTGAAACATTTCTTAGCTATATAATATTCAGTTACATTCTTGTGCTCCCCTTTTTTTGCTGTGTAATAATATTCTATTACATCCATGTACCACATTTTTTTTTCAGCTATTCATTCCCAAATTGATGGACATCTATGCTGCCCCCAGTTCTTTGTTATTTCAAAAGAGCTACTATCAGTATTTTGGTATACATTATTTAACCTTTGTTTATTTATTTTACCTCCTTGGAGTATACACTCAGTAGTGGGATCACTGGAACAAAGAGTATAAATGTTAGTCACTTTTTTTGTTTAATTCCCAATTGATATCCTAGATCATGGGACCAACTCACAGTTCCAACAATAGTGTAATAGTGTGTCTTTCTTCCTATAGAACCTCCAGTATGAAGTATTCCTGTGTTTTTTCAACTTTGCCCATTTATAGGGTGAGAGGTAAAATCTGTTTTAAAAATTTGTATTTTTTTTGCTATTACTGATGTTCATGGGGTCATCTATAGTTTGTAAATCTTCATTTGGGAGCTATTTGCTCATATCTCTTGATCATTTACTGGGTAATGGGGAAATGTGCTTCTCTTTTGCAAATGCTTTAATTATACATGTAATGAGTTTCCACATCCAACATCCTCTTAATCCCATAGATGAATAGATCTTGTGTTGGTGGGATATTTATGTACTTGTAAGGTTCTTGATCTGATTAATGCAGGTATCAAATTAATGGACATTAACTCTGATAATTTTAAAAAGAAAATTTGCCTTGGAAAAGCACTGATTTCCTCCTCTCTTTCCTATGCTCCTCAGTTGCTTGCCTGACATTCCTTTAAGGATATTTTGGGGAATGACATCACTCATTGCTACCAATAGTCCTTGTCCTGTCCTTTTTTTTTTTCCCTTTTATTTGTGTCTTGTTTTCAATCGGGAAATTTAAATATATTCTATATGAGAACTTTCATCTGTAACTGTTAGTGGGCTTTAATACACTGGTTACCAATTCAGTTCAGTTCACTAAATGTTTATTAAATACCTATTACATACCAGGCTCTGTTCTAAGCAAAAGCGAAAGATAGTTATTACCCTCAAGGAGCTTACAATCTAGTGAGGGGAAATCAGGCAACCAAATATATACAAAGCAAACTGTGGATAGGACAAAAATGAAGTATAAGGGAGGA
Organism: Notamacropus eugenii; assembly: GCF_028372415.1. Lineage (NCBI taxonomy): Eukaryota > Metazoa > Chordata > Mammalia > Diprotodontia > Macropodidae > Notamacropus > Notamacropus eugenii. Next base: position 176,368,078 of record NC_092873.1, on the reverse strand, counting down.
AAAGCACTGGAATTAATAAATGTTAGGCAATGCTTCCCGTAGAAGGTGAAATTTTATCTGGGACTGAAAGGAAGTCAGGGATGTCAGTAGTTGGAGCACAGGGAGAGCATTCCAGGCATGGCAGACCACCAGATAAAATGTCCAGAACCAAGAGATGGAACGGAACAGCCAGGAGGCCAGTGTCACTGGTTTGAAGAGTAGAGGTTGCAGAGTAGTGTGTAAGAAGACTAGAAAGCTAGATTATAAAGGGTTTCGAATGCCAAATAGAGTACTTTGTGTTTGGTCTTGGAGGTAATAGAGAGTAGAGTTTATTGAACTGGAGGGTAGGGAGAGACATAATCAAATCTTCTTTTTAGGAAACTTACTTTAGTGACTGAATGGAGAATGGATTGAAGTGGGGAGAGTCTTGAGGCAGGCAGACTATTGTAGTTAAGATGTGAGGTGATGAGAGCCTGCACTAGAGCAGTGCCTTTATCAAAAGAGAAACGCATGGTCTGGAGATATTGCAAAGGTGAAATTGGCAACAGGTGAAATTGTCAGACCTTGGCAACAGCTTGGATATGGGAGATGATAGATAGTGAGGGATCCAGAATGACTGCTAAGTTGTGAGTCTGGGAGACCGGGAGAATGGTGCTGCTTTACAGTAATAGGGATGATAGGAGGTGGAGAGTTTTAGGGGGAAAGATGATGAGTTTGGTTTTGGACATATTCAGCTTAAGATATCTATTGGACATCCAGTTCCAGATATTTGAAAGGTGGTTGGAGATGAGAAATTGTAGCCCAGCATAGAGATTGGGGCAAGAAAGGGAGACTTGAGAATCATTGGCATAGACATGGAGTTGATGAGATCACCAAGGAAAGTAGTGTAGGGGGAAAAGAGAAGAAGACCCAGTGTAATTTAAATATGGCCACTTTCTCTCACCTTTCAGGTATGAAAACCCAGCTGTTGTTGCTTAGACATTTTTCAGTCGTGTCTGACTCTTTGTGACCGCATTTGGGGTTTACTTGGCACAGATTCTGGAGTGGTTCGCCATTTACTTCTCCAGGTCATTTTACAGATGAGGAACTGAGGCAAACAGGGTAAAGTGACTTGCCCAAGGACACACAGGTGAGAACTGTGGTGCTCTCGAAAGAACAACACTCATTGTTGAAGCCAGGAGAGCTCTTATTTTATTTTCCATTCTTGCAGATGGGTAACCCTCCCTGAGGGGAACTCAGACTAATGCAAGGCTGTTTATTCCCTGTTCCTGATTCGAATTTCCCCACACCCCACATTGGCTGGATACAACATCCTGAACTGCCTATTCCATATTTTTCTCCGAGATGTGTTTCCCCTTCCTTGTCATACATTACATATGTATTTAAATTAGCTTGTTCCACCCAGTGTTGTGTGGGCTAATATTAAACAGCTTGTTAAGCATGCATACAAGCTGCTGACCTTTTTTACTCCATCAGAAGGATGGTTCTGCTAAGTCACATCTCTTGTTGGAACTGGTTACTTCTGACTTACATCCTGTTATCTTTCCTGCAAAGCTGGGAGTGTGTGCTGGGGTCACTCCTGGAGAAACAGAACTCTTTCTGTTTCTGACATAGAGCTACTAAGTATCTGAGGCCAGACTGAACTCAGGAATATGAGTATTACATTGTGCCACCTAGCTGCTCCCGGAAACCCAGCTACAAAGAATTAAAAAGAACAGTTACAAGTCTCACTATACATTAATCTTGAGGTTGAGCTTGGACTGTCCAGTCCTTAATTCCCACCCAGGTGTGGTCTGATAAATGTCATAACTTCACAACTTTTAAATTAAGAGGCTGATTTTTTGCTTGCTACTGTTCTCGCATTTTGAATACACTGTCACTAAGTGGCAATTATTTGTCACAGTCCCAGGATCTCCTTGGTAAGGTGTATGTTTTTCCTGAGTCCAAGACTGTGGTTCTCTGCTCTGAAAGATATGGATGGAGGGCCTGACAAGCTAGAAAGAAAAAGATGATTTTACAATCTGCATTGTTAGAGGGAATGCTCACATTGATAAACTTATAGGTTCATTGGTACATTTGAGTATTAATAAAAAGGAAAGTTTTACATTAAGAAACAAAACTACCCAACTACTAAATTTACAGGTATTTTGTAGAAACTTTTAAAACAACTCAGAAAAGTAGCTGTGGTGTGTAGTGGAGAGCGAACAAGCCTCAGGGTCAGCAACACCTGGGTTGAAGACCTATTTGACACATATTGGCTATGCGACCCTAGGCATGTCACTTAACTTCTCAGTATTGCCTCAGGCAATATGGCTAGACTACAATTTGCAGTTTAGGGGTTGATCTGCATTGACAGATGGAGCTTCCTCCCAGGGGATTCCCTGTATCAGTGAAATAAAATTTTGGTCAAAACCAAAAAAACTCTTACAGTATATTAGGTGATTTTTTTTCAGTATCATGTAACTGGTATAAATGCCAAGGTTGTTCAGGTAAATGTTGGATGATTGGCTCTCCAAAGGCAAAGACATGCTTTTAAGCTTAATTTGCATTAGTGATGGTTTTTTCATCACAATGAACTAAGCAATAAAATAAGCTCTGATTTGTAGCCTTTGCCAATTTCTGAGGTGTGAATGCTCACAGTGAATTTTTGAAAATTTTTTTATTCATTTTAAATCAATACAAAATGAGAAAAAAAGGAAGATCTCCATGTACACAACAGAACGTAAGAGAGGATTCAACATAAAACAATGCATTTCCATTTCAAGAAAACCTGTATAATAAATACCACACATTGTTTTCAAAGCTTTGCAGCTTTTCTATGCTTCAGTCTGGGTTTTCTTTTGTTTTCCTTTGTGCACTTTTACTTTTTTCCCCATCACCCTCTTTCCCTCCCCCCTCCCCATGAAAATTTAGCAGTCCTCTCTGGGTGCTGGTTCCAGTATACCGCTGAATAACTTAACCTGAATCTGATATTATATTTAGATCCTGATAAAAATACCTAACTTTGAAAGCCAGCCTGTTTGTCTTAACTTGAAGTCAAAATTCCTCAGGGTCTTGTGCCTCTGGGCTTTTAGCTTAGCATCACAGAACCTCTAGGCAGTTCTTCCAATGGCTTTGCATACTGAGGCCAAGTCTTTACTTTGCCTGCTTTCAGGAAAGAATCCCACTCTCCATTTCCAATATAGTGCCATGTCTTGTGGATTCTACCTCGACAACATTTCTCCTACTCATCATAGCCACCAAACAAGAACAGGCTCTTATCACATTTCCTAAAGTCTGTTATGATAGCCTCCACTTTGGTCTTCCTGTTTCTTGTCTCTACAGTCTCCAGTCATTCTCCATATGACTACCACTTAAGACAGGTAGACCTTGTCATTCCTCTATTCAAAAAATCTTCAATGGCTCCTTAATGCCTCTAGGACAGGGGTTCTTAAGTTGGGGTCTGTGGAATTTATTTAAATTTCTTTTTTTTTAATTTTTTTATTTAACTTTTAACATTTATTTTCACAAAGTTTTGGGTTACAAATTTTCTCCCCTTTTGTCCCCTCCCCCCCCCAAACCCAAGCATTCTAATTGCCCCTGTGACCAATCTGCTCTCTCTTCTATCCTCCCTCTCTGCCCTTGTCTCCATCTTCTCTTTTGTCCTGTAGGGCCAGATAGCTTTCTTTACCCCTTAACCTGTATTTCTTATTTCCTAGTGGTAAGAACATTACAGTTGATCCTAACACTTTGAGTTCCAACTTCTTTAGCTCCCTCCCTCTCCACCCCTTCCCTTTGGAGGACAAGCAATTCAATATAGGCCAAATCTGTGTAGTTTTGCAAATGATTTCCATACTAGTTGTGTTGTATAGGACTAACTATATTTCCCTCCATCCTATCCTGACCCCCATTACTTCTATTCTCTTATGATCCTTTCCCTCCCCATGAGTGTCGACCTCGGATTGTATTCTCCTCCCCATGCCCTCTAAATTTCTTTTTTGATAGCCATATTTCCTCTGTAATCCTATGTATTTTATTTTATGTAGTCAGTCAGCCACCATTTGTTAGGCGCCTAGAGAGTATGGGACCTGAATCAGGAAGACCTGAGTTCAAATGTGACCCCAGACACTTACTAGCTCTGGCATAGTGTTAAAACTTTCCCACACTTAGGCTGTTATCTTGCTTTCCAGCTATGGCGCCCCTTCAGGCAGCCAAAGCTGGCCTACTTGTGTTCCTTAGACTTGACATTTTGTCTCCTTGTGTCTCAGACACTGTAACTCTTGCCTAGAATGTCCTCCCTCCCTCATTATGTTCCTCTTACTTTCTTTTAAGGCTCAGAGAAGTTATTATTCCAAGGAGGCCTTCCCTGATCTTCCAGCTGCTTGTGTTCTCCTTTTCAAATCATCTTCCATTTTTAAAAATGTATATGTGTCATATGAGCTGCTGCTGTTGGTCGTTTTCCCTGATAGGAGATATGGTTTGTGACAATCCTCTGGTATAAGGGAGTCCCTCTTGGGAAAGGGGAGGTTCCCCTTTTTGTCCAAGGCCCCATCTGAGGTGTGACTGTTGAAAGGAAAAGTCCCTGTGTGGGGACCAGGTTTATTTCTAAGAAAGTCCCTTTGGCTAGCCAGAGACATTGAGAAAAACAAGCCTCTCAATGAGTTTGATTGCTGCGAATACTTGTCATAATAATAGGGGTCAATTCAATACTCAAATTTTATCGACAAATAATAGAGAAAAATGGGAGAGGAAGGGAGAAGGGGACCGTATATACAAGCAACAGACATACATATATTTGTAAACATAGAATAAAATTCACATAAGGGTGGCATTGTACTGAAGATCACAGGGGAATGGATCCATTCAAGTTGTCCATTCAGGTAGAAAGGCATGGTTGCATAGGAATGGCACTCTCCTGAGAGGAGAGATATATTCCCCCAGTACTCTTCTGAGACTGGGATACTTAAACCCTGATCTTGGTAGCTGCCTGGAGCTGGCTGGTTTACATGTTCAGGGCACATAAAGGATTTTTGAGGTGCACAGGTACAGGAGTGGGGGAAGACATACTGGTAATTGGCAAGATACTAGCTTTGGACTCACAGCTGTATTAACCTTAAAATATTATTGTCAGTACTTTTTCATGGCCTAATTTTATAGCAATGGTTGGCATGCATAGATGCTATGAACTACAGCTTTCCTTAAGAGAGCTGGACCATCTCCAGTTGTCCTGATTTATATCTTGCCACTGGACCCAGATGGCTCCAGAGGCTGGCAACTTTGCACAGCCCCTGCCTTACTTAAATCCAATTCACTTGCAAGTCATGGCATCACCTTCCTGATGCCATGGTCCTCTTTGAGAAGGAAGGTCAACTAACATCAACCATCTTTAAGAGAAGACTGTTATGGTGGTCTCAAGACCACTTATCTTATAGTAGGGTCTCAAACTTTTTGGTTGCAGGACTCCCTTATACTCTTAAAAATTATAGACCTCCCAAAAATCTTTTGCTTATGAGGAACATATCTGTTAGAGACGAACTTGCCCCACAAAAGGGTATCCAGGAAAATTTATTAAAATAGAGTTCAGAGGAGGGAGGACCTTCTATGTTCATTCCCTTGAATGAATGGGTAGTTTACAGTAGGGCTACAGGAAGACTGCAACATGTTCAGAATAATGGAAGCTTCTTGTAGTGATCCTAATTTTGAACTCAGCTCCCCACCACCCCTTGGCCGTGTGACTTCATGTTCTCCTCTCTGACAGGCTTTCGCTCGAACAGCTCATCAAGCCTGCACACAAGTTTCTGACCTTTTCCTGCCTGTGCTAGGTCATAACTCGGTGGAAACAGAACTTCCTTGTTTCCAACAATATCTGTTGATATTTTTTTATGTTAACAATGAATATATCTTGGTATTATTATGAAGACTCAGACCAAACTTTGAGAAATACTGGCCTAATGGAATCAAAGCCAGCCTTGGATTTAGGAAGATTTGTGTTGAAGTTCCATTTCTGATGCAAACTCTTGATATGAAGCTGAGCATCTCAACTTCTTAATGCCCTACCTAGGCAATTCCCTAAGACTGTAAGTTGCTGAGCAGTTATCATCAATGTGAGAGGGAGTTCTACACATAAAAGAAAAGCATGGGTCTGGTATCCCTCCCGTAGCAGTCCCCAGTTCTTGGTACACACAAGTCAATTTATAAACGTTTGTTTAGTTGAGTTGAAGATCCAGCCTTTTCATTGCTTCTGAGCTAATCAGAGGGAAGCTTCCTGCTCTCACAACTCCTGTTTTGAAATTTTTTTCCTGTGAAGCAGAAACAGAAAAAAAAGTCATTTAGTAGCATGACAGGGTTATGAACATATATTTCCTCAGATTCAACTCCCCCTCTGCTATGCCTTTCAGCTCCAAAATTTTATTATTCTAAACATAGAAAACATAGAAAAAGTTTTTTTCCTCACTTTTTTGGAAGATAAGTAGGATACCTTCTATGCCATATAGGACCATAGCACTCTGCATATCATGCTAAGTGCTTATTGAATTGTGTTGAACAGTCCTTTCTTACTCTTGGTCCTTCATGAAGGCTCTTTTAAGCCAGGACTTGTCTATCTCATTTATGTACAATTTACTTTGAAAACAGTAGGTTGGTTTTTTTTTTTTTTTTGGAATTACTACAGTTAAAGGGATTTATCCACAATGTGGTGTAGTGGAAAATGGGAGTCAGGAGACCTGGGTTCAAGGTCTGCCTCTATTTACCTTATAACCATATGTCTTTAAGGAAATTACTTAACTTTTCTGAGTCTTAATTTCCTTATTCTTAAATGATCATGCTAATAATTGTGAGATCTACTTAGTGTGCTCTTGTGGGAAAGAAAAAAAAGATCTTGTCTTTGTAAACAGCAACAGAGTTGTAACTCCCCTAGGGACAACTTGGTCTTTGCCCCATACTACTGAAATTGAGAGGGGACTAATAGCATGTGCAGTCCTTTAGCAAGTAGAAACTAGATTTAGTACCTGCTTAGCAATAATAATTAGCTAAAATAGGAAGCTATCGGAACTGGCAAACCTACGTCTACCATGAGCTCCACCTATTACCCATTTGTTTTTTTTTTTAAACACATTTCATGCCCCTTATCTTAGGTTGTTGTTCAGTTGTTTCAGATGGGTCTGACTCTTCATGACCCCATTTGATTTTTTTCTTTAAGCAAAGATACTGGAATGGTTTGCCATTTCTTTCTCCAGCTCATTTTACAGATGAGTAAATTTAGACAAGCAGGGCTAAGTGATTTGTCCAGGGTCACACAGCTAGTAAGTGTCTGAGGCAAAATTTGAATTGAGGAAGATGTGTCTTCCTAACTTCAGATCCAACACTCTATCCACTGGGCTACCTAGCTATCCTTATCTCAGGCACATTTATTTATTCATCCATCCATCCATCCATCCATCCATCCATCCATCCATCCATCCATCCATCTATCTATTTATTTATTAGTGCTACTTGGCCTAGGCACGATCTATTATTATGATTACATAGAATGGATTTTTTTTGTTTTTATAATCTAGCCATTCAATTTATTTTAAAGTGGCCCAGATAAATGAAGTTACTTTTCCAGAGTCACAGAGATCTCAAATAGCAAAGCTAAGGTTCAAAATTTGTTCTTCTGCATCCTAGGGCTGTTTCCAGTAAACATCTTTCTGCCCTCAAACACCTGACCCCATCCCCCCAGGTGCCCTCCTCTTGGTTTCATGTCACCCTTCTCTCTCTTCTCTTAGGGGCTTTCAGGCACCTACCCTATTCCTCTTTCTTATTTTCTCTTCCCTGATTCTCTCTAGGTTTTCATGACACTGTTCCTTCTTGGTTCTCTTTCTACTTGTTGGCTTTTCCTTCTCTGTCTCCTTTGTTAGTTCTTTAATTAAATAAATAATTGATTTTTCGTTTTCAACTTTCACTTTTATAAGACTGAGTTCTAAATCCCCCACCATGTCCCCTTCCCAAGATGGGATGCAATCTGATATAGATTATACATGTACAATCATATTAAGCATATTTCCACATTAGTCATGTTGTGAAAGAAAAATCAGAACAAATGGGAAAAACCACAAGAAAAAAACCAAACAAAAAAGAGAAAATAACCTGCTTCAATCTGCATTCAGACTACATAGTTCTTTCTCTGGAGGTGGAAAGCATTTTCCCTCATGAGTCTTTTGGAATTGTTTTAGATCACTGCATTGCTCAGAAGAGCTGAGTCTAACAAAGTTAGTCACTGTACAATGTGGCTGTTACTGTGTACAGTGTTCTTCTGTTTCTGCTCACTTCACTTAGCATCAGTTCATGCAAGTTTTTCCAGGTTTTTCTGAAATCTGCCTGTTCACCATTTCTGATGGAACAGTAGAATTCCATTCCATTCATATATCATGACTTGTTCAACCATTCCCCAATTGATGGACATACTCTCAGTTTTCAATTCTTTGTCACCACAAAAAGAGCTGCTATAAATATTTTTGTAAATGTGGGTCCTTGCCCCTTTTTTATGATCCCTTTGGGATACAGACCTAGTACTAGTATGGCTAAATCAAAGCAGTTGATTTACAGTTTCATAACATAGTTCCAAATTGGGCATAGTTCTAAATTGCCTTTAGAAAGGCTGGATCAGTTCACCACTCCACTAACAATGTATTAGTGTTCCAATTTTCCAAAGTTTCCAATCTTCTCCAACATTTATCATTTTTCTGTTTTGTCATGGTAGCCAATCTAAGAATGGAATATTTTGAAACAAGTAAGAGAACATTAAACAAGCTTCATTATGTGTAGAAAATGCCCAATTATCAGAGAGAAAATCTTTTGTGAAAATTTTGGGGAAGCCTATTGTGAGAGATATATTATGGGAGCTGTTACAAATACTTATGGTGAGAAATTTTCTTTTGGCTACCTTTTGAACTATTTGCAGGAATGTTTTTAGGGATATGTGTGTTCATGTATGTGTATTTGTATGTTTATTTGTGTATGTGGGAGATTTGGAATAAGTCATACTATATGCACAGCTGCTTCTCTCCTCCTTTCAAGGAAAGTTTCCTTTTTCCTTCTTTGTCCCCTCATCAAAAGATTTTTGCCTACAGATTTCCTCTGAGTTCAAGGGAAAAAATTGATGTGGCTTTATATGACCCCTAAAGGATTCTTCTCTGAAAGGATTTTCTCCAAGGAAGGAGGGTGAGAATGGTCTTTCTCTGTTTTATTCTGTGTCTATACATATTGAGTCATAGGATTTAAATCTGGAAGATGTCTTATACATCTTATTGTCTGATTCCCTCCTCATTCAGTGGAGGAGGAAAATGACTCAGAGAAAAGAAATGACTTGCCCAAGGTTACCAAGGTAATAAGTAACAGAACTGAAATTTGAACCTAACCCAGATAGTCTTACTCCAAATCCAGAAATCTTTTGTACAATGATTTCTTTAATGCCAAAATAACTTAACCCATTGAAAGAAAGTTTGAATAACTCTTTTCAAGGTCACAAAGCACCCAGACTGTTCTGGCTCCTTCAGTGTTATACTGATGATATATGTGTTGTTTTTTCAGGTGAAAAAGATTATCAGCAAGGCCAGACATGTTAGAAATGATGACTTATAAGACTTGGTTTATTGGACTACTTCATGGGCTACTCTGAAGATTGAAAAATTGCAATTCCTTTTTTTCACTATTGCAAAAAGTCTGTGTTCCATGGCAACTTCAAAGCTCTCTCTTATTAGGTGTGCTTAGGTATGCTATGAAGTATAAATGTGAGCTACTGTTGGAGTAGTTCTTGGAGATTTCAGATACAGGGAAAATCACATTGTGGATGGTCTACCCAATATTTTTAGGCAGGTGAAATCAGGTTAGCTTGAAGGGATAGAGAGAGTAAGGTGGTGTTATGTGGCTCAAGAGAAATGATACATGTAGAAAACTTGGCAAACCTTTAAGGACTATGTGAATGTCAATTATTATTTCACAGTAGGGAAGCATCCAAGATACATACATATAGATGTATATCACACAATGCATACATACACATATAAGTGTATATATATATACATATATATATATATATATACATATATATATATAATATGTACGTGTGTGTGTGTATCCACGTGCACATGTAGCCTTATATTTGTATTGACTCTATGGTTTTCAGTATATTTTTACATGCACGATCACCTATTGAGATGCCTCAATATCTTTAAAGGGCTGTTTCCCTGAGTTGTTGCCAAGTCACTGGTATTTGGTTCCAAAACCTAGAACTCTGTGTTATTGTTCTGAAGTGCCAACAGGGAGACCTGGAGAGTAAGTGCAAGGGGGAAAGCAGAGTTATGCTACATCTGCAAGAATTGAAGTCTATTTTTTTCTAGGTAGAGCTCATTTGCTTCAATATGTTCTTGGTTCCTCCCAAACCATTTTCCTCTTTACCCTGTTATCCCAGCAAACTAGCATCACATCTATTACCTAAATGCCATACCAATCAAACTATCAAAGGATTACTTCATTGAAATAGAAATATAATAATAAAATTCACATGGAGGCAAAAATGCCAAGAATCTCAAAGGAAATAGTGAAAAGAAGTGGGAATGAAGGGGGCCTAACAGTGCCAGATTGTAGACTATTCTATAGCATAGTAATTGTCAAAATATTTTGTTATTACTTAAAAATAGTTATAAAATTAAAAAAGCTTTTGCACAAATGAATCCAATCCAAATCTAAGATTGAAAGGGAAACACTTCATTGGGAAAAAAAAGCATCTTTGCAGCAAGTTTCTCTGAAAAGGGTGTCATTTCTAAGATATATGAGGAATTGATTTAAATATATAAGAATAAATCCCCTTCCCCAAATGATAAGTGATCTAAGGATCTAAGTGAACTGATAGTTCTCAAGAGAAGAAAGCTAGGCCATCTAGGTATATAGAAAAATGCTTAAATCACTACTAATTAGAGAAATGCAAATTAAGATAATTCTGAAGTCCTACCTCACACCCATCAGATTGACAATGGTGACAAAAATGGAATAATGACATGTTGAAAGAGTGATGGGAAAACAGACAAATTGATGCCGTGTTGGTTCTGCAGACATTCTGGAAAGCATTTTGGAATTATAGGCCTTTACCTAAAAGAGATCAAAGAAAGGATAAAGGTCCTATATGTACCAAAATATTTATAGCAACTGTTGCTGTGGTAGTAAAAAAAATAAAAAAGAAACTGAGGGGACATTCATGAAGCAGAGAATCACTAAATAAATTGTAGTTCAATTCAACGGTAAGCCCAAGGGCCACCTCTTATAAGACAATCTTCCTGATCTCTCCAGTTATTTCCTCTTATCCCTTGAAATTACATTGTATTTCTATAATTTTGTATTTACTTACCTACTTATGTGTTGTTTCCTCCAATAAAATGCAAGCTTCTTGTGGCAGGGAATGTTTTAAAATTTTTTCATACCTCTACTGCTTAGCACTGCCTTGGTACCTAGTAAGTACTTACTATATGTTTGTTGAGACCACCATGTATTTATTTTTGCCCCTCACTTCTCAACTCTATGTTAGCCACATAATAAGTCCCCAGTAAATGTTCTTTGACTGACTGACTGAATTCCTGGGGAAAAAGCAAAGAATCAAATTACCCAGAAGCATTGAAAGTTTGAGGCACCTCAAAGGGAACTGATGAATCACATAGAATATGCTGCAGCTGATGGTGAATTATGGGGTAGTAACTTCTTGTTCTGAGAGTGAAACTCAAGTGCTTTATGTAGTCCCCAGCGTCCCCTAATGGAAGTATAGCCCTGCAATTCAAAGTGTTCCTGTTTGCTTGGCAGATATATTGAATAGACCTGAATCCTTTGTTCCCATTGGGCATCATGACTCCCTCCTTCTCTCTCCCCCCATCCCCTCTCTCACTATATCCCTTTGATTCTGTAATTATAGGTAAGTGATTTTTCACAGCCAAAGTCCGTCCTTTGTAATTAAGTACGTGGGGTCTCCTCTTAAACAGGGAGAATTGTATGTACTTACACACAAACACACAATTAAGGGAGCATTTCTCTGTAGTTGGCCCCCCTCTTTTACCTTGTCCAACTCCTGTGACTCATATCCCCTTAGAATAAGAATTTTGATTTGTAATAATAACTTTTTCCTTTTCTTCAAGTACTCTCTCCCTTTTCGTTGTATTCACCTGCATTAGCATATTGGGTAGAACATATTATTAAACCTGTTTTAAGATCAGGAGAGACAGTTTCACATAGTAGATAGAGACAGCCAGGATGGAGCCTTGAGTCATGAAGGCTTGGGTTCAAATCCTGTCCCTGATAGATGCTAATTGTATGACTGGTCAGATCACTTAGCTCTTCAGGTAATTCTCTAACACTATTAAAATGCAAGATCCTTGAAGAATTTATGTGACAATAATATCATAAAGATAAACAATTTTGAAAGACTTAGGAACTCTAAGCAATGCAATGCCCTACCACGATTCCAGAGGATTCATGATGATGCATGCTAGCCACCTCCTGACAGAGAGGATGGACTCGGGGTGCAGAATACATACATTGTTTTTTGGATATGGCCAATGAAGTAATTTGTTTTGCTTGGCTATAATACATATTTATTACAGCATTCTCTTTCTTTTTCAGTGAAGGGGTGGGGGAGAGGTGAGAGGGAAAGAGAGAAAGTAGATTTTCATTAAGTAAAAGAAAATTTTAAGTGTTTAAAAAAGTATATATAAGCTCATTGAAGGTGGAAACTATTTTTGCCTTTCCTTGTATCCCCAACACTTAGCATAGTGTGTGGTACATAGTAAGTACTTAACATTTGTTCATTGATTGACTGACTGTAAGTTATAGATGAGTTCACCTGTATTAATGAAAGGAGTTAATATATTTATGAAATCACAGGTCTAGGGAAAATTTTTTTTTTTAATGTGTTAAGGTCCATAAGGACTAAATGACCTCCCCAAAGTTATACAGTTAGTTAGTGGTAAAACTAATAACAGAACCCAAATTTTCTGATTTCTGGTCATATTTTCCTACATGATTATATTTCCTTAATATTGCACAATTCTCCCAAATAACTTTCTCCTTTCACAGAAGAGCTCAGATTTACTATGGGTCAAAGCAGGTGAGAGCTCTGAAGATTTATGGACTCTGAAGCTATTTCTATACATAGTTATAATAATAGCTTGCATTTATATAGTTCTTAGGCATAGTGCTAAGTTCTTTACAAATATTTTATTCCTTTCAACTCTAGGAGATAGGTGCTATTATTGTGTCCATTTGACATTTAAGGAAACTGAGGCAAATAGAGGTTAAGGACTTGCCCAAGACCACACAACTAGTAATGGTCTGAGGACAGATTTGAACTCAAGTCTTCCTGACTCCATGTTGTCTTCACCGTTAGAGAAGGAGATCCTTAGGGGAATAGGGACCATGTTTTTGCCTTCCATTGTAACCTTAGAGATTAGAACAGTCCCTGGCACATAGTAGGCAATTACACCCAATAGAAAACATGCTATCCAGGTCAGACCCATGCTCCATCTGATTCAGGATTTTTTTCCCTGTGACAATATCAGAGTATATTTTGTGGGAACTGTTTGTCCTTGATCATCTTATCCTCCAATGACAGCAGAGAATAAGCACTAGCTCTCCATTAACAAACTTTTGGGAATCTGTTGTGTATATATTTATAATAACTCAGATTTCCCTTTGTATCACTTCTCTCACACATATCTTAATTTACTTTTTGGGTTGAGCTTTTCTTGAGCTCTTCTTACTAACTATCTCCACAGAAAAAAACAAAGAGAAGCTCAATGCTTGTGGTATAGACCATTACATGAAATTAGATGGATAGCTGGGATGTTAGCATATGTTTTAATAGCATATGTAAACATTAGCATTTACATACACACAAATCCATGTTAATATATAGATAGCTACACATATATGTGTATATAGACACACTAGCTTTGTGACTGAGCAAATTATTCAACTGATGTCTCCTCAGCTTCGGTTTCCCAGTCTGTAAAATGGGGATGATGATAATACCTACCCCCTCAGAGTAGTTTTTGTGAGAGTCAAATGAGATAATATATTTAAAATGATTTGTAAACAGTGTGTATGTGTGTGTGTGTATGTGTGTGTGTGATAGACACAAAAAAGGGGAAGAATGAACTAGTTCATAATAGAATAGGAGATGGAAAATAGGCAGGACCACCTTGGAGAAACTGGATAGGGCTTCTCTTAATTCTAGACTTCTCCCCGAAACAAAAGCCAATCTTTTTTTTTTAAAACATCCATATTTGTCTGATGATATAACTTTAGAGAACAGAACACTGCAGTTTCCAAGAAATTTAAGTTGTCAGTTAAAAACAACAATACCACTTTGTATCATTAGAGTGCTTTATGGTTACAACATACATTCACATTTATTTTTTCATGTGACCCTCACAATACCCCTCTGTGATGGGTAACACAAGTATCATTTCCCCCACTTTACAGGGGAGAAAACCATGATACAGAGGTTATATGACTTATCTGAGGTCACCCAACTACTAAGGGGCAGAGCTGGGATTCATGGTTTCTATCTACAGGAAACAGTTTTCTTTACTGAAAGAATCTTTTTTTTTTTTTTTTTGAATTTCACTGAAGCCTGGTTGGGTTTTCCCTAAGTCCTTGATCATGCTATCTCTTCAGTGTTTTCTGGGATAGTAATCACCATTTAGCAGCTATGAATGAGTTGGGACTGCATTGTAACAACATTCAGCAAACAGCTTCTGATTTGCAATTGTTGCTACACTCAAGCTAAATTAAAAGAAGGAATTCTTAGTGGAAATAGCATAGTCTATGTGGCATTATTCAGAGCTTTGCAAGACAGCTATTAATCAGACAACCCTAAGGGTAATTCTTAATATATAAATATTTGAGTGTCTGACTTAACCTTTAAAAGGCATGTAGACCTGGTGTTTTAAAGATCATCCCCACAAAGCCCAAAGAAAAGGTAGTTGTTCACATGGCAGTTAGTATATGTGGAAAACTCATGACTTCAAGAATCTGAACAGTAACAGCAAAAGAATCATAGCTAAGATTTATATAGGGCTTTAAGGTTTGCAAAATGCTTTACATATATTATCTCATTTGATCTTCACCTGTGGAATAAATGCTATTATTTTCCTTCCATTTTTCAGATGAGAAAAGTGAGGCTAAAGGAAGTCAGGTGATGTGTTCAAGGTCACACAGCTAAATGTCAGATGCAAGAATGGGATGGAGAGCTTCCGGACTCTTAAGTCTAGTGCTCTATCCACTGTTACCTTCTGGAAATATAACTGGAGTTAGGAAGAGCTTAGATAAATCATCAATCCATTAAAGTAACTTTTACAACAATATTCTCTTTTCCTACAACTACTACTCTAGTGCAAGTCACCATTGTCCTTTTTCTCCTGTGTGCGTTCTTTCTCCACTGGTGAGGATGGGCAAGATTTTACAGGTGAATTTTTCTCTTGCAGATAATGGAGAACACACCAAAGGTGTTTAATTAAAAGTGGGGAGTGTTGTCATGGATCATAGCTTTAGAGCTGGAAGACAACCCCTCATTTTATAGATAAAGAAACTGAAGCACAGGGAGTAAAGTGACTTGCCCAGGGTCACATAGCCAGTAAGTTCCTATACATACATATGGCCAGACACATATAGAAGTACATACACACACACACACACACACACACACACACAGTCCCACTTTCCACCAAATTGCAAATCATGTAGACGGTAAGCATTTCTGCTCCCACCCCCTGCCCTGTGATTAATTAGTGTGAAAAGCTAAAATTACTGGTCACTCAAAAAGGCAATAGTGAAGTGAATGTCATACATGAGAAGAGTTTCAAATTAGTATTTCAAATGAAGCATTGTGTAGAAGTGGAATAAACAGAGAGCTCCATGAGGAGATGAGGAGATGGTTCAGACATGGACTAAGAGCAAAGCATCATCATTGGATAGTCCCTTTGGTCCACTGATACTCTCACCATGTCAAGCTCTAGAGGAATGCATCCACCAAATTGTGTAGTCTACCAGTAGAGCATTTGTGGGAGGATGTGGGCCTGGCTTTACTCAGGATAAGACATGGATGTTATGAGATCGTTATCAATGGGCTGAATGCCCACACTGCGGAGATCACAGAGCCGTCAAAGCACTCATTTTTAATCCCATGATTTACATTTATATTCTGTTCAGCTGAATCTCATCAAAAACGCTGCATAGGAAAGCCTTCTTTTCAAAGTCCAAAAGTGGATTAGATTAAGAGAGCAAGGGAGAGCTTTCCCCTTTTTTCTTTTCAACGAGTAATCCACCTGCCTTCACAGGAAGACTTTCCTGGGATTGGTATCGACTTCTTTGTTTCTTATTTGTGTTCCATAATTTCTAATACAAAAAGAACAGAAGCAAAATAAAAACTGACCAACTCTTGACTTCTTTTCATTGTTGGTTATCATTGCCCTATCCACCCCATTTAAACAACTTGTCTCTTGTTTGATTGCTCTTTTTCTCCAAATATAGCTAATTGCACACTGCCCCTAACTCCTAGCAAAACTCTTTGGTTGTCTTTACCTTCCTTCAAGACAAGAGCATCAGCCCATTCTGAATGTATTCATTCCTGATGCTATTTTTACAGAATGGGGCCAGGTTTTTATATTCATCATCTGTCACCTGGTCATACTTCTGCCTTCTGTATATTTCTTTCAAAAATCTAAGTGGGTTACACCTACGTTGTTCTTTTTAAAGAAAGCATGTTTGTTTCTCTTTGTATATCCAGAATTTTATTCTTGAGTATCCCCCATCTTTCCTTGACTCACATTTTTTATTTTCATCCATTGACTCCTACCCATCTTGTCATTGAACTCTTTGAAGCAACCCCAAGCTAGGGTGCTTGTCAATTCTGTCTTGATTTCATCTCTAGGAGGAGAGTGGTCACTTTATCCCCAAGCTCACATTCTTTTCAGCCCAACAGTCAGTCCTTCCCTATTAATGAGAAGCAGATACAGAATTTATTTTTTTCTCGTTGGTTTCTCCACCTTATAAAGGATGAAATAAATAATCACTGAATCAAGTCAGGGAGAGATTAACTGTTCTACTTTTGGCAGAGAGTTCCAGCAAAAGTCCCTCATCGTTAGAATGTTATGCCTCTGTGTCAGGCCTATGATCTGTTTCCCTAACTATCTACTTTTTATTTTTGTTCAGATGGTCTGTATTACTTCAATTACAAAATAATTTCTGTCCACTTTCATGTAAATACCCTCCAGCAATCTTCCCTCTACTGAGTTCTGGATTTTCTCATGTGAATATATTTTTTTAATATATAGTACTATCCAGCAATTTCTTTATCTAAGTATTTTTTTTTTCTAATATAATGTACCTATCCAGAGCTATAGTTTAGTCAGGGATTTCATCCCATCAAGTATCAATGATACTTGGTCATTGATCAGATTTGTGTCCTAGCATTAGTTCTTTAGTTCTTGTTTTTATCCTAAACTCTGGACATTTTTGTGTAGACATGTGAGGTCATATAGAAGTGGAATATTTTACTATGTTGATTCAGGATTAGGTTATTGCCATAAAAAATTATAGAATTCTTTCTTGGATTTTGTCTTCTGTGAAATTCTGGGTTTTCCATTTGATAGTCTTCTTCCTTCTTTATAGTTAATGCCTATGATATCTAACTTGAATATATATTGATAGAATTCCTTATCTCTCATCTCTTAAGTTTTTTTAAAAAAGTTATTGTCAGTTTTGTATTCTCACCCTTCCATCCTTCCACCTCTCTCCTTCTTCTCTATGAGAAAGCAAAAAACAAACAACCAAAACCTGTTACACATATGTATAGTTAAGCAAAAAAAAAATTCTCCATTGGTGGTATAAAAAAAATCCTCATTCTGCAGTCTTAGTCTGTCACCTTCTATCTGGAGATTGGTAGCATGCTAAATCATGGGTCCTCTGGAATCATGGTTCTTCATTCTTTTGAATCAGAGTTCTTAAGGTGTTTAAAGTTGCTTGTCTTTATAATCTTTTTGTTATATATATACACATACACATAATACATACATACTTATGCATATCTATATCTATCTATTCATCTATCTATCCATTTATCTATCTGTCTTGGTTCTGCTTACTTCATTCTACATCAATTTATATGAATATTCCCATTTTTTGGAACAGTTCTCTTAATCATTTCTTGCAGCAAAATATACTATAATTTGTTCAGGTAGTTTCCCAGTTTTGGGGCACCCCATTAATACCCATTTCTTTGTCATCACAAAAAATTTGCTATATTTTTATACATAGAGGTCATTTTTCTCTTTCTTAGATTTATTTAGAGTAGGGCAGCTAGGTGGTGCAGTGGTTAGAGCACTAGTGCAGGAGTCAGGAGGATCTGAATTCAAATCTCACCTCAGACACTTGACACTCACTAGCTGTGTGACCTTGGGCAAGTCACTTAACCCCAATTGCCTCATCCTGGGTCATCTCCAGTCATCTTAATGAATATCTGGTCACTGGATTCAGATGGCTCTGGAGAAGAAGTGAGGCTGGTGACCTGCACAGCCCTCCCTCACTCAAAACAAAGTCAAGTGTAAGTCATGTCATTATTTCTCTGATGACATGGTCTTCTTCAGCAATGAAAGGCGAACACACACACAGATTTATTTAGGGTACCGACCTGTAGTGGTAATACTGAGTCAAAGAGTTTAGAAAATTTAGTAACACTTTGAACATAGTTCCAAATTGTTTTTCAGAAAAGCTAGACCAGTTCATAGCTCTACCAAAAGGACATATTGTATGCCTGTTTCACACAGCCTCTCCAGCATTTGTCATTTTCTATTTTTGTCAACTTTGTGATTCTGATGGGTGTGAGGTGGTTTTCACTGTACATTTCTCTAATTATTAATGATTTAGAGCTTTTTTCCTCATGGCTATTTTTTCCTTTGAAAAACTGGTAAAAATCTGTGTACATTTAATAATGGAGGAATGGCTCCCATTGTTATAATCTTATTCATCTTAGAAATGAGGCCTTTATCAGAGAAACTTGATGCAAAAGTTTTTTTCTTAGTTTCTTGATTTTTTCTAATTTTAACTGAAATAGTTTTGTTTGTGAATAAACATTAATTTTATGTAATGAAAATTATCCATTTTGCCTCTTTGAACCTCTCTATCTCTTGACTGGTTATGAACTTTTCCCATATCCATAGACCTGATGGGTAATTTCTTCCACGCTCCTCTAGTTTGTTTATGATGCCACCCTTTATGTCTAAATCATGTACCCTTTTGAGCTTGGTATGCAGTGTGAGATGTTGGTCTATGCTTAGTTTCTGATGAATAATGAATTTTTGCCCTCAAAGCTAGGATTTGGGGGTTTATTAAATATTGGGCCACTATGCTCATTTGCTTTTGCATATTGTGTACCTATCATCTTCCACTGATCAACCTTTCCATTTCTTACCTACCAAATTGTTTTGGATTGCAGCTTTGTGGTATAAGGTGTGATCTGGCTCGACCAGGTTTCCCTCCTTCTCATTTTCCCCTCATTAATTCCCTTGATATTCTTGATTATTTGTTTCTCCAGATGAATTTTATTGTTTTTTTCTAGCTGTACAAAATAATCCTTTGGTAGTTTGGTTGTTATGGGACTGAATAAGTAAATGAATTTGGGTAGTATTGCAATGTTTATCATATTTAAAAATCATCATTTTTATTGTATTAGCTTAGCCTACTAATGTGCAATTAATTTTTCCAATTATTTAGATGTTTTTATTTGTGTAAAGAATATATGTAGAAAGGAAGGAAGAAAATACATTTACTAAGGATCCACTATGTGCCAAGCTCAAGTACTTCACAAATAAAATATAATCTCACTTGAGTCTCACAACAACCCCTGGGAAGTAGGTGTTATAATTATTCCCATTTTATAGTTGGAAAAACTGAGAGAGAGAGAGGCTAAGTAACTTGTCTGGGGATGCACAATTAGTAAGTGTCTGAGGTCAAATTTGAACTCAGGTCCTGACTCCAGGCTTAGTGCTCTACCTTCCTTAATGCTTGCCTTGCTTCCTGTATTACTATGTGTATCTGGGCAGGTAGATTCCTAAGTATTTTATACTCTCTGTAGTTATTTTAAACAGGATTTCTCTTTCTATCTTATCCTGCTGGATTTTGTTGGTAGTATGCAGAAATGCTGATGATTTGTGTGGACTTATTTTATATATTGAAACTTTGGTGAAATTAACTGTTTAATTAATTTTTCAGTTGATTCTCTAGGGTTCCCTAAGTAAACCATCATATCATCATTAAAAAGGGATAGTGTTGTTTTCTTTTTGCCCATGTTTATTCCTTCAATTTCATTTTCTTGTCATTACTATAGTTAATATTTCTAACATTATATTGAAATTCATTCAATTTCTTTTTCTTGTCTTTTTACTATAGCTAGCATTTTTAACACTATATTGAATTGTAATTATGACAATGCGCATCTTTGTTTTACCTGTGGTATTGCTGGAAAGACCTCTAGTTTATACCCATTACAGAAAATTCAGGCTCTTAATTTTAGATAGATATTACTTATCATATTAAAAAAACTTCATTTATTCCTCTGCTTTCTACTGCTTTTTTTTAAACATGAATGACTGTTGTATTTTGTTAATGTTTTCTGCATCTATTGATATAATCATATGATTTTTGTTGTTTTTGCTGTTAATATGGTCAATTAAGTTTATAGTTTTCTTAATACTGCACCAGCTCTATATATGCAGTATAAATCTAATCTGATCATTTATATGATCTTTGTGATACATTGCTATAGTTTCCTTGTCACTATTAAAAATTTATATTAATATTCATTAGAGAAATTGGTCTGTAATTTTCTTTCTCTGTTTTGATTTTCCCTGGTTTAAGTATCAAGACCATATTTGTGTCATAAAAGGAATTTAGTGGGGTCCTTTAATTAATTTTTCAAACAACTTATGAAGTATTAGAAAGAACTGTTCTTTAAATGTTGGATAGAATTCACTGGTAAATACTTCAGGTGCTGGGGAATTTTTCTTTGGGTTCTCATTTATAGTTTGTTCAATTTTTTTCTAAGATAAAATATTTAAGTATTCTATTTCCTATTCTGCAAAACTAAGCAATTTATATTTTTGTAAATATTAATTCATTTCATTTAGGCTGTCAGTTTTATAGGCATATAAATGAGTGAAATAGCTCATAATAATTGGTCTTATTTCTTCTTCATTGGTTTTGAATTCACAATTTTTATTCTAGAAATTTGTTTTTCTTCCTTTTTATTAATTAAATTAGCTAGTCATTTTATTGTTTTATTTTTTAAAAACCAGTTCCTGGTTTTATTTAATAATTTATTTTTCCTTAGTTTTCAATTTTGTTAATCTCTGCTTTGATTTTCAGAATTTCTTTATTGGTGTTTAATTTTTTTTTTATTTCCTGATTTTCTAGTTTTTTTAGTTGCACATTCAATTTTGTTGAACTACTTTTTCTCTCTTTTATTGATCAAAGAATTTAGAGATCTAAATTTACCCTAATTTCTGTCTTGGCTGCACTTCACAAATTTTATTATGTTCTTTCATTGTTTTCATTATCTGTAATGAAATTATTTATTTTCTATAATTTGTTCTTTGACTCATGCATTTTTGAGAATTAAGTTATTTGGTTTCTGATTACTTTTAATCTTTGCTCCAAAGATTATTGGACATAGGTTTTTTTGCATTATGGTCAGTAAAAGATGTATTTAATATTTTTGCTTTTCTCCATTTGTCACATCTTTATTCTTTAATATAAGGTCAGTTTTTGTGGATGTGTCCTGTGGAGCTGAAAAATAAGTATACTCCTTTCTTTTCCTATTCAATTGTCTCTACAAGTCTGTTATATCTAACTGTTCTAAAATTATATTTGAGTCCTTAAATTCTTTTGCATTTCTTTTGGATTCTACTTATTTAGGCCTGAGGGAGGGGTCTTTCAATATTATAGTTGTACTATTTTTTCCTGTAATTCATTTAACCTTTTCTTAAAAACACAGATGCTAGACATATGATACACTGTAGTAAATGATTACAGTAACCTTGTGTTTGACAAATGTAAAGACAAGCTTTTGAGATGAGAATTCACTACTTAGTAAAAATTATTGGGAAAACTGGAAAACAGTCTGGTGGAAACTAGGTATAGATTAATATTTGACACCATTTACCAAGAAAAGGTAAAAATGGATCCCTGACCTAGATACAAAGGGAGTTATCATAACTAAATTAGAAGAACATGGAACATATCACCTATCAGACTTATGGGTAGGAGAAGAATTTATGAATAAACAAGAGATAGACAGCATTGTGAGATGTAAAATGGATAATTTTGATAACATTAAATTTAAAAGTCTTTATGCAAATAAAACTAAAGTATCCAAAATTAGAAGGAAAGCAGAAAATTGGGAAAATATTTTTATAGACAGTGTTTTGAATGAAGGTCTCATATCTCAAATATATAGAGAACTTTGTCCAATTTATGAGTCATTCCCCAATTGATAAATGGTCAGAGAACCTGAACAGGCAGTTTTTAGATGAAGAAATCAAAGCTAAATATAGTCATATAGAAATTCTCTAAACCATTATTGATTAGAAATGCAAATTTAAACAACTGTGAGATATCATCTCACACCTATCAAATTAGTTAAAATGATAGAAGGGGGAAATGACAAATATTGGTAGGAATGTGAAAAAATTGGAACACTAACAATACACTGTTAGTGGAACTCTGAATTTATTCAGCCATTTTGGGGAGCAATCTGGAATTGTATCCAAAGAGTTGTAAAACTGTGTATACTTTTTGACTCAGCATTACCACTATTAGGTCTGTTTCTCAAGGTGATGAGGGAAAAAAGGGAAAGAACCTATATGTTCTAAAATATTTTTAGCAGCTCTTTTTGTGGTGATAAAGATCAGGAAATTAAAGGGATGCCCATTAATTGGATAATGACTAAACAAATTGTGGTATATGATTGTGATGAAATATGACTGTACTGTAAGAAATGAAAAGCAGGTTCATTTTAGAAAAACATGAAAAAACTTGTGTGAAATAATGAAGAGTGAAATAAGCAGAACCAAGAGGACACTGTATACAGTAATAGCAATATTGTTCAAAGAATCACTGTGAATGCCTAAGCTATTCAAATCAACTATGAAGGAGCTATGAAGGAAGATGCTTTCTACCTCAAGAGAAAGAAGTTAAATAGAAGTATACATAGTATGCTTTTCTATCTATCTATCTATCTATCTATCTATCTATCTATCTATCTATCTATCTATCTATCTGTCTGTCTGATGTCTGTCACTTCTATCATCTACCTATCTTTCTTTCCATCCATCCATCTATCTATCTATCTATCTATCTATCTATCTATCTATCTATCTATCTATCTATCTATCTATCTATCCATCTATCTACTCTGTGTCAAATGATAGTTTTCTCTAGTGTGGTGTGGGGAAGGAGAGAGGGAGGCAGTTTGGAACTTAATCAAAATAAATTAAAAAAATAGAAGCTATACCATTTGATGCATATATGTTTTGTGCTGAAATTAATTAATTGTGTATGGTACCTTTTAGCAAAATGTAGTTTCTCTGCCTATTTTTAAAAATTAAGTCTATTTTTGCTTTTGCTTTGTCTGAGATCATGATTTCTACCCTCATATTTTTCTACTTTAGCTGAAGTGTGATAAATTGTGCTTACATCTCATATTTTAATTCTGTGTGTTTCTTTCTGCTTCAAGTATGTTTCTTATAAACAACCTATTATTGGATTTTGTTTTTTTAATCCATTATGAATTTATTCCATTTATACTGACAGTTGTGATTACTATGTATTTCCTTGTACTTTATTCTCTTATACATATCCTTCTTTTTTCCCTACTTTTTCAAGACTCTTGCTTCTGACTAATGCTTCCCTTATTCTACCTTCCCTCTTATTCCCCTTCTCCCTTTCTCTTAACCCTATTCCTTCCTATTTCCTTGTTGGGTAAGATATATTTCTGTGCCCAAATGTGTATGAATGTGTCTTTTCTCCTTTAATCAGTCCAGATGAGAGTGAGGTTCAATTATCATCTTTTCCCTTCCCTTCCACTATCCCTTCCTTGTTGTATAAGCTCCTTATTTCACATCCTATTTATGAGATAACTTCTGCCCTTCTTGTCCCTTCCCCTCCTCTCCAAGTGCATCCCTTCCCCCCATCCTCTTCATTCTTCTTTTGAAATCATCCAAACACAAACAGAATCACATCCAGACCCTTTATTTCATCAGATTCTCTCTGTGGTAACTGGTAATGATACAGTTCTGAGGGGTTACAATAAGAATTGTAGAATGTAACCAGTTTAATCCTGTTTAGTTGTTTATTACTTCTCTCTCATGTTTGTCTTTTTATGCCTCTCTTGGTGCCCATGTTTCTACTCAGCTTTTTTCATCAGGAATGCTTGGAAGTCCTTTGTTTCATTAAAGATGTATTCTCCTACCTTGTAGGAATTTTCTCAGTTTTTCTGGGTAGGTTATTCTTGGTTGTAAGTCTAGATTCTTTGCCGTCTGGAATATCATATTCCAAGCCTTGCATTCCTTTATATTGGTGGCTGCTAAATCTTGCGTGATCTTGATTGTGGCTCCTTGGTATCTGAATGATTGATTTCATACTGCTTGCAGTATTTTACACTTAACCTGGAAACTATAAGTTTTGGCTCTAATATTCCTAGGACTTTTCATTTTGGGGTTTCTTTCAGATAACAGGTATATTCTTTTGATTTCTACTTAGTACTCTGATTCTAAGATATCTGGATAGTTAGCTTTCTATTGTGATTTCTATTAACAGTCTATTTTCTTTTTCTATTCATGGCTTTCAGGTAGTCCAACAAGTCTTAAATTATCTCTCCTTGATCTGTTTTTTCAGGTAATTACTTTTTCCATGAAATACTTCACATTTTCTTCTGTTTTTCAACCTTTTGGCTTTTAAAAAATTATTTCTTGATGCCTCATGGAGTCAATAGCTTCTATATGTCTAATTCTAATTTTCAAGGTATTTTTCTTCAGCAAAATTTTCTACCTCTTTCCCCAAGTCATTAATTCTCTTTTAATTTCTTTCTTTCCTAGCTCTTATCTCTTCTTCCATTTTCTCCTCGACTTCTCTCAATTTAAAAAAAAAAAACTTTTACATGTCTTTCTTTAACTCTTCTAGGAATTCTTGTTGGACTTGTAACTCAGCTGCATTTTTCTTTGAGGCTTTGCTTGTAGATGTTTTCAAGTCAGTCTCTTCATATTGTTTGTGTTTTGAGCATTCTTGCTACCATAATAGCACTTAATTGTTGTGTTCTTTTTTTGTTTATTTGTTCTTCCAATCTACTTGTGGACTTTGAACTTTATGTTAATACTAGGCTTTTTACACTTCTGGGAATGGATACCTAGCCTACATTTCTTTCTTCTTATATCTTTCTTCTGCTTTCACAACTCTGGATGAGATCCTGTAAACTTTGAATGTTTTCAGAATAGTGTGGTCTGGGGAGAGGTCCATTCATTGCCCTCTTGATCTAAGTTCCACAAATTCCTGGCACAAATTTGGTTCTATCAGCTTGTTTCTGCTTGGGAATTTCAGCAACCTGCTACTTGATTTAGCTGCTATTAGCTCACTAGAAGCCTTAGAAGGTTCAGAGTATCTGAACTTCAGGTTGTCCTTGGGTCCAGCAGGTTGCACTCTGCTCTAGAGATCAGAGCCACACAGATATTTTTTGTTTCCTGGAAGTTTTTTTCTAGGATTGATCCTTACATTTACAGCTGGTCTTCTCTGCTCTTGACCTGTGACCTAGCTCTGGATGGCAGGTGACACAACCACCAGACAGCACTCATTTCTGCACCCAGTGCTAGCTCAGAGATCCCTTGCGATCTTGTTCTGGTGCCCTGCCTTGGCCCTTTCTCATTCTCAGGGGTCTGGATTGCTCCCCCACCTCTGTATATGTGTACCTGTTTGTTTATATTCCTAAGCTGCCCTAAGCTGCACTGTGACTTCTTTTGATTTTCCCTGACAGAATTGTTGTGCATTCCCTAGATTTTTGTTGAGGAAATGTAGGAGTAGAACTAGATTCTATTGCTCTCACTCCACCATCTTGTCTCTGCCTCTTGAATAATACTCACTAATGTTGATTATTTCATAAAATAGTGAAAATGTATTATTGCAGGTTGAGAACATTTAGCATCTAATGGATATCTGAAAATACATGGTCACATGGACTTATACATCAGAAATTTGCTATTCTTTTTAAGCTAACAGATAAAAAAAATCCCTTAACTACAAACTTCTAATGTCTTTGAGAATTCAACAAATAAACTATATTAAAACTGGAACACCATTACAGACAACTATTGCCCACAATTGGCCAGATGTAACAACATTCAGCTATTGAAATGTAAGAATGAATTTAATAGATGGTGACCTAACAGATATTCATAATCTCCAATCCACATGGAATGAAAAACCTTCAAAATACAGAGACTTAGAAGAAGTTAAAGCCATATGGGAACAGAATGAGGTAGGTATCCCCTCTGTTGGCCTGTTTGCTGTTGGACATGTCTTAAAGGTATTAGTTGTGAGTCTACAGAATAGCATACATGTTAATACTTTTTCAATTATGAAAAGTAATTATTTTATCCCTTTATGTGGTAGTCAGCAAAACCCTAAATAGAAAAGAATAATATCAGAATGCTGTCTTATTCTTGGATGAGTTTTATATGAACTCTAACAAATATGATGAGAATGAGATAACAGTGATACTGATGATGATGACAAACTACATTGTAACTGTAATGTTATTACAGATAAAACTGTTATCCACAACTATCCAGACATAATATCAATTCACAAAAAATTCATGACAGTGTTTTTAATGGACATCTCCATGTGAAATATTCATCAGTTTTTGTCTATGTGAAAGAAAAGATTCTTAATGTATAGAGATGTTGTGGAAGAAATTAAAACCATGCAAGGACAAGATGAAATATTTCCTGTCCCCATCATACTGTCTGAAATAATTTATCCACATGGGCAAGTTTGACAAACATTAAACATAAAAGAAGGGCAGCCAAGGTGGCATAGTGGATAAAGTTCTGGGCCTGGGGTCAGAAAGACCTGAGTTTAAACCTGGCCTCAGACACTTACTAGTTGTGTGGCCCTGGGCAAGTCACTTAAGCCTCTTTGCCTCAGTTTCCTCATCTATAAAAAATGATCTGAAGAAAGAAATGGTGAAATACTCCAGTGTCTTTGCCAAGAAAACCCCAAATAGGGTCATGAAGAGTTGGACATGAATGAAATGACTGAACAATAACAAGAAACAGAATAATAATTCTTTTATTTCCTAGGACTATTTCTATATGAACTCCAAAAGGCAAAATAAGGAGAATAAGAACTATACCAACAACTCATATTTAAAGGCAGGGGGAAAGGAATCATTGGAGATAGAGGAGACAATTGATCACGTAGGATCTCAGAAGAGGAGGTACAAGTGGATGGGATGAAGAGCATGAGTTTTGAAAAGGAGGAGGTAACATCTCATCTTCAGAGGAAGAGAAATGCAGAAAGAGAAAACTACTTTGAAATGTCAGGAGGATAGATTAAGAAGCTCACACATGATGGTTATATAGTTATAATGCTTAAATTAATTTTTACCAAAGTTGTTTAACAAACATAAGTCATCTTGGATTGAATGAAATTGAAATCCAAGAAATAATAATAATGGCTAATATTTACATAAAGCTTTAAGGTTTGCAAAATTTCTATACATATTATCGCATGTGATGCAATAAGCTGGTGGGGTAGACGCTATTATTATCCTCACTTTCCAGATGAGGAAACTGAGGCTGACCGAGATTAAGCAGCTTGCCAAGGGTCATACAACTAGTAAATGCATGAGGTGTGATTTGAACTCAGTTCATCCTGACTCCAAGTCGGTGCTTGACCCTTTATGATACCCAAACAGCCTTCAGTTTATCCCTGAATTTCATCCTTTTGCTTTGAACAAGTCTTACCATCTGAATATTTTGTGAGTCTTAAGCCATGTGTATACAATGCCAAATTAACTAGTCCATTCAGCGATGGGGGAAAATCATTCATTTGAAAGTTGTATAGATTAAAACTAAGTTGTTGGCATTTTTTTCTCTTTAAATCAGTGGGTAGGTGCAGCCTTGGGGCTTGAGATGGTATTATATTTAGGGGTGGGGTGGGGAGAAGCCAGAGTTCTTCCGTGTTGTGACTACTAAAGTGAAAACTTATGTAATCAAAATGCATGACAGCAGGATAAGCCAAGCTTCCAAAAACCATTTAAGCAGCCTTTGTTCTGTTGTATATCAAGAACAAGATAGTAGTAAATATACCCTATTTTTGATTAAGATGCCCCTCTTGCCTTGCTGTGCTGGCATACTTCCGCAAAAGGTTTCTGAAAAAAAAAAGAGTATATTTTACATACACAATAGTGTTTTCATCCATTCTGATTCATTTATATCTTACTGTTTAAGTTGCAAATGATCTGGCGGCTAACGGAAAAAACTTAAATCTTTCATTAGCACAGACTGGTCCTGAGGGAGACTGCTACTTCAGTATGCTGTCTGGATACATTCCAAGGCAGAGTAATTTTTGGAAATCTCACAGCAAGAAAAATTCCTTTAGTCTCCGATTGCTGAAGGTCAATTTTTTTGATCTAAGTGGGGCCATGTGGGTAGAGACAGGGGTGGCCCTAGGGAGAGTGGAGATACAATGCTGGCCTAGCTTATTAGTCTCTACTTACTGTCCCTTGGGGGATGACTTGATTTCAAGACTGAACTAGGATTTGGGTAAGATATAGTTTTGGGGTTTGGGCTAAGATTCAATGTCACTTTATTCTAGCTCAGGTGTGAATCACCAGGTTGTCTATGGAAATTTCCCAGTTTTTTTGGACTACTGTCATGAAAATCACCCAGGGTAGGACCAAAAGTCTTGCTGCAGACTTATATGGAAAAAAAAAATCAGAAAATCTATCCTGGGCTGACCCGTGATACAACCAGCCTAGTATTTTTTTTTGTTGTTGTTGTTGCTTTGTTGTTGTTTTTTTTTAACGCGATACTCGTGGTAGATTCTTATTTCCTTCCATGATGCTCTCTTTTGATGTTAGAGATAGTCTGTGAGTTCTAGGTCAGAACTAGGCTGACATTAATTCAACAAACATTTATTAAAGCAGCTGTTTTGCGCCAGGTACTGCTAGGTGCTGGGTATAAAAAAATGAAATCTCTAGGGATGAAAGAATGGAAGGATTATGAGCGTCACTGGTTTTTAGATCATTTGTCTGAGGGTTTACAAAGCCTTATGGGACATCCAGGTCACCCTTGTCCTCACCTGCCTGTCTAAAATTTTATTAGATCCCCATCTCTCTACTGAGAAAGGAGCAGAACAGGATTTCAAGTGTGCCCACCAGAGGGCAGCAGATGACTGCATCCTTGTACAGCTGACTATTTTAATCATTTACCTTCCCTGGAACTTCTCTCTTGTCAAGAAATAAAAATTTGATGCTGATGTGAGGAATGGGACCCAGGTTTCATTTCCCTGTGCAGGTTTTGCACATTTCCTTCATATCCTTGTTAGTACAACTTATCACCGGAGTGTGGAGAGGAAAGGAGTGGGTTATCTCCTCCCCACCATGGCACTCATGTCTAGGGAGGTCTGTGGGGAGATGAGCCTTCATGTCCGCACTCTTCTCAAGGTCAGAGCTTATTCCCAAGGAGGAAAAACAACAACTTAGTCCTGAATTTTTAATTACAACATTTCTTCCCTCTGCCTTTTTCCGTCTCTCCTCTTTTTGCTTGTATCACTCACCAAATGTGCCATAAATGTTGACCAGTCAATAACTGATGAATATAGACAGTGGAGCATGCATGGACTTGTGTGAAGGAAGAGGCAGCTTACAACCCTCTGCCACTAGAGAACTGTGGAATATTAGAGTTTTGAGGTCACTTGGTCTAACTTGTCCTTTCATAAATGGAAAAACTGAGGCCCAGAGGATGGATATGGTGTTTAGAATATAAGCTCCTTATAAGGATTGTTTCATCCATTGATTCAGTGCCTATGCAGTACCTGGAACATAGAAATGCCTAATAAATATTTGGTGATTGATTCATTCTCAAAGTTCATGTGACTAGCTAGTGGAAGAGCACAGAAGCAGTAATTTGATCCTAGAACTTTAATTTTTTTTATTATGAACTTAATTATCCGCAAAAGAACATTTCAACATATGCAGAAGAAAATTCTAGTGCTTCATAGTACCATTGGGGAGTGGTCAATGATTAGACTAATCCCTTGTAAGTATGGGGAGTGGGGTCAGGGATAGGTAATCCAAAGTGTGGTAGAGGCAAAATTTATCTTGGTATTGTGGCATCCTTCCTGTTGCTTTTGGGGAGAAGCTTTCAATATGAAGGAAGTAAAGTAACAAGACAACAAGGGTTGGTCAAGTACATTCTATGTGCCAGGCACTATGCTTAGCATTGGGTATGTAAACACAAGCAAAAGAAACTGTAGCCCTTCACCTCAAGGAGTTTACAATCTAATGGGAGAAGATGACTCACAAAAGGGATCCAAAAGGCAGGAGGGATGGTTAGTTACTCATGTGGTGGCTTGGTGTTGAAGTTCAGAAAGTCAGAAGCTCAACTGGGAGGGAAGAAAGATTGGTGGACCTTGGCCCCTTCACAAAATGGAGGCCCCAGGAGGAGCTCATCAGTGGGAGAGGGATGTTCCAGGGTGAGAAGGCTGAATGGACTGATAGATGTTCAGGGTGAGAATATAAATAAGGGATCTTGTTTAATTCTGGAAAGTCAGAGCCACAGAGCAATGACAGTATTGAGAAGCAAGAGGTTGTTAAAGAAAGAGTCATTTTGAACATTCTTAGTATAGCATTCATATAGAAAACTGCCTATTCCAGCTTTGTATTTTGGGGCATTCTTACTAGGAAATCTAATTTCAGGACACCAGCATATGATGTTTCAAATTGGTATGGCAATGGACATGTTTACCTGGTTTAGCTTCACAAAGATGTTGATAATAATGGCATTTTGGAAATCTTTTTGATAATAGGAACTTGATTAGCTAAAACTCTAAATTCTCTGGGGCCCTTTTTCTCTTTTATGACTTTTTTTGGGGGGGAAGGGCAAAAAATAGCTAAACAAGCTGCTATGAGGGATTTACTATAGCATGAAAAGCTATCTCCAGCTGGTTATCCAGGGTCATTACAGAGTCAACTTTATCTCCTACACCGTCTTCATCTACAAGACTATTCTGGGATCACTGGTATGTGGAATGATGATCTTGAGGCACTAAATTCTTACTCAACGAAAATTCTACCTTTGTTAAGTATACTCTACTTACTAAGGCAAGAAAGTAAGTATTTTAGAAATTTTCAGTGAGAACTGAAAAAAATCACTAACCAGAAAATTTGATTGAATGAGAAACATTTCCTTCTCTTAGCATCTTAACTGATATGTATTGCTGTGTTCCATTTTGCAGAAAAAAAATTATGCAAACATCAGGCAATCTTTCCTTTCCCTGGAGTTTGACTCATGGCTCTCACTAAAGTGAGAATTCTTCCCAAATAGGTGAAAAGTATATATTATTTCAACATGGCAAGTTTGATTTCTTTCTTCTGGCTTCATAAAATATTGATAATAATAAAGGCTTAGGGCAGCCAGGTAGTACAGTGGATAGTGCACTGGGGTTAGAGTCAGGAAGACTCCTTCCTAAGTTTAAATCTGGCCTTGGACACTCACTAGCTGTATTATCCTGGGCAAGTCACTTAACCCTGTTTGCCTCAGTTTCTTCACCTGTAAAATGATCTGGAGAAGGAAATGGCAAACCAATTCCAGTATCTTTGCCAAGAAAATCCCAGATGGGCGTCACAAAGAGTCAGACATGACTGAAAACTGACTGAACAACTACAAATAGGTTCTACTTCTTGGGTTGTTGTATCACATGTATTTAAAGTGCTATATAGACCTTAAAGCACTATAGAAATCATCATATGTTTATTCTTATGTAATAGGGGTGGATTCTGGGGAGATGTTTGGAAGATCATTAAATTAATTATATCCTCATTTTCTCAGCTATGTCATAGTAATTTTAAGTTTACAACTGAGGAAGATTTTATGGTCCATGGAGTGGTTTTTTTTTTTTTTTGTATCCTACAAAGCTTTGGATACTGATCTGCATAGTCTTGGATATCTTTGGCAGTTCATATCGGATTCAGTTTTTACAAAATCGTAGAATTTGAGAGTTGGAAATGACCTCAGGGGCCATGTTGTCTAATATGTATCTGGAAAGGAATCTCCACTCTAACATATCTAGCAAGTAGTTGTCCAGCCTTTGCTTGAAGATTTCCTTTGAGGGGAAAGGCTGACTTTAATGTTAGAATGCTTTCCTTGTTATCAGGTCTAGACTGGCTTTGTCCAACTCCTACCCATTTCTCCCGCGTCTAATCTCTAGGGCCAAACAGAACAACTTCATTCCTTTTTCCATAGAGAGATCTGATGAAAGATTTTGTGTACTTTTTCCTTTTCCTGCTTTCTGAAAACTGGTAGATTTGGATAATACACCTTTCCTTTTCCTACAAATAATTTTCTTATCTTCGGTTCAATTCCTCTCAAGCGTGTTCCAAAAGTGGTATTTTTCAGGGCTCTCGTTACTTAATGTCTACCTGATGTAACCAAGTTGTTCCATGCTCACTATTGATTTCAGTGTTTGCAGTAGAACTTCCTGACTGGAGAAAAACTGCTGTTGTATTGTGGAACTCCTCATATTTTCTATCTCCTTGAGTTTTATGATGAGTTCAGCAGAAGGTTTGGATGCTGTCATGTTATTTGTAATCCAGTCCTCAAAGAGCATTTACATGGGAGGAGGTAGATTACTCAATGATTCATGCTGGTATAAGATCTTGGACCCTCTCTCTTGAGCAGAGATTTCTTGCTCTCATTGGGAGAGTTTATTCACATCATACATATATTCACATGTATGTACTCTCTGATTTCTGTTTACTATCACTTTGAATAAACAGGTTTATTTGCTACGTATGTTCATTGTGGAAATGACATTTGGTTGGAAAGGAGTAAAGTCTTGGATATATAATCTGAGACCAAGAGCTCAAGTTGAATCCGAAAATTATTTCCCTTAGACTAATGATATTTGAGGTGAGGGTATATTTGTATTTATAGTTCAGTGTTCCTTCTCTTTGAGGAGAGCAGAGTGGCAAGCCTCTGGCCTCCTGCTTCCCCTCCTGGGCAGGAATCAGTCTCTCTTCAAGAAGAATGGGTAGAGAAGACTATAGATATCTATTCAAGCCTCCCTGTAAGGCACATCTAGATAGACCTATGTGGACTCACATTACATACATGGGCAAAATACACATCACCATAGCACTCCTTATTTATTTGTAAAATTAATGATAGTCTGAAGTACATCAAACTGTCCAAGACAGAGCTCTGTATCTCCTCTGGCTACTAAACCCGCTGCCCTATGATGGTGTGATGAGTAAAATAATTCTATTTAGAGCTTGTGTGCACTGCCTTTCCTTTGGTGGTAGGAGATGAGACTGGTGTTAATTAAATAGGCTTTGATATACTTACTCAGCTTTTCCTCCTGCCTTAGCATCTTGGTCTTCTGAAATTCCTTACAAGAATGACCTTGGTGGGATGTTGAAACTGCTTCAGTGAGTTTGTCTGGATTTCCATGACACCTTTCCTTCCCCTAAGTAGTGTGTGTGGTAGAGTTTGGTTATAGGCACTGATGATGCTGATCAGCAAGTAACAACTCCAGCACAGATTTAGAGCTGGAAAGGATCAATTAGTACAATTCCTTTGATTCACAGATGAGGAAACTGAGGCCTAGAGGGATGTAGAATTAACTCACCTGGGCAGAACTGCCATTTTCCAACTCCTTTGACTTCAAATCCACATTTTCTTCACTGTACCAGATAGTTAACTTCTTTTATTTGTTTGTTGGTATACTAGAGTTAGCATTATCTAAGAAGATTTGAGAACTTTGGGAGACAAGGGTTAACTTTAACCATAACTGGAATCAATAACACATAATTGGGGAAGATCCACTCTAGAAAAAATTGTTAGTAGGGCTCTTTTTCTTTGAATTGTTTGCTAGCAATTATTTTTCAGCTGCATAGGGCAATGACATTTCCTTATTTGAAGAACTTTACTATTAATCATTCTTTTCTTTCCTCCACAATCAATCAATCAGCAAATATTTATTAAGCGCTTACTATCTTATAAGCCTTATTCTTGATGTTAGGGATACAAAGACAAAATGAAGTAGTCTTTACCCTCCAGATGCTTACATCCTGCTTAAGAAGACAACATGCACTGGTATACATGCACGATAGCTACAAGGTGACTAAGGGTATCAGGAACGGCCTTATTCTGCAGGTGGCATTTGAGCTGAGTTTTGATGGAAACTAAGGATTCTAATTTTTCTCCTCATCTCAGAGTGCTGTGACAGTCAGTGCTGTCACATTTACTTTCTCCATATTAGGTAGTTTTCTGTTCATTAAAAACTAGGTGCCTGATATTCATAAAACCCTTAGTAATAATAAGAGCTCACATTTATAGAGCAAAGGGTTTTAAAATAGGCAAAGTGCTTTCTTCACACCAACCCTACGAAGTGAGGAGCGAGAAGTATTTTTATTCCCACTTGGCAGCCTAGGAAACTTAGGTTTTGAGAAGTCAGCAATTGGCCAATAGGCATTTATGAGGCACCTATTATGTGCTATGTACTGGTCCAAGTGCTGGGGATATTGTTGTTGTACAAGGAAGGGAAAAGAACAGTTCTTGGCCCTGGTCACAGAGCTATTTCTGGGTCAGGATTCAATCCCAAGTGAATATTTCTGTAAGTCAAAAGTTCTACTATGAAAGATGCCATCCTTCTTCCCTCCCTCCATTTCTCCCTCCCTCTCTCCTTCCCTCCCTCTCTCCTTCCCTCCCTCCCTCCTTTCCTTCCTTCCTTCCTTCCTTCCTTCCTTCCTTCCTTCCTTCCTTCCTTCCTTCCTTCCTTCCTTCCTTCCTTCCTTCCTTCCTTCCTCCCTTCCTTCCTTCTTCCCTTCCTCCCTCTTTTCCTTCCTTCTTTTATTCCTCCCTCCCTTTCTTTCTTTTCTCTCCCTTCTTCCCTCCTTTCCTTCCCTCTGTCCCACCTTATTCTCTGATTCTCTCACTTTCCCTAAACCAATTCACAACCATTTGTCAGAGATGCCAGTAAAGAGTTTATTGGTCAGAAACTAAGAAATATTAACTGATCTGATGGAACTTTGCAAATAAAGATCATCTTCTCCATCATTTTTTGAGGAAGCCTTGCAATGTGGAATGATAATTATTTTATTAGCATGGTCAGTAGTTGGAGGACGGTTCTTTGTAGGTATAGTAGTTTGTGTATTGATGAGGAAACAGTTTAGGTTCAAATTGAATTGGGATGAGAGACCTCCAAAGAGTAATATTGGGATAGATGTCCACAACTAGATCAAAGTGGAACAAAGTACCTACATAAATTATGGGAAAGTCTTGGTTTTTACCAGAATTATCTTTGAAAAAAATAGATTTTTACCTAACAAAATGCTTTTCATTTAGTTATGTCTCCTCTGATTGGCTTTGGAGGCTGTTTCCTTTTGTTGCTTCAGCAGGTGGTGCTCTTCTCTAAGACATGATTTATCTCTATGCTCTTTCAGCTAACATTTACTGAGAACTCCCTGGGTGGAGAGTTCATTCCTAGGAGTGATGGGAGTTAAAATAGAAACAGAAAACGTGGCTTCTGTCTTCAAGGAGCTTATGGTCTCAAAGAGGTGATAGGGCAATCAGAAATGACAGAAAGAAACACATGTTCAGGAGATATCCCTTTTTTAAAGACACTTGAAGCAGTGTTAAGTATTTTGGAAGATAATGAGCCCTACTAAAGCCCTCCTTTGACGTATCATTGTACTTTGGAGGTGATCCTGAGTTCCTGTAGGTAGAAGAGCTGGACACCAGGTGTGAATTCATTCGGTAATGTCTGCTCATGTAACTAAGGCAGAGAGAAGTTGTAGACTGGATGGGAAGTCACAGACTCTGAAAAAGAGAGAGACAGAAGATGAAGTTACTAGTGTAATCAAAGTGATTAGGAGCTAGGTGGTGAAGTGGATTAGAGCTCTGGGCCTAGAGTCAAGAAGATGCGTTCAAATTCTAAATCAGACTCTTACTAGTTTTGTGATCTTGGGCAAGTCCCTTTACCTTCCTCCGCCTCATTTTTCTCATCTGTAAAGTCAGGATAATAATAGATCTACCTCCTATGGTTGTTGTGAGGAGAAGATGAGATATTTGAAAGTGCTTTGCAAACCCTAAAGTATTATACAAATGCTACTGTTATTGTCCTTATTATTTACTAGAGAGAGAAGGAAAAATAATCAGAGGTAATTTGGGGACAGTTTATAGAAGCAAAGTAGGATTTTTATTGTTTTCTTTCTGGAGTTCAGTTTCCCAGGCTCACTGAAAACATCTGAAGGCTCAATCTCTTGAACCCTGGGAGTTCACAGCTGTGCTGTTATATGGGTTGTGATGTCTGCTGGCTCTAAGCCTATTAGTCAAAGACTATATATACCAGGAGGTTGGCATTTTGTTTTGGGAGGAGGACCTTTTGATTCCCTGGATCTGACTCTGAGTAGCCATATGTTAAGAGCCCCCGAACTCCTCAGAGGTTCGTGCTCTCCCATCCAGTGGTGTATGTAGGAGGTTGTATTACTTTGTTCAGAGCCCTGTCCTTTGAATCTTTGTACTAATTTCTCTGCTTGAATTTTCACCACATTCAGGGTGTTAACCTTTCCCCTGAACTAGTGAATGACTTATATATGTTTAACTAAAGAAGGATTGTTAACCCCTTTAAAGCAGATCAAAGACCCTGTGCTAGCAGGCCATCCTAGGTGTGGTAGGGTGCTTGCTAATACACTATTTTATTGAGTTTTTTCTTTTTGTATGATTGGTAGTAGGGAACAGAAGTGTTAAGGAGAAGGTATCTATATCATACCTAGTCACTGTTTAGCAAATTATCTATTAATTTATTTATAAAATAAGTGTTTTGCTCATATGAAATGATTTCCTCCCCTGTTCAACGTAACAATTAATGATAAGGAAACTGTTGGATATAATTTTTACTCTGAATCTTCTGTCCTAATATAAAATTTCTGTACTTACTATGTTTTAAAATTATACTTGAAATGTTTTTACTTTGAATCTCCTGTCCTACTTTAAAGCTTTTATACTTACTATATTCTTAACTATGCATTTTAAATGTGTATTTAATACTATGCTATTCATCCTATGGGAGTTTGATGCTAATTGCTGATTGATTCACTTCGAGTGGCTAACGGAAACCATAAATAGCATTGCAGAGAAACTGACCATTGTAGGTCTATACTCCATTGGGAATGGATTGGCCCATCAATTCAGTTCAAGCTAACAAGCATTTATTAAGTACCTACTATGTGTCAAGCACTATGTTAGGCAATAGAGATAAAAAGACAAAAATGAAACAGTTCCTGCTGTTTAATGAACATGTATGGAGGTAAATAAATGTAAAATATATACACTAAATATAATGTGCTTTTTGGGGGAGGGTGAGGAGAACAGTAATAGCAGGGGGTGATCAGAAAAGATCTTGTACGGAAAGAGGTGGTACCTAAATTGAGTCTAGGGATTAGAAGGGGTGAAAATGAGCAGAGAAAGCCTTCCAGGAATCATGGGGGCCAGTCTATGCAAAGATATTGAAGTGGGAAGGGAAGCAAGACCAGTTTGTTTGGAGTGTAGAGCGTAGAAGGGGAGTGATAGGAAATAACTCTGGAAAGATAGGCTGAAGCCAGATTGTGAAGGGATTTAAATACCAAGCAGAAGGGGATTTGTATTTTGTCCTAGTAAAAATAGAAAGTCAATGAAGCTTGGACAATTGACTGACACGGTCAGACCTGTGTTTTACAAATATAAATTTGGTAGCTGTGTGGAAGAGAGTGGAAACAGGTAGGCCAATTAAGAAGCTATTGCAATAGTCCAGGCCTGAGTTAGGGTGGGGGCTGTATGAGTGGAGAAAGGGGTCAGATTTGTGGAGCAAGATTCAGTAAGATCTGGCAACTGATTGAATTTGTGGGTGAGAGTGAAAAGTCAATCAAGTGTTTGCCTACCTTGGATATTAGAAAGATGATAGTTCTATTGACAAGAAGAGAGAAGTTAGGGGGAAGGATAGATTTAAAGGAAAAGAAAATGAGTTCTATTTTGGACATATTGAGTTTGAGATGGCTATTACACATCCAGGTGGAGATATCCAGGACTGAAACTCTGGAGATAGATGAACGCTCAGTATATAGATTTGGTAGCTGTCTTCATAGAAATAAGAATTAAGTCCATAGGAACAGATGACAGAGAGAGATAGAGAGACATAGAGAAAAATGGGGAAGGGGCTACAGGAAGGGAGTGGGGCAAAGAAAGGAGACTGAGAAGTGAAGGTTGGAAAGGTAGGAGGAGAGCTAGGAAAGAATCATTACTTTGGTGAGAGCCTGGTAAAGACTGTAATAGGTTAGCATTACTGTAGATTTGTGACACCCAGTCTGTTGTTCAGGTTCTATGACTGGCGTTACCTCAGCCATAACCTGTTGGAATAAATGTAGCTCCACTTCATTGGTGATTTTTGTTTCATGTTATTTATTTCAGGTATAGACTCATGGGCTCCTTGAAATGTGGTCTCTTACCTTCTCAGTGTAGGAACTGTTGATTCGTAACATTCATTTTCCAGATCATTGTTTTCCTTTGATTTCATATAGCTAGAAACCACTACCTGAAAACCTATCACCTCTTTAAAAAAAATTGAGAGCTTCAGTTTAGATAAGAAACCATGATTTTTTGATGCTTATCCAAAGCTTATGCAAACCAATTTAGTTTAGAAAATTGGGCCATAAATCCTGTAGGAATTGGGATTTTATCCAGTACTTTCTTGGTTTCAGGTGGATAAAAAATACTCATATAGTCTTGAAGCAATGTGGTATTCTTATCCTAGGTGGTCCTGAAGCTGGAGCCCCTGAAGTATGTTATATTAGCAAGGAGGAAGAAGCAGGGTAACCAGATCTTTTATGCTTTGGGAGAAAATAAATCAAAGCTTCATTTTAGCTTTGAGCTCAGGTCCTTTAGCATTGGTTGTTTTGCTGAGTCATTTAGGTTATTTCCAACTTTCTGTGACCTCCTTTGGAATTTTCTTGGTAAAGAAACTGTAGTGGTTTTCAATTTCCTTCTCCAGTTTGTTTTACAGATTAGGAAACTGGGGTAAACATGGTTAAGTGACTTACAAAGGGTCACATAGCTACTAAGTGCCTGAGGCTGGATTTGAACTCAGGTCTTCAGGACTCCAGGCCTAGACTTCTAGCTACTCTAGCTACTGTGCAGATTTGGTGCAGATTAACTTTTTCAATTTTTTCAACTGGTTGTCTAAAGGACAACAAGTAAGTATGATGAAAGGATGGGAGATCATGTGAAAACTGGTTAAAAGGACTGAGGATATTTTTTCTTGCTAAGAGAAGATTTAGGGGAAACATGGTAATTTTAATCAAGTATTTGAAAGACTGTCATAGAGAAAAGGTCTTAGATTTGTCTTTCTTGACTCCAGAAAAATAGAATTAAGATAATGTTTAGAAGTTTCTGAGAAGCAGAACACTTCCTTACAACTAGAGCTGTCCAAAAACAGTCAGAGCTGCCTTGGGAAGTAATGAGTTCCCTCTCAAAGAAGGTCTTCAAGCAAAAGTTGGATGGATGAGCTCTTGTTAAGGATGATGCTGAAGTGCTTTCTGTTTAGCTATGGGTAATCCAGGGCTGATTAGATGACTTAAAAAAATTATTTTTAATTTATGGAATAAAACAAGCATTTCCATAACATAGTATTAGAAAAAAGATGATGGCACATGAAACTTCTAAGGTCTTGTCCAGCTCTGAGTTGCTGTGATTCAGTGATTTGACCACTGGGGCTTACAAAGACTTGATGCCTAACAGTTTACTTCTTGTGTGCCTTAGACATAGGAGGACAAACCTGAGCACAACTGGTTTAAGCCTTGATGGCAAAAGAGGAAAGAGTGGAGGAAAATGACCTATAAAGGTGGCTAGACGGCTGCTCCTTATATTGGCTTTTTAAAGGAGATGTTGAACATAAGAGGATTAAATGAAAACCAAGTAATTATTTAGGATTTCTTATTCTCACAGCTCCAGAAATGAGGTATGTGTGTGTGTTTATGTTTTTCTATGGAGCATCATTCTAGGATGTGTATAGATGACAGGTCCTTCCTCCCAGGAGCAGTGAGAAGAAGGCTGTTATTGCCCATGACTTGGTGTACCTAGTACCCTGGAGAGATTTGCACTGTAAGTCATCTCTTTTTAAAAAAAATTAACTTTATTTTTAATTTATGAAATAAAACAAGCATTTCCATAACATAGTATAATAAAAAGGATGATCGCACATGAAACTTCACATCTATTATGTATTACTTGTGGTTCCATCATGTAACTTTTTTCCTCCCTCCCCCCACCTTAGAGATAGCTACCATTAGACACAAATGTGTGTGTGTGTGTGTGTGTGTGTGTATGTATGTATACGTGCATTGTAGTTAATCTGGGTGTTTATAATAGTCAAAATGACTTCTTTGCCCAAAGTTGTTCTTAAAACAATATTGCTGTTACTGTATGCAACATTCCCTTGGTTCTGCTCATTGGCTCTTCATTATTTCATGCCAGTCTATCCATGGTTTTCTAAGATTTAATCTTTTTTTTTAGTTTTTTTTCCTTCCTTCTTTCCTTCCTTCCTTCCTTCCTTCCTTCCTTCCTTCCTTCCTTCCTTCTTTCTTTCTTTCTTTCTTTCTTTCTTTCTTTCCTTCCTTCTTTCTTTCCTTCCTTCTTTCTTTCCTTCTTTCTTTCTTTCCTTCCTTCCTTCTTTCTTTCTTTCTTTCTTTCTTTCTTTCTTTCTTTCTTTCTTTCTTTCTTTCTTTCTTTCTTTCTTTCTTTCTTTCTTTCTTTCTTTCTTTCTTTCTTTCTTTCTCCCTTCCTTCCTTCCTTCCTTCCTTCCTTCCTTCCTTCCTTCCTTCCTTCCTTCCTTCCTTCCTTCCTTCCTTTCTTTCTTTCTTTAACTTTTAACATTCATTTTCACAAAATTTTGGGTTCCAAATTTTCTCCCCTCTTGTCCCCTCCCCCACTCCAAAACACTGAGCGTTCTAATTGCCCCTGTCTGCCAATCTGCCCTCTCTTCTATCATCCCTCTCTGCCCTTGTCTCCACCCTATACCCCTTTACCTGTATTTCTTATTTCCTAGTGGCAAGAACAGTACTCGATAGTTGTTCCTAAAACTTTGAGTTCCAACTTCTCTTCCTCCCTCCCTCCCCACCCCTTCCCTTTGGAAGGCAAGCAATTCAATATAGGCCAAATCTGTAGAGTTTTGCAAATGACTTCCATAATAGTAGTGTTGTGTAAGAACTAATTATATTTCCCTCCATCCTATCCTGTCCCCCATTACTTCTGTTCTCTCTTTTGATCCTGTCTCTCCCCATGAGTGTTGACCTCAAATTGCTCCCTCCTCCCCATGCCCTCCCTTCCATCATTCCCCCCACCCTGCTTATCCCCTTATCCCCCACTTTCCTGTATTATAAGATAGGTTTTCATACCAAAATGAGTGTGCATTTTATTCCTTCCTTTAGTGGAATGTGATGAGAGTAAACTTCATGTTTTTCTCTCACCTCAGGTTATCTCTTTGACTTTGGAACATCATGTTGGAAATCCTACTTTCCAGGAGCAAAACGCCTAGCCTACCACTCAATGGCAAAGCAATTTTTGAGGGGAAGGAATATGGGGAGTAGATAAATTTTGACCCAACAGAAATGGACTAGACACAGGGTTCTGATGATTATTAGCTGTGTGACCCCAGGTAAATCATTAGCATCTCTGAGCCATATTTTCCTTATTTGTGAAACAAGGGGAAGAGGCAGCGTGTGGGAGTAGCGAGAGGCTAGACCTCAGAAACAGGAAAACTTAGGCTCAAGTAATACTTGCCTCTGTAACCATGGACAAGCTACTTAACCTCCAGGCTCCAGGCACCACTTTCTACATCCACATCATGGTGGCTAGGGATGAGCACCCTTGGGATCTGGAAAATCCACATACAATATTTTTGGCTCTTTGTACCAGAGAAGTCTTCCTTCATGGATTTCCTTCTCTCTCTTTTTTGATATTATACAATATTATACATATATTTTATGTATTATGTGTTGTTTGCTGGCCTTTGTGTGTTATCTTAGGCTTCCAC
Organism: Notamacropus eugenii; assembly: GCF_028372415.1. NCBI lineage: Eukaryota > Metazoa > Chordata > Mammalia > Diprotodontia > Macropodidae > Notamacropus > Notamacropus eugenii. The sequence continues at coordinate 176,325,706 of NC_092873.1, read as the reverse complement.
AAAACTCCCCCCAAATTCCCATTTAATTTCTTATGCTGACCTGTTATATAGCAAAACTGTGATGGGGAAATTGTGATGTGGAAGGGATAATTGTATATGAATTGTTATTATTGTTTCTTAGGCTTCCATTTTGTAGAGAAATTTTATTTATCTGGAATTCTCCTGGTCTGACTGATTCCCTTTATCTCACATAAACTGTTGGTTTTAGACAGGTTTTCATTTCTTTGAGGGTACACACTATAAGAGCAAACAAATATTGGGTGAATCTTAGATTTTCTTTTATAGTAAATAATAAAAACAAACAATAGCACACACATAGAACTTCACAGTTAATAAAACAACACTCTCCCTAAATTAATCCTATGAGGTCAATGGTGTAAACATTATTATCCCCGTTTTATGGATAAGGAAACTGAGGTTCAGTTAGAGAGGCTAAATGATTTGCCCAGGGTCACAAGGCTATCTAGTATCAGATTCAGGATGGCAACTAAGGGCATCTGGCTTCAACATCAGGGAGATGACAGTGCAGTCTCACAGAGCAGCCTCAAGAAGATTCTACAGGCCCCGATTCTTGAGAGCCTTCTTATTTACCCATTCCAGTATTTGTTAGGGCCTGTCTGGGGTTGTGGGGAAGCTTGTCACCTTACTATGAAAGGTGGCTTGTTTTGTGAAGCAAAGGAAATGCCATCACATCTTGCTGCTGCTCCAAGCAAACATCAGTAGCAAAAGATCCTCTGAAGCAAGAGCAAGTGACTTGAGGCGATGCTTGGGGCAAGGAATACAAAACTGGCTCAAACCACCACTGGTTGCCCTCAACGCCACTTGGCTTAGGAGGAGGAGGATCTGCTCAGAATACAAATGTGGGGAAGGCTCCCCTCTCCTTCAGTCACTGGTGGGCTAAGAACAGGCAAGGAGGGGTAGATCTTTTTCATAGCTGCGGTATGATTTCATCTTGGCAAGCTAAGTGTTGGGGGAATATGGGAGAATTCTGGACACACCCACCATGTGACCAACAGACTACATCTGTCAGAGGGAATTTGGCTCAATCACTGAAGTCAACCTTGGTAAAGATATGGACCTTATTTAGTTAGAATGGAAAGTTCTTTCATTCATTGGTTCCCATTCTTTTATTTCTAGTCACATGGTTCTGGTGGCTAGCCCACTTACCTGACCTTCAGGCTGCTTCATGGACTTTGGAGAGATCCTGCTATGCTAGGAAAATGTATCATCTGATTAAGGAAAAGAAACCACTGGTATTCTTCATGTAACCATCAGCTATGGAGCACCTTAGCAACCCTGAAGTGGAATTTATTTTTCAGTCAAAATTTCCTGTCCTATTTTCTGAAATGGAGCCTGGATCTGCAGTCTGAACGTTGATGGCTGGCTGTACAGTAGGTTTCAATGTCTCAAGTGAATAATGCATCACTGCTGGGTAACATTTAAGCATGTCCCCTTTCTCAAGCTTCTTAATCCTAGAACTTACTTATCCATTGGGGAGAGCTGCTTTTCAGGTGATTCTACAATATTTCAAATTCATATTTGAATCCATCTTTATTCATCACAACAGAGGCAGTGGTCCACCAAACACCAGAAATGACAATAAAGTAATAACTGGCATTTATGAAAGCTTGACATATGTTATCTCATTCGAGCCTCATGACAAGACTGTGAGGTAGGTGTATTAACAGAGAGATTTAGTGGCATGTCTAGGGTCATACAGCTAATAAATGATTTGAACTCAGGTCCTCTTGACTTTAAGTAGAGCCCCCTACAGAGTGTGTACCAATCACTTCCATCCTTTTTCCAGATAACCTGACCACTGTTTTAGTCCATCCAATTTTGAGCTTCCTTGCTGACTATTTATAATCTCTATATGGGCATACCTCAGAGATACTGCAGGTTCAGTTCCAGACTACTACAATAAAGCAAATATTGCAATAAAGTGAGTCACACAAAATTTTTGGTTTCCCAGTGCATATAAAAGTTGTGTTTACTATACTGTAGTCCAGGGGTGGGGAACCTGCAACCATGAGGCCATTTGTGGCTCTCTAGATCCTTAAGTGCAGCCCTTTGCGTCCAAATTTTATGAAACAAATACCCTTAGTAAAAGGATTTGTTCTGTGAAATTTGGACTCAGAAGGCCACACCCAAGGACCTAGAAGGCCACATATGGTCTCAAGGCTGCAAGTTCTCCATCTCTGCTTCAGTCTATTAAGTGTGCTATAATATGTCTAAAAAATGTCATACCTTAATTAAAAAATACTTTGTTGTTAAAAATGCTAACCATCCCCCAAGCTTATCTTGAGTTGTAATCTTTTTGCTGGTGGAGGGTCTTGCCTTGATGTTGTTGGCTTCTGACTGATCAAGGTGGTGCTTGCTGAAGGTTAGGGTCATTGTGGCAATTTCTTAAAATAACACATTAATGACGTTTGCTGCATAAATTGACTCTTCCTTCCATTCAAACCCTTAGAAGCCATTGTAGGGTTATTAGTTGATCTAATTTCAATATTGCTGTGTCTTAAGGAATAATAGGGAGACTGGAAGAAAGGGAAAGAGATGGGGAATGGTCAGTTGGGTGGAGTAGTCAGGGCACACAAACCATTTATTTAGTTTTCCATCTTACATGGGCATGGTTTGTGGCTCCCCAAAATGATTACAGTGGTATTCATCATTGATGACAGATCACCACAACAGATATAATAATAATGAAAAAGTTTGAAATATTGTGAGAATTACCAAAATGGGAGAAAGAAACATGATGTGAGCACAGACTATTGGAAAGATGGTGTTGATAGACTTGCTTAGCAGGGTTACAAATTATTCAGTTTGTAAAAATGCAATTTCTTTGAAGCACCATAAAGTGATAAAACAAGGTATCCTTCTATGTTAGCCAGGTGGTCCATTTATTATTTGTCATATTTAGCACATGTCCTAGAGTAGGTTCCTCTAAATATATTAGTAGAATATAAGCTCCTTGAAGGTAGGAACTGTTTTGTTTTTAATTTCGTATGCCTAGTGCTTGACATAGGACCATGTAAATTGTTTTTTGGCTTGGACCTGTGATTGCATTGGTATAGAGAGTATATTCTCCTAACTTTCTTTCCTTTGCATCTTTGGGTATATTTTTCTGTTTGTGTGGTTACCATGGTGGAACTAGTGAGCAAGGTACATTTATTCCACTATCTTCTCTACCCCTAAGGCTGTCAGTTTGCCCTGCATCTTTTGGGAAATATTCATTTTGCATTTACTTTCTTTTCTAGGGTTGTCTCTATACTAGTCCATTTAGATACTCAGACACCCTCTGCAGTTGCTTTGCCCTACTGTTTTCATGTCTACCTGAAACACTTCATGAAATCCAATACTATTTGTCTTTTTCCACCAAAAAATTTGTGCTTTTTAAGGCAAAATAATACGAAACGACTCAGGGTCCTATAAACAGAAATTGGATAGGATTCCACTTTTTCACTCTTCTATTTACAACTTTCTCCTCTTGTATTTTGATAAACAAGGCCCCCATTATGATAGATGAAAAGGGGTAATATATATGGAAAAATCCATTTCCTAGTCAGTTTTCCTTCGACTTGGTGATGAAAAAACCAGGATCTGCCTGCAGCAGATGACCCTGGTGGGACATTGCTTTCAGGATTTCAAGGGTTCATGATTTTGTTGTTTTCTGCTAATGCACGTTGTACCCCCTCTATTCATAGGTATGTTTGTAGGTTGCTTTGGGATGCCCCGAACACCCTGTGTATCTGGTTATCCCTGTTCTTACTCCTAAGAAGACTAAGGTTTGTTTTTTCTAAGTTGTTGAAGTGACAATTCAACACACTGCTGAAACTGGTGCTAGGATGCTCTGAATTTTTAGTTTGATTCTTGGACAACAAAAATGCCATTTGTTCCCAGGCTCATCCTTAAAGTCTTTGGAGTTTGGGGGGAATTGCCATAGCTTTCTCCTTCCTCCCTTCCCAGTGGGGTAGCCTTCAAGAGCCCAGGATTGCTGCCTTCACGCAGGGGTGTGCTGGAGACAGCTCTAACTGGTTTGTGAGAGCACATTGTTAAATCTTCAACGTGAGCATCTACACCTCAGAAATGGGCATCACTAGGAATCATTCAGTAATTCAATAAATACTTATTAAGTGCCTTCTTTGTGCCTGGCACTGTGCTAACAGCTGAAATCAGGCTTGATTTATGGTTTGGCTGATTGTCTAGACCAGTAAGGACAAACTCCAATAGAAATGAATTCTTGCCACTACTTATTGACTTAAAAACCACAAGTTAACAATATCTCTGTTGTATTGTATTTTTGTTTATTTTATTAAATATTTCCCAATTACATTTCAATTTGGTTCAAGTCTCACTCAGGAGTTTTATAGGCCTCATTGGACCATGAGTTTGACACTCCTGGTCTAGATTTAAGAAAATATTAATAATGCAGATAAACTTAAAAGCATGCATGCATACATTCCCTGACTCAACCCTACCCTCTTTCCCAGCCTAGTTGTTAAACATTTACTAGCACACCCCTATATTGCCCTATAAACATTGCTTAAGGAGAACAGCAGAAGGTTCAAGGAACAAATCATCATCAGACTGTTGTTCAATTGTCTTAGTCATGTCCAGCTCTTTGTGATTCCATCTGGAATTTTCTTGGCAAAGACACTAGAGTGGTTTACCATTTACTTTTCCAGCTCATTTTAAAAATCAGGAAACTGAGGCAAAGAAAGTTAAGTGACTTGTCTAGAGACAATAGCTACTAAGTATCTGAGGCCAGATTTGAACTCAGGTGTTCATGACTCCAGGCCCCATGCTCTATCCACTGGGCCACCTAGCTGCCCATGAATATGACTAAATATAGTGGTCTCTAATAACATTTGTTACTACAAATTAAAAAAAAAGCTAGCTGCTAAGCCCAGTAGGGTTAGGAATGTAAAAGGAGTAAAATACAAACATGTGGGGGGAATTAACCTTTTGTAGGAAGGTGGTAGGCAGGTGGGAGAGGTCACCTGTGAGGTCAGAAGTCTTTACAATAGGGTAGAACATTTGAAGACTGTCTAGCTGGAGTCCCCGAAGCTTCTCATTGAAGTATCCAGACAGTATGCTCTAATTGAGCACTTGAAGAGTAGCTCTGGGCTACTTCTTTAGAAAGGGTGGCTGAAAGCCAGTTCTATTATCTGTGAGGTCCCTTTTCTCTCTCAGCTTTATAATGATTCACTTGATTCCCAAATGAAATGTTTCTCTCCCATTGGAACCTTTGATATGTCACTTCAGAGTCAGTTTCGTAATGTTTCCCATTCTCTGCTTCTCCTATTGGCTCATCTCATTCCTCCTCCTCTGTACTGTGTGTCCCATCCCATTTGGATGATTAGGCCTGAGAATGCCACCTCAAAGTTTTGCTTCTTGCATTATGTACATCGGGTTTCCTATTCTCTCCTGGAAAGGAGAACATTTTAAAGACCCCTACGCTGGAGTTACAGTTGATGGGATGGGACCGAAAAACAGCATCAGGTTTACCTCTGCTCTAGATCTGCTGAGATCCATGTAGAAAAGGAAATGCTGAACTCAAAAGAAAACATTTCCATTTGCAGAGCTATATGTTGACTCAGTCCGTAGTTTAGAAATCCCCACTTTTTCTGCATGCTGTAAGTTTCCTCATTTTCATTTTTTGTTCTTGTACTTGTTATCTCCAAAGCTATTCAGCTAAATTTTGAGTCTTGAGTCAGAAAGACTCAGACACTTACTAGCTGTGTGACCCTGGGCAAGTCACTTAACCACTGTCTGCCTCAGCAACCTCAGCTGTATAATGGAGATAGTAATAGCACCCACCTCCCAGGGTTGCTGAGGATCAAATGAGATAATATTTGTAAAGTACTGTGCAAAACTTAAAGTACTATATAACACAAGCTATTATTAATTATTATCATCTTAGAATGATATTATCTTATTATCATCTTGGGATTAATTATCATCTTATCGTATTCTCATCTCATTATCGTCTATTGATTTGTGTGAAACTCCTCCTCCCATTTTGTAGATGAGGAAACAGAGGCTCCAGTAGATGAGACAACTTGCCCAAGGTGGCACAGACAATTTGATGTGAACCCGAGTCCTGTTGCATCTTTCTGATCTTTATAATTTGACATAAATGCAGACATCGTTTGGGCTCTTGTCAGTCTCAGTTGTGTCTACAGGTAGGGACTGGATCTTTGATTTCATTGACATATGGAACTCCCAAATGAGAAAATTCCCTCCACCAATACAGGTTGGCACCCAGTCTTAGAGAGTTACTTAGAACACTGAAATGTTAAATCCAAAGTTACATAGCCAGCATGTGTTGTAGTTCAGACTACAACATCTTCCTCATTTTGAGGTCGGCTCTTTATTCACTGTGCTACACTGTCCCTCATAGTTGTTTATTATTCTTTAAAATAGTATCATTTCTTTACAATTCTACAATAATAATATTAATAGTTTCTGACACTCATGTAGCGCTTTGAGATTTGCAAACATTTTATATACTTTGTCTCATTCATTGTTACTATTCATTCCAAACTGATGCATGGAAGCCTATACCATGCCCTTCCTCTCACCTCTCACTGAGTTTCCACTTTTACCATAACATCTGTATCTGTTTATTGATAACAGACTATATTAGAGATCTAAATGAGTAAGATTGCCCAGTATAACACTTCATTCTTGATAATATGATACATGTACTGCATAGAAACACTGCTTGGCTGACATTTCCTCCTTTATTGAAGTAGAAGGCAGGACAAAGGATGCCACTTATGTGATGAATGGGTCCCAGGGGATACATTGAATATTCATTTTAAGAGGAGTAAGCTCACAGTTAGTCGCACTGTGCCTCCTATGTGTGAGATGTCTTCTGGTATCTGGTTTGGAGGAACCAAAATTGCCTGTAGGTAGTTTCACATTATTCTACATACATTCTTGTCATCTCTCTCAGTTGTTTGCCTTGAGGGCATAATGCTGGGGCTACTTGTTCAAGATTTTGTGTAAGCAATTCACAGGCATTGCAGTGGCTGGGGGGTGAGGGATATTGGATGTGACTGGGAATGTGCTCTGAGATGTATATTGTAAGCAGTCCCATTATTTCAGGCTAAATAATAAGGATGATGATCTTTTGTCTGCCTCCCAATTTCTCTTCTACAAATCCAACTCTTTTGTATCCTATATCAGCGTTTGTTCCCCACATTAGTGGCATTTTAAATGGAGAATTTCCAGGATTTATTTAACTGAAATGTAATGAAACAGGTATGGTAATTGAAAGAACACCTTTCCCACTTGACCAGCAATAGTATTTAGGCCTCACAACCTAACACCCTTAATTCTAGACACCTTGTGATGCAACAGGCCAGTGATCCTCATAGTTACTTGCATTAGATATACTTATTTTTGTTTCATGCTGTTCTACCTGCTTGGAATGTGCTCTATGGGAGAAAGAATAATGTACTGGAAAACAGGAAGGTCTGAGTTCTAATCCCAGCTTGGCCACTAACCAGTTCTGCAATTCTTGACAAGTACTTTAGCCTTTCTGGGTCCTGATATCCTCTTGTAAGATATGAGAGCATTGACTCTGTGATATCTAAAGTCTTTTCCAGCTCTGAAATTCTATGAATATATGACTCTTCATTATCACCAGCTGGCTCAATGTCTATATTCTCAATAAAACATTCCCCTAGTGACTCTAGATAATATTGTTTTGTCCCCATCCTGGCCACCATCATGCTTACTGGCTGTAGCATAAAGATGGGCATTCGATCACACCCAATTTGGTACTTCTTTATATAATACCTTGCATTGTTCTCTAATGTGTGTGTCTGTGTGTAGATGGTCTCCTAGCTTTAGTCGAAGTTCTCTGGAGGCAGGGACGAGGTCATGTGCCTGAAAGGAAGCATGGTACGGCAGAAACAGCACGAGACTCTTTGGAGTCAGAAAACTTGGTTAATTTGAGTACTTGATCTGTCACTTGCTAGCTCAGGCAAGCCACTTAATCTCTGAGCCTCAGTTTCTGCTTCTGTGAAAAGGAGATTAAAAAGACAAACCTGTTTATTTATCCTGTAGGGATGCTGTGAAGACAAAATGAAGTAATTATATGGAGATACTTTGTAAGTAGTAAAGCACTATATGATATGAGGGATTATTGATATTACTGCTGCTAGAACACGCCACTTATTTCATTGATTTATATTTAATATAATATTTTACATTGCATTTATATTATATGATATATAATGCTTATGCAATATTTCATATTATATTCTATTTCATTCATTCATTTACTTATATTTATTTCATTTGCTTCATTTATTTCATTCATAGGTCTATGTCAAATATTTTATTGGTTACTTCCTTTTTCCTCCCCTTCCCCTGTATTTTTGGCTCAATTTAGAGCTGGAATGATTGATCCTTAGAGAAACCTGGTTAAAATTCTTCATTTTGCAGATAAGGAAACTGAGGCCTGGGGAGGTTAAATTTGTCTATTTGACCTTACGTCTTTTGGCTCTTTTTAACTATATCATATGGCCTTTTAATCTTAAGCAAGAAAACTGAAATTATTTGTTAAGTTCAACTATATTAGTAATAGAGTAAAATTAATGAATAAAATCTTTATTATAATAATCCCTAATATTAAGTATTAATGTCTTTTTAGATAGAGAAAGAAGGTGATGTGAAATTTCTTCCTTGTCAGAACTTTTTTGATGCATTATAAAGGAAACTTAAAAAATAATTCTATGAAAAATCTGTGAGCAACTTGCAAGTATAGCATATTTTGGAACAACTGTTTCCTGAGATTACTAAAGAGAGAAAACAAAAAGGATGAATCTAGCTTATTTCCAAAAAGACTGAATTTAATTTTTTTAATGAGGAGAAATATGGAGAAGATTCTTAAGTGACTTTGATCAGTATCTGGAATGAATCCAATGGTGTAAGAATGAGTTTCTAAGCAAGTGAAGAGGAATCATCTACTGTTAGAATGAAAATTTGAGGTGTCTCTGGTTGGGGCATTGGTCATAGCCAAAATATTGAAACTATTTATACATACCTTTGCTTTACTATTACTTTCATTGTTAACAGATTTATATACTTAGTAATTTTAATATTCATTTAATTATGGAGAAATAAGAGTAATTACTATTGGGAAAGGAGGTCTCTCTAGCTCATTAAGTTACTAATATTTAATGAATTTGGGGACAGTCAGGCAACTAACATTTATTAAGGTCCTACTAGATGCCAAGTACTATGCTAAGCATGGGGATACAAAGAAAAGGGAAAAAACAATCTCTGCTCTCTGAGTCTAGCCTGGCAACTAGAAGGTACAGTGGATAGAGTACTGAGCCTGGAGTCAGGAAGACTTAAGTTTAAATATGCCCTCAGAAGCCCATTAGCTGCATGACCTGGAGCAAGTCACTTAACTACTGCGTGTCTGTTTTCTCTGCTGTAAAATGAGAGCAATAATAACATTTGTTACCACCTACGATTGATTTAATATTTTAAATAATATTTTAATAATAATATTTTAATAATAATATTTTAAAAATAATGCTCCATTTTTTGTCTCTGGGACTTTTAATGCTGACTTTCCTTCATGCCTGTAATGTGTTCCCTTCTCCACCTAGCACAATGCCTGGCATAGAGTAGGTGTGTAACAAATGCTTGTTTTCTTCCTTCTAATGAATCTAATTAGTGAGAAAGAGACTATAAATTTATCAACTAGAAAGAAATTATTCTCTCATTCCTTTGGATTGCTATAGAACTCAGGATGATAAAATTACATATAAAGTAATGAATCAAGACAAGTGAAGTAAGGAAGACATGGGTTCTAATCCTGGCTCTGTCACTAATTAGTTCTTCAACCCAAGTCACTTAACTCCAAGGAAGGTGATGAATTAGATGACCTTTAAAATCTTTCTCACCTCCGAAATTTTATGATTCTGTGACTGCTTTCCCCTCTATGCCTGACTCATTCAAGGTCAAATCTACCTCTCTTGCCCAAGCTCAGGGAGTCAGATTAGAACTCAGGCATTCTAGCTCCTAATGGAGCTCTTTCCCTTACTAGGTTAAGTATCATCCTATGTTTTGATTGTAGGTGTCTATGTGTGAAAATATTGATTGAGACTGTATCCAAACATGATAATTTACTTATGGTCAGTAATGATTGTAATGAAGGTAGAACTCTTTATTTAAAACAAACAAATGATTAGTCATGACCATGGAAGTGTAACTGTATTTAATGAATTCGTTAATCCATTAAATTGCTAATGTGAGTTTAGGCTATATTAATAGAAGCATAGTGTCTAGACTTAGGTAGACTATACTCTCATTGTACTCTGCCCTAGTCAGACCGCATTTGGAGTTACTGTCTATTATAGAGGCAAAGTGGCATGCAGAAAGAACACAGTGCTGGGTTTGGAGTCAAGAAAACTGGACTTCAAATCCTGCTTCTGACACTTTATTAGTTCTGACACTTTATTATTATTTATTTATTAGCTGTGTGTCCACAGGCAAATCACTGAGCCTTTAGGAGGGTTAGTTTCTTCTCTTATAAAGTAGAATTAATAATACCTGCAATGCTTACTGAATATAGGGTATTGTGTGTCTCAAATGAGAGATATTTTATAAACATTGCAGGGTTATATAAATGTCAGTTTTGGAGTTCAGTTTTGGGTTTCATATTTTAGGAGAGACATTAACAAGCTGAAGCAGGTTGAGAGGAGAACAACAAGGAAGGTGATGGTACTAGAAATCGGGTCAAACAATGACCAATTGAAGAGGTTTAACCTGGGGGAGAGAAGATTTGGGATTGGGGCATAATAATGGTCTCCAAGACTTGAAGGCTTGTTATATAAAAACCAACTTTTCTTTCTTCCCTTCCTTTGACTGGCGTTTCTCCTCTTGTCCCCTCCTTTCCCCTTTTGTCTAATACGCTGTTGGTCCTAAAAGACACAAACAGGTAGAAGTTGTAGAGAGGAAGATTCTGGCTCAAGGTAAGTATAACCCAGTGACCCATTATAAAAAGTCTGGGTTACTTAGATTAGGTTGAATTTAGGAAGCATGACCTGTTCTTGAAGTCATGTTGGCTTTTTGTGATCACTGTGTCTTTTTTTCTTAATACTCACCAATCGTACCTCAAATCATAACTTGCTGGGTTTAAAATAATTTTGCTAGGACTCAGAGACAAGCATGCTGGCCTTTTGTTTATGGATTTTTATCCTTGCCCCTTTTTGGGAAAATTGAGATGTTTGCTCTTTGATTTTTTTTGCCCCTCTAGTTCTCCATGATCTTTTAAAGATAATTGACAATGGCTCTGCAATTTTCCCCTCACTCCCCAATATCTTAGAGCATAATTGTTGGTCAAGTGACTTAAACTCATCAATCAATCAACAAGTATTAACTAAGAGCCTACTATGTGCCAGGAACTGTACTAGGCATAGAAGGGAGCACATTATAGGCATGGAAGACAGTCAGCATAAAGGCCCCAGAGACAAAAAAGTGGAGTATTATATGGAGGATACAGCGAGAAGGCCTTTTTTGGCTGAACTATAGAATTCAGGATAAAGAGTAATGTCTGATAAAGCTAGAAAGGTAGATTAGGGCCAAATTGTGATGGGTGTTAAATATCAAATAGAGGGTTTTATATATGATCCTCTAAACAATAGGGAAGTTCTGAAGTTTTTGAGTAGGACTATGATTTGATTAGACCTGCATCTTATGAAAATTACTTTGGCAGTTTTGTGAAGGGTGGATTAGAGTGGGAAGAGATTTGAGATGGGGGGAATCAATTATGAAGTTGTTGAAGTAATCTACATGAGGAATGATCAGAGGCTAACCTAGGGTGATGATCAAGTGAGCAGAGAGAAAGGGATGGATGTAAGAGATGTGGGAAAAAATGATGAGATTTGGCAATTGATCAAGTATTTAGGGTAAAAGAAAGTGAAAAGTCCAGGATAACACAAAGATTCCAAACCTGAGAGACTGGAAGAATGATGGTGCTTTGAACAGAAATAGGGAAGTTTAGAAGAGGTAAGTATTTAAGGGGAAAAATAATGAACTCAGTTTTAGATATGTTGAGTTTAAAGATGTCTGCATGACTTCTAGTTTGAAAAGTCCAATAGGTTGTTGGAGATGAGGGTCTGAAGCTTAGTAGAAAAGACTAGGGATGTATATATACATATATATGTATGTATACATATATATGTATATATACACACATATGCACACTTACACATATACACACTATATATGCAATATATACATACTATATATCATACACACATACATACACGTATGTACATACACACATCCATATATGCATACACATAGTAGTCACTTGGCCAAGTTGAGATGAGAATGAAACATCTCAGAGTTTAGGTTTACTAAGCCTAAATTCCCATAGGAGTTGGAAGCTAATGAGGAGTTGGGGGGAGGAGAGAGAGAGAGAGAGAGAGAGAGAGAGAGAGAGAGGGAGAGAGAGAGAGAGAAAGAGAGAGAGAGAGGGAGAGAGAGAGGGAGAAAGAGAGAGAGAGAGAGAGAGAGAGAGAGAGAGAGAGAGAGAGAGAGAGAGAGAGAGAGACTTTAAAAGGAGGAGAGGGCCTAGGACAGAAATTTGATTTGGCGGGGGTGTCTGTTACAGGGCATGATGTGGATGAGCCAGTGGATAGGGTCATCTCATAAGAGAAAACAGAATTTCCAGAACAGAGTTTTAAGATATACCCACAGTTAGAATGCTACTAGCTAGATATTCTTTTCCTATCTCCTAACTTATTTTTTATATCAACTCCCCATTAGACATTTTTGTTCTGTACTTTCAGTACCATTTTCCTTGACAGAGAATATAGACACAAAATGAGTTGAGTAGCTCTGACTTCCCTCCATCATCTGCTATTAATCTACTCACTCCAAGGAATGGTCCCATCTCTCCCCTTTGCCTTCTGTATCCTTTTTTGCACAGCTCAGATGTCCATGGACATTAATTAATTTTTTGAGCTCTTGTTATGACACATCAGTATCAGAAATATCAACTCAAAGGAGTTCAGTAAATAAAAGAAAAAAGCATTTTGGTTGAAGTCATAGAGATTTTTCCTAGGCATAGGGAAAGCAGGAAGTTACTTACAAAAAATGATTTAGGAAGATGCTGAAAGGCACTCTTGTCCCCAAATTTTTTTGATTGTCTGTCACAGGATCTGAAATTTCTTTACTTTCAAGGATTGACCAAATGCATTTAAGATGCAGATGTATATTAGATGTATATTAAGATAAAAAGGATACATAGTCCCCCACACATCCACTGGACTAACCTGCTCCCTCCTCCCCATTGTACTACTGGTCTGAATCCCCTGGGGAAGATTACCACGTTTAAGACATTTGAGGGTGTGTGATTCTAAAACTTCAATTCATGAGCCCCCACCAATGTATTTACCTTTAATAGTCAGAGGATATACTTAGCTCAAAGAAAATGTATTTACTGAAATGGCATAGTAAGAACAGTTACAATAAAATATTTCTTTCATAAAACTGAGATGTGCTATCCCACAAATATCTTTGGGAAGAGTGGAGTACACATATAATATGCAAATGGAGAGGGGCACATTTAGAGTACATAAATGGCAAAGGCAACTAACATCTCTGGCATTTCAGGGTCTTGGCGATTTATCTCTTATCTTCCTACTGGTGTTCCTGGGTGAAACATCTCTCTAGGATAGGTGAATCCCTTTTGTCTGCTCATCTTCACTGCTCACCTTGACTCTGAAACTGGAGTTTTTGGGCCTTTTCTCTGCTGGGCATGGCATCTCTTACTGGGCAAAGTACTACATGACTTTGAAGGGAAGGAGGAGAAGAGACAGAAATCCTCTTCCCTGCCTGCTGTGCTCTGGAAGGAGCACAAGGGAAAAGACAAAGAATGATTCCTCTTAAGAAGTGGTTCTTAAATTGGTTCTTTACTGACTTTCAGGTTCTCTTAACTGACTCTAGAGCTGTTTAGTTTGTTTTTTAGACTCCCAGGTATGTGGCTGATCCTTTACTTAGTCTATGGCTAGCCATGTTATAATTCCAGCAGGCTGATGGATGAATATCTTCACACCTCTTAAAAGAGGAAAGAAGTAGTAAACGTTTCTTTATACTTCTTGTACAAGCTCTCAATGGGACACTCAGGATGTCTGGGTCCGACCAACGTTACCAGAGAGGGAAGCATGACACCTGGGTTCTCAAAGCTGGAGGGCTCCTTAGAGGCTTCCCAGAGTCCTCATCTGGCCAAACAAACACTCCTAGTCAGTAAGCCCCAAAGTAATCAATAGACACGGCTTCCTCTGCCTGACTGTAATTCAATAGACAGGTATAGCTGTCTGACAATTATTACCAGAGAGGGAAACATGACACCTGGGTTCTCAAAGTTGGAGGGCTCTTTAGAGGCTTCCCAGAGTCCTCATCCAACACTCAGAACTTCTTACCAAAAACGAAGCCCCAAAGTAAAACCTCAACTTAGAGTATTTATACCTTTTTTAGATCTAGAGGGCATCACAACACTTTGATCCAGTGCCTCAATAGAAAAAACAAAAGGTACTTGGGATCCTCCTACAAAACAACTCCCCTAATCAAGCTTCTCACAATGGGCAGGCCCATCAATGGGTGTGAAAGATCTTTAATCACGTTAAAATAATTAACAATACAAACAATACATACAATACAACACAAACAAAACATACACTGTTTCTAGTTTAAAGAAACTTGTTTCTATACTTCATTCCTTGTAGAGACTCTTGATTGATAAAGGCAAGATTCAATCAGAGGCACATGATTATACTAAAATAGAAACAGCCAAAGATCCTATTTTTATTGCCATCACTCTATCTATCTATCTATCTATCTATCTATCTATCTATCTATCTATCATCTATGTATCCATGTATCTATCCCTCTATCCATCCATCCATCTATCTATCTATGTCCTAACAGAAAGCAGGCCCCTGAGTGAATTGGAACCTTGGATAGCTAAGTTTTGATGGATGCAAAAGAGAAGAAAAGACTTTCTGAGCATAAGGTTTATCTGAAGACAAGCCTGAGTGGGGAACCCCTTTGTAGCCAAGGGCCAACAGGAAGTTCCTGGGCATTATGTATGTGTGTATATAAAGATTGGTGTGTGTGTGTGTGTGTGTGTGTGTGTGTGTGTGTGTGTGTGTGTGTGTGTCTAAGTTGCAGAGAAAGTATCATCAGGAGGGACAAACTCAGAAAGAGGAACAGATGGGTTCTAATGAACTTCTTTCAGATTTTGGCTTTTCTCAAAGAGAATACCCTGCTTTTTCCCTGATAAGTAAGCTATTCACCTGTAGAAAGTAAAATAAAAGACCAAGACAAAAACCCTCTTTCCTGTTGTACCAAGGATTTGTGAGAGGAAAAAGAAGTTTTTTCTCCTTAGTCCTACTTAAAGGCCAATGTGTGTTTGCTCTGTTTGACAAGAATTCAATATTTCACTATGTAGTGGTGCTGGCTATGAAAATAACTGAACAAAAATAAAGAAAAATATTGCCTCTAAAAGAATGATTTCTCCTTTCCTAGCAGCACTTCATCTGTCCTTCTCCTATGTATTGATCATATTTTATTTGTATTAAGCATGGCTCTGTGTAGCATTTTCTTTTTTTCCTCCAATTCAGTTGTAAGCAACGCTCATATTATGTTATTCATTTCTGTATCCCTCCACAACGCATTGCACATAGTAGGTGCTTTATCAGAATTTGTAGAATAACTGAAGCAGCCAACCAAGGTGTTATTTCTGTTTTAAATCTGAATGAGGACCCATTCACCTAGACAAATGCCAGATTGAACAACTCCATAGGGATTCTGATCAGAATCAACAGAATAAACAGAAAGATTGCTCAGCTCAGATTCCTCTCCCCACTAATCTTTCCTTTAATAATATTTCTTCATCCCCCTCACTACCTACTTCTTTACTTTTTTCTCCATTCTGTAACTAATTATATGAGGAAGTGGCTTAATGTTTCTATTGCAAGTCCAAATATCCAAGGCAGTTACTGGCAAGGTTTCCATTATTGTGCTTATGATTTTGCTTGTGTGGTTAAAATCTGCTGTCTAATGCTGGTGACGGTGGTGATACTGCTGGTGACTACTGTCGACCGCTAATGATTCAGATGAAGTCAAATAATATCATCAGAAGGAACCTAGGAAGCGTTGCTGGGATTATGAAGTCTTGGGCTAGAAACTGAAGACTTAAGGGACATAATTAGTGTTTGCATCACTTTAAAAGGAAAGAGCTTCAGATGAGAAAGGGGGATTTGGGAAATGAATAGCTGGTTCAGAAGAGAACATCTGAGAAGAGAATTTGGATTTCTGGACCACAGCTTAAGAAATAAGAATGATGGTTGGTAGCTCAGGACAAAGTGTAACTCACAGGCCAGTAAAAATGTATTTGATGGGGATTATGAAAATTTTAAATTGCAAATTGGGAGGTGTGGTGGTGTAGAAGTCTACCTACATGTATCCACAAACTAGATATCACAGATACCACATAAGAAGGAATATCTGGAAAAGAGTACTTTCAAAAGAGACAATATGCAAGCATGTTGTTCAGTCAGTTTTTAGTTGTATCCAACTCTTTGTGACCCCATTTAGGATTTTCTTGGCAAAGCTACTAGAGTGGTTTGCTATTTCCTTCTCCAGCTTATTTTAAGGAAAACTGAGGCAAAGAGGGTTAAGTGATTTGCCCAGGGTCACATATCTTGCAAATATCTGAGGCCAGATTTGAACTCAGGTCTTCCTGACTCCAGGTTTTGTGCTCTATCTACTCACCACCTCACAGCCCTCTCTACAAGAATAATACAATATAATATAATACAATGTCCAGCCTATAGGAGCTTATAGTCTAGTGGGAGAAGGCAACACATAAAAGGGAACTGAGAGGAGTAGGGGGAAGGAAACCCCATGTTCAAGTGTGTGGGAGCATGATGATGGTAGAGCTGAATCTAAGGAGTGCAACTAGTGAGAAATGAAGGGTTAGCTGGACTTCTGAGCCCTCTCTAAATGGATATTTTAGTTTTTTTGTGCCATCTATTCAGAGAGGGATCTTGAGAAGGTATGAGTATCAAAGAAAAAGGGCAGAAGTAAAATCTTTTGCCCTCTATGTCTATACACAAATGTGTAAAATATGGCTAATAAACAAGCTAAAATACAACTCAAGGAAGAAAATTTGAAGTCAAAGTTATCACTAAGATTTAATACAATGTGACTCATGAATAGAATATAACTACTGAAAGAACATGCCTTAAATAAGGTTAAAAAAAGGATGGAGGATTCACATTGTATATTAAAATCATTTTTGTTTAGATTTGAAATTTCATCAGTGTACCCTTTACCCACATAGGTTGGCAATAGTTTATCATGGAATTTCATGGGACTTTGAGAATTCAAATGACTTGGTTGGTCAGAGTCAGAGGCAGAATGTGAACCTTAGTGTGAGGCCAATCTTCTATCCATTATGCAGTACTACTTCTACATATGAGGACTATAAATACATATGTGAGAAAATCCATAAACTAGAAGGGTTAAGTCTGATAGGGAACATTTAAGTGAGAATCAATGGAGGGAGAAACCAAAATTATTTGAGGGTTAAAAGTGAAGTGTAAATCTTGTGTAGATTATGAAGAGATGAACTAGATTCCATCCAAAAGATTCATGAATAATAGTATCCAACTCCGCGGACTCATGCCCCCATCCAAGACTACCTTGAGAACATTTGACTTTTGTCTGATTTTTAACTCTTATCTAGTTGGCTTCAGTTCCCCTGCTAGCACCATGACAATAAAGCATGGACTTTTTCTTTTTAGAAGGATTGTGGTTTTACAGGAAGAGAAACTCATCTACTAGTGCAGATCAACAATTATTTTTCATTCTTTAGGCTTAGAGAGTTGCTGGGGGCAGGAGGTTAAATGTCTTGTCTAAGGTCACACAGTTGCTATGCTTTCAAGCGGGATGTGAATGTAGGGCTTTGTGCCTCTAAGAACATTTCTCTATCTATTATACTACGCTGTTTCTCAAAACAAGTTAATTACCTACAAAAACGACAGAACTCATGTTCAAGTCCATAGAAAGTCAAGAAAACTTTTCCCTCTGTTAAGTTTACCAAACCTACACAAAAGCTCTAAATTTGCTCTAAATCTTGGTTTGAAGCTAACATGTAAGAAAAGAACTTGTGCTAGGGAGTCAAACAACCCACCCCTATGACAAGCCTCTCCCTTTACAACACCCAGGAATCTGTATAGTTATTTTAGACTTTCTACTCTGGGATTAAGTTCCATTCCAAGCTGGGGAAGGGGGAGACTTGAAATTGCTAGAAAATCTGGCAACTCTCATCTCCAGTAAATTTTAATTTATCCCAGGATCTCTACAGTATGACTTGTGGCACCAGTGAAGGGCAAAGGCTAGGTTTGCTGCTCTATCCTGTGGACAATTCTGACTATTATGATTTAGGATTTGTCAATACATTTCCAGCTCTGCTATTAGTAAGACCTCTTGTCTTACTAGATGACATACAAAAGGCTATTCAGGTAGCTGTTTCACAATTTACCTTTCTCACTGAAAGGTTGGGTGTTTTTCACCCTCATTTAAAGAGTTTATCTTTTCCCTCCCTCAGGGCACAAGCAATGTGTCCCACCCATCTCATGGTCAGAAAGTTCTCTTGAGTCTATTAAGCAGATAAAATCACTGGTGCCATTTTTTCCATTCACCTTTTTAACTTCTGTCATTCCATCACCTATTCCTAGGTTTCAACTAAGAGGCGCCTTCTAGTGGGAGGGAAGGAGAAATTTAACAGTTGCTTTTAGTATTCTAGTTACCACAACACATCTGATTTGCAAAAGAGCTGTGGCGTTCATATGTATTATATAAATGCATACACACATGTATATGTACACACATATATGTAAAGTTGCTTTGTGTTCATGATTTATCATGTTCTAGGAACCACAAACTATACATCAGAACATGGGGTGAGTAAATGTGGTGAGGGCTGTCCCTTCACATGTAGTATGGGGGTGATGTATGGCCTGAAGGAAAGCAGAATAGACATCTCTAGCCTCCTCCTCCTCCTCCTCTTCCTCTTCTCTCTTTCTTTCTCTCTCCCTCCTTCTTTCTCTTTCTCTCTCCTGACGGGAGGGGACGCAGGAAGGTGAAGCCAGAAGCTTGGCCACTCTTCTCTTTTCAGAGAGGGAGTGCCTGGCTGTAATTACATACTGCTTTATGTATTACTCCATTAAATATGTCACTCCAGGAGATGGGGTTTTCAGGTTCAAACTAAACTTCTGATCACTATTTATGAAGAGAGCTGGACCCCAAGCTTTATGTCCAAAACTCTATATCCAAGGCTTAACTCCCTTCCTAATAAATACCAATTCTACAATGAGCACACATAGCAATTAACAAAGAAATCCTTTATCCAAGTCTATGGCTAAAAAGGAATCAGAGTAAGCAACACACAGGTGAATAGATACCGTATAAAATAGAGTGAAGGAGTTTTCCCATAGGGAGGGAGGTAACTCAGCTCAATCAGAGAGTTTTAGATTTTATCCAAGGAGAAGCTCCCCAAAGTCTCTGGTGTAGCAAGCTGGAAATAGGATATGATGGAGACTGTCAGTTCCTCTCTTGTTCATTTTTTCCCAAAGTTTTTCCTTCAGCAAGTAGAAGTAGGGTTGGCTTCTTCCATTTTCTCTGGAAGCTAGCAGTGCCTGAAGTAACTTTAAAGAGTCGAAGAGATCGAAAAAACTTAAAGGAGGTCCAGAGACTTAAAAAGAGTCAAGAGTCTTGAAGATCCTGCCACTGTCCTTTCCCTTGTTCTTGCCAACTTTGCCTCAGCTTGCAGTCATGGGGTACTGATCTCTACCAGCGTGGAAAGACAGATACATGCATACCAATGGAACTTGGAACTTGTGTTATACAGTGATTGGTTTTGCTACTTCCACTTGCTTATCTCTAATACATCCTTCTCCTAACAGCTACTCATTATAATCTTTGCAAAAGTCTGACTCATATCACCCTTCTGCTGAAGAATATTCAGTGGCTCCAAATTTCTTTTAGGATAAAAATATAAACTCCTTAGCTTGGAATTTAAAGCCCCATATGTTTTGGATTCCAGCCTTCCTTTCCTGTTTTTCTCTGTACTATTTTCTGCCAAGCACTCTGGAATCAGGAGTGTGCTGGAGCCAGGTCAAACAGGCTGGGAAGAATTAATTAAGTTTTCAGTGGGAGTATTAACACCTTGAAAATTGGCAAATATTACAAATCAGGGACTGGTGATACTAAGAAAGACCCAAAATGGTCCTTGTCCTCAAGGAACTCACAGTCTAGTGAAGAAGACAATATACAAATAATTATGTATAACCAAGATTTATACAGGATAAATTGGAGATAATTGGAGAAGGAAGGCATTAAGCTTAAGGCAGAATGAGAGAAGCTTCTTTGTAGAAGGTGGGAATGAAGGAAGCCTGGGAAGCCAGAATGCTGAGATGAGGAAGGAGAACATTCTAGGCATTGTTTTTTTTTGGAGAGCTTCTTGTTAAACACAAGCACACCGCTAACTGTCATGTACTTCTTCCTCAATTCTAACTCTTAGGATCCCATTTCCTGTGTAATTCATTGCTTTTTAAAAAATATTATTATTTTATTTTTAGGCAACCTAAATTTCTCCCTCTTTCTCTCCTTATCCTTCTCAGAGAGCCATCCCATTTAACAAATAATTTTTTTAAATAAAGAAAAAATGAGTAAAACCAATAAATACATTAAAAAAATGACATTATATGCAATATTCCCTCACCCACAAACCCACATCCCTTTTCCTGCCTTGGGCCAAGCTTCTTTATAGCATTCAACTTAAACTGTTTTGTGGTGATTATGCTTGCTGTTTACAGTCTTAGTCATTGTTTATACTGTTTTCTTGGCTCTGGTTACTTTGCATTGCATAAGTTCATATGAGATTTTCCATATTTTTCTAAATTCATCATATTCATCCTTTCTTATAGCTCAGTAATATTTTATTACATTCACGTACCAGAATTTGTTTTACCCCTTTCTCAATTGGCGGGCGTCTACTTTGTTTTCAGTTCTTTGCTACTACAAAAAATGCTGTTATAGATGTTTGTTGTATATGGAACCTTTTTTTTGTCAATGACCTCCTTGGTATATATGCCTAGCAGTGAAATATTTTGGTTAGAGAATGTAGATATTTTGGTCTTTTAATTTGCACAATTCTAAATTGCTTCCAAAATGGTTGTATCATTTCATGGCTTCACCAACAATATGTTAATATGCTTACTTTCCCACAACTCCTCTGATGTTGCCTAAGACCATCTTTCATCATCTTCGCCAATTTGCTGAGTTTGAAGTGAAACCTCAGGGTTGTATTTTTCTTGTTATTCGTGATTTAGAGCATTCTTTCATATGGTTGTTAATAGTTTACAATTTTTCTTTTCAGAAAGATTTGTTTATTCAAGTCCTACTTTCTACATGAAGTCTTCCTCAATCTCTATCCCCAGCTATTAGTGCTTTCCCCCACAAAATTATCTAGTATTTATTTTGTGTACACTCATATGTGTACATGTTGTTTGCCCCAGTATAATACTTATAATCCTACAAATAACTTACATTTACATAGTGCCTACTATGTGCCAGGCCCTGTGCTAAGCACTTTTATAAGGACTATCTTATTTGAACTTCACAACAACCTTGGGAAATAGGTGCTATTATCGTCTCCATTTTACAGATGAAGAAACTAACACAAAGAGGGTTTGAGTGACATGCCCAGAGTCACACAGCTAGTAAATGTCTGAGGCTGGATTTGAACTCAGGCCAAGGCACTCCATTCACTGTGGCATCGCTTTTTGAGAGCAGGTATCTTTTGCTTTGTCTTTTTCACCCCACCAGAGCCTAACATAGTAGGCTCTAAATAAATGCCCATTGATTGATTCTGGTCAAACCGACTTGTTTTTTCTAAAACTTCGCATTCAATCTTCCACTCTTGTGTCCCTCTCTATCCCCTCCCCATCTCACTCATGGGAGGCTCTACCTTCTTCCTTTGTCTCCTGGAATCCTTTGTTTCCTATAAGGCTCATCTCAAGTACTACTGAAGCTCTAGGTGGTATAACGGATAGCACAGTTGTTTTGTGGCCAGGAAGACCTTTCCACTGGCTGGTCCCCATGCTTGAAATGCTCTATCGTCTCAACTCTGTAAATTTCCCCAGATTCCTTTAATATCAGCTTAAACTGTATCCTTCTTCCAGAGCCTTCCCCCTTTCAGAATACCTTCATTTACTCTATATATCTTGTATGCACATTTTGGGGGCATTTTTCTCTTGTAAGCTCCTTGTGGAGCACGCAGGGACCATATTTTATCTTTCTTTGTATCACTAGTGCTTAAGAAAGTGCTAGGAACTTAATACGCCCATAAAAAATACTTGCTGACAGAGTTCAAATCCAACCTCAGACAGACACTAGTTTAAGACTTCAGACAAGTCACTTAAACTCTCTGTGCCTCAGTTTCCTCATCTGTAAAATGAAGATTACATATAATGGTCTCCAGGTTCTCTTCTAACTCTAAATCTATGATTCTATTATTTTCCCATTTTCTTCCTCAAATTACCTTCTAAAGAGTATCCTAAAAATCTTAGTGCTTGTTTATGCTGTCAAAGCTTAAAACTATTAAAGCTTAAAACTACAGGAAAACTTTGGTACACCTCCTCTTTATTGATCTGTTATGTGTTATATTCCTCAGCAGAAGGGCAAGAAGTGTTTGTATTTTAATTTTTATATCCTCAGGGCTTGGGGTAATAGGGTCTGGCCCATGTGCAGAACCTACCCATTTGTTAAGATGGCATTATCCAAATGGAAGACGTTAAAGAGCTGCTTTGGGGAATATCTTGGGGTCTGGAACATGTGTGGAAGTTATATTTCTGTTTCCAGTTGGATTATTGTGTAACTGAGAGAAATCTTTTTCTATCATCTACTTAGTCAAAACTGTGAGTAACTTCAAAAGGGCCTGAGGCAGTAACAACGTATATTAGAAAATATACTCACTGCACGTAAACTGGAAAAGGAATCAATGAAAAGGCCAGAGATCCAGTCTCATTTCTATGGAACCATATGATCTTGCAAGAAGAAAAAGGAGGCCCTCAGGCCCTCCCACCTTATTTTATGACCTTACCAGTTTGAGTGGAAGAGTCACCTCACTCCCTTAGAAAACTATGCCCAGTACTGAGTCAGAACATTTTGAAGGTATTGACAATCTGGCTGATCAGACAGTGGGAGGGAAAAAGTTCCTCTCAACCACATAGGAGGCAATCAGAATATCTGTGGATACACCCACCAGTCCTCCCTAGAAGCAGGTCTCTAGTGTCTTCCATGTGGATGGCACCATCTTAGCAAACTGATGGTGTCTGCATGTGTATTAAAACCCCATTACACGAGCATAATGCCTTATGTGTACTAAATACTTAGTAAATTCTTGTTGAACTGAATTGAATGGGAGCCATGGTTACAGCTTGTCTAGAACTGTTCATCAGACTTATAGTAGCTAAGCCTGCCTCCAGCTTCTTTCCTAAGGGGCATACGAACAACTTCCCTCTCTTGCTAACGTGTCCATGGCCAGGACTTCTGTTGGGGTCTAAATAGCTTCCTATGCCTTGGGTAAAAGAAGTCTCATAGACCCAGCACCCACCTTTTGGAATGTCCTGCTTACCCTTATCTTTATAATGGACTGCTGAGAAAGAACTTGGGGAAGAGAGAGAGAGAATATGGTTGAAATTTAACAAGGAGAGCCTCCTAAATGATCTCACCCCTCTCCCTTCCCAGAGTCTGTCTCATTAACACACAGAGGCTAATATTTGGCTCTGGAGTGAAGGCAGGACTGAAGTCCTCTCTAGGGGCTCAGCTAAATGTCATAAATTTCGAGGCTGCAGCTTGAGGAGTTTGTGAATGGCAACTGAGCCTGAGGCTATCTAGTAATATTTATACTGTAGAAGTTCATTTTTCTCCCCTTTTAAATGAAAAGTTTCTGATTTGTTTCAGAAGATGTCCATCTTAATGATCTTTTCCTGGAGAGCTAATGGTCAGTGTTCTTAGTTTACAGGTGTCAGAGATAGGCTCTAAAATAAGTAGATTTTAAATTGAGCCAAATCTCATAGGATTTCTGATCCAGAACCTTTTATTTTGACCATCTGTACTTTCTGTTAGGTATATAGGCAGGGAAACATGCCTCCAACTGTCATGGGGAAAGAAAACCATTCAGTTATTTATTTGCCACTAAATTCATGCAAATGAATCCAATATGCCCATTTTCTAATGCCCCAATGCTGCTAGCTTCCATAGCAGAGATAGGCTTTAAACAGTGTCTTAAATATGGTATATCCTATTTAGAATTGGAAGGGATATTAGAGGTCATTTAATCCAATTGCTTTATTTCACATATGAGAAAATTGAGGCCCAGGGAGACCAAGTGACTGAAATAAATAGTTCAGCTAAGATTTGAACTCAGGTCATTGATCTTTCCACTGTGTAACATAGCTTCTATTGTCTGGTATTGAGTGAGGTCACAGGCTGACTGCTTGGATGGCTAGTGCCTAAGATAGCCACTGAGATCTGCATTCAAGACCCTAACTACCTTTCCATCCTTATGTTCCATTGCTTCTAGCTCTAGTCATACCGATTTATATAGGATATATAAGATATATAGGAATATAGGATCATAGGACTTAGAGTGAGAAGGACCTTTAGAAATCATCTACTCCAGTCTCCTCTCATTTTTACAGATGGGATCTCTGAGGCTTAAATTAAATGACTTTGTTGAAGATCACATATTACTCAGAATCACAAAATCTCAGTATTAGAAGGCAGGTAGTCTTTAACACATATTTAAACAAGAACCTCCCCCCCTTCCAAAAAACATCCTCTACATAATATCATTTAGCTTTTGTGTGAAGACTTCCTTTGAGGGAACCCAGATCTCTCAAGGGCAGTCATTCTACTTGTACATAGAAAACTTTAGGAAAACTTTCCTTACATTAAATAAAAGCTGCCTCTTGGAAATCTCCCCCATCTCCCAATCCCTATTGCTATTAGTGCTTCCAGTTGGGGTCAAGGGAACATTTGCTTTCTCTGTCACTTGATAGCTCTTAAAGTAGTCAAAGTTGGTTATCATGTCTTCTTGAAGTCTTCTTATCTATCTTATCTTTCTATCTCTCTTTCTTTGTCTGTCTGTCTATCTATCTGTCTGTAAAATGGGAAAGTTGGAAGAGGTATTTCTAAGGAAGGTCCTTTCCAGTTCAAAATTTCTATGATCTTATGAAAGGCAGTATGACATAAAGAGATACTAAATCTAGGTCTCACAGGACCCTCAATCACTCTCAATTCCATCAACTGAAAGTATTATAGTATGGCTTCCATTCCCCTTACTGTCTCACTTTCCCTGCTTATAGATGCAATCCAGCTTTTCTGTGTATTTTAAAAAATATTGTACCAAGCACTGACCAGATGTGATCTGACCAGTGCAGAATACCCCAGGACTATAAACTGGTAAGGGGTAGAAATAGGATTCACATAAAAGTCCTGTGAACCTTAGATTCACTGTTCTGTCTTCTATATCTTGCAGCCCTAATAGAATCCTAGAAATTTAGAGCTGGAAAGGACATTAATTAGAAATACCTTTTCCAACTCTTCCATTTCATTCACACATACACACACATATGATTTATTAATTGTCTACTCTGTGCCAGGCACTGTACTAAACACTGGGGTTGCAAAAACAAGAATTAACAAGATGGTTCCTACTTAAATTCTAATGAGGAGGACAAGGCTTAAAAGAAATCCAGAGTGTAGGGTGGAAAGGCAAGTTCTCAGGTACCTGCAAGGCATATGGTGAAGATGAGGTACAGAGCGGGAAAATGATTTAATTGAGGTCACACAGAGTGAGAGTAGCAGAGCTGGGACTGGAACCTACCTAAGTCTCTATATTAGCCTACTCATTATTCCTAAAATATGGTATGCATTCCTCTATCTATGCCCTTTTTCATTTTCTCCTTCCTTCCTAGAATGCCTTCTTCTGTTCTCTCAATCCTTTGAATCTTTCACCTGATCTGTATCTTGCCACTGGACCCAGATAGCTCCAGAGGAGAGAATGAGACTGGTGACTTTGTACAGCCCTCCATCACTTAAGTCCAATTTAATTGCATATCGTGGCATCACCTCGTTGATCTCCTGGTCTTCTTTGAGAAGGAAGGACCACCACCACCACCAATCCTTTGTAGTTATATCTGTATTTCAATTCCCACCTTCTCCAATAGAGATTTCTGTGCTCATTGCTGTCTATAATTACCTCTCCTTTCTTTGAACACTTATCTCTCTTATATGGCTCTGTAAGTACTTAATTAGGCATTGCCTGTGACAGCACTTGTATTATTGTCTTACATTCTTCAGTATAATGGCATAGTTACTTAATTCTTGCCTCTATGTCTCATTCCTCCAAATAGATCCAAAGCTCCTTGAAGACAGGATTTATTTAACCCCACCAGTTCCTAACACAATCTAATACCCATAGCAAGCACTGAATCATAGCATTCATAGCACAGGTATCCTGGAATAGGAGTCAGAAGGCTTGTTGAGTCCCAGTTCTGCTATGGGGTTACTTGGGTGAGTTATTTCCCCTTGGTGATCCTCAGTTTTTTTTCACCTATATAATGAGAGAGTTAGACTAGATTACGTCTAAGAGACTTTCCCTTTCCAACAATCTGTAGTTCTGTGAATCATGTGTTAAATGAATGAATAAATAAATGAAGTAATTGTTACCTGGATCTCATAATAAAAGAGTGGTTGCTCTGAAAATATGGTGGAGAGGCTAGGAAAGAAAGATATGAATCATTTAAATGTCCAAAACACAAACCGGGTACAGTGGAAAAAATGCTGAACATGGTATCACAGGACCTGGTCCGGAAGCCTGTCCCTAACACTTATGACTGGTATAACTTCTCTAGGTCTCAGTTTCCTCATTTGTAAAGTCAGGGTGACTGAATTATATGACCTTTAGGGTCCTTTCAAGCTCTAAATTTATGATCCTATCCTTTGTGTATATTACTAGTCACTGGACAAATGGGCTAATCACTGAATTCTAGGGTTCAGGGGGGTGGGAGTTTTGAGTATGGGTCTGTGAATAATTCCTTCCACCTATGCATATTGGTAATAGCATCTCATCCATAGTTCACAATCTTAATGACTTGCCCAGGATCATACAGCTAGAAGAGTTAGAGGCAGGACTCTTATAACCCCTTTATTACCTGTTTCTGTCTCTCTGTGTCTTTTTTTCTCTCTGTGTTTCTCTCTCTCTGTCTCTATCTCTCTCTGTGTGTCTCTCTCTTTTGTGTGTATGGAGGTGGGGTTTGAGAGAGAAAGATTAAAAGTTGGGGGAAAAAGCACATAGAAAGTTTCAAGACATTTTGATCTTTTAGCAGAGCCTTTTTTGACATTTCTGAATTTTCTTCTGTGTATTTGCCCTCCTGTAGCTAGAGAGGACTCTCCGAAGCTCTGCACTGTGGCTCCCATCACTAATTCCTCTGGTCTCCAGGACTGTTTCTGAGATACCTGGTGTCTCAGAGATAGCTGTTTGTCTAGAACACAAGTGGGAAGGAGACCTCCTGGGGACAGAAAGCAGTGGCTGTTTTCTCTTTATATTCATCAGATGGATCGATATTCTACGTACAATCCCCACCCTGGGCCCTAAGTAGGAGTAGTTATGGAATAATTAAATGTGCCCAGGGTAGCCAGGACTGTTAACAGAGCAATTATGCAGTGCACTCCTGCAGGCTGCCTTCACTCTGAGTTGAAATTAAATCATTGAAAATATAATATCAGAGCACAATTCATCCTGCCTCCCATAGTTAAAAAATTGGGGTTATTTTTGTCTCTTCTTTCTCCCTCATCTTTCACCTCCCACATCCAATAAGTTACCTAGTTCTGTCCCTCAATCCTCACCTATCCTCTCCCTTCTATACCCATTGTCACTACCCTCATCACTTCCTGCCAACAACAGCCTCTTAGATCTTCCTACTATTATTCTACTCTTCCTCCAACCTAGCTTTCATGCTGCTCATTTTACTGCCCTCCTCAGAATCTTCAGTGGCTCACTATTTCCTCCCAAGTAAATGTTTCAGATTCTGTAGGTTGCTATTTAAGGTTGTCCACAATCTGGTACTGATACTCCCTTTCTAGTTTCATTCTCATGCTACTCTCCTAGACTAAGTACTTCTTTTGTCCCCTGTACTTGCCTAATGGCTTCCTACGTGCTTTTTGCTCACATAGCAGTGACCAGACATTTTGCTCTTTAATAAATATTTTGGGAAGCAGCCCAGGGTAATTGAATAATCTGGGCCAGTAGCTCTTGAGGCAAATAGAGAATTGTGGGATCACTGTCAGTCAATAAACAGTTATTAATTACCTTAATTATATGCCAGGCATTGTGCTAAGCTAATTTCCAGGGATAATAAAGAGGCAAAAGATAGTCCTGGGGAAAACAATATATAAACAAATATGCACAAATAATCTATATAGAGGATAAATAGGAAACAATGAAAAGAGTTCTTCTTCTAACCTTTGGATTCAGTGAGAAGTACTGATTTGACTGAAGACACATCACCTGGAAGCTGGGAGTCCGAGGCTAGGGGGAGAGAAAATGAGCAAAAGACAAGTGAGTAGGCTTATGTAATCGTCTAGATGGCATAGTGGATAGAGTGATGGATTTGGAACCAGGAAGACCTGAGTCTGAATTCTGCCTCAGATACATACTAGCTGTGTGACCCTGAGCAAGTCACTTAACACTTCTGTGCCTCAGTTTCCTCACTTATATTATGGGAATAATAGTAGTAGTTACCTCCTAGGGTTGTTATGAGGATCAGATGAGATAATTTGTAATTTGTAAATCGCTGTGTAAATGCTAGCTATTATTATTATTACATGGAATTGGGGACAGAGACTTACTTGTGAGGCGCAGAAAGTGAATATTCCTCTCTTATAAGGCATGGAGCTGCAGGGATTGTGTGTAAAAGAATGCCCAAGACAATGGGGTTGTATTTTCAGCTAGGACTACACTCAAAAGTTCTTTTGAATGAGAAAGCTGATCCCTTTGGCAAAATGTGGATGACAGGTAAAGGGGCTCGCAACAAACCGATAACATGCTTGGAGCAGGAATTGAAGGCAGCTGTGGGAAATAGAGGCTGCTGTCCCTTGGTCCAGGGCTTCTTAAACTTTTTCCACCTATGACCTTCCTTTGTGTTTAGGCAACAACCGTTGGTGATGAATGGCATGAGGGCACGTGCAGTGCAAAGTGCAGTATGCATGTTTTCTTTTTTAGAACCAAGGCTGCAGTGAAGTTGCCTGATGCAACACAGGGAAAGCCTGCCAGAAACACCTGGGCTTCATTACCCATTTGATTTTGAATTAATTTTTAATCGTTGCGTGTTCAGAAACCTTTTATGATTGCCAATTTTTTTTTGGTTGCAACCCACAGTTTAAGAAGGGCTGCTTTAGAGTGTGGACAAGACTGTTGATGAGATGACCACCACTTTCTGAGAGATGAGGAAAGATCTCAAGGACTACGATAGCTCTGACTAGTAGGAGGTGAACGGACAGAAACTAGAAACACTGTTTAGGTAGGGATGTCACAGAGGGGAGTACCAATGTTGAGGAATAAACTCCAACCAAGCTCTGATGGGCCCCTGCTCAACGCTTGGCTGTGTTACTGAAAGTCATGGAGACTGTAGGGTACTCTTGGGGATAGGGGCATTTACTATAGTGGTCTGTGCCCTTAAAAAGTGTCAACTTTGTTCAAATGTTTGGAGCAAGGATTTGAAGATCCTCTTCCTTTCAGATAACCCACAACCATGCTTTTTCTTCTCTACAGATATATTCAATGTTGTTATGACTATTGGAAGGTGAATAAATATTTGAGCTTGAGGATGAAAATGGTCAGGGATGTCCTTACACACAGACAGCACATGGTACTTGATGGTGATTTGAAGGGTATTGTGGAATAGTTGAGCTAGGAGAGACTTTAGAATTCATCTGGTTCAATACTATTAATTTATAGATGAGGAAATGAAGGCCAAGAGAGTTTGAGAAACTTTTTCATGGTCATACAGTAGGTTAGTGAAAAATCCTTAGCTAGAATCTAGGTCTTCTGATACTTTAGTTAGTGTTCTTTCCTCTATTTCTGGAAAGGCTGTTTGTTCCTCAAGTATCAGTCCAACCCCATTCCACCTTGCTTGTATTCCATAACGACTGAAATTCCACTCTCAGAGAGTCATTGCCCTGGGTTAAGGCATAGCATCTCCAGAATTTCCTTAGTAAATGAAGAAAGGTAACATACGAAGTCATCAGTCATGAATATCTCATTAGGGATTATTTTATCATATCACTAGCTATCACTTTGGAAACTTGAGAACAGAACTCTGACTGAGTGAAGCATTCCAGGGCATGCATTCTATCCTTTTAATTATAAGACCTGAAAAACTGGGTTTTTGCTAGTTGGTTTCAGTCAATTGACAACTATAAGTGCCAGGGCAGGATATGTTTTGTATTACTTAGGTTCTAAGAGTGACCCAGCTGTGAGGGTCTACGTTTTCACTCTATGCATTTTTCTTATCTTACAAATGAGAGCATATTCTCTTTGAATGATTGAATGAATGAAAGGCACTCACTATGTGCCAAATTCCGTGTAAAGCACTGGGCATGCAAATTAAAAAGCAGGACAGTCCTTGCCTTAAAGGGATTTGCAATAAGAGGGAGACACATTCAGGGTGTTCAAAAAGTTTTAGTGCAGTTTTAAATTGCTTTTTAAAGTTCCTTCCTATTAAGTTATTAATCTTTAATGGCTTAAAATAAACTAAGACTTATGGGACACCTTGCATAGGGGAATAATGGCCAGGGAGCAGTGTTTTGGTTTGGCAAGTCACAGGGACGGTAATTAAATAGAGTCACAGAGGAATCAAATGCTTGATCTTTCTATAAGTAGCTAGGGTGTTGATTAAGTACTAGTCCCAGAGTAAGTGGGGTTCCATTCTTGAGGTTAGGCTCAAGTTTTAAATTGTATCATCCATAGAACCTTGGACTTCAGCACTGAATTTTAGCTCAAGACCATAGGAGCAAAGGCTTCACCTTTCTAATTGTGATTTAATTAACAAATATTTATTGAATCCCAACAGGGTACAAAGTAGTGAATTAAATCCTTTATACAAACCTTGCTGTTCTAGGTTGGGTTCTTTACCAATTCTCCCTCTGGGTGACCCAGCAGGCATCACACAGGAAGGAAGGTTAAATAATAACCACCTCACAGAACAAAGCCAACATTCTTTCCTATTTTATCACCACATATTGTTTTTGGCCTTAAGCAACATAAGTCAAGCAGCTTTAAACGCATTCTTTTTCCTCATTAACTCACAGAATGGGCAAGAGTTTGAAATCTAAACTCTGACTCTCCCAGGGCCACTGGTACAGCTTGTTGAATGTGGACATCATCTGACTTACCTCAGTAAGATGAAGCAGCCTCTGTAAACTGAGATGAACTCATTAATTTCCTCTCTAATTTCAGTCAGGGCTTCAGGGGTGGGGAATCTGAGGCTTTGAGGTCACATGTGGTCCTCTAGGTCTTCAAGTCCAGCCATTTGTCAACGTGGTCTCAAGGTAGAGAATCTGCCTCCCAATCTGTCAATTCAACAAGCATGTGATAAGCACCTACTGTGTGTCGGACATTGTAGAGACAAAGACAAAACAGAACAATCTCAGCCTTCTCTTTAAAAAAGATAATAATAACAGTAGCAAGCTTGCTATTGTACTTTTAAAAAGATTGCTAATTGTTTTAATCTCTAATCTAGACAATTGTCCCATTTTTTAATGTCGCTTTACTTTTCCTAAATTGGAAATAGATTTCTTCTAATACTTTGTTAGAAGTAGACTAGAAGAGTTCTTGTTATCTCAATTAAAAATACCTGGATAAGTAAGTGCAACATTTTTTAGAGTGGGTGGGTACAGAACTTTTAGGAATGTTGCCATGTTTTTATATCCATGTCTATTTTCTTTGTCTATGTCCAAACCTATGTCTGTTATCATCATAGATACAGTCATCATGTATTAGAAGGCCTTTATAAAGTTCTTATTGGGTTTTCTGACTTAATTTTCTTGTATTTCCACTTTTAAAAAATCAAAAGCTAAAATCTTTTTGTTCTGATAAAAAACTACACTTCTTGAAAGATATTTGACAAAATGAAATGAGATGATCCTAAGTATAACTAAGATTTTACCACTTGGGAATCATGGAATTCATAAATTCTTGCTAAGAAATTAAAATATAAGTTTTTGTTTTTGAGTCATTTATAAAAATGTAGACAATATTTCTTTCCTGATATCCTGTTTTCCTGTTTAACTTAAGGACAATGAGTGCAAAGAACTCTCATGTCCATAAAACTTACAAATAGCTTAAACACCTATACTATAGACAAAGATTTCTTTTTACCAACCTAGAGAATAATTGCCTTCCTATTTTTGCAACCTCTAGCCTTCCCCCACACTCCATATAACATTAGATTTTAATAGAATACAGTTTTAATAATTGATGTGCTCCCATTTCAGAAGGACCAATAAATAAACCTCTAAACTTATAAAACAATTTGTTAATTTCTTTATAAATTCAGATGTTCATTTTTAGATGTTTAACATTTATAAACTGTAGGACTCATTTTCTTACAAATCTAAGACCTTTAAATAGAGGGCTAACTCTCTTACTGTCTTTAAAATGAGTTACTTAAGATCTTAGCCCCTCCTCTCACAACTCAAAAGACAGTTTTTGTGAATTGACATAGTCAAGAAAATCCATTTATTGTAGGTAAGCTTTTAGTTAATGCCTTTAAAGTTGCTTCCTGCTCTTTTAGAGCTAGAGGGGAGTATGGTATAGAGTAGATGGATCACTGATTTTGAAATTAGGAAAACCTGTGTTGAAATTTCCCCTTAGTTATTGTCAGTGTGACTGAGCAACTCATTTAAACTTTCTGAGCCTCAGTTTCCACATCAGTAAACTGGGATTAATAGCACCCTACGGAGGTATTTTGAGAACGGAATGCAATGTTTATAAAATACTTTGCAGTCTTCAGCAGGCTAAATGCATGAGAAATTTTATTTTTATTTTTTGAGAGGGTCTGTGATTTGATTGCTATAGGGAACTCGGGAGAACTCCCTTTACCTACTTGTCCTTCACCTGAGTCTTTAAGTGACTTGCTTAGGGTTAACATAGCCAAATGGGTCTTAAACTTCTAGACAAGTCAGCTCTGAGAGACCAAGCTATCTTAGCTAAACTCTACATCTTACCCAACACCTAGGACAGTACTCCATCTGTGGTAGGTGCTTAATAAATGTTTATTGAATGGAACTGGACAATTTGCTATTGCAACTGTGGAAGAAAGATTTTTTTTAGCGTGTGTTTAATTGACCGCTGATTTCCTAGGATTCACTGGGTAGTCCTCCATCTTTAGGATTTGTTCTGTAGAAGTCTATAGTATATCCCAGTGTTGTTCCCGTAGAAGTCCATAATACACTCTACTCCCAATCCCAACAAAAAAAGAAAAACCAGTTTGGAACAGCAAGTACTCTTGAGGAAGCGTGACTGAACGCTAATCAGTTGATGTAAAATTTCAGCCAATGTAATTTTGAAGACCCTTGTACTGTGCCTCATTTAGAGGGCCTCTGTAGCCATATTGAGTTCCTGGGTCCTTGAGAAAACAGCCCCAACCATCTGCTTATGTGAGCTCCAGCCTTGTTTTTATGTGTGCTTTAGCATTCGCCAGTGGTTGGAGGGAGTCTTGTCTCACTGGCAGCTAGTAGTTGCCCCTGAACTATATAGAACTACAGAGGCAGCTTCTAAAACTCAGGCTTTGCAAAACCACAAAGGTTTTACCCTGACCCCAGTAGAAGACAAAATATGTCATATTACTCATTTAAGCTTTGGGAAAATCACCCTCTGTCATAGCTTTAATTGGATTGCTGTGCATGTCCCAACAGACCATTGGGATGACAATGTGGTGATGTGAGTTTCTTTTCCTCATAGTCCGATGTGTATAGAGACAAGTGAAAATTTGATAGGTGGATATATTTATTATAGATACAGTCAAATATAAATTAATTAAATCTTCACATCTATTGATTTTCTATTTTATTCTGTTAAAATCTCAATGATAATAAATATTTTAGCTTCCAAATTTTGTGACATCCTGCTCTGTATTTGAATCATGATGGCATGGCCACAGTACTTAGTGACATGAAATGTATTGAAATGATATTGCATAGAGATTGGCAACCAATTGTTCTCCATGGATGACTCAATAAAAATATATTTAAATTGAAGCACAAATAATTTAGATTAGGTGCTAGGAAGAACTTTAATAAAGATTATTGAACACTAGAGTAACTGACCAAGGAGATTTGTGGACTTTCTATCATGCTAAAAAACAAGATGTTGATCATCGAGTTTTTTTTTTTTTTTTTTTTTTTTTTTTTTTTTATGCAGAGCAGACAGGTTGCCCAGTGGATAGAGTACTAGACCTGGACTCAGGAAGACCTGAGTTCAGATATGGCCTCAGATACTGACTAGCTGTGTGACTCTGGGCAAGTCAAAATGACACAAATCTTCCCTGACCACTTTAGGTATTTATAGAAAATGCTGAGGTAGTGAACATAAAAAAGAGACTAAAAAAGTAGAGAAGAAGGAGAGATGCTATTGACCCACTCCCTCAAGTCCAGGGTGTCCCTGCTAGAGGAACTTTTCTATTAGGACTGCAAATGATGCTGGATATTTACATACATCTTTGAGACTAATGGCTATTTGAGGAATGATTTGTTTTGCTTTCCTCCCTTTTAATAAAATTTAATTCTGTATTATAATGGACTTTATGCTTGACAGTAGGGGATCGGTTTTAATATACTGAGAGGTACCGTGCATACATTGCCCTAGGTTTCCTGGATAAAGGCCACTAGCAAAGAGAGTGAGAAAAATCATTCGATGTATGCTTGAGCCTTTTTTGTCATAAGGGAGTCTTTGAAACAAGAGTTAAGTGGTAATTCTCTTTCCTGCCTTGAAACTTGAAGAGCATTTCATTTGTCCTTCATTTATACTGCTATCATAATGTATTATTTGTGTCTATATTTGTGTCTCCCCTATTAATTTCTTAGGTTTCTATAAGAGAGGTATGAAGACTTTCTTTTTTAAGGGGAAGGGACTCCAGGATCTCTTTTCATTTCACACCTGTTATAGAGCCTAGCATAGTACTGTGCACATAGTAGGATCTTAATAAATGGTTGATGTAAAGTATTGAATTGACCTCCCAAAGTCCCTTCAGTGCCACTATTCTATGGTTACTTAATTCAAGCATACATATTAAAACACATATCCCTACATGACTAATTTCCCCTCTAGCATTGAATATTTTCAGAGGATTTGACAGCATAAAATATTTAAGTCAAGATAAATATACCTAATGAGGTAGCTTATTTTGGATTCATAAACATTTTCCCATTGATCAAAGACAGATTTCCGTCACTGTTCACTCCACATTGCCCAGCTCAAATACAATTCTTTTAAAATAAACTCAAATGTGAATCTTCGGCAGATTGTTGGGGCTTTGTGTTCCAGGACCTGAGGAAATTAACTTTCGCTTGTTCCCCTTTAGCTACGCAGATGAGTCAGTGACACCTTAGCAGCCCAGGGGACTTCATGAAAGCTTAAATAAGAATGTACAAATGTGCGATCTATGTAGCAAACCCACACTGTTTGAAGCAGGGCTCTGCAGGTCTTGGGTGAAGGAAGCTTTGATTGTGAGAGAGTCAATTAGCAAGAGAAAGTTAAGGAGTTGAAAGAAAGGGCCTATTTATACTGGCCGAAGTCTCCCCTTGTTTCACACCCCATGGAACAGCTCCAAGCAAAGTTCCCTTTTCAAGTAGCCCTTATAAGCAAAAACAATGAGAAAAGCATTGGCTCCTCTATTTGCAAGAGGCTCTAAGTGACCTTTGGAAATCACCAGATCTATCCCCTTTATTCGATAAAGGGTTGTTGCTTAAACCATTTCAAGTAATAGAATGTTAGAGATTGAAGGAAATTTAGACATCCTCTGGTCCATTATTTCACAGATAAGGAGGGCTGAGGTGGCCTATAGTCCTGATCTTTTCTTAAATCACAGCCCCTTCTTTAGGGTCCCTTGTCATCCCTCCCTTTGGTGGAGACCCTTGAGGTATGGACTGAAGTCTTTCCTTTCCTTTGTGTTCTAATGTGCATATAAATTGGTACAATGCTGAATGCATAGTAGATACCTAATGAGCATCATGGACTAAAGGAAAGTTTGGTTATGTTTATTTAGATCAGGAGTTCTTAGCCTTTTTTTTTTGTCATAGACCCCCTTGCAGGCTGATGAAGCTTTTGGACCTCTTCTCAGAATAATGTTTTTAAAAGCATAAAATACATAGGGTTACAAAGAAAACCAATTATATCAGAATATGGTTATCAAAATATATAAAAAGTTCAAAGACCCCAGATTATGAACTCCTGATTTATATGGTCATAGCAAAGAAAGCTATTTTCTCATAATTTCTTTCTATGAATGGGAGAGGGTGAATGGGGAAATGTGGGGTGAGAAGGCATATCTCTCATGAATACAGGCATTCTAATTAGATTTCTGGGAATCAGACTCATTCAGATCTCCAGTTTAAACTCTGAGTCCCTGGCAAACATTTCACAAAGGGCTTTCTTACCTCCATGTCACCAACAGAATAAACAGATGTCTAGTGATCAGGGGGCAGCCTTCTTTCAATGATCTATCTTTAAAGCAGGGATGGCATTTACATCTATCGCATAAGTCCAAAGTATCTGAGCTTCATGTACAAGTTTAAAGGAACGCAAGAGATTCTGTGATACAAGACAAAATTAAGAGCACAAGATAAAAGTTTTGAGGGAGGCACATTTCAATTCGACCTTAAGAATCTTCTGACAATGAGAGCTGTCCAGCAATGAAATGAGCTGACTTATGAAGTAGTGAGTTTATTCTCACTGGAAATGTTCAGGCAGGAGCTGAATAGCCACCTGTCAGGGGTGCTATAGGGAGTATTTCTACATTGTTTGGGCAGTTGGAGTAGGTGAACTTTAGGGTCCCTTTTAAATTTAAGTTTTTTTTGTGTGTAATCTGGATCTTCCTCTCTGAAGCTTTCATGCTGCTTGGCACATAGTCAGTGCTTAATACATGTTTATTGCTTGTTTGATTTCATAGGGGCCTATTCATATGTCTGATTTCACATGGACTTGTGAATTTCACATGGAAGATAATATTGGAAGCATGTTAATAATAAATAAGGTACAGTTCATTTCCCCTTACCCAGAAGTCTCCTTGGGACAAACAAATCCACCTTGTGTGTTTCAATGCCCCAGTTTTCTCTCCACTCATCCCTCCAACCAAACTTGTAAGAATGACAGCCAGGTTATTCTCTCAGCAAGAATCCCCTCTCAACATGCTGGCTGCACATAATTCTGTGATTTCAAACATACCTAATCATACCTTTTTAGAAGCTCCACTTGGACAGATGGCATTAATGGCTCTGGCAAAGGTTAACCTTTTTTAACAAACGTAGCAAAAGGGGTAGGAACTGGACCTACGCTGTCATTGCTAGAGGGAGCTTTGAGATAAGGAAATTCCACCTACCGATTCTTTACAGTACTTTCTCTGCAACTAGAGAAAGTTGGCTGGAAAACTGAGAGGCTGACTGACTTGCCTAAGGTCATATAGCCAGTATATGACAGAAACAGGACTTGATCTCCAAACTACCTAGTTCTCTATAGGCTAGCTCTGTATCCACTATGCCAAAGCTGCTCTAACAAGGAAGACATGCTTGTAGAAACAAGTATGTAACTGATGAATGATTGGAACATTTACCTGGATAATATATTTTTTTTGTCATTTGTTTTTTATGATTTTATTCTTCATAGAATTATATCATTCTTTGATGTATCTCTTCCAATTTGGCATGCCTTTAACTTATGAGGAGGCACATTTCAACTTAACATAAGAAACAATGTTGTGATGAGATGTCCAGCAGTGGAATAGATTGCTTTCTGAAGTAGGATAGAGGACATTTTTATATTGGTTGGAGTAAGCAAACTCTTGGATTCTTTCTAACTTTAGGATTCTATGTCTCAGTTATGTCTTCAAAACCCCCCAGTTCTGATTTTATACTTGCTTAGGTAGATCGTTGGAGATAAATATGACTCCCAAATAGATATTCATTTGATTCTGCTTCCCTATGAGATGACTTTTTCTGATTGAGGGATTGTAAACACCGTAGTAAGATAAATACAGGTTGGACCTTGCAATGTATATGTGTGTATTTCTGTGGTTAGCAGTAGCACTGGAGTGTTAGTGAGTGGCATGGATTTGAAAGAACGTATATTGGGCAGCTAATAGGTACAGTGACTTACAGTGCTGGGCCTGGAGTCAGGAAGTCCTGAGTTTTAATCTGGCCTTAGACTCACTAACTGTGAAACCCTAGGCAAGTTGTTAAACTTCTGTTTGTCTCATTTTCCTGAAGACGTGTAAAATTTGTACAAAAATATATTTTATTAAAATGATTTGTAATTTGTAGATTTACTACCTGGGAGAAATCCCCATCCTTTGGGCTGTGGGATTTGGTGTGTCCCCCCCTCTCCCAGGTTTTTTGTTTTGTCTTGTTTTCCCCAAATAAACCTAATCTTTAAAATTAAAAAAACATAGAGATATTAACAGCACCTACCTCAAAGGACTGCTGTGATGATCAAATGAAATAATAACTGTAAAGCGCCTAGTACAGTGCCTGGCACATAGTAAGACTATATAAATGCTAGCCATTATTAATGCTGTTATTATGATGATCATGATGAAGAAGCTATTTAGAGATATAATATATTTTCTTTCTTTTGCAACAGATGAGAAGCAGCAAACTACTCCTGGTCCTTTTTAAGTCAGCAGGTTCCCTGCCCCCAGAATGGAGCTAGCACTACAAGGCCGAATCCACGTAATGCCAGGAAATTGGCTTGCTTAGTTTCTGCTAGTTATGTTGGTTCATGAAGACTCTAGCTATAGAGTGCCCCAATTTCTCCTCCATTCCATCAACTGAATTCTGAGCCGTTCTCCAAAATGCCTCCCTGTGGAATTGACTCGACCTGATGAATTATTCTATTTAACCAAATACCCTTTCCAAAGAAAAACAACAGCTCTGTGTTCAGTTACAGCCAAGTAACAAATATGCACATCTTGAACAGCAACATAATGTTCTGTGAGAGCCAGATTCCAGCCTCAGATGTCTGCATTGTTCCTTTGGAAGGCAATGGGAGCAGGGAGTTCATCTCCACAGACTGAAATCTGGCCTTTTGATCCCAGTCATGCTCTCTAGCAGCTGAAGAAAGTTTTCAAGGTGAGCAGCAACTCCTTGAGCTGAACTTGGTCACCTTTTTTTTTTTTTTTATCCTTATGAAGCGACCTGGCACTTCTTACAAAGTCAAGCCTGAAAAGAAGCTGAGAATTTGTCTCACTTGGAAAAGAAGAAAAATAAAGCAACAGTTGGAAGGACTAAAGAAAGAGCAGAAAGTAGGACAGAGCACATCGAAAGTAGGACAGGTTTGTAGTAGAAGATCCTAGATCAGAACCCAGGCCAAGACATATTTCATACTTCATTTACATAGTGAATAACAACTTGTGCTGGTTAGATGGCACCCATGATTATTATTTAATAGTTAAACAGTGCTTGACATGTGCAAAATGATTTAGCATCATGCTTTATTATTTATTAAAAAGGAAATCGTTTTTAAAAAGCAAATTGACTTTACGTCTGGGAAGCATTAGAATTTGGTTCCCTCATCAGAAACCGTGAAAAGAATCAGCTCAGTTTCACTCTGGAGTTGATGGAGGCTCATAGGACACTTTTAGGTTTGCTTTTAATGTTTCAGGGAAAAGTGAAAATCCAAACAGATTAAAAAATGGAAGTTTTAGTAAAACATTGCCTTTGCAGTTGATATATTTTTGTTGCTGCTGTCAGTTTTAAAGGGGAAAAGACTGGCTAGAGTAGAAGCTAGAAATAACAGCCCAGAAATACATAGCATTATACAGTTATACAGTATTTTCATTCATTTTTGGTATTTGATGATTACAGTGACCCTAGGAAGTTGGTGGTCCAAGGAGGATTATTCCCAATTTGTGGTCAAGGAAGCTAAGACTACGACAGGTGAATAAGAGGTTGAACTGGGAATCAGATGCTGGGATTCTGATTCCAAGGCTGATCTTTCCATTACTACAGGATCCCTGGGGAACAGCAAAGAGATTGAAACGATGGTAAAAGTCAGTCAGTCTGGAGACATTGGAATGAAGGCTGCATATTGTAGGCTTATTAGGTTAAACAGACTTAAGACAATGACAAACCAGGAGCGGTAAATGGTATATTGACACATGACAATAATAATTTTCGTAGCACTTTAAAGTGT
Source organism: Notamacropus eugenii (assembly GCF_028372415.1). Lineage (NCBI taxonomy): Eukaryota > Metazoa > Chordata > Mammalia > Diprotodontia > Macropodidae > Notamacropus > Notamacropus eugenii. Next base: position 176,285,121 of record NC_092873.1, on the reverse strand, counting down.
GAAAAGTTCTGTAGGTATATTTCTCATTTGAGCCTCATCACAACCATGTGAATTACATAATACAGGTACTCCTATAATTAGGTAACAACATTGAACCTGAGGGAGGTTAATTGTCTTATCAAAGGTTAATATAGGATTGGAACCTTGGCCTTCCTGACCTTAAATTCAGTGCTCAAGTTACTTTACCAATTAGCTGCCCCCTGCATAGATGAAGAAGGGAATTATATGGGAAAGAAATATATAAAACTTCTTTCAAGGCAATGAATACCTTTGTTTGGAAGGCCTTGCTATATACAGAAAGTTTGTTTCCCTTGGCCACGAGCACACATAACCACACAGACATTCCATGCATCCTAGAATCTTAGAATGTCAGAAGTGGAAGGGATCTTAGCAATCATCTAGCTCTATCTCATTTTATAGATTAAGAAACAAGCTCAGAGAGGTTGAATAATTTACTTAAGGTCACACAGCTAGTTGGCAAACCTGGGACTAGAATGCAAACCATTTGATTCCTTTGTCTGTTGCTCTTTCCTCTATACCATATCTTCCAGACAAGAAGAAGGAAAAAAAAAGAGATGGAAACAAGCATCTGTTCAGCACCTACTTTGTGCCAGGCATTTTGCTAAGTGCTTTACAAATATGATCTGATTTAATCCTTGTAGCTGCCTTGAGATATAGGTGTTATTATTATCTCATTTTATACTTGAGAAAACTAAGGCAAACAGAGGTTCAGTGACTTGCTCAGTATTACACAGCTAGTGTATTTCTGAGATCAGATTTGAATTCTGGTCTTCATTACTCCAAGACCAATGGTCTGTTCTCTGGGCAACTTAACTACTTCTAAGAGAAATCAGAAATTAACATACTATGTGTAGGGGACTATGAGGACTGCTACCAACCCCATGAGTGGCAATAATTAGTTTGCTTAGTTCAATTCAGGTCAACACATTTATAAAGCACTTACAATATGCAAAGAACCATGGACCTTTCTGGGAATATAAAATAAAACCATTTCTTCTCCTAAGGAGCTTACATTCATTCCATTGGGACCACAGTGATATCCATCCATCCATCCGTCCATCCATCCATCCGTCCATCCGTCCATCCGTCCATCCATCCATCCATCCATTCATCCATCCATCCATCTATCTCAGAAAGAGCTCTGAACTTGGAGTTTGCATGCCTGGGTTCAAGCCCTGGTTCTGCTCTTTACTTAATTCTGATCTTTGGCCACTTAATTAACTTCTTGAGTCTCAGTTTACTTGTCTGTAGGATGGGGATAAAACTTACATGATATAACTCATAGGACTGTTTTGAGAAAAAAGCTTCATGAACTTGAAAGCTCTCAATATATGTGAGTTATTTTTATTGTGGTTAGCATCCCCTAGAACCTCAGGCACAATATGTTACAATAGTGAGGGCAAATGATCACCAGGTCATCACTTTTTTAGCCATTTCAAAAACAATCCCCTCCTTTTTGTAAGAAAAACAAAAGAGAACAAACTGCACAGCCTGACATGCAGCCCATTCCAAATGGGACCCATTTGCTGGCTAAGCAGTAGATCAGCACAAATTATGAGCATTTAGACTCATGTTAACGTGCTAATTGAGGGGAGGGGGACACTAGATGATGAGGTCTCCCCAGATGCCCTTGATCTTCCCCTTCTGATTCCTGAAATACCAATTAACGCACTCAGTCAATACCAGAAAACATATGGCACGGATAAACATAACACCATCAAGAATCTCACCTCCCTGCTCGTCACAGGACATTAACTCACCCACAGTAGTGCCCCTAAAGGGGGTGGCAGCAGCAAATGCTGATGGAAAAGTTACAATTTCCTATTTTACTTGCTCTCTGTCCCGGAGAGAATGCTTCAGATCTCTAAGGGTTTTGAAAAAAATGGCTCTATGAGTTGGCACTCTTCTGTTCATTAATTAATTAATTCAACAAGCCTTTATTAAGTATTTAATATGTACAGAGCCCCATGTTAGGTGTTAGGGGAGATGGAAAGATAAGCCAGGCACAGCCTCCTGAGCCTGGAGCTCATGGCTTAGCATGGCATATGTTTCTTCAATATTTCAGTGGATTTATGATGTCATCAATTAAGTCCAGTAAGCATTTATTGTGCACCCTTTATGTGTAAGGCACTGTGCTAGGAACTGGGAAGTCAAAGGCAAAAATGAAGCCATTTCTGCCTTCAAGGAGCTTTCTATTTTTTCTTCTATGAGTGAAGATTGCAACTCATCCACACCATTTCACTCTGTATAATTCTTGGCTATATTTTCCTATAATTTTTTCAGAGAATCTAGGTATACTGATAAATATAATGCAAATTAAAGCAGATGTCTAGAAGAGAAGTATAAAGTGATATAAAATCAGATCAGGGAAAAACAATTTCCAGCTGGAGATAATTAGGGAAGACATCATGAAGGAGTGCTTGAGATCAGAAAGATAGGATTTCACCAGATTAGGATGAGGACTCAAGGGTGTTCTAGGTAGAGAAAATTGCTTGAGCAAATGTAGGTAAGATGGGGTAGGGGCATATTCAGAGAATAGGAAAACAGTGCAATTTGAGTGAAGTATAGAATATGTCAGAGGGAAACATGAAATGAGATTGGGAAAGTACAATGATAGATTTAGAGCTGGAAAGGAGCTGCGAGATCGTCTGGTCCAGCCTCCTTATTTAACAGCTGAGGAAGCTCAGGCGCTGAGAAATTAAGAAACTTGCCAAAGGAATAGGAAGCAGTGCTGGGATTTGAACACAGGTCCTCTGACTTCAAATCCAGTGCACTCTCTAATTACACTGTATTGGAACCAAGTGGTAGATTGCCTTAAATGTCAGGCTAAGGTGTTTGGACTTTATCTGATCAGCAGTGAGGAACCAGTAAATGTTTCTGAGCATTCTGAGGGAAATGACCTGATTGGGGCTGTGCATTACAAAAATGAATCTGTTCGGATTGATGTTCATAAGATCTACAGTGCTCTCAAACTTATCATTACTTCCTACATGTCCTGGAGAGTCAATCAACTAGAATTTATTGAGAACCCACTATGCGCCAGGCATTCTGCAAAGTATACAGAGAAAGGCAAAAATAATCCCAGCTCTCTGGGACCTCAAAGTCTCACAGAAGAGACAACATATATAAATAACTATGTGCCAACAAGATGTATATGATAAATTGGGGATAATCTTAGGCGGAAGATACTAAGATTAAACAGGACTGAGAAAGACTTTTTGCAGAGACTTGAAGGGTAGATGAGTTATCTGAGACTTGAGCAAAGCCATAGAAGCTAGCAGGTGGAGATGAGGAGGGAGAACACTCCAGGCTATCCCTCAGCTCAAGAATAAGGAGATGTTGTGTTGGTGGATGGAGTGTTGTGTTGGAGGAACAGAAAGGAGGCCCATTTCCCTGGATTTCAGAGTATGTGATTGGGAGTAAGTTATAAGAAGACTGGAAACGGTGAGAGTGGAGCAGGGTCCTGATATGACTTGGTTATGAAGGACTTTGAATGCTTAATAGAGTATTTTACATTTGATCCTGGAGGTAAAAGAGAACCACTAAAAATTATTGAATGACATATGGGCTGTGTTTGTGTATGTGTGTGTGTGATACAGTCAGACCTGTGTTTTAGGAATAGCATTTTGATAGCATGCCTACTGACTTTACCCCTTCTACCCCCAAGCTGTGTGTGTGTGTGTGTGTGTGTGTGTGTGTGTGTGTGTGTGTGTGTAAGACCCAAGGGACCACTTAAGGATTGTTATGTTACACTAATATATCCTCTCCTTTCAGCAATGAGTTAGACATGCTTGGCCAAAAATGGACAGGGCAGTGCTACACATGATCCGTCTCCTTTTTGATTCTAGAGTGATTCTCAGGTTTTGAAACAAAAATATCCACAGGATATAGAAGAATAATCCACCAACCTTGTTTGAAACAACATCCAATTTCTTTTACTTTAAATTTGTATTCACAGAGCAGTCTGATAATTTATAATTTAGTTTCCCAAGTGGAACTACCCACTAGGGAGAGAGTATTATGTGCAATGAGGAACTGACATTCAGTCCAGCTGTATCGTTCACTGAAAATTAATAAATAAACATTTTGGTTCACATAAATTTGGTTAGTGTGACTCATTTCCCCAGAGCCTGATCACCTCTGGAAGAACTGATAAGATTGCATTTCTTAGCCTTCCTATTGGATAAAGCCTAGTCCTATAGTCCTATTGAGGTGTTGTCCCACCAAAGGCAGAAATCTCCTGAGGCATGTTTTACAATAGCTTATTCTCCTTACTTATCACATTGTGCCTGTCCCAAGTCACAGGCAAGTTTGCTTATCCAGCCATTGCCAAATGGCCTATATTCAAATGTTTCTTGAAGTCAAGCATGGTCCTCAAATTCTGTGTTTCATAAATTTCTTCAATGTAGAGGGAAGTGCGGTGTTCCAACATGCTGTCTACCACTGGACTTGGAAGGGCTAAGTTTGGATGCCTACGTAGTTCTTTTAATGTGGATGCATTGCTGTGCAATGAGCATATAGTGTGTTGAACCCATGTACTCTGAATGGTGGGATGAGAAAGAAAAATTATTCTTCTCATTCACTATATTCCTTCTCAATTTAATTTTTCATTAGTCAATGCCTTGACTATTGCAGTAGTCTCTTAATAAGTCCCTTAACCTCCAACCTTTTACCTTTCTAATCCTTGCTGCATGACTTTGTGAAATTTATCTTGATCATATCATGTATGTGCCTGCACAAATATCATTTATGGTTCCCCATTTCTTTCCAATAAAATAAACTCCTAGACTGGCATTTGAGGCCCTAATTTGGTTCCAATTTGTCTTTCCAGCCTTATCTCACACTACTCTTTGGTCTCTGATTCCACAGTCTGCACAACCTGTGCATCTGTGTGGCCCACCAAAGGATTTCAGGTGGCTTGGGAAAAATGTAGAGGAGGTAAAACAGGCATATACAACTTACTGCCCACCAAATGTTGTGCAGGGCTGGCCTAATCTCTAATAGCATGTCTTACTTGCTTGTTCTTGAACACATCTCATACTTTCCTGCCTTCAGACCTTGTTCGTGTTGCTTCCTTTGTTTAGAAGGTCTTCTGTCACAATCTCATCTCATTCCATCCTGCCCATTCCAGTTCAATCTAGCAAGAATTCTTTAAGTACTTACTATATGTGCAAGGCACTATGCAAGGACCTGGTAAAAGACTGATAATTTTTTTTAAAAATGGTCTTGAAGAAGCATAAGGTACAGCCTGTACAAATAGGCAAGAAATAAATGCCAAGGTTGGAGCCAGCTTGCCTGGAACTTAAAGTACATAAAGGAGAGCAAACTGAAATAGATTAAAGAGGTTGGGTGAGGCTAGATTATGGGAAGCATGAAATGCCAAACTGAGGATCTTAATTTATTGTAATTGTAATTTATTCCAGAGAAAACAAGGAGACACTGAAGGTTTGTAGGTAGGGGAATAACATATTTGGACCCGTGGTTCATGAAACTTATGTCAATAGCTGTATTGAGATGGAATTGGAAAGGAGAGAGATTAGAAGTCACAAGGATAATTAGGAACTTCTGCAATCATTCAGACAAGAGGTGATAAAGATCTGAACTAAAGTGATAGTTGTGTGAAAGATGAAGATGGATGTTATACATCAGTACAGGTAGAATTGATGACTAGGCAACTTATTAGATATGAGATTTAAGGAAGGAGAGTCAAGTCTGATTCTCAATTTGCAAACCTGGATTTCTGAAAGAATGGCGATGCCTTTAAATAAAAGTAAGGACATCTGGGGGAGATGTGTCCTTGGGAAAGGGAGAAGGTAATGTCTTATATCCCCAGCTCCAACCATAAAGATTTGCATATAGGAGATGCTTAATACTTTAGTCTTTATATGCCTAGTTCCTAACATAGTACCTGATGCATAGTAGACCATAAGCGCCTGTCGAATTGAAATGAAATTGAGTTTGTATGTTCAACAGTTAGTTGGTGATTTGGAATTGGAGCCCAGGAGATTTTGTTTTTGGTCTAGACCTGTGATTTGGTCAGGAACTCCTGGTTGGGAAATTCCTTCTACTAATACAAATTTGCAAGTTACAAATTTTCTGGAGGGCCCAGAGGATCATACAACTAAATATGTATCAGAGACAGGAGAGATATTGGGGCTGAAAAATGTAGAACTGGGAGTCATCTAAAGAGTAAATTCAACCCAGGGGATCTGAGATGGCGAAGAATGGGTGTGAAGAGAGAAAAGAAAAGTGCCTAGGAAAGTCTTTGGAGATATTCACAATTAGGGGGTAGGGCATAGAGAATGACTCACTCAAGGAGATGGAGAAAGAATAATCATACAGATAGGAAAAACAGGAAGAAGAGTACTGTGATACCTGAAGGACTTTCTTAAAGTCCTCGATCATTTTCTCCATGATACCTTCACCGGAAAGGATTTCTCTTTCCTTTGATTTTGTAGTGGATTATATTCTTCACATATTTTAATCTGTTTTATTTATATGTATGCACGTTGTAGTTCCCTTGGCATATAATGTTTTAAAGTTTGTTTATTACATCTATTTTACAGATGAGGAAAAAGGCTCTGAGAAATTGGGTGATTCACCCAGGGTCACATAGCTAGCTGGTGTCACAAAGCTCAGATTTGTATCTAGGTCACCTGACTTAGTTACAAGGCCTTGTTCACTATAGCATGTTTTCTCTCAAGTGATGACAGAGGGAATATAAAGGAGCAGGGGGTCTAAGAGAAGTTACAGAACTAGAATATAATATTTGTAATAATAATATTGGCATGTATATAGTACCTCGAGGTTTGCAAAATGCTTTACAAATATTATCTCATTTTATCTTCACAACTTAAGGAGGTAGGTATTATTGTTATCCCTATTTTACAGATGAGGAAACAGAGGCAAACAGAAACTTAGTTACTTTCTTAGGGTTCTGTAGTAAGTATCTGAAGAGGGATTTGAACTCAGGTCTTCCTGACTCCATGTTTGGAGCTCACAAGGGCATAACCTAGTGTGTTCTGTTTCCTACACTCATTCATTTAAGAGCAAGAAATGATAAAACACAACCAATGCAGAAAACCAGTCATGTTCAAACTCATATTACAGCCCAGGTGGAGAGATATGGTCTTTTCCTATTCTCTCCCCACCAGCGGCTTACAGTATGTCTTCCCTTGATTATCACTGGTAAAGGGATCACTCAGTTCTTACTTAGTAGCCTCACTTCTCAATAAGCAGAGCGAAAAATCACAGAATGCCTGTCTAGGTTCTGAAGTTGAGGCCAAGGTCCTCCAATACTCATACCCTGAAGCACACTCCCTGAGCATCCATGTGAGTTGGCTCTGAGCAGAGCAGATTGTGCATACTTCAAGGACTGAGCCTTCAATGGCCAGTACCCCTGTTAATAGCGTAAATGAGTTCACCCAAGGAAGAATGAATAGCAGGAGAAGAGAAATATAGTACAGTATAAAGAATACTGGATTTGTAGTCAGAGGACCATCATTTATAATCTCAGTTATCTGTATGAACCTGGGCAAGTAATTTTAACCTTTCAGTGCCTCAGTTTCCTTATTTGTAAAATGAGGGGGTTGGCCTTCATAACTTCTAAGTTCTCTAGATCCATCATCTAGCTCTAAATCTATGATCTGATAAACTTTTTAAGAGCAGGGGCCATATTTTATTTTTCTCTCCTACTACCTGGCACAGCATCTTGACACAGACTTCAGTATGTTGAATGGATCAATGATTTAATGATTGTAAGTATTCCTTTCACTGATGCAGATCACAATTCTTAAACACCATAGTGAAGAGTCTAGGTGACTCTAAAAAACCTTTTTTATCACCTGTTGACTGATCTTCTGGTGATGAGTCCCTCTGAACCCAGATAAATTGTTCTTGGACAGACTTTTGTTGGGACCATTCTTAAAAGTATGTTAAGTATAACACTCTCCTTAAAATTCTACACCTGTTTGTTTTATCAGACCTGTTCAGATTTTTCTAAGAAGATATTTTGGAATACAATTAACTCTTCCTTTCTCCTTCCTAATCAGTGTGTTTGGACCTTTTAAACAATGAACAACAGACACCTTTGTGATTGAACCATACTGAATAAACAATTTTTTGGTACACGCACACACACACATATACATATATATGATCTAATGGGAACTTGCAAACATGTGAATTCTCTAAGAAATCTGTAGTCTATTAAAAACATGCAAAGCCATCAAAAATGACTTCTGTAAATTTAGAATATAATTCTTAAAAGACACCCTAAAGATAGGGTCATGCAGGCATTCCTACAAAAATAAAAGGAACTGAATGATCAATTGGTAACTCTCCTAGGATCATCTGGGCCTCCTAGGCAACTAGTGGCAAAAAACTGACAAGAATTGCTCCCTTGCTGTTCTGACCATCAGGGGAGGGATTTTGAAGAAGCAAAGAGGACAGGGAGAAAAGAAAGTGGACCCTTCGAAACACTTGCTATTACCTCTCCTAATTATTTGGCTTACAAGGGCAGCTAGGTGGTGCAGTAGATAGAATCCCCACTGGATAGAGTCCCCAGTGGATAGAGTCAGGAAGACCTGAGTTGAACTTTGACTTTAGATACTAGCTTTTATGAGTTCAAATACCTGGGTAAGTCACTTAACTCTGTTCCTCATGTGTAAAATGAGCTGGAGAAGGAAATGGCAAACTGCTCCAGTATCTCTGCCAAGAAAATCCCAAAAGGGTTACGAACAGTTGGACATGACTGAAAGAACTCAACAAGTCAATTCACATGTGATGATCTTTCTTCTTGTTTAAGTCCCTAGATCTTGCTTCCCAAGGGTTGAAAGCAATGCCACGCCTCCTGCATTCCAAGCTCCAAAAGAGAGGTGGACTGGAATGTAAGAAGTTTGTCCCAGAGAAGTGTATCTTCCTGACTCCGTTTGACACTTTTAAAGGAGTATCAGTTTTTTTTTTTATCAAAGAAGTTAATCTCTGTTGACATAGAAAGTTATTCCTTCAATCCAGTCATATAATTCAATTCTGCCTGCTCTCCTAAGAGACAGAGAGGTGCTGGAACCTAGTTTATTCATGCTCCAGAAAGCCAATTGTTAAATTTTCAGTATGAACTTTATACCTCAGAAAATTAGCAAAGTACAAACCAAGGCTTAGTTTATTGATTTGTTGATTGTCTAGCCTTATGAAAGTGACAGATCAAATGTTAATAATGCAGATTAAAGTTAAAAGTACATCTGGAGCACAATTTCCTCTTTCCCAGACCATTGATTGTTAAACATTTATCAGTACAACACTTTCTGAGACCCATTTTTCTGGTTTGAGACAGGTGGAAGGGACCTGTGTTATTACAGTTCCCATGTCAAATGTGTTGTGTATTCGTCCTTCGTTGCTGAAGAAGACCATGTCATTAGAGAAATAATGACATGACTTACACTTGACTTTTTTTTTTTTTGAGTGAGGGAGGGCTCTGCAGGTCACCAGCCTCACTTCTTCTCCAGAGCCATCTGAATGCAGTGACCAGATATTCATCAGGATGACTGGAGATGACCCAGGATGAGGCAATTGGGGTTAAGTGATTTGCCCAAGGTCACACAGCTAGTGAATATCAAGTGTCGGAGGTGAGACATAAACTCAGGTCCTCCTGACTCCTTCACTGGTGCTCTATCCACTGCACAACCTAGCTGCCCCCCACCCCCCATGTCAAGTAGTTAGAAGATAAAAGAAGGTGTCAGTTGAAGGGTTGGATATTGCCAAAGAGAGCTGTGCAGCCAAGTCTTTCTGGTTGGTGGGCCCTTCCAGAGCTTATGGTCCACGAATATAGACGCTGAGAGTCCAATTCTGCTCCTTGTCATGATGAAGTGGCCTTACATATATACTAAGTGCTTAATAAATGTTTCATGAATAAATGAATGCAGTTGGCTGTCTTGGGGAGAGCAATGAAGCTTTTAAAGCAATTAAGGGAATTCAACAAGCATTTATTAAATGCTCAGTATAGCGGCTAGGTGGCACAATGCATAGCATGCTGGTCCTGGAATCAAGGAGCTTACAGTTTAATGGGGGAAGACAATGCAAAAAAGGAAGTTGAAGGGGTGATAGGAGATAAAGGAGAGGCATGATGTTCATGGAGTTAAAACCAAGCAGACTAGTTGATAGGAAATGAAGTGATAACTGGAAAATTCTGAGCCTTCTATAGAGGGAGGAGCAATTGAAGGTGTTGAGTATCAAAACGGAAGCAATCTCCATGATAATGAGATTTCTGGTGCTGGGAGAAGCACCATGTACTTGAAGTTGAAACTAAGCAGAGAGATTGATGGGAAATAAAGAGATAGCTGAAAAATTCTAAAATTTTATCTGATTCTATCTGATAGCCTCTCCCCATTAGTATAATCTCATCAGTATTTTGGAGCTACAGACATGCAAAGACTGCAGACTATTTCTGAGCTGGCCAGGCTCTGCTGTTGGGGGTGGTGGTGAACTGATCTGATAGAATCAGTGATGTTACATTGAGCACAAATAATTGTTACTTTGTGGAGAGTTCTTCAGTGTTCCCCCTTTAAAAATAATTTTTGTCTAAAATCCAATAAACAGTGATACTTTGTCTTCAGTCATCTGAATAGAACCTTTTACTATATAGTTTTGTTCTCTTTGGAATCAGAAGAGACAGTCTAGATAGAATATTATTTTTCTTTCCTTTTTTTGGTTTTGCTGGCTGGTTCTAAAGGGCAGATGATAACAGTATCATAGATTTAGGACTAAGAGGGACCTCAGAAATCATAGAGTCCAATCCCTTCATCTTAGAGATGAGGGCTATAGTGGGCAGCTAGGTGGTGCAGTGGATAGAGCACCAGTGCAGGAGTCAGGAGGACTTAAGTTCAAATCTCACCTCAGACACTTGACACTCACTAGCTGTGTGACCTTGGGCAAGTCACTTAACCCCAATTGCCTCATCCTGGGTTATCTCCAGTCATCCTGATGAATATCTGGTCACTGCATTCAGATGGCTCTGGAGGAGAAGTGAGGCTGGTGACCTGCACAGCCCTCCCTCACTCAAAGCAAAGTCAAATGCAAGTTATATCATTGTTTCTCTGATGGTGTGGTCTTCTTCAGTAACAAAGGATGAAAACACACCCACACAAGGGCTATAGTGACACAGTTATTGTTCTTGCTGTTCAGTCATTTCAGGCATGCCCAACTCTTTGTGACCCCATTTAAGGTTTTCTTGGCAAAGATACTAGCATAGTTTGCCATTTCCTTTTCCAAGTGACACAGTAAATGCTAAAAGTAGGATCTGAATCCTTATTCTGAGGGATCCCCTCTATCCACTATTTCATCCAGCTTCTCATATCAGAGGCCACCAAGTCCAAACAATAGGTCTCACCAAACATGATTAGAGAGTCAAGTAACACGTAAGTAAATGCATTAAGAAACTATGGAGTGGTGGATGGAATATTATTTTTTTTAATGTCCATCTTTTCTCCATAGAAAGTTGTCACTTATGAATCTCAGTCATGCAACCTTTGTTGGCATGACTTCACTCTTTTCAATCAAGGAAAGTCATCCTCACACCCTGGGTAGTGGGAAAGGGAGACCTGACTAGTGTTGAGGAGCAAGGGTGGGTTTAATAGGGTTTAAGCAGAGGGATGATTTCATCCCTGATTCAATGAAGACAAGGAACAAAGCCTTTTTAATAATGTGACCCTTGGTTTCTAGTAGCTTGGTGGGTATGGGGCAGATTTTTTAAAAAATGGCCCAAGTTTGTATTAATTCTGCCCTTGGATATATAGTTATGAAATGGTTCATGTTTTTGCTCTCATTTAGAGATCAAAAATTCTCTAAATAATGGGCTGGAGTGGGGTGGGGAGGTGAGAGCCTAGGCCTCACCCATTCAAAAGCTGATTGAAATTTTCCAGGTTATATGACAAGAGGAGGTTATCCCTCAGGAGTTCAAGGATGCCTCCATGGCCCTATAAAGGTAAAGGAAATGAATTGTCCTGCGACAATCACAAGGGGGTCTCTCTCTTATTCACTGCTGGCAAGATTCTTGCTAGAGTCCTCCTTAGTAGGCTGATCCTTCACTTGGAAGATGGTCATCTACCTGAGAGCCAGTGTGACTTCAGAAAGGGCTAAGGAACAGTCAACAACTTTGCTGTCCAATAAATTCAGGAGAAATGCCAGGAGCAGAACAGAGGTCTGTACACAATGTTTGTAGATCTGACCAAGGCCTTTGACATTGTTAGTCATGAGGGCTTTTGGAAAATTATGTCAGAATTTGGTTGCCCAGAGAAACTCTTCAGTATTGTAGGTCAGTTTCATGATGGCATGTTTGCCCAGGTTCTGGATAGTGGACAATGCTCTCATGCCTTCCCAATCACCAATGGAGTGAAACAGAACTGTCTGCTTGCTCCCATGCTTTTAGCATGATGTTTTCAGCCATGTTGTCAAATGCTTTCAATGAAGATGAACCCAGCATCAAGGTCAGCTACTGTACTGATGGTAAATTCTTCAATTTGAAAAGGCTACAATCCAAAACCAAAGTGGAGGGAGTGTTGGTGCATGATTTTCTGTTTGCAGATGATTGTGCACTCAATGCAGCCTCTGAAGCGGAGATGCAACAGGGTATGGATCAATTCTCTGCTGCCTGTGCTAATATTGGCCTAATAATTAACACCAAGAAAGCACAGGTGCTCCATCAGCCACCACCACACCATCAGTTACGATGAATGGAGACGTTTTGAATGCTGTGGACAAATTCACTTACCCTGGTAGTGTACTTTCTAGGGATGTACACATTGACAATGAAGTAGACACATGCATTCCCAGAGCTAGCTCATGGTTTGGGAGGCTCCGAAGAAAAGTATGGGAGAGGAGAGGTATTAGACTGACTACCAAACTGGATGTCTACAGAGCTGTTGTTCTGACCTCATTGTTGTATGCCTGCGAAACATGGACAGTCTACCAGTACCATGCCAGGAAACTGAATCGTTTCCATTTGAATTGTCTTAGGAAGATTCTGAAGATCACCTGGCAGGATAAGGTACCAGACACTGAGGTCCTTGCTTGAACTAAACTGCCAAGAGTTCAAACTATGCTTCAGAGAGTGCAACTCTGATGGGCTGATCATGTTGCTCAAATGCAAAATGTACGCTTGCCAAAAAGACTATTTTATGGAGAACTTGCATGGGTCAGGTGATCACATGGTGGTCAGAAGAAGCGATATAAGGACACCCTCAAGATCTCTCTCAAGAACTTTGGATTTGATTGTGGGACATGGGAGACACTGGCACAAGACTTCTCAGTGTGGCGTGCCCACATCAGAAAGGGTGCTGTGCTCTAAGAACAAAGGAGAATTAAAACAGCTCAAAGGAAATGTAGGATGCACAAATTTGGAGCAACCACCCGAAATGTTCATATAGACTGTCTGTGTCCAACCTATCTGAGAGCATTCTGATCTCATATTGGTCTGATCAGCCACAGTTGGACACATTGAAACTTGAGTTTATCATGGTGATGACATTTTGGTCCTCTTTGAGAACGAAGGACAACCACCACCACCAATCACCCTAATGCTGTATACAAAGGAATACCAGCAAGTGCAAGAACTAGGTCAATCACATTGTTTATCAGAAATAAGATTAGACCTTTCAAATATGGTCTTTAACAGAATTTTTTAAACAATTAGAATTTGATGCTAGTGGCACTCAGTGAAAGCAAGATGGGAGTGGAGAGGCCAGGGTTAGGTCCACTAATTCTGTGTCTTCTTTTTCTTGGTGTTCTAGCTCCTGGAATGAATGCTTGTGATAAAAAATAGTCATATACATTTCTCCTTGTCCATTTGAAAGACATCTCTCATGGCCTCTGGTAGAGGCTTGGGTCCAAGGAAAAGGGCTACAAAATGTTTGTTGCCACTGGCTTCCTTATTTAAGCTGCTGCTCCATGTCTTGGGAATCCTCATTACCTCCTTTTCTCCTCCTTGTTCTCTATAATTTCTTTCTTTCCTAAGCTCCTCAAAATTCCTGTTGTACTTGGAGACTCCACCTCTCCCACCCCCAAATTTAGATCTCACATTAGTTTCCTTATTTCCCAAGTGAAGAAGAAATGTAACTCCAGGTCTTTGCAAGGACTGTTATAATAACAGTAACTGTCATTTATGCAGGTTATTAAAGTTTGCGAAGCACTTGATATCCATCACACTATTTTAGCTTCACAACCTTCTGAGGTAGATGCTTATTTGTTAGTCCCACTTTGCAGATGAGCAGACTAAGTTTCAGAAAAGATGAGTGACTTGACCATCATAACAGAGCTAGTAAGTATCAGTGGTGGAATTGGAACCCAGGTCTTTCTCATGTTAAATGCTGCCCTCAACTCATTATGCCATACTTTGTTTTAGAGGAGTGGAAAGGTTAATTCTGTTTAGAAAACAGTAGATTTGTTGGTGTGAGGGGAGAGGAAGAATGAGACTATGTGGAGAGAGGAGTGCATTTAGTTTGGAAGAGTTAATAGGGGGTGGGGAGCTTGAGTTTATGATCAGGAGCTTGAGTCTATGATTAGGAGTTTTAATAGAATATGAGAGGCAATTAATTAGGAGCTAAGAGCTGGAGGTCTCCATTTTCATCTACCGTCAGTCACCAGGGCCAGCTTTGAGGATAGAGGAGACAACCCAGTGCTCTATGAATCAGTGTAATTCATTTTGTAGCTCCATATCATGGATGAGACTATACTGATGTGTTCTGTTCCTACCTTATACCTTTCTTGCGAACAAATACAAAAACCATAATCAAATGGATTGAACAACCTGACCTCCCCTCTTAAGGGAGGCAAATGAAAGCAATGCCCAGGGGATGAGTATTCACACCGTGCTCTGGTAACCCAGGGAGCAGCATTTCTGTCATTCATCATGAATTTGTCCAAACTTTTTAAAGTGTAAGTGATGGCAGTTAAGTCGGGAAGGAGGAATAAGATAGAGCAAGGCTATCAATACAGATGATTGATACATCGTCTTTGGAAACAATGCTTCTATTTCACACTCACATTGGTTATGTTCCTACTTTTCCCTGCTTTCTTTCTTGAATCCACTTAGGTTGTATTTCCCACATTAAGTTGTGTCATCAGTTCATCCAGTCAATAAACAATAATTGAGCATCTGTATTGTTGGGGGGCACAAACATTCGATTTAATTAAAGATTTATCATTAAGTGGCTAGTGTGTTCAACATACGTGGGTAGGTGCTGGGGATACAAAACCAAAACAAAACAGTCTTTGTCTTCAAAGAGTTTATATTCTATTGGTGGGATGCGTCATTTACCTGAGTAAGAATAGACAAGGCAAAAATCATGTCAAGGGGGAGAGATTGCTACAAACAGGACAGGTCTAATCAGGAGGAGGGATCTGATGCTTTGAAGGAAGCTAGGGATGCTGCAAGACAGAGGTGAGGAGGGAATGCTTTTCAGATATGGATGAACACTCGTGCAAGTGGAGGTGGGAGAGATGAAGTGTTGTTATATTTGGGGAACAGCTAGCAGGCCAGTTTAACTGGATTAGAGTGTGTCAAGAGGAATAATAGGAGAAAAGGATATGATGAGGAAAAATGACAAAGATGTGGTCCTTATTCTTGTAGAGTTTATAACGCTTAGATCACAAATAATTGAAATACATGATGGAGTATGTCAATAATGTTATATTTTTGTAAGTGATTTAAGGTTTACAAAGCCCTTTCTTTAAAGCAAACCTGTTGTGAATTTACAAATGAGGAAACTAAGGCTCATTAAATATTTTACCCATCTTTACAGTTAGAAGTTGTTGAAACCAGGATATAAACCCTGATCTTTCCCATGCTATTTCTATTATACCACTCTGCTCCTAATGATGAGGAAAGAACAAAGTGCTTTGGGAATTCATGGGAAGGAGAGATGACTTTGCAGGCGGAACCAGCGAAAGTTACAGAGAAGAGGCAACATTTCACCTGGACTTTGGGGAATAGGTAGGTTTTGACATAGATGGGTGGAACTGAGGGAATGCATAAACAAAAGCATGCAAGTATGAACTTATGGGGGATTGCTAGCAGTTCAGTCTTGCTAGGGTGTAGGGTACATGAAGAGAAGTAATGGTGGGAGATTAAGTTCTAGCATTAAGTAGCTGTTTGAAACTTGGCAAGTTACTTTACTTTTCTAGTCCCACTTTCTTCATCTGTAAAATGGGTGTAATATTACTTGTACTATCCCTCTCTCAGGGTTAATGTAAGGAAAGTCTTATTGCACTATATCAACATAGATTTTAATTAATAAGGTTGGAAAACTAGGTTAGGACCAGATCATGTCACACTAAAGAATTTGGACTTTATTTGGCAGACAACAGGGAATTATAGAAGGATTTGGAGGTGTGATGTCACCATCTTTCCTTTTCTTCCTCCTGCTATTAGACTCTGAAAAACATGGAATACATGCATGATTCTAACAGGTAGATAAGATTTGTGAATGGGAAGAGAGACACTTATTCTTGAAATGATTTTTTTCTTCTCCAGATCACTTCTTCTGACAAACTGACTAATTTGTAAAAATGGGAAGTCTAATCACCTAGATTAAGAGTTTCTAGCATGGGGTAGAAGAAAAAGTATTGCCCTTGGAGGGAGAAGATGTGGGTTTAAATCCTGACTGTGCCACTTAATAACTGTATGACCTTTGGCAATTCATCTGGCCTCTCTGGGATAGTTTTCTTATCAGTAAATGGGGTAACAGTACTTACACTGTCTCCTCTTAATCCATCAGCTATAAAGCTCTTTGTAGACATTAAAGCTCTAGGTCAATGGAAGCTATTGTTATTAAACTTAGGCACTCTAGCTTTTGGATCCCTTGATTTAGAGGTCCATAGGTTTAGAGACTGGAGGTTAGAAGGGGCTTTAGAAGCCATTTGGTCCAACATCCTCATTTTACAAATGAGGAAGTTGAGGCCCAGAGAGGTTATGTGTTTTGATTAAGGCCACATAGTATCATAGCTGGTCTAAAGAAAGAGCAGTATATAGTGTCAGAGTTCCTGGACTGGAATCCTGAACTTGTGAACATAAGAAAGTCACTTAATCTCTCTAGGCCTCAGTTTCCTTGTTTGCAAAATGAAGGAATTGGAACTACATGGTTCTTAAGGCTCCTTACAGCCCTAAATCTTACGATCCCAGGTCAGGTTTTATCTCCTGCTTTCATCCTCTGCTCTGGTTCTGAAATGGGTATTTCCCTAGAAAACTTTGGTCATACTCTGAATGCAAACAGAGGCTCCTTGGATCAATCTTGGAGAAAATACCTTGGATTTAGACTAATAATAATGCCTGGTACATAGTAGGTATTTAATAGATACTCATTGACTGATGGGATTGAATCCTGGCTCCATTACTATCCGAGTGACCTTGGACAAATTATTTAATATTCTTTGGCCTCAGATGGAAAACGAGAGAGTTAGACTAGAGAACATTTAAGACCCCTTTAGTTCTAGATTTATGGTCCTAGAATCCCAAGAGAGCTGAATTACAGAGCTGCTAGTTTTTCTTTACAATAAGAAAAAAATCCTCCTCAAAAGATCTTAACTGAATTAGAGCCAATAATAACACTTGAGACCCTGGGATGAGAATCTTAAAAAAAAGCAAATATTCTGTCACAAACTGACTCAAGGGCAGGCTTGACTAGCAAGAGAAAATTGTATATTAGTATAATCAATGAACATGGGAAATGACACTACACACTGGAGAAAAAGAAGCTAAACTGATTTCACGTAAATGGATTGACCCTGTCCAGAAGACATACTAAAGAGGACTTCAGTTGGAGAGGGAAAAGGTGTGGCCACAAATGCAAATGATTCCCCCATCCCAATGTCACTAGGATGTGTGTCGTAGTAGGGACAACTCCAAAGGGGTTGAAAGTGAGTTGTTTTGTTCTGAAAGCTGATGTAATGAGCATTAGAGCATCTCTGAGTCATGCCACTGTCCTTCCAAAACAGTTACTGACCTGAGTGGAAGCAAAGGCATTCAAAGTGGGGTGGGGGTGGGGGAATGGTTGATGTCTCAAAATACATTTAACTTTTTTTGTCCTGTAGGCAGAGAACATGCTGGGGCAGCTTTGAAGTGATTGAAATGGAGCCAGGATTATTATCTGAACCAGTCCTCTTGTCTGGGATGGGTGGTCTGGGGAACTTAATGTCTTTATACAATCTCATGATTGAGAAGAAGAAGTGATAAAGGTGATTTTTATGGTACCCTGACAATGCCAACCCTGAAAAGGCCCTTTTTAACATTAACCAGATTTGGAACACAACCTGCATCCAACTTTGGCCTGAAAATGAACACTTCCTTACGGTAAACTTCTGGTTAGACTATGAAACAAATGTCATTCCTGACCTCTGTCCTTTGTGTTGTAAAGGGAGCTCACTATATATGTCCGTCTTCTAAAAGCTGATTGGAAGGAGTTTGGGGCCGTTGTGTCTATGACATATAATTACAGGTATGAAGATAGCCTGGGGCAGCCTGGTACCATGGAAAGAGACTGAATCTGGAGACAAAAGACCTGAGTTTAAGTGCTGGTCATTTACTACTGTAAGAGATCTCTCTGGTCTCAGTTTCCCTAGCTATAAGATGAAAGGGGTACAGTAGATAACCTCTGAGGCTTCTTCTAGTTCTAAATCTATAAGAATATGAGACCTTTAAAAAAACAACAATGCTTAGCACACAGTAGGTGCTTAATAAATTTTAGTAGACTGAGACTTGTGACTTCATTGTTTTAGGGGCTAATCAGTGAAAGAATATCCTCTTCCAATATAAATCAGCAGCTGTTCTGCTACTTTGAGTCTGGGAGTGTGACCAGGGGCACTGAGAGGTTGAATATTTGGTTCAGGGTCACAAGCCAATATATGTCAGAGATGAGGCTTAAATCTAGGTCTTTCTGACTCTGAGGACAGTCCTCTAGCCACTCTATAACCTCTTCTTAAACAAATAAAACTTGGGACCCTGTATCACCTGGAAAGGTATTCTATGAAGTCCTGTCAAGGGGAGATTCTTCTGTATAGTTCTTTAATTATGACTGTTTTGATTGATCAGTGCAATGAAATCAGATAAAGGAGGCTGTTACCTGGGTTGGCTTTGATTTTGTCTATTTCAGTGACAAAAGAAAACCAAATCTTTCACCCCAAGTTGAGATTACCTTCTTAACTTTTCCTATCTATATTTAATTAACAAGGATTAGATACCTTAAAGATCCCAAACAGATGGCAAGGAACTCAATTAGGTCTGAGATCCCATGAAACTCATTTTTCTTGAGTCCCAAATGACCATTAAATCAAGTGACATGAGAGTGGGATAAAGTGTTCTTATATGTGCTGATGATCTGTTATGGGGCAGGTTGAACCTTTACCTTTACCCTTTTTCTTCTATCCCTTCACACTTACTTCATTCAGACACTAATTAGATCCACAGAGATTCTGAATGTAGTGCATCAACTCCATTGAAGTAGTGGCTGGTAACTTAGGTTGCAGTGAAGAACTTAGGTTTGGAGCCAGAGACTCTAGGTTCAAATCCTCACTCTGCTCTTTGCTAGTGATGTGCCCTTTAGCGAGTCTCTGGGGCTGTTTCCTCTTTTGTAAAAGAAGTGTCTTGGCTGATAATATTAATAATAATAGCTAGCATTTATAGAATGTCTTAAGGTTTACAAAACGCTTTACAAAGATGGTATTATTAGCTTCATTTTCCAAATAAGGAAACAGTTGAATTGTAGGAACCTTAAAGTTTTTCTTTGCTTAAATCCTGTGTTAGTGGGTTATAGCCTTTTCAACTTATGTTCTGTGTCTCATTTTTCTTACCTAGAAAGGGAGAAGTTTGAATCTAATGAGCTCTGTGGTGTCTTCCAGCTCTGCCAATATCTGTATGACGCTGGGCAAGTCTCTTTTGTCTGCCTCAGTTTTCTCTGCTGTAAAATGGGATAATAACTATGTCTACCTTCCAGGGTTGTTGTGAGGACAAAATGAGGTAATGTTTGTAAAGTGTTTTGCACACTGTAAAGTGATATAAATGCTAGTTTCTCTGTTTCTGCTTCTTCTTCATTAAATCGATGATTCTATGAGACCTACTGACACCAAGATGTGGTGATGAATTAAGAAACTCTTGATTGTGAGACACCATGCCTTAGACAACTCTGAGATTTACAAAACGATTTTCTTGACCTTGGGGTGGTGGCTTCTGAAAAATTGCAGGTTTTTACAAGCTTCTTGATTTAGTACAAAGTGCTGTTGTATCTATCGGCATACCTATATAAATTAATACTGTATATAAAGGAACTAGAACTTGGATCTTTTGATGGCGTACTACAGATGAAGTCTAGGGACGGAGCAGCCCCTTCATGATTAAGAAGTATTGTTTTTATGAGTCCAGGGTCACTTGGCTGGAGATGAGACAATTAAGGTTTGCACTCTGACTTGAGACTCGTGAAGGACTTTAGTGTCCTCAGAATCATCGCCTATCCACTTAGATGGACTTTTCCTTCAAGGAGATAAATTTTTCGCCTGAAACAGGTTAAACTGTGCCCCTTTAATGAGACATATAGTGACCTGGGCTGAGGCAGGCCCATTCAGAACACAAACAGCTATTATTACATTTTAGATAACTCAGTGTAACAGAGTGCGGAAGGATTGAAAGGGATCGGAGATACAATCTCCATGCAAGAAGAGGCTGAGAATACCCCCTTTCTCCTAGTGCTGCCTATTTAGTTGTATTTGTTATCTAACCCTGTCATTAGGGTGGCATTTAGAAAATATGAGCAAAGTTGGTATTCTTTTCATCCTTCCCCTGCCCCCCGCCCCAAATCTTTGCATTACTGCATGAAACTTTTGGCTTCAGCTTTTCCCTGTTCATTAACCATGCCAAAATTTTTAATCTAACACCACTGTTAAAGAGTGGCAGGCTTCCAGGGAAATATATCAGCCAGGCTTATTAATTTCATGCCAAGTGCTGGAGGCGTGAATGTAGAGAACGCTGTTTGACTTTGGATAATAGGAATCAGGCAGCTTAAAGCCAGGGGATAAAGATCAGGAGCCCTGTGTCTCAGGAGGAGGAGCAGGTGCAGGCTTCAAGCAAGGCCTTCAGGCCCAAAGGGGCAGCCCATGCTTAAAACAATCTGCAGTGCATTTTTTTTTTAATTTGGCATGTGCCTCTCACAGCTTAACAGACCGCTGCTCCACAAAGAGTGGTAAACAGAGAAAGGGAAATTAAAAAGGGAAGTCCCAGGGTAGACAAAAACAAATTAGGGCAAACAAATTACACCGAGTCAACAAATAAACAAGGGAACATCTGTGAATATATTTCTTGGATTTTCTGATTCTGAAAGCAACCTGAGAAGTGGTGGAGGGAGGTGTTCAATTTAATCTAGAGCAAAGTCTTTTTGGGGCATGGGGACAGGAGGGGGGTCATAGGAACACTTACCCTTGAAAAGGCATTCAGGTCTTAGAAGTGTGACTGTCATTAGGTTCAAAGTCAGGAACTGCAATTGACAATAGAGTCCCAACACGGGGTTGGGTCACCTCATTGCTTCTCACTCTCTGCCATAGTCAATCTCTCTGGTAGATTCAGGTACTATAGGTGCTCCACTCATGAGAGCAATGTAGAAAGGGCTGCAGATGGTAACATGTCACATTAGCCAAAAAAAAGAAAAAAAATTGGGACTGCCTTTTCGTTTTATCCACTTTCCACAGCTGCCTATGGAGGGTTCAGTGATTTCTTCCAAGTGCTGAATACACACTGGGTGCTGACCTGGTGGTGTTGGTAAACATTTGAGCTTTCGCTCCAGGGAGTTTGGATTGGGATGCTAATGATACAATTTCTTCTTCACCGTGAAGCTGGTGAGATGAGCTTGGGGTTCAGAAGGAAGCTTGACATATGGGATTCTGTTGGCCAAAGGACGAGACAGGAGTCAACATGACTGGATTGAAGGTATATGAAAGGAACTAGAATTTCTTTAGCCCAGTTTCTGTGGATCCTGGGCAACTGTGGCTGCCATGTAGTTACATTGAGTGACACAGAATTGAACTCATAGTAGGTGCTCAATAAATACTTGTTGATCAATAGGTTGAGTTATTAAAAAACCAGGGGATCATAAGACTTCTTTCCAAATATATTTCTTTCAGGTTCTCTTTGGTATAAAGAGTTCTTCAGTTTCTAAAATTGTACATATTGAACATGGAGTAGAGTTGATGGTTATCCCTCAGACTTCAAAGAGCATCTCTTTCCCCCTAATTTAATTATGACATGTCTTGTTGATGCAGCCCTAAAAATGAATTAGAAATTTTCATCAAGGTGGAAACTTTTTTTTTCACCAGGGGAATGAAAATGGACCAAGTTTCCCTTGAACACATAAATTCAATTGCTCATTCTTGGCTGGATTTCTGCAGGTGTAACCTGAAATAGAAGAATTATGTAAAATCTTGTCCAAGTTCATAAATGTTGATGTGAGACATTAGGCAAATCACTTTGCTTCTCTGGGCCTCCATTCTGTCATCTACAAAATGACAAAGACTGGGAGAGGACTAGATCATAGCATCACAGATTTAGAGCTAGAAGGGGACTTAAGTTTTACTGTCTCATTTTATACATTAGGAAATTGAGGCCCAGAGGAGCCAAATGACTTATTTAAAGTCACAATGTAGTCATTGGTCCAACAAAGATTCAAATCCTTTGACTCCAAGATTAGATCTCTTACAGTTACTTTTGGAGTCTAACATTTTATTATCATACATTTCAGTGACTAGAATGAGAGTCCCAAATGCCCAAGTTTCCAAGAATTCAAATAGCCAATATGTTTTTTATGAAGTTCATATCATCAGAGATCCAGAAGTCATCTAGTCCAAAGCCCCTCATTTTTAAACGGAGGTCCCCAAAATCCTGTGAGAGGCAAGATTTTTTCCATGGTCCTATGTTTCTAGAGTCAGCATTCTTTTCCACTTAACTATTTAAAAATAGCATTAATTAATTAGAAAAGAAGGAACAATAGTCAGGAAACATGCAAGTTTCATTCCTATCTTTACAGCTGTCTTGTGGTATGGCACTGGATAAGTCATTTAACTTGTATATGGTGCCTGGTCTGTAGAACGGATTTGATCCTTTTTGTTCCTTATTTGTGATCCAAGAAACAATGAAAAAACTGGATAATGTCTGCAAAGTACTTTGAACAGTGAAAAGATGTAGGCCACAAAAACACCAGGTCTCATTTATTATTAATCACAGACTCACAGGGCTACAAGAGACCTTGAGAGGTCACCCAGCTCATAGCCTGTCTATTGTGACCGGTATTTGGAATGCAGAAGTAGGATGATGGATTATTCCAAAGTCATCTGTGTCAAGGTATTAAGATGAGGTACCCAATTACTATCACAGGCCTACTAAAAACTCATTGTAGGCTGAAGAATCAATATCATCAAATATTTATCAGGTGCCCATTGGGTGCACAGTGTTTCATTTGTAACTATTTACCATGATTTAGAGTTAAGGTCTTTGGTATCTTGCTTGCTCATTTAAGTTACTTTTAAAAAATCCTCTTCACTTTTCATCTTTAGTTTTTTTTTTCACTCTCTTGTAGCTGAAGATGCCTCTCTGGGGTGAGGTTGTGAGAAATTCAGGTTGAGCATCAATTGTGGAGCGGCAGAAAAAGAAATCATCTCCTGACTTCATTGGACAAAGCGCTCCCTTCGAGATCCACCATGAAGCTTGTAAGGGCAAAGAGGAGACGGTGTGTGAGACCGTTGTTCTCCTAGACTTAACAGACCTAAGTTTCAACTAATCTTAGAGGACAGTTTTTGTCCCCATCAGCCTGGGATCTTATAGAGAATGATTTCTATGCTCAAATGAAGCATTTCCATTGCTTTCTTTGTTACTTGAGGCTGCAGGTTAAGAAGTATAGTAGAGTGGCCTCTATGTATGTATAGATAGACTATTTTGTTGTTTAACAAATTATTGGGAAAAATGCTTTAAGAAATATAGAATTTTAGAAAATTTCAGAGGGACTTTAGAAGACAACTGGTCCATCCTTTCCATGTACAAATAGGGAAAATGAGGTCTAAGAGAGTTGAAATAACTAGTCAATGTATACTGTCTGAGCATCTTATTCTCCAAGGGATGGGATCATTATATGCTCATATGGGGTCAAGTAAAAGTTCTGGAAGGAGACAATATTCCTTGGGCAAATGAGTATCTGAAAGGGCAAACTCAATGCTATTGGTTGACCAGGGTGGTGAATCAATTCTCAGGGGTGGGCAGGAAGTTGCCAGAGTAACACTTTAAAGTGAGAGGAGAGAGAACAGTGTAGAGTAGGTCAGGAAACCCCATGGAGGGAAAAATAAAAGGTGTTGCAAATTATGGCTTGTCTTTTAGAAGACAAATCAGAATACCTTACGAGACGAGGCATCCTTGCATCTTGTCATTTCCCATTCTTACTCAGCTGTTTCTCTGTTGTTATGATTCTGATGTTACTTTCGAATATTAGATAATGATATAGGAATGAGGGAGTAAAATGATTAACAATAAGTTAGAGAAGAAATATCTTAACTTGGAATTGAAGCGATTTGAAACCAATGGCTAAAATTGGACAGTAATTGAGAGGTACTGGAATTAGAATGATCTGGTAGATGTTTTTGTTTTCAGTACTGGCTGCTTAAATATCCTACAGTTAATTAATATCTTGTTTCAGTCCAGTTCCCCTTCTGAAAAATGGAAATGGTGCTAGTCATGTCCAAGCCCTAATATATATGCAGTGAGTGTTTTGAAATCCTCTCAATAAAGATTTCATATAAATTTAAATTCATTATTAGTCTAATTACAAAAATTTAATGAATTTAATTACTAACTTTCTGTTGCTTGTGGCCCAAGAAAAAGAAATCAACTTGTTCGAAATCTGAAAGTGGAACCTCAGGGAAGCCACACTCTGACTTCAGGTCAAGTGGGTGCAAAGTCTAGTCCAGGGGTGGGGAAGTAGTGGCCTCAAGGCCACATGTGGCCCTTTAGGTCCTTAAGTGTGGCCCTGTGACCAAATCTGTGGAGCTTGGCTTCAGCTTGAGGACCTAGAGGGTCACATGTGGCCTTGAAGGTGCAGGTTCCCCACCTTTGCAAGTCAAATCAACAAGGGATTTCTTAAGTGCCTGCTATGTGGAAGACACTGTTCTGTATGTTGAGGACACAAAGATAGGTTAAAACAATTCCTGCCCCCAATGAGCTTGCAGTCTAATGGAGAGACAATATGCAATCAAGTATGTACAAATAATATATACACAGGATAACTTGGAAGTAATCTAGGGGGGAAAGCACTGGCATGAAGAGGGACTTGGAATGGCCTTTTGTAGACAGGGGAATTTTAGCTAAGAGTTTAAGAAAGCCAGGAGTCAGAAATGAAAAGAAAATATTCTAGGCATGGAGGAAATGCTACAGAAAAGACACAGTCAGAAGATGGAGGTTCTTTTGCAAAGAATAAGGAGGCCAGTGTCACTAGATCACGGAGTACTTGGAGTGGGGTAAGTATAAGAAGACTTGAAAGATAGGAAGAGACCATATTTTGAAGAGAGTTGAAAGCCAAATAGAAGATTTTCATATTTGATCCTGGATACAATTTTGAACCACTGAAGTTTGCTGAATGGTGGAGGTGAGGGGGAAAGGGTAACATGGTTAGATCTGTACTTAGGAAGATCATTTTGGCTGCTGAATGGATTGGAGTAGGAAGAGACTTGAGGCAGGGGAACCAATTAGCAGACTATTGTAATAGTTCAAGAACAAGGTAATGAAAGCCGGCGTGGAGATAATGTCATACGTAAGAGATGTTGTGAAGACAGAACTGAAACAAACTCAGCAATGGACTGAATATGGGGGGTGAGAGAGTGAGGAGTCCAGAATGACCCCTAGATTGGGAGCCTGGGTACCCAATCACTAGGAGAATGGTGTTACCCTTGACAGTAAAAGGGAATTTGGAAGGAGAAGGGTTTTAAGGGGGAAGATAATAAATTCAGTTTTAGATTAAATTTTAGATGTCTAGGGGACATTCAGTTTGAGATATCCAATACAGAGAGGATGTAAGACTAGAAGTCAAGAGAGAGGTTAGGGCTGAATAAATGGATCTGGAATCATCAGCATAGAGATGATAATTGAATCCATGTGAACTGATGATATAACTGAGTGGAAGAATTTAGAGGGAGAAGAGAAGAGGGCACAAGACAGACACCCATAGTTAGCAGGTGCAAGTTGAATGAAGATCCAGCAAAGGAGACAGAGAAGGAGAGGTCAGACAGAGAACCAAGACAGAGAAGAGGCATGAAAACTTTAGAGAGGAGAGTATCAATGAGAAGAGGGTGATCGACAGTATCAAAGGCCACAGAGGGGTCAAGAAGGATGAGTTTTGAGAAAAGGTCATTCATTAGCTATGGCAATTAAGAGATCATTGGTAACTTGGGAGAAAGCAGTTTCAGTTGAGTGATGAGGAAGTCAGACTGCAGAGAGTGAAAAAGATTTAGAGGAAAGGAAATAGACCCCCTAATTGTAGATGCCCTTCTCAAGAAGTTTAGTAACAAAAAGGAGGAGAGATAGCAGTCATGGAACGGATCAAGGGAGGATTTTTTGAGGATGGGGGAGAAATATGTGTTTGTAGGCCGCAAGGAACCAACAAATAAGGAGAGATTGAAGATAAGTGAGAGAGTGAGGATGACAAAATGGGTAATCTGTTGAAGAAGATGGGATGGGATCACTTGTGAACGTACAGAAGGAATTGTGAATGTGAAAAAGAGAAGGGTCACCCTTTCATAGGAGATAGAGGTGAAGGAGGAGATAGTGGACAAAAACATTGGAGTGAGGTGAGATGAGGAGGAGGAAAGAAAAGAGAGTTCTTTGAAAAAAGATTTATTCAAAGTATATTGTATTTAGGCCTATAATGGGAATTTCTCCAAAAGTAAACCTGATCTTGGATAGATGAGAAGGCTTTGTAGCTACTTTTGTTACTATGCCCTCTTAGGAGACATTTTTAAAAAAGGGTTAATTATGTACACTGCCAGATTGTTAATGGGAAACATACCCCTGGGGGCTTGTGAACGATCATATTAAGAGTGCAGACCCACAGAGTTACCCCTAAAACTGGGAGCAGTGGCAACTCTTTAGGTACCTAGCCCATTAGTATGAGGGCAAGCCTGAGGAAGTATCCTAGAAGGGGGTACTGTAAATGAAGTCCATAACAGGATCATATTTTTATACTAAAACCTCTCCAGTTGATGGAAAAGGAATGCATTATTATAGTCCCCCAAACCTCAGGCAGTAGAAGAAGCATAAAGAGAAATTAAGGGCATTAACATGTTAGTAGGGACAAGTCTTGGGAAACTGACTGAGGCTAAGAGAGGTTAAATGAACAGTATAGAACTACAGAACTTCCTGACATCCTTTGTACATCTCTATCATTTATCCCACACCATCTTTTCAGTACATAAATGAACTTAAGGAAAAAAAAATCATGTCTGGTATTATTCAGTGCCTAGCATAATTTTTGGCACATAGGAGGTCCTTAATAAATGCTTATTGATTAATCTTCAGTCACACCATCTGCGGAATCCAGATGAGAGGATAGATCTGGTAAACCTTTGGTTTTGGCTGTATTTTCTGTTTCAGGAGAAAAAAAACAACAACCCACCATCATCATCTTTTAGACTCTTTTAGATGGTACATAGTTACGTAAAGGTTGAGTAGAATAGTATATGTGACTTGAAGATTGCGGAGAATCGGAAGAATGGGAATGAGAACAGGCTGGGAGGGAGGAAGGGTTAGAATGGGAGAAGGCCAGGGGCTGGGAGTGAAAATACATGATGTTGAAGAGGAATCTTCATTTGGTTATGGAAAGTACTCAAGGGCAATGGAAAGAGGTGCACTCCAAACGCATTAATGGAATGAAATGGATCTAGTTGACCTGTGAACAAAAGCTTTAAGTAAAAGCATCTCGGAACGCATCCTAGTTTTAGGGCAGGCGCCTACTCTGTTCCATCACTGACTCGAAGTCTTCCTGGCGGTCCAGATTTTCATCAGCTCATCAGCTTTGCTGTACACATATTTACTGATGTATCCCATGGCATGCCTCCCATTCTCACCACCCCTCCCCCATGTCATTAGACTAAAAGAACATAGCTGTTTGACTAAAACAAATGCAGAAGAGTTCTGTTCTAACATCATTCATTATTTCAGAGTCAGACACAGCTGAGGTCAGACCATGTCGCATAAAGCATAACTGCTATAATACGGGAAGATGTTGGTATTACACCATCTTCAAGGCAGTGAGGCACCAGCATCATAAGAGGTCTTCATTATATCCCCAAAGGAGTCCCTCTAATAGCAATTCCTGTGAAAATATGGAAAAGGAAAGGAGATACAAGAATTATTAGATTTCCTTAAATCCATTGTCTTATTTATCAGGGAAACAGAAATCCCAAATCTTGGGACTGATTTCCCCAAATAACTTCTTGTCTGAAGCCCCTACCTGAGAGGAATGTAGCCACTCAATTCAGTTGGATTCAATTTAATTGGATTAGATATAATTCAATTTAATTTGGCAAACATTTATTAATTGCCTATGTGCCAAACTTTATGTTAGACTGGGGATACAAAGAGAAAATGAACCTCCTCCCCCCAACTTCAAGGATCATGCGTTCTACTGGAAGCCCCATTGATTTAGATCTTTAATGATCTTTAGGCATGAGGGAATGGTATGTATGTTGGAGTAGGAGTGTGATTTATAGAACTGAGATTCTTTCTTAAGTATGGAGATAGCAGTGGAGAGAGGGTTGAATTTAGAATCACAGGACTTGAGCTCAAATCTTAGCACTTTACTGTGTGACCTTGGAGAAGTCAGTTAACTTTTCTGGACCTCAATTAATTAATCTACAAAGTGATGGTCTAGATCATCCTTAAGGTTCCCATGAGTTATGAATCTATGATCACAATCTTAAGCTCATGATATCCCCTCGAGAGGGTGTGGGGGGTAGGGAGGAGGCAGAACAGAGGCTCCTCATATTGTTAAGAAAAGTGATTGCAATTCTTCACTCAAATTGTCAAAAGAGTGCCATTCTGATATGGGAGAAACTGTTAGTGTTTTGAGGTGCAGAGTCTTAGGATCACATATTTAGAGATAAAAGGACCTTAAAGGGAAGCGAAGAGGGGAAAGGAAATAAATATTCATAGAGTTCCTGCTGTGTGCCAGGCTCTGTGTTAAGCATATTTACAAATATTATCTGATCCTCATACAACTCTGCGACATAGGCACCATTATTATCTCCATTTTGCAACCGAGGAAACTGAGGCAGAGTATCTTGCTCAGGGTTACACAGCTATTAAATGTCTGTGGTCTAACTGGCTCTCAGGACTTCCTAACTCCAGGTCCAGCTGCCTCTAATCATCTGGTCCAACTATCTCACTTGAAAGATGAGTAACTGAGACCAACAGAGATTGATTTGCTTAAGGTTACAGAGTTTTTCATGGCAGAGGTATAATTTCAACCTACAAATGGTGACTCCAGATCCTTCACTCTTGACACTACAACCCCATGCTTCCACAATGGTGCTTTTTAGTGGTGATGATCAGAGACATAGAGCTAGAGTCTTTAATGTTCTAAACTGAATCCAAATAAATTGAGTATCTGCAATTCCTCTCAGGTTGGAGCCTCAGACAAGGAGCTATTTGGAAAAATCAGCTGTAGGACTTGGATTCTTCTGTGTCCATGATAAATAAGACAATACCCTTAAAGGAAATCTAATAAGCCTTGTATCTCCTTTCCTTTTCTACACTTTCACAGGAACTGTGATTGGTGGAATTCCTTGGGGATATAAGAGCTCAGAGGATATCTACTCCAATTCTTTCTCATTTTATACTTGAAGGGTCTGAGGCTGGAGGTCACTGAGGTAGTATCATTGATGTTATTTGAGCCTAAGTACTTTGACTTTGGGGTAGCTAGT
The DNA here is from genome assembly GCF_028372415.1 of Notamacropus eugenii. NCBI lineage: Eukaryota > Metazoa > Chordata > Mammalia > Diprotodontia > Macropodidae > Notamacropus > Notamacropus eugenii. The sequence continues at coordinate 176,255,121 of NC_092873.1, read as the reverse complement.
GGTGAAGTGGATAGAGGACTGGCCCTGAAGTAAGGATGATGTGAGTTCAAATCTGGCCTCTGATACTTACTAGCTGTGTGACCCTAGGCAAGTCACTTAACTCTGTTTGTCTCAGTTTCTCATCTATAAAAATGAGCTGGAGAAGGACATGGCAAACCTTTCCAGTATCTTTGCCAAGAAAACCCCAAAGGGAGTTACAGAGAGTGGAACATGACTGAAGTGACTCAATAACAACACTACTTTGACTTCAGATTTAATGTTCTCTTCTCTGAGACACCCTAACTCCAAATTGTGTCACATGCCCTTAGTGGCCTGGGCAAAGGCTGGAACCAATAGGCTTCTCTGTCTAGACATAGTTAAACCTTCCTGTCTAGGCATACAGACATTGAGTGTGGTAGAGAGAGCCCCAGATTTGGAGTCTGAGACTTGACTCTTCTACTTATCAGCTGGGGTATACTGGATAAGTCACTTGACCTGAACCTCAGTTTCCTTATCTGTAAGATGGGAATTAAGACAGTTGTGAGGATCAACTTAGCTAATGTATGCAAAGCAGAACTTTGAAAACATTAAAGCATCCAGCGAATGCGAGTTATGATTTAGACATTCAGCTGTAGTGTCCTCTTATTAGCCATGCTTCTGCTGCCTGGTCTCAGCCTGCTTTCTTCCATGCCTTAAACTAACTAACATTTGCCTGCTGGCCTGCCCTGAGCTGTATTGACTATCCAGGAGAGTGATGTTTGTCTTGGCTCCTTTGGAAAACTGAAGGATGATTATTCAGTATTAGAGCCAAATGGCAGGAATCTTTGTTAAAGTCCCAGATGAAGAGTTGGATTTTTGCTGTAAGATTAGGCTTCATATTCCATAAATCCTCCAGGCTAAGCAGGCGATAGGACCCTAGACTCAACTGGCAGAATTTGGTGGAGTAGAAAAACTACTAGATTTGGATTCAAAAGACCTGGATTTGAAGCCAATAGGACCTCAATCTCACATAATAGCTATGAGTTGGAAGCATAATGCCTTGCATGTAGTAGGTGTTTAATCAATGCTTGCTAGATTGAATTAGATTGGAAGGGATTCTGGAGGTCATCTAGTTCAATTCCAACTTGAATAATACTCTCTTTAATATTCCTAACAAGTAATAATCCAGTAAAATATAAGTAATTGTAGGGCAGAGACATAGAATCATAGATTTAGAGCTATGGGGGATCTGAGAGACTTTATAGTCCAACCTCCTCACTTTATATATAATAGAGGTCTTGTGCATGCACAGAATGCCTCTAATGGGGCACTAGGGAGCCTGCTTCCTGCATCCTAATGGCATAGGATAGAAGTACCTCAGAGAGACGGCAGAGCATGTGTAGACATTCTATAACTGTTTCTGATAGGCTAACCATGTGATGAAAAGGAGGATTTTTGATTGGCTGTGGAGGTATATGGAAAAGACTCATTAACTTGAGCTATAGTTATCTCTTCCATATCTTGGGGGTTAGGGGCACCCTCCCCTCCACTTCCGCCCACCTCTTGATCTGTAAAATCTGTATAAATTTTTTTGGCCCTCCTTTCATACCAGAGAAGAAGTCTGATTTTTTTCTTTTTCTTTGGAGTATTTACAGCACCTTATTATAAATTTGGATTGATATTATACAATACTATACACATATTTTATGCATTTCTGAATTTCTAAACTTTTTCTAGGTCATCTGCTGGCTTTCATGTGTTGTCTTTGACTTCCACAAAACTCCCAAATTCTCATTCAATTTCCTATGCCTACCTGCAATGTATTGAAACCATAATGGGGAAAGTAGAAATGTAGAAGGGATACCTATTTCTTTTCTGCTTCAGTATCTTGAGAGAGTGAAAAGTGCAGCCTATGACCCTGTGAGTTTGAAAGGTCCAGCGAGTGCTTCAGCATCCTGGTGATTCAGAGCTTTTGTTTGCAGCCAGTGTACCATTAATGCCCTGAGGAGCAAGGAGTGAGCTCTGGGAATGACCTTTAGCCCATCAGTAGCTGAGACAAGGACTCATCTGGCATCTGTCCTGCCTTTAAATGTTAACTGGGGACTTCAACATACATATGGATGCTTGTTTTGCTGAACAATGCTGAAAAAAATTATGAATTGGACTCATTGAATTCACTACAAATTTATGTTACATAATCTTAACTGGGTCCTCACTGAAGCAAGGCAATACTGTACTTTTATACATTCCTAATTAGTTCATTCTCCTATTCACCAGGGTGGCTCTTATCCCTTCTGGAACCTCCCTTGGCTTCTCTTCCCCCTGCTCTCCTTAGCTGAGGACCTCATTTCACATCTCTTAGAATGCCTTCACCCACTGTCTCCTTTCCATCCCTGTCTCATACGAAAAGATGATCCTTCTTTTTGTCAAGGAAAACACTATGCATGTACAAGTGATCCCACCAGCCCTCTTTTCCAATAGATTGCTCTCTTTCTCACCCCCTTTCTTCTTTCCTTCCTGTCTGCTTGTCTGTGTCATCTCTCCTCTACTCAGCTGTCAATGATCTTCCTAAAGCAAAGCTCTGACCATGGAATACCTCTAGTCAATAAACTCCAGTGACTACCTCTAATCTCCTGGCTCAAATATAAAATTCTCTTTTTGGAATTCAAGTCCCTTCATAACACCAATCCCTCCTACTTTTCCAGTTTTTTTCTGGTACCTTGTAACCCCCCCTTCTCCCTGCCAATATATTCTGTGATCCATTAACACTAGCTTTCCTTCTGTTCCATGGAAAAGATACTCCATCTTCTGATTCTGTGCCTTTTCATTAACATTTCCCCATGCCTGGAATGTTCTCTGTTTTCATATCTGCCTCCTGGCTCCCTTCAAGTGGCAGCTTCTGCAGAAGTCCTTCCATGTCCCTTTAAAGCCATTGTATTCCCTCTATTGATTATCTCTATGTATCTTTATCTTGTTTGTACATAGTTTGCATGTTGTCTCCCCTACTAGATCGTGAACTCTCTGAGAACAGGAACTGTCCTCCCTTTTATCTTTGGAATTTAGCTCGGCACAGAATGGGTGCTTAACAAATCCTTATTAACTGACTATGTAGGAACTGAGCTAAATTGAGCTACTCTCCCCATGGACTGAGGAGGTATAGTGGACAGTAAACCCCTAAGGTATTGAGGGAAAAGGTACTTCATTCTTACTACATTTTTGAAGTAAATATCTCTTTTAAAAATCTTACTGACATTAAATGGTAAAATGGAACTGTGCTGTTAATCACTGGCACCTACAGATGTAGTGGCTGATGGTAAGAAAGACGAAAGACAAAGTCGCAAGCCCCTCAGGGTACCTTATTACCTTGAGGAGGAGTTAAAGCCAGCCTCTTGGGAGAGTGAGCCAAAGTGTATGTTACTTACAGCTGGAGGGTCCACAGAAGTGATTTACCTAAGATTACTCAGGCAATAAGTATATGAGGCAAAATTGGAACTCAGGTCCTCTACAAAACCAGTGCTTCCCCCCCCCCCCACTATACCTTTGTCTTTTCATTCTTAGGATCTAGTATGTACCCATCACATAGTAGGTGCGTTGTTGTTCTTTAGTCATTTCAGTTGTGTCCAACTCTTCCTGACCCCATTTGGGTTTCCTTGGCAAAGATACTGGAGTGGTTTGCCATTCCTTCTCCAGCTCACTTTTTATAGATGAGTAACTGAGGCAAACAGGGTTAAGTGACTTACCCAGGGTCACACAGCTGGTAAATGCCCATTTTTCCTTTCAAATTTGACCTCAGATTTTGGAGATCAATCTGATGTCAGATTTGAACTCAGGAAAATGAATCTTCCTGACTTTAGGGCCCAACATTCTCTCCACTTGTTGACTATGTAGGAACTGAGCTAAGTTGAGCTACTGTCTCCATAGATTGAGGTGGTATAGAGGACAGTAAGTGTTAACCTAATTGTCATAGGAGGTGCTTAGTAAACATTGATTGATTGATTCAGCCTCTAAGTTAATGGTAAAGTAAACTCAACAGACAAAAAGTTAAGTTGTACTACTCATTGAACTCCAGGCTCAGTCCTCTACCTACTGTACGACCTAGCTGCCCAGTTGATCAATCCCCAACTTCATCCTGCTATACTTTTATATCTTATAGGAGCAAATGGTTGTAGTTTAGGGCTAGGAGGGACCTTAGAAGTCACTGAATCCAATCCTGTTATTTTTTACAGATGAGGAAACAGCAGTTGAGAAAGGTTAGTGCTCTGCCCCTGGTCACATAGCTCTTTAGTGTCTGAAGCAGGATCAGAACTCAGGTTTTTCAATCTCAAAGCCAAGGACTCTGTCCATTGTATCACCTAACTACTTTCAGGTTCTCCTCCTATTTATTCTCTTTTCTAGAATTTCTAATAAATAATTGAGTAATTTGATTATGGTCTTTTTAAAAAAAAATCGCTGCTTTGCTCTATTGAAGATATTGACAGCTATTGAAAAGAACTAAAAATAGGCAGAGAGGGAAATTAGAAAGAAAGCTCAGATAATTCACCAAATGCCTAACCCATTTTTGTCTATTTGAGGATGATTTGTACAACATTTAAGATCCAGGGTATTTGAAGAGTAGTCCCAGTTCCATTATCTATTTCCCAATCATTCACATACATCCAATGCTATCAAAGCTGTGCTTTGACTCAATGTTCCGTTTGAACAATAAATTAGTTATCGTCTTTTAGGATGATTTTTAGGGAAATGAAAAAGGAATTTAAAAGTTACTTGGGAAACATTTTTCCCCTAGTGATGACACAGCACACATTTATTCAACAACCAATCAACAAGGCTTATTAGGTGCTTATTATTAAGTGCCTCTGATGTGTCAGACACTATACTGATTGCTGGAGATGCAAAAGAAAAGCAAGAATCCTTTTCCTGATCTCAAGGAGCTCACAGTCCAATGGAAAATACAAGATGTAAATAACTATGTTCATACAAGATAAAAGCTTACTGAAAAGCCCTGGGGATGATAAAGAGATAAATAAGTCTTGCATCTGTCTGACCTGAAAGTTTGTTTAAAGGAGGCAAACAGGCTAGGTGATATGTAAATTCATATTGTTTATTCCCTTAAAGCTAGCCCAAACTGGTGAATGTAATCATACAAGGAGCCAAAACCTAAATTCTGACTGCCTGATAAAAGAATGACAAAGTTTTCATTTGTTTTAGGACAATCCCAGAATGTCTGTGTCTCTCAGATTTATGGTCTCCATCTGTGTTTAAGTATACCATGAGATGGGAAGTTTCTTAGTTGAATAAGTTGTAAATACAAATTGACTAGACGATTGACAAAGTAGTGTCAATTGGAATTACCATCCCAGGATATCTGTTTTTCCCTGTATAGCATAGGCCTCTGGGATAACAAGATAAGACAAGTCCCGCCAGTCTGGTTGCAGATATCCTGTCACAAAACAGGTCATTGAAATTGCTAACACAGGAAAGGGCATTTTTAGAGTGAAGCTAAGCAGTCAGATTGATTAGTTCAGGCTTTGGCCCTTATTGGGGTTCAAAATGGTTTGGGAAGAGGTCTACAGATCCTGCTCTCAAGAACCTTATAGTCTAGTAGGGAATATAAGATATGTGCTCACATAACTATGATATAAAGTGATAGGTTGACCCTGCCTGTTATGGAGAAGGAAAGATAAATAAATGGTGAGAACATGCTAATACTGCTGTTGGACCAAAGGTTCTTTATTTTTGTAATTATGATACAAACAAGCAGTCTTCAGGAATTGCCTGGAAGCAGTAGTTGAAAAGGAAGGGTGTTAAGTTCTTATTGGATCCAGGGCATGTCTATCAACTTAGCTTTGCCAGTGAGTGTAGAGCTAGAGAGTGCATCAAGAGGGGTGGAGTCATAGAGTCAGAAAAAGACAAATGTTCAGTTTGGGGTAGAAGATTATATTAAAAGCAGGGGAAGAAGCCAATCTGTCATGGATAAAAAGATCATAGACTCCTTCTCTGAATGGAGCCAGGCTATAGGGCTCAAGGTTTTCATTGGACTTTTGTTGTTGCTCAGTTGGTTCGGTCATGTCTGACTCTTTGTGACCACATTGTGTTATTTCTTGGTGAAGTCACCAGAATGATTTGCCATTTCCTTTTCTGGGTTATTTTTTTACAGATAAGGAAACTGAGGTAAATAGGATTAAGTGAATTTCCCAGGGTCACACAGCTACTAAGTATCTGAGGTCAGATTTGAACTCAGCAAGAATGAGTCTTTCTGACTCCAGGGCCAACACTCTATCTAATTGCAGCACACAGCTGCCCAGAGATAGGGTACATGAAGATAAATAGATTTAGGAATTGTCCACGTGGACAGTTTCTCATTGTTTCATCACATTAAAGGGTTAAGACATCCAAAGAAGATAATGTAGAAAGAATAAAATTCTGGGATCAGCAGAAGGAAGAGGAATCAGGAAAGGAAATGGAAAAGATGGGGAAGAGGCAGTGTTACAAAAGAGGAGAGAGGTTCAGGAGGGAAGGAATTAATGGGACTAAGGGGAAAAAAACATTGAATTTGGTGATGAGGAGGAGACGTTGTGGTGTAGTAGAAATAGCACTGGCCATAGTCATGAAGGCTTAGGTTCAAGACCTGGCGAAGCTGTGTGACCTTGAGCCTTAATCTTTCCAGGCTTCCGTTGCCTCATCTGAAAGCTATAGGGCTGAATAAGATGGGCTTTGAGGTTTCTTCCAACTCTAAAAGCTTGTGAGATCATCAGTGACCTTCAAGAAAAGAGTTTCAGTAGAGTTGTGAGCAAGATATGCTGCATGGTAAGAAAGGGACAGAGCAGGGCCCAGGGAATTTTTTTTAGGTGAGGGAAGAATTTAGTATGCTTTAGGCAGAGAAACCAACCAGGAGGTGATGTAACAATGGATAACACAGAGGTTCAGGAATCAAGACTTGTTTTTGGATCTTGGCTACTGTGTGACTGGACAAATCACTTCACCTATCTAAGCCTCAGTTTCCTTATTTATAAAATAGGGGGAAATGGACTAGTTGAGCTTTTAAAGTTCCATCTTTTTCAAGATGCTATGATCTGATGGAAGGTAGAGGTTGAAAAGTAAAAAAAAAGAGAGTTTGATTAATGAGAAAGGGAGGAGACGAGAGGGATGTACTCCAAGGTACTTGCAGAGAAATTAGCTTTTGAAAGGAAGAGGGATGATTCGTCTTCTGAGAAAGGAAGGAAGGAAGGAAGAAAGGAAAGAGGAGAGAAGAAGAAGAAAGGGAAGGATGGAGGAAGGAAAAGAAGTAAGGAAGGGAGGGAAGAATAAAGGAAAAGAGAGAAGGAAGATGGGTGAAGATGAAGAGATACTTTCTGGTGAGGAAGGAGGTTGAGAGAAACTGGAATGGAATTCCATCCTCCCAGGAACAAAGAAAGCCAGGTTGCTCACTTGGAGGGAGTATGGAATGCTGGCTGGATTGATGGAGTTCTGATGTGAAGCCTGTAGTCAGATGGGGTCTGCCAGGCAGGGTCTGATGCTGATCAGAGCCCTGGCAGTGCCTGCAAGCTGTTCCACATGTACACATTAAGTGAGGCCTTCAGGCTCCTGGCAAACTGTCAATATGATCCTCAGCTGGGCAGTGCAGGGGAAACATGAGAGTAGCAAGTGAGGCCCCTGCAGGAACAGGTCCACCCAAGTCTTTGATGCAGCACTTGTCTTTAGGAATTCTTCTTAGGTGCTGAAGGATGCTGCTTTGAGACTGAAGTTGGTCCAGTGTCAGGGATATATCTGAGGATATCTGCTTTTAAAGATGTACAATCATGGGACAATAAATTCAGAGTTGGAAGAGACCTTAGGGTCCCTCTATTTAAAATTCCTCATTGAACAGATGAGGAAACTGAGGCCCACAGAGATTAAAGCATTTTGCTCAAGGTCACATTGCGAATAGATATCAATGTAGAACTTGAACCCAGGTTCATGGGTTCCAAATCTCTTCTTTTTAAAAAACATTGCATCATACTAGCTCCTGATAAGAAACCAGGGTTATGTTCAATATCATGTATTTTTATTCAGTAATAGACCAGGAGCTGGCACATTAACATGGCCTTTTTTTATTTTTTAATAAGAGAGCATTTTTTTTGGATGAGAACTTCCTGTTTATTTAAACCATGTAGCAAGAAGGACCACCTGGTGTACACATTTCTTGAGAATGCTGGGCACGTAATGAATTCTGGGTGGGATTTGGAAATCCTCTAATTGGCAAAAAAAAGAGGTTCAACAATTCCCTTACTCTCAATCCCTCTCCCCTGCCTTTGCCTTGTCTCAACTTCCCATTTCTGGACTCATTAAACAGATATGCCTAGTGCACAGAGATGACTATTGGCCAAGTCAATCGTCAAGCCACTAGACGGATTTATCTGAGCTGTAGAGCCCCTCTTAAAACAAAACAAAACCCACAACCACAAAAAAACAAAACCAAAAGCCTAATCCCTTCTGTATAATTCACATAAGAAAAGAACTCAATCTCCTTTTCTTTCTTTTTTCCTTTCTCCTTTTTTTTTTTCTAATTGATTACCACCATTTTCAGCATTGCCAGTGTAGGATGTCAAGAGAAGGAGGCCTTGTTGAGAATGACCCCTTAAGAACAGAGCCATTGAAAGGTCTCTGCCTGAAATGGGTTCATTTTATGTGAGCTCCCCATGCTTTGTAAAGGACAAATGGGTCCTAGCAGCAGGCATTATCTAACATTTCACCTCCTTCCTGGTTTCCTGCAGTAACATAATGGCATTTTAGAAAAAAAAAAGATTATTTGTCAAAGGTACTGTTTCTCCAAGTGGGGAGTGGATAGGGACAGATTTAAAATGTCTAGGGCTTGTTGTAGGAGAATTGGAGGTGGGGGGGACAGTACAGAGATAATAATTGGGGAGCTCTTTATAGTCTTTTAATAGTGGTAATGAATTGTAGGCCATGTGTGGAAGCTGTGATGATATCTATACCTCAGATTTTTTCCTTCACTCCCTATTGTTTAAAATCATGGAACCTTTGAGCTGAGAGTTGTAAGAGACCCCAGAGATCTTCTAATTCACCCCCTTACCTTTTACCATTATCCCTTCCACATGGTGGGGGTTAGGGGCGCAGTGCTCTCTATGTAGGTCAACGTTAAATAAAAATACTGAGAGTTCTGCAGAATTCCCCTCAGATTCCCATTTTCAATAATTTCTTATGCTGACCTGCCATATATCGAAATTGTGATGGGCAAAGTCATGATATGGAAGGAATATGTGTAGACTGCCCTACACAGATACAGGTATTTGGGAGATAATACTGCCAGATAAATGGTGAAGACAATTTTGGGAAATGGAGACATATTGGTAGTGACCTAAGACGAGAACATGAGAGCCACCACTTTAAAGTAACAAACATATTTATGGTACTTTGATAATAGGACCCTTCATTAGTACCAAGAGTCTGATCTTTTTTTCTTTTCAAGCACCGATTGCAGTACACTTCTTGCTGCATTTTGTTCTGGTCACATCTAGAATACTGTGCTTAGTTCTGGGCACCATAGTTCAGGAAAGATGTTGACAGAGAGGATAGTATTTAGAGGACAGTGCTATGGGAAGAGGAGAATGTTTAGACAGTATTTAGAGGACAGCCAGGACAGGAAGCAGAATGTCACATAAAGACCAGCTGAAGGAACTGGGAATGTTTAGCCTGAGGAGGAGAAGATGTAGGGGGAGATACCATAGATGTCTTTGAGTACTTACCTCTGATAAGTAGAACTAGGAGCAATGGGTAAAAGTTGTTGAGAGGCAAATTTAGGCTCAAATAGACTCGTGACCCTATTGCTCAGAAAGTTCCCTCTATTGTTGCAGATTACAACCCATTCATGTATAAGCATCCTATATAACTTATGGTCATGTTCTCCCAAAGTCTCCAATGTCTGGAATGCTGTCCCTCCTTATTTTTACCTCCTTGCTTCCTTCAAATCTCAGCTAAAATCCCACCTTTTATAGGAAGTTATTCTTGATCTTCCTTAATTCCAGTGTCTTCCTTCTGTTGATTATTTTCAGTTTATCCTGTCTATATCTCATTTGTACGTAGTATTTTGAATGTTGTCTCTCATTAGACTGTAAGCTTCTTGAGAGCAGGGACTTACCTTTCTTTATATCCCTAATGGTTAGCACAGCACGTGGGTACATAGTAGGCACTTAATAAATGCTTATTGACTGACAGACTGACAGGGCATCTGTCCAATGTACTGGAGACCTTTGTTGATTTTTTCTAATATTGAAAGGATTCTAATGAAGCACTTGGGCTGATACACTCTCATCCCTCACCCTCATCTCATGAACAGTCTTTTTTTTTGTCACATTTTTCTCTGAAGATATGTTTTACTTCTGTCCTTCAAAGTGACTTATTCGTTATATGTCACAGACTTTTCCCATCCACCATTGTCCTCTGTGTGATACTCATTTTCAATTCTTTGAGACTTCTTATGTTACCTGCCTCATAACTGTACAACAACAATATTACTATTAAAAAGATGAGCCTTTGTTTCTTGGAGAAGTTTTCTGTCATTAAGATAGCTATGCAATTTTATGAAGGCAAAATCCAGCCGACTCTACTTCTGTTTAAATCTGGGCCTAACTTGTCCATTTGCACTGTCTGTCTTAGATAAAATATCCTGATAGATAATTTCTATAGGCTGTCCATTCAACTATACACCATAATCTGTACAATAATCTTCATTCATTTGATATTTCCTATATGTGAATGGTCATTCTTTTGAGTGGCTATGAGTATCTTCTAGGAGGTATTGCAATATTTCAGGGGGCAGTGATGTCAAATTAAAATTAAAATAGGGCCATTAAACCATAATAAGGATCCCTGCCGGTGCATATTGACTTAGGAAATCACATATTAGTATTATCTGTGTTTTACTGTATTTTAATTTATTTTGTTAAATATTTCCTAATTACATTTTAATTTAATTTTTAATTAATTATATAAAATTACATTTCATATAATTAATTAAATTTTAAATTAATGTAATTTACATTTAATCAAGTTTGGACCATACTCTGGAGTGTTGCCAGCCACATGTCCACAGGCCACATGTTTGACACCTCTGCTCTGGGGCTTGATGCCACCAGTACAATATTGTTTGCAAGCAATAATATTTAGAGGACCTTACCATCCCTAGAGAATCCTTCTTCATCTTGGACTTTGCTGAATCTTTTCTATCAAAGTACTGAAAAACTTTGGTGAACATACATCTCCCTATTTTTGACTTGGCTAATATTTATGATCAAAAGATCTTTATTATCTCTGTTGCTGCATCATATCTGTGGCTGCATTCAAAGACTTTTGAGTGGGTTTGATGTATGGGTGGGAAACACCTTTTTTCACCTTATTTCAAGAGTGCTTTTAAGGTAGTGCTTTGATTAATTAAAACAAATACTTTTTCATAGTCTATAAACAAGCATAACGGAACTTGTATTCTCTTTTAGTCAGCTGAATGAGCAAAGATATATTTTTATTGTGAAACAAAAATGAAAACCTTGTGAAAACCTTTCTACTCCCTACTAATACCATCACTGAGGATGCCTTATTGTTTGTGTAGATGTGCCAATGGGAAAGTAGACAGATAGTTTGATAGTTTTTGATGTTTCCTCAGTAACTTATTTTTTGTATTAATAAGATCCAGGATGTTTTCCCATATTTTTGATATTGTCACCTCTTTCAGACACCTTATTCCCTTTTAAACACCTTGATCCTTTAATATCCTCCAATTATGTTACCTCTGACATGAATCTCCTATATGTATGCTTGATCCATTTAGAATCTTTCTCATCTTTGTTACTCTATTACTCTTTCTACCTCCTCTATATGTACACTCAAGACTGTGATATCAGAATTCCCAAATGCTGGCACTTTTGTTGCAAATGGTGAAAATAACTTGATACTTAAAAAAATCTTTGCAGATCTTTTTCCTTTTTCTTCTGTTTGTTTTTCTTCCATTTTCATCCTTAAGTACCAACAGTGTGAATTTGTTAAGTTGGATCTTTCATCAAGCTTTCTTTAAACTGGTGTCATCTTCCACTAGCTCTCTCCACTTTAATCTTTCATAATCATTCTTTATAATATTTTACAAATGAGGTCATAGCCTAAACCTTTATTGCATTGATTGACACATTTTTCCTCTTGGCAAGTAAGTCAGGTGTTTTTTGACTAAGGTACTTTTAAAATTCCTTTGGTTTCTTTATGATGGCCACTTGTTACATAGGTTAAAATTCTATAAATGATTATTATAATTAGTGTTGGTATTTTATTTTCTTTCTCAATATCAATAGCTTATTTAAACAAGATAAAATTGATTTGTTTCATTTGTAAGCTACTTTTCTCATTATTATACATTCTCCTAGATTTCTACTAATTATGATAATTGGTCTAACAACATGTGATCTGAGTATCCACATAAGCTCATTCAGGGATGACTCCCCTTCCAATAATGAGCCTTTTCCTCTTTGCTAAAAGAAAACAATTTCAGAGGTTTTTTTGGTGATTTGTTTTTTTATGGTGCTTATTATGTCTGATGCCAACTGAGTGTTTTCTTGACCTCGAGTTAATGTAAGGAAATATTTCCTAATGATTAGAGCTATCCAAAATGGTTGCCTTGAGAGGTTCCTTTTCACTGGGGGTCTTCAAGTAGAAGCTTGATGACCTCCTTTTGATGATTTTTGTAGGGGGGAATTCTTGTTCAGTTATTGGTTCAACTAGGAGACATATTAAAATCTGTTCCAACTCTGAAATTCTCTAATTCTGTGCTGGTCTACAGGCAATGTACCTGAGTGAAGGAACTTTGAAAAATAATATCCCTTGGTTTCATTGACAGGGTCATAAACCTCCCAATCATCAGTCCTTCAAAAATGGAAAAAGAAATAGCTTTTGAGGTTGTCACATAGCAGCAACTTTCAAGGAAAAAGTTGAAAGACTGGTTTCCCTCCTGGATTATTCAGCGAGGCTGGATAGGAGGTGGGAAGAATCTAGGAGTACTATGAACCATCCTGTGTATGCTGAGGCGACCATTAGAAAATCTGACCTGAGAAGTTCAGGATGAGTGTGGGAAGAATCTTGAGAGTTTTTTTTTAAGCTACTGGTGTTCCTTACAGTCTGAACAATTCTATTAGGACTATAAGTGTGCTATAAGGCAGAGAACCCTAATAAAAATATTGCCTATAATTATGAATAGAATGACTTAACATGCGTTCATTTTTTTTTCTTTTAAACTGACATAGCTGCAGTTTCTTTCTGTAGCTATTTAATCTAGGTGGGTCTGAGAATGAGGGGAAGGAAAAAAGATGGAATTACTTGTGAATCTGTATATCCATTTTACGTTCTTTCATGTGAACTGATTTTTGATATCTGAATTGGCACAAATCTTTATGACATTTCCTTAACTGTTGCTTTGAGTAGAACCAGAGATATGCAAAGATGGAACAGATGGCTACCAATGGTAGAATTTCAGTGGGAGAAGGTTTCTGCCATCATTTTCTATCTTCTCCTTCTTGTGATGCCCACTTCCTGAAATGTCACTATTAAAGCTATATTCCTTGGACTACTCTAATAAAAATATGTCTGTGAGATTATTTTATAGAAACTGAATTGGAAGAGAACTTAAGGGTGATCAGTTTCAACTCCCTATCTATTTCAGGCATCCCGTCTCTGACCGCCCTGACAGTTTGCTTAGCCTTAGATGAATCAGAGGCAGCCCATTCCATTTTTGGACAATTTCAATTGTTAGGCAATTTTTCCTCCATTGAGCTGAAACTTCTCCATTGTTACTCTTTGTTTTACCTTTTGGGTCAGGGAGATAAAAATTGAATCCCTCTTCTTCATGGCAACTTTTCAAATATTTGACAATAGCAGGTCTTTGGATTGCACTTTAAATAAAATCTGGGGTGAGGGTGAAGAGAGCTTGAGGATAGATGGTACTTGATGAGTATGTGAAGAAAGTGCTACTTAGGGGAAAGCAAGATAAAATGTCAAGAATGGGAGGTCTGGAGGTGCTCAAGACAAATTCTTCCTACTTTACCATTTTGAGCAGTACTAGCCCTGGCGGAGAGGGTTTTGCAGCATGAGTTCCATTTAAAAGATCAAATGCAAAATCCATTTTCTTTATACAATTCTCCCCTTCTGTTTCCTCTCTTCTCACTTGCTTCAGGGAGGTTTATAGTTTAAAAAATTAGAGTATGGATCTATTTTCATTACTGAAGGATTTGCAACTCTGAACTGAGCATGTCTGTTCACATTTGCATCTATCATCCTTTAAGCTGATTTTGAATGCCAAAGAGCTATTTTAAATGTTTTTCAAATGTATGCTATTGAACTCTTCTCTATACTTCTGCTCTCCAGTTCTACTGGTCTTTTATTTGTCTTTCATGAGAAAAATCCAAGGACAGGAGCCAATTTCAGGTTGGGGTAGGGATGAAGGATCACCCAATCAATCAGTTGATAAAATTTATTAAGTACCTACTATGTGCCAGGCACTGCGCTAAATACTGGATCACAGCCAGATGGGCCATTGAGTAGTTGAGGTTCAGTAGATGCAGTTTTGAGATTCCATGAAGGACTAGTGACCTGGGAGAGCCTTATCTCCTGAATATTTCAACTATCCTAGTTGTTCTTTATTAATCAGGAAAAAAAATATGCACCAGTGTCAGATAAGTGATTAAAGTACTTAGAGTTCCATAATGCACTAATTGTTTAGTAGTGTTAGGGAGCCAGTCATAAATTATGAATTATAAGCTTCTAAGAGATTTCCTATACAAGTTTTATGGAGCTGCTTATCAGTTTCTGGTGTAATGACCATCCTCTGACACTCCTTAAGGTTTTACAAATTGCTCCTAAAGCCATTATCTACTTGGATTCCCATGACAATTCTTTAAGATAGGGTGAATGATCATGATTATCTCCATTTTGGAGTTGAGGAAAATGAAAGTCAACTGGGATTTTAACTCAATTCCTCTGCTTCAAGTTCAATGCTGTTTTCATTACATGTTGACCTCTCAGCATTTGACTTCCAGACAGGCACAAATAGATTTTGTTAGCTTTGTGGTAGAGGGCAACTTGTCAGATGACAGTTATATGACTGAAAACTAGAGCAATGTGCTCGTGCTAGGCAGGGACTATTTTGAGTCCCATTTTGGGATGTAGTATTGTAGAAATGATAGTGATAATATTATTAATTTAGATAATTTTAGTGTCTGGATTGCAAGATTGCTTAAATCAGAAATGTTAGCAAAAGGGAACCAAAGTAAAGAAGCAAATGGTGAAACATTTTCAGGAGGAATTAACTAAAAAACCTATGAGCAGACTGGTCATGCTAGTAGCTGACTACTTCAACCACCTCCAACTTTATTGTACCGAGGTATTTCCTCTTGTGAACAATGATTATTGAAATAGCAATTCTGGTTAAACTCCAGAAAGCTTGCTTCTGTCAATATATTTATCATCACTTTTCCACTTGGGATTGTTGTTGTTTGTCTTTCTTGAAAATGAAATGAAATCAAGAGGGTGATGTCTTGACTTACAAGTGAATTGGATTTAAGTGAGGCAGACCTGTGCAAAGTCGCCAGCCTCATTCTGTCCTCCAGGGTCATCTCAGTCCAGTGGCAAGACATAGATCAAGATGACTGGAAATGACCTCAGATACAGTGGGAGACTTTGTTCTTTTAAAAAAGATTTTAAAAATCTGTTAAGATTTTCCCCAGATCTCAGTTTGTTTGAGGCTACACCAATTCAGTGATTTAAGGTTAGATAAGAAATGAGGTAAAAGATGGTGCAGTTTGCCTACTCAAAAAACAAAACAAAACTAGAAGGGAAAGACCCTCAGGGTTTCTGGTCTGAACAGAAACAATTGCTATTTATACTTACTCTAAGCCATCAAAATCCAATGACCTGAGTGAGGCTTGGGTTGGGACCTATCATCTGTCAATCCTTGAGAGCCAGAGTGATTTGGGTTTAAGGTATGGTCAAGTAGCTCCATTTGAATCCCAGTGGGCTTTTCAAAGCCTGATTTTCCAGTGCTGTATTTCAATAAGTCATAAATGAAACTACATGGGACAAAAGAGTTAATTGTCCCAGTTTTTTAAAATGATAGAATGAGCAATTAAGAAGAAAAAAAAATTTAACCTATTAACCCAAGATATCTTGTGAGGTTTCAGCAATCAAAATTTATATTCCTTTGAGCAGAATACCCACATGTAAGGGTATGATTCTCTATGTGGACTGACATAGAGGAGGGAGAAGAAGGAGGAAGGGAGGGAGAAAGGGAGGTCAAGAGGAAGGAAGTAAGGGTGGAAGGAAGGAACATTTTCCTACTGAAACTGGCCAGATGGGTCCTCAGTGGGGCAGTTCTTACTATTACTCACAGATTGTTTGTCCTTTATTCTAGAAGTGGATGAATGACTTCAGGAGGGTGATGTCTTGAGTGGCAAGTGAATTGGATTTAAGTGGGGAAGAGCCATGCAAAGTCACCAACCTCACTCTCTTCTTTTGGGATAATGGAGGCAGAAAGATGGGTAAAGCATCAGAAATGGAAGAGACCTTAGAGGTCATTGAGTCCAGTTCCATCACTTTACAAAATCAGAAACTGAGACAGAAGTTAAGTGACTCACTCAAGGTCACACAGGTAGTGAATATCTGAGGCAGGATTTGAATTGATGTCTTTCTGATTTTAGGTATTGGACCCTATCTATTCCTTACAACATGATAGATTTTAAGGTCTTTCTTTAATTTATATGAAGAAGAGATTAAAAAGCACCATCTTTCTCCCCTTAAAAAATAAATATAAGTAATTCCATTTATCACTGTGACAGAAATATTAGGAGAATGGTATCATAGATTTAGAGTTATAAAAAGCCTTAGAGTACAACTCCTTCATTTTATAGATGAGTTAACTGAAATCCAAGAGATTTATGTGGATAGCCCAAACTAGAATTTGAATCTAGGTCTAATGACTTCAGATTGCACACTCCTTTCATTGCCACAAGATGAAATAGAATTAAGGTTATTGCAGGAAGTAGTGTAATGAATTAGGAAGATGTCTGGATTTAGAGTCAGGAGACCTATATTAGAATCCTGGCTCTGCCACTTACCACCTCCCTTCCTTCCTCTTTCCCTTCCTTCCTCTCCCCTGCATTCAAACATAGAGAGAATGGAGGAGAAGGCCATTGTCCATGCTCTATAGACTCTTACAACCAAAAGGAATCTTACATCTAACCTGTTCTAACTCGCTCACTTTATAGTTGAGGAAACTGTTCCAGAAAAGTGAAGCGGCTTGTCCATAGTCACGCAAATAGAAAGTGATAAAACCAGAATCCAAACTTTAGATCTCTTACCTTCTAGCCTAACACTCTTTCTGCTCACTATGTTAGAAGAGTTTCCTTATTCTACATATATTTTAAAGTCAGTAAACTCTGGGAGGCATTACTCTCCAGAGTAAAGTATGTGGACTTTGTGAAAACTATTTTCTTTCCCAGAGATCTATTTGATCATACTTGTTTCTAATGGTTGAGATCACAATAAATATTATTTATGAAACTGCAAACTCCTTAAAAATAGGTGCCTTGGTTTGTTTATCTTTTGTTTCCTTTATAGTGCCTAACATAAGTATGTGATAGGCCCTCAATAAATGTTTGTTGAATTGAATTACTATTAGTATTTGATAAAGGATTGGTAATGTTAACTTGTCACCAGTAACTGTGTCAGTTTAATCTTGGCTCATTGTCTGGTGCACCTTGCCAACCCAAATATCTGGGCAAGGTAAAAGCAATACCACAGAAAAATCAAAATCCACATCCAGCCCCCAAATGCCAACCTCATCTTGGCCGTGTATGTCCTGTTTTTTGGTGAACTGAGTAGCCTTCTTTATGAGCAGCCTTGGCTAAAGCACAAAACTAACAATGTCTTGTTTTTTTCTGCTCATTAAATGATCTTGTCATGGCCAAGAAAGAACTAAGATCCTTAAAAAAACTATCCAAACATCTTAACTATTTAAAATATATACAAGTTTGGACTTTTATTACATATCAAGGAGTTACATGAAGTGAACTTTATCATGTAGATGGATGATAATTTTCAAAAGGAAGGAATTAAAACTTGAAAATGTGACAATGTAATGTGGAACTTTAGTTTGAAATGACATTTCACTTAGAAACATTGATAAAAGCTATAAAGATGCATTTTAAGTAAACTATTTAAACCAAGAAAGCATTCTGAAGGAAAATCAAAAAGCTCAGACCTGAGCGGAATGGGATCTATAGGTGTCAGATAGGTTCCCTTCAGCATTAAAGTACTATCATTTGGTACCATTGTATGAACCCTGAGATTGATGTGATATACAAGGAACTGATTCAAATTTATAAGAATAAGAGCCATTTCCCAATTGATAAATGGTTTAAGGATATGAATAGGCAGTTCTCACGGGAAGAAAACTAGGCTATTTACAACTATATGAAAAAATGCTCCAAAACCACTATTAATCAGAGAAGTACAAATTAAAGTAATTCTTAGATTCTACCTCACATCTATCAGAGTAGCAAAGATGATAGAAACAGAAAATGTTAGACGCTACAGGAATTGTGAGAAAACTGGCATATTGGTATACTGTTGATGAACATGTGAAAGGGTATTTAACCATTCTAGAAAGCAATTTGGAATTAGATACAAAAGTAATTAAATATTCTTTATTCTATAGCCATCCCTATACATGACAATGATCAAAGAAAGAGGGGAAAAGGTCCTATATCCACACAAATATCTGTCTGTCTATCTCTGTCTGTCTGTCTGTCTGTCTGCCTGCCTGACTGTCTGTCTATCTATCTCAACCCTTCTTGTGGTGGCCAAAAAGTGGAAAACAAAGGGGTGGGGAATCTGCCACCTTGAGGTCATGGGTGTGGTCCTTCCCCACCCCTGACCTAGGTGGTACAGCGGACAGAGCATGGAGTTAGGAAGACCTGAGTACAAATCCAGTGTAAGACACTTAACTTGCTGTGTGACCCTGGGCAAGTCACTTAATATCTATTTGCCTCAGTTTCCTCAATGGGATCATGGGCATAATAATAGCATCTACCTCCCAGGGGTGTTGTGAGAATCAAATGAGATGATAATCATAAAGTGCTTAGCCTAGTGCCTGACATATAGCAGGTGCTATATAACCATTATCATTAGTAATTGAGGAATGACTGAATAAATTGTTGGTATATGAATGGGAGAGAATATTATTGTGTTTTAAGAAATGAAGAAATAGGCGATTTCAAAAATACATGGAAAGATTTATATAAATGGGGAAGAATGAAATGAGCAGAACCAGGAGAACAATTTATATAACAGCAACACTGTAAAAACAAACCATTTTGAAAAGTATAAGAACTAGGATGGATAAAATAGCCACTCATGAGTCCATAGGGCCAATTAAGAAACATGCTGCCCATAATAGAAGGCTGATGGATTTAGGGTGTGGAATGGGATCTATAGTTTTTGGTATATGGCCAATGCAGTAATTAGTTTTGTTTGACTATGAAAATTTGCTGCAAGAAATTTATTTTTCTTTTCTTTTTGCTACGGAGTAGAAGACAACTTCTTGTGGTTGTTCAGTTGTTTCAGACTCTTGATGAGCCCCTTTGGGATTTTCTTGGCAAAGATACTGGAGTGATTTTCTATTTCCTTCTCCAGCTCATTTTCCAGATGAGGAAACTGAGGCAAACAAGGTTAAGTGATTTGCCTGCAGGACACACAGACAGGAAGTTTCCAAAGCCAGATTTGAATTCAGGTCTTGATTCCGGGCCCAGCTTTCTATCCACTGTACCACCGAGCTTTCTGTTAATTTTTATAATTAGAGGGGGGGTGGATGCTGCAGATGTGGAATGTTTCATGTCCTTCAGATGAGGTCAATGTATTATTAATTTTACTTAATTGTTTTATTTTATTACAAGAGATCTCTCATGGAGTGCTCATGTGCGTGCATGCGTGCACGTGTGGGTGTGTGTTCTACAAATGTTAGTAATGTGAAAACCAAACTTTTTTAAACTTTTTTAAAAAGGAAAAGTATACTGGGCCTGTCATCAGGATAGACAAATAGACAGATATTTATTAAATACTTAGTATGTGCAGCAACAGTTCCCGAGTATACAAATTGAAACACTGAGATAATCTCTTCTCTTACATTCACTAGAATGTAAGGAACTTACATTCTAGTGGCAAAAGACAAAACATAAAAAGAAAAGGGGTAGGGTGGGGGTGGTCCCTCAGAGAGAATTATTAGAGAGCTTCAGGTAGCAGGGGTTTTGCAGGGGAAGGAGAGAAGTTGATGACTGGAGAGAGTCTAGATGTGAGTGAGGTGATCTGGTGTACAATCTTTGCTAGAGACCTAGTTGCCCAACTTAGGGCAAGTCAATTCATCTCACTCAGTTTCATTTTCTTTACCTACAAAAAGTAGACAACAGTGCAAGATGTCCCAGAAGTCTTAGACTCTCGGGACATGCTCTACTTTATAAATTATGAAGAAAGAACATCCAAGTGCTGTGTGTACGTGGGTCATTAGTATTTCTAGCCGCAATGAACTTACTAAATAAAAAATAAAGCACAAAATAGCAGATCTACAAAGAACCTAAGAAGGCATAGAATTCAAACCCCAAATTTTAGAGATGAGGAAACACAGGCTAACTGACCTGCCCACGGTGACACAGACAACATATGGCTCAGACGCACACCCAGGGAATTCTATTTTTCAGTCCAGGGTGTTTTCTACTTCCCGTGGGAACCAAAAGCCAAGGAAGCAGATATCTAACATGGAATTCTTGATGCCAAGTCTAACGACACAGCAGATAGTGAGCTCCAGAGGCTTGAGAAGCTAGGAATTGGCCACTTTAACTATAGTCCTAGAAGAAGAGTTCACCAGACTTAAGGGAGAGGCCTTTGCGGAAGTCACCCAGATAAGCAACAGTTCTGGAATCTGCTGTTTCGATTGGGACTCTGTCTCTAGACTCCAAAGGGGTTTAGTCTCATTCAAGTCTTTCCTGGTGCAGTCATTTTTTAAGGCTCATGTAAATGTGAGGCTGTGCCCCCTGATGTCTGCTCAGTTTAATCCTGTGTGTGAAATTCAAGTGTATCCCATTATGCAGTTGAGAATATCTGTGATATCAACCTTTGAGGCCCACATCACGGCCTACCTCAGTAAATGAGCCATTCCCTGACTAGTTGAAGATATATGGATCTATTCCTTCTCTGAATCCCTAGAACTCTTAACACATTACTTAACTTTACACTCTCTTTTTTGTTCCCTATAAGGAGACAGAGAGGTTTAGTACTGACCAGAATATAAAATCAAAACTAATTTTAAAAAATTGTTACTTAAAGGTACACATGATCAAAGCAGGAATGTAGGTCAGAAGACTAGAGAACAATGATCTTTCTTGCTCAGTTTAGTTTGTTTTTCTGTAGAGTTATTTGCAAACCCATCCAGAGGTGATCTGGAGAGTGAAGTAGCCTATATAGCCTAATTTTCACACACTGCATGTGAGGTTTCTTTGCTAGAGTTTCCACAAATTGACTTTGGGGATATGAATTATTAAATTGGGGTCATAAATTGTTAAATAAATGTAACAAGGGATTTCTAGCTCCAAGTCAGATAGTTGTCTGGGATAATGATTTGTGATTCAGCTCCAGACATAGTTAGTTAAAAGAATAAACTTAATCCTCAATGGAGGACATTTTGCTTGACTTTTCTTTGATGGACTGGGTGTTTTGGCTTGTAGTTGTGGATATGATTAAGGAGCTGTCAGCCTGTGCTTATGAAAGAAGTGATTTCTCCTCACTGTACCTTAGAAGATAGAAAGTGAGATGCTTAGTAGAGTGTCCTAAAAAGATGAAGCCCAGAAGATTGTAGCAAATAGAACAGTAGAAGGCAAGAGAGATGGAAATGTCATGTCCAGTGGGAAGCTGCAGAGACATGATGCCCAGCAGAAAATTGACTTGATTCCCAGGGGGGTATGGTTATGAAACAGCATCCAAAGGGGAGTAGGCACTGCAGAGACCACCACTCAATTGCGACCAGACCCAACATCAGAAGTGTGATGACATCATTGGGCGTCAGTTACAGGCTTGTAGTATCAGCAGCATGCATTCCCCATTCCCCAACACACTCAGCTTGCACGTGCTCCCTAATATGGGTGTTTTCGAAGCAAGTTTACTCTTCCAATTTTGTTGAACATACGTGTATTTGTGGGAGAATTTGCTCCAGGATTATGGGGAAATACTTTATTGTTATTTTTCTTAATATCTTATTTCATCAAATTCTTCTTGAATTAATTGTGTTCCTCTGGCTGAATGATAAAAGTATGCACATTGATAGGGCTCATCGCTATGACTTTGAGTGGGTGCAAGTTCACACAATACCTTAATTATAGGATAGCTTTTCTGAGGGCCTCACATGTGAGGGAAGTGTGCCTCAAGTGCTCTGCAACTGCTTTGTGTGGAGTGTTTCTTATTGCTACCATGAGATATTAGGCCCCTTGAAAATAGGGATAAGTTCTATACTTCTCCTACGCTACCTAACCATGCTGGGAACATGTTAGATGTTCTATAAATGTTGATTGGTTGGTCAGGTGTTGAGATTATGAGTTATAAGAGGCCTGATTTCAAATTCTCCCTCTGACACTTACTAGTTATGGGACTGTGGACATATCACTTCCTGTACTGGTTTTCTTGTCTATGAAATAGGCACAAAAATATCTGTGGCTCCTTACAGTATTGTTGTGAGGATTATCACTTTACATAAAGTATGTGAAAATTAAAACCTTGAATGTCAGCTATTTTGATTGATGGATCATTTGGAACATTGCATGTGCCTGTTGTAGAATGTTCTGTGGTCCAGCACAGGAAGCTTTGACTTGTGTACTGAGGAAGCCTTTCTGAAGTCTTTATTTTTCTCAATTTTAAAGGTGCTTCCCCTTGGGGGAAGAAGAAGGGGAAGGGTGGGCCAATATAAGTTCTCCCTCCCTTTGGGGCATGTGGAATGTCTGAAGCCATGGGACTAGCCAGAGGATGTCTGCTTAGATGTAATATGCTTCTCTTTCTCAAAATCATCTCCTAATTTTCTCAGCAAGTCACATGGTGCAAGAAACACTTCAGTGTTACTGACTTGGGTTATTGTTATTTACCCAACATTATTAATAGCTGCAGATTTTGAATCTTTCACCTAGGGAGCTGAAATAGGTCCCAGACACATTAATTACATTTTAATGTCACTCTCCAAAACCATTACATTTCACAGTGTCCCTCACCTCTCTTCACTGAAGCTTTATTTCTCTCTCCCACACCCTTCTCTCATGATCACATTACAAGCAGGCTTGCGATAGTGGAATCTTAATGACACATCAGAAAGAAAGAAATGAAAACTTGGCATTCTTTCTAAAGTCTTACAAACTTTATTTGATGCACTATTATCACAACAAAAGTTTCAGATTTCTTATGACTTGATTATTAATACACTGAGGGAATATGCAACATGACATGAAAGGCCTATTCAGCTAAAATATTATTAGGTTTGGATTTTTTTTTTTAAGATTTGTCTCTAACTTATCTAGTCAGTAGACTTGAAAGTTAGGGAAAATGGCTCAGATTTCAATTCCCCAATTAATGCTTTTTTGTGTCAGTTACAGCATCAAGCTGTAGGAAATTTTGGGGGCTTTAAAAAAAAAGAATGTTTGCTCCAGTTCTTTTGGGGAAAATTAACTTGGTTTTATTATATCCCTTGGATTTAAATAGATATGAAGTCATAGAATTTCAGAACTAGAAATGATCTCAGCTTTTTCATATTTAAAACTCCATTATGCTTGGATCTGGAGAAGAATTAAGAAAATTCACCTTCCTTCTTTCTTTGCAGAGGTGGGGGACTACAGACATGGAACATTGCATCTGCTATCAGACTTGGTTGAAACATTGTTTAATTTTGTTGAATTGTTTTTTTCTTTCTTTTTCATTCTTTGTTAAAAGAAATGACTTACCAAGCAGAGACGAAAGAAGGACCTATTGAAAAATGAAAATGATCTAAAAGCAAAAGGTATTATTAAAAATATAAAAGGGAAACCCAACCCTTCATTGTGGAGGATTCCAATAACAAACTAGATTTTCCCCTAGCCTAAAGTACCTTTTGGTTTTAAGTTTGATACCTTTGGGAGCTGCATTTGCTTTTGGAGGTAAACTGTGCCCTAATTAATGCCTTGAACATGGCCTTTCTGCAACATTATATATAACAATGGTCCCAAAAAATTAATGCAGTTTTTGAAGTTACCTAATTTACAACCAGAAATTAGACAAGAGACTGATTCAGTCTATCTCATTGCTTTTCAACATAGGTAACCAGTTAAATTTAGATAGAACAAACTTGGTTCTGCCAACAGGAAAATAACAAATCATTTACATTTTGTTGGTGCATTAACTCCTTCTTGCCAAATGGAGTAATTTAATAGCTGTTTTCTCTCAGAGTATCTCTCAGAACATGGTTCTCTGGAGCCCTAAGGGAATGAGTCTCAGGTAGATGAATTTTCCATCTATCCAAACTTTATGCCCTTAAGCACCATTTATTTTTGCCATTTTGGATGGGAATATTTGAAAAACATGTTGTATACCCTGTGAGGGAACGGATCGAAAACCACAATGTCAGTGGCTTTTGTGCTACACCCCAGTTGCTGTCTTGGGAACTGGAGAAAGGCTGCCATGACCATACCTGGCCACTAGGGGAACTCCAGCACTATTTAGAGTGTCAATAACACCCTCTTCTTAATTTAATCCTCAATTTTGCAATGTATCTTTCATCTTCAAAATATTGTTTCAAAAGCACTCAAAAATTCTCCTGGTTTTGTGACTAACACACAGGCAGACCTAGTTATGAATCACCACGTCCTTGTACTGAAGGACTGGAAAGGATGTCAGAGGATACTCATTCCAGCCTCTGCTTTAGCAAGTATCACCTCTACCACAATCCCAGGAAATGGCAGTCTAGTCTCTGCCTGAAGACCTCCAGACATGGTGGTAAATCTCGAGATACATGTTCATTTTTTGGACAACATTGTGAGGAAATTTTTTCCTTATACTGAGCTAAAATCTGACTGAAAACTTCCTTCCATTGCTTCTAGTTCACCAAGCAAAAGGGAAAGAGATGAGGGGAGGGGGAGGGAACAAGCATTTATTAAGTGCCTACTATGTGCCAGGCACTGTTCTAAGCATTTTACAAATATTATCTCATTTGATCTTCACAACAACCCTTGGAGATGGGTCCTATTATTATCCCCATTTTACAACAAGCAGACAGTGATTAAGTGGCTTGTCCAGAGTCACACAACTAGTTAATTGAGGCCAGAATTGAACTCAGATTTTCCTGACTCTAGGTCCAGGACTCTATTGGCTGTACCACCTACCCCTAAGCAGAATAAGTTTAATCTCTTTGCCAAATGGCAACCTTATGATGTTCTCTCTCCCTGTACCACCTCCCCACACCCAAGTTTTTTCTTAATAAACTAAATGTTAATTTTGGAATATTCTAAAAAACCTTTATGAGGAACGAATAAAATAAATGAGATAACAGAGAACATAAAAGCATATAAAAGGCCAATCTTACAGAGTGCAGAATCCCCTTTCTAAGGTACATATGTGGTGTCTAGCTCTAGCCTGTTTGGAAGATTCTGCTCACTACCCTTCCACTTTCCCCTCAGTGCTTGAATGTTCCTTCCTTTCCCTCTTTCCTTTGGCTCCCTTCACCTTCTTGAGCGAAGATAGGATGCGACACTCAGTTCCATCCACATGGGAAGTTTAGGAATAGGGCCTTTTTATTTTGGTGAAGGTGTAGAGTTGACTGCACAATTAAGTGATTGTATAAAAGAATGTGGAGAGGAGGAAGGAAGAGGGAATTTCTAAGAGAATGCTTGTAAAGGAGCTCTTAATACTAAGGCTGGTTGTGGAATGTGATTCCCTGTACATCTTAAATACAGAACAGGCACACACATCTACTTGTAATGGTGTAGGAAAGACTGTTTAGAGGTGAGGGAATGAACTAGATCAATAGCCTGGGTACCATGTGTGATCTTGAAGGTCCTTCAGATGGCCTCTAGTAGCATTCAAAATTTGACAATTTACTTTGGTTCCTGCCAGAAGTTAATAATTGACATTTGGTAAGATAAGAAGTAGATATCATCTCATTGAGGATTTATCAAAAGCTATTTCTGTCTTTTTGCCAATTCTGTTGGAGATTTGATGGGCAAATGGGACTAGGTTAATAGGTTATCTGTGGGATAGGGATGAGGTTTGATCCAGTAACAGAAGTTCACATGGGAGTTATAACAAACATTTTTTCTTACCTGAGGCTAGCTCTACCAAATAAGCTATGAGTAAGCAGCTTGAAAACTATCTCAGATCAACTCTTTTGATGCAAATACTGTTGGTCCTGGGAGGGGAGAGGGAAACCCACTTTGGGATAAGATCTCAGGACTTAAGTCCTGGTGGGCCAAGTTCTTGGCCCCTGTTGGCTGGGAACACTGAAAAAGACAGCAGGGTAAAACCCAGAGTTCACCTGAGGATTAGCTACCACAGAGGGAAGCATGCACCATTTTGTGTAGCCTCTTACTTTAACTAATTACTTTTTCTAACTAGGTACTGAATTCAGCTTTTTCTACCTGTTAAAGGAGTACAAATACTGAGACCTCCAGAGGATCTTCCTGACCTCTAATTCCCTGGAAGTTACCTCCAAGCAGGTCCTATTTGATCATCAGACACAGATTGCTTTTGGATCTGCTAGCCTTTTATACTCGCTGAAGAAGAAGAGAAAGAACTTGGAGATACTTTTCAGCAAAACTGTACTATTGAATGACTGGTTCCAATGTGATTCCATTTTCCTGAATGTTCATGAGAACAATTAGAGAATTCAAAGACTGTAGTTGTAAATTGCATTTGGGACTTAATTGTGGTGTCTTCCCCTTGACTAGACTGGCTCCGTGAGTTACACATCAACTCCCCACTTAGTTTTTCCTTTTGCTTGAACCTAATTCAGTTGTGGATCAGAATAAAAGCACTTTGTGGAATCTTTTAAACTCTCCGAAGTTTGCCATTCATTGTACTATTAAGGCCATCTCAATGTCACTCTCAGCTCTGTCACATGTCACTGACAATGAGAGCTTTAGGGAATTCAACAAAATAGCTAGGATTCGAATGCTGTTTTTTCTATTTCTTTTTCTAAAAAATATTTCATTGGTATTCAAATGGCTACTGACCCAGGCTATTTTATTTAAAAAAATATTTTGGATTAAATCCTCCAATGGTTATCTTGCAGGAAAGAATTACTTGTTTCTTTTGTGTGTATAGGTTGGAAATAATTTTCACAAACCACAGAGTAAAATAGATGCAAATGTACATGCAAATTTAATTATAAAAACATAAGACATCATCTTGCTCACCACTTCGAAGACCTAAATCTATATGGTATTTGAATAAAGAACCAATTTTCCCCCATTAATTCTTGTTCACTTTTAATATAAAGCATCTTTTTTTTTTTTTGCAGGGTTAGGGCCATAGAAAGATTCTTTCTTCAAGGAAGTCTGTCTTCATATTTTATGCCTTAATATTTTGTCCAAAGAACTATTTTGACTACAGCTGGACGTGGGCACTTAGGCACTTAAAAGTATTTGTTAACCTGAATTCCAGAAAGAAGGAGCATCTTAAATAGGTGCACTGGGGTTTGTGGTGGCATAGGGGGAGGGGAATCTTCTATACCTATTAGGAAGGCCTCCCAGAGTTCTGCTGAATTGAAGGGAACGTTTCAGGCAGAAAGAGTGACATGTGCATAGACTTAGAATAAAAGAGTGAAGTAAGTGTAGCTTAATCCCCAGTTCCCAACAAGGAGCCCTCAATCTCATTCTCTATTCTGGTGCTGCTGAGCCCTGGCTTTGTGACACCAGGTTGCTTCCAATTAACTCAAAGGGAGCTGAAATGTTCTCAGAACCAAATTGTTTTTAATTCATTTTAATTTTTTTTAAAGAAACATATAACGTAGAACCCTTTGGAAGGAGGGAAAAGGGTGTCAAAGTGCAGACTCAAACATAAACAAGGTACCTTACACGAAAAGGATGGCAGTCAAAGCAGGAGGTCATCTTTACCGTCTGATATTGTTGGCCATATAAATTGAAAGTGACTCTGGGCAGCTCACTTCATGTCTTAGCGCTTTGAGCAACAACCTAAGACTGTAAATTGCAGAGAAGGTGTCAATCAGTAGTGGCAGAGGGTGTTTCCTTACCTGGGAGTTCCTCATATTAATGAAATCATGGGTTCAGTACCTTTCCTATAAATTGAAATCATGGGGCTAGAGCAAAGATTGCAGAAGAAATTTCCTTGCAAAATAGACCTCCATCCAGCAGCCGGGGCTGGGGAGGTTGGAGGGGAAGGGGAAGGGGAGGGAAGCTTCCTTTTCTAGTGTGTCTCTACCCATACAACACCAAGGCATAAATCACTTTTAATACCTCTGAGAAATTTGATCTGGCATATTATCTTGAACATAGGGGAGTCCCCTAGGGGTGTGAGGGTGGTGGAAAGGAACCAACCTTCGAGCATGGTCTGGGAGTGTAGGGGGTAACCCAGAGAGGGGGTACTCCATGAGTAATTATATTTCTTTACACAAGAAGCTGCTGAGGGGCAAGAGTCCCTGTCTGGGATGCCATTGTCTCCTAAGAAAGCAGACGTGCCTACACACATTCCTTGCGGAGACACAGAGGACATTTCCTCCAATCCTTTTTGTCAACACCTGGTGGCAGTTATCTGAATTTCATTTGGGCATTAACTGCAGTGGGAGCTCAGTTCTCCCCTTTGAGGAGCTGGACATTATTGGATTAAGACCATAGCTGCTGGGAAGCACTCAAGACTCCACAGGGGATTCTTCTATCAAATAATGGGACCAGTGGTTTATTTTTCCCTTTTCTAGCAAACCCACTCAATGCCAAATCCTGTTTTTGAGGTAACTACATCAATTAATTGGAGACAAGGGGAGAACAGGTTTTTTTTCTTTCTAAATTATCATTGTCTGAAGGCCCAGCCAAATCAGTCATTTGGGAGTTTTTCCCTCAAAATAATTTGGATTTTGATCAGGCAGGAACTTTAGAGACCACATAGATCAACCCCTTTATTTTCCAGATGAAGAATTGTTGATCAGAGAAGTTAAGTAACTCACTCAGTATCACACAGCAGAATGGTGAGCCCATGTCCTCTCAAGCCAATATTTTTTGCATTATGCCATACTCCTTCCCACCGTGATGCTGGGATCAGGAGCTACATCTCTATTTAGGACATCAGAACTCATCTGATGGGAGAACCATAAAGGAAGCTGCCTCCTGGAAGTCACTCACAAGTGAACAAGCTGTACTGAAAATTAACCCTGTAATTTCTCTCTATGGCTTAGATCTACAGGTGATATCTTCTGTAAAGAAGATGTTCTCCATGGAAAGCAATGTCTTTTAATGGGTGATGGGCTAATTTGAATTTCAGGAACAGAAAGTACTCATGCATGGGTACACATGAGCTTGGGTTGGTGTGTGAGGGGATTTTCTTTGCATTTAGAGTCAGGAAGTCATGGGTTCAAATTTTCCCAAGTAACTTGCTAGTTATGTGACCCTGGGTAAATCATTAAACTTCTCTGAGCATCAGTTTCTTAATTTATAAAATAGAGATAATAATATCTGCATTACCTACCTCACTGGGTTGCTGTGAGACTCAGATGAGATAAAATATGTGAGCATAGCTTACATATTTATAGCATTTCAAGATTTGCAAGACACTTTACATGTATTATTACCAACATATATTATCTGCTATTTGTTAGAAAATGGAATCAAAGCCAGGGCTAAATTTCTGTTTGCCCCCAGAATAGTGGGAAAGGGTTACAGGAATTGCATGACAGATGGTTTTTGAATATTATACAGAACCTCTTTCTCTGGGCTTGCTTTGGAGGAGCTCTTGTGAGGTAGGTGAGGTATTATTAACTATATCTAAGAGATGAAGAAACAGAGACTGAGAGGTTAAGTGCCTTGCATAGGGCCACACAGCTAGCAAGTGACTAAGGTAGGATTAGAACTCAGGCCTTTCTGACTCAAGTCTAGAGCTCTACCTGCTATGTAATCTAGCTGTCTCTACAAAGTGCTTTGCAAGTGTGCAAATGCTATGAGGGTCAGTTATTATTTACCAGTGGTGATGTTCCGTTCATGGAAAGGATAGACCAGGAGGGGTGTTCTTGGCCAGTGTAAGCAGTGAAGGATCTGAGCCATAACAATTTGGATGCTAGCAGCTTCCCAGCTAGCCCTGATAGGACCTAACAGGATGTCTGCTCCATCCCTATGCCCCCAGCCACAGATTGTTCTGTTAAAAAAATATGCAAATGCAGAAACCTTAAAAGTTTCTCATTTCTGCTTCTGGTTGGCTCCTGAAGTTTCTATTGGATTTCAGATGAAATCATGAAGGCATATTTTTCCTGCCTCTCCTGAAGCATCACTCCCCACTTTGGAAACTTCATTTACATGCACATCATATGCAGTCTGAGTGACTCCTACTGTACCTTTGAACAGATCCAATCAGATACCCATATGCATGTAAATGAAGCTCCCCTAGCCTGGTGCTCAGCTC
The DNA here is from genome assembly GCF_028372415.1 of Notamacropus eugenii. Lineage (NCBI taxonomy): Eukaryota > Metazoa > Chordata > Mammalia > Diprotodontia > Macropodidae > Notamacropus > Notamacropus eugenii. The sequence goes on along the minus strand of NC_092873.1, from coordinate 176,224,464 downwards.
AAAGAAAGGAGAGGTATGGGCAGGCTTTTCTTGAAACTTGTTACGGTGACAATCTCACACTAGACAACACAATAAGGGTTTTTTTTTCTCTTTCCTTTCTTGCCAGCATGCATGCCAAGAGAATGCCCTGTAACTTGGTTTTCCAGACTGAGGTAATTTATTTAAACATGGATTATTTGAAAAATGGGAAGGGATACAGGGCTTGATTTTAATCCTTGCTAACACAGAGAAAAGAATGCTCATGTCACAACTCAGTGAGTGTAAAAATTAAAAAAGGCTGAGACTATTGTTTGAAAACAGGCAAAATAATTAAAATTATTATGGAATAATCACATATCACACAACAACCTCCCACTCTTCTGAGCAACAATCCAAAACAGCTCCTCCAAAGCAGGCCCAGGGGCAGAGGTTCTGTATATCATTCAAAGACCATCTGTCATGCAATTCCTGTAGCCCTTTTCCACTATTCTGGGGGCAGGCAGAAATTTAGTCCTGGCGTTTTTCTTTCCATTTGCTAACAAACAGCAGTGATGGCAGATAAATATGGCAAACAATAGGCGTTTGTAATGAACTGGAAAGGGATGTGGAGTTTTGGAATGAGCACCAAAAGAAGAAGTTTTGGGTCCTGTGTGAGGCTCCTGGGACTCCCCAAGCTGGTCCTGCCATGTGGCACTACAGACAGACATCTGCAAGCTGTGTTCGGCTTGCAAGGATCCAGCCAACCTGCTAAGGGCCTGATTTAAATAAAATCCTTTTTTTTTTTTTTTAAAAAGAACTATTTGAAAAAGAGTAACCCAGAAGGCCCAAAGCTATCTCTCCTTTACTCCCGCATCCCCACTCCCGCCCCCACCCCTCATCTCAGGGAAATATCAATAACCCTGTACAAACGGGGAAAAAAGACAAGGTACAAACAGGTCTCAGATTTCAGTCTTCCCTTTTTTCCTGAAGTAGCCTCTCTGATCCCTCCAGTCTCTCCTCATTTGTTTTATCTCATTGCCCTATGTGCTAGGTCCCTGTTTTTTAAAGCCTGTAAGAGTCTGACCTTGATGATTACAGTGGATACCTGTGCTCCTTTTGATTCACCAAGTTGAGATATGATTGTCCAACGCTAAGTCACAGAAATCCAAATATTATTCTGACAACCTTGAATAATTATGATTTCAGTTCACAGATTAGGAAATAGCTGAAGTACTGTCTACTTTTGTCTTTGGCTATAGCTCTGAAAGGTCAGAAATGTGTATAATTTGGTTTCAGCCCCTCCTCACCTTTAAATGAATGATTAGCCATTTTTCTCATGGGATTATAGAATGTAGAGCTGGAAGGCATCATAGATCATAGCTTTAAAACTGGAAGCAACTCTAGAGGTCATTAGGTCAACCCCCTCATTTTGCTGATGAGGAAAGTGGAGAGAGAGCCCGTAAAGGTTAAGTGCCTTGCCAAAAGTCACAGAGGCAGTAGGGAGCAAATTCAGGATTCAAACCCAGGTTATTTGACTCCAAATGTGACTCTGGAGATCATTTAAGTCAACCTCTTCCTTTTGTATATGGGGAAACTGAGGCCCAGAGAGATTACCAACCTGAATGGCAATGACAGGATGAATTGGGAATGTCTAGCCTAGAAAAGAGAATACTCAAGAAAGACAAGGCTGATTTCTTCAAGTATGGGAAGGGTTAATATATAGAAGGTTATCTTCTCTCTGCTCTGTATAGATCTGTATATTTATCTATCTATCTATCTATCTATCTATCTATCTATCTATCTATCTATCTGTCTATCTATCTATCTTTCTATCATCTATCTATCTACCTATCTGTATTATTTCACAAATTGTCTAGAATAGGGACTCACTGAGGGGACCGTTTCTAGTTTTCACCCAGAACTAAGCACAGAGCCTGACATAGTTAATGCTTAATAAATATTTCTTGATGTACTGACTGATTCTGTTTAGTTCCAGAGAACATAACTCAGAGACGATGGGCAGAAGTTGCAAAGTGGTAAATGTAGGCTTGATGATAGGAAACATATCCCAGTAATTAGAGCCACCTGTAAGTGGAATAGGCTTCCTCAGAAGCTGGATTTCAAGTCAGAGGATCTGGGGTTAAAGCCTCCCTCTGGTACCTGGTTCATCTGGGGCCTCAACTCAGAAGGAAGCAGATTTTTGTTTCTTTTGTGTGCATAGGTCTCCTTCAGTCCAGGCTAGAGCTCTTTCCATTGTGCCACAGACTAAGTTTTTCTCTATCTCCTTCCTATTCATCTTCCTACCAGTCAATGAGGGAGCTAGACCAGATGGCCTCTAAGGTCCTTTTCAGCTCTAAATCTGTACCCTTTATTGGGACATAAGAATAAAAATGCAGAACTGAAAGGGATATCAGAGGCTGTCTAATCCAACCCCCTCATTTTACAGAGGAGGAAACTGAGATTTATGAAGGTTAAGTAACTTGTCCAGTGTCACCTGGGTAGTAAGCATCAAAAGCAGAGTTTGAACCCAGGTCTTCTGAGTTCAGATCCAATGCTCTTTTCCTTGCACAGATCTTTAAGCAGACTGGTTGACCACTTGCCAGGTATACTTTAGTGGGGATTCTATTTCTGGTGTAGGGGTTCATAGAGGACTGAATTTGACTTCAGTCATCAAAAGTCAGTATTATAAATTCAAATCAAATAAAATGTTCATGAAAGAAGACAGGAAAGTGAACTGGTAAATAAAGTTTCCCCAGGAAGTCCTCCGCTTAAGTTTCCTTCCCTTCCCTTTTCTTTTCCCTTTCCTTTTTCCTTTCCTTAACTTATATAAGTGAATGAAAGGGGGAGTTTTAATGTGTCAGTCATCATTGCTTGGGAAAGTTCTGTGTGGCATCGATCTAAGTATAGATGACTGCTATACTCTTCAAATCTAAAAACATTTGGTGATTCTGATTAAGCCATGTTTCCACGGTTACTTAGGTAGTAAGTAGGTCTCCCCCTCTGCCACCTCCCCACCAGCCACCCCATTAAGAAGTCTCCAGAGAGGTTCTGCAGCAACTGGGCTTGGAGCAGGGATATAACTGACAACCTGTATTGTGTAGTATTCTGAGCTGCTCACTTTCAATGAGCACTGAACTGCTGGATTCATATTGAAGGTGGCCTTCCCCTCCATCACATTGAGTAAGGAAATACTCGTTGCTACCCACCTTGTGAAAGTAACGATTCAGGTCAAAGGGGGAAGGTATTTCACAAAGTAGGCAAGAAAATCCACTTCAAGTGGTCTCGTGAATAGCAAATACGTTCTAGTTGTATGAGAGAGGCTTTAAATAGAAAATATTCTCAGGAAGCCATCTGGCTATTGTGGGCTCTGCTATTAAATGGAGTTGCCTCGAGTTGTTCACTGGCTTCAATCTTCACAGAAATGAGTTCCAGTTAGCTGTTACTGAAATTATTGAAAGAAGAAGACGAGGTCTCTTGTCTGGTGTTTCACTATCACTCTCCGAGTGCCCAGTTCCTGTTCTCATTGACTACACCCAGTCAAGTGATGTATACTAGTGCAGAGTTTTTCCAATATGTTTGTGTGTAACTCAAACCAACTTTCCATTTTCTGTTATGCCTCAAAGGGGAGCCCTGTTTGCAAACCATCATAACTTAAGGCACTTAAAACATTTCCTTCTGGAATTATAGCATTTTGAAAGTGGGAAGGGACTTGAGATATCAACTAGTTCAAGACCCCCTTTGTTTTACAGGTCCGAGGAAACTAAGGTCCAACGAACTTGCTTAAGATTAAATACCTAGTTAGTGGCAGACATGGGGCTACATTTCAGGCCAGTATTCTATAACGGATTGGGTAAGATAGGGTCTGGATCTATGATTTTACTGATAGAGGGGACTCCTTCTACTAATGAGGAAACTCGTTCTACTAATATAGGCCAGCACCTTCTCTTTAACTTATATAGTCTTATGAATTTACCTAGAGCAGGGGAAGGGAAACTGTGACATTGAGGCCACATGTAGCCCTCTAGATCCTCAAGTGAGGCCCTTTGATTGAAGCCAAACTTCACAGAACAAATGATCTAATAAAAGGGAAATAAAAAACTGTGAAATTTGGATTCAGTCAAAGGGCTGCACTTGAGGACCTATAGGGCCGCATGTGGCTTTGAGGTCATAGGTTCCCTATCCCTGGCCTAAAGCATTTAGAAGTTCAGTAACTTATCCAACATCGCATAGCCAGCGTATGTGAGAGGCAGGACTTAAATCCAGAACTTCCTGACCTAAAGGCAACATTCTTTCCACTATGCCATATCATACTGTTTTTACATATGGGCATTTATCTCTCTGTCCTCCTATCTGTCCATTTATCTACTCCCTGCTACTCATCAGTCCAATTAAATTTAACAAATGTTTTTCAGTTATCTATATTATGTGCAAGGGATAGAGTTACCTGCTGGAGTGGAGAGAGGAATAACTTAAAGTCCCTATCTTCAAGGAACTTGTTGCCTGTATAGGGAGAAAAAACAAGGACATCTTTAATTAATTATAATATAAATCTGCAGCAGACTAGCATATTAGATGGAGAGCTGGCCTTGAAGTATAACAGTGTCTGGGTTCAAGATCTGCCTCAGGTATACTGCCTATGTGACCTTGGGTAAGTCATTTAACCCCTCAGTGACATGAGCAACTCTCTGAGACTGTAAGTGGCAGACACTCACAGAATCATAGATTTAGAGTTGGAAGGGACATTAACGACAATCAAGTCCAAACCTGTCATTCATGGATGAGAATCCAAGGACCAAAGAGGTTCATTCTCACAGCTAATAAGCGATTGAGGTAGGGTCTTACTGATTCTAAGTCCAGGGCTCCATCCACTACATTTGCATTAGTATAAGGAGGGAAGAAGAAGGGAACGAGTTTTTATAAAGGCATTTTGCTACTAATATTATCTTATTTGATTTTCACATTAACCCTGGGAGGTAGGTATTATTGTTATTCTCTTTTTACAGTTGAGAAAGCTGAGAGACAGAAGTCAAGTGACTTGCCCAGGGTCATGCATCTAGTAAATATTTGGGACCAATTTAGAATTTAAGAGGTCTTCCTGATGGTAGGCCTGGTACTCTGTCTACTGTACCACTTGGCTGCCTCCAGGAATTCCCCATATCAATGAAATCACAGGTCTAGTGAAAAATACAACATATCAGATAATTCTGACTCACACCAGCCATCAAAATTCAAAGCTATAAATTAAAAATAGAGTAAAATATTTATCATATAGTGTATTAAGGACAGATCAGGGGAGTGCATTGGCTAAGAAAAAGTTTCACAAGGGAGTCTTCTTAGCTTTCCTTTCCTTTTCACCTTTCTAAACCTATTAAGTCAATAAAAAAACAATAATAGGGATGGTGGATATAACAATAAAATGAGAAGTGAATGAAGTTTCCTAATAAGTTAATGAAAGGGTGAGTTTTACATGTGTCAGTTATTACTATTTGGGAAAGTCCTGTGTGGCATAGATCTAAGTTTTATTAACTTCTCTTCTCTCCCAGATGGAAAATAACTGCTTGTTAGCAACTCTATGTTACCTACATAGGGTAGTTTCATTGCTGCAGTCTGACTAAAATCCTCAGCTATCGGATCAATCATTTATACTGAGGGGAATCTAGAAATTCTGCAGTCTTTAGCATTTTGGTACAGTAAAAAGGCCCGATACTATAGCTTTTACTGTGTCTCAGATTTCTTTATGCAGGCCATAGTGTAGGAATTCACTCAGAACATGGTTCACAACCTTGCATTATATCTTTGTGCTATTTTCTCACTTATTTTGCAGTTGAGGAAGTGAAGGTCAGTGACTTGTCTCTCTTTGCAGAAGGTCATCTTGCTTTTTTTAAAAAGAGAATAAACTTGAATCTCTATTATATGTGAGGCAAGGATTTAGTGAGGATTGAAGAGAGGTAAGGAGGGAGATGGGGTATGGAGGGCAGGAAAGCCCAGTTAAATTATCATTGACTTTGTCTGATAAAGTTCTTAAACTCAATAAAAACCCATGTAACCACCTTTCTCCTACAAAGAGAGTAGAACATATTGCCTATCCATTTCCTGCTCTCCATTATTCTAATTGCCTTTCTCTCATTCCTTTCAGAATTTGCATAAAAAAACTAGTGGGTATTTTCAACATTCTTGGGCTAGATTAGAGAGGATTAGATAGTGGTGAGCAACAGATGGTCAGTTTGTCAGATATTTCTAACATGGAAATGGTCTTAAAAAGATGGGGTAGAAGTAGGGAAGATTAATATTATTATTGAATCCTTTCGGGAGATGTCTTAAGAGCTAACCCATCCTTTTGGGGCAAGTATTAGTGGAGAGTATGATAGAAGGAAAAAATATTCATAAAATTGAGAACTGGAAGATCACCTGGTCCAACCCCCTTCATCTTTCAGCTAAATGAACAGAAGGCCAAGAATGTTGGAGTCACCTAGAAGTAAGAGGCAGAGCTGGCACTTGAACCAGTAACTGAATTTGAGAATTAGCTATCTGGTTCAATCCACGAACAAAAGGAATCCCCACTATAATATACTTGACCTGTGACCATCCAGCCTGTGCTGGAAGACCTACAAGAAGGGGTAGCTCATCAGCTCTTGAATCTACCCTATTCTGCTTTTGGAGAACTCCAATTATTAGGAAGTTTTTCTTGACCTCATGCCTAAATTTGCCTCTTTGAAGGTGTTGGGTCAGAGAAAATAAGTTTAATTTTTCCTCTATGTGATAGTCTTTCACATACTTGAAAACTATTGCATTACTCCTTTGCCTTCCCTTCTTCAGATTTAAACATGCCTAGCTCCTTCACATTGTCCTTACATCAAATGAAATCAAGTTCCTTTGCTGTCCTGGTTGCCTTACTCAGAACCCTTTCCAGCTCATCAGAGTTTTTCTTATACTGTGGCACCCAGAACTGAACATAGTTCTTCAGATGAGGTCTTAGAAGGACAGAGCATTTATGACTCAGAATCCAGTGCTCTTTACCTTATTATTGGATTCTTTTGGAGTTTTGTGAGAAAGAAATCAAGAGGATACAGGTCAGATGCCACTACCAATCTCCTTTGTGTAACCCTTTAGTATTCTAAAGAAAGGAAGTAAACATTTAGTAAGCCTACTATGCACCAGGCATTGTGCTAAGAATTTTACAGATATTAAACCATTTGATCCTCACAACCCTGAGAAGTAGGTGCTATTATTACCCCCATTTTACAGCTGAGGAAACTGAGACTGACAGAAGTTAAGTGATTGGCCCAGGGTCACATAGCTAGTAAGTGCCTCAGGTCAGATTGGAACTCGGGCCTACCTTGACTCTAGGTCCAGCGTTCTATCTATTGTGTCACCCAGTAGCTGCTGTAGAGAGAAAACAAAGACTGATATCAAGCATAAAGCAATCTTCTTAGAAAACCAGAAATAAAAAAAAAAAAAGGCTGTATACCAAGACAGAATACCAAAGAGCCAAATGCTCTCCAAATTTCATCCCAAATCATATATTTATGCTGTCATGGAGTCACTGCCCATGAGCTATTTGCTTTTTTTTAAAAGTAGAGTATGGGTGCACCTTGATTTATGCAAACAATATAGATTATGAAAGCTGTATTTATAAACAGCAAGGTGGTGTGGTTAATGGGCAGAAATGGGAAGGCAAAGGTCTATCAGAGGTGGGGAACTTGTGGTCTTGAGGCCACATGTGGTCCTAGGTCCTCAAGTGTAGCTCTTTAACTGATAGAGTACATGACTCCAGAACTGGAGGAGCAGAAAGATGATTAAAGAAGCTAACCAGTATAGAGTTTTGGACTAGAGGGCCTATGTGGCCTCAAGGCCGAAGGTTCCCCTACCTCTGTAGGGTTTTGCCTCTGATGCATACTAGCTGTGAGGACTTAACCTCTCAGTACCTCAGATAACTCTCTAAAACTATTTTAGAGAGAAGTTGCTGACCTTCATTGATTTCATGTTAGAAGTTCTCTATAAGGATGAAATCATAGTTAGGGATAAAAACCAAAAATTTATAAGACATGTTATTTTAAGATGATAACTCATTTTATAAGAGGCATTTAAAAAATGTAATTTTCATGAAGAAACCTAAGCTCTGGGCTTACATGAAATGGGTTCAGTCTTGGGGGTGGGGCAGCGCTATGAATACTCCTTTAACTCCTTCGGCCCCCACTCAGAGTTTTCTCTGGGAACTTTGGAATATAGTTTGTATCTAAGTCTCCACAAATGTGGATAAAAGGCCTTCAGCTCCTATGCAAGTACTCAGGACAAAAATATATGCTAGATGCAGTTTAGCCTTTATTTCATCTCAAATAAAAGATGCAGAAAATACAAAGTACTCATGTGAGCGCATTGCAATCATTACATTCTCCCTTCTTTTGGTTAGTCCTTTCCACACCAGTGATGTCTATAGGCCTCTAGCCTCCCAGCATTAACCTAAGGAATTGATCTCACCTCAGAAGGGAAAGGAACTAGCGGCTTGCTACAGGGGAAACCATTTCCATTCCAAAGAGTACCACTTCTGTCCCAGGGCTCTCTGTACAGGTATTTATTTGGTCTGACAGGACTACCTTAGAGTCAATGTGCTGACCTATGAGTCAGTAGATCAGAGTTCAAATTCATCTGTTCTACTTACTACTTAAGTGACCTTAGGTAAATCATTTAACTTCTCAGCGATTAAGTTTTTTTTTTTTTTAAATCTGTGAAATAAGGATATTGCACTAGATGGCTTTTAACATTCCTTTAAGTTCTGAATCTCTTATTTCTTTATGACTCTCCACTCCCTCATAGCCCAGAACAAAATGAACTTGGCATTCTTAGAGGGGTAGCCTTACTCCCATCAAGCCTGTATCATATAAATAACTCATGGTAGCAGTAGAGGGCAAAGTTCAAGTTTTCATTTCTGTGTAGCATCATAATAAAAGCTAATACTTACATAGTGCTTTATAGTCTGCAAAATGCTTTAGTCATGTTTATCTCATCTGATCTCACAACAATCCTGTGAAGAAAGTACTATCAGTATCCCCGTTTTACAGATGAGGAAATGGAAGATGAGAGAGTTTGAATGACTAGTTCAGGGCCATAAAGCTATTCTGTGCTTGAGGCTGGATTCCAGTTCAGGTTTTCCTGACTCCTAGTCCAAAACTCTAAACTGGTTAGCTTTTTTAATCATCTTTTTGCTTCTCCAGTTCTGGGGCCATGTACTCTATGCTTTAAGTGATTGGCGCTGTCCAGCAAACCTTCCTTCTGTTTTTAGAAATTGAGTCCTAGAAGTCTCTAGGAACACAGTATCATTCAGAAAATTCCCTATCCTCCCTCTAGGATATGCAAATCATGTCAGCCCATCCTCTTCAGTGGTTGGAAGCCCCATCATTGTTTCCCACTGTCACTTCTCAGGTGCCAAGGGTATGAGAGAACATGTGGTTGGCGGCAACATGCCTTTCCAAGATTACTCTCAGCAGCTCCCAAGACAGAAGGAGTTGTCAATGTACAGAGATTCAAATCCACTCCTATCTCTGTTGCCAATTTTTCTCTCTGACTCTGCTACTGAGAACTCTGTTTTATTGTTGGTCTAGTACAAAAGAGTGGCTCTGATCCACAGTAGACTGAGCGAACCAAATCATCTCTAGATCTTAAAATTTAATCATTGTTCCTTAATGGAGTATGAATGAATTGATAAGTACCCAGGGTCAGGAGGTCACTTCAGTATGCTGAAGGTAGTTATTGGGCATAGCCATAACTTCCACAGGGAGATGACAAAGTCTCAAACAGAGATGTACATCATTGTAACTTTGTCAAGGATGATCAGAGGAACTTGATCAACCTTCTGTATTTATTTTACAAAAAGCATCACTGTAAGACTCCATTATTTTATTTAAAAATTATAGTTACTAATATCTCATTTTTATATCACATTCATTTCCATAGATATCCCTTGGCTTTATCTATTCAGTGAAATACTTCTTATTATTAAGATTTTGTAAAAAAACCCAAACTAACAAGGAAGCAAAGAAAAGATGATTGGCTCTCCACACAATGCACAGTATTTATTATGTAGGCTTTCTTGAAAGGGAGATTTATTGTTATATATTTTGAATTCTCTCATGTTCTGCTGTGCATATGAAGTGCTTTTTTCTTATTTTTGTATTTGTTTCTTTTTCTTTTCTTATTGTATATTTAAGTTTCAGTGATAAAAAGGAAAAAAAGATTATAAAAAAGAGGAAAAAAGTTCAGAAAAATGAACACATACACGTTCACTATGTAAACAACATTCAACATCCATAGTCCCCACATATGTCATGGACAGAGGTATATATAACTTTTAAATTGTGAGCTTTCCTAATGCAACACATTAACCCAAGCTTGGTTTGTAAACAAATTTGAAGGGATGTGTATGAGGCAAACCCATTATTTCATCATGTTCTTCAGCATAGCACTATTTCATTTCATTAAGTACTATTATTTGTTTAGCTACTTCCCAATCAATGGAGTACTATGTTCTGGTTGTCTTCCACTTTGTTTCCATTTCTTTGCTCCTACAAAAAGTGCTCCTATAATTATTTCAATTAATGTTTTGTATATCTTCAGGCAAAATACTCAACTTCCCTGGGCCTCAGTTTCCTCACAAATAAGAGATTTGTGATAGCGCTAGTATTTTAGGAAGCTAATACAGAGCTCTGGCTCTGCCACTAAGTAACTATAGGACCTTAGACAAGTTACTTCTCAGTGCCTCACTTTCCTCATCTATAAAATGAGAGAGTTTAGTACAACATGATTGAATTAGCCTTAAAAGTTATCTTATTCAACTCCTTTCATTTAAAATTTTTTTTTCCTTTCATTTTATGCACAAAGAACTTAGCTCTGTGCCCCTGGGTAAGTCACTTAACCCTGTTTGTCTCAATTCCTCATCTGTAAAATGAGCTAGAGAATGAAATGTCCAACCACTCTAGTATCTTTGTCAAGAAAACCCCAAATGGGATCCCAAAGAGTTGGACGTGACTGAAAATAATTGAACACCTCAAGGAACAGGAAGGTGGAGGGACTTACCGAAGGTAACACAAATAGTTGCTGAGGAAGGATTTGAATTCAGTGCACGTGACCTTTCATTCTTCAAGGTCTTTTCTAGCTTTAACATTTGATGACTTCAGTTAATTTAATGTAAATATAATACATTATTAACATTTCCTCCATAACTTCCTTAGGTCTAGAGCAGGTGTGTCAAACTCAAAGGGAAGCAATCATCTATACATAAGTATCCCTGTACACAGCACTACTCATACTCTCCTTATGGTATATATTATTAATTTCTTTATCTTTCTCTCTAGGCCTTCACCCTCCACTTATAATCACTTAAATTTTTTTCCAGATTAGGGTTAAGGGAAAGTGATGAAAGAAATCTAGAAACTGAGAGATGAGCAGGAAAGATTTCCTGCAGAAGATGGGGTTTTAGTTGAGAGTTGAAAGAAGTCAGAGAAATTATAGGAGGTGAAAGCAGCAGAATTTCAGGCATGGGAAGTAGTGAAAAAACACAGAAGTAGGAGATGGAGTATCATGTGTCTATACTTGTTGCCTCTACTTCCTTTCCTCCCTCTCCTCAATTCTTTGCCGTCTGACTTCTGACCTCATCACCCAGTTGAAACTGTTCTCTCCAAAGGTACCAATTGCTCAATATGATGGACTTTTCTCAGGCCCTATCCTTCCTGACCTCTATCCAGCACCAATAGCATATTGGCTTAAAAAATATGAGCCTTTGTTTCAGGGTGAAGTTCCTTAAGTACCTTTGATCGTGAATATCAGGCATAAGGCATAAGATAAGATATAAATTCACCCAAGGTATTATGGAGGAGTCAGAGAATCATAGAATTTTCAAATTGGAAGGGACCCCAGTGGTCATCTAATTTAATCCATTCCTGAAAAGGAATTCCCACTGCATACCTAAGAAAGAGGAGGAATCCTGCCTCTTTGAGGTGGAGACTACTCCCTGCCTACTGTAGTCCATTCAGCTTTTGGACAGCTCTTGTTCAGAGGCTTTTCCTGCTACTAATCTCAAATTTAAATCTTTACAACTTTCACCACTGTGCCTGCTTCTGCTCTCTGGAGCCAGCCAGAACAAATCCAATCCTTCTACATGGTAGTTGGTCAAATATATGAAGATAGCAATTTATTTTGACCTCTCCACTTTCCTTCCTCCCTGAGTCTTCTCTAGATTAAATGACCCCAGTTCCTTCAGCTTCACTTATTTGACATTGACTCAAACCTATTCTTTATTCTGGTTGCTTTCCTTTAGATACCTTTTAGCTTATGAAAATCCTTTAAAAACAGGCTCCAAGAACTGCATATAGTACTCTGGATGTGATCTAATCAAACTAAAGTTCAGAGGGGCCTACCAAGTCCTTATTCTTTGGTGTTAAGCCTATCTCAATGCAGTTCAAGACTGAATTTGCTTTTTTTGATTGATATGTCATACTTTTAACATCTATTGAGCTTACAGTCAGGGGTGTGCTGATAAATGCTTAACAACCAGCTCTCTGAAAACGACTACTTTTAAGTTCAATCTATGTTATTAACATTTCTTCCATAACTTTCTTAGGTCTGGATCAGGTGTGTCAAACTTAAATGGAAACAGTCATTAATCTATATATAAGTATCCCTATAGACAGCACATTGACTTAGAAAACCACACATCAACATTATCTATATTCTCTTGTGATTTTATTTGTTTTATTAAATAATTCCCAATTACATTTTAATCTGGTTGGTCAAATACCTGTTTAGAATCTTTGGTCTAGACAATCAACAAAATAATAATTCAAGTCCTGATTTGCAGCATTTTCCAGTTTCTGAGATAGAAATGCTCACACTGAAAATTTAACAAGCAGCTCTCCCAAGTTGGCTACAGCACACCCTTGCTTATAGTTCACCAAAACTTTCAGATCTTTTTCAGAAGAAAACTGCCATCTAACTATACTTCCTCCATCCTATACTCGTGAAATTGATTTTTTGAACTCAAGGGTAAGATTTTACATTCATCCCCATCAAATTGCACCATTAACCTCTTAAGCTCTTTGATAACTTTTAACATTGATAACTGCCTGTCATCTAGTATATTGCTGTCCCTTACAGGTTTGCATCAGTTGCAAATTTGATGAGCACCTATACCTTTATGTAAGTAATAGATAAGAAACATTACCGAGCACAAAGCTGAGGAAAAATGCTAAGGTCACCCCAATGGAGATCTCTTATTAAGCTGACATTGAAATGTTAATAAGTATTCTATGAGTCTGGACATTTAACCAGTTCCAGGTCTATTTAATTATATTATGGTCTAGGTGGCAGCTAACCATCAATCAAAAATACTTATTAAGATCTTGCTATAAGCCAGGAATTCTGCAGGGTTACAAGGAAAGGCAAAAAAAGTTCTTGGCTTCAAGTACACATTCTACTGGGCAAAACAACATGTATACAGCTAGATACATATAACATGTGTATGGAGGTAAATGGAAGGTAACTTCAGAGTGAAAGACCTCATCTAGATGGTGAGATCTGAGTTTGAAGAAAGCTAAGGAAACTAAAAAGCCGAAGCAAGGAAGGAGAGAATCCCAGAAGTAAGGAATAAAAAGCCCATGAAAAGGTTTGGAGATGGGAAATGGAGTGTCATATTAGAAGAACAATGTTAGTGGGACAATGTCTCTAGATTGTAGAATGTATGGTGGGGCATACATTACCATGTGAGAAAAGGTAGGCCAGAGTGAGATTATGAATAACTTTGAACACCAAACAGAGGGCTTTTGATATTTGATCCTTGAGGTATGGAGGAGGCATTGGAGTTTGTTGAGTAGCAGGATGACATGAGGGAATTTGTTGGAAATGGAAGGTTTATGACTAGATAAGGGCCTAGTTTAGTGGGCCACTTTGCCTATCAACAGGAGACTGTATCTCTTATCCAAGGCCACTTTTCATGATGCTATACACAAATTAGAAGTTTCTGATGCTTTCTTCACCTTCTTCCCCCTCCAAAGGATTCAGCCACAGCAGCTCTGATTTGGATCAGTGATCTTTGTCAGGAGATTGTGGGTCCAACAAATTAATAATAACATATTTTAACTAATGAAGGACTTCTACATAGGAAAGAATTTATTCCCCAAGTGGGGAATCATTTCTACTTATAAGTCATCTGAGCACATTGCCACATAAGCTGTAAGTCTACAACAAAAGTCTTTTGTTTTTCAGCTCCTGGGAAAGAGAACACCACTGATTGGGAGTGCTTATACAAGAAGGAAGAGGGGATTGCCACGTAGTGTGACATGTGGCCCTCAGGCCTCTCAGTTCTGTGACTGGCATGTCACACTCTCTGGTTTTCTGACTAAGGCATGTCACAGTTGAAAAGACAGCCAGTGAAATGCTTTTCACTTCACTGAGGGGTATGCCACAGGTCAAGAAATGTTGTTACCCTAACAGCAAAATACTGCAATACAGCTTGGTTGAAGACAACACTTTAGTGTTGAGAAACTTGGTGTCACTTGTGGCTGAAACAGTTGCTGATGGGCCAGGAGAAATAACAGAAAAATGTAACTTATGGGCATTTGATAAAGCAAATGATTTAATTTATTATTAGTTTGTAGGGGGGTTGTAGCAATAACACAATACCTGCACAATAATTAGTGCTTATGTAAGAAGACTGAAGTGGATATTTTGGTAAGTGCCCCAACTTTTCTCTGGACAGGCATTTATTTAAAAGCAAAATAGAAAGGCCATATACCTCATTGCCATCCTGGTTAATGAAGAAATCTATAGGAAAGGAATTCTTATTACCCTTGAGACCTTGGGAAATCAATCAATCAATCATCAATCAATCAAACAAACAGGCTTTTACTTAGGGAACATGTTTCAGAGGCTGTGCTTGGCACTGGGAGCACAAGCAAAGAAGAAACAACCACTTCCCTCAAGTCACTAACCTCTCTGAAGGTCAGTTTCTTCATTGGCAAAATGAGTGGGTTAGTTTTGATGACCTCTAAAGGTCTTTCCAGCACCTAAGTCCTGTGATCCTATGAGTACAAAATCTTTCATTGGTTACATTTGGTTTGACTTCATAGGTTTAAGAAAAAAATCTAGAGGTAAGAACACTAACTGTGGATACTTTACCCATGATCCATGGAAAATTGCTTCCTAGGAAGATAGCGGCAATAAAGGTATGCTTAAAATATTTCCTAGCATTCCATTCAGTTCAATAAAGCAGTTTTCCAACACCTACATGAGCAAGGAGCTCACCTACTATGTATTTAGGAGCAATAGATAACAGAAACAAAGATAATAAAATGGTCCTACAGTCCTCAGGAAGCTTACATTGTATTTCTGTTGTGGCATTAGAAATGAGTGCACACTCAAACTCAACATGTCCTCAAATAAATTCATTATCTTTTTCTCACCACCAAGTTTTTTTTAAAGCAAAAAACAAAACAGCTCCTACTCTTGACTTGTCTATATATCTTTTAAACCCAGGATAGAAACCTTAAGTAATTTTTGAGTCCAGTTGGTTGACAAATACTGAAGAATTTGTCTCTCACCTTTTCTCAAATATATTTCTTCTTCCTTGTTTCTCACCTGGACAATTGTTACAAGTCTTCGAACTCAACTCCTCGTCATCAGTTTCTTTCTGATCCCTCTTGCACGTAGGTGTGTTTTGTACTTGTATGAATAATCCTTTTTGCAAAGCACAGCTTTGATAATGTCATATGCTCAAAATATTTCAGTGGCTCCCTTTTACCCACCAAATAAAGTTCAGATGTCTTAGGTATTCAGTTTCCTCCACCAGATGGTCTCAGCCTACCTTCCATACTTAATGTTTGGTCTAACTAAACTAGATTGTACTCTTACTTTTGCTCAATGCTGCTTCTCAAAGTCCTGCTCAAGGGTTACTGTTACCCTATAGGCTTCTCTGTTCCCTCCAATCAGATGTAGTCTGTCCATCCTCTGTATCTCTGAAGCACTTTGTTTTTATTTCTTAAGTCACTTACCATAAGCACCTGGTACTATTGTCTTGTGCATTTGCTTTAATCTCAGCAGAGAATGTAAGCTTTTCATAGGTAGATCCCAGGTCTTATAAATCTTAGTGTTCTTCCATGATCTTGCACACAATAGACATCGAATAAATATCTGTTGAATTGAATTGGCTGTTCTCAGTGACATCCCTCAGATTTTAATGTAAGACTTTTACTCTCATTAGTGAGGCTTTTTCTAGGTTCAGAAGTGGAATCAAGGAATCAGAAGTGGAATGTAGATTATTCAAAGGAAAATGTCAATGTTTATACATATTACGATTTGAAATAGTGGATAAGTTGGTCCCAAGTGCATTATTTTTTAAATAATAGTCACCCTTCCTCTCTTCTCTTTTCCTTCTGTCTTTTTAAAAAACCTGGATCTGGCACTCAACCTCATTACAGACTATGATTAGAAAATAGAAAACAATGTCAAATCTGATAACGTTGGTGAAACATTCCTTTCAAAGGATTAAATACAATCTGAAACCACATAAATGTAAGTATCTGGCTTTAAAATCTCTATTTCATCCCATTTCAGAGGGCACATTGATTTTTGAGTGTCATCCTTGAGTCATCTGCTGAGATTAGGAGATACAGTACAGTATGTTCATTACAGGAAAGGGGGGTTTGTTGGATTGTTGAAGAGAAAATTGCACTGGAGATACTATGTATTCTGTCAAAGCAAAATAATTCTATGGAAGTGGTGATGTCTCTGTCTTTCTTGTCTGACCTCTGTGTCTATTTCTTTCTCTGTTACTGCCACAGAAATATCAAGTATTGACCTTAATAATATAAGTAATTTCCTGGAGGAGTTGACTATATATGTCATAGTTAAAGGCCAAATATTGGATAAAGATGATAGGGGTAAACAACAATTATCAAATTAATTTAACAGAGTCCTATTTATACATATGCAGGTAAAGCTAACCGTTTGTTTCAAGTGGGATGCTTTGCTCTTACGAAATACACTAATTTCTCTGGATTTGTCACCATATGGTCATGCAGATAGTTCATAGATCCATATTTCTGGTCCCATTGTTTCCCCTGAGCTACAGTCCTATATCATTAAATGCTTACTGGACACTTCATACTGGATGTCCTGGACAAATTTCAAACTCAAAAGCATAAGTAAAATGAAACTCATTATTTTTTCCTCTGAACCCTTTCCTCTTCCAAACTTCTCTATTTCTGCTAAAGTCACTACTGTTCTTCCAGGCTCTCAAGTTTAAACCATTTGCATCATCCCTGGGTTTGACTCTCCCTCACCCTATATACCCCCAAAGTAAGCCAAATCTTGCTATTTCTACTTTTACAAGATTGCTAATATATGTTTCTTTGTCTCTTCACACAGTCCTCATCACCTCAGTCCGGGCCCTTTATCCTTTCAAGCACCAAACTCATCCCAATGCCTTCCTTTACAGGGGACCTAATCTGGGATTTTTCTACTGCTCAGTTCCTGGCACACAGTAGGTGCTTAATAAATGTTTTTTGGATTGTATTGGATAGTGTGCCTATCTTCCTGCAACCATTCTAACAGTGATCATACCCATCTTTTATCATCTCAGCTAATTTTCAGGGTGTGAGGTGAAATCTCATGATTGTTTCCTTATGCTTTTGTCTTATTAAGTGATCTGTAACATCCTTTCATATGGTTGTTAATAGTTGGCAATTCTTAATTCTCATTTTCTACACAAATTTCTAAGAAAGCAGAATGACTGCCTAAGGAGTAGTGTCCAATGTAATTATCTTATGAGCTATGCTAGTTTTGTTTTGATTTGAAATATTAAAAATCCTCCATTGCATTGACTTTCCAGTTACATTAAACCCCTGAAATGTTGACTACTTATCTTTTGGTTGAACAGATTCCAGTCTGGAATTGGGAATTGGGAAGGAAGTTCACAAGGGACCTAGGAGTTCTTCTCTGATGCCATTTGTTTTTGTATCACAGTCATTTCTGGATGTATCTGTCCCCATCTACTCCAACCCCCAAACTTTTATAACTAGGAAAAGTGACCATGTGGAATGACAACTAACATTTTGCCTTCGTGACTTCCTCCCTCTGTGCTGAGGGGACTAAAGGATATTTCATTATCTTAAGACTGTTAGTTTTTAAATTATTCAGAGTTTGGCTTTGTTCTCAGTGATCATTGAATATTGCACATATTATTCTTTTAGACCTGTTTATTTTACTCTGCATCAGTTCATTCAGTCTTCTCCAGTTTTCTCTGAAGTTCTCATTTTTGTTATTTCTTAGTGAGCCAGACTTTTCTGATGACATTCAAAGATCACACTTTCTTTAGCTCTTCCCCAAACACTGGGCACTACTTTGTGCCCCCAGCTCAAATTACCTGGCATTTATTTATTTTTTATGTATTTTGTACTCACTTTTGTACATATTTCTATGTGTAGAAATGTCTCTGTTCCTCCCCAATACAACGTTAGCCCCTCCAGGGCAGACTCTATTTTGCTTTTTGCATTTGTTTCTCTGGAACCTAGCACAGTGCCTGGCACATGGTGAGTACTTCATAAATGCTTGATTGATTTTTTTCTTTCCACTTCTTTGCTACTACCCAAATGCTGGTTTCTTTGCCCTTCAATCTTCCTCTGAAACTGAGAAAGCTCTTGGTAATTCTCATTTTAGGATTTTCAAAGTTTGACAAAGAGAGAGAGTGAGAGCATTAGTTCACTTGCTGTTTACATTTCCATCTCCCTCAAGGTCCCCTCTTGAACACGCTGCCTCTCTGGAGTGACTCACACGCTAAAGCAGTTGATCACTGAATAAATCTTCGCGGACTTTGGAAATGTTACAGTATTATGCAGCACACACAGTTCCATTTGCAGCTCAGCTGCTTTGAGGCCGGAGATGATCTCTGGGCAAAGAAACCGTCGGCAATCACCCACAGGAACTGGCATTTCAGTACTGAGAGGGGAAGCAAAGAAAGAAAACTGAGTTACTTACAAAGTGCTTTGAGTGTAAGGACACCAAAGAGAAGTGATGCTCAAGATCAAAGAAATCTCCAGTATCCCTTAATTCCAGGAAGAAAAGGCATTCATCAAACATTTAAAAGCCTGCCTATTTCAAGGCAACGTGCTGGGTGCTGGGGCTAATATAGTCCCTACCCTCATGAAACTTACTGAAGTAAAGGGATAAGGCACAAATACAAAAAACTACTATACCAAACTGGTACAAAACAGAGTGTAAGGTCTGTAGGGAAAGTTTTTCACTAAATTCTGGGGTGAGAGGAGGAGGGGGAGATGACATTGGAGTTGGACTTTAAAAAACTGATAGCAGTGTAATAGAGAGGCAGAAGACATCTTAAGAATTAAAACCAGTGAGGCAAAGACAGAGGGGTAGGAGATCTTTGGGGCTTTTCATTTGACTACAGCAATAGTTTTCAAACTTTATGGTCTGAGGACCTTTTGACACTCTTTAAAAATTTTATTTATTTTAAAATTTTTATTTATTTTATTTTTACTTTATGGAATAAAACAATTCCATAACATAGTATAATAAAAAAGATGATTGTACATGAAATTGCAAATCTGTTTTGTACAACTTTCTATTCCTTTTCAACATATAATAAAGTTATCATGTAACTTTCTTTTTTCTTTTCCTTCTTTTATTTTCTGTCCCCTGCCCTAGAGATAGCTACCATTAGACACATACACATATACATATATGTATACATGTACATATATACACACATATACATATATATGTAAAATTATTTTATACCTACCTCTATCAGTTCTTTGTCTGGATGCAGACAGCATCTTTCTTCACATGTCCTTTATAGTTAATTTGGGTATTCATAATAGTCAAAGTGATTTAGAACCTTTGTTAATTCTTCAAAATTATTGAGGACTCTCCCAACAAAGAACTTTTGTTTATGGGGGTTACCTATCAATATTTACTGTAGTAGAAAATTTAAATATTGGTCTCTGGACCACACCTTGAGAATCACTGGGTTGGAACATAAAGTGTGCAGAGAAGAATAATATGCGATAAGAATGGAAATGCAGGATATATCCAGATCGTGAAGGGCCTTATAAACGAGTTTAAACTTTACTCCATAGGTAATGAACCTAAAGATTCTTGAGCATGGTGAAAGCTATATATGAGGAATAAAGTACATGGTTTTAGTGCTACTCTACTATGTGGGTTACTGACAGATGTCCCTCCAGGAGCTTTGAAAGTCTCCACCATGGGGCTTTCTGACTATTCTGAAGCTTTTTCTGGGGAATCAGCAGTTGTTTCTGCCTTGGGACACAGAATCTTGAAGTCTACATATGCCCTGTCTACCTCTGCTCTCTTGGGAGGCTAGCTGGTGCTTGCTCTGGCCATGCTGGAATCCCTCCTTTTCTGTTGACCCCTCATACAGTTCTGGAGTGAAAGAAGTTATTTACTGCAGTTTCTCACTGGATTTTGCTGATGCAAACCTCAAGCCTTTAGTGGAGTAGGTAAGTATGTTGGAGCTGTGTGGTTTTCTCCCTTTCAGTTAGCCATCTCATCCAGATGTCCTTTTCGGCTTATTGGTTACAAGAGCTTATTTTTTCTTTCTTTCCATTTTTAATTGAGGGGAAATTCAGGATAAAAGGGATTAGTGAAATTAATACAGAAAAGTTGGTCACTGAAACATTTTAAAAATTGCATAGAAGAAAACAGAAAGATGCTCAGAAAGTAGCAGAGACAAGTAGGATGGTTTTGAAGGTAAAGAGCAGAATTTATTATATACTTTAAAAAAGGAAGTGATATGAAAAGGTGATTCAAGATTTCATATAGAATGCTTTTGTGTTCTCTTTTATGCTCATTTTTTGATGCTTAAATTCATAATAAAAAGTAGAAATGGTGGTAGAAATAAGAAGCATGGATTGGAGGGAGGAGAGAGTGGAGCTGAGAAAACCTATTGGGAACAATTCCAGTAGCCCAGATGGATGGTAATAAGGTCTGTATTAGCATAGAGTGAGGAAAGGGTGGATTTGAGAGATGTTGTGAAGACAGATCAAAGAGCACTTGGTAACTGATTGAAAGTGGTAGATACCTAAAGGTATGACTATGATAGGCTTGATGAATTTTGGAAACAGACAGAAACAGAAAATAAGAAGCAGTTGATCTAAGGGGAAAATAATAAACTTGAGTTATGGACATGTTGAACTTGAGGTATTATGGGTTCTCCAGGTATTTGGAGATAAAGTCTGGAACGTGGAAAAGAGATGATTAGATAATCCTGATTAGAGATATAGACTTGGCAGTTATAGCATTGAGGTGGTCATTGAAGTCTTTGTAATGAATGAAATTGCCAAAGCAGAGAGATTGTGGAGAAGAGAAGGGGGGCCACATCAAACCCTTGGTGAGTATGCGTAGCAAAGAGTAGGGAAAAAGATGAGTAGCTACTGAAAGAGACAGAGAAAGAGGAGATTGAAAGCTAGGAGTAGAACTGGGAGTGTATGTTGTTTTTGAGACAGAAGGCAGAGAATATCTGGTAGAAGGAATGACCAACAGCATTAACTGATGTAGATAGCTCAAGGAAATTGACTACTTAAAAAAAAGCCAATGGCTTTGGTGATTAAAAGGTGACCTTAAGGAAAGCAGTCTCAGTGAATTTCTTAATGTCATTCAATGGTAATGCCTGGAAAGGTATCATTCTGAACCCATAACCAAACTATTGTCATGATGAAATGGCACAGAAGCTGTTTCACTGTGTGCCACCTTGAATGAGGCTATGTAGCATGAGGTAATGTCTGCTTCTGATAGCTGTGGAGCTTTGGATGTCACTTTGCCCTCTGCTACTATTGTGGGCTGGGGGAAAACAATACTTCCAAATGAATTCTCATAGAACCATATTTCCCTAGCATTTGGATTCCAAGGAAACAATGGTGTTTTAGTTTGTTCTAATATGTATTATTTTGCTGATTATTTGGCACCCAGAGGCCTCTTGAAACATCAAGAATTTGACATAATATTGACTTAGGAATATAATTATCTTTTATCTCCCCAAACCCTCTCTCTCTCCTTCACTTTCTTGTTGATGTTCAGGGCACAACCTCCCTTATAGTCACACAGACTTGCAAGCTCCATGCCATCCCCAACTCCTCTCTTACTCACCCTACCTATCTAATCTATTGGCAAATCTTGTGATTTCAACTTCCCAATATCTTCTACACATTCCATTCTTTCCACTTATATGGCTGCCTGTCTTGTTCAGATCCTCACCACTTTTAGTCTATATTATACAAAAGCTTCCTAACTAATCTTTCTGCTTCATGTCTCTTCTCACTCTAATCCATGCTCAATTGAGCAGCCAAGGTGACTTTTCTAAGAAGTCTGGCCATATCTATACCATCTCAGTGAAGTCCAGTGACTTCCTTTTGCCTCCAGGAGCAAATATAAAGTCCTATGTTGGGCATTTAAAGCTCTTCATAACCTATCAACTTGTACTTCTCCAGTCTTCTTACACCTTGCTTCCTTCCATGCACTCTACGATCCAGCCGTACTGGTCTACTTACAGTTCCTTCAACATGACTTTCTATCTCCCATCTGTGCCTTTGCACTGCCTACCACCCCATATGTGGATTCTTTGCTTTTATCTCATCGTCTTAGTTTCCCTGGCTTCTTCTAAGACTTGGTTTAGACCCTGCTTTCTGCTGAAGGCCCTTCTTGGTCTCCTTAATTTCTGTACTTGTACCACTCTACATGTATATCTTTCAAGTGCTGTTATTTGTGTATTGTATTCTCCATTAGAATATATGCTCTTTGAGGACAATGGAGTATTTTTTGCTTTTATTTCTATTCTCTGTACTTAGCACTGTGCCTAGCACATGTTAAACACATATTAAATGTTTGTTGACTGATTTTGGTGCAACAGGTCAGTCTTGAAGGGCATGCATACTGTCTACAAAGGATGCTCATGCAAAATGACAAAATTCTCACCATTGTTTTGACTCTCCTTACTATTTCTGCTCATTTCTTCAGTCATTGACATCCCCTATCCACCATGAGGCAGCTAGGGCTTCCTACTTTCAACATTGTCTCCCTAACAAAACAAGGAAATATCTGATATCATTACTTGCACTATCATTAAAATTCATACCCATAGCCATGGTCCTTCTTCTAAAGGTTTATGTTTTTTAAACTTTTTATATCCAAAAGAGTCACAGAACATTAGAACTAGAAAGGACTTTCAAGGTCTGGCTCAATCCTTGGCTTTACTGAAGAAGAAAGTGAGGCACAGGGAGGTCACAGAGCAACTGAGGAGCATATACAAGACTTAAATCCCAAATCCACTGTTCTTCAAGACTATTGCCTCACAACCAGGTATAGATTTTTTCCCCTTGGTTTCAGGTGTCCTTAATTTTGCCCTTAACCACCTAAAATCTGCCCTGAGTTTAAATCAGTTGTAATCATTTTAAAGTTTCTGCGTTAGATGTTTCCTTTCTTACCTTCCCCTCTCCCCATAAAACACTCTTCTGTTCCTTGGGGAGGATAAGCACCCTTTGCCCAGACCTGGGAACTGGTTTGCTGCCTATAGGTGTATTCTGACACAAACATTTTATTCTCCTTATTTTTAATATTTATACTTCAATAACTAAGAGAACTGAAATTTGGTGACTAAAGGTAGATGTGATTCTTCTCTAGCTCAGTAAAGTGGTTTCTGAGAGTTTCTGTGGCTGAAAAAGTTATTACCCTGTGGTTAGCTTCTTTGAGTTTAACTAAATTGACCCTTGGAACAGCAGAGATGCAGACCATCACCAAACTCATGTTCAGAGCCTTTCCAGTTTGATAAGACCCGCTAGAAACTTGTGATCATTGCGATAGCCTGAAAATCCAGGGGCATCTCTACAACACGAGGAGTTATCAGAGGAAAGATTTAAGTTGAATCTGTTAGCAATAGATGACTCTAGTGATGCCATATTCCTGTAGATTGTAGAAGACCACAGTCTCTTAGAGTTGCTAGTGACTCAAAAGAGGAAGTAGGTGGTGAGAGTGAAGAGGCTGCAGCTTAAATGTTTTGTACATAACTTATGGGAAGTCACAGACAAGAGTTGAGCAGGTGTTGAATAGATTGAGATCTGCAGGTGATAAGAGTACATGGTTGATGAGATCACAGATCCCATCCTGTTAAGTTAATAACAGCTCATATTTTGTCTAATAAGATTAGATTCCTAGGATCCTAGATTCATAGTTGGGAGGGACTTTGGAAGCCATCTGGTCTAATCCTTTCATTTTATTTTTAAAAATCAAAGAAAAATACACCTTCTCTCCCTCTCATCTCCCCCTACTCCAGATGAGAAAGAAAAACAAGGGCTCTTTTAAAAACATGCATAATCAAGCAAAATAAACCCACATAATGACTGTCATATATAAGTGACTATATACACATACATATATGTATATGTGTATATACATATACATGCACACACACAAGTCTGAATTCTGAGTTCATCAACTGTCTATAAGCTGTCTATAAGCTGTCTCTATAAGGAGGTGGGTTTCATCATGAATCCTCTGGAGTTATAGTTGGTCATTATGTTGATTAGAATCCCAAAGTTTTTCTAAGTTATTTGTCTTTATAATATTGTTGTCACTCTATAAATTATTCTTGTTCTGCTCAGTCAGTTCATACAAGTCTTCTCAGTTTTCTCTGAGACCATTCCCTTCATAATTTCTTGCAGCATAATAGTATTCTATCACATTTATATACCATAACTTGTTCAACCATTTTGCAATTGGTGAGTACTATCAGTTTCCAAATCTTTGCCTCTGTAAAAAGAACTGCTGTAAATATTACTGTACTTTCTGAGAGTTTTGCTCAGGACTAATCTCTCCTTTAATTGATCCTCTTTTTAATTCCCATTTCTCTTTTTTTCCCCCGTCTTTTTTGTGTGTGATGTATTTCAGTATCCCTAATTGTGTGTGTGTATTTTTGCCTCTTTTGACTAATTCAGATGAGAGTGAGCTTTAAATGTTAGCTTCTTCCCTTATCACTTCCTCCTGGTCTATAAGGACTTCTACTTGTGCAACTTAATTATGTGAGATAATTTCCCCATCCTTTATCTTTCTGTCCTGCTAGTATATTTCTCTTCTACTCCCTTTCTACTCTTTTAAGGTCATCAAAACATCACAGTACTACTCTCACTTTGTCTATATAATTATATTCCCTCTATGATCCCTGATGGGAATAAGATTCTCAAGAAATATGTGAATAATCTCTCCAATTACAGCATAAACAGTTTAATCTTTTTTTAATCTTTTATAATTGTTCATTCAAGTTTACCATTTTATATTCCTTTTAACTCCTGTGTTTACACTTCAAAGATTCTATGCAGCTCAGGTCTTTTAAACAAGAATGCTTAGAAGTGCTCTGTTTCCTTTTCCCACCTCTCTCATTCCCCTAGGATTATAATCAGTTGTGCTGGATAAATTATTATTGGTTGTAACATCATATCTCTTGCCTCCTGTAATATTATATTCCAAATTTTTCACTTCTTTAAGGTGGTGGTAGCTAAATCTTGTGTGACTCCTTGATATTTGAATAATTTCTTTGTGGTTACTTGAAGTATATTTTCTTTGACTTGGAAGCTCTGAATTTTGGCTATAATATTCTTTGGAGTTGTCATTTTGGGGTTTCTTCCAGGAGGTGACTGGTGGATTCTTTTTACTTTTATTTTGACTTTTAGTTCCAAAAGACCTGGGAAGATTTCTTTACGTTTTCTTGAAATGTGATATCAAAAGGCTGTTATTTTGGTTATGGATCTCAAGTAGACTAGTGATTCTTAATCTCTCCTCTGCCTTCTTCTTTTTCCAATCTTTTGATTTTTGTCTTAATCGTCCTTGTCTCATGGAGTAAATATTTTTTATCTGTTTTATTCTAATTTTCAGAGAATCTGTTGCTTGAGTAGAGTTGAATGCATTTTCTACCAGGTTCTTAAATTATGTTTCCCAAGCTTTTTTCTGTATTCTCATTTCTTTTCCAATCTTTCCCTGTGATGCCCTTATTTATTTATTTATTTTTCTTTTTTTTTAAAATTTTTTATTTTTAATTTTCAACATTCATTTCCACAACATTTTGAGTTCCAAATTTTCTCCCCATCTCTCCCCTTCCTCCCACCCTAAGACACCATGCATTCTGATTACCCCTTCCCCTGATCTGCCCTCCCTCCTATCGCATCCTTCCCTTTCTTTATCCCATCTCCTCTATTTTCTTATAGGGCAAGATAGATATCTCTACCCCATTACCTGTACTTCTTATTTCCCAGTTGCATGTAAAAACAATTTTTAACATTTGTTTTTAAACTTTGAGTTCCAACTTCTCTCCCTCTCTCCCTACCCATCCCCACTAAGAAGGCAAACATTTCAATACAGGTTATACATTTGTAGTTATGCAAAATACTTCCATAAAAATCATGTTGTGAAAGACTAACTATATTTTCCTCCATCCTATCTTGCCCTCCATTTATTCTATTCTGTTTTTGATACCATCCCTTCCTACTCAACTCACCCTGTGCCCTCTATCAATATGTATACAATCCCTCCAACTACCCAAATATTGAGAGAAGTCTCAAGACTTGCAAATATTATCTTTCTATGTAGGAAAGTAAACCGTTCAACTTTAGAAGTCCCTTATGATTTCTCTTTCCTGTTTACCTCTTCATGCTTCTCTTGATTATTCTGTTTGAAAGTCAAATTTTCTATTCAGCTCTGGTCTTTTCATCAGGAATGCTTGAAAGTTCTCTATTTCATTGAATGACCATTTTTTTTCCTTGAAGTATTATACTCAGTTTGCTGGGTAGGTGATTCTTGGTTTTAATCCTAGCTCCTTTGACTTCTGGAATATTATATTCCAAGTCCTTCAATCCCTTAATGTAGAAGCTGCTAGATCTTGTGTTATCCTGATTGTATTTCCACAATACTTGAATTGTAATATTTTCTCCTTGACCTGGGAACTCTGAAATTTGATTACAGTATTCCTAGAAGTTTTTCTTTTCTGATCTTTTTCAATATTCATTTTACCCTCTGGTTCCAGAATATCAGGACAATTTTCCTTGATAATTTCATGAAAGATGATGGCTAGGTTCTTTTTTTGATCATGGCTTTCAGGTAGTCCCATAATTTTAAAATTATCTCTCCTGGATCTATTTTCCAGGTCACTTGTTTTTCCAGTGAAATATTTCACATTATCTGCTATTTTTTCATTCCTTTGGTTTTGTTTTATAATTCTTGATTTTTCATGAAGTCTTTGGCTTCCATCTGCTCCATTCTAATCTTCAAGAAATTATTTTTTTCAGTAAGCTTTTGGATCTCCTTTTCCACTTGGTCAATTCTGCTTTTGAGGGCATTCTTCTCCTCACTGGTTTTTTGCCATTTGGGTTGGTCTATTTTTTTAAAGCGTTATTTTCTTCAGCATTTTTTAGGGTCTTTTTCCCAGTGTGGCACAATAGACACTTCCTGGTGACCTTCCAGGTTGTTTTGGGCTGGAGACTGGCTTCACTTCTTCATTCTGTGGGTTCTGCAGCTCCAAAATTTGCTTAGAGCCATTTTTTTACTGATATTTGGCTGGGCTTGGGAGCAGCACTCTAGAAAGTGTGTGCCATTACTCTACCATCTTGGCTTCATCCACCTCTTATTTTGTTTATAAAAAAATTTTTTTAAGCTGTTCAAAACTCTTGATTCACTTCTTCCAGAAGCCCAGGCTTTGTTTTTCTTTGAGACTTTGCTTATGAATATTTGTAGTCATTCTCTTTTTCTGGGTTTGTATTTTGAGTGTCCCTGTGATAAAAAAAGTGTTTTTTATTTAAACAAAAAATAGTGGTATTCTTTTTTCTTTTTTCATTCTTACACTTTTCTTCTTTACTTCAAAATTTATAGTAAAGCCAGGCTTTATGCAGTTCTAGAGTGAAATATTGCTACTCTTTCTTTCTGGGATTAAAGAGTATTGCATTATTCCAGACTCTCAAGAACAGCATATGTTGGTGATCTGCACTCTTTTTGTCCTCCAAAATGGTCTTATCTAGGAAAGCTTAAATTTTATCCTACAGTGTTAAGTTCTGCAAGTTTCTGACCTGGGTTTGGGTTTTAGCAATATACCTGTGGACTTACCCCCAGTTGGAATTCCAGTAGACTGCTGCTAGACTCATTTTCTATCAGTCAGTTGGAAAGCTTTATTGCTTGAATAATAGAAGTATCAGCACCTTTTTAGTCTGGGATTTCAGCCCTGGTTATTCTGCAGACTTAAGATTGGGCTAAGACCCTTTCTCCATTCCTGGGCTCAAAGTCGTATAGCTGCTACTTGCTTCTAAACTTGCTCCTTGAATGGTACACTGCCTAGGGCCTATGACTTCCCCAAGGGATACCACTCACAGGCACATTTTCCCCCTTCTTCCCCTAAATAAATATTGTGACCTGGAACTGGGTAGTATCAGTTGGTACCTATTCCTGTACTCTTTACAAGTTTAGGCCATTCTGTCCTAGATTTGAGTCCTATTCTTACCCTGCTGCAGAGCTTCTCCCTGTGCTGGAATGAACCATATTCCTAGGGTCCAGACTTCTTTATCTCCCTCTGCCACTCTGGACTAGAAAGATGACTCAGTGTGATGTCAATTTTTTTCTGATAAGGATTTGGTCTGACATTAAAGAAAACTTCTTGGTGGAGTATAGGGGTAAAATTCAGTTTTCTTTTTCCTGACACAGTCATCTTTCCAACCTTGTACTTTGTAGATGAAGAGATGGAACTCCAGGGAGTTTAAATGACTTGAGCAAGGTCATATGGATTATAAATGTTGGAGACAGGATTTGAACCTGGGTCCTTACTCTAGAACAAGTACTATTTTCACTGTTACACTGATACTATTAATCTAGTGATGAAGAGAAAAAAAGGTTTGGGGAATGAAGTAAAATTCCATACTATGTCTTCCCTCACCCTTGCTCTTGTTTCAATTCCCAGTCCATCCTCCGCAGAGGTGTCAAAGTGATATTCTTAAAGTGATATTCAAGTGATATTCTTAAAGTGATATTCTTAAAGCACAGGTTTTATACTATGCCACTACTGTGGAGTGGGACTTGGAAGGAGTAAGGCAAATAAAATAAGAGTGAATGTGGGGGAAAAGGTAGTACAGACCATGGGTTTTTTCGTCTCTCTCAAATATATCCTTTGCAATATACTTAAGTGATATTTGCAAAGAACAAATCTGAACAAGAACACATCAGTCCCCTGTTCCTGAAATTCTTGTAGCTCCCTATTACTTGTAGGTTTAAATACAAACTCCTCTGTTTAGCATTTAAAACATTTTACAACTTGGCTCCAAATTAGCTTTATTATACATTTCTATCCTTCTTACCCTTTACAGTACAGTCAAATAGGCTTTTTACTGTTTCCCACCTATATGCACAGCTGTCCCCCATAACTTGGAATGCATTCTGTCTTCCTCTCTATCTCTTAGAATTTTTAGTGTCCTTCAAAACTCAGTTCAAAGGCTACTTCCTACATAAGGTCTTTCCCAAGCTGCTAGTGTCTTCTCTCATTGAAATTATCTTGTTTTTACTTTGTATGTTTTTTATGCTTACATGTTATCTTCCCTGATAGAATGTGCACTAAGGGTAAAGAATGTCATTTTAGTCTTTGTACTACTAGCACCTAGCAAAGTTCCTGGTATTTAGTAAATGCTTGTTAATTGATTAGGTTGGCCAAATATCCCAAGAAAATATCAGAGAATACTGCCCTGATATTCTAGAACCAGAGGGTAAAATAAAAATTAAAAGAATTCAGTGATTACCTCCTAAAAGAGGTCTCAAAATGAAAAACCCTCAGGAATATTATAACAAAATTTCGAAGCTCATGAGTCAAGAAGGAAATATTAAAACAGCCATAAAATAATCATTCAAATACTACAGAGTCATAGTCAGGATCACACAAGATTTATCAGCTTCTACATGAAAGGATCAGAGAGTTTGGGATATAATGTTCTGGAAGGCAAAAGAACCAGAATAACAACCAAGAATAACTTATTCAGGAAAACTAAATATAATCCTTGAGGAGGAAAAATGGATATTTGGTGAAATAATGAAAACATTCTTGATAAAAAGACCAGAGTTAAATAGAAAATTTGGCTTTCAGATACAAGACTCAAAAGAAGCATAAAAAGGTAAATAGGAAAGAGAAATCATAAGGGATTAAATGAGGTTAAACTGTTCATATTCCTACATGAGAAAATGTTTCTTGTAATTTCTAAGAACTTTTTAAGTGTTAGAGCTATTAGGAGAATACATAGATGAAGGGCACAATTATGTTGACTATGATGGGAAATATCTAAAACAATAAAATTAAGGAGTGAGAAAGAGGGATGCACTGGAAGAGGGGGAAAGGTAGAGATAGAATGGGATAAATCATCTCACATAAAAGAGGTACAAAAGTGGAGCACTTACAATGGAGAGTAAGTTGGTGCATGTGTGTGGCTGACTATGCTTGAACCTTACTCTCATTACATTTGGCTCAAAGAAACAATAACATACACACTCAGTTGGGCATAGAAATCTGTCTTACTGTAAAGGGAAGTGGAGGCAGAAAGGGATAAGAGGAGTGGGGAGGGAGCTTATAGAAGGGAGAGCAGATTGGCAGAGGTGGAAGTCAGAAGCAAAACACTTTTGAGGAGGCACAGGGTGAAAGGAGAAAGAGAGAGAGGTTAAATGGGAAAGTAGAATGGAAGGAAATGAATAGTAATCATAACTGGAAAAAATTATCAGTAAGTTTCTCTCATAAAAGCCTCATTTCTCAAATATATAGAGAACTGAGTCAAATTTATAAGAATACAAGATATTCTCCAATTGATTGATGGTCAAAGGATAAGAACAGACAGTTTTCAGAAGAAGAAATCAAAACTATTTATAGCCATATAAAAATGCTCTAAATCACTATTGATTAGAGAAACGCAAATTAAAGCAATTCTGAAGTACTACTTCACAACTGTCATATTAGAAAATGGAAATCAGAAAAGGAAAATGACAAATGTTGAAGGAGATGTAGGAAAATTGGGACACTACAGGATTTTTTGCAGAGTTGTGAACTCATTCAACCATTCTGGAGGGCAATTTGGATCTGTGTTCAAAGGGCTATAAAACTGCACACTGATACCACTACTAGGTATGTAGCCCAAAGAGATTAAGAAACGAAAATGACCTATATATGTAATAATATTTATAGAACCTCTTTGTAGTGGCAAAGTATTGGAAACTGAGGGGATGCCCATAAATTAAGGGAGGGATAAACAAGTTGTGGTATATGATTGTGATGGAATACCTTTGCTCTGTAAGATATGATAAGCAGGACACTTTCAGAAAAACCTGCAAAGTCTTATATGAACTGATGCAAAATGAAGTGAGCAGAACCAGGAGAATAGCATATATAGTACACACACACATGCACACACACACACACACACACACACACACACAAAGCAATATTGTACAGTGATCAACTATGAATGACTTAACTACTCTGATCAAGACAGTGATCCAAGACTATTCTGAGGGACTTATAGTGAAAAATGTTCTTCTTTTCCAAGGAAAGAACTGATGGAGTCTGAATATAGAATGAAGCATACTTTTTAAACCTTTTTTATTTTTTGTTTTTATTTTTCAGTCTATGCTTTCTTTCACAATATGACTAATATGACAATATGTTTTGTGTGGCTGCATATGTATGACCTATATCAAATTTCTTATCATCTCAGTGAGGGAGGAGGGATATGTGGGAGGGAGAAAATCTGGAACTCAAAAATTAAAAAGAAATGAATGTTAAAAATTGTTTTTATGTGTAATTGGACAGGATAAAATATTTAAAACAAAAATTTCAACAATGAGGCTGATTTTAACTGGAGGATTAACAAAATGAAAAAAGGATAGTAATTGTATACTTTTAATTTTATTTCACTTTGCTGCTACAAAGCATTTTATGTACATTTTCTAATCTGAGTTTCACCATAGTGTTATAAGTAATCATTACTTTTTTCAAGATGAAGAAACTGAGTCCCAGACATGTAAAAAGATATCCCCATAGATTCATAGCGAAATATGAATAGAACCAGGGTTTGAACCTATGTTTTATGATGTTAATGCCATGATTCTTCCTCTATATCACCTTGCTACTTTAGGAAATACCTAAAACTTTATTGTATAAAAGTAATTCTAATTGCAGCAGCTTATATGAATTGATTACTATTAATGTCTAATTATCATGCAACATGCTTCCATTAAGACTCATTCCAGTGTTTCATTATGGCATAGAGGTGATCTCTGGTTCTCAAATTCTGTATCAACAGAGAAAGTTCTAGCAGGTTCCTATCAAACTAGAGAGGCTTCAAGAATGGGTACAACAGTAGACAGTTATCCAAGGACCATCCTAGCTGAGTTCAAATATGCTCATTAACAAAAGGTGAGCCACTGTGTGTGGTGGAGATTTTGGGTCACAAGTTTAAAATTTGCCTACTAGAGTGCTGAGGAGTTGCACTATGTGTTGGTGAACCTGTACCATCTCTGAGTGAAATCACAACTTTCTTGAGATATTGGAGCACATTATAGTATTGAACCAGGTCTTCTGGTTTAGATCCTCATGTGGCTCTGGGACCCTCTTGATATTTTCCAGTTTCAAGATACTGTTTGGGCCAGTAACTATTTAAAGTCAAAATGGTGAGTCCTCCACCAATGCCAACTGTGCCAGACCATCTTAGATCATTTGTGAAATCAGAGCAAAAGACATTTAATTAGAAGGGAAATCAAAATCAATTACATGTAATGAAACTGGGTTATAAATGTTCTCCAATTAATCCCTCAGTTTCCCCAACACAATAGAAAGAGAACACAGATCAGCCAGGGGAGGATATTTGAAATTAGCATCCACAGTTGTCCCTACTCAGTTACTTCTCTTTTAATCTCAGATCAGCAGCTAGCAAGTATTGACCCCTTGAGAAATGGAGCTCCAGGACATCTGGGCAAAGTCAGCATCACTTGAACCTTTATCATTGTCTCTTCTGTCTCTGATCCCATCCTGACTCAATCTGCTCACAGCTGAACTCTCAATGTATCTGGACATGACAGCTATTTCTTCATATTTCTTTCATCTCCCTGCCTTTAAGGTTACAGGGCAACTAAGGTGGCATAGTGGATTGAATTCCAGGCCTGGAATCAGGAAGACTTGATTGAATTCAAATCTGGTCTCAGACACTTACTAGCTGTATGACTCTATGCAAGTCATTAAACCTCTGTTTGCCTTAGTTTCCTCATCCATACAACGGAGATAATAATAAAGTACCTGACACATAGTAGGCACTATGTAAACATTAGTGATGATGATGATAATTTTCCTGACAGAAACAACCTATATCTTGCTAAACTATGTGATTCTTGTAGACACTTTAAAGATTTTCTACACTAGAAATATTCTTCCCCAGAGACTGTGTTCAGTGATATTGCCACACTGCATGATTATCCATGTCTTTCTGGGAAATATAGGCAAGAGAATTTCTCCTAATGAGTGATCAGGTCTCTCAGTCTCAGTTATTCTGAGAACTTGAAGTCTGTTCACAGATATACGTTTCTACATATAGTCTATTAGATACAGTTAGCTTGACTTTGTTGTAAGCTTTATGTAATTACTGTAAAAAATATATAGGCTCAATCTTCATAATTAGTTGCTCGTATTGCATGCTTATCCTCTTAGATCTTTATTAAATATTTAAGGAAATAGCATTTCTGGATTATTGCTATCTTATATGTGGATGTGAGAGAATGCATGCATGTGGGCATGGATGTGTGTATATAAAAAGGCAGGCACTAAGTCATCTGACAGCTTTTAAAAAATTTCCTATTTAATCTAGTGGAGTACTGCAACTCCTTCCATCACACTGGGATCTTCAATTCCCTTGCTGTAGATCTCAGAAAAAGCAAATCAGAATCTAAAAAATAGAATGGCAAAATTTCTGTTGTCTTGTTGGTAGCCACCACTTTTACTGGGATTGAATTGCCCCCGTATCAGGACATAATGAAATACCCATCAGCCTGTTCAGCAACGTAGCCAGGAGGAAGAACAACGATGGGTAAAGCACTGCTGCAGTGATAAAAAAATGACGTGAATTTTCTACCAACATTTGAAGTAAATCATTCTTGAATTTTTAAAAAGATTGCCTAATGGGGACATACTCTGAATGTATCTTATATGTATATAAACACATGTACATGGAGCATATATATAAATGTATACATGTATTCATCAGATTGGTTGGGAATGGAAGGAGCAAAATTCTACATGAGAAGAGAATACCATAGGTTTTCTTTTAGTCCTGTGTGTCTTCAGGGGTTATGTGACATGCCTGCCACTTTTCTATTAAATTTCCCTCATTGACTTATTTGTGAGAGAACCCACGGAGTTCATACTATAGAATCTTTTATTGTTAATACCATCATATAAAGTAGTTCTTTTTGTATGTCAATAATTAAACCTGATTTTCATTCCATAGAATAGAGGGCTTCTATGTATAGACTTTCTTTTCAATTGTAGATCTTTGAAATGTTTTCAGTATTTCCTTTAGGTATAGAAAAATGCATTGCATAACAATTTAAATATTCTGGATGCTATAAATGTAGAATTTCATGTGAACAGCCTTAAATATATTAATTTTCTAGAGTAAAATATGATTGTCTCATTCTCTACAAACGATGAAGCCACTATTACAATTAGCTTTAAGACATCTACAGGTTTGCAAAATTTCTAGGATCATTGGATTGTAGAACCCCTTCTGTGCCACAACTCCTATCCCTATTAATTCTCACAGGTTGGATCCCTAGAGAGAAACTGATTATTGCTCTCTAAAGGATTCTGGGAGTTACTCTGAAGGATTGTAGCTTCTAGTACTGTAGTTATCAAGCTCCTCTCTTGTGTGACCCCTTTCTCATATCAATAATCCAGTAGAATTCTGTTAGCTTCTAGATAAGGGTCTTATTTATTAAGAAGGTATAGCAAGAACTATAGTTACAAAGCAATCTCCCCAAAGTGCAGGTGTGCTATTCCTTTGCACGCAAAAGGTTCCTGGAGATAGTGGTCATAAATAGACACGTATGTAGGGGACACATAAAATTAAGAGGAACCACTAGACTCTTGCCCTTTAAGTCCTTTCTGTCTTTATAGACACCTCATGCAGTTCCCCTTAGAGCTAGGTCTCTGCAGAACTTTGAGAGTTGTTGCTTTTTGAGAACAGACAGCCATAATTTTTTGGACCCCAATCTGTATCTGTTCTTGTTTAACTATCTTTCCAGGACTATTTGCTTGTCTTCTGCTATTGGTCACTGCTGCTACCTCCGCTGGATTCTGCTATTAACTCTAGTTGCCACTAGAACTCTGATAACTCTTCGGGTCTCTTAAACTTTGCAAGATCTTCACCTGTTTAATTCTCTATCTATGTAATTGTTTGCTTAAGTATGGTGTTTCCCTTTTTCACAATAGTAATTTGGTTGCTGAAAGGAGTGAGAAAAATACTTTCCTGTGAAGAAAAATAAATAAATCAACTTTGGAAGAATGTAAGGTAATTCCTCTTTCATAGGTAAAAAAAGTTTGGTGGCTGAAATAAGTAGAAAAATAACTTATTTAATAAAAATGGTTAAATCCATGTGTGAAGAAACAATTTTCAAATATGATGTGAGAAGTCTGGTTTCAAAATGGGTACAAAGTGAACTTCTGCATAAATTAAAAGGCTTAAATCATCTTGTAAATGTTAAAAGTCATGTTCCTCACAAATGTGAACAGTTTGATGGATGAATAGGTCAGAAAAAGAAATTTTATGCACTAAAAAAAATTCAAGTGTAAAGAAACAGAATATTGAGAACAACTGTTTAAGAAGTGAGAAATGGCCAGGGTCGTTTGTTCCCTTAATTCATTTGCATTTAATTTTTTTTTTAGGCCTAACAAGTAAAAAACTCAGAATTTTAAATCAAATAATAGTTTGCAAGCTATGGGATTAAATAGGATTGTTGGATTTTTATAACTGATATAAAAGGGGAGTTTGTGATTTTTTAAAAATCATCAGGGAAAGATGGAGGCTCTACTTTTAACCATTTTAGCCATTAAAAGTAGTGATGAACTTAGCCAGAGTGATGGACAAGTAGCCTGTAAGGAAGAACTGAGCAGAAGAGAGAACTCAGAAAGTCGGAGAAAAGACAGCTCTGATGGAGTCATGTGCAGAATGTAGAAACTAGTAGCGGGAGAGTGTCAGCTTATATGCAAACTTTAGTTGCCAGGTCCCGATTGGCTGAATATAGGCTGAAATTCATTGGAAGACAGGCATTGCCTTTTGCTACCATATGAGGTTTGAGAGGTGGATTCTCTCAGAGGCACCTTTTTTTTCTGCTGCACTTTCTGATACGAGAGGGAAAAGTAGACAGGATAAAGAAGCTTTGATTTGCTATTGAATTGGCTTAATGAGATTGATGTTGTTTGTTCTTTGTTTTCAAAGAGGACCATGATGTCAGGGAGATGATGCCAAGAAATGCAAGTGAACTGGATTTAAGTGAAGGAGAGCTGTGCAAAGTTACCAGACTCCCTTTCTCCTCCAGAGTCATCTGGGTCCAGTGGCAAGATGTAGATCAGAAGGACTGGAGATGGTCCTGGATGGGCTGTATGAGATGACACTTGATTGGATAATACAAAATCCTAGGGAGTGAAGAATGGGATGGATTTGTCCACTTTGCCCAGAAGGAGTCAATCTGATAAACCCTTTCTGTACACCTACAGCTTAAAGTTGTTGAAGCTGACACTTATGGAAAAGGAATTACTTTACTTCCTTCCAAAGTTGATTTATTTCTTTTTCTTTACATCAACTACTTTTCTGGTCCATTTCATCAACTAAGCTGCTTGCATGTCGATTACCCCCTTCATCATCCCCTCTCATTCATTATTCTTCAGTTTCTCTGTCTACTGGTTGATTCCCTACTGCCTACAAATATGTTTCTGTCTCCCTATCCTCAAAAAACCCTCATGTGATCTGTTTATTCTTGCTAGCTATTGCCTTATATCTCTCCTCCTTTTGGTGGCTAAACTCCTTGAGAAGGTCATCTACAATTGGTGGCTCCACTTCCTTTCCTCTCACTATCTTTTTAACTTTGCAGTCTGGTTTCCAATTCATCAATTGAACTACTCTCTTTAAAGTTACCTATAATTTCTTAATTTCCAAATCTTTCTCTTTTCTTTTCTGTTTTGTTTTTTTCTCTCTGTGTTTTTGTGAGATGACTCTCTCCTGGATCTTCATCCAGGTCATACCTGCTTACCATGGATGTAGCCAATGATTCTTTTGTGGGCCTTCTTCCCTTTTTCTTTTACGCTATTAGTCTCAGTGATCTGAGCAGCTCCCATAGATTCAATTGTCATATGTATTCAGAGGATTTTCAGATCTGGCCCTTATCTAGCCCTAACTTCTCTCCTAGATCTCCAGATTTGCAGCTCTAACTGCCTTCTAACTGCCTATTGGAGCATTATGAACTTGATGTCCCATAGATATTTTAAACTTAACATGTTCAAAACAGAACTTACTAATTCTCTATCCTTCCAAACCCATGGTTAGCAAGCCTGATGTGGATGAAGGTTCAGCAAAAGATACTGAGGAGTTGTCAGATACATAGAGGGAGAAGCAGAAGAGAATTAACTCATAAAAACCTAGGGAGAAGAGAATATTAAAGATAGACCATTTATCTTTCATATTTAAAAATAATATTTAATTTAAGGAAGTGTGTGTGTTCGTCCTTTGTTGCCAAAAAAGACCATACCATCAGAGAAATGATGACATGACTTGCACTTGACTTTGTTTTGAGTGAGGGAGGGCTGTGCAGATCACCAGCCTTGCTTCTCCTCCAGAGCCATCTGAATCCAGTGACGACATGTTCCTCAGGATGACTGGAGATGACCCAGGATGAGGCAATGGGGGTTAAGTGACTTGCCCAAGGTCACACAGCTGAGTGTCAAGTGTCTGAGGTGAGATTTGAACTCAGGTCCTCCTGACTCCTGCACTGGTGCTCTATTCACTGTACCACCTAGCTGCCCCATTTTAAGGAAGTATCCTGTTAGGAAATAGCTAAACAAATTATGGTTTATGAAAGTAATGGAATGTCATTATACCTTAAGACATAATGAAATGGAAAATTTCAAAGGAAACTGCAAAGGATTTAGGAACTGATGCAGAAGTGAGTAGAACTAGGATAATTTATGCAATGATAATTAGGTTACAGAGAAAAAATAACTTTGAAAGACTTTAGAACTCTGATCAGTACAATGTTATATCATAAGATGAAATAGGCCATTCACCTCCTGACAGATAGGTGATGAAATCAAAATGCAGAAATAGACATACACTGTCAGACTAGCTAATGTGGGAATTTGTTTTGCTGAACAATATGGCTATTTTTTAAAATGCCCAATTTGCTCAATGGGAAGGGAGGAACAAATTAATTTTAAAAATACCTATACTTGAAAAATACAAATAGTAAATTAGTTTTTTAAACATTTAAAAAGAAGACATTAAAAACAACAATAAGAATATAAGAAGGAAAAAATCAAAATAGACACATTGTAGATTATAAATGTTTCCTTGATCATGTAAGTTTATTAAATACAGGAACTAACTTATTTTTGCTATTTTGCCTTATGTGTTCAGTATTATCTAATCTCTGAGCACTCAGAAAATAAATAATTGTTCTCTGTGTAAAATGAAAATAATTCTCTAGTGAGCCTACAGCTTGTCCTGTTACCTGAAGGACTTTTCCAATTATTATGTTATAATCAGAGGTTAATCAGCCAGAACATTCATCATACTACTTATAATTTTACCAGGGAAAATGGTATTTATTCTGAATGTCAAATTCTTGTCAAGTCTCCCTACCTTTCACAGCTTTGTAGTATATCTAACCCCTCACAAATGGCCTCTAGAACATCTTTCCTGATCTATTAGCATAATGCCTGGCACATAGTAAGCTCTTAATAAATTCTTGCTGACTTGACTCGATTATCCATTGTATGTTCCAGACAGACTGGTCTGTTTGTTTGTACCCATGAACATTCTTCCATCTTTCACCTCTGTGCCTGGCACATACTGAACCCCATGTGTAGAATGTTTTTTACTCTAGAGGTCTCTAGCTCTCTTTAAGGCTTAGCTCAAGTTCCTCCTTTGAAAATCCTTTCTTAATTCTTGTCACTCAGAGTTGGGAAACCTGCAGTCTCTAGGCCCCATGTGGCCCTCTAGGTCCTCAAGTGCAGCCCTTTGACTGAATCCAAACTTCACAGAACAAATCCCTTTAATAAAAGTAAAACTGCAGTCAAAAGGACCTAGAAGGCCACACGTGGCCTTGATGTCACAGGCTCCCTACCCCTGTCCTAGCTGTTAGTATCCCACCATCAGTAGGTATTTTCTTTTGTATATTTACTTATAAAAATGAACATTATATATAAACATGTATACCTTTATATATGGGTTTATGAAGACACACACACTTACTTCTCTGGGAACTTATTGTATTTCCCTCAGTAGAATATATGTTCATTGAGGGCAGGGGCTTTCTCATGAATGAATCTGTGTTCCCAGCACCTGGCACAGTGCATAGCACATAGCAGTCATTTAAAAAATGTTGACTGATTTTAATTAGTGGAATAAAAAAAGCATTACTAGAATACTCTGTAAATATTTTGTGTTTACTTCATTAGAAGTTATTTTGGGAAAGACAACCCTTGAGCAGTCAGCAAAAGTCAAGTCAACAAGCATGTGTTGCAAGTCTACTATTATGTCTTTCTTACATTGTGCTAAGAGCCAGGGATAAAGAAAGACAAAAGACAGTCCCCACTCTCCAGGCATTTGCAGCCTAATGGAGGAGATGACACACAAACAACAATGCACAAATAAGATATATGCAGTATGAATTGGAGATAATAAATAGAGGGAAGGCACTAGCATTAGGTGGAATCAGGAAAGGCTTCCTATAGATAGTGGATTTTTTTTTATTGTTGAGGTTTGGAGAAAGCCAAGGAAGCCAGGAGGCAGAGATGA
Organism: Notamacropus eugenii; assembly: GCF_028372415.1. Taxonomy (NCBI): domain Eukaryota; kingdom Metazoa; phylum Chordata; class Mammalia; order Diprotodontia; family Macropodidae; genus Notamacropus; species Notamacropus eugenii. The sequence goes on along the minus strand of NC_092873.1, from coordinate 176,184,379 downwards.
TGAGGGAGAGAATTCCAGGCATGGAGTCAATCAGACCAATCAAAGTTAAGCACTATTTTATCTCTCCCTCTCTCTCTCTCTCTCTCTTTCTCTCTCTCAACATATGTATATATCTACAGGTATGCATGTGTGTTTATAATCTTTAGCACTTTATAACAACCAATGACAACTATTACTTTCTGCTTTTATACTGAATAAGAGTTCAGTCAGCCAGTAATACACAGTGTTGGATTGTTGGAGGATTTTCAATTTCTTGCTGTTCTTCTCCTTTCCTCCTGTCGATTAATAGTGTTACACATTCCCTAAAGGGATAAGTATAGTGTGACCCTACATAGACTTCTGAAACTTAGAGGTATTTTTGCTCATCTCCTGAGGCAAAGTTATAAATACATATGTAACACATACACACATATACATGTATATATATGTATACAAATATAATATCACTATATACGTGTGTGTATATATACATATATTTGCATATACATGTGTGTGTATATACATGCACACATATATTTGAATCTGGCATCGTTTGAGTTTATGGCTTAACCCTTTTGGGGGCAGGGCTAAAAAGGAAAACCCACAAAAGAAAAGAAAAGAGGACACAGGGAGAGAAGGCAAGTGGTAGGGATTCTTACATGAAAGGCCACCAAGTCAGTCAGTATGTATTTATTAAGCTCCATAAGGTACCAGACACTGAAGTCCTTGCTCAGGCTGAACTGTCAAGCATTCAAACTATGCTTCAGAAAGTGCAATTCTGGTGGACTGGCCATGTTGTTCGAATGCAAAATATACACTTGCCTAAAAGACTATTTTATGGAGAACTCACATGGGGCAGGCAACCACATGGTGGTCAGAAGAAGTGATACAAGGGCACTCTCAAGGTCTTTCTCAAGAACTTTGGATTTGACTGTGCAATATGGGAGACACTGGCACAGCGTCAGTGTCACACTCAGCATGGTATGCCCACAATAGAAAGGGTGCTGTGCTCTACGGGCAAAGCAAAATTGAGATAGCACAAAGTAAATGTAGGATGTACAAATCTGGAGTATCCACTCCCAAAATTCCTATGGATTATCTTGTGTCCAACCTGTGGTAGAGCATTCCGAGCTTATATTGGCCAGATCACAGTTGGATTCACTAAAACTTCACTTTATCATGGTGATGTCATTTTGGTCCTCTTCGAAAACAAAGGACAACAACCAACTCTGTGCCAGGCATTGCCATCAAAGAGAGACTTACTTTTCTTAGTACTGGGAAGGATTCCAACCTTTTGGTCTGATGTTAGAGAGTTTTCTCTCTCTGGGGGACATAATCACAAGCCAGTCATATGTTTCATAATTACACTTCTGAGAATGAAATTAGATTACAGTCCTAATATAATGATCCAGGGTTCAGCAATCTCTCTACTAGAGCTGCTAGTCCTCCTTGAACGTTGCATACATCTTGTAAGAAAGGGTTTACTATTTACAAGGCATTGTGTTAAGCATGGGGGATACAAAAAAAGACAAAAACAGTCCCTGCTTTCAAGGAGTTCACATTCACATTAGGGAGACAACACGAAAACAACTGTGTAGATGCAAAATAATTGTAAATGGAAAATAATCATAGAGAGAAAGAAAAATAGTAGTAGTGAGAAATAGAGAAGGATGTAGAAGATAGGATTTGAGTTATCTTAAAGAAAGCCAGAAAGCAGAGGTGAGGAGGGAGAGCTTTTCAGGCATGAGGGATACCTATTGAGAAAGAGATATAGGCATTGTGTTGAGTAACAGAAAGAGGACCAGTATTGGTGCATTAAACATCTAGAGGAGACCAAAACATAAGGAGGCTGGAAAGGTAGGAATGAGTCAGGTTGTGAAAGACTGTAAAAACCAAACAGAAAATTTTATACTTGATCCTGGAGCTAATAGGGAGCCATTGGAGTTCATTGAGTAGGGAGCAGGTAACATGATCTGACTTGCACTTCAAGATCACTTTGGCTGCTGAGTGGAGGATGGATTAGAGTGGGGAGAAGCTGTTCAGGCTTTTCAAGCTTTAATACCTTAAAACTGCACTAAGACTTTTGGGGCACCCTGTATACATAAAAAACTCAAAACCTATGTAAGAAACTCCATGGTTTCATATACAGTCCTCCTTTTTGTTTTTCTTTATGTATAGAAATGTTTATATCTGTTGATAATTGCTAAATTTATAATGAAAGGAGGTGGAGCCAAGATAGTGGAGTAGAAAGACACACATACGCAGGGTTTCCCCATACAGCCCATAAGATACCTGTAGAAAGGGACTCCCAACAAATTTTGGAGCAGCAGAAGTGGAGAACAACAGAGTGGAGGAGATTTCCAGCCAGGGTGACATGAAAGGCCCACAGGAAACGTTGGTTGCACCAGACGCGGAGTGGAGTGAGGAGCCCAGCCCAGCCTTGGCTGTGCGCCCAAGGGGGGCAGAATCTCCAGTCGCAGCAACAGAGGGTCTGCAGATCCCTCAACCCACAGGTTTGAGACAGGGTTTTTTCAGCTGGCCAGGAAGGGAGAAGGGCCTTCCCATAGCTCCAGCCTCAGGCAGCTGCCTGCAGAGGCCACATCGGGCAGGTGGTTGGAGTTCTCACAGCAGCTGGAGACAATTACTGAGTCATAAAAATCCCTGGGGGCACTGAGGGATCTGGTCTTTGCCCCCACAGCTTGACTGAATTCTCCCCCCCCCCCCCCCCCAGTGCTAGCTTAGTGGAACTGGAGGTCAGGTGCCTGTGGAGAGAAAACTGCTAAGATTCTGAGCACAAAAATCCTTCCCTGCTCCCAGACCAGTGCACACTTGATTGTGCCACTTTGGAGGAACAGAGATCTTACAGGTCCCCAGAGTATGCCCTACTCTTGACAAAGGACCCAAGAGTCAAGTAACTGGTTGGGAAAATGCCCAAAAAAGGGAAAAAAATAAGACCATATAAGGTTACTTTCTTGGTGAACAGATATCTCCTTCCATCCTTTTGGATGAGGAAGAACAATGCTTACCATCAGGGAAAGAAATAAAAGTCAAGGCTTCTGTATCCCAAGCATCCAAAATAAATATTCAATATGCTCAGGCCATGGAAGAGCTCAAAAAGGAATTTGAAAATCAAGTTAGAGAAGTGGAGGAAAAACTGGGAAGACAAATGAGAGAGATGCAAGAAAAGCATGAAAAGCAGGTCAACACCTTGCTAAAGGAGACCCAAAAAAATGCTGAAGAAAATAACACCTTGAAAAATAGGCTAACTCAAAAATAAAAATAGATGTTCAAAAAGCCAATAAGGAGAAGAATGCTTTAAAAAGCAGAATTAGCCAAATGGAAAAGGAGGTTCAAAAGCTCACCAAAGAAAATAGTTCTTTCAAAATTAGAATGGAACAGATGGAGGCTAATGACTTTATGAGAAACCAAGAAATCACAAAACCAAATCAAAAGAATGAAAAAATGGAAGAAAATATGAAATATCTCATTGGAAAAACAACTGACCTGGAAAATAGATCCAGGAGAGACAATTTAAAAATTATGGGTCTACCTGAAAGCTATGATCAAAAAAAGAGCCTAGACATCATCTTTCATGAAATTATCAAGGAAAACTGCCCTGATATTCTAGAACCAGAGGGCAAAATAAGTATTCAAGGAATCTACCAATCACTGCCTGAAAGAGATCCAAAAAGAGAAACTCCTGGGGAACATTGTGGCCAAATTCCAGAGTTCCCTGGTCAAGAAGAAAATATTGCAAGCAGCTAGAAAGAAACAATTCAAGTATTGTGGAAATACAATCAGGATAACACAAGATCTAGCAGCTTCTACATTAAGGGATCGAAGGGTGTGGAATATCATATTCCAGAAGTTGAAGGAACTAGGACTAAAACCAAGAATCACCTTCCCAGCAAAACTGAGGATAATACTTCAGTTATTGTGAGGTTGGTTTTGTAGTGAAGGAAGGATCAAGACTGTTCAGATGTATCTTTTAGCAATTTCTGATTTGTCTGTCACTTTGTCTTGTAGCTGATGAGTGAATTGAATATGTTGGAGGGAAGGTGACAGAGAGAGAGAGAGAGAGAGAGAGAGAGAGAGAGAGAGAGAGAGAGAGAGAGAGAGAGAGAGAAGAACTGTTGCATAAGGCATATATGAAGAAGAACAAAGGGGTAGGGTAGGGCAAAAGTCCAGAAAGTAAAGTGCACTGGGGAGAGCTGGGAAGACTAACTAGTTTGGGGAAGGGAGGGAAGAGTGAGGCCAGCCTATTGAGGAGGACAGCACAAAGTGCATTTCAACTTTGCCTGAGATGAATTATGTGTAAGGTGTAGAAGGCCTTTTCTAGCAGAGGATATTAGCTTGAGCCCCTCCCCATACAATATTTTTTGGTGCTGTCTTGAAATTTATTGAAGCTTTAACAAAATATTCTTTGCAAGTTTACCAGAATGGGAAAGGAGTTGATGGGAATAGTAATGAGGGGAAGGAAGAGGGTGCTTGCTTTTAACCCCAGAAGGACTTGGCTGGAGGTGATGGTTTGGTGTATGGGTGCCTTGAATTTGGTTACATTAATTCATTCAGATGTAATGAGTGGGGACCTTCCATTGAGAAAGGCAATTCTGAAAACTTATAGTTACTTACATAACCCTTTTGTACTCCCACTGAGATGGTGCTATGAGAATGATTCAAAGAAGGATAATTAGCTCTGAGTTATGTTGGCTAGGACTATCTCAGTCTAAAAGGAGGATGGTGTTTCTCCAAAGCAGCAACATGGAGGGGAAGAAGTGACCAGGCAGCTTTGGCACTGAAGAACAACAGTGAAGGGTGGCATTTTAGAGGACAATGGCTATGTTAAGTAGCTGCAAAGTCAAAGCCAATGGCTCCCACTCTGGGGCTCTGCTGATCTGATTGGTCAGCTCCAGCCATCCTCCTATGCTTCACCTTTATCTTCGCCACCAATGATCTTCCTGCTAAGCAAATAATTGCTGCTCTCCACTTTACAGCTCCTGCTCTGAGCACAGATATCCAATTAATATTTTTATTGCTTCATGAACAGACAAGCTAAATCAGTTGCTCTGTGGATCAGTTCACCACCCCTGTGATTCCCCAGACCAAAACTTTCTTCCTTCATTCACTGCTCTGCTATATGTATTCTCTCCCCTATTATAATATAAGCTCCTTAACATCAGAAACTGCCCGCTTTTCTTTGTATTTTTATCCCTAGCACTTAGTACAGTGTCTGGCATATACTACGAGCTCAATAAATTCTTTTCATTCATAGATCCATTCATTAAATGGCATCACTTGTTGGTAGATGAATCTGTAAGAACTTAAGTAGGAAAAAATATTTCTGAACACAATGAAGCCAATACCCTTCCTCAGTCTGGAGCATGAATTTTCTGGGAATTTTTTCTTTTGCTCATTGGCTTGTGACCCTATGGGAAAGTGAACTTATGTGTATAATGAGCTGAGCATCATTCCGATAACATGATTTCCCCTGTTATTTATTTTGCTATTTTGCTTCAATCAGATGCTTTGGTTTCTATTTATGGCTTGTACTTTGTTTACTGTTATAGTAGGCAATGGAAAAGGAGTTCTATTATGTTTCTTCTTCACACTGAACTAAAGGAACATGTGATTTCAAAGTTAAGTCGATTATCGATTATATATGCCTATTTGGAATTTTTTTGATTGCAAACTAATTTATTCTATAGTAGCCACATTTATTTCATTCCTTTAGAAAATTTATGTTATACCTCTATCTCAGCTGTTATACGATAATTAAGGTAAGTCGCATCATATGCTTTTTTTAAAAGGAGGGAGCAGTGAGATGTTAAAAAGTAAAAAGAAAATCACTGGATATGGGGTAGATCCTGTCCTTTTGTTACTTTTCCCTTAATGGCTTTTGAGCTTATATGAGTCATACCCACACTACCTTTCCCTCTTCTGGAAATATCTCCCTTGCTGACAAAACTGAAGTTTTTCTCAGACAATGGCATTTCGATTTACTTGTCTACCTCCATGTACAAAGTGGTATGATACAGGCATCCAGACTTGCTCCACCTAAATGATGACTAAACCTTCCTTCTAAATATTCTCCCTTCTTTTTAGGTAATTTATATACACAGGCATTCCAAAGGGTCTTTGTCAGGATACTAAGGCTGAAAACAGGATAAAAGTGAGATCAATAGCTAGCAAATATGCTCCAGACCATTTGCCTATTTTGTGGCTTCTCTCCACTCTAGTTATGTGGTGCAGAATAATATGCTCCAGCCCATTTGGCAGCAGGAGGAGGGGAAAAATCAGTTAAGAGTATTAACTGTTTGAAGGATCCAGCCGAAGATTTGAAGAAGCCCAGAATGCCATTCAAATATACTGTAGGCTTTCTTCCAGGTACTGGATCCTAATTTAGTTTAGCTATTGCTTGGGATATTTGTAAATCTTCGTGCAAAAATGTTACTTTGATACAATGCTACATATTGTCAGGACAGGTAGTAGTCAAGTCTTCAAACTTTGATTGAGGAACTGCTAAGTTAATTCAATGAGCATTTATTAAACATGTACTCTGGTCCAGGCATTGTGCTAAGTGCAAGGGATACAAAGAAAGGCAAAAAACAATTCCTGCTCTCCAGGAGCACACAGTTTATGTTTAAGGTTTTTTGCCAGGCACCAAGGATGCTACAGTTAGGGTAATAAACCTAGTGGGACTGAAGAAGAAGTAGTTTCTTCACTGAGTATGTTAAGACTTCCCTGGTTTTTTTAAACTCTTATTTCCCACTTTAAACTGTTGATGGAAATTCTTTCCATCTCCATAGCCATTGTGGCATTACCCCCAGGGACTTCTCTTTCTTCTTTGTCAGCCTCTAGTACTGCTTCCTTTCCAAAGGGATTCCTTGTCCCTCTGTTTCTGACCCATACTTGCTGCAAGGGCTCTGTTCATTTGGCACTGTGTTAGGATACAGTAAATAAAGCAGGTAGTTAAAAAAAACTCCACAACAATCTAGAGTGTGAATATGGATCTGTAAAGCCAGGCCAGCATCAGTTGTTATACAGTGCCACTTAGTTAGAGGTGGCTCAGCATCTGTGCTACACAGCACCCTCTATCATTACCTTTCCAAGAAAGGAAGAGCCTCAGAAGACTGATAAGATATTCAGCTTCTACTGGGTCTGAAGGAAGAGTCATCATAGTTCCCCATTTAATGGGCTGTACCATGGAGTAGTGTGGCAACATGCCTTCAGTTGTATGAGATGCTCTTAAGGGAATACATGTAGCTGCCCATGCTCTCTTTTATCCCTCTCAACAATGGGTAGAATATATCGACAGAAGGCTAGACGCCCCCAAACTACTGCAGTTATACTGTCTTGCCACATTCCCTCCTCTGATGCTGTCTTGCCACCTCCTCTCTTTCTTCTCAGTTTTATCAACAGCTGGAATGTGCAGTACATCAGTAACATCAGTAACATTGGCATTGTCCTTTTGTATGAGTACTCTTCACATTTTCCTATTCTGAGCAGAAAGTCCAATGTATTCTGTTGGACTCTAGGTTACTATTTTCTCACATCTGCAGTCCTCTTGTGCTGCTTTTCCTGTGCTCCTATACCACAGTGGGGATGGACAAGATAGGACCATAAGTGATATGGGAGCCATTGTGATGCCATGTCCACGTGGTAAGAACTGTGGAAAGGTAGTACGTAAGAAGTGGGTATCTACAGGTTGTAGATAAGAACTGAGAAAGACTATGAGAAGTTTAAGATAAATGAAAACTAGCTTAGAACTGTGTACCCCTGGACTTAGAGTCAGGAAGACCTGAGTTAGAAACTTGTCTCATATACTTGCTTAGCTGTGTGACCTTGGGCAAGTCATTCAACCTCTCTGTGCTTTAGTTTTCTCATCTTTAAAATAATTGAGTTGGACTTGATGGCTTCTAAGTTCTATTTTGACCAGTGATTCTTATCCTGTCCTTCTTTATCTCATTTGACACTCTGGCAAAACCTACGATTGAGTTCCTTCTTTGAATAACATCTTTAAATACTTAAAACACAATTTATTTATTTAAATAAATATTTTAAATATTTAAAAGAGAAGTTCATGAACCCAAGTTAAGAACCTCTGTTTCTGACTCTAAATCTATGGTCCCATGATCCTTCTCAGAGTAATGTTCATGACGTCATGGTAACCATCTCACCATTTAACTAGCAAATAATCAGCAATTAGTGATGGGATATATAGAAACAAAATTGGCCCAGACTTTACTAGTTGAGCGACTGAATCGAAAGAATAGTCATTAATGGTTCAATATCAATTTGGCAGGAAGCCTTCAATGGGATGGTTCAAGGATATATGTGATTAGCCTTGGACTGTTTAACATTTTTAGCAATGGCTCCTATAAAGGCATAAATGGAATCCTCATTGAATTTGCAGATGACACAAAGCTAGGAGAGATTGTTTATATACTGGATAATAGAATCAGGGTCAAAACATATTTTGACAGGTGAGAACATTGTGTTCAATCTAATAAGATGAAATTTAATAGGGATAAATGTAAAGTTTCATACTTGGGTTGAGAAAATCCACTTTACAAGTATAAGATGGGAGAGGTAGAGTTAGATATCTAACTATTGGTCTGAAGAAAATCTTAGTGTTTTAATGAATTGTAAGTTCAGTGGGAGTCACCATTGTGATTTTGGCTGTCAAATAAAGCTAATGCAATCTTGTATTTCATTAAATGAAATTCAATTTCCAGGCATAAATGTATGATAGCTCTGCTATGCTCTCTCATGGTCAGATTGCATCTGGAATATTGTATTCAGTTCTAAGCAACACATTTTGGGGGAGCATATTGATAAAATAGAAAGCATCTAAAAGAGGGCAACCAGAGTAGCAATGGCCTTAAGTTCATGCCAGATAGGCATTATTTGAAGGAACTGGGCTTTAGGGAGAAGTCTCAGGGGAGACAAGATAACTATCTTCATGTATTTGAAGGGATATTTTGTGGAGGATGAATTGAGTTTTTTTCTACTTGGTCCAAGATGACAGGAATAGGAGCACTGGCTGGAAGCAGTAAAGAGGTAAACTAAACTTCCACACAGTTGAAGATATCCAAAAGTAGAATGGGTTGTCATAGGACAAAGAGGTTCCTATTACTGGAAGTTTTCAATAAATGTTGCATGTCTATTTGCAGGTTATGCTATCCAGGGGATACTTAGGGGTATAGGATGGATTAGAAGGCTACTGAGGTCATCTTTTCAACTCTGTGATTCTGTGAAATAACCAATAAAAATGAGTTCATGTACACATCTAGGAAAAGATCTTAGGTAGACAAGAAAAAACATTCAACCTGATTGCCCTTGAGCTTTAGAAAAAAAAAGTTAGAGTCTCTTCATCAGGCCTCAGAATCCCTGTGAGGTCAAATGACAGATAGAAAGGCAAGATTTTGATTCAGGTTGCATAATTAAGTGAATGTCTAGACTGAGTCACCAACCAGGAAATTTATGGACTGAGAGTAAAAAGAAATAAAAAAATTGTCAGTTAAAAAAATCAGTTAAAATGGCATTGTAATTTAGAAAAATATGTCTTCCTTACCCATCTGTAAAGTTTAGACTGTGAGGAGTTTTTCTGAAAGGAATCCAGACTGATAGTTGGCTCTTGTGGTTGGAATGCTAGAGCCAGACATATAATTACAGCTAGGGGCTCTCCAAATGAAATATTGCTCAGACACCCCAATTTGGAAAAGCTTATAACTTAAAACAAACTGAAACATAATTTAGTTTTATTAGCCTTTTGTGTATATGACAATTTGTCAGAATGGGATGACTATTGTCAATATGCTAACAATTCTTTTATTTGCTTGGAGATCATGAGGATATACTGAAAACAGGTGGCCCCGAACATAGGAATGGGCTTTGTTGCAAAAGTTTTTGTGGTGTGGAACTTACAAAACATTTTTTTCTCTCATTTTTCCATATGGTAGTTAGGTTCCCAGTTGTGATGGCAATCAAGTTAGGATCTCTTGCTGTTTTCGTTTTTACTAAAGGTGCCTCTGATTGAATAATGTGATTTAAGAAGATCTTTCCTACCCATGGGCCTGCCCATTGTGGGAAGTTTGATTAGAGGAGTTGTTTTGTAGTAGGGTTCTAAGCACCTTTTGTTTTTTCTATTGAGGCACAGGGTCAGAGGGTTATGCCCTCTGACTTTAAAAAGTGTATAAATACTCTGAGGATAAAGTTTTACTTTGGGGTTTAGTTTTTTGTAAGAAGGTCTGAGTGCCAGAGGAGGACTCTGGGAAGCCACTTTAAGGAGCTCCCCCTTAGAAAACCCAGATGTCAATGCTTCCCTCTCTGGTAATTATGCTCAGACAGTCGGGGTCCAATTGTCTGTTGAATTCAGGCACAGGAAGTCATGTCCGTTGATCTTTTGATTTCTCTGTATTTTCATTGGAGTTCAGAATGTTGACTCCCCTGAACTAACTGAATGATATATGTACTTGGTTAAAGGAATGATACATGTGCTTGATCAAAGTGATTGTTAACCCCTTGAAAATTGCTTTCCTTTCATGAATGCAGATCTAAGAACCTGTGATAGCAGGTCCCCCTGTGTATGTTAGGGTGTTTACTGTTACATCAGACTAGCCTACAAAAACTTATTTTGTGGATGATGAATCTGAAGCATAGTATGGAATTAATCATATATTATCCAATAGTCATATATATAAAATGAAGTTTCTGTGGCAAAATTATTCAAAGTTCCAACTGGATACTCCAAGAATATGTTCTCTTCCCTGTTCCCTACCCCATGCAATGAGATGGGTATTCCTTTTCTAGTTGCAGGGCAGTGGGAAGAGTAGGAAAATCCTCTCAAGTCCTAGATAATGCTTTTTTGAGCTTTTTTTTGTTTTTGTGGTGGTGGTGATGGAGGGGGGGTTTGGGACAATGTGGAAGATCAGAGGAGCTAGATCCAGTGTTCTTAACCTTTTTCTTGTAACAGAACCCTTTAGTTGTCTATTGAAAAATGGAATTGTCTGTTTGAAACACAGACAGTGTTTGTCTATTGTCTATTGAAAACTATGGTTCCCTTTTCAGGAAAGAAGTTTTTAAACACATAAAATAAAATATGCAAGACTGCAAAGGAAACTACTTCTATTGAAATATAGTTATCGAAATATTAAGAAAAAATGTATTGACCCCAGATTAAAACCCTCCAAGCTAGAAGACACTACAGCAGCCTGTTCAAAAGAAATCTCTGGGGGAGGGGCAGATACTTCTTTATTCTGGGACAGCTCCATGACCATCGCCTTTCTTTTATTCTCAAACTCCCAAGTACTTGTCTAATTTAGGGGTGGGGAACTGCAGCCTTGAGGCCACATGTGGCCCTCTAGGCCCTCAAGTATAACCCTTTGACTGAATCCAAACTCCACAGAACAAATCCCCTTAATAAAAGGATTTGTTCTGTAAAACTTGGATTCAGTCAAAAGACCTCACCCAAGGACCTAGAAGGCCACATGTGGCCCTGAGACCACAGGTTCCCCATCCATGGACCTTCTTTTCCTTCCATTGACACCCTATTTTACTTCCACCTTTGGTTTCTCTCCTTTCTGGCCTGTTGTGGTTTAGGATTGCAGTCTCATACCTCCTTTTCTTGAACCAAATGCACATGAAGGATATTCCTTGTAATAGTAGTGGACACTCCTAGGTAAAAAAAAAAAGGTTCCTTCCTATGCAGTTCATTCTCTCACTGTTTCTTTCTCTCTCTGTCTCTGTCTCTGTTTCTGTCTCTGTCTCTGCCTCTGTCTCTCTCTCTCTTTCTCTCTCTCTCTCTCTCACACACACACACACACACACATACACACACACGCACGTACACACACACTTAAAAAAAAAAACCAGAACCAGGTAGGAAAAGGTAAATTTATACATGGGTCCTAACCATAGGCTTTGAGTACTCAAAAATTCATCTATGTTTCAAAGAAAGTCTTGACTGTTCATTCATGGACTGAGTTGGGGTATTGTGGAGGGTAAAGAACAGGAGAGACAAGGGATGTGGCAGTGGAATTGAATCGAGGGTTGGGGGGGATAGCAGGCAGCAGTAGTGGTAAGGGAGAAACTGATGGGTTATGCAACAATGTTAACCCTTCATTTCCTACAAAGTGTGCATCTTACTGTATCTCACTACTGGTAAGACCCAGTAATGCAGATCCTACCTGATGTCAAGTGAGAAATGGGACAAAGTAAGCGTAAGAATATCATTCTATATTATTGTGCTGTAAGAAATGACAAGCAGGATGATTTCAGAGAAACCTGAAAAGGTTTGCATGAACTGATGCATAGTGAAATGAACAGAACCAGGAGACCATCGTACACAGTAACAGCAATATTGTTCAGTGAAGAACAGTGAACGACCCAAGACAATCCCAAAGGACAAATGATGAAGCATACTATCCACCTCCAGAGAAAGAATTGATATAGATTGAATACATTCTAAAACATGCTATTTTTTCACTTTGTTTTCATATTATTTTTTATTTAAGTCTTCTTGTACAAAATGACTAATAAGGAAATGCTTCACGTAATTGCATGTATATAATCCATATCTGATTGCTTACTGTCTCAGAGTGGGAGGGAGGGAGGAATAGAATTTGGAACTTAAAACTTTAAAAAAAATGTTAAAAAGTTTTGTAAAAAAGAATGTTCTAGGCAGCAGCAGACTGAGGGAGAAAGAGAGAAATCCCAAGTGGTTGGGGTAGGGAAGAGAAGAGGAATTCTTGTGGTCATTGATCAATCAGACAATTATTTCCCAGCAAACATTTCATTTATAAGGCAATTATGTATGTCTGGGGTTTGCTGTTATGGTGGGTCCTGATTCTTTGGAGCATATAGAATAGAATATAAAATGGTAAAACTGGAAAGGCCCTTATCTGATGACATTAGTATAAACAAGCCCAGTTTTGTGCATTTGGACTGGCTTCAGCTTTCTTCTGGCTCTAGTGTTTATTCAAAAAAAGCAAGGAGAAAAGCCATAATATGAAACTACAAGCTTAGTTTATGATGGAGATATAAGTTCATCTAGAATGTTTATAGATATTCAATAAAGTCAACAGCATATTTATGAAGGAACCAATGTATATAAAGGTACTGTGAGAAGGCTTTAATGATACAAGTTCTTATTTTTCTTCTTTTATGTAAAGCTGGGCCTTGGATCGTTTGGTGGTTAACTCCCTGACTTCCTTAGGCAGTTGGTGACATTATGAGATTTGAGTGAATGAGTTACCATTCTTTCTGTTTACTTGACTTCTTCCTAGAAGAAGATACCCCGAGTCTCTAGGACTCATAGCTGACCTTATTATTCTGCTTTTCTCTTTGTCCCATCAAAAGAGGTTGACTCAAACTTAGGCTGCTTGGGTTTGTCCTTGTCGAACTGCTTAACCCTTCAATCCTTCCCTGCCCTACTAGTTCTCTATCCCAGGAAAAGAAAAGAGAGAAAGGAAATCTTCACAAATTGTGGCAGGACTATATGTAGAGACAGCAGATAAATAAGGAAATAAAAGAAGGAGGGAGGAAGCTGACTCTAAGAAAGCATGTCTTAAAGACCCCCTGCTGGAAGCCTACATTCTGGAGCCCAACAATTCACACATTACAACAGGATAAGCAGGAAGGCCTCTCTGTGGCACTCCACTTCAGGGGGCGTTGCTTTTCCTGTGGCAGCAACTATCTTTGCACCCCAGTAAGTCCAAGAACAATCTCTACTTATTATACCAGCTCAAAACTTATAACTGTTTACAGCCTCACACCTTATGAGACCCTAACCTACATTCATTACAGTCACGGTGGGGATTTATCTGTCCCATGCTCTCCTTGCATGTGGTCCAAATTTTCATCCAGTAAAATCACATGTTGTTAACTCAATATATACAGTGAAAACAGCATGAATAATGGAACCTTTAATCCCTATTTTTCCAAATTAGATTTTGACTTTATCCTTCTCCCCTTTTCTTTATTAAAAAACAATATCCTTCCCAGAGTCAAGCAGAATCAGATTCTGTGGTGTTCCTTCCACTCCCAGGTAGAAACTGAGACCTCTGCAGACTCAAATTCTAGAATAACTGCTTGCATCTCCTCTACTCCTCACTCTTGCTTCTCTTTGAAATTAACATAATCACCACAAATAAAGTGAAGGGATGGACCTATTGACAATAGACATGTTACAGTAAATCAAAAGAATAATGTGTTATGTCCCACTGAACACATCTGTAACGTCAAAGAAATATTGAGAACAAATTCATAATCTATCTCTCTTGGAATCACTATAGTTATTTATTGAGTTGGAATTTTTTTCTATATTAAAAAGGAAGCAAGCAGTGTTAGGTAAAACCTCAAAGATAACTTGGTCAAAGACTTTGGGGAAGGGGAGTTATAGCTTTGTTCTTGCTCTTCCTCCAAATTACCTTTCATTTATTTTGTATACATCTTGCACATACCTTTATACATATCTATTGGGTGCTATGTTACATATGCACAGGATATGTACAAAAAGGAGCTTACATTCTAATGTCTATGTTGTCTCCCTTAATAGAATGTAATCTTCTTGAGCGTAGGGACAGATTTGTTTTTATTTGGGGTAAGTCTTGGGTATAAGGTCTAAGTAAAGGAGAAACTCAGTTGAGATGTGGCTGCAGGGGAAGAAGTGACCATCTAGTAGTTTCTTTTGTAACTAATTTTCTTGTTAACCAGACACTAAACTCAGTTGTTTCTGTCTGTTGAAGGAACATAAATGTCCAGGGATAAAGCTCTGAAGGTCCTGCCTTGGTTAAATATATACTTAGCCTTGATTAAGCAGATTAAATATATTCATAATTTATTCATTAGTTAATTGTTTTTACCTGCTTCTGATGAATGAGTGTTTGGTTTTCTCAATAAATATTTTAAAAATAAATCTTTTTCCAAATCTTGACAACTGTATGGAGCTCAATTCAGTTTTTTTTCCCTTCAGTGTCATTACTAAAGTAATTCCAGCTAAACAAATCTGTTACCTGATATCACACACAATACACTATCTTCTGTGAAGCTTTTCCTGATGTTCCAAGTTGTTAATTTTCTTTTCCTATTTAAATTGACTTGTATTTTCTTACCTGTGCACAAACTATGTCAAATGATATAGTACCTAATACCTAAATGCTTATCCTCTTCCCTTTTCTTCCATCTAGTAGAATTTAAGTTCCTCAAGGACAAGGGCTCTCTTTTTTCTTCTTTGTAACCCCAGAGTCTTGCCCATTATAGATGTTTTAAAAACATTTGTTGACTTGAATTCTCTTCACTTTAACTCTTACCTTTATTTAAACAAGATTATATGCATCCTCCTGTGGGTTTTATCCTAGCGTGGTCAAGTCATACAGCAACAGCAATTTTAAATTTTAGCCTGTCTTGTGTAATACCCTCCATTGATGTTTCTCCCTATAGTCTCATTATAGTGTAGAGATGAACTTTGGTTCTTAAAGACTATGCTTACAGAATTCAAGTTCTGGTAGGGCCTTCCAAGCTGGAAAGGGCTAGAATAAAAAAACCCAGTGATGGCTTGAATATCTGTTGTACTTGGACCACCTGAGCTAAGTTTGGAGGGAGTTATCACCAGGTTGACCATCGGGGAGCTGATTTTCTTTTCAGATAAAATAGTTATTCAAGTGAACTAAGTTCTAAAGGGATAGCAATTTGCTTTAGTGGAGGGAAGCCATGCATGGGGAGAGCTAGACTTGTAGTAAAAAAAAACAAAACCCTGGGGTTGAATTCTTCCTCAGACATTTACTTTGGTGATTCCTGGTAAGTCACTAAACCCTTTTCAGTTTCAGTTTTCTCTTTTAAAAAAGGTGGATAATAATAGCTTTTACAAGGAATTCCTTCTTTTACAAGGTTGTTGTGAAGAGTACCTGCAGTAAGAAAATAATATTAGAAGTATATAAAAGCATGAGAGTCATAATGAACATTTTTTAATGCTCAGGGCAAGATTCTCAAAAGGAAACTGGGGAAAATAGCACAAAAAGGATCCTCAAATTAACCCTTTGAGCTATATCCTGTTTTGGGGATTGTAGGGAGAAAGAGACTGTATAGTGAGATTACTTGAAGCTCATCAGGGTTGGGCAATGGATGAGGGAAGCTATCTGGAAGCTTGATATTAAAGCTAATGATTCTTGCTATGTCTGAAGCTCTGTTAATTGTGTCCTGCTAGATGGTGCAATATTAGAGTTAAAACTCTGTCAAGGACCTCTGAACTTCAGCACCTTGGACAAAACCTCAGTCCTATCTTGTTATATCTCTGAAAAGCAAGAGTGACAAATTATCCTGGAGCATCAAGTCTCTGTCTACATTCAGAAGATGAACTAGTCAGAGATATAAATTATCTGTTCTGGGATCTCCTTGATTTGGAAGTGTTATCCAGTGATGAAGATCACAACCCATCTACAGGTGCCATTGTGAGTGACTCTTGTCTATATCCTCCCCAAAATTTGCCAAAGAGCATTCGTTCAATGTGCTGAGTGCTTTCCTCGCTTTCTATTGATGTCTTGAATATTCCAAGGAGTACTCTAGCTTTCCATTGTCTATTGTTCATTGGTAGTGATCCCAGCTTTCTTTACCATGTTCTTGAATTGGGTGCCTTCATTATTTCAACAGCCTTGTTTTATGTGTTGTCTTCCACCCATTAGAATGTTAGCTGCCTGAGGGCAGGGATTGTCTTTTTTGTTTGTCTTTGTATTAATAGCACCTATCATAGCACCTGGCACATAGGAAGAACTTAATAAATATTTATTATCTGACTGAATGTCTACCGTTACTTGTTCTTTTCATATGACCGACCAACCCATATTATTTTCCTATCATAAAGTTTACCATATGATTTCCTTGTTATTACAGATTGCAGCTTAAACCCACTATGTGCTTCTTATGTGATATTCACTTTTAGTTCTTTGGAGGCAGTTGTATTCCATGTCATGCTGCCATATGGTACAATTTATGGAATGTTAACATTGAAATCATAGATTTTTGATTTCATGGGAAAAACAGAGGAAGTAATGAAGCTTTGTAATTTGCCCAAAACCATCTAGCCCAATCTCTTCTTGTTCAACTCTGGGCCCAATTCATCCTGCATTGATACTGTCTGGTCCAGACAATGACCATTCTAATGAATGTTTAATTATACGGAATAGATATTTTTCATCTGTTTGGTTTTTCCTATTTGGATGAACAGATCAAATTTCTCTGAATGACTACAGCTTCTAGGAAGTTCTGCAAGATTTGTGGGCTTGATGTAATAAATACTATGTCATTTATAACCAGGATTTTGTAGAGAAACTCAGCATTCACAGGGAATCCCTGTCACTAAATGAGATGTTAGGGTAGAAGTATGGTGGTTTTCAATATGGCTAATGTGGAAGTATGTTTAACATGATTATATATGCATAACCTATATCAGATTGCTTGCTGTCTTGGGGAGAGAGGAGAGAAGGGAGGAAGGGAGAAAAATTTGGAACTCAAAGTCTTACAAAAATGAATGCTGATAATTATCTTTACGTGTAATTGGAAAAAAATAAAATACTATTAAGTGCAAAAAGATATGATGGCTTCACTGTCCTCGATGGGGAAAAGATTGTATTTAAAATAGTTTTTGCAAATCTTTTGCATTTTTCTTTTGTTTATAGTCCTTCCATTTTTATCCTTAAATGTCATTGGAAAGAC
This sequence comes from Notamacropus eugenii, assembly GCF_028372415.1. NCBI lineage: Eukaryota > Metazoa > Chordata > Mammalia > Diprotodontia > Macropodidae > Notamacropus > Notamacropus eugenii. The sequence goes on along the minus strand of NC_092873.1, from coordinate 176,166,691 downwards.
TTTGGTTAGGTGGATATCTTGCCAAACTTTCTTTAAGCTGGTTTTGCTCTGTAATATTTAATCTCTGCTTTGTCAATCAATCAATCAATCAATTGGCAAGAATTTATTAAGCATTTACTATGTATGTTCCAGGCACTATAATAATCACTGGGGACACAAGGAAAAGGCAAAAATGGTCTGTGCCCTCATTGAGCTCACACTATTTTTTTAAACACAAATTTTTATTGGTATATTTTGTTTTTACATTGCCTAGATTTCCCCATGCATCCCTCCTCCTCCTAGAGAATCATCCCTTAGAATGAAAAAAAGAGGAAAAAAATCATCAAAACTGACACATACATATATCAACATATTAGATATATAAAATACATGTATATATACACACATATGAATGTTTTTCAAAGCTCATTTGTATGACTCTCCTCATTTATGTAGACTGACTACTTGATGCAACATTCCTGAGTGGTGGAGTGGCAAGAGCTTGGAAGAAGAGAGATTTTGGTCTTCTGACTTCTAGCTTCAAGAAAGAAGAAAAGTGGTTCCAGATTCTCTTTGAGTCCCTTAAAGGAGACAAAAACTTTGGGAAGAAACTGGCATGCAGAGGGGCTGGATCCTCAGTCATATTCCTATCTCAATATCATAGAAACTAAGAAATTTCCTCTCGGGTAAAATTTGGTACTATCTCTTCTCTCTCATTCCCATTGGGAGAGCATATTCAGTCTGTGTATTATTTGACATATATTCTCATCCTTATACTTCTCTGATTTCTGTTTTCTATCAGCTTGGTGTAAATGTGGAGTCTTTTTTGCATTTGTTATGTTGGTCTATTTTGGAATAAGCATTTGGTGGGAGTCAAGCAATTCTAGGACTATGTTGCTCGGGATACTCCTCTACTGAGGGTTAGCAATCAGATGCTCAGCTAATGTCTAAAAATTAACTGACAATACTTGAGGGGAGGCAGATAAGTATAATTCCCTCTGTGTACTCCTAGCCTGTGTCCCTAGCTCCAACTTCCTCCTCCCCTTCTGGCAGAAATCAAAGTCTGTCTTGGAGGAGAGTGGGTAGAGTAGATTTTGGAGATCTCTTCTTGCCTCCATGTCAGTTACATGTAGACCGACCCATGTGGACACACATAACCAACATGGGCAACAACACACACCATTTTCCTACATCATCTCCCTATCTCTATGACATTATATGCAATGTTTCATATCTGTGGACCTCTATCTCTGCAAAGAAGTGAGAGACACATCTATCTTCTCATATCTCTTGGGATCAAGCTTTTTTTATTATAATTTTTAAGTAATTTTATGACTTTCATTTTTCATTGTTTTGTGATGCTTATTCTTTCCTTTTGCATTGTAGTAAGTATTGTGTGCAATGTTTTCCTGGTTTTGCTTATCTTGCTTTGTATCCATTCATGTAAGTTGCTTCATGCTTCTCTGTATCATTTTATTAATTGTTTCTTACAGTAGAATAATATTTCACTATACTCATGTGCCACAATTTGTTTCATTTTTTCCCCAATTGAAGGGCATTTATTTTCCTTCTAGTTTTTTTGCTATTACATAAGTATTTGGTGTATATGGAACCTTTTTTTTTTTTTTTTTGGTCAATGACCTCCTTGGGGCATATGCCTAGCAGAGGAATCTCTACATCAAAGGATATGGACATTTGCACGACTTTATTTGTATAATTTCAAATAAAGATCTCATTCTCTAACAGAGGACACAGCATACACATAAAACAGTACACAATTGGTAAATACAGACTAAATTAATGTGTTGAATTTATAATATACTTTTAAAATGAACTGAACACAATAGACTCGAATTCACATACAATCTTCTTTTTCTTTTTTTTGCTTTGTGTGTGGAAATGTTTATGTATATTGATGTTTGTCAAGTTCAGAATAATGATAAAATTATTCTTAAAAAGAAAAAATGATGTGTATGTGGAATAGATCTATTACTATTTGGAGCCAGAAAGAACCTTAGACATTATTAAATCCAACACCCTCATTTTATAGATGAGAAAACCAAGACCTAAAAATGAGAATTTTCTTGCTCAAGATTAAGCAGGCAGTGAAGGGCAGAGCTAGAATTCAAATCCAGGCCTCCTTTCTGCGTCCAAATATAAACCATCTAAACATACAAGCCTAAGGGAACACTTCAACTCAACTAATGCTTATAGAGTCTATTTTGTGTCAGAGACTGTGGTAGGTACTGCGTGGGGGAAATGATAAGGGATAAAACAATTCCTGCTTATTATGACCTTATCCAGTGTAGTATGGGCTGAAGTGAATGGCGGTTATCAGCATGCCTAAAACATATTTACAAATAGCTAAATTTTAGAGTATAAAACCCCCTAAAAAAATACAAAGAAGAAGGGTAGGACCATCATCCAGAAAGCTACATGGAGCAGGTAGCACTCTAAGATGGTAACTGGTAGAGATGTGGAGGAAGAATGTTATAGATATAAGAAACAGTAAGTGATGAAAGGCCAGAAATCATGGGTCATATTTGGTGGGGAGGAAGAATGGCTGTTTTCTTTCAGTACTTGTGTGATTTAGGTGTAGTGGTAGGGTGATACAACGGAAAGAAGGTGAATTTAGAAGCAAAGAATCTGAGTTTGAACCCTGTGTCTGTTTCTTAATAATATTAGTGTGCAAACCTGGGCCAATCATTCAACCTCTTTGAACCTTCATTTACTCATCTGAAAAATGACGGAGTTGGCCTAAATCAGTGGTTTCCAACTTGTGCACCATATAGGCAGAATTATTTTAAGGGATCCATGAATCCATGCTTACATCAAGCACTGTCATTTCGATTTGTTTAGCTCCAACAAAATTTGCAGCATGACTCAGTTTAATAAGCAATGAAATTTATTTTCTTTAGATGGTATGAATGCATCATATGTATGGATACATATTATTATTTTAAATGCGTGTATGTGCTGTTGTGATTAATCAAATAAAAATTATTATAACACAATGAAGTTCAATCTTAGAAATTACAACAGTATTTAAAAATATTAAGTTAATAAAAAGTGACATTTATAGAGTTTGCAAAGCAACTTATGTTTATTACTCGTGTTAGACTCCCCAAATGTTGTAAGGTAGGTGTGACAGGAATTATTTGTCACCATTTTATAGATGAGACTACTAAAGCTCTGAGAGGGACTTGCCTATTGTCTTTTACCTAGTAAGTGTCAGAGGTAGGATTTTAAAGGTCTATAGAAACTCATCATAGTTTTTTTTTTGTCACATCTACTTTTTCCTTCAACGGGTACTAATCATACCAGTACTCTCATGGAATATACATAATTATAATTAGAAGAGTAGGAAACTCTTGAACTAGATGATCTCTAAGGTCCTTTCTAATGCTAAATCTGAGCTTGTAAGGACCTAACTTAAGTAATATGGGCTAATAAACTTAACTATTTCTATACCTTGTCTTTTCAGTAGTAGGACAGTTATCCCTTCCACATTGGTTAGGGATGTGGCACTCTCATGATCTGGAAAATCCACATAAAATGTAGTACCCTTTGGGCGTCACCTGTTGGCTTTTGCATTCTTTCTACAAACTAGCTTTTTACTTATTTTAGTTCTAAAAAAGCAATTGTGTATAATTATGACATTAAAAGATAAAAATACTGATGTTATATAATACTATACATTATACAAAATACTATATATTTGATGCATTTCTCAGTTTCTAAACTTTTTCTGCATCATCTGCTGGCCTTCACATGTTGCCTGTGGTTTCTGTAAAACTGCGCGCCCCCCCCCCCCCCATTCCCATTTAACTTCTTACATTGACCCTCCATATATCGAAACCATGATGGGGAAAGTCGCAATGTGGAAGGGATAACTATATATCACATTGCACTTTTCATGATCAAGACATTTTACTTGCATCAACACCATACTTCTGTCAGGTAGGTAAGCCTTATTTCCATTTTATACAGGGAGAAATTGAGGTGGAAGAAGTTAATTGCTTTTCTGCCCCTGATACCTTGCATGCAATTGGTGGGAGGGCTAAGCTGAGAACTCACAAGGGCTTGGTTCCTGCTCTTTTCATCTAATCACTTGCTCCAATATTTCTTCAAAACAAAATGCTACAAAATGACCATGTCCATAAAATACTCTCCCATGTGGTAAGAGTCTTGTCACTGACAATTTCTAAAATACATGAATCATAGCAAGCTGATGCCAGAGTGTATAGTGATAATTCATTAAAAAAAACTCCTCACAAATATCTTTAGCTTAGAGGAAATTGCTGATCCAAGAAAGTCAAAGAGGAGAAAAGTTGAGAGGACAAAGCACATTTGGGAACATAGATATCTTCCAAATGGTATGGATTCTTCCTGCATAGCTTGATGTAGTTATAGTCCGGTTATTAGCAGTGATCTGTTATCTGCTATTATCTATCTATCTATCTATCTATCTATCTATCTATCTATCTATCTATCTATCTATCTATCTATTTGTCTCTCTGTCTGTCTGTCTGTCTGTCTATCTATCTGTCTGTCTCTGTCTATCTGTTGTCTGTCTGTCTATCTGCCTGTCTATCATCTTTTTGTGTGTGTGTGTGGGAGGAGTAATTATTAGAAAGTTTGCCCTTATCTCTCAGTGGTATTTACTTCATCATAGTAATCGGTAGCCTTTTCCTGTAATGAGCCTAGTGCTCAGAAAAGATGAATGTTAACATTTTTCCGATCACTACCATCCAGGGCATGATACAGGGCCCTGATTGCTTCCATGGCGATAATGTTTGGCCACTGCTAGCAGGTTCCCCATTAACAATTTTCCATGTGGTAGCACTACTTAGTTTATGCTAAGCCCATTCAGATACTGCAGCAGATTTAATTAACAGTCTTGTGATGGTTTCATGTTTTATTTGAGCTATGTGCCTTCCCTTTCTAAATTGAAACCTGGTTAAAATGCTAAGACTTAAGTTAATTTTGGACCCATTCCTTGCCAAGGTATAATTGGCATGAAGCCAGGGGAAATGAACAAAATAAGGGCCTCTGTCCCGTTGTTATTCCTGACCATCCGGGTAAAGGATGTAGCATCATCTGTACTTTTCTAAGAGCATGCGTGTCACTCCAGTGAGATCTCAGATTTGCCAATGGACACATCTTTCAGAGGTGTTGAGTGGTATAGTAGAAAGGTTGCTGGATTTGGGGTCTGATGACCTGAATTTGAATCCTATCTTCGCTGCTAACTATCTGTGTATTGTTGGGCAAGTGACTTCAATTTTCTGGACCTCAGTTTTCTCATTTGTAAAGTGAGGGGGTTTGGCTAACTGGTTTTCAGGTCCCTTCCAAATCTAATTCTATAATCTTATGATCCTATGAACCTACCATATCTGGGTTAGCTTAGACGCCTGCAGCAGCAAGGGACAGAGTCCACTGGAATGATTTTGCTCAACATTGCTACTAATGTTAAGTATTCATAGGTGCTCAACAAATACTGGTTGTTGATTAGGATGATATTCTAGCTATATCTACAGTGGAATAAAAATGTAAGAAGGCAAAGGTTAGTTTCACTTCATGAGTGCATCAAATTACTCTGATGTAAAAAATACCACATTTTTTCACAAAATAAAATCCAAAAGAAAACCAAAAAAACCAAAAACAAACCAAAAAACCAAAACCAAAAAAACAAAGGCCTACACATGTATCCCCTCATTTCCTAGGAAAGAAATGCTGTAAATCAACTTAATGAACTTGTATTACCTAGATCTTTGCCCTGTAATTGAGGGTATGCAAATGACTGGACTTTGGTACCACTTTGTGGGCTTCTTATGATTCCATAATCTAGTGGGCTGAAGAACTTGGTCAATGAGACGTAACTGAAGGACAAAGAACTGTATCATTGTGAAAAATAAATAGTCATATAAAACTATTGCCAATAACTGAGATTATACCAAGGCCAGAATAAGGCATTTGTCCATCTGAGGTAAGATTTGAAAGTTGTGCACCCTGTGTGCTACTTCCCACCGGAAGCTTTGAGCCTTCAGTAGAACACATGTGACTTTACAGTACCAAGAAACGCTCATGTATTATGGAGAGCTGAAATTATTCAGTCTAATCCAGTCAGTATTTATTAAGTGCTTATTATATTAGTTGCAGGGGTGGTGGTACAAAAACAAAATTAAAAAAATACTCTTAATAGTTTACTTCCTACTAGAAGAAAGAAGAAAACAAGTGTTAAGTACCTACTATATGCCAGGCACTATGCTAAGCGCTTTAAAAGGGGAAGAGGAGGATGTGAAGGGAATAAGCATTTATACAGTGTTTGCTACGTGCCCCAGGCATTGTGCTAAGTGTTATTTACATATGTCATTTTATTTGATCCTTACAAAAACCCTGCAAGTTAGGTGTTATGATTATTCCCATTTTACAGATGAGGAAACTGAAGCAAAGAGAGGTTAAGTAATTTGCTCAGGGTTACACAGCTAGTAAGTGTCTGAGACCAGATAATAACTGAGCTCTTCCTGACTCCAGCTCCAGCACTCTATCCAGTGTGCCACAAGCTGTCTCATAGGGGTATAATGTGTACACAATCAAGTAAATAAAAGATAATTTGAGAAGGGAAAGAGTAATTACAATGATGGGATCCAGGAAAGGATCCATATAGGAGATTGTCCTTTGGATCAAACATCTGAAAAAAGTCAGGGATTTTAAGAGGCAGAGATGAGGAAGGAAGGCATTCCAGATGTTTGCAAAGACATAGAGGAGGATGAAATAATGTGAATTTCCCAAGCAGATCATTTTTTTTGGTGGAACATAGAATCTCTAAAGGGGAATAATGTGAAATAAAGCATAAAAGATGTGCATTGATTTAAAAATATATTAAAAAATGTCTCTCACACAAATCTTTGCATGTTGATCTCAATGTGATGTGATGGATAGAATGCTGGACTTTGAGTCAAGAAGACCTGGGTTCAAAACTTACTTCAGATACTCATTTGACTGTGTGACTTTGAGCAAGTCACTTAACTTTTCTGAATTTCGGTTTCCTTATCTGTAACTGTAAAATGATGATTATAATAACACTTCACAATGGGTCTAAGACTCAAATGAGATAGTATGTGTAATGTGCTTTGCAAGCCTTAACATATTATGTATGAGATGTTTTTTTTTTTTGTTAGTCGCTGTTCTAATATGTATGGGTTAGTGACAAAAAGCATGCTGACATCCATGTATTACATCTGCTTGTTCTCAAGGAGTCACCTAAACATAAGGTCTTAAAATTATTTTTCTTCCAAATTATATTGGTCAGTAAAGCTACGTATCTAAGCTGTTAAAATTCAGATCAAGTTGTCAGTATACTGAATGAGAAACAAAGAAAGCCTGGTCCTGCTTCAAAGACAATTTGTCCAGAATTTACACAAAATGACTTAGAACCTTTGTACTGAGTTCAAGAATCTTGGAAGAGATTGGTCACTACTTGGCCATCGTTTTCAAAGGACCTCTTGTGAAGGCTTTCTGAACTATAAACAGAAAAGAGAAGCTATAAGTTATAAAACAAGAGTGGACAGGCTTGGGGATGAAAAAACCTTTCTCCCCCTCTTCTCTGTTTCCCTTTCTGGTCAGCAGGGGGCAGTCTGACACAGATATTGCTCCCTGAAGCTCGCGCTCTCCCTATGCAGTTACTGAGCTGTCTCGGGCTGGAGGCAGAGCCATCTCACCCAGGACAGATTCACTACCTGGATGAAGCAGACCTGCCACTCAACCCGCTGCCTTAAATGATATTAGCACAAAGGCAGCCACTCAGCTCTTTTAAACTGTGTCTTAACTGCAGATAAAAGCAATGAAAGATAGTATTTCGTCCCTGCCGGGGAGACTTTTCTTGGGCAGGCTCACAGGCATCCCATTTGGATCCAGTTGGACCTTTCTACCTGCTTCCCAATCCACCCACCCCTTAAAAACCCAGCAACAAAAACAACACGTACGCACACGCACACACACACGCTGATGGTCATGGAGTTTGTCTAAATTAAACATTTCTCTGCTGATGGTAGAGGCTTGACAGTTTCCACCCTTCTCCACCCCCCAATTTCTTTCCCTTCTTCACACTATCATTTCAAAACATTCTTTTCCAACCCCCGACACCCTGTGCCCTTCCCACCACCATACAGAAACACACACTTAAGGAGAAAAGTTGGATTCCGCTCTGCCAAGCTGAAAAGAGAAGCCTACATTTGACCAAGTGCCACTTATCTAGTGCCAGAAAACAAAATGGACTATAAATCTTCACCCCCGAAGGCCGTGGGTATGAGTTTTTATTCTTGGCCTCTGAGCCACGCTTGGTAAAGGAGTGTCCCAGCTGCTCTCTAAAGTCACTTAACTATCCTGTGCTCTGTGGGCTGGAGGTGTTTTGTGGTGGCCTCAGTATTACTGAGCTTGTTTCGGTGGTAACTGCATGTTTGTTCATAGCGAAGCACAGATAGCCTCAGAATTTCACTTTTGAGCTAGTTGTTTTAAGCTGGGCAAAGGGTGAGTGTGAAGCTGAGACAATCACCATATGAGTTTGAATATAGAATTCACTACCTCCCTCCTAATTTGGCATGTATAAAATCTAACTGCAACCTATAATCACACATATTGTAGGATGTCTGGGAAGAAGAGAATGACGAAAGTGACAAAGAGAGCAGTAATGATAAAAAATGAATAAAACATCTTCGAATGGAAAGAAATATATATTAAAAAAACCTTCCTGGCAAATGTATGCTTGCTCTATCAAATGCTTTGCAGTATATTCTCTCTCTCTCTCTCTCTCTCTCTGTATATGTATATGTATATATATATGTATGTAAATATATATATTTTTTCCTTTCAAAGAGATCTATCTCACGGAGAGGAAGCATTCTCCTATATTCAGAATAATATGGTAAATGGATAGCAAGTTTTAAAACATTACTTTAAGGAAGAAGCAAGACGATTTTTTGGACCTGAGTTATCTAGCTAGACTGTCTTCAATATGAATTAATTTATAGGATAAATAATTCATTATACATAAAATTATTGAGTGCCTTATACGTATAAGGAACTATTTTAGGGGATTTAGAGATGGAGTAATGGCTTTTACCCTCAAGGAGTTCACAGTCTAACAAAGAAGATATTTTGACCTAATTATAATTTATATTTACATAACATGCTAAGGTTTATAAAGCCCTCTTCTAAAAGAAAAAATCCCTTAGGGCTCATAGTTCAAGTATTTGCATCTTACAGATGAGGAAACTAAGCCTGAGAGGTTAACCTGGGAGTCACCTAGCTAGTAAGAATCAAAAATATGGATTTGAATGATTCTCTTGACTTCAAGTCAGGAGTAGTTCTTGAAACTACATGATATCAGTAAATAAAGTCCACGAGATTATAATACAAAGAATCAAGGAAAAGTTCCTAAAAGAGAGGTAAATATGCTATGGGAGTTCAAATAAGGGAGAGAGATCACTACTGGGGGATGTAGGGGGGAATTAGGGAAGGATTCATAGAGGAGGTGGCCTTTGAGTGGGGCTTTGAAGGATTCCAGTGGATAAAGATGGTGGGGGAGGCCCAGTAGAAGACAAAAGCCTAAGTGTTTTAAAGGGGCACTCTCATCTTTCAACCAGTCATGAGGGATTGCAGTGTTTATCCTGAGAACTAACAAGGTGTCTGTGGAATTTGCATATTTTCTTTTAATAGTAGGTAATAGATTCTAGATAGTCCACCATTATTGGAAATAAGATCAAGAAAAACAACAAAAATAATTCACATTTCTATATTACTTAAAGGTTAATAAATTTTTTCCCCCCATACTCCTGTAAGGTATGGATTGGGAAATTGGGAAGGAGTTGGAAAGAGTTGGTCAGTACTATTTTATATGTTTACATGTGTGTATGTATATACATACGTAATACCATGTAAATATGAAATTTGAATTTTTTAAACTTGAAAAGATGAGTGACTAACTAAAGAATTAAAATAACCTTATTATAAAACCTACTTTAGAATCAAATTTTTCTCTTTGAGAGCAAGATAAAAAGGCTGGTTCTTAGGTTTCTCAGAAAAAAAAGTTATTGGTGAGTACCATTACTTAACACCTAATTTCTATTAATATATCTTAAAAAAAGGTACAATTTTGGTCGTATTTATGGTGCCTTTGGTCACGTGAAAATGAGTACAACAAAATGAGCAAAATAAAAGTTTATTCCTATCTGTTTCCAAAGAAATACTGAAGTTAAAGTATAGTCATGACAATGAATTTCTTTGTTTTGTTTCGGATTTGTAGCCAATTCAGTCTTTTTGTGCCTTCCTTTACTTGTTAATTAAGTAGGGAAAGTGACCCTAATACCTGTTAAGAATGTTTTGAGGAGGAAAGAAGAGGGTAATATTTATGGAATTTTAGTTGGAATGGTATCAGAGAGCATATAGTCCGAGGTCTACTCAAATCTTGAAATCTTGAATCCTTTTCTTAAAACATTTCTAACAAAAGTAATCCTAATACATATACATATACACATACACATACATAAACACACACACACACACACACACACACACACACACACAACTTTGTAAACTGTAAAGTGTTCTACAGACATAGACTATTTATTGCTAGCAAGTATAGTGACTACAAATGTATTTTTCATTGGTATAGGGAACTCCCAGGTGAGGTAACTTACTCTTGCCAAAGCAGGTTGACAGTTTCTCGACAACTTCTGACTTTAGAGTATTACCTAAAAACTGAGAAGTTAAGTGACTTGTCCAGGGTCGCATAACCAGTGAGAGAAGAGAGAATTAAATCCAGGTCTTCTTGCTTTTAAGGAAAATTCTCCATCACATTATACATGCTGCCTCTCATTAGTTATCATCATCATCAATTATTATTATTTAGCTTCTGCTTGAAAATCTCTTGTGATGCAGCACTCACTAATCAGTTCCTGAAGGGAGCCCATCCATTCCACTCTTGGTACATTTAATTTTAGGAAGATTTTCCCTGTTTTAAGCTGAAATCTACGTCTTTGTAAATTTCCCACATTGCTCCTCCATTCTGCTTTTTAGGACCCAGTAGACCAAGTCTAATCCGTTTTCCACTTGAAACCTTTCGAATGCATAAAGACTGCTATCATGTCTCCCTCTCCTCACTCCTGTCTTTCTTTCTTGTTGTTAATCATTTTGATTTTCATCAACCAAACCTTATAGTGACATGGTTTCAACTATCCTTGCTTTGTGCATTTCAGTTTGTCAAAGTTCCTTTTAAAATGAGTTACCCACAATACGGTGCAATTTTCCATATGTAGGCTGACCAGGGCAAAGTATAGCTGGATTATCATTTTTCTTGATTCTTTTAATAATATAGCCTATAATCACATTAGCTTGTTCAGTTTCTATGTCAACTACAGATTCAGAGTGAGTTTGCAATTCACTAGAACACCTAGGTCTATTTTAAAATCAACAACTTTTTTTAGCCATGTTTCTGACATTTTGTATTTGAGCAATTGAGTTTTTAAACCCAATTGAAGGACTTTGCATTTATTTCTGCTATATTTAGTTTGTTAGCTTCATCATTATTGTAGCCTATCAATATGCTTTTGAGTACCAGTTTGGTCATCCATTTGTATTACTATCTTTTCCAGTTTTATGTAATCTCAAACTTCAGCAAGTTTGTCTGTGGTGTCACTAAGTCTTTAACATAAAAAAGCCCCAACAACCCTAATACAACATACTGGATAGCTTAGGAAACAAACCAAAGTATTTTGCATACACTCATATATATGTATATACATACATATATATGTGTGTTTACACACACACACACACACACACACACACAGGGAAATGAGTTTTCCTTTGTTGGTGACTAGTTCCCCCTCACTGGGCATCTTTAAGTAGGAATGCTATTGAATAAAGTCATAACTTGGCTAGAAATTGGGTTAGATAACTTATGAGGTCACTTCCAACTCTATTCCAAATGTGTCATTATTTGTTTAAAATAATTTTCATTATCTTTTTTTTGGTGGTGGGGGGGTGGAGGGGTAGGTGGGAACAGGGAGGTAGAAACCTGTGATTTCATCAGTATAGGGAACTCTTCAGTGTAAGGAAAATCCCAGCCCTAGTAAAGATTAGCACCTTCCATTCATCAATTTAAAGAGAGTTGCCTGGGGGTTCGGAGAGATTATGTGATTTATCTGTGGCCACAATGCTAGTACATATCAAAGGCAAAGTTTGAACTCAAGTTTTCCCATGCTCATATATGGCTCTCTCTTTGCTACATCAGGTTGCCTCTCAGTTTTTTTCTTTTATTCTATATTGGCATTGCTAAAGTGAAATAATCAGATTCTGGAAAAAGCACTGAATGGTGGGGTGAGGTGAAACAGAGATACGCAGAAGGTCAGGAAACAAAACAGATAGAGAACTTGTTTCTGGGATCAGAGGTATTGAAACCTCCAAAAGGAGAGGGTGGAGCAGATAACACCATAAAGTCTGAGGCTCAGGGGATGAATCTTTGGAAGCCAAATAGCCAAAGAGCTTTTTTTTTTGGTCCTGCAACCTAAGACATAAGGAAGGATTTGAAAACCCCAGCCATTGAGATATCTAGGGAGAATGGAGAAGACTACTGAACTCAAGGGAAAGAATTCTGGGTGGGTGGGTGTCACATGGAGAAGTGTCTTCCCAAGCAAAGAGTCCTACTCCCCAAGAAATGAGTAGGAGAAAGACTCTAGAATGACTGACAAGCCCAGTAGCCTTTCTTAAATGAATTTGCTTCTGGCTGGTAGCATGGACGAGCATCTGGTGATGACAGGATTTGGGCTGATTGCCCTTTTTGGGGAACAAATTCTAAAAGAAGAGGTTCAGTAAGGGAAATGGGGGAGTTATGAAAGATCTAGAGTTAGTTCTTTCAACATTTATGAGAAGAATCATTTCATTTTTGATCTTTCTTTAATTTTATAAGTCCAGAGAGAGAGAGAGAGAGATCAAAACCCATGCCTTTAGGCAGGCAGATAGAAGAGCTAAAATAACTAAGAGTAGAAGTAATTCTCATTATGGGGACTCAATAAACCAAACCTTCTTGACTCACTGGTGGAAGAAGGGAGAGATGCACAGGAACCTGGCTTTAGACTGACAGAAAGGAGGTCCCTATGGCCACCAGAATGTGTCATTAGGAGATTCACTCTGGCACGTGGTAAATCCTCTCATTAGTTACCTCAGGCTCTCTTAGTTACCCATTCTTTCCTCTGGGTAAGCTAATAGAGCTGGCTATAGTGCCTCTCCCTTCCAGGTCCCCCTGAACAAAAGAGGTTGCCTTTCCAGATTGCTATGCAAGTAAATGTCTACAAATTCCGACAGAAAGTCAGCTGCTGGAAGCCCTGTCTGGAGTATGCCTACTACCTTCATTTGCATTCTGATTTCTATGATTTAACTGAAGGCATGGGTTGTCCCTGCCAAGTATCTCCTGCCTATCAAGGGATCCAAGGTAGGACTGCCCAGAGCAGCCTGACTTATGAGGAGGACTGCCACAGTAACACAACTAGTGCATCCCTAAACATTTAGTAATAAAAAATCTGTTGTTCTTTGGTTGCCAGGATTTAACAAGCCTAATCCCTAGGAGAGGTGATAAAAATTCATTAATCTAATTAAATACTTCTTATTACCAAAGTGACTTTGTAGAGTAGCTTTGCTGAAGGAGAAGTGCAAAGTAAAATGGAATCCCAGCAGAGAAGCAAACGTTAGACTTGAGCAAGCTGGTACATGCTTCATTAAACTCATAATTATCCTTTGGTTCTAAGTAGCTGATAATATTTAATGAGTATCCAAGATAATTTAAAGAAAATGTTTACTAATGAGGTACAAACATTGCCATGGAACACTGATACCTAGGGTCCCATAACATGTATCTTCCTGCTGGATCTTGTCTTCTGGTTATTGTGGGAGAGATAGGAGGGACTTTGGGTGGGGATTTGAACCTACCAAAATAATTTTATGGCAAAAATCTCACAAGAGACAAATATCTCCATGGTTTAGGATTAGGGGATACTAATGGGAGAATTTCAGATTTTTTTCGGTGGATAGGGTGAGGAATTTAATTCAATAAATATTTACTAAGCATTTACTATATTCCAGGGCACCTAGGTAGTACAATGGAGAGAGTGCTGGGCCTGGAGTTAGGAAAACTCATCTTCCTGAGTTCAAATTTGACCTCACACACTTATTAGCTGTGTGACCCTAGGCAAGTCATTTAACCCTACTTGCCTTGGTTCCTCATCTGTAAAATAAACTGGAGAAGGAAAGGGCAAACCACTCTAGTATCTTTGCCAAGAAAACCCCAAATGAGGCCACAAAGAATTGGACATGACTGAAATGACTGAACAATACAGTATTCTAGGCACTGTTTTTGGTGCAGTGGATAGGGCACTGAACTGGACTCAGAAGACTGAGATGAGATCCCTGTCTCTGATATTTACAAGCTGTGTGACCCTAGGCTAGTCACTTAACCTCTGCCTGCCTTGTTTCCTCATATGTAAAATGGAGATAATAATTGCACCTACTTTCCAGGGTTGTTGTAAGGATAAAGTGAAATAATACATATGGAAAGTACTTTTTCTAAAAGACAAGAAGTTCTTCCCTTCATTCAAATGAAATGTCTCATGCTTCAATTTAAACCCATTACCTTCTTTGTAGCTTCTCAGTATACTTTGGGGGCAGCTAGTGGTACTGTGGGTAGAGTACTGGGCTTGGTGTCAGGAAGACTCATCTCCCTGAGTTCAAATCTGGCCTCAGACACTTATTAACTGTGTGATCCTAAACAAGTCATATAACCCTTTTTGCCTCAGTTTCTTCATCTGTAAAATGAGCTGGAGAAGGAAATGGCAAACCATTCCAGTATCTTTGCCAAGAAAACCTCAAATGGAGTCACAAAGAGTCAGACTCAACATTAACAGCAAAAGCCCTTTGTGAAGTGCTGTATAAATATTTTCTATTATGATATAAAGATAAAAAAATGAAGTCTCCCTACTTGGGGTGGGGACAAGGAGGAAAACAGTACGTACAAGGACAAGCCAATACAAAATGTATACAAAATAAAAATATGGAAAATAAATTCAGAGTCATTTTGGTTAGGGGGGAACTTTAGCAATTGGGGTGGGGCATCAGGAAAGGTCTTATGTGACATGAGCTAAACCTTTAAGGGAGACTGGAAATACAAGAGGCTGAGGTGAGGGAGAAGAACTTTTCAGGAGTGGAGAAATGAAAGTGTGGGGAAAATTAAATTTTTTGATAATAATAGCTAAAATAGCTAGCTAGCATCTAGTTAGCTAGATAAGCAGCATGTTATAGTAGAACAGAAACTGGTCTCAAAGCCAGGAACACTTCAGTTCGAGATCTGCCTCTGAGGAACTAAATTCACTTGACTACCCAGCAGCCTAGGCATCTCTCTAAGACTATAAAGTTGTAGCTAAGGTGCTGCCTTACACTGGTAGAGATGATTTCCTCATGGGGAAGTTCCCTATATCAGTGACATCTAAACCCTACCCCTGATATCTGGATAATCTTTTAAGATTCACCAAGCACTTGGAGTATTTCTTATTTGATCTTTACAAAAACGTGTAGGGTGGGTACTACTATTATGCCTATTTTTACAGACACAGAAACTGTTGCTCAAAGAGATTAGTATCAAATGCGGGATTTGAACCCATGTTCCCCAGACTCCTGTCTGGTACTTTCTCACCTCTACCACATTGCCTTAACGTATGTGATGCCTCAATAACTGATGCTATCTGGAGACCCAGGTTTACAAGACTTTTTCCTTATTTATTTTTTCTTACTGTAATTCTAGTTTTTTTTTTGTAGTTTTTTTTAATGAAAGAGGGACAGATCCAAAATCCAGTCTAAAATTATTTGATGTTCAGGGTGGCAGCTAAAATTTCAGGCAGCTAACACACTTTGCAGTTTGTTCTTTGTCATAGTTCTTTGGGGACTTTAAAAACTTTCTCAAGTTGCCTTTAGCCCAGTAGGGTGCAGACTAACGTGCTCTGGTAAGTAAATGATAATAAACCACAATTGAGCCTCTCACTGGCATTTGAAAACTAAGGAGAAAGATGGAGACAAAGAAATGAAAAGGACTGATGAGAGACAGTGATTCTCCCCCAACCCCCCTTCTTCCTTCACAGCAACCAGGCTGTGAGTTGAGCAGACAGCTATGATAGCTCAAGGATGCCATGAACTGTGCTTAATTTTCTTGTCCACTTGCTCCAGGAAAAGAATGGGAAAGGAAAGATGGGGAGTATTTTTCATCCTCTCGTACTGCTGAGCAGTGGCAGAAGGGACTGTGCTGAGGGGCAGAAGCAGGCAAGGATGAGTGAGGCTGAGTTCAGGTAGAATTAGGAACTTGATAGGCAGAATATCCAGAAGTCAGAGCATAGCATCATAGCAGGAGTTCAAGATGGGGCTGGGGTGGAACAGGTGGAGTAGATCTCAGGTCAGGCAAACTTAAGGGAGTTCTCTCACCTCTCCTTCTCTTCCCATGTTTATGAAACACCTAGCATGTACTGCGCACTGTGCTGGACATTTTTCATACAAAGACGAAGATGAAGCACTCTTTGCCATCATGGAGTTTACATGCTCACTCAAAAGGTGAGGGTTTATCTAGATAAATTGTGCCAAGAGGTGAGTGTTTATCTAGGTAAATTGTGCCAACTGCTGTCAAACAGCTTTTGAAAGGTACAAAAGATAGCTCCCATCCACAAGGGTCAGGTTGATGCTAGGAAAATGGAGGTGGGGTCCCCAAGATCTGGTTCATTCAAGGGTCTGGACCATTTATACAGGTTGCCCAAGACCCTAAGGGGATCAATGCAATAAACATTTAATAAGTGCCTATCATGTGCAAGGCACTATGCTAGGCATTAGAATATGGGTAGGGGCTCAGAGACAGAGCTTTTCTATAGGGAAAATGAGGCAAAGAATGTCCTCCTTTACCTAGACAAAAAAAAGTCATTCTAGAAGGGGAAGACTCTCAGGGTTTCTGGCCAAAACAGAAATAATTGCTATTTACACTCACTCCAGAGCCATCAGAATCCAAACAACGAACCAGTGAAGTTTGGGCTGGGACCTATTGTTGGCCAATCAATGGAAACCAGAGTGATTTGAGTTTAAGGCATGGTCCATAAAGAACTGCATCCAGGGCCATCTCCAGACCTCCTGATCTGTATCTTGCCACTGAACCCAGATGGCTCCAGAGGAGAGAATGAGGCTGGTGATGTTGCACAGCTCTCCCTCACTGAAATCTAATTCACTTGCAGGTCATGACATCTCCTTCCTGTGGTCATGGTCATTTCTGAGAACAAAGGACAAACAACAACGTGTGAGTAGTAGTATATGCTCCACTGGGGACCTAACTGCCAGTTTCAGTTGGGCAACACAGCTCCCTCCCTGCCTCCCTCCTTTCCTTCCTTCCTTCCTTCCTTCCTTCCTTCCTTCCTTCCTTCCTTCCTTCCTTCCTTCCTTCCTTCCTTCCTTCCTTCCTTCCTTCCTCCCTCCCTCCCTCCCTCCCTCCCTCCCTTCCTTCCTTCCTTCCTTCCTTCCTTCCTTCCTTCCTTCCTTCCTTCCTTCCTTCCTTCCTTCCTTCCATCTTCTCTCTCCTCTCCCTCTGTCCAAATAGGGAATCATACCATTACCTGAGGGTCCTCTGCCCAAAGGAATATAAATTGTGATCGCTGAAACCTAACAAGATATCTTGGGGTTTAAAGGCTAGATTAATTTTTTATGGACCACGTTCAGGAGGTAGAGAGGAGGAAATAAGCATTTATTAAGCACCAGGCATTGTATCAATGTTATCTCATTTAGTTCTTATAACAAGCTTAGGAGGTAGATTATCTTCATTTAATAGTTGAGGATACTGAAGTTAAGTGACTTACTCAGGGTCACACAGCTAGTACGTGTCTGAGGCTGGCTTTGAACTCAGGTCTTCCTGAATCCAGGCCCATCACTGTCCGCCACACCACCTACCTAGCTGTAAGTGCTGTTGGCTCTTAGAGGAATGGATGACTATGAGTTGGAGTGGACTGGGAAGGTTACAAAGAAAGAAGAGATATGAGTAATCTTGAAAGATGGATAGAATTTGGTTAATGACAGAGAGGAGAACATTTCAGATGGGGTAACTGGGAGACCAAATGTGAAGGAGACTTGTTTTGGAATGTGGTAATAAATACATCAGTAGAAAGGCAGTGTGACTTGGTAGATAAAAAGTCGGTGTTAGAGTTAGAAAGACCGTATGACTAAACATTTCAGACAAATGTGATTTGTATCATTCTAGTAAGATTCCACACCAGGATTTCCCTACGCTAAGGAAATCACAGGTCAAGAATCCCTCCCTCCCCTCTGCTCACTACCTAAAGCAGACAACCTAACTGGAGCAGAGGGTCCAGGACAATGAGTAGCTAGATAGAAAAGGCAAAATTTCTAAAATAAACCATCAACTCATTTTTACTGAGTCTAACCTTCTTCTTCTTGTCTCCTCCTGTTCATCAACCGCTCTAATTTAGATAGTGTGCCCAACAGGCATGTCTAATTCTGCACTGTGGATGGCCCCTAGCATATTGTTGACACTCAATAACTGCCATTAATCATTTATGTAATTGGTGGGAGGAAACTAATTGGCATACAGTTCCCCAGGGTGCAGAGTAGAGGTTCTGGCCAAGTTCTCCATGCCAAATCCCTGTTCTTAATACAAAGCCCCATAGGAGAGCCATGGAGAAACTCCTGCTTCAAGAGCCCTGGCCCCAGTAAACTGCCTGTTATGTTCTCCCCCTCCCCCATCTCAAACTGGGAGGTTTGAATGAGTGCAGCTGGACCTGGAACCCACATCTCCCAGGGGTCCTGAAAGGGGGCTTACTGTTTTAGCCCCTTGAATTATATTCTTCTACTGAAATTAATGTTACTGATGCAAATCTGTATCTACCTAGATTTCAATTGCCAATCTTCATACCCTCACACACAAAGGGGAGACCAGTTGCATACCAGTTATAAATTGGTGGCTATATAAGCTGTAATGATGACTTCAGTTGACTCATGTGTTGCTGTACAGGAGGCAGGAGTCTTGCTTTAAAAAAATTTCATAGCATGCCTAAAAGATATTTTATTCCAGATATACACTTGTACACACATGTACATAAGCTACATTGTACACATATAATATACACACATATACACATACACATGCACATATCCATATCTATATATGCATACACATATACATGTATATACACAATATACATATACATTTTATGTCTCATAACTAGGCATCATATAAGATGACTCCTTATTCATAAGCTTTCCAACTGGGATGGTTTGAATGCAGGAAGAGTATAATTTTAACAGCTGCCTTGCCTGCATCTGAGAATGGCTCTGCAGATGTGTTACCTATTGTATGGCACAGAAGGTGCCAGCATAGTAAGCAGTCATCAATACAGAGGAAGAAGACCGTCTGTTCACTTTCTGAAAATATAAGCTCATGATAATGGCTTGAATGCTTCATCTTGTAGACACAGCAAGCTTCATCAAACTGTCTTTGAGTCCTTTTAGAGTGGAGTCTTTTTCCCTCTCCTGAACACTCCTTCAAAATCTAGCAGGCATTTTACAATTGAGCAGATAGGCTGATACTTTAAAAACTCCTTTGAAGGGCATAGTAAATGCCCTTCAGAGAGGCAGAGAATGAAATCTCTGTTTTATGGTAAAATGAAATGATATCTGGTTAGCTTTATTTTTTAAATATTCAGCCTTTATTATTTTCCCCCTCTATTTTGGAGTTGACACTGAAATGAGGCATTTGCAAAATTATATCCTGGATGTTAAGTTAAGCAGAAGGACTGTTGAAACTTATTAGAGGTCTTTCCATTCCCAACACTCTGCTATTGATTTTCCTCACTCCTACATCTCTGCCCACAGCCCTCCTCCCCCAATCTCATGGTCAATAATTTGGATCATTGAAGGAGGGAATTACAGAATTGTAGAAATGAGAGCTGGATGAACTTGTCTAGCTCATGTTTGAAAGGAATCTCCACTATGACATACTTGACAAATGGCCATCTAGCCTCTGCTTAGAGACTTCAAAGGAGCAAGCTGCTCGCTACCTCTTGAGGCAGCCCATCACACCTGAGGCAACTCCAATGATCAGGACACTTGCTGACATCTAGGCTAGATTTGCTCATTTGTCCTCGTTCTATCCTCTGAGGCCAAGCAGAGTAAGCCTACTCTACCTCACGGCAGCCTTTCAAGTACTTGAGGAAGCTGTCTGGTTAATATAAAGACTACAGTCCCATTTTGACTGGTTTTTGGTCCTAATTATTCAAATATCTCAAATTCTAATCAAATTTTTGTAGTAAAAACTTGTTTTTAGTAGAATTACAGACTAAGAGTTAGAAGGGAGGTTGGGACTTAGAGATTTAGTTCAATCACCTCATTTTACTGATGAAGAAACAGAGAGGCTGGGCTCACAGAACCAGTAGCAGATGCAGAATTTAGATCCCGATGCTCTCATTCCTAATCCAGCATGTGCTCAAGTACATAACACTGAATGTACTCACTTTTTCCCCACCTTCTCTCCTTTCTATCAATCAAAAATTAACTGTTGAGGATCCCTTTGTCTCAAGTCTCTGCTTCCTTTTTTCCAGGGATGTAGTTAGCTAACCCGAGCCAATGTGTTAATGGATGATGCCATGTTAATAGGGGAGACTGCCCTCACACCCTTCTGCTCTTGGTAGCATATGTGTGTGTGTTCGTCCTTCATTGCTGAAGAAGACCATGCCATCAGAGAAATAATGACATGATTTGCACTTGACTCTGTTTTTTGAGTGAGGGAGGGCTGTGCAGGTCACCAGCCTCACTTCTCCTCCAGAGCCATCTGAATCCAGTGACCAGATATTCATCAGAATGACTGGAGATGACCCAGGATGAGGCAATTGGGGTTAAGTGACTTGCCCAAGGTCACACAGCTAGTGAGTGTCAAGTGTCTGAGGTGAAATTTAAACTCAGGTCCTCCTGACTCCTACACAGTGCACCACCTAGTTGCCCCTTAGCATATGTGCATTGTTACAAGGGACTTATGTGCAGTGACTCTAATAGTAAAACTTATCAGTACTAGTCACATGACTGCTATATTTATAGTCGTAAAGCATTGGTCTGACCATGTCATCACTCCAGCTGCAGAAACTGTAGTGACACCCTTATGCCTCTAGGATAAAATGCATAATCCTCTATTTGTGTCTTCTCAATCTGGTTCTAACCTCTGTTTCCAGATTTACCAAACATAAGTAAAGAAATAGTAAAAGAGTACTCACCTTTTTTTGATGACTTCAAGACACTTGGCCCAAGTGAACTACTTCTTTGGGTCCTGAAAGAACTGGCAAATGTGATTCCTGTTACCCGTGATATATAATTTTTTTTTTAATTATGGAAAACTGAAATACCATGTAAATGAAGCAGGGCAAATACTGTCCTGATTTTTTTTAAAGAAGGCAGTAAGTTCAACTGTGCCCAAAAGATCCCACACATACAAAAATATGTATCACAAAAGTGGGAAAAGGTCCCAGATGTACAAAAATATGTATAGGAGCTCTTTTTGTGGTGGCAAAGAACTTGAAATCGAGGGAATGCCCATCAATTGGGGAATGATTGAACAAGTTGTGGTATATGAATGTAATAGAATGCTATTGTGCTGAACAGTCGGATTTCAGAAAAACCTAGAAAGATTTATATGCACTGATGCTGAGTGAAATGAGAAGAACCAGGAGAACATTATACATAGTAATAGCCACAGTGTGCAAGGAATGTTTGTGATAGACTAAGCCCTTCACAGCAATGCAAGGACCTAAAACATCCCCAAAGGACTCTTAAGGCAAAATGTCATCCACGTCCAGTAAAAGAACTATGGAATTGGATCACAGAATGAAGCAGACTATTTTCTCTTATGTTGTTTTGCTTTTTATTATGGTTTCTCCCGTTCATTTTAATTCTTCTATGCAACATGACTAATATGAAAATGTGTTTAATAAGAATGTATGTGTAGAATC
The DNA here is from genome assembly GCF_028372415.1 of Notamacropus eugenii. Lineage (NCBI taxonomy): Eukaryota > Metazoa > Chordata > Mammalia > Diprotodontia > Macropodidae > Notamacropus > Notamacropus eugenii. The sequence continues at coordinate 176,144,636 of NC_092873.1, read as the reverse complement.
CATATAAGATTGTAAGCCATCTCAGGGAGGAAGGGGAGAAGGAGGGGGAGAAAATTTAAGACTTAGGGAAATGATTGTTGAAAACTAAAAACAAATTAATTAAATTAAAAAAAAGAAGAGGAGTAAGTTCTCAAAAGTATAGGTTGTTGAACCTGACTTTGATTCCTAGGAAAATTCTAGAATGGATCGTTAAACAAGATGGTTGGTGAACATCTAGAAAAAGAAGGAATGTTTGCAAAAATCTAGATTTTTTTAAAAATGAGAACAAGTCATGTGAGACTAACCTGCTTTACGTTTTTGATAGGATTACTAAAATAGTAGATAAGGAAAATTATCTGGATGTTACCTAAATTTTACCAAGGCTTTTGATTGATTGTCTAATGTTATCCTTGTGGAGAAAATGGAGAGATATGGATTAGGCATTAATACAATTGGATGTATTAAGAACTGATTAGATCTCCAATGGTATATGCCAGGAGTATACCCTACTCTTGGTTCTGTGCTAACTTTTTTATAGTGACTTGGATAAAGACATACATGGCATCCTCATTAAATTTTCAGGTAATACAAGCCTGTGAGGGATATCTAAAGCACTGGAGGCCTTGGCAAGAGATGTCAATGCAGAGAGAGACATAGCTTCTTCTTCACCAACAAATTCTTCCCAGCAATGGATGGCAGTTCAGAGAGCTCTAGCTTCATTTTCACACATTTCTTAAGTTACTTCTCTGATCCCAGTGCAGAAATCTCTTCTTTTACCTTTTCGCTTGTCCTGGTTCAGAAATGTATTCTCACCTTGAGAAACATTATTCTACCTTATGATGAGTAAGTAAACCTGATCTCTTCCAATTGAACCATAATCAGGCAAAACACATTTGTTCAACAATCATAAAATGGGTCAGGAGTTCAGAGTTTCTCAGTTATTAACTCCAAAGTGCTCCAATATGTCATATGCAGATTAATGACAAGAACACAGAACCCTGAGGGAGACTTTCCCATTGTTTCCCATAATTTTACCAGAGGCAGTTAGATGGAAATCTTGGATAGAAACAGTGGATAAAACATTGAGACAGGCATTCCATTGTTTCCATTGTTTCACTGGAAGCAGCTGGTGGCACAGTGGATAGAATAATGGGCCTGGAGTTAGGAAGTCTTGAATTCAAATCCAGCAACAGATATTTACTAGTTGTGTGATCTTGGGCAAGTCATAACCTCCATTTGCCTTTATTTCCTCAACTATAAAATGAAGATAATAATAGCACCAATTGTCTAGGATTATTGTGAAGATCAAATGAGATAATAATTGTAAAGTACTTTACATAGTATAGGGCACATAGTAGGTGCTATGTAAATGTTAGCTGATATTAACCATTATTCTAGGTCTCAAATTATTAAAGTTTCAGTGCCTGGGGCACAAACTTTCCCTTCCCTTCCCTTCCCTTTCCCTTCCCTTCCCTTCCCTTCCCTTCCCTTCCCTTCCCTTCCCTTCCCTTCCCTTCCCATGCCTTCCCTTCATCCTTCTCTTCATCCTTCTCTCCTTTTCTCTCATTACTGCATATCAAAGCCTGTCTGTTTGCCATTATTTCTCAGAATTTTGTAGCTCTGACCCTTTGGTTAAATTTGGATGATGTATGGAAGAGAAAAATGACTAGATCTAAAATAGATGTATGGGGGTCAAATAAAATACTCTGATTTCATTAATTCTCCCTATGATACCCTAGATAAAATTGTTTTGTAGAAAGCATCACTTAATTACTACTGGATCTGGACTTCAGTGGCTGATGAATTCTACTATACTATAAATTCTCTGAGGACAGTGATCATATTTTATATAACTTTTTTCATCCCCGACATCATCTCTAGCACAGTGCAGGCATGTTGAAGGCACCTTATATATAATTGTTGAATTGAAGTTTTGTTTGGATTGAAACTAAATAAATTACTTAAGGACTTGGCTGTAGTATAGGTGAGTAGCCCAAACTCACAGCAAAAAAAGAGGTTGGATATGTCCACTCTTCCGTTCCTTTAACACCATCTGGAGTTCAGGGTCCCATAGATACCACATTGTAGATGTTGACTTTCTTGATATGACTTCCCATTTTTTGATTAATTCATTTTTGAGTAGTGTGCAACTCAATGGAAAGAATTTATTAATATCTTGCCCTTTCTGTTTTACTGAAAAATGTTTTGGGGCAGAATTTTCAGGTGCAGGCTGACATTTTACCTAGGCCTTCTAAGTTCAGAGAAGGGCCCAATGACCAGAATGTTGAGGGAACCTGAAGCCATGAAAATTGTTGGAAGTTCCTGGGTATGTTAAGGATGTCAGTCTGGGCAAGGGAGATGGAGGCAGGATAACAGCTGTATTTAAATATTTGGAGCATTGTCATGTGGAAGGAGAGATTAAACTTGTATTGCTTGACTCCAGAGAACAGAAATAGAACCAAAAGTTGCAACTTACATGGATGTAAAATTTAACTTAATATAAAGTACATAATATAAATGTTATTTGTATATTACCTGGTCTTTTATGAAGTATATATTATAGGCTGATACAGGGAGAGCATAAAATATGATAAATTATAATGCGATATGATATAATACAGAAAGGTAGCATTTTATATAGGCAGTTAGGTGGCAGAACATATAGAGTGCCATGCTTGAAGTCAGGAAAACTCATCTTAATGAGTTCCAATCTGACCTCACACATTTACTAACTGTGTGACCCTGGGCAAGTTACTTAACCATATTTGTCTCAGTTTTCCTATCTGTAAAATGAGCTGGAGAAGGAAATGGCAAACCACTTGAATATCTTTATCAGGGAAACCACAAATGGGTTCACAAAGTGTTGAACATGACTGAGCCAACCAAACAGCAACAGCAACAAAAGTATGGTTGAGTTGATTGGGGATTGGTCTTGGAATCAGGAAGACTTGGATTCGTGACCTACTTCTGACATGTAGTAGCTGTGTGACCATGGGAAAGTCACTGAACTCCTCAGGGTCCCTGACAGCATGCTTATACTTTAAGTTATAGATGATTTGCCAATTTGTATCAGTGGAGAGCTTCTGCACTCTAAATTCCCTGTACCAATGAAATCTCAATTCTGAATGGGAAAGAGAAGAGGTAGAGAGGAAGCAAGAGACATACACAGACAGAGATAAATACAGAAGGAGAGACAGAGAGGTAGAGATAAAGAAACACAAAGAGAGAGGCACCATAGATGCCAGATATATGGTTTCATGAGTGTAGCAAATTCTCTAGTGAGGAAATTCCATATGCCAATTCAATTCGGCACCTTCTTTGTAAATTATGGTCTTAGAAAGTTGCCTAGAGCACTATGAAGTTCAATGACTTGCCCAGGGACATATAGCCAGGATATGTCAGAAGTAGGACTCAAACCTAGTTCTTTTAAAAAAAATCTCTTAAAAATAATTAATTTTTATTTTTCAACATTCACTTCCATAAGATTTTGAGTTTTAAATTTTCTCCCCCTTCCTGTCCTCCCCCCTCCCCAAAATGGCATGGTATCTGATATAGGCTCTACTTATACATTCATATTAAACATATGTTCACATTAGTCTTGCTGTAAAGAAGAATTAGAACTAATGGGAGGAACCATGAGAAAAAAAGAAACAAAACAAAACAATTGAAAAGGAGACCAAAGAGTATGATTCCATCTGCATTCAGACTCCAAACTTCTTTGTCTGGATGTGGATAGCATTTTCTTCTGTGAGTTTTTTGGAGTTGTCTTAGATCCTTGCATTGCTGAGAAGAGCTAAGTCTATCAAAGTCAATCATAGTACAATGTGGCTATAACTGCGTACAGTGTTCTCCTGGTTCTTCTCATCTCATTCAGCATCCGTTCATGTAAGTCTTTACAGGTTTTTCTGAAGTCTGCCTGCTCATCATTTCTTATAGCACAATAGTATTCCATTACCCTCATATGCCACAACTTGTTCAGCCATTCTCCAATTGATAGACTTGCCCTCAATTTCCAATTCATTGCCACCATAAAAAGAGCTGTTATAAATATTTTTATAGGTTTGGGTCCTTTTCCCATTTTTGTGATCTCTTTGGGATAAAGACTTAGGGTATGCACAGTTTTATAGCCCTTTGGGCATAGTCCCAAATTGCTCTACAGAATGGTTGGATCTTTTCACAACTCCACCAACAATACATTAGTATTCCAATTTTCCCACATTTTCTCCAACATTTCTTATTTTCCTGTTTCGTCATGTTAGCCAATCTGATAGGTCTGATGTGGTACCTCAGAGTTGTTTTGATTTACATTTCTCTAACCAATAGTGATTTAGAACATTTTTTTGTATGACTATAGATAGATTTAATTTCTTCCTCTGAAAAGTGCCTGTTCATATCTTTTGACCATTTATCAATTAGGAAATGACTTGTATTCTTTTAAATTCAACTGAGTTCTCTCTATATTTTAGAAATGAGGCCTTTATCAGAGACACTGACCATAAAATTTTTTCCCAACTTTCTTTCTAATCTTGGTTGCATTGGTTTTGTTTGTGCAGAAAACTTTGCAATTTAATATGATCAAAATCATTCATTTTGCATTTCATAATATTCTCTATCTCTTGTTTGCAAACCTAGTTCTTCTTAATCTCAGCGCCTTCCCTCTGAGATTATGATGGTTATATTTTGTTTATCAGTATATCAGTTTATCTTGTTTGTACATAGTTGTTGGCCTGTTCTCTTTCTAATTAGATTGTAAGATATTTGATAGCAGAAAGAATTTTTTTCTCTCTCTTTGTATCCCCAGTGCTAGTAAGCTCATAATGAGTGCACTCTACATTACCTCTGTATAGCATGACATGACATGATATGCCATGCTATGCCATGCTTCAACAATATAACATTCTATTATAAAATATTTAACATAGCATGTTTTCCAAACAACAGAAATGATACAAAAATGCAATGGATAGCCTTGTATTGTGAGTTCTACATCGCTGGAGCTATTTAAGTTGTGTTTGGATTTGCGTTTAAGGATAGGGACTAGATAATCTTATAGGTCCTTTTCAATTGAGAGATTCTGTGACATTACATATCCTTGCACCAACTCTTTCAAGGGTCTGCTATTTGTGATCTGCTAGAGCAGAGCTGTCAGGGTACACTGTAGGTAGTTGACTGTCTTAAGAACTTTCAGTAATGTTGCAGAAATATTTCCAGAATTCAAAGTATTGCCCAATCCTAACTCTGATTTACTTACTCTCCTCTTCATCCTGGCTGCACACAAGAGACATAACAAATTGGGAAGTCTCATGTTATTGGTTTCAATTCATTGATGATCCACTAGTCTATTATATTTGATAAAAAGACACTTGAATTAAAAGAACAATGACCAGCCAATGGCATCTTACTTACCTGGTTCTATGTTCTGGACACCTAAGCTTAATACACTGAAGACTTGGAAGGGTGAAGGGTATGGAGGGGTGCAGCAGACAGGCCTAACCCTGATTGATGGTTTACTTCCTCTCATTCACTAAAATCAGAGGAGGCTAATGTATTTGGTGGATATGCCACCAGACAACATTCTCTTTCTAAATAGCTAAAGTATTGGAGGATATTTTTGTTTTGCTTTTCCTGTTTATGAATTAATACTGTCAGATATTACTAATGATTTGTTATTTCAATGCCAGGCTAGGTACTATTGGGCATCGTTATTATAAAATGTAGACTGTTAAACAAAACAAAAGGATGGAGTTCATGCAGATTGCATATTTTAGGAAATAAATATGTACTAGCAGAGCTATAATTAGAAATCCCAACACCTAGGACATCTTCAGTTATGCATGAGGGCAACTTCCAGAGTCTGGTCTGTTATCCTAAGACTATCTGACTGAAGGTATAGTCATGAGTCAAGAAGAGGTGACCCATATCCTCTACCTCGGTTAGTCTGATTCTTTATCCTGTCCTAAGGTCTTCACCTCTCATCAACCTTATGGGGTGGGGGCTGGTACTGGTGTTTGAGATATGAAAATGGAAATCTCTGGACAGTAATGAGGAAGAAGCATGCCCATCACAGCTGTTAGCAGCTAGTTAAAGCCCTGACTGTCTCACCCTAGTTATGGCTCCATATATCAATAGACTGAAAATAAACTTAGCTCATAGTTCAATGCATTTAGAGCCAGAAGGAACGTTGCTTATTGTTTATTACAACTTCCTTTTTTTAGAGATGAGAAAAATGAGGCCTGGAGCAGTTAAATTACTCACCCAAGTTCACACAGACAGTAAGCTAAATATGACATTGTATAACTGTCTGGGGATAGAGAGCAGACATTTGGGAGACAGTTTCTCTGCTCCTTCCCTGGAATTTCAGTAGTTAATCATTAATGAAGATGGCTCTATGGGTTAGCTGGAATGGCTCTGAGTGAAAAATTGCAATGCTGAAAGAAACAGAGTGAAATCAATGGAGGCTAACAGCTGATTTAAAAAAATTAAGTAGAAGTTGCAATGACTGGTGACATAAGTGGAAATTCCTCAGTTTAAGAAAGAATCAAGAATAACCCAGACTGAAGAGTGTGAGGAGGGTAGTTTTGCCACATCTGGAAAGTCACACTGCTTGAATGAACAGAGTGGCTTCTAGTATTAATAAGCTATAAGGTGAGATGCTCTCTGAGAGACCTGAGGATATTCAAGTGAATCAATTATCTACACAGCCATAAAAGCACTTTGACTTTTGTAGACAAAGATGAGGACAGCAATAAAAGAATTCAAAGGAAAAGGCACACTGGCTTCCAATAATGTGACTGCTTGGCTTATGGAAAGGGCTGACTGCAGAAAATAAAGCTGTCAAGGTAGAAAGGACACTTATTAGTACAGGATCTGATGAGAAGATTATTGCCAATACAGTATGCTTGCTTTATTTTAGTGAGGATGCAAAATAATAACATGAAGGACCAAAGACTGCCATATCTTTTTTTTATCCAAAATGCCATAAATATGGCTGGGAAGACTTATTATTAGAATTACTATTATTTACAAGAAGTACATTTCCCCCTTTTTATATCATGAAAATTCTTATAGACAGGAGGAAAGTGGAACCAAAAATCTTGGTGAGAAGAATTCTGGGTGAATTTGACTGATAAAATGGTCCTAAGATCACCAACTTGTTAGACTAAAACCTTTGAATTATGACCTCTATAATTTTCTAATTTTAGTAAGTTTAATTTTTAAATCTTCTAATTAATTAGTATACACTAGAATTTTATAAAATCCCAGTATTCTCATAATGTAGACAGTGGACTGTAATGGAATTTTTAATGACTGTCTTCAGGACAGATGCACATGAGAGTTGCATATGGCCTCCCACATTTTTCTCATTCACTTGGCTTGAAAAGAAAGCTTCTTATAGTACCCTTGCCCAGCCCAAAAGATGACAATAACATCTAGGAGTCTCAAGAGTTCTTGGAGACTCACACATAGCCGAAATGGACATGAGTCTGCCCACAGGATCTGGGGGCAGGCAGTTCATGGCCATTATTCTTGAGCCTGTTATTTAGAAGATGGAGGAATCTAAATTTCCTAGGCAGTATGGTCCTGGTACCTAGACTAGAAGAGAAGAATGATTTCTTGACCAGTGTCAACTTTGGGTGTTGCCTCTAGATTAACCCAGGGTTCAATAGGTAAAAGATCAGACATTCAAAAGACAGAGAGGAGTTCCTGAGCAGCATGCCTCTCAGGGAAATACTAGCATGATCCATTTGGTCCTTGTACCTTAACAGGAGAGTTGTGGAGTAGTAAGGGAATGAAATCCATGGCATGGTCAGGGCAGAGAGACAGAGAAAGAAATCAAGACCTTGCTCTGTTTCTATTATGTTATATTTTGAATACTGAAGGTTTGATGGGAAGAACTTTGGTTGTTGCTTGCCTTTCAATCTCAAAATAAGTTTGCCATCCAGGGGAGTCCAAAACATAGATAAGCAGACAATTTGCAATGGAAATGGGTAGTACTCTGTGAGAAAGAGGGATTTAACCAGAATGTTGTAGGGTTAGTTGGCCTTTGCCCTAAAGGAAACCCTATGTTCACTCCCCTTTTCAGAGCAGTTGAATTGAAAGGGTTGTTGCAAATGAACTAATGTGATGCCTTATGTGTTTTCTGTATCTTTTTATAAGTTCTGTGGATTCTTTACATCTTTAAATTTTTTTTTTTGTGGAATGAAATAAAGTCTGTCTTCTTCTCAATATGCATTTGTTGCCTTGAGTGTTCATATTGGGAATCCTGTTATACACATTTGTGGAAATCTAGAAGGGAGCATAATTTTTTTCTCAAACTTTCTCTTCTCTTCAAACCTACACCTTCACTTTCTACCTCTTCACTCTTGCTCAAGTAAAGGCTTCACCTCCTTACTTTACTGAGAAAAAATGAGGCATTAAAAAAAAAACTTACTTCCACCCTCCCTCCTTTTCTTCCTTCTTTCCTTCTTTCCTTCCTTCCTTCCTTCCTTCCTTCCTTCCTTCCTTCCTTCCTTCCTTCCTTCCTTCCTTCCTTCCTTCCTTTTCCTTCCTTTCTTCCTTCCCTTCTTTCTTCCATTCCATGGTTATTTTGCTTTTACAAATGTTTATTATCTCCCTAGCTTTCTAGTTTGCTTTTGAACTGGCTGGCTTCTATGGCTGGAATGCACTCCCTCCTCACCTCTGTCTCATCGAATCTCTGTCTTGCACAGCTATGATGCGCCCCCCCCCCAAAAGAAAACCCTAGAGACAAATATGCATAGTACAGCAAAATAAATCCCCATGCTGACCGTATCAAAAAATGTAGATCTTATTCTCTATTTTAAGTATATCACCTCTCAGGCAGCAGGTGGGTAGCATATTTTGTTTTTATGGTTTATCATTAAATTGATCAGAGTTTTAGAGTCAAAGTTGTTTTACTTTATAATGTCAATGTATAAATTGTTTGAATTGAGGCTATTTGTATTAGCTCCCTCTTCCTCACTTCTCCCCATTTCAAAATAACTTGATGTTGTCTTCCACTTTTTTCTTCCAGATCTGACAAAATTCTTCCAGATCTTGCCAAAGCTATGCCCTTTATCCCACATCTTCCTATCTTCCCCATCAGGTAGCTACTTCAATTGCCACCTCCCCACAAACTCTGCTAATCTTCAATTTTTCCTTTTTTTTGCATCCTTCAATCACATCCAAGTTACTCTAATCCCTAAAAGTCCTCCACTAGGCTTTACTACCACCTTAAGCTATCCTTACTTGCTACCTTTTTTTCCTGTCAGATTCCATGAGAAAGCTTGGTACCTTCAATTCTACTTTGAAATCTGGCTTCTGACATCATTAGTTGAATGAAACCACCATCTAAAATTACCATGTTTTCTCAATTGCCAAATACGGTCTTTTTAAGTTCTCATCTTTTTTGATCTTTCTGTTGCATCTGAGACTGTTGAAAATAATTTCCTCCTGGATATTCTCTCCTCTCTGGGTTTTGCAACACTACCTTCTCCTGATTACCTTTCTATCTGTCTAAACACCCCTTCTCTGTGTTCTTTGGTAGTTCTTCAGGATTCCCAGATCACACCCCCTAAATGTATATTTCCTATACCTCTTGCCTAGGCCTCCCACTCCTCTTTACATTTTCTCTCTTGGTGACCTTATCAACTACCATAGGTTTAATGATCATCTCTAAACCCAAGACTCCCATGACTATATATTCAGGCCTAGTTTTCCCCTTAGTCCCAATCCCACATCACCAATTCCCCATTGAGGATGAATAATTTTTCTCTGATAAATTGGATATTTCAAAATTGATGTCCCCAAAACATCAAACATATCCAAAGCAGAACAGAATTATTTTCCCCTCTTCCAAACTTCCCAGTGGCACAATAGTTACAGTACTATTCCTTCACTCTCCCAAGAGTTTCATAACCTCCCAAAGAGTATCTTTGACTCTTTAGTCTCCCTCACCTCAAATATCTAAGAGTTTGCCAAATTTTGTCTTTTCTTCTTCAATATCTCTTAAATTTTTTATTTAAAAATTATTTTCTTTATTTCATTAAATATTTCCCAGTGATATGCAAAAGAATTTTTAACAATCATTTAAAAATTTTTTGAACTCCAAATTCTTTCCCTGCTTTACACCCCCTTCCCTCCTTGAGAAGCCAAGCACTTTGATTTCAATTAAATATTTGAGGTCGTGTCAAACACATTTCCGTATTAGCTAGGTTACAAAAGAAAACACAAACAAAACAATAAAAATAAACAAAGAAAAAAGTATGCTTCAATCTGCATTCAAGTTTATCAGTTTTCTCTCTGCAAATAGATAGAATTTTTCACCATAAGTCCTTTGGAACTGCCTTGGATCACTGTCTTGATTAGAGAAGCGAAGTCTTTTATAGTTGGTCATACTTAAAATATTGCTGCTGTGGTGTACAATGTTCTGCTTCTGCTCACTTCACTTTGCATGAATTCACGTAAGTCTTCTTAGGTTTTTCTGAAATCATACTGCTTGGTATTTCTTATAGCACAATAGTATTTCATCACAATTATATGCTATAACTTGTCTAGTCATTCACCAATTGATGGGTATCCCCTTCATTTCTAATTCCAAAAAGAGCTGGCATTAGTATTTTTGTACAAAGAGATTCTTTTCCATTTTCTTTTATCTCTTTGGGATATGGACCTAGTAGTGGTATTGCTGGGCCAAAAGATATGCATAGTTTTATAATTGTTGTGTGTAGTTCTAAATTGTTCTCCAGAATAGTTGGGTTAGTTCACAACTCCACCATCAGTGTATTAGTATCTCAATTTTTTCACTTCCCCTCCAGTATTCACCATTTTCCCTTTCTGTCACATTAGCCAGGCTGAGAGATGTGAGGTGGTATCTTGGAGTTGTTTTAATTTTCATCTCTCTAATCAGTAGTGATTTGAAGCATTTTTTTAATGTGACTATTGATAGCTTTGATTCTTTTTCTTCTGAAAATTACCTGTTCATATCCTTTGACCACTTATCAGTTGGGGAATGACTTGCATTCTTATAAATTTGACTCTTTCTATAATCAGTATATATTTGAAGAATGAAGTCTTTATCAGAGAAATGCTGTAAAATTTTTTTATATTACTTCATTGTCCATGGTACCCTTATTTTATTTTTAGTGAAAAGTAGTTTTTGGATCTTTGGATTTATCAAACACTAGATTACAATGGTAATTTACTATTGTGTATTGTGTACCTAATCTATTCTACTGATCTACCACTCTATTTCTTAGCCAGCACCAGATTGTGCTGATAATCACTGCATTGTAATACAGTTTGAGATCTGGTATGGCTAGATCACTTTCCTTAACATTTTTCATTGTTTCCCTTGATATTCTTAACCTTTTGTTTTTCCTGATGAAATTTGTTATTATATTTTCTAGCTTTATAAAATAATTCTTTGATAGTTTGATTGGTACGACCCTGAATAAATAAATCAACTTAGATTGAATTGCCATTTTTTGTTATATTGACTCAGCCCACCCATGAGCACAAGTGAGAGTTGGGTGGAACAGGTGGACACCAAAAGTGGAAAGCAGGAAAGGACTCAGCAGCCATCTCACCAAAGGTACTGGTCCTCCTGAACACACCCTACACCCTTTGGTGTGCAACACTGCATTTGCTCATCTGGGTCAGAACACTTGCAACACCAAGACTAGTTTGATAAAAATGATGGGGAAATTCAGCAGCTGCTAAATGAAAAACATGAACTCCATAGGATTTACCAGCAGGATAGTTCATTCACCTCTAAGAAGGCAGCATTTAATTCCATCAAAAGCAAAGTAAAAGCAAAGCTTAGAGAGATGCAGGATTCCTGGCTCAGTAAGAAGGCAGATGAAATTCAGTTTTATGCTGATAGTAACAATCCAAAGCACTTTTATGATTCCCTGAAAGCTATTTATGGACCAAAAACCTACGGTGCATCACAACCACTCAGTGCTGATGGAGTCACATTGATTAGTGATAAGGACATGATCCTAGAGAGATGACTGAACACTTCCATAGTGTTCTCAACAGACCATCATCAATCAAAGCTGAGACCATTAACTGTTTACCTCAGTTTGAAATCAATCCCTCCTTAGCTGAACTTCCAGCTGAAGAAGAGATCTTGAGGGCCATTAGGCTCCTTTCATGTGACAAAGCACCTGGTGCTGATTCTATTCCAGCTGAGATTTACAAGGTAGGGGGAACCATTGCTCATACAAAAGTTGACTGAAAATTTCCCGGTTATATGGCAAGAGGCGGTTATTCCCTAGGAACTCAAGGATGCTTCCATTGTCCATTTCTATAAAGACAAAGGGAATGGATTGTCCTGCAACAATCATGGGAGGGGGTCTCTCTCTTAGTCAATTCTGGCAAGATTCTTTCTAGAGTCCTCCTTAATAGGCTGATCTTTCAGCTGGAAGATGGTCATCTACCTGAGAGCCAGCGTGGCTTCAGAAAGAGCTGAGGAACAGTCGATATGGTGTTTGTTGGCCAACAACTTCAGGAGAAATGCAAGGAGCAGAACAGAGGACTGTACACAATGTTTGTAGATCTGACCGAGGCCTTTGACACTGTTAGTCATGAAGGCTTATGGAAAATCACTTCAAAATTTGGCTGCCCAGAAAAGTTCATCAGTATTGCATGTCAATTTCGTGATGGCATGCTTGCCCAGGTTCTGGATAGTGGACAAAGCTCTTGTACCTTCCCAGTCACCAATGGAGTGAAACAGGGCTGTGTGCTTGCTCCCATGCTTTTAGCATGATGTTTTTAGCCATGTTATCAAATACTTTCAGTGAGGATGAATGCAACATCAAGGCCGGCTACTGCAATGATGGTAAACTCTTCAAGTTGAAAAGGCTGCAAGTCAAGACCAAAGTGGAGGGAGCGTTGGGTGCATGAGTTTCCTTTTGCAGATGAATGTGCACTCAGTGCATTCTCTGAAGCTGAGATGCAATAAAGTATGTCCCATTAGTAAGGGTTTAATATATGAAATTTCCTTTTGTAAAAGTGACCCTATGCATTTGTAGAAGTACAGTACAGTTTATTGATAGATCAACAGATATGAACTCAAAAAAAGAAATGACAAAAATCATCTCTTCTCTTCTCAACAGACATTTAGATAATGTTTTTAGAAAAGTTCAAAGTGATATTGATTACCCAGAGAAATGTTCTGCTCAAATCCATGGAGAGATGGTGCTGTATAATCTATAGGTCATAGCTTCAGATCCAGAAGATCAATAGTGTCGAGATGTCATCATCACTTGACCTCCACGGTAAAGTAATCCAAATAAATATGATTCTGTTTAGCTCAAGCTGACAATGTGGCTTACTAGAAATAGAGACTATGTATTAACTCTTTCAAGTTGCATGGTGGTACAATGGTGGAGGCCTGAGAATAAGCTTGTTTTTACTATAATTGAAACTTTAATTAAAAAGCAACAACGAATAAACCACAAGGCCTTCCACAGTAATTTTTCCTTGGAAATAAATGGAAGAGAAGACAGACAAGTTATGGAGCTAAAAATCTCCAACAATCATTTATATTGACACTGGGGTAAATTCTTAATATAATCAGTGTGGTAATGCCCTTTTCTGATGCAGACATTGACTACTTAATACTTTTTCATTATATGTAATTCTTTTTTACATTTTTTCAAGATTTAGAGTCTAGAGACCTTCACCACATTTTCATATCACCTCAAGCTATAGTCCTGTATCTCCCCTCACTTCCATAGCCAAACTCCTAAAAAAACTGTATTACTTCTACTTTTCACTTAATTTTCAACCCTTTGTAACAGCTCTATCACTCAACTGAATCTACTCTTTCCAAATGTACCAGTGAACTCTTAAATGTCTTCTGATGTCCTTTTTTCAATCTCCATTCTTCTTAAAATCCTGTAGTATTTGATACTATTGACCATGCTTTCTGGGTTGTGTGTGTGTGTGTGTGTGTGTGTGTGTGATGCTCTTGTCTTTCCTCCCTCCTGTCTGCTGACTTTCTTCTCAGTCTCCTTTACTAGGTCATCATCCATATTTCACTTCCCAATTGTGTGCTCTATGTCCTTTTCTTTCTCTACCCTATATTGTCACAAACTCTTTTAGATTTAAATATCATCTCTAAGCCCGATTTCCATATCTGTATATCTAGACCCAGAATCTCCTCCAACCGTCTATATTACATCACTAATTCCTTATTGAACACTTTGAAATGAATGTCCTTAGACATCCCAAACTCAATATCTCAAATAGAACTCACTAATTTCCCCTCACCCCAACTTAGCTCTCTTTTGAGCTTCATGATTTACAAAATGGCATTACCACACTTCTAGTGAACCCAGGTTTACAACCCCAAAGTCATCCTTGACTCTTCACTTTTCTTCATTCCAATCATATCCTATCAGTTGCCCAAATTTGTCATTTCTACCTCCATCTTCCATCCATATCCATCTCTATTCATATGGCCACCACTCTAGTTCAGATTTTTGTCTCTTGCTTAGACTATTAAAACAGTTTCCTAATTAAACTCCTTGCCTCAAGTGTCCTTCTTGAAAGACTTTGTCTTCCACATAGCTTCCAAAATGAATTTACTGAGACACATTTCTTACCATATTGCTCCACTATTTAGTAATTTCTGGTTTCTTATTACCCTTAGGTCAAGTACAAACTCCTTGGTTTCAAATTTAAGGCCCTTCACAACCTGACTTCAACTCAACTTTTCAGTTTTAATAAATGTTATTTTCCACACACTGATAGAATGCAGACTTATTAGAATGTGAGCTCCTTGAATGCAGGAATTGTTTTTGCTTTTTTTTTTTTTTGTATCCCAACCTTGAGGTCAGTGCCTTGCACACAGTAAGTGCATAATAAAAGCTTGTTTATTGATTGAATGGTAATCCAAAGAAACTCTTCTTGCTTTTCCTCATTTATGGCATGACATCTCTCATCTCTGTGCATTTATACAGGCTGTAACTTATCCTTGGAATGCTGTGCTTCATCATATCCATCTCTTGGAAACCCCAGTTTCTTTCAGAGTTCAGGAATCTCTTTTTTCATGACTTTTCTTGATCTTTGTAGTTTCTAGTACCTCTGTTCCCAAGATATCTCTTACTTATTTAATATATACCTGAAGGACTATAGATTTTGTGTTAGAAGGAACTTTAGGAATCTAAACTCTTAGTTTTATAGATAAAACTTAGACCTTGGAAGGTAAAATGATTTGATTTATGTAGTGAGTAAGTGGCAGAGCCATGATTTAAACTCACTGGAGTCAAGGAGGATGAGGAATATAAAAAGACCTTGGGATTTGATGATTAGGAGATAATTTGTGACCTTTCACAGGATATCAGAATTTGAAGGAATTTCTGATCTATCTAATTCACCCATATCTGACTTGTGCCCCCTATCTCCTGTACCACATTACCAAGAGAGTAGTTTCAGTAAAGTGGCAGTAACGGATGCCAAATGGTGAGAAGCTGAAGAGAGCTTGGGTAGTGCAGAAGTATACAGTTACTGGATACAGAAAAAAATGAATGATATTTAGGGGAGAAAGGAATGATAAAGTGCAATGATGACCAGAAATGGCATAGGAAGATCAGAGAGTGACTTTTTTTTTTAAGAATTGGAGAGATCTGAGAATATTTGTGGACAAATGGAAATGAACAAGTGGAAAGAGATAAAAAATGTATGAGAGAGAGGTGCTGGTTTTTTGGAATAAGGTACAAGAAAGCCTGCTTTATAACAGGAAGGAAGGCAAATATTAGATAGTGTTACTGAAAAGTCGGTTGACAGGTTGAAGAAGGGAGCAGAAGGAACTCCTTTTTGTTGTCTTAGGTTTCTCAGGTTTCAAGTTTCCCTTAATAATGAATATTAGGAAGCCCAAACCACTCTCTAGACTTTGCCCTCATGCTCTCATGCCTCCATATTGGTATCTCCTTCCATCCCGGTTTTTCATCTTTCTTTATATGATGTCTTTTGCCATTTGTATGCAATGAAGTGAGGAACTATGCTTTTTTTGGGGAGAGAGGCTTTTAGTTGTACTTTTAGTATTTAGCATGATGCCTGGCACATAGTAATCACTTAATTAATACTTGTTGATTTGACTGTTAACTTGCAAGAGGAGGTAAAGTTATCTGCAACAAGAATAAGTAGGGTATGTGTGTGTATATGTGTGTGTGTGTGTGTGTGTATGTATTTGTGGTGTGTATTTGTGATGGAACAATAAGGAGAAAGGGAAGGGGAAAGAGTGAAGGCAGCAAGTCTGTTATAAGGCTATTTAAATATTTCAGTAGTCCCTGAAAATTGTGATTAAGATACAAGGAATAAAGGGGAGGAAATAGATGAGAGAGATAGGTAGAACAGAGCCTTAATCATTGTGTAGCACAGCAATCAACTGGAGGGCTAATGAAGGGGAACAACTTAATGGAGCAAGCAAACTGGTTGGTTAATCAGATGTCAAAATTACAAATAGGCAATTTAGCGTATTTTAAGACAAAAGGTAAAAATATCACAATTTAATCAGGACAATTCTTAGGATTGTTAAGATAAGAGATTCTAATAATGGTTTCCAATCTTGACATATACCGAGAGCATATAACAACAAGCCTAAGGGAAGTACCAGGGTGGTGGGAAAGAGGGTCACTAATTTAGGGTTTGGTGATTATCTCCACAATATAGAATTCACTCAAACAATCAAATATTTAATTTTTAAATCCAGTTACATCTTCAAGGTATTTTATCAAAGAGCCACTCTGAAGCATTTCTTCAAATTGTTTGTTATTCAATATTTCCACATGGAAAGCTGAGCACATTTTCAGGCCTTCATTCTGAATTGCTAAGGCTCCAGGTGGAGGTCCTGGGAGTGTTATTGGCATTAATTCATGCCACTTCATTAGTAACCTCATCAGTAAGCACAGATTAAAAGTAATTTCAGATCAGTCTCTATCCTAGGCACACATAGATGGATTAAAGATATTTTCATTTGTGAAATGTTTTTTTGGGGAAATCTATATTGTTTCATTTTCCATTACTCAAATTTGAGATGTAATTTTTAAATGTGCCAGTAAGGCCATGGGGATCATTAACAATATCTTCTATATCACAAGTAATTTGGTTTATAATTCTATAATCAAATCAAATAATCCTATTTATACCTGATCAAAGTGGTATCTTAGAGGTCATTTGTTCTTTCTCATAATTATCATCACAGCATGGCTGTAAACTAAGGGGTCACTGGTCACAGGGCAATAGAGATTTTCTATAGGCAAGAGATGAAAAGTAGAGATGTGGTGTCTGTTTTAGACAGTATCCCTTACATGTGTGCTGGATTTAGACCTTAAATAAACTGGGTTGTTGGAAACCACTACTTATCTTTATGCTCTACCTCACATGTCTCCTATAAGCTATGATTCATTCTGAAAGCATAGGATAGTGGAGGGACTTTCACTCAGTTCAGCTAACTTTTTTCCCCTCCTCTGCACACTGACAGTTCCTGATGGTTCACAGCCACTAATGTTTTCTGCTGTAAAATCCTAAGGAAAGATAATGACCAGCATTTGGGGTGAGATTGATGTGTGATTAAATTGTCGATCATTCTCAGGAGCAGGACCACATTTTAAATCTAAATATTTTTCCATCTCATAAAGAAAGGGTGGATGGTCCCCTCTTATTACTGGTGCACGTTAACCTCTTGTGTGGGTAGCCTTCTTGGTACAATTTGATGGATAACCTCATTTGTCTTTTTGAAGTGTTCTGCATCATCGGTTGCACTATTCCAAACCACCAAATACCATGATTGTTATTTAGTATTCTGAGCCCTTGGTATTTGCAAAATGCTCATTCCTCACCACATCCCTTGGAGGTAGTTCGGTGTGATCATTTTCCAGATGAGAAAAGCTCAGAGAGATTAAATAACTTTGCAAGACTCAGACTGGGTCTGCCCAGGCCATATGAAGTGAAATGTTGAGCAGTAAATTCCTTCAATGAAGACAGCTGATCTGATTGATTCAGAACACTGGTCCCCTCCCCCATCCTGATCTGCCTTCAGTAGGTCTTTTTATATAAACTGCCTTGTAATTGACTCAGAACTGCACCCTCGTTTCACCCCTCACTTCATTTTGCTTTTCTAGATATAACTTTAGATTGTAATCGTCAATGGAAGATACACCATCGACTCTTGTGAATTTTGTAGTTAATGGGTTGTGGTATGGAAGTGGAGGGGATATGCCCATTCTCTACTTTCCACTTCTCTATTTTCATCAATCAATAATTCAATCAGCAATCACAATACTTATTAATGTGCACAAGCATAAAGCCCTAAAAGAAACAGTTCTTGATCTCAAGGAGTTTACATTCCACTAGTGGAGACAATATGCATACACACATGTATATGTAAAGACTTAGTAAATTCAAAATAAATACTAGACAATTTTGGAGAGGAATAGATTAATAGCATAGGAGATCAGGAAATACCTTATGTAGAAGATGATATTTGAACTGAGCTTTGAAGAAAACTAGGGATTTTAAAGTGTGGAAGTGAAGAGGCAGTACATTTCAGGCATGGGACATGGCCTATTCAAAGGCAAGAAGATTATACATGGGAAACAGTAATACGTAGGATTGACTGGGCTGTAGAGTGCATGAAGTATAGCAATATATAATAAATACTAGAAAAGTAGATTGAAGGATTGTAAATGACAAATTCATGATTTATAAAACCTCTAAGTGTATGTATCTTTATCTTTATAGGTTTGCTCCTGTGTGTATCAAGTTTGTGGAGAGTGGGAATTGAGGATTAGCTAAAGCAATTGTGGTATATGCACGTAATGAAATGTTATTGTGCTATGAAAGAGAACATGAGGAATTTTTTAAATGGGCAAGATTTGTTTGAACTGATGCAGAAAAAGTATGTAGAACCAAGTGAATAACATACATAGCCACTGCAAGAATACAAAACCAATTGATTCCAGAGACATCAAGATTCAAAGAAATGCTATGAACAATCTTGATCCCACAGAACTGGATGTCTTCTGTTGTTGGAGAGGTGATGAAATTGAATTGCAATTGAAGCAAAAATTGTCAGACAACCTTTGTGTCAATTTATCTTGATTAATGATACTTCTATTTTTATAAGGGAGGATTCTATAGTAAAGAGAGGGATGATATTGGCAAATAATTATACACACACACACAGCTAGAAGGTTTTTCGCCATGATGCTTCATTTCAAGGGATTGTTGGTCTAAGTAGTGCTCTTGGGATTAACTAGTCTTTTCCAATAATTACAGTTTGTGTTCTCATAACACCATTCACCCAACATCATTTAAAGTCTTCATATTTTCTTGTGATTTCTCAAAGTCACAGTATGACTATGTTAGGTGGTTAGCCAGAAGAGAGAAAATAAGAAACTATCTCACTTATAGAGAAAGTTTTATAATTAACTATGTGCTTCAGAATAATCCTGTGATCTGGGTCATGAAGTATTTTATGGATGAGGAAACCAAGGCTCAGAGAGGATGTGACTTACCGGAAGTCACTCAACTAAAAAATGGCACAGCCAAGTCTTCTGACTTCAAGTCAAGCATCTTTTATGCTACACTGTGCCCATACTCAAGGTCTGATCAGAAATTAGGGGCATAAAAGAGTTGAGGTGCCTCCACTTTCCCAAACTTCCCTTTCTTTTCTGACATTCTCATTCATCCCCATTTATTTTGGGATACTAGGTGGACTTTGGTAAAATAAACTTTAGTTAACCTTTAACATATGAATATATAATCTATAAAGACTTCTAGGTTAAAATTTGTTGTTTTAATTAACCTTTCACTGTCTTTCTACTCCACTGATATGTCCACATGTTCAATTGCATGGTCATTTCCCACTGGCAATAAGAATTGTTATGGAGTATTAAGTAAACATGCTTGTTTACATGTGTCATAGTAAGAACTGGTTTCTAAATGAGTAAAGACCTGGGTTTAAATTGAGCATTTGACACATGCTGGCTGTGTGACGCTAGACAAGTCATATGACTTCTTGGTGCTACAGTTTATTCAATGAGACTTTAAGTCACAGAAAAGGTGGCGACCTGCATGGTAGGGGGGCGTTTCCTTATTCTAAAGTTTGGGGTCTATCCTTAGTCTATTCTTTCCTCAGTCTTCTCTTCACTTATACAGGTATCACTTTGGATGTGGACTTTAACATCTTTTATATGGGTGATTGTAATAGCCTCCCAAGTAGTTCCCTTTCTTGTGAACTTTACCCTATCCACTCCTTCCTACAACCATTAGTAAAATATGCTTCCTAAGGCAGAGATTCTCTATTATCACTCTCCTGCTCAAAAATCTTCAATGACTTCTTATTTAATAAGGCTATGGACTTAATCTCTTAAGCCCACATGTACACTAAGAGGCTGGATTCCCACATCTAGGCTGGCTACACGTCCCCCTCAGGGTACCAGAAGTACTCCTGAGGGTTGAGCTATAGCTCTAATGATATGTCCCCATTATGGTGTGTTCTCCCCAAAGTAATTCACCATTAGTATCTACCCTCTAGCAATTAGTGCCCTAGTATCATTTAACCAATTTACACCATCCAGCTTTTTCCTATGAAAATACAAAAGCAGGAGTTATAAAGCATTTCCCTCTACCCCCAATACCTGAGGGTATTCTCTCCTATTATCACTCCAGTCCCTGAGAGAATGGTCTCCCAACTTAAGGCAGTTCCTACTAAGGATTCATCCCAACAATTTTACTTTGGAATGCAACATAACCAATGACCAAGTTCCTGTAGGACTCACCATCTTGGCTGTGGGGTTAATCTATTGCTGGGCTAGGTACCAGCCACTCCTTGGGGCTGTAGTTGGTAAACGGAAAATATTTTCATGGGCTTTGTCTCTGGCTCAACCTGCAACAAGGTTGCAGCCCTATTTGATGCTCTTTTTGCCTTAGAGCATCAAAGAGCAGACACAGTAGAGACAAGCAGCGGTAGGACCATGCACTCTCAGGCTACATGGTGGTGGTTTAGGTGAGAAATTTCAGGCCTTGTCCCCTCTCTCCCTACCATACTCTTGCCTTCTCACTCCTTTGTAGCCAACTAGGAAAGTGAAAGCCCATAGGCTAGTAAGAGTGTTTTGAATGCATTCTTAGATCCAGTTCAGCCACCATTCAAATAGCTCCTCTTATTTAGGTAAACAGACTGAAAACTTAGAGCATACTCAAAGCTTTGTGGGGATTGTGTCAGCAAGGCACATGCTTATGCAGATGGGCTTACTGGCCAGGCTCCTGTGGTGCTCATAGTACCAAAAATAAAACACAATCTTCTTAGCTTGGTGGTTTCTAAGGTCCTCCACGGTGTTCCTCCAGCCAGCTTGTCTAGTCACAGTTCACAGCAGTCCCTTTCACACACTATTCCTGCCAAACAACTAGACTAGCTTTTCTTTCCTTTCTCCTCACCATAACTCTCTCTCATATGACTGCACAAGTTGTCCACTCTATCTAGAAAGCACTCTTTTAATTTCTGTTTATTGAAATCCTCATTAAGCTTAGTACAACCTTTTCCATGAAATCTTTGACAATTGCCCTCAGTTGTAGTATTCTCTCTCTTTGTTCAAGTATTTCTAGATCTCTTTGACCTCTTCTTTGCATTCTTTGGTTCCTAGGTGCATGACACTTCTCTGTGCATATGTATTAGAATGTAAGTTCCCAACAGAGTGTAATCTCCCTGAGGGCAGCAACTATGCCCTTTTTTTCCTTTGTATCTTTAATTAGCACAAAGTTCCATAAATACGTTCTGATACACTGATGCATTTATTTATAATCTCATTGACGCTGATATTCCATTCAATGATGCAGATCACAACCAATTCATGTCTGGCTACCCTGAGGAATTAATGTTTGCAAATGCTTAATGTTGGTTGAATTGAATGAAATATCTGAAAGACATGCCAAGCCTGACTCACAATGTACTCTCTCCCTTTAGTTCTTTCATAGCTTACCAGGTGGTTGGACCAGGCAGAGAGTGACTACATCTGCTTATGACTCTGGGTGTTCTCTCATCTTGTCTATACGTGTTTTTTGCTTTGGTCCAGACTATGCCACTTTTTCCTGCTTTGAGGTGGAAGGGATGATGGGGAATGTAAGTGGGAGAATAAAGGGTTTCAAAAGGCAGTCAATACTCCCTTTGCAACACAGTGTCAGTTGCCATTCTCACTGCTTGTTTCCTCCCTCATTTTGTGAGAGAGTCTGTCAAAGAATGTCAGGATACATCTTCTCTTTCTCTTTCTTTTCACCCCTCCTCTTTTCTTTTTTTTTCTCCTCTTTTCATTTCTGTCTCAGTGTCATCCCTTCAAAGTACACTACCTGTAAAATATTGATTCCCAGCAGGCTGAACCTGCCAGGCTGAGATTTCTTTTCCACTGGCAGTCCTAATAAACTACCACAGACACTATACACTTGCTACCAGCTTCCTCATCACATCCCGCACACATCACACTGTCTCATGCAACATAATGAAACATGGGCCAGAGACACCTCAGAAGTAGAGAAACTGAATCACAAACGATGGGGACATCAAAGAATCAGAGAAGCCTGTAAGTTTTCAATGTGTACTTCCACGAATGGCAGATGGTTTAGCAGCTTCCTTTCCCTCCACATATCAGGCTACGAAACACAGACACACAGATATAGATTCACAGGCACACACATGCACATACAGAGTTAAAATAACTCGACTCCTGAAAATAGGAATTTAGTTTAAGTTGTCTTCCTCCTCTCCTTCGATTGCTTTTCTTTTTGATCTAATGAGCTTGGACCAAGGAAAGTATAACTAGAAAATTCACCACATTAAAAAGGCATGAGGCCACAGTAAGTGTTAGAAATGGGGTGCTTACTATCTGTGTTACCTTGGGAAAGTCATGTAATCTTTTTGTTCCTCAGTTACCTCATCTCTGAAATGAATGAAATAGATTAGATGTTATTTCAGTTCCCTTTAAGCTCTAGATTGATGAATTTATGACTCATCCTTTTACTGAGATGAAAGTCATAGGCTAAGTAAATAGTTCAGTTTGGGTCCTTTCCCTTCCTTAACTTCACCTAGTCCATCCTCAGAGTTGAAAATAAATGAATGAATTACTTAGAAAGAGAAATAAGGAAATAAAAAATATCCTTGTGGGTCTCTTGGCATCATTATTTCCCTTGGTCAAAAACCAAAAGGTCCCACCTTCTCACTGCTTTCTAAAGCAGTTGTGAAAAGGGTCTTCTGAGCTCCAGTAGTGTTCTGTTTGGGAGGGAAAAGTATTACAAAGAAGAGCAGCCATCTCCAATCTGTAAATCAGGTAGCCAGAGTGACAGTCGCAGTGTTGTACATTTGTTTTTCTGTGACTTTGAGTGAGTTGGTGAAGGTGGTTATGGCATCAGCAATGGATCTGTGAAGAGTTATGATTTTTCTCTACAATTTAGCTGCCAGGGGGATACTACCACTCAGCACACTCCAGGGAGCCCTTCCTTTTGCAGTACAGGGAAATTTACCCCTTGTGACCAACTGTTAAGCTTCCTTTGAAGCCCCTTTTGATTCAGATTTGGTTCACCTCATGACGGCTCCAGAGTCAGTGGGGAAAAGGTTTACAATACGACAAGCTCGCAATATGTATTTTTTTGTGTGCGGGCTGTTAGAGAAATCACGGGTCTTTTATATTCGAATTCTTTTGCTTTTTGTCATAGGGGTGTCCTCAGAGACCCTCTCAGTTCCTCGCTTTATATTCTGTCTCTTCTTCAATCCTCAAAGCCCCTGTACTGTAGCATACTTCTTTTTGATAAGGTGGGCTGGAGAAAGTTTCTTCTGAAGTTTGCCAAAGTCAATGGCTTACTGATATAAGGGAAGGCTGCCGAAGGGAGGGAACCATTCATGCTGTCCTTGGTTAGGAATTGGTGTTACC
Source organism: Notamacropus eugenii (assembly GCF_028372415.1). Classification (NCBI taxonomy): domain Eukaryota; kingdom Metazoa; phylum Chordata; class Mammalia; order Diprotodontia; family Macropodidae; genus Notamacropus; species Notamacropus eugenii. Next base: position 176,120,730 of record NC_092873.1, on the reverse strand, counting down.
TTCATGGTCACTCAAACTCTTTCGATTTCCTAGAGTCATCAAAGGAAACTCTAGCCTCACAAGCTACCCCCACTGGGTCACTTTGACTCTCATTTTACATGGAACTGTTTTGTTTTTCCTCATACGTAGATAACCTAAAGTATTGCTTTTCTTTGCTTGTAACCTCAGAGCATCCTAGGAGTTTAACACAGAGCTATGTATCTTGGGATACCTAATGGACACAATAGAAGACATGCGAATATTTAAAGGATTATACCTAGGGAAAATGGTGAGAGTTGTAGCTGAGATGCCAATAGAAATTTGTGAAGGAAAATATTCTGAAGAACACTTTCTCTAGCAGCTAAGAACTAGAAACAAACTAGGTGGCCATCAACTGGGGAATGACTAAATTGTTGTATTTCAATATACAGTTATTACTATGCTATAAGAAATGATGAATATGAAGAATTCAGTAAAACTTAAGAAATGGTGTAAACTGATACAAACTGAAGTAATCATAATTAGGAAAAATATGTGTGATGACTTTAGCAATGTAAGTGGAAAAAAGAACAATAAAAAAGGAATCAATGCTGATTAATCATAGTGACCAAACTTGAACATGAAAAAGAAATGAGAAAATTCATTTTTCTCTCTTCTTTGCAGAGGTGAAGGTCTGTGAGTATGGAACATTGCATATGTTCTCACACATGGTTGGTTAGTTTTGCTGAATTCTTTTTTTTAATTTTTTCTTCTTTGTTATAAGGAATGTTTTTCTAGGTAGGGGAAAGGTTAGGGATATTTTTGAAAATGTGGAAGATAGCTTGGTGTCATTCTACAGGCCTGTAGTCCCAGCTAGAGGAGGCTGAAGTTGGTATCTCATGAGCTCAGGAATTTTGAGCTTCAGTGGGTTAGGTAATTAGATGTCTGCACTCAGGAATCAATATGTTGGATCTTCTGAAATGGGAGGCCACCAAATTACGTAAGAAAGAGGACATCAGCCCAGGCCAGAAACTGAACAGTTTAAAGTTCCTGTACTAACCAGTAGTGGGATTGGGCCTCTTAACTACTCCTGGACTTCCAGCTTAGGTGAAATGGTGAGACTCAGACAAAAAGAAAAGAAGGAAAAAATGTAGTTAATATAAATAAAATCTAATGATGAGTCAAAAAACAGGTGAGGGAGAAATCTTATCAGTAAAGTTAAATAAGAATGTTGCTAAAGAATACCTCTTCAGTGTTAAGGAGGTAAAAGGATTTGTAAAGCAGGGGAGCTTGAATGTTATCTCATCCAATACAAAGGTATTATAGGGTGAGGACTCTCTGAGAGGTAACCCTGTAAAACTGAAGGCTCCCAGAGCCTCATGGCAAGGATAGCACAGGTTTGTAAGGACACAACCCCTCAAAAATCTGAACACATTCGTGCCCACCAGTAAAGCAATCATATCTATCAATGATATTATCACATCTGGTCACAAGAGCTTCAACAACCTCAAGAAGCCCATCACTAATCCTGGGGGAGGGGTGCATTTTATTTCAGTTTAATTCTATATTTTCTTCACCTGATTTCTATTACAGCTGTTCTTTTTTTTTCTTCTTCTGGTCCCAGGCTTTGGATCCTGTTTCAGTTTAGGGCCAGAAAACTAGGAGTGTTGGTGGGATCCACAAAGAGGGATAGTTTAAAAAAGTGGAATGGGCTACCTCAAGAATAGTAGACTTCCTATCACTGCAAGTCTTCAAATGAAGAATGGATGAATATTTTTTAGAGATGTTATGGAGAAGGTTACTATTCAGGTCCAAGTTGGATAAGATGACCTTTGAGGTCTTTTCCAATTTTGAGATTCAATGATACTATAATGAATGAGAAAGCAATTTGGAAGTTTCAAATCAACATAACTGGCCAGTTTAATTTAAACCATACCAAGTGTGGTCTGACTTTCTGAGAATAAAAAATCAAGTTTTAAGGAAGAAAAATATATTTATACAAGAAAGATGAACTATGACAGGCTCATCCAGAAGATGATCAGATGGGGACCTTGAGAAAATTTGGTATGTAAAAAATAGTTGAAAGAACTAGGGTTGCTTGATCTGGAAGAGAGAAGACTAAGAACTGGGGGCGAGTGGGAAACAATCACTATCTTCAAATATATGAAGAGTTTAGGGAAAGGATTGGACTTATTTTAGTGGTTATTTTAGAGAGCAAGGAGATAATATATTCTAGTTATCAAAGGTAGGTCATAAAGGGATGCTAAAGGGAAGTAGGTGTTGGACTGACATAAGAAAGAACTTTTTTTCTTTTTTTTTTTAAATTTATTTATTTAACTTTTAACATTCATTTTCACAAAATTTTGGGTTCCAAATTTTCTCCCCCTTTGTCCCCTCCCCCCACACCAAAAACACCAAGCAAAGAAAGAACTTTTAAGAATTAACTGCCATAAAATGACATGAGTTGATATGTAACCTAGTAAGTGTCCTGTCACTGGAAGTGACTCAAATAGGGATTATATGATCACCTGGCATGGATATTGTCAGTGAATTAGTAGAAGATTAGGCCTCCTCAAGATCTTTCCCATCTTTGAGGTTTTATGATTCTAAAATGTTCTAAATATGAAAAATGTTCTAAACAATATTCATTGAATGAAAGCATTGAATGAAAATTCTATTTTTCAATTAACAAATGTTTATATTCTCTCTCTTCTACTTAAGAAGAAAAAAGAAAACAAGATCCTTGTAATAAATATTCATAGTCAAGCAAAACAAATTCCCCCAGTGGCCATGTCTCAATGTTTATGTCTTATTCTGCATCTTGAATCCCTCACCTTTCTGTTAGGAAGTGAGTAGCATGCATCAGCACTGGTACCCTGGAACCATGTTTGACTCATTGCATCGATTAGAATGCTTTTAAAGTTGTATGTCTTTACAATGTTGTACTTATAATAGAAATTATTCTTCTGATTCTGTTCACTTTGTTCTGTATCAGTTCAAGAAAGTTTCTCTAGATTTCTCTGAAATCAACTCTTTTGTAATTTTTAGGGCACAATATTAATCAAGCAAAATATTTATATGTTTATATATAAGAGAATGGAAGCTGAGCATGGGCAAGTTGGACCTATGAAAAGTGGAGTTTCAGATATTGAAAGAAGGGGGAATCCTGAATGAGCTTTTCTGTTGATTATCTGAGGAAAGTCTGGTTGGTTAGATGCCTACCCCATTGTTCTTTCTTCTCTCCCCTTCCTCCTCCCTGTGATATTTGTAGTCATGTGGTATGTGTAGACCAGATTAAGGGAAAATGAACCTGTTCTGGTTAATTAACACAATAAAAGTTTCAACTTCAATTGGCAGAATTTAGTTAAAGAAGGCAAAAGTGGTTTGTAGGATATTCTTCTTCTTATCTGTCCCCCAATACAGTGACATTTCTTTTTGCAATATCTGTCAAAAAAGAAAAATGCTAGGTGTTAAATAGCAGTATTGATGCAGTCTTTCTATTATTAATATTGAGATGGTACATACAGTGCCTGCCATATTACTGAGGAAATTGCTTGGGTAACAAAAGTCCTTTTACTCCATGAGACAACACAGACAAGGGTATATGACTCACAGGGAAGATTAGGTTAATGGCCAACATCAGAAGCAGGGAACAAGAACAAGTCAAGGTATCATCCAGTGTGTGTGTGTGTGTGTGTGTGTGTGTGTGTGTGTGTGTGTGTTGGGGGGAAGATGTAGGGGAAGGAGGAGAATGAATAAGGGAAGAAAGCAAGATGAGAATATCATGAGAAAAGAAGACAAAGAATTAATATCATTAGCTTATTAGCTCATATTTCCACATCTTCAAAATGAGGGGATTGACAAGGTGATCTCTTAAAGTCATACTCAGCTGAAAATTCCTACTGTAGCTTCTCTTGCTAGAATCATAGGATCTTACAGTTGTAAATGACCTCAGAAGTAATATAATCCAGGTTGTAAATAAAGCATAAAATCTATCTACAGCACTGTCCCAACACATGGTCAAAAAATAGGAAGTTGAAATAAACCTAGAATTTCTCTTCATCTTCTAACCTATCTTATTCAAAGCCATCAGGACTTTGCTGAAATCCAGTATGTCACATAGCAGAGTAAACTCGCTATTTAGGAGCATCATTAAGGAGAACCAGTTGAAGACGATAGAGTTGGAGCCTATGACCTACAGATCTTGCTACATGTTTGAATCAAACTTTGGTCAGGAAATGGTTCATCTTTTTCTTGTGATTCCCATTCTACTCAAATCACTAAGTTCCTGAAATTTTTGATAAAATTATAAATCTCAGAAATAATTTTCAAATTCCATAATTTTCACTAGCATATATCTTAAAGAAAATATTCAACAGGTTTGTGATTAGCTTAAATACATTTTTTGAGAATGTGATCCAGTCAAACAATTATGGAAGGAGCACTGGACTTAAAATCAGGAGAACTCGGTTTAAGGCCTGACTGTCATTTATTGCCTACATGACCACAGACAAGTCATAAAAGCATTCCAAGTCCTAGTTTTCAGATCTGTAAAAGGGGGTGGGAGGTTGTTTGCATTTCCTACTTCATAGGATCATTGAGAGGAAAGCAGTTTATATACTATAATGAACTGCATAAATATGAAATATTATTATTAATTTAGTTTTTCTTTGAAAATAGTTTGAATATAAATGTTCCTGAAATAAAGTACCATCCTAACATTGTTTTATAAGTATTGCTCTGTGAACTTTTACCCAAGTGGATAAAATGACTGCTTTTGGTAATTAAATACATACATACAAATATATATATACATAATATATATATATATATACATAATATACATATATATATACATAATATATATATATATATATATATATATATATACATGTAAGTTCATCATCTGTAGGTTCAGTGAATTCTTCTTTAGGACAACATTGATGATAGTTCCTCATACTAATCCCACATAATTTTGATTTCTTCCACCAGGATGCTATATTTTCAAAGATTTTCATGGAGATTTTGAGCAATTGGCATGATGAAACACATACTATAATAATAATGAATGATTTTCAAACCTATGATTTCATGTGTTTAGGGAACTTCTAGCATGAAAACTTTTCCCCTCTACCAATGTATATTATTAACTTCTCTGTAAATTATCATCTTAGAGGGTTATCTAAGGGCACTGAAGTTTAAGTGACATGCCCATGATCACAGATTTACTATATGCTAGAAGTAGGATTCAAATTTAGGTCTTTCTGATTCCATGATGGGTTTCTATTCATTATGTCATATATTTTACATATTCATATTTCTATACTTTGTATATTACTCATCTTTTAGACAAGTAAATGTTGAAATAACTGCTCTCTTCAACCTATCAAGTAACTTGAAATCATTACTTGGATTGACAATACAATTTCTAAATTGTGTCTTCAGTATCTTGATACCTCATTGATGTTTTTGGTCTTCTAACAATATTTTAAAATATCCTTATCTTCCTTTACCAAGTGGGGAATCCAGCATTGAATTTCTATCCTTTATTCATTCTATTCTGTGATCTAATACAACTAATAAAACTAATAATTTCATCATATAGTAGTATAAATCATATTTCTATTTGTATTTGCAAATGATTTATCAGTCTTCACATTGCTCATACTCTTTATTTTTTGGGATCTTGGGGGTATTCAGGGTAGCTAGCACCTCTGGTGTGAGACCTTGTTGGGCAGTTTTCAGGGCTGCTCATCTACCTTTGGTATCTACCTGGCACTCAACTTTCACGTGTGGCTCCTTGTAGCATGTAGCATCTTGGTAGTCAGGTTAAACCAGGTTGAGGGTAACCAATAAACCTCATACCCATTAGTGAGCCAGGGAGGTGTCTACTCCAAGTTTGTGAAGACTTTCCCTTGGCAGAATAGGCAGATGAGAGCAATTTATTACAACAGCCACGAAGATGGAAGAAGCAGGCTCTATGGAGTACTTAGTTAGAGTTTGGTCAGACATAAAAAAATGGCAAGGTCATCCAGTGCATCCTGGGACATTGCCAATCATCTTGACTTTGTCTTGCTACTGAGCTTCAGTGACTCTGGAAGAGAGAGTGAGGCTGATGACTTTGTTCAACTCTGCCTCATTTAAATCCAATTCACCCACAAGTCAAGATATAACCCCCTCCCCCAATCATCGATTATCTTTGAAAACAAAGGGCTAACAACAGCTAAACAACTGATGGGATTCTTATGAGGCTCATCCTACCTCTTCCATCCCAAGGGTTCCCCATATTCTGGGGTCTCCTGTTACATAACAGTGATAGTTAATTGTGCCATCATTCCACATGGTATCCTAGAGGCACAAGAGTTTGACATTTTAGGAAATTTTATAAACTTGCAATCTTTGAAAAGTTCAGGAAGTGGGACAATGTGATTAAAAATAAATCAGTCCAAGTCAAAGGCTCACAAAATACCTTCAGGAAATGTTCAAGTGGGGCACAACATTATACCTTAGAGCAAGTGTTCTTAACCTTTTTCTGTCCCATGGACCAATGTATAAGTCTGGGGGAGTCTGTGAAAGCTTTCTTAGAATAATATTTTTAAATAATCGAAGGAAATGCTAAATTTCAGTTAGAGGTTGGTGAAAATAAAGATGGAAAATTTTTCCCATCCAAATTCATGGGCCTCCAGAATTCTACCCATGTACTTCTTGGGGATCTGTGAATTCTGGATTAAGAAACCCTATCTTGGCATATAAAGCATTTTTTAATAATACATTTGATATAATATTATAAGATGATGGAAATATGTCTAGCAGGTTATTTGGATGATAATGACAGATCAGAATCATATAACATTTTATGAAATGTTTTTTTCCCCACACAACCTCATAAAGTAGGTAGCACAAATATCATCATTGCTAGGTTACAAATGAAGAACTACAGCTCAGAGAAGCTAAGTACCCTCTATTTAGTCAGACCTATAACTAACATTTCTGGTGGCCATGCTAAATTCAGTCAAGCAGGATGGGTGGATATGATGGGCAGATGGTTCATCACATTCAGATGTAGTCACACTAGGATATAATCAGTCTTCTCAGTCCTACTTTCAGGAGTAGCATCCTGCAACAGGAAAGATAGTAGAAGTGGTTGTACTATGATGAGATTATGGTTCAAAGATGGCAGAGCACTTCAAGCAGAGGGTCAAAAAGCCACTTTGGGGAAGAAGTGTACCACCATGAATACCAGCACCTTGGAGCAAAGCTCTAATTGCCCTGTCCTAGTTATGACTTGGTCTATAGGCTCCATGACTAATAAGCAGCAGATCCAGGTTTTGAACTCAGGTCTTCTGATTACCAACCCAGTGCTTTTTTCACTATTCCATGCTACAATCATCAGGACCATTTTCTAAAGTCACTCCCTCCTCCTCCTTGACCTCTTTGCATAATTTGACACTGCTGATTGCTTCCTCCTCATTTGTATCTTTTTATTACATGAGAGTCAAGGCATCATAGTGGATAGAGAGGTTGCCTCAGAGTCAGAAATACTAGGGCTCAAACCCTACCTCTAAAACACTGTCTGTGAGAACCTCACCAAGTTGCGTAACCTCTCTATGTCCCAGGTAACTTTCTAAGGCTATAAGTTGTAGAGAAGGTGCCAATATCCAAACTCTAGATGGAGTTTTTCATGAAAAGTTCCATACAACAATAAAACCAGGTATGGTCTCCCTACTTTCTCATTGCCTGCACTTATAATACTATATGTTATAATCATTCATATTCCTGTCATATCCTGCTCAATTGATAGATTCATGAGAGCAGAGATCATGTCTTATCTAAATTTGCTATATTCTCTAGGTACTGGCACGGTAGTCTTTTATATAATAGATGGTTACTAAAATGGAATGGTTGGACTAGGTGATGTCTGAGATTTTGTGATTCAGTGAATAGTTATAGAACTTCCTGTCTCCCTAAATAATTGGGATTCCTCAGGTGAGAGCTCCAGCTGTTTAAGTATCTTTTCACAACTCATAATTTTAACTTTGGATAGATCTTAGAGATTACATAATTATATCAATTCATTTTACAGATAAGGAAACTGAGGCCTAGAGAAGTCAAATGACTTGCTGAAGATCATATGTTAGGGGCAAGAACTGGGCTTAGAATCCAGACCTCCTCACTCCCAAATGCAAAGCTTTCTCCTGTCACAAGAATTTGGAGCACCTGATAGTTCCCTAAACTTTCTCTGGGCTATTCCTAATCTTTGCGAAATCTGAGGAAAGATATGATCACTTTTAGTACTTGTTCCATTCAGCATCTTGTTCATCAATCAATGAATCAATAAGCATTTATTAAGTGCCTATTATGTACCAGGCATTAGGCAATTCATGGCAGAAATTATTAAATTATGCTAACATTTTAATTATGGCAGTTCAGTATATTGAATTATACCAATATTTTTGTGGTTAAATGTTAAAACAATCTAATTATTCATGTTAGAAAGAACAAATGTTGTCTCTTCGAAGTCATCACTTAGCGTTTTCATAAACGTTATTGTAGGCTTTCATCTTTTCTTTTGATTTTCTTTCTTAGTTATAATGAAGGAGGGTTATTGGGGAGTGACTAGTTGTGCAGTGAATAGAGATCCATGAAAGATGTACACCTGAGCTCTGGGAAGCATCCCATGGATGTTCAGATGTATCCTTTCTGAATTGTACCTATCTGGTTTCTGGTAGTTCTTAATGAGAGAGGCACTGAAACTCAGCTCCAATGTCAAGGTGAGTTCCTGCTGAGAAAATGACACCAAGAAAGAAAAGCTCCTTTTTGGGACTGAGTTTGAATACTAATACTAATAATAAAAAAGACCGATAATTGGATTTCCTTAAAGACTGGGAACACTAGCATCCTTATAACTTTTCATATGGAAAGAAAGTCCTTTTGAATTCTATTAACTTTCCAGCCTCCATTTTTTAGAAAGTCAGATTATGTGGCTTCTGAAAGAAACCAGGAACAATGAAATGAGCAATATTTGCATTCACGAATTATTCTGTGTTGGCGCATTGTCATCTTTTGTAAGAATATCACAACTTTTTCAAAAAGAGCACTTTGAAGCTCAAGAATTACATTTAATCTTGTGTGTTTCTTCTTCTTCAACTCATTCTGAATGCTTACTTTGACAATTCAAAGGGAGATTCCTTTGCCCTTTAGCCTGAGACTGCCCACTTCAGATAACTACATTCCAATCAAGGGCATTCTCTTTCTTTCATCTTCAACCTCATAGGAACAATGGTGCACATCCATACCTCCAGTGCTTATATTATGCATCCATTCCTTTTAGGAGAGGAACAAGATGCTACTTGTATAGGAAATAGATTTTAGTGGCAGATGCCTATTTCTTTCCAAAGGAATAAAATAGTGGAATTGGTAGAGATATGGGGTTGAGGGTAGGCAAAAAGCATAGAGGTCAGAAGTTCAAGGATATATTCAGGGAATGGTGAGACATTCAAACTGACTGGCAGGTAAGATACTTTTGGTGATTCTTTATGTCTGATGAGTTCAATTATGATCTCTATACAGATGACTGCCAAAGAACTTCAGTTTCATATTGCCAATAGTCTGTTGGACTTCTCCACCTGGATGTCCCATCAGCATCTCAAGTTAAACTTACTTAGAGTAGAAATCACATTTTCTTTCAAACTCATCCCTTCTTCAAATTTTCCTGTTTCTGTTGGAGGTTCCACCATTCTTTTAGTTACTTAGGCTCAGAGACCCAGGAGTTATCCCTGACGGCTCCCTGTTTTGAACTGCTCCATTTTCCATATTCAAACAGTTGTCAAGTCTTACTGAATCTACTTCTGTAGTACCTATTAGAAATATCCTCTTTTTTCAACTCACAAAGATAATTATTTTAGTTTAGGCTCCCATCACTTCTTGTTTGGAGTATTAAAACTGCCTCTTAAATATTCTTCCTGGCTGGAAGAATTCATCTTCAGAACAGTTCTCAAAAGTATGTTTTGAAGGCATAGATCTAATCATATCTTAAGAGACTATAGTAACTGTGTCTATAAAGATACTCAAGCAACCATATGCATCAACAATTTGTTCCTCCTCTGACCTTTTTATTTCTGTTATTGATTCCACCATTCTACCTGGTTTTCAGGTACTATGTAGCCTATTTCCACATAGTAAAGGGAAAAGTGGGTTACTAACTTAGCTTAATAGCCCAAGGAGCCATATTTAGTTCTTTTGTAATGTATACTCTAGCTAGACATTGATTAATACTTTGATCCAAGATAACCCCAAAGGACTCATGATGAAAAATGCTATCCACCAGAGAACTGTTGAAGTCTGAATACCGATGCAAGTATAATTTTATCACTTTATTTTTCTTGCTTTTTTTTTTTTTTGCAACATGGCTAATATGGAAATATGTTTTGCATGATTTTGCATGAATAATTGATATCAAATTGCTTGCCTTCTCATTGGGTAGGGGAAGGGAGAGAATTTGGAAATGAAAATAAAAAAGAATGTCAGAAATAAATGATAAATTTATTTTAAAAATAGTAAAAAAAGAAAACCCCAGCTAACCAAATCCAGCCAGTTAACTAAAGAAACGCTTAGTCATCTAAATTTCCCCTTTCTTTTAGACTCTAATTTATATCTGAGTTATGGTCAAAACATTTCTTAAAATTACCAGCATACTCCTGGACTCTGCAGGTCATTTTTTTTTTGAGATTCCGCTTAGCAAAAAATGCAAAGGAGCTAGTTGAAGCTGGAATGAGGGGATTTCAAGAATCTCAGCCCCCATCATGCTTCTCATGTTTTCTGTAGATCAGATGGGATAGGCCAGTGGGAAAAGCTTATGAAAGAGTTAGTGACCTTTTTTTTGACTTCCCACAAGTGAATAAAATTGCTAACTTCTCCATAAGAAAAGCATGGAAGAATCTGTCACAAAGAAGGCATAAACAATGTTACTACTATAAATTGCTAATCTTATAGTTTGGCGGAGTAGAGGTTCTTGCACAGGTTATTTGTGAAACTATTTGTGCCTTCAGGACCTCAGAAGTTCCTATGAATCTCTGGATTAAGTCTGAAATATAATATTTGAGTTCACTTGGCCAACTCTAACAGTCTTGTAACTATAACAAAGGCATATCTAATAAGAAAACTACATTTCCCATGAGGCTCTGGGCCTCAAGGATGATCTCAATTGAAGTTCCTAAGGATTTCAATTTCCGTGAAACTATGTGCTGGGGATCAGGGTCATTGTATCAGCTAGATACTGATGAGTGTGAATGTCCTATAAAATGATCTCATTATTTGAATTCACACTACTCAAAGTTATAATTATATGTAAAATATGGTAATTGGTTCTAGTCCAATGGATTTATGTAATGAAAATTCAAATAATGTGACCACATCACAGGAGTCATTCTCACTAATCTGGAAATAGCTACAGACTGTTAGGAAGATACTTTAAAGGCAGTTTTCTGCCAGAGCTTCAGTACCACAGAGAGAGATACATGGAACAGACCATGTGGAGACAGCTGAGGGACATCCAAGATTAGAACTAGGAACTCAGGATTTCTGGAGAGTTTCTGAGGACCGTGGAACAAGAAAAGAAGTCTTCTGAACTGTAGCAAGACTGGGAAGATAACCTGACTGTTCAAACAGGACTGCAAATATTATACTGAGTGGATTATACAACAGAGATCCAGGTGATGGTGTAGATGATGTTTGGTTTTTTTCCTGGGATCCAGGACTATGTTGAAAGATATGAGGATTGTCTTAATCTGCAGTGGAAATATTCAGGAACTTAGGAGTTGTCAAGTAAACATAAAAGACAAGTTAGTTGCAGCTAAACCAAAGGGATCATCTCTCTTCACAAACAGAAATCTGGATATTAAATGAAGAGAAATTGTACAATCAATGGTCAACCAGGGGTGGAGAACCTGCAGCCTCAAGGCCACATGTGGCCTTCTGGGTCCTCAAGTGAGGCCCTTTGACTGAATCCAAAATTCAAAGAAGAAATCCCCTTAATAAAAGAATTTGTTCTGTGAGGTTTGGATTTAGTCAAAGGGCCACACTTGAGGACCTAGAGGGTCACATGTGGCCTCAAGGCTGCAGGCTCCCCACCCCTGCCATACCAGAGATTTTGCCATGCTTTCCTTATTTTGAAAACTTCCAAATCATTACTTTTGTCAGAGTCAGATTTGAGGCTATATTTTTGAAAATGGGCATTGGGGTATTTTTCTCTGTTCCTTTTATTTGCAACTCTGTCCTGGTTAGATATTTTACATTTTCATAAATTAGTCCAACCATTCTGGATAACAATGTGGAATTTTGTGAAGAAGATGAACAAAATGTTTAAGTCCTTTGACCCAAGAGATCCCTTTGCTGGGAATATATTTCAAGGAGGTCAACAATAGAAAGGTCCTATATATGACAAAATACAGTAGCACTTTTTGTAGCAACACAAAGCTGGAAAGAAAGTAGATGCCCAAGGATTGAGGTGTGGCAAAGAAATTGTGGTATGTGAATTCAATGGAATATTATGATTCTATAACAAATAGCAACTAGGAGGAATACAGAGAAGCCTAGGAAGATATATGCAGTGATGCAAAGTAAAGTGAGTAGAACTACAAAATAATATATACAATGATTACAAAAAATACAAATGGAAGGAACAACAAAAAAATTGAACACAATTATAATTTTATCAAAGAAGAGATGGGAAAGATATTCCTTTTCTTCATTTGAACAGTGGAGAAATATGCCAATTAGTTTTGTGGAACTGCTTTTTTAAATTTTTTTCTCTTTCTTTTTATGCTTTGTTACTAAGGATAGTTTTCTCTATGAGGATATATATGAAAGTAAAGTTTGTGTAAGAACAAAAGATTTCAATAAACAGTAAAAATATTTATTTTACATTTTAATCATGTACATTCTTGCCTGGTCTGTTAGTAAGACATAAGTGGATTTATACATTCTTATAATTTCCCAGGAGGTCAGGTGTGGTGCACGAGACACAGATTATCACCCCAAATATTTCCACATTCAACCTTAATCCACAGTAATCTAAAAATGAGGTTTAAGGCAGTTATATTTGTATATTTTACTAATTTTTGTAACATTCCTCACAATAGCCACAGTAAGCATCATTCCTCCAACTTTGTAGATGAGGGAGCTAAAAACAGAGAGGGTGAAATAGCTTTTCTGGGATCACCAGCTGCTGAGTAACTGTGTTGACTTGAATTAAAGTCCTCTGATTCCAAGCATCAAGAACAGTATCCACTACACACAGCTGCCTTCCACCTGATTGATTGTTTTTTTCTGCTGAATCAATTAGTTATGTGACCAAATTGACTGAATCCACCATTTATTTTGGCCTTGAAAAACCATGGCCTTCACTTACATTATCCAGTGCAAGCATTATCCAGTGCCACATGCCAATTAGTAGACTATTACATTTAAAATTCTGTATTTTTTTCAAGTAACTAAGCAGAGGTTATAGAAGACAGTGATTCCTTGACATATGTAGACTACCTGGGATCATTTGAAGTATTTCAATAAGATGATTAAAATATTCAAAATTATTTTCTCACTCTTCCACCTCCATTCTATCTCCCATGGCACAGGGCAGGCAGAAGTGTTGAAGCATATTTTGATCTATGTTTTAAGAGACGTAACATGACACTTTGAACTTTCTCCTCTCTTCATCACTTCATTGCCTTCCACTTCTCTCTTTTTTTACCAAATCTTTCTGACAAACAAGTCATTCTTCTCTTTTCCAAAGCCTGATCCTTACTGTGTCCTTGAAAGCATACTCTGACCCTGCCACTTTCTGTCAACATTTCATTTGGGTCCAGCTTTTAGAATGAATCACTGTATACCTGCTCTTGTCAGAGCCTGAAAAAATATCCTTGAACCTTCATATTATTCTAGTCTAAATGACTATCAGGACTGTACACCAAGGAGACTTGAACGAAAAACAGCGTTCTGTCTCTAAGCACTTTTATTCCTTATAAAAATGATTTAAATTTTTTTTACCCTATGAAATTGAACTTGAAAAATAATTTTTAAAAATTCTAGTGTAAATGCTAGTAAGTCAGCTAATTAATAATTTCAGACAGTGACAAAGTCATGATTTCCTGGAAGCATAAACCTATATAAACTTTTAAAAACTATTTAAACTAATTAAAGCCATTTCAAGAGGTATAGGATATGCAGAATCTGAATTCGATCATATTTGCTTAGTTTGGTATTTAAGGTGAAGATAGTCCCCAGTAAAAACTGGCAACTGCAAATTTTCTAAGAAAAAGGAAAATTCTTAACTGACCATGGGCTAAGTAACTTAACCTCCTGGGGTCCCAGTTTCTTCATCTGAAAAATGAGTGAGTTTTAAGGTGCCTTTTAAGGTACCACAGTAATCTAAACCTAGAATCATACCATCCTATGAACTTGAGATGACATACCTTGATACAGGAATTTAGCAAGTGCTTAATAATGTTCAAGGGGCCAGTGGTGTGTGCAAGAAGTCTAGGCCCTAAACCAAAATATCAGAAGAGATCATCTCTTGTCTTATTAATTGCAAACAAAAGAATAGCTCTCCTGCAATGAAAGGGCTAACTGAGCAGTAGTTAGGCTGTGAAAATAGCAGGATGTGGCCAGAGATTGAGGTCACTTCTCTTTGGCTGAATCTAGTTTTTTTTCTTTATATTTTGCATTTTCCATGTGCAAGCCAGACATAATTAGCCAATCAACAACTACTGATGTTTTAAAAATTGATTTGAATTGATATATTTTATGTTTACATTGCTTAGATTTCTCCTTATATGCCTCCCTTTTCTCCTCTCTTTCTCTCCTCCAATAATTTTAAAAGAAAAAGTGGAGGCAGAGGAGGGAAAAATTCAGCCAGATTAATCAATACATTAAAAAATCTGATACTATGTGAAATGTTCAAGACCCATGGACCCTTATACCTTTGCAAAGGAGTTTAAAAAGGTATGTTCTAAGAAATGCTCTTTTGGGCCAAGCTCATCCTTTATAAGTTTGCAACATTTGTTCACAATTATTTTATAGCTGTTTTTTCCACTTGCCTGGCTGTGGTCATTGTCTGTACTGTTTCTAGGCTTTGTTTACTTTGAATCAGTTATTTAAGTTTAGTCATGCTTCTTTTTTATTAATCATATTTGTCATTTGTTAAGCACAGCAAACATTCCATTATATTCATATCCCAGGATTTATTTATCCATTTCCCTCAAGAAATATTTATTATGAGTTCAAATCTGACCTAAGATACTAGCTGTGTGACCCTGGGCAAATCATTTAACTTCTGTTTGTGTCAATTTCCTCAACTACAAAATGAAGATAATAACAAGACCAACTCTCAGGGTTGTTGTGAAGATCAAATGAGATGATATTTGTAAATCACTTAGCTCAGTGCCTGGCACGTAGTAGGTACTATGCAAATATTTATTCCCTTCCCTAAATGCCTATTATGTGCCAAGCACTGTGGTAGGAACTTGGGGTTAGAATGGCAAAAAGAAAGAGTACCTGTCCTCTAGGAGCTTACCTTCTATTTAAGTACCTTGTGTTTATTTGTATTTATTTTCTTTATTACATATGCATATATACATATGCACATACATGTGTATGTATGTACACACATGCCACATATGTATGTATATGTATAAATGCACATATATAAATATATTTCTGTTGTGTTTCCCATTAGAATGTAAGTTCCTTCTGGGGGTATACAATGTGTTCAGGGAAGACTGGTATGTGTGATGTGAACACTACTGAGCTCTTCTCAGAGATGCTTTCCATATTTGGTGTCCATTCAACTCTTACCTGCACTAGCCTGAGCAGCAGCCACACCTTGGTAAACCATTCCAGCAGATGGGTTCAGTAAGGTTGAGGGTAACCGACAGCCTCAAACCCATCAGTGAGTTGGGAGGGAGGTATCTACCCAAGCATGTAAAGACTTTACTGGTAGAATAGGTGGATGTGAACAATTTGTTCCAATGGACCTGAAGGTCGTGGAAGGAGGTGTGCAGAGTACTATCAGACAGATAACACTAACTACATCAATGTAGGGTGGGAGCCACTGGAGTTGGGAATACACCCAAGAGGGCTTTCTAGGGCTAGCAGGTTCACTTTTGCTATGGGCAGACAGGAAGACAGGATCAGAGACATAATAAGGGGTTATATAAGCTTACTTTATTCTTAACAGGGTTGCTGATAATGGGAGCACCAACTCCTATAGCATCCCCTAATTACTCTTTGCACAGGGATGGGCAAGAATATACTAGGAGCTACAACTCTTACAGGTCCCCTAAGTCTTGAAGGGGAGCCAATCAAGACTAATACATATATAGACAAATCCCCACAAACCTAGATGGGGGCCAATCAAGGCATGTACAGCATTCCAACTTGTGAACCCCCCCCCCAAGCCTCAATGGGGACTGGATGAGGAAATAATACAGATTCCCCCCCAACCCCCAGTCACTGACTAGTGCCTACTTGTTTTATAGGGTAACAAAGAAGGCAGTTTACCAGCAATATCTTCACAAGTTTACATTAACTCATTGCTAAATCTCACTGTAGTTTTAGTATTTACCAGCTGAACTCAAATGTTTGCATTATCTTAAAATTATATAATGCTGTACAAGTGTGATGTAGATGTTTACAAGCCATGAGCCTGGGAAGTAGAGATTGTTATGGCCATGGATCCTGGGAACTAGTATCTATGATTCTGGGAACTATTATCTTAAAAAAATAACAAAATCCACCTTATACACACTAAAATCCACCTTACATACATATACCTTACATACAAGTACTTAGAACATGGTTAGACATCAAAGACTCCAAGGTCATCCACTGCATCCTGATCCAATGCCAGTTATCTTGACTTTTGTCTCGCCACTGGACTTAGATGACTCTGGAAGAGAGAATTTCCCCTTTAACTTTGTGCAACTCTGACTCACTTAGATCCAATTTATTCATTAGTCAAAAGACATCACCCATATCATTTTACCATTTTTACTTCCCTCAAAATTCTGTGGTGATGGGCAAGTGACAAAGCAATAGGTATATATACACTGGGAGCTAGAGTCACAGGCCAGAACACAGGTGGCCCAGGGCAATGGGTCATCTTCTCACTGGACTGATTTGGCAGCCCTCTGGGTGTTTGGGCAGCTTTTTATGAGGATTATACTGCTAAATTCTTGGCATGAGTAAGGGACTAGAAAAAGTGCCCCAAAATTATTTGCTTTACCTAGCCTAACCCTGGTTTACTGACTGTAGTAGACAGGGATCCTGCCATGTAGCTGAAACACAAAAAATGTACGAAAGCTTTTGTGAATTCTATTCACCATTGGTAGATGGAAGGTGTGCACACTTATGGGCAACATGAAATCAAGTAAACCTGAAAACTGAACAGCTCTTGTTGTCAGAGAATTCAGCAGTTATTATATTCAAATAGCAGTCCTGAGTGAAACACAGCTGGCTAATGAAGGTCAGCTTAGTGAAGTCAGAGCTGGATACACATTTTTTTCTGGAGAAGCTGCAGTGATGAGAAGTGCCATGAAGCCAGAAGTAGGCTTCTCAATTAAATCTAATCTAATCTAGTCAGCAAGCTAGTATGCCTTTTGAAAGGAGTGGATGACAGTTCATGATAATGCAATTACCACTTATAGGACAGTGCCACACCCCTGTCATTAGGGTGTATGCTCCCACCATGAAGAACCCTGATGAGGTAAAAGAAAAATTTTATGATGACCTGGAGACCCTCATCATCAATGTGATGAAAGAGAGCAAACTTGTAATTCTGGGTGACTTTAATGCCAGAGTAGGCACAGACTATCAAACATGGTGGGGAATTCTTGGAGTAACACAGCTGGAAACAACAACACCAGTGGTCACTTATTACTAAAGACTTGTGCATCTCACGACCTTCTTATCACCAGCACTGTTTTCTCTTTACCTAATGCAGCAATACTTTCTGGATGTACCCTCATAGCAAATATTCGCATTTAGTAGACTATGTCATTATAAGTAGAAGACACAGACAGGATGTGAGAGTGACAAAGGTAATGTGTGGCACAGAGTGCTACACTGATCATAGACTCATCCTCTCCAAGCTAAATATTTACATTCAACAAAAGTGGTGGCTCCAAGGCAAGATGACTACTAGAAAACTTAATGTCAACAGATTGGAACACTTCTCTATCCTTGAACAATTTGTGGCTAAGTTGGAGGGAAAGCTGAGCAAACACATGGTTGGCCACAATGGTGCAGAAAAGCAGTGGGCTTTGGTGTACAGCACCACATTTACTTATCTGGACTAGAACACTCGCAAACATTAAGATTGGTTTGACAAAAATGATGGGGAATTCAGAGGCTGATAAACAAAAATGAGAACTCCAGAATGTTTACCATCAGGATAGTTCATCCATCTCTCTAAGAAGACAGTGTATAACTCCATCAAAAGTAAGGAGCAAATGAAGCTTAGAGAGGTGCAAAATTCTTGGCTCAGTAAAAAGGCAAATGAAATTCAATTTTATACTGATTGTAACAATCCAAAGTACTTTTATGATGCCCTGAAGGCTATGTATGGGGCAAAGACCTAGGGTGCATCTCAACTACTCAGTACCGATGGAGGCACATTGATCAGTGATTAAGACATGATCCTGGAGAGATGGGTTGAGCACTTCTATAATGTTCTCAAGAGACCATAGTGAACCAAAACTGAAGCCACTGACAGTATAGTACAGGATGAAGTCAATCCCAATAGGCTTATTACAGACATAATTACCATTACCTTTTCAAAATATTTGCAGATGATGGACACATAGGATGCCCCATAGTTTGGGACAGTGCATCAATCAGTCCTCAGTTGAAAATACTCTTTGGAGGGAACTAGTAACTTTTAGCTAAGGTTTACTAACTTAAGATTTTCCTTTCTCTTATAGTCAGTGAATGTAGTAATAAGAAAAAAAAATTAAGTTGTTTTATCCATTTATCCCAGTAGAAAAAAGGTCTTGGTTTAAGCTATAGCAAGAATTAGAAATGCACATTAAGGAAAAATCAGCAATGTTTATAATGAGAGCATCTTTCAAGTTGGAAAGGAGCATCTTTCAATCTGGAAGATTTGGGAGAAGTTTAATGGTTTAGATGATTTGTCCAAGTGTGAAATTGGAAGAAAAAATATAGAGCACTCTACGTAATTGTTTCCCAAGGGACAGTGTTTTTATTCGAATGACATTGCCTGTAAATAGGAAAACCTCATTAATTTGAAATTCAAGGAAGTAGAAAAAAGAGACTTTTAATTAACTAGGTTTGGATTGGCCAAGGTCTTTAAAAGAACAATAAGACATATAATTGGTTAGGAAATAACAGTTGCTTTATATTACACACTATTTTAACAAATCATTATCAGATTAACAAGGTAGAACTCTAGCAATTTGCCTCACAGGACAGTTAAGCATACAACACTGATTTTTATCTTAGCATCTGAATTTTAGCTTCCATAGATTAAACATCCATCTATACATTTATGATACAAGGATGGGCAGCCTCTCAAAGGTAATGAACACTTGCTTTGTCCTCCAGTGTTCAAGCAGAGGCTGGCTAGGTATCTGTTAAGAATATCATAGAAAGTTTTCTTGCATTAGAGTAAAATGGGATTTGATGATTTCCAAGATTTCTCCTCTAAAGTTCCACAAATCATAGAACTACTTTTGATTTAATACAATGCAAGAAATATTTATTATGTACTAACTGAATGCTCATCCCATAATTTATAGAAAAATGAGCCAATTCAATGACCTACTATATAGTAGCTTGGAATATGGACTGGGATATTGCCACATCTTCCTAATTAATTTCTGTCCCTCTGCAATCTGTTCTCCATGCAGCTGCCAACCGTTTCTATGTTACCTCCAAGATCAAATAAAACTTACCCTGTTTATCATTAAAACCCCAACCTAGACCCAATGTACCTTCTAGGCTTATTATAAATAATTCCCTTTCATGCACTTTGTGGTCCAGCAAATTGGCCTTCTTGTTCACTTCGCACATGACATTCCATCTCCTATCTCCATGCTTTTCACTGGTTGGTTCCAGTCTTGGAATGCATTCCCTACTCACCTCCAATTCTTTGTATCACTTGTTTTGCTATAAAATTCAGCTAATAGAGATATAGTTTTATGGACACCCCTCTTCTCCAATTACATACTATGTATATAGAAATGCCCATTTTACCTGGTGGTGTTAAATTCATAATAAAAAATGGACAAAACATCAGTTCAAATACAATGCTATTTCTATAAGAATTCATGATTCTGACAATTGCTAGTGTCTCATTTGGCTCCTCCCAGATTTTATTGTTGTTTAGTCATTTTCAGTCATATCCAACTCTTTATGATCTTTTTTGGAGTTTTCTTGGCAAAGATATTGGAGTGGTTTGCCATTTTCTTCTCCAGCTTTTTACACATGAGGAAACTGAGGCAAACAGGGTCACAAAGCTAGTAAATATCTGAGGTCAGATTTGCACTCAGGTCTTCCTGACTCCAGATCTGGTGCTTTATCCACTTTGCCACCTAGTTGCCCATGTCCTCCCAAATTACCTCAGTAATGCTATACTTCTTGGCATATAGGAGATACTTAACACATATTTGCATTTTTAGATAATTTTTTTTAATTAGTAAAAATCTATACTATCTCTCTACCCCTACTCTTAATGGGATATTAATGGATACTCTTAATGAGAATGAAAGAAAAACAAACCCCTTGGACTCTGAGTTTTTCACTTGACATGGGTAGTATGTTTCATTATCAGTCCTTTAGAATGGTGATTAGTTATTACATTGACCAAAATTCCCAAAGCTTTCAAAATTGTTTGTCTTTAAAATACTGTTGTTATTATATAAGTTGTTATTCTGGTTCTGTTCACTTTGCACCATTTCAAACAGGTCTTCCCAGGTTTCATCCTTACCTGGTGTTCATCCTTCAAACTTCTTGAATTCAGACTTTATATTAGTGATGGGGTGCTTGGGTGCATGGACTTGGGCTCCAATTCTAAAATCACATTTCTCTTTAAAAATCACTTTTCTCCCTAGCCTCAAAATACTATCTCAGGCAGTTTTTCCCTCAAGGACGCAGCCTGCCCTAACAACAACCCGTTATCTCCCTTCCTGCTATAGCAGCCAGCTGAACCTATAGAACCCATTAGTTTGAACCATCTGTGTACTGGCTTAACAGGCTGCGTACTGGATCTTAATGACATTTACTACTCACTGACCAATCGTATGTATCTTAGACTTGGACATACCTATACTTCCATTTATCTAGTCTAACAAGACATTGATGGGAACAACCTGGTTTTTCTGAGCCAGCCCTGACTGCTGGTTGACTTGGTGATGTTTCAGTCCTAAAACCACACGTCCAGGTAGCCCCACCTTGGGCTATTTCCCGATAAAATTTTGGGTAAATTACCTGAGCAGTGGATACCAAAAATGCCTATTCCTTTAAGAACTGACCACTCCTTAACCACTCCCTAATCCTACCCCAAAACACCTAGTTAGCATATTTGGCACCAGTAATGCAATGGAATATACTGAAGAAGGTGCTAAATGTTCTGTAGATATATGAACAGTTTATCTTCCCAGGCTAAAAATGATTTTGGTCTTGCATAGAGGAAGGAGTCCATGTCATAAAGACCAGGTCTATTCATAACCAAAACTGGTCAATTTCTTAACTTAGTCTCTACCCCTATTTCCCTCTAAGGATTCTGGTGCCCCAATACTTTCTTTAGGTTTTTTCCTGCAGACTACAACCAGATTTGTTCTCCTAGCAGCCAGCCCCACCGGGCCTTGATTTTTCCCTGTATCCTCCCCACCTGAAAACTGCAGTTTTGCCTTTTACCTCAGGGACCTTCTAGATTACCTAGCTAACCTATCTGATAAACCAATTCAAGGCAAGGTGCCAATTTCATATAATGGTAAAATTTGTTGTATTTCTTAGGAAAACATTTACATGTTAAAAAGAGCTTTCAATGTCTTTGACTAAGATGGGAATTTTAAGCACTAGTTTGTATGAGAATTAGTTTGAGGCTGCAAAGCCTTTGGGTTAGCCTTTATTTCTAATCACAATCCAGATGTTTTCCTCTTCTAGGTAAGGCTGATGTTCATAAACGGCAAAGAATTTATTATATTTATTGAGATTGAACTATTAAATTCGGCCCCCCCCAACATGTGCTGGTGGCCTAGAGGGGAACTCTGAGTTTTAACCCTTCCCTCTCTCCTCCTTTTTTCCTTTCTTTGTTTCCTTCTTTCCTTCTTTCTTTCTTTCTTTCTTTCTTTCTTTCTTTCTTTCTTTCTTTCTTTCTTTCTTTCTTTCTTTCTTTCTTTCTTTCTTTCTTTCTTTCTTTCTTTCTTTCTTTCTTTCTTTCTTTCTTTCTTTCTTTCTTTCTTTCTTTCTTTCCTTTCTTTCTTTCTTTCTTTCCTTTCTTTCTTTCTTTCTTTCTTTCTTTCTTTCTTTCTTTCTTTCTTTCTTTCTTTCCTTTCTTTCCTTCCTTCTTTCTTTCCTTTCTTTCTTTTCTTTTTCTTTCTTTCTTTCTTTCTTTCTTTCTTTCTTTCTTTCTTTCTTTTTCTTTTTTTCTTTCTTTCTCTCTTTTTCTGTCCCTCCCTCCCTCCCTCCCTTCCTTCCTTTCTTTTTTCACTTTTCCTTCTTTCTTCTCTCTCTTCTGTGTCTCAGTCTCTCTCTCTCCCTATCTCTCTCTCTCTCTCTCTCTCTCTCTCTCTCTCTCTCTCTCTCTCTCTCTCTCTCTCCCCAGACATGTCCTTTCATCTTTCCAAAGCAATAAAGCAGTTTGCTCATCTTTTCCCAGGTACATGACCTCTGATCCCTCTGGGAAAACACTAGAGAGAGATATAATCAGCAAACTCTCATTCTGATGACTAATGGGTCTGTCTAGTCACCCCTCAGTGCACTCCAGATTTACTTACAGGCCCCTGGGGGCCATTCACCAGATGAATTCCCTGGCCTGAGACTGCAAGCATTCTTCTCAGTGGTAGTAGGACAGACTGACTCTTCTGTGTCTTCCCATGCCAACAAATCTGGATACAAAGTCATTAATATAATCAGATTTCCAAATGTTTTGTCTATATTAGATAAATGCCTGGTTATTTTGGTTTCCTTGTCTTGCCTTGTGAATTTCCTTTAATAGCCTAATCACCAGGCACAGCTTATTCTCACCATGCTGTGTATTTATCACTTGTTAACCTGGAAGCTAACATTTGATATTTAGCAAATCTAAATCCCCAGAAGCCGTATGGCACGGTGGTGAAGTTTCTGGGCTTGGAGACAGTCCAAATCTTTCCTCTGACACTAGCTGTGTGACCATGGACTAGTTGTTTAACCTTTTTAAATCTCAAAGATTTCCTTAAGACTTAAATAGCAATTTTTAAATGGGTGAAGGTCTGCCAATGAATCAGAGATCCTTGATCTGTAAGAAAGAAGTAGGATCTCATGTCACCTGTGTGACCTTTATTTATATATTGAACCTGAGTAGGGACTTTGGGGTTGAACCATTTTAAATTCACAGCTGATCCACTTTGGAATAATAGCTATGTAATGATTATATGGAGGTGACTATAAAGAGAGAACTGGTCTTCAAGTTAGGAAGACCTCCATTCAAACCTGTTTCTGATACTATTTTGCTGTGTGATTCTAGGCACATCACTTAACCTCTTACTATTTCATAGAGATAAATAGATGGATAGATAGATAGATAGATAGATAGATAGATAGATAGATAGATAGGTAGATAGATGTAATGAATATGCTCTGGCCCCACTTTCCTTGAGCTAGGCTTCTCACATCCTTCCTCAAGGTACCAGAGAAGATTAGGTACTTCTTTACTTTGCCATCAGTTGGATCTCCAACTAGCTATGTCCCCCTCCTTATTGTTAGGGGTCTGTGACTAGAGCCTCAGTCCCACTTAATATCAATTAACTTGTCCAAAGAGATGCTTTCTTCAAAGATATAGCAAAGTCAAATACACAAACTTTCCTTCCACCAATACTTTGGGGCATACTCTCCCCTTCAATCTCTGGGAAAGTAGGCTTTCTTCATATATAGCACTGGTTCCATCAAAATTCATTCCTAATATCAGCATTGTTGTTGGAAGAGTCCAGCATGGATTCAGAAAGTCAGTCCTGATGATCTCAGGCCATTGATGTGCTGACTGCAAAATCTGGCCCCATATCTTCGAGCAGTGTCTGGGACATAGCAGGTATTTACTCCATGTTTATTGTTTGACTGGATTCTGACTCCTAAATTACTATTTCTCCATCTTCTAAGGTTGATGACTTCAATCCTTTCACCTAGAACAGGAAAAATGAAAAGACCTGAGACCCATTTCTCAGGGACTAGATGGCCTCAGAGAAGAGGAGGAGTCCTTAGACCCTTTCACTTATTGCATCATCTTTCACAGAGAGAAAGACATAATTACCAGGCTCCTCCAAACTTGAATGCAGCAAAGAGAAGGTCAAAGACGACTCAGTCTTTTGGAAGACGCTAACAGTTCTGGTTATGCAGCCCAATGCAAAAGGCTCCTAATTATGTAGTCAACCAACTGGAACTCGTTGTATATACATACTCCACAGTTTCTCCAAGATACTTCCCTAACAGGACATCAAGATTCTTTCCATAACAGCATCCTCCATGATGAGGTTGCATTAACTGAGCAAGCTGATGGTGTCTACACATGTTTCAGACCTCCTTGCACATACATTTGTGCAATGCTTTAAAGTTTACGAAGTGTTTTAAAAATACAACAAAACTCAAGGTGACTTTTGAGGAAGGTCAAGCACTATTTCTTTCATTTTTCACATTGGGAAACTCAAGCTGCTAAATCCACCACTTTCTCCAATATATATATATTTTTAAGTTTTGGAAGCAATTGGTGTTCAGTAACTTGCCCAGGGTCATACAGTTAGTATCTGAGGACAGATCTGAACTTGAGACTTCCTGATTCCAGGGCTGGTGCTCCATCCATTGTGCCGCCTAGCTAGCCCCTTTTCTAATGTATTTCACCACATTGCTCTGCTCTGCTATTCTCTGGCACTGGTTCTAGACAGTTTTAGGATGTGGGTAAGTGGGGAAGACACACTGAGATAAACGCCATAAGACAGACATCCATCTTCCTCCTTATCCCTGGTGCTCTTGGCGGCCCTGGGAAGTGTGCTCAAGGCTCAGGCTAAGCTACTTGGCTGCCACCACATAGCCATTTTTGGGACAAAGACTTATGGTCTCTCTTCTACATTTTTGTCTTTACTGTACCTGAGAGTTGCTCAAAACTCCTTTGCAAACAAAGTTGTACCAGGTAGAATGAAAACACTTCTTAGGATATCTTACTATGGAGACAAGCCTAGCAGATCTTCTGAAGTCCCATGTATTTGGTGCAGTTTTATAGCCATAGGTCGTGCGTTCAAATCCTGATTTTGTCACTTACTCCCCCAGTGACCTTTGGCAAGTTAATTTATTTCAGTTTTCTCACCTGTTAAATAAGGGGTTAGGCCCAGATGACGTCGAATGTCCCTTTCGATTCTCAATCCATGATCCTCTACTTTCAGTTTACAGCACAGGAGAATCAAAGAAACACCAGCCAAATGTCACCTGTAATCCCTCCAGACAGTGCAAGCTCTTGGTATGCGCTTGTATTTTAATTTAACATTTACTGTTTCTTGCCTTGTGTAAATAGGGGCATGTGAAAGTGGAGTTTATTACAAATCAGGCCTGACAACACGGGGAAGGCAGAGGGAGCGTTTCAGTGAAATTTTCTGTGGCCCCATGCCAGGCCCACCTTTTGTTCCTTCAGCTTCCCCTTGCCCTAGGGTTTCACCTCCTATTCATTTCCTTAGCCTTGAAGCCCAGGAGCCCTTGTTGGTGGGGACTACAGAGTGGATATTATCTGAGCCTCCAGTGAATTACAGCTGACAGTGCTGCTATTTCTAAGCCAGAGAATCACTCTTTGAACAAAATGCACTCGCTGTGTCTTTTCAACCTGTGCTCCAACAGAGGGAAGCAGCAGGATTCCCGCACTGTATAATAACTGTCAGAAACAATTTCTGCTCTGTAAGTGAGGTGAAGCAAAATGTCAAAATATTTGAATACATTTCATTGAGGATATCTTCTTTTAAATTAGTGAAGGCTAGAGAAAAAGAATTCCATTCTCTTGCATAATAAATATGCATGGAATGGTGGATCCATGTGCATTTGGTTCTGGCTTGTTAATGCATTAGAGGTCCACAACAATAAAACACAATAATTACTAGTTAAAGAGATGCCAGAACTGGCCTTTTACCAATACTCCTGGACATATAATTCATAATCAATTTGGTAAAGCTGAAGTCGGTCTGTTAATTAACCTATTTCCTGCAGTGACTGAGATGGAAGAAGCAATCACATTATCCGACAAGGCATCCCACCCAAATGTAGATATCTCATTATTAGTCCCGTGTGCTGTTTGGAACTCATTAGCCCAATCTGTGTCTCCTGGTTCGTGTTAATGGCTGCAGAGAAAGAGCAAGAGGCTAACTTGCATTATGGCTACTACAATAACACCTCTGGAACAAGAGGTTGAGAGATGGAGAATAGACTCTAAGGTACTGAGAACCACAATGGAATTTTGGTCCAGAGACATTTTCAAGCCAACAGCTTCTGAAAGGAGATATATGTGACTCAAATTCAGATCAATTTAGTTTAAGGATGTGGCTAAAATCATCCCACCCTGTTTAACCCTGATAAATATCAAAGATGTGACTGTTCAGTTATTTTCAGTCACTTCTGATTCTTTGTGACCAAAGATTTTGTGGGATTTTCTGACCAAAGATACTGAAGTGGTTTGCCATTTCCTTCTCCAGCTCATTTTGCAGATGAGGAAACTGAGGTAAATACAGTTAAGTGACTTGCCCAAGGTCACCAATCTAGTAAGTGTTTGAGGTTGGGTTTGAATTCAGATCTTCCTGACTCCAGACCTGGAACTCCATCCACTGAACCAACCTAGCTGCCTCGTCCGAGAGGTAGCAGAGTCAAATTAGATGGAGTGATTCTGACCATACCGTTTCATTAGGAAATAACATGAAAATGCATGGAGATCTTGAATAACACTATGTACAACAGCAAAGTTCATTGTAAGATCTATCTTTGATCTCATCCAAGAAAATTTTATTATTAGAGAACCCTAAGTTGCTCACAGTTTGTTTCCACATTTATGCCACGTTGAAATAATCAGAGATTGTTTGATACATAGAAGGCACTTTAGAGATTATTCTTGGATCTCTCTCAGTGGGACCCTCTACGTCTATCCGCGTATTGATCCAATCTAACAAATACTTATTGAGTGTCTACTATACGCAAAGCACCATGGTAGCACTGGGGATAAAAGTGCAAAAGTGAAACAAAAAAATCTTTACAGGCAATATTTCTCTATAGTTATATATATTATAGTATAAAGCACATTGAACCT
Source organism: Notamacropus eugenii (assembly GCF_028372415.1). Lineage (NCBI taxonomy): Eukaryota > Metazoa > Chordata > Mammalia > Diprotodontia > Macropodidae > Notamacropus > Notamacropus eugenii. The sequence continues at coordinate 176,093,237 of NC_092873.1, read as the reverse complement.
GAAATGAGAATTCCTGGCTCTATAACTTATTAATTATGTAACCTTGGAAAAGTCACTAAAGCTCTCTTGGTCCTCAGTTTTTACACCAGTAAAATGGAAACAATAATAAACTTCTAACATCAAAATGTTGTTTGAGGATCAAATGAAATAACATACATAATAAGCTTTGAAAGCCTTGAATGCTTAAGAAGATTTCTAAACTATAAGGAATTATATAAATGCAAATTTTTATCAATTACAGATGAACTTACAGAGCACAAAATGATGGAGGATGATTATCTGATGTATGGGTATATCTAAATAGTATCTTCAAAGGTCTTGTTTTTCTTTTCCAGAAGAATATGACTTGGTTGCCTTTAATAATAGAGTATTTTTACTGTCTTCTACATAGAGACAGTGTAGTAGACTAATGTTGGTCTTGAAGTCAGGAGATTTGAGTTTGTCCTGGATCTGATATTTACCAGTCATGGGATCTTGGGCAAGTCATTTAACTTCTCTGAACCTCATTTTCCTCATTTGTAAAATGAGAATAATAACACTTGTACCATAAACATCACAGGGTGGCTGTTATTAAAGTGTTTTGAAAACCTTGAAGTTTTATATATCTTAGTTTTTATTGCATTATTCAAGTCAATTAATCCTTAATCAATCAGAATGCCTCCATTTTTTCTTTTTCTTAAGTCTAATCTTACATTTTTTTCTTCTTTAACTCGATTGAAAACTTCTTGAAGGCAAATATTAAATTTGCCTTATACATTCGTGAGGAGACCTCATTATAAAATAATGAGGTATATAAATATGAGTGGTATTATTTTTTTTATCTTTGTATTTTCCTCAGCAATTATCATAGCTTATTGAACACCAAAGCTGCTGATAAAGATTTGTCTAATGAATGAAAACTAAATATGAAAACTGCCTCTAAGATGAGGAGGAATTTGAAGCTATGCATATTCTCTGTAGGTAAAGCAAGGCATAAACTTTGGTCAGTCCAACATTTAGGTAGTAAATTAATATGACCTGATATATGTTATATATTTATAAATTATATAAATTTATATGACATATTCACGATTATATACACACGTGTGTACATTTTCGGTGAAAGTTTTTGATTCTTCCAGTTTTGTCTTTGTCTTCCTAGCACTTAGTATGGCATCTTGCACATAAGAGCTTAGTAAATGTTGGCTGAATTGAATTGATTTGAAGACAGAGCTTTGGAATTTAAAAAAATATGTGACTCCCAACTCTGAATGACAAGAGTCTGATGAAGTCAACACTACCCTAATTATTACTGGAAATTTGTTGGAAAGCTACCGATTATAATCACACAGAAAGAATATTTCTTCCAGAAGTTCTGAATTGCCTAGCAATGTTCTCTTGGGTCACAGCTGCTAACCCAGATTTAAAGATTTTTTTTTTTTGAGTTCATGTCCCCTAAAACCATAGCTGAGGAGTTCCACCAAAGGCCTTACCTTTAATAATCAGTGAGTCTCTAATTGATTTAAAAAATGCATTTGGTAAAATGTCATACTAAAAAAATAGCAACAAAATATTTCTCCCATAAATCTGATGTGCACTTTCCCATGAAAACACATGGCATTACTGGGAGAACATAATAAATGGAAAGTATCAGGTAAGGAACATGTGTGGTCATGGCACACACATTTAGAGAACATGTGTAGTATGGGAACATGCACAGAGGCAAGCACACGTAGTGAGCATGTAGGGCAAATGTGGAGGATGGAACAGCAACACGTGTCCAATATTCCAGGACTGCTGATGAGAGGCAGTGAGGCAGCACAGTGGGCTGAGTGCTGGTCAGGAAGACCAAGGTTCAAATCTGGCCTCAGACACTTGTTTGGCTGTGTGACTAAGTAAGTCACTTAGTCTCTGTCTACCTCAGGTTCCTCAATTGTAAAATGGGGATCATAATAACACCTACCTCCCAGGGGTGTTGTGAAGCTCAGATGAGGTAATATTTGTAAAGTATTTAGCCTGGTACGTAGTAGGTGCTTAATAAATGCTTGTTACCTTTCCCTCTTGGTGCCACCATGCTGTTTCCAGAAGGTGCTCTCTGAAGGATGTCACAGCCTCCATTGTACACTCCTCCTCCAGTTTCTGCTCTTCCTTTCCTCAGTGAAGGGAGGAAAAATCATGTTCTCTTAATTTAAAGCCTATAAGCTTTCCCCAGTTCTTTTAGAACTGGCAAAACCCCCTTTATTAGCTGATTTATTGAGCACTAAAAACTTCCCTTATCTCGCAGTTGGCCTGGGAGGCTTAGCTATTCCAGATGCTTTCCATGTAGGAGATTCTCAACCAGAGGTGACAGACTCTTTAGAACAAAGAGCAGTGCTTCCCAGCCAGCTAATACTTTGGGCTCGGTTTTTTCTTTTGACTCCTTTTCCTCATCCAGGAACTTGCATTACTCATCCTACTTTATAGTAAATATTACATTACTTCCCAATTTTCAATCTCCTAAGGCCAGACTATAAACAAGTTAAAGGTTGTTTGGCTAATAACTACTAAAATAACTCTAAGATTCAGGGTTCCCCAGCTTTCAAACACCAGGTGTCTTCTATTCTCCCATGTAGAAGAATGGGTAGAGAAAAGGTGGAGACAATGCTGAATTTAGAGTAAGGCATCGTGTCTTCCTTCTACCTAGGCACATTCCTAAATGATCAGATACATCCAATCAAAGTCTGAGTGACCTCATTCACTTGCTACATCAATCTTCGAGTCAAATAGATACTTACATACCTGACTAGAGAGCTCTAAGTGCCATCTTACCTAGAGATAGGATTGGGTCAAATGAATCTGTCAAGTCCCTTTTAGCATCTTTCACAACAAGGTTCTCTTCCCAGAATATCCACATCTTCTTTATATCTATTGTCTTTATAAACCAAAACTGTGAAGAGAAAAATTATGTTTCACAAATGGAGAATCTAAGACCAACTGAGGTTAAGATTTGTCCAAAGTTTTATCTCTTCTGATAATCTGAATTCTAAGAGAGTACATATTGAAAATATATAACAGTGCCTGAGTATCTTTCATAAACATCAGTGACTCAAGATCCAAGCAAACACAAGAACAATACAAGAAAGAGCTCATCAGATGACAAATTGGGAAAGGAAATTGAGGTGCCAGCATCAGAAGCACTCCACACCATTAAGTGGAGCTGGAAAAGAATCCTGTCAAAGTGAGGAAGAATGAACCTGATATCTTGATCTAATGATACAGGAGTATATGTACAAAAGGATTGCTCAGTTGAATCAGCCCTGAAGGGGCTGTTCTTTCTACTGAAGTCTTCTACCTGTCCCAACCTCCATCTCATGCCAACAGCACAATATGTAATAATAATAGATAACATTTATATCATGCTTACTATGTACCAGGTACTGTGCTAAGTGCTTTACCATTATTATCTCATTTGATCCTCACAACAACCCTGGGAGGTAGGTGCTATTATTATCCTCATTTTACAGATGAAGAAATTGAGGCAAACAGAAATTAAGTGACTTTGCCTGGGTCATGATGAGAGCTGGAAAGGGAGTGGTGGTGATACCCTCACAAAGACCAGGGTACCAGGGGCAGGCTGTCTAGAAGGAATTCATGGATTTAAGCATTGTTGAGGTCAAGGTAAAGATTTATTATGCTTTCCAGCAGGCAAGAGTTCTTAGGTAATCTGAAACCTTAGAAGGGTACAGGCAAATATATAGGATATTCTATAGGAAACATGTGCCAAATATGTTAACTAGGTGATTTAGGGAGTGGTTAGTTCTTAAATGAACATGCCCTTTTGGTATTTACTGCACATGTATTTTTCTCAGAGTTCACTGGGAAATAGCCCAAGGCAGGGCTACCTGGAGGTGTGGTTTTAGGCCTGAAACTTCACTAAGTCAACTAATGGTCAGGGCTGGCTCAGAAATACCAGATTGCTCTCATCAATGTCTTGTTAGACAAGATAAATGTAAGGGAGTATACGTATGTCTAAGTCTAGGATACATACGATTGGTCAGTGAGTAGTGAATGTTGTTATGACCCAGTGCATAGCCTGTTCAGTCAGATGGTTCAGACTAATAAGTGCTATAGGTGCAACTGGCTGCTGTAGCAGGAAGGAAGATAAGGGTTGTTGCTGGGCAGGCTGTGTCCTTGGGCTGGGGAGAAAGTGCCTGAGATAGTATTTTGAGGCTATGGAGAAATGTGTTTTTTAAAGAGAAATGTGATTTTAGAATTGGGGCCCAAGCACATGTACCCCAGCACCCCATCAGGTTACATAGCTAAGAAGTATCTAAAGCCAGATTTGAACTCGTCTTCCTGACTGTAGGCCCAGAGCTGTAACCACTGCATCACCTAGCTGTGTTCTACTATGTAGGCCATAAGTCCTATGTAGTATGAGATATGCATAAGAAAAATAGCTTACATTTCTCTAGTGCTTTAAGATTTCCAGAGGAATTCTATATAATGCTATGCAGTAGGTAGTGAAAGTATTATTATGTAGGTCCATAGGTTTAGGATGGAAAGAACCTTAGAGATCATCTAGTTCCACCCCCTCATTTCATATGACTTGCCCAGTTGGGGTCAACAGTTGATAAGTGATGAAGAAGGATTCAAATCCTATACCTTCTCTGCTGTACCACATCTCCCCAGCTTACAGATGAGGAAACTGAGGTGCAGAGAGTTGAAGTAACAGATATATACACATGCACATATAGTACATATCTGACACTCAATTCATCAATTTAATGAGTACCTAGTATACAGAGCTTTGTTATGTTCTGGGGAAGCTATGCAGTTTACATAAGACATGATTCTTCTTCCCATGGATTGTATATCCTAGTAGGGGGATACTCTGGATTTTAAAAGATTATCCACAGAGTAGTTTATTATCTTTCATAAATACTGACATATCAAGTTGCAAGCAAGCACAGGAGAAGTACAAAAAAGGATTCATCAGATTAGGAAAAGATATAGTACTCTGATAGAAAATGATGCCTTGTAAGATTATAAGAAGGTTCAAGCAAAGTGCTATGTGAGGTTTGATCATTACTGCCTGTGGGATTAAGGAAGGTCTCCTAGAGAAGGCAGTATTGAAATTGGTCTTTAATGGATGGAGAGGAATTAAGCAGCTGGGGGAGGAGGAAGACATAGGTCATTTACTGTATCTTGATCTGCTATTTTGAAATATTAAAATGTCAACTTCACATCCTATAAAATTCCTTATTGTTGATTTCCTCCTTCTCCCGGTGTTGTATGAAGCACTCTGCTTGACTATCCCAGAGATATTCAAAAGCATTGGTTTTTTTGATTTGCAATTTTAACAAGTCTTTTAAAGTCTTGTAAGCAATCAGGACCAAGACCTAGAAACACATAAGTACTTGGCTCCTACTACCATATTACTGTTATGTACTAGACTTTCATTTAGAAGTATATATAAATCAATTTCTGGCTCAGGCCCACCTACTTGACCACGTCTCTTCTCTTCCTGTCTCTTCATGATGACTCATCCTTTCACTTTCACTCATTGTCATAATTTAAGCTCACAGTTTAATTAGATTAATAAATGCATACTAAAAGCAGAAGCATTAATCATTTGCAACATAGACTGCACATTACATTCAATCTCCAGATCTAGCTTCTACCAAGGCAAAAACCACTTTTAGCCCAGAGTCCATTTCCTCTCTCTTCAAGTCTCCTAGCTTCATCATTCAAACAAAAGAGAAAGATGACTAGAATTTTAGTGTCTAATAGACCATCTCTTTCTCCATGAAGTGGGATGGGGACAATATATATGTTTAATTCAAAAAAGCATTAAAGACTGCTATGGAAATTCCAGTGATTCTCATGGTTGAAGACTTACAGGCAAGCCAGTAAACAAGCAAAAACAAACAGGATTGCTCTTCCATTGTCTTTCCAGGGTCCTTCTACTCCAAAGTCTTTTGTCTGTCTATTTCAGGACTGTAAGGAGGCACTGTTGAAATGTTCCAGAGCTTAATGCCCAAGGGTGCTGCCTGACTGTCGCAAAAGTCTAAATCCAATAAGGACAGGAGGGACAGACTTGAATGTGTCAACCCCAGCCATCATTGTGTCTTTCTCGATCTCTTTCTTTTCCCTTCAAAACTCCAAATTCAGAAACTTGCACCCTCCATCTCAGTAAGCCTGCAAGGCCATCAGTACAATCCAAGCCTGCAGTATAAAGTATAAACAGATGCTTGTCCTATCTGTGTAGATACGATGTGTAGATACAACCCTTCCCCACAACAGGGATTATTTTTTTTCCCCCATCACCCAATACATTTGACATAGTCACACTCTGAATTCTCTTCCTCAAGGCACCAGATAAAACTGCCTTTCTATTCATAAAAGTGCAAAGGAAACTCTAACTCACTGAACCATCCTATTCACAGTTCATCAAAAATGAGTTTCCATTCCTAGTATGTTCACTCACAGAAAGAAAGGAATGAACATTTTTTATGCCAAAGGCAGATATGGAGCAAGTCATTTGTGGACCCTGAACAAGGCTAAAAAATTATGTCCTAAAGTTTGAAACTAACACGCTTTATCAATGTCTGCTCAATTCATTGTACAAATGAATTACTAATTCAATTACATTCAAAAAAATCTTTTATGAGAAACATACTATGTGCAATGAACTGTGTTAACTACTGGAATACAAAGCTGAAAATGAAATAATCCTTACTCTCAAGGAGTTTATGTTCTACAGAGGTTTGTAGATAGGGGACACAGATGTAAGTATGATTTTTGCTGTTCAGTCATTTCATTTGTGTCTGACTCTTTGTGATCCCATTTGGGGTTTTCTTGGCAAAGATACTGGAGTCAGATATTTCCTTCTCCAGTTCATTTGACAGATGAGGAAACTGAGGCAAACAGGGTTAAGTGACTTCCCCAGGGGCACACAGTTGGTAAGTGTCTGAGGCCAGATTTGAACTCAGAAAGATGAGTCTTCCCGACTTCAAGCCCAGACTTCTATCTACTGAACCACCTAACTGCCCTAGCATTATATAGGTATTATACAAAGTACAATCAGATCATTTCAAGAGGTAGATAGTATTCATAATTTATGAGATCAAACAAGTTTCCCCTTAGGAGGCAACAGTCAGGCAGCAGCTCTGAAAGCAGCTAGGGTTCCTGGTAGGACGAAGTAGTGAGGGAATTCATTCCAGTCATGGAGGACCACCTGCGCCAGGGCACAGAATGAAAAGATGGTAGGTTATGTATGGAAAGTATTTGGCAGGCCATACTGGGGAGAGTAGGATTTTCTGGCATTAAAAATAGGTGTTCTTACAAAGAATATATTAAAGTATGTCCCTTGCTGTGACCCTTCCCTGCCCTGCCCCCCATCCCCCCATAAAGGGCAAGTACTGCACAGCAGCCTACCTTGCCAGCCCTAATCCTGGCTGTGATCCAAGGTATTATGCTGCATAACCAAATGGAGATCATTGTGTATACAATGAAAATGCCCAAATGGCCAGTTCATCTTCTCTATTTTGCATCTAAAATGATGCTGGAAGAGCAGCCTAATATGATAAGAAATAAACTGGACCATACAAGTAATGATCCAATCACATAGGCCTTTTATAGCTACTTGTTGTTAGAGGAAGAATACTATTACACATAACTATTAATGTTGATGGGCATTTGAATAAGAGATTCATTCTTCTTTGTGTCAGCATAATCTTCCACGTCACCCTCCTCTGAACTCTGAGAGCAGAGCTGATCTGCAGAGAGAAGCAGATTTTGCTAATGGTCATGTTGATTCGTTACCCTAGCTTATTGATAGCTATAGATTAATATACATGTTTGTATATATATGCATATGTATATACCTATATAAGAGTATGCATATATATATATGTGTAAACATACCTATAGTCATACACACATGAAAATGTTAAGGAAAAGCAAAGGAATTGTATGCCATTGTCACAAAAGTAATCTGGGGAATAGAAACCTCTTTCTGTGTGTATCCAAATATACACACATCTTAGTCATAATACTATCTATCATAAAATCATTGGAAATGGATAATTGAATAGATAATGAAACTCATTCCCTTGCCTCATATTTGGCGAGTTATTTTGCCCAACCCACTTTTGAATACTTCAAATCATCTTATTGTCCTATTAGGCACTATTACCCATGTGCTCATTATTTCAACAGTGGTAGAAGCTCTTTGATGGCATAAATGATCCTCAGCTCAGAGCCTTGCAAATGGCTGGATAATTTAATTCTAAAGCGTTCTCTGACCTCTCAGCTAATTGGTTAGGACGCTTGTTCTGTCTTCTGCTTACCTCTTTGGTAATTACCCTAAGTTCTAAAAGCAGCACAAGTGATTTTTCAAGCTGCCTCGCTGGATCTTCTTGAAAGGAACAATAAATATTTACCCCAGACGTATGGTATTTTGTAGCAGATGCTGGAAGGGTGCTGTTACCTGTGGGCATTCTATGCCTTATTGACATTCACCTTCTCGTGGGTTCTGTCCTGCTTCTTCCTACGTATGAGAAACAAAAATATCCAATGCCCTTGTGATTTGTTCTTTAAGTCTGCCACCATGTCGCAATGTAGTAGCTATGTCTGGACTACACTCTTGCATCAGGTCATGTAAATGTCACTGATATTTATTTACTAATCAATAGGAGATGTTGCAGACTAGTTCACGTCCAGGCCAGCCAAAAGGCATCTGAGTCATTGACAGCATGGAGGAGGAAATGAATAGAGGGGAATTCATTCATGGGCTAGAGAGCTGGAGAAAATTTGGCTTCTAGGATTAAAAGCCAGGGCTTTTATTATTATCATTCCACAACATAAAAGGACATGGTCCCTTCTCCAAAGGTTTTCTTCTTATAATAAAGATAAACATGTGTGATCACATGGGCTGACTACCATGGGCCCATATGGAGTAAAGGCTATTGCTTCCCTCTTGTCTGCAAAAGTGGGACTCAAAACATTGCCTAAGTGATGGTGAAGAACTCATGTACGTGAAGCTTCACTTTCTTGAATGATCTTTAAGCTTTTAAGAGACTGTATAAAATACTGGTAGCATCCTTGTCCCTGACTTAGAGACAGGATTCACTTAGTCTTATATTTCCTCTTGGTTTTGTTAAATACGGCAGAGAAAAATAATCTAAAGAATCAGAGCTTCCCAAAGCTGCTTATTTAGGGCCCCTGTTTGTCACTTTCTCTGATGAGACATAAAGAATAGTTTAGTACCTCTTCCTGCCTGAGCTGACCTCTAGGAACTCAATTTAACTTGTATAGTTATACCTGTGGCATCTGCTAGATACCTTCTGCCTAGCTGAACTCTTGGTTCTGACCCACTGTTTTTGCACATACGTGCAGACTATGTACACTATGTTAACAGACACACTTAAAGCTGTTCCATTTCCCTGTAGTTGATTATTCTGATAAAAAGACACTTCAGCTGTTTTCTTAGCTCCTAAGATGTAGCCACATTGCCGGGTAACGTTATCATATTCAGTCCAGGACTCTCATGCCTCTTTGTATCAGCGAAGATCAACAAATTGTCTGCCTATCTATAGTATATTTTAGAATGGTGAGAAGTTAAGCGCCCGGGGTCACACAGCCAGTATGTGTAAGAGACAGGAGGACATAGATTCGAGTCTTTCTGACTCCAAGGCTAGCTCTTTTTCAACTACTCCATGAGTCAACGGGGAGTGGAGTACATAAGCTGAACAAACATTAACCACTGAAAGTGTTACTTTGCATTTACTCAAGTGCCATGCCTCTAAGCTGTGAAAATGCCTATAAAACTAGTTTTTTTATGCCCTCACAACTCTTTATGGAAGCAAATAAGTAGCAAATATCATTGTTTGTATTTTGCCTGAGAAGGAACCAAATCAAGGAGAGGACTGATCAATGTCTTTGAAATCATGTAATTTAATTGAACAAGATAGATAGAGCTGATGATACCCTGTTTTTATGAGACACACACTAGGCTGTATTTGAAAACAGAAGTGGGCAGGTGATCTTATGAATGGTAAAAGATGAGAATTTATAAGACAAGTACTACGTTCCACTATATGGATAACAGGACTAGCTATGACTGTGCATTTTTGCATGTATGTATGTATGTATCTATTTATTTACTTACTTATTATGGCCTATGTACCATTATATATTGGCCTCAATTCTCCATTGGCCCACATGAATGCATCAATCAGAACAGGAAAGATAGAAAAGCCTGCATTCAAGTCCTTCCTCTGATTTGTATCAACTGTATGACCCTCAGACACACTCTTCAACCTCTCAGTGCCTGCAAGCAATTCTCCAAGACTGTATGTTCTAGATGAGTGGTTGATCTGCATTAGTGGAAGAAGTTTTCACACTGGAAGTTACCCCATATAAATGAGTCACAAGTCTGGGGAAAATCTAGGATTGATTTGGGAGACCATCCTCAGAGTTGGAGAAAGATATGGCAGGAGCAAAAGGTGCACTTTTAGCAGTGGCAAGTTTGAGGGAGAAGCTGGGTGGTGATTTTTATACTATCAATCAGTCAGCATAGCAGTGACATCATACTGAGTGCTGGTATGTAAATAGTCTAGAAATAACTATTAGGTCACAGAAATCAGTTAAATAGCAAAGTTTCTTGTGTAGAAATAACCCTCAAGGTGTTTGTCCAGGAGAGAACTCTCTTAGAGGCTCTGGATAGACATATACTTGACTTATTGATTTCCACTGTCATCAGAGGATATGATTGAGGTGGTGGAATTTATGCCATATTCTACCCTTCTAAACTTCCAATCAACAAACATGGATTTGAAAGAGCATTGTGCTTAAGTTCTGAGCATTGTGCTTAAGTTCTAGGCATTGTGCTTCATTTGCCAGCTTGTACGCCTTGGACTAGATGCCACAATGCCCCCAGGAAATCCCCTCATCAGAAAACTCATTACCCAGGGAGACTACATCAACCTTGGTACTCACATCTCATTTATACACTCAGTATCCTATACCCCTCTGATTGGAGGGCTGGTGAGCACAGCAAAGAATTCCTCTGAAAGTTTCCACTTAAAGAGGGCCCTCAGGCCAGCAATCTATAAATATCCTACTTGTTTCCCTTGGATTAGACTCCACCATACTTTCTTCACCCCACTCCCTTCTGCTTTTCAGATTCCTTTTGTGTGTTGGCTTCCTCCATTAGATTGTAAGGTCTTTGAGGGAAAAGTCTTTCTTTTGCTTGTTCATATCCCTAGTGCTAAGTACAATGCTTGGATAATAGTAGTAGCTTACTAAATGTTAATTGACTAATAATTGACTATTGACTGACTGGCTACTCTATGAAACTATAAATATAACATTGAGTGGGACCCTGCCTTCAAGGATCACATTCCAAAATTTCCTTGTTATTATTGATCATTGGGTGATTCAGTGGATAGAAAACTGGACTTGGAGTTAGGAAGCCCTGACCTAAAATCCTGCCTCAGACACTTACTAACTGTGTGATCCTAGGAATGTTACTAAGTCTCCATTTCCTCATCTGTACCATGTGGATAATAATAGAACCTACCTCCCAAGGTCATCATAAGACTCATAGGAGATAAATGTAAAACACTTTGCAAGCCTTAAAGTGCTATGCAAATGTTAGCTTTTATTACTATTGGTTCTCTAACTTCATACTGTTAGTGGGAGAGCTAATATAGCACTTGAAATCTCTCACTACATTTTTCTAAATTCAGGAGCGGTAAAAAACAACACATTTTCAGAAAGTTTCCGCATTGTAGGCATTTCAGTTTACTGAGAGAAATAATGGGGAAGAGGGATCCTTTTGTAAACTAACTAATTTATCTTCATTTCCTAGGAGAAGGTGAAAGGACAGCTATAAGTGTAACTTTCTCCTGGAATTACCTAGAATGAAACCAGGAGCCACTGACCTAAATAAAACTGAGTTTTGATGTATGCTTAAGGTTTTGGCAGCTGAACTTTAACAAACCAACCACTTTTGGTCTTCCACAATCTGACTACAGCTGGATTTACCTTTCTAGCCTTATTAGACTTCTTCCCCATGGATTCTATATTCCAAGTGAATTAAAGTGGAGCTTGGATTTGAACTCAAACCTTCTTGACTCCAAGTCCAGTGCTCTTTCAATTCATACTATGTTGCAATAAGCCACTGATGCTGCATTATTCCTCTGGGGCAGTATTTTCCAAAAGATTTTGGCCATGAGAACATGTTTTGCCTTGGAATTTATTGATTATACCCATAAAGGCTGGTCTAGGAAAGAGTACAGAATATATCCAGAATAAAAGAGTTCGGGAAATTTTTTTGCATAAATGTGAACTATTTGGGATCTTCTCCATCTTCTATTTCAGAGAATGCCTAGCTTCCTTCAGTGGCTCAGGTGACATCTACCATGTCCAACATTTCATGGTCTTCCCTTCTTCCAGTTGCTATCACTCTCTCCTTGAAGCTATTTGTACTCTCTTGTATATAATTAATTCTATTGCTGCTGAAGCATAGCATGGCTTGTACTTTTTGAAATTTTCTGCCTCTCTCAGCAGCCTTTCCAAATCTGAAGAATCAATCAATCAATAAACAATTATTAAGCACTTATTATGAGTCAGGCACTGTGCTAAATGCTAGGGATACAAGAAGAGACAAAAGATAGTCCTTGCCCTCAAAGAGCTTGTAGTCTAATGAATAAACTACTCCATTTATACAAACATATGGTAACACTGACTCAGCAGTCCCTCACCCAATCAGGATTTGTGCATATAGGAACACACGGTATTACAGGACTGTTGTTGCAGGAAAACCACTCCAAGTGTGTCCAGGGAAGGGTTTACATATACTTTGCATTTACTTGTCTGTATGTACATACTGCATTTGTACATAAACTCATTGATGGCAGGACTTCTGGTTTTTCCCTTTGTACCTGGTGGAGATGGGGATCTGGATTTCAGATTTTGTTGGGATTTCACACCACACTTCTAATATGAAAACTCATTCTGTCACTAAAATTAGTAACTTACCCCTAAGTTACAATGTTAAAGAGTTTTCTGGAGCACTGAGAAATTGAATTACTTTCCCAGAAGAACATAGTTCCTGTGTGTCTAAGGAAGGATTTTAACCCAAGGTAGTCCCCTACTCACTATGCTACTTTACTTCTTGCCTTATATATATAGGATGCTTATTAAATGTTTGTTGAGTGGAACAAAACAGAATTCCCTGAAACTGTTGTGCTTTCCCCACCTACAAATTTTTGCTTATCTCATCCCTATACCTGGAATTTGCTTCCTCCTAATATTCCCATCTTTCAGAACCCAGCTCAACCATCACATCTCCTGTGAAATCTTCCCTGGGCTCCCAGAAAGAATTTTTCTAATTCCTAAGAACTTGTCCCATTCAAGTTTATTTGTTATATTTATCCATATGCACCTCTTATCTTCCCTAATAGATTGTAAGTTTCTTGAAGGTAAGGTTTGTGTTTGATTCATCAGCATTTCTCTTTACTCCTAGCATTATCCAGAGACTGATTTTCAGCTGTTTTTGCACATAACAAATGTTTATGGAAAAATTGCTGAGAGCTCGGGCAAGTCTCTTATGGATTGTTGTCTATAAGACCCAGTATAGTGTTTGAAGTAAGCTGATAAAAAAAGGAAATGAGGAGGCTTATGGATCGTTTTTATTGACACAATATATAAATGGAATACTTTATCAATGAACATGTCAATTTTAGGCAAGTCCATAAAAATGACATAGTTATTTCGGTTCTTCCTCAAAGGAGAGAAAAATGACTTATTCCCTTCATTCTTCCTAGTTCAAATATTGATTATGGACAAGGATATTTAACTATAAAAATGTAGCACACTAGGTGATCCTTTTACAAAACATGAATACGTCCTTTGAGTCAATTAAAGAGAACCTGGACATTGGATAAGAAAAAAAATAGCCAAGCTCCTATGAAATTTTAATTGCTAAGTCTGTTAGCAGTCCACAGTTTGAGTGCTTGAGGATGACTCCATTCAGGATACAGCAATCAATGAAGAGCTTAGTTCTTCACTTCTTGGGAGGGAAAAGATTTTCTCAGTCTCTTCTACTTCTATCCATCAGTCATAGCATTTCTCAGCACTGCTACTTACCCAGAAGGAAATATCCCATCTAGTAGTTACAGAATTAGTTTGATAGAGTTCAAGACAGTTGAGTAAGCAGAAGCATATACACTCCAGACAGACATGGGTATGTGAAAGTAGTCATTCAAACCTGGAAGCATCTTCAAGGAATGTAACTCTTAACCGCAGAAAAGAGTTGGCTATGGACACAAGAGAAAGTTAGTCTAAGAACTGAGAAATGTGTTTTGTAAGGCTTTCTTTAAGAGAAAAAGGAGGTCAAGGCCCTACACCTCAGGAGCTGTTTCCACATCTGTGTTTTCTATATGCCTACTTCACTAACATTGTACTTGGCTATTGAGACTACCAGTTCCAGTTGCCAAGGGGATTTTTGGTGACTCTTTCTACCACCTGAAGCTCACAAGATTGCATAACCTGCTCCTGTCCATCTCTGAAACTCATTCACTTAAGACCAAAAAAGAATAAACAATGAAATAAAAGAAACACCAGGCCAAGTGTGCACTTCCCCATGGTGGCCAGGTTGGGGGAGATAAGATAGCTATAATATCAGGATGCTGAAAAGGTCACTGCCACTACTGCTCCTCCCATCTGAAGAGCCATGGTCCACCACAGAAGAGGGAGAGAAAGTTTGTCCAATCTAAACCTGCTGTAAGCACAGACAATTTTAACTCAGCAGCCAATTAAAAGGCTGTTTATTACCATGCATTAAGCTAATAGGAAACAGAAGATATTGATGCTTGTTCTGGATCAGGGAGGAAAAGGGTCTTTCTATCATGCATTTCCAGAATGAGGCTCACCAAAACTCCATGTAGATATTGTGCATACTCTAAGGACTGAACCCTTATTGGCCAGACCTCTTTCTCCCATTGGAGTAATTTGGAGGGGAGGGCACTAGCAGCTGGTGTGTGTGTGTGTGTATGTAAGAGGATTTAGGAAACAATTCTTGTAAAAAGTGCTCAATACTTAAGCTTCATCTAGAAGGAAGACAGTGATTTTATAAAGTTAAGGTACAGCAGGAGTATTTTATAGGTTTGGGCAATGGTCAGTGCAAAAGGATATAGACTAGAGATGGAGTGCTATGTGTACGTAATAGAGAAACAGACAGTTTGGCTAGATCACAGAGTACAAGAAGGGGAGTAAAATGTGATGTAACTGGAAAGATAGACTGGAGGCAAGATCATGAAGGGCTTCAAAAGATAAACAAAGGCGATCATACTTTATCCTAGAGGAAATGGTGAGCCACTGGAACTTGTTGAGTAGGAGAATGATATGGTTAGATCTGCATTTAAGGGAAAAAACTTTAGTGTGAAGAATGAATTAGAGTAGGGAGAAACTTGGGACAGACAGACCAATTAGACCATTGCAAAAATCTAGGCAAGAACTGTTGAGAAAAAGGAGTGACATATGAAAGATATTATAAATATAGAAATGGCAAGATCTGACAAGTAATTGATTATATGTGGTAAAGCAGAGAGAGAGAAGAGAGAGGGAGAGAGAAGTTGAGGATAGTATTGAAGTCGTGAGCTTGGGGGATTTGAAGAATACTGACTTTAATAGATATAGGTAAATTTGGAAGAGTGGTTGGGTTTGGTAAGAAAGATAAGATCTGTTTTAGGGTATGTTTGAGATGTCTCTGGGACATCGTTTTTTTGACATGTCTAGTAGACATTTGATGATGTAAGATTGAAATTAGGAAAGAGACAGCCTGGCTATATGGATATGCAAGTCTCAGGTATGGAGATTTTAATTAAACCTACGGGAGCTGATGAGATCACTAAGAGATTATATATATATGTATATATGTGTGCATATATATATGTATATATATGTATGAATAATAAAGTGTGAAGGAACTAGGAGCTTTGGGAAATATTCACAAAGGTATGATCTGAATTAAGAACCATCAAATGAACTTAAAAACATATACAGATGTAAGAAGAAAACAAAAAAAAGTAGCATCACGAAAGCCTAGAGAGAAGTTTAGGATAAAAGGGTGATGAACAGTGACAAAGGAAGCAGACAGGCAGAGAGGGATGAAGACTGAAGAGAGAACATCAGCATTAGCTATTAAGAGATCACTGGTAACTTTGGTGAAAGCAATTTCAGTCAAGCAGTGAGGTGAGGAGCCAGACTGTGAAAGGTTGAGAAGAGAAGGAAATGAAATGAAGGCAGTGAATGCAGAGCATTTATTTCTAGTATATTGGCTAAGAAAAGGAGGACAAACATAGAACGATACCTTGAGGGGATGGTAGGATTTAGTAAAGGTCTTTTACTGATGGAAGCAATCTGGACATGTTTGAAGTGAATAGAAAAGCAACCAATAGATTGGGAGAGGTTGAAGAAGGGGCATGATGGAGGCAGCAGTCTACCAGAGAAGATAGAGGAGATGGCTTGAAGTTCACACTGGAGGGGTTTCCTCAACTTTAAAATAAGAGGGTCAAATTAGATGATTTTTAATGTTCTTCCCAGCTCTACATCTAGGATCCCCTAATCTTTCAGGGCATTTTGTATAATTTTGAAATATTCTTACAAGATATCTTTTTTGAGCAGAGAATTTTAAATCACTATTTCAGAAATCAAATACTTTCTTCTAATCCACAAACAGTAAACCATATGGCATTTTGTATTCTGTACATCTTTCAGTTAGTTGTGTGATGGTAAGATCATTAGCAAAAACCTATCTTCTTCCAAATATCTTCATCAAGGTAGCATTCAGTAGGAGGTAGGTGGTGTAGTGAATAAAGCACCCACACTGGAGTTAGGAGGACCTGAGTTCAAAATCCTGCCTCAGATACTTGACACTTATTTGCTGTGTGACCCTGGGCAAGCTCCTTAACCACGATTGTCTCACAAAAACAAAAGCATGTAGGACACAACTTGGACAGGTCTGAAGTCAATAGCAAAGGAAACAGTAGATAGGGAGATGTAGAAGGGACATAACTTAGGAAAATTTATGAAAATAAGAACTATTCCCCCATTGCCTATAGGTCAAAGGGTATTCATAGGCAGTTTTCAGAAGAAAAAAGTACTAGAAATCACTGTTGATTAGAGAAATGCAAATTAAGACAACTCCGAGATACAATTTCACACCTATCAGATTGGCTAACATGGCAGAAAAGGAAAATGATGAATATTAGAGGGGATATGAAAACTGGAGACATTAATACATAGTTGGTGGAGTTATGCATTGGTCCAACCCTTCTGGATCACTAATTAGAATTGTATCCAAAGGGCTATAAAATGATGTGTACCCCTTGATTCAGCAATACTCCTCCTAGGTCTGTATCCCAAAGGGATCAAATGAAAAGGAAAAGGACCTATTTGTGTAAAATGTTTATAGAAGCTCTTTTTATGGTGACAAAGAATTGGAAATTGAGAGAATGACCATCCACTGAGGAAGGGCTGAATGAGTTGTGGCATATGATTGTGAGGGAATACTACTGTGCTATGAGAAATGACAAGTAGGATATTTTCAGAAAAACCTGGAAATACTTATATGAACTGATGAAAAGTGAAGTGAGCAGAACCAGGGGAATATTTTATATACAGTAACAGCAGTATAGTAAGGATTATCATCCATGAAAGATTTTCCTACTCTGATCAAAACATAATGAAAAATAGGAGCAAGCACACAGCCCTATTAAAAAATATTTTCTACCTCTAGAGAGAGGACTGATGAGCTCGTTGCAGATTGAAGCATACTTTTTACTTTATTTTCCTTGTGGTATTTTTTTGTGTTTTGCAACATGGCTAATATGGAAGCATATTTTGCATGACTTCACATGTATAATCAATATATCACTTGCCTTCTCAATGGGTTGGGTGGGGGAAAGGTGGGAGGGACAGAGGGAATTTGGAACTCAAAATTTTAGAAAAGAACATTAACATCTTTGACACATAATTTGGAAATATTTAATGAGATAAATAAAAACACCTTAAAATATTTCTAAGAACTGAGCTGTATCAGTTGACACAATTCATTTTTTTAAAAAAATCCATAAAGCAAAATAAAGACAGGATAAAAATTTTATTTCAAAGTAAAATCAAAACAATTTTTTGCATCCATTGATGTGCCTGATCCTTCTACTGTTAATCATGATATTCCCCTGTTCAAAAACTTTCAATATCTCCCCATTGATTAGGAGATCAGATCTAGCTCTTTAATAAGGCATGTAAGGTCCTCTACTTATCTTTTGGACTTCAATTTATAGTACCTTGCTATCTTATTTTCCACTCTCCCCAGCACCAACCATCTGTTCTAACCAAAATGATCTAACTACTACACTATTAACATTTTCAGCATTCTAACCCTCAGAGATTCACTCTTCCCATTGTTTCCACCAGCAAGGGCCACCTTTTCTAGCCCCTTCCTTATCTGCACTACCACAGTGTCATCAACCTGAGAGCCAGTGTGGCTTTAGAAAGGGCAAGGAACAGTTGACATGGTGTTTGCTGCCCTACAACTCCAGGAGAAATGCCAGGAGCAGAACAGATATCTGTACACAATATTTGTAGATCTGATCAAGGCCTTTGACACTGTTCATCATGAGGGCTTATGGAAAATTATGTCAAAATTTGGTTGCCCAGAGAAGTTATCAGTATTGCACATCAATTTCATGATGGCATGTTTGCCCTGGTTCTGGATAGTGGATAATGCTCTCATGCCTTCCCAGTCATCAGTGGAGTGAAACGGGGCTGTGTGTTTGTTCCTATGCTTTTTAGCATGATGTTTTCAGTCATATTGTCAAATGCTTTCAATGAGGATGAACACAGCATCAAGGTCAGTTATGGTACTGATGGTAAATTCTTCAAATTGAAAAGGCTACAAGTCAAGACTAAAGTAGAGGGAGTGTTGGTGCATGATTTTGTGTTTGCAGATGATTGTGCACTCAATACAGCCTCTGAAGCTGAGATGCAACAAAGTATGGATCAATTCTCTGCTGCCTGTGCTAATTTTGGCCTAAGAAAAGTACTCCATCAGCTACCACCACATCATCCATACATGGAACCATCAATTACAATAACTGGAGAATTTTTGAATGTTATAGACAAGTTCACTTACCCTGGTAGTTTTCTTACCAGGGATGTACACATTGACAATGAGGTTGATGCATGCATTGCCAGAGCTAGTTCAGGGAGGCTCTGAAGAAAAGTATGGTAAAGAAGAGGTATTAGACTGACTACCTAACTGAAGGTCTACAGAGCCGTTGTGCTGACCTCATTGTTGTATGCCTGTGAAACATGGATAGTCTACCAATGCCGTGCCAGGAAACTGAATCGCTTCCATTTGAACTGTCTTAGGAAGATTCTGAAGATCACCTGGCAGGATAATGTACCAGACACTGAGGTCCTTGCTCTTACTAAACTGAAAAGCATTCAAACTATGCTTCAGAGAGCACAACTCTGATGGCCTGGCCACATTGTTCAAATGCAAAATGCATGCTTGCCAAAAAGACTATATTATGGAGAACTCGCATGGGGCAGGTGATCACATGGTGATCAGAAGAAGCAACAAGGACGCTCTCAAGGTCTCCCTCAAGAACTCTGGATTTGATTGTGTGACATGGGAGATGCTGGCACAGGACTGCTCAGCATGGTGTGCCCGTATCAGAAAGGGTACTGTACTCCGTGAGCAAAGCAGAATTGAGACAGCACAAAGGAAACATAGATTGTGCAAATTTGGAGTATCCACCCCAAATGTTCACATGGACTATCTGTGCCCAACCTGAGCTCATGTTGGTCTGATCTGCCACAGTCATACATATTGAAACTTGACTTTATCCTGGTGATGTTATTTTGGTCCTCTTTGAGAATGAAGGATGACAATCAGCCTCCAGCAAGGGCATAGGGATAGCCCTTCCTCTCATTTGCCCTATTTCTCTTTTTAAGGACCAACTGAGTCATCACATGTTGCATGAAAACTTTCTCTCTGGCCCACAGTAATCTTTCTATCAAAGGATCATAGGATTAGAGATTTAGAGCTGGAAGGTACTTGATAGATCATTTAGAACACACCTCTCATAGTTCAGATGAGAAAATTCAGGCTCAGATGTGTTATGTGTCTTAACCAAGGACATAGAAGTTTTTTGTGGCAGGACTTGGGATTCTGAACTGATATAGATACTATCTGTTTCAGTCCTTTAGAATTTATTGCCTAATACCTTTCATGACTGATAGCTGTCCTTCACATGTATGTACACCATGCATCCAATAGATTGTAATATTCCTAAGGACAGGATGCATTTCCTATATTTTTTTGTATTTTCTAGTACCTTACATGTAATCGTGGCTTAGTCAATATGTGTTGATCACTGTATTAACTTTCATGGTCAAATAAGATCCTTGGTTTTTACTAGAGGAAGACTAATTCTTTGGAGTTTTTAGGTAGTACATATGATTCCCCAAATAGGTGACCCTCAGAATGATTTATTTGTGTGTGTGTGTGTGTATGTGTGTGTGTGTATGAGGTGACTGCAGTTTTAATTTTAAAAACAATTATTTTTTAAAACATGAAGAAAAAGGTATTATTGTTTTCTTTTTTCGTTTGTACAATAAATAGCTTTTTTCTTTAAAAAAATTATCCGTGAAGAAAAATACTCATGTTCAGCCTTCTAAATGGTACCCAGAAAAATATTCACATTCAGAATTTTAAATAGTACACAATAACAGTTTCCATCTCTATCAGTAAGCACAAGAATGTTTGTCCTTTCCCCTACAAGTTGGCCTATTTTTAAAGGCACTTTAGGGCAATGTTTCTGAACTTACAGTCAAAATCCATCTCAACAGCTCTCCGATAAGTAGAAAATTTTTTGTACATCTATTTTATTTGGAGGAAGATGTTAGTATAAAACTCTCCTACTTACAACAAATTCCAGAAGTTTAAATTCATAAATTAAATAACTGATTCTGATTCTTTTTCCTGGAGAATTTTGATTTTAGCTGTTTCATTGGTTTCCATAGGGAAGAATGAAAATTGAATAAATTCTCTATATTGTCCACTGTTCCTTTTATTTAAAATACTTAAAGAGAGTTTTTTTTTTACCATGGTATCAAAACAATAGTGTGTGACTTTGTCAACGTGTGTGTGCGTGTGTGCATGTGTGTGTGTATACAGAAAGGCAAAATGGAAATACATGAGCAAATCACTTTTAATATCTCTCAATCTCAGTTTCTTCATCTGTAAAGTGAATATAGTAATAATAATACTTATGTCACAGGGTTATTGTTATGTAAAGTGTTCTACAAACTTTAAAATAGCATATAAATGACGCCAATTGCATGGAAAACAAGAGTTTTGACAGAAAATTTATATATTCACATCTGAAACAAACAAAAATGCCAAGAGATAGATAGGGACTGAAGTAACTAACTTCAGATTATAGATGTGATGTGCCATTATTTAATGTGATACTAATAGAAACATTTAAATAATGTTATAAAATTTTTCCTAAACTATCCTATGACACAGGTGTTATTATCATCTTTATTTTACAAATGAAGAAACTGAGGCTGACAGATTAGGTGGTTTAAGAGTCACAGGGATTTGAACTCAGGTTTACCTGAATTTAGATCTAGCACTTAATCTATTGTGCCATGAAGAAAACCTGTAGGAGCTGGTTAATGCCTACTAAGAACTCTATGTTTAATTCAGGTAAATGATACTAAATGCATGGAACTTTTCCTTGGGTTGTGGCAAATGGATAGCTAAGCTTTCTACAGGTATGATAGTTGAATTTTAGCATAATTATGTCTCAGGAATATTTTTGTCAATTCAAATAGAAATCATAACTAAGAAATGAATTAAATATGAATTATTCACTAATGTTTGCATAACAATTTAATTTTGTAAGATATAGAGCAGCTAAAGAAATTAAAGAGTTTAAAAAATACGGACACTGAAGCCAAGTATTGTTTCTTTCTCTCTAGTCAGAAATAGTTTTCAATAATTCCTTATCAATCACTGCTTAATTTAACCTTGAGTTTGCTTCCTAGGCTTAAGTAGATATTGTCCTGATTCCATTCAGAGAGTCAAAAGCCTTCTTGGCTTCTCTTCCTCTGTATACTTGAAGGCACTTAACTACTGCCTACTCTTATCATAAAGAAGGCATTAATAGCTTTTGTAACTTGGTCAATTCTCTCTATTTTGAAATTCACAAATAAAACCTCTCCACAATAAAACACAGCAGCAATGACTGGAACTGTACAGTTTCCAGATTCTCCTTTCCCTCCCAAAAGTATTTGTATCATTTCTCAAAATTAATACTGTGATACTTCAAGGGATTTGTGACCATAGATGCGGGTGTTCCTTCCAAAGATGCAGATTGTCTCTCATCCATTCTGTATCAATCTTGTCCATGTATTCCTGTAAATCTTCTCATAGTGGAAGGGAGGGGGTGCTGTCCACCCAGTTAAGCCAACCGGTCAACAAGCATTCATTAAGAGTGAGTTACTTGGCAAATGCTATGTTAAGTGCTATAGATAACAAAGAAAGAAAAAAAGATGCTTCCTCCTCTCTGGAGCTCTCAGAGTAATTGGGAAGACAACAAGCAAACAATTATGTGCAAATAAAAAATAGATAATTTGGAGATTTTCTTAGAGGAAAGGCATTGCAATTATGGAAGGCTGAGAAAAGCTTCTTGAATAAGATGAGATTTCAGCTGAGACATGAAAGAACCAAGAAAGCCAAAACATGTTCCAAGGGTCTTCCTCTAGAACAAAACCAATAAACATTTAAAAACATCCAATTCCATTTTACCCTCAAAACAATTTCTGCCTTTTCTAACCGTGGCCTCTTCCACTTCTGGCTTCTGTCTTGAATCTCCTTCCAGTGTGTACCTAATATGTCCTCATCATCAGCACAGGCCCTGGGTTCTACCCTGGAACATGGTTTCTTCTAATATTGCAATTACCATGAATCAAATGAATGTGAAAATGCTAAGATTTAAACCAAACTTTGCCAGTTTCCAAAGTAGAAAATTATCTAAAATCTATATAACTGAATCCATCATCACAATATTGCTTGTTGACAATTACACGAATAAAAACAAATATTCAAAAATATCTGGGAAGCCATTTTCAGTTCTTTCTAATGATAGGGATCATTACTCATTCATGTCTGTCCAAGCTGTGTAACTCTTCTACATCTCTCCCCATAAGCATGCCACAGGATGTCCAGCTAACATTCTGGGAGAGGGGTAGTTTCCTCAGTTTCCTCTGACATAATGAAGATACCAGGGAGGCACTCTGACTGCCCACCTGTCATTCCTTGCATTTACCATGTGGCCAGTTCTTCCAGATTCACCCATGTGCAGATAATGTTATATATCAAACCTCAGAATGTTACAAAACAAACACAAAAGTCCATTTCTCAAATGAATAAAACTCCAAACATTTGAAGTGGATAACTCAAGATTTTAACTTTTATTCTTCCACAATATTAATTCCTTGTTTTCACTATGATTTTATGATGTCATTAAAGTCAAAATCTGACATGAAGGAATAATTAATAATGACAATTGATTATTGGTAATAGCCTCATCGAGGACAAAACCTAAAACAGAGGGTTGAGGATCATTTTGGTAATTCATAGGCTTTAGTTTCTATAGATTTTAGTTGGAAGAAATCATAGAGGCCATTGAATCCAGCCCTCTCTTTCTGTAAATGGGGAACTGAGGATCATAAAGTTTCAGTGATTTACTCAAGGCTATGTAGCTATTAAATGTCTAAGGCAGCCAGCTCTTCTTGACAAGTCTACTGCTCTTTCTGTTATCGCAT
Source organism: Notamacropus eugenii (assembly GCF_028372415.1). Taxonomy (NCBI): domain Eukaryota; kingdom Metazoa; phylum Chordata; class Mammalia; order Diprotodontia; family Macropodidae; genus Notamacropus; species Notamacropus eugenii. The sequence goes on along the minus strand of NC_092873.1, from coordinate 176,069,360 downwards.
ACTACTTATAATTTTGGAACATATCTATATCTTTCCTTTCCACTCCTAAGAACTGTTGGAGGGACATTGACAACCAAAGAGGGACATTTAAGGTGCTAAGGAGGCTGGTGGCCACATCACATGATAAATGATAAACTTATGCTCAATCTGAAGAAAACTACAGTTAGATGCATCTTTTGACTTCAAATGCTTGAATGAATGTGGAAGAGGTAGCACACTCAGATATCACTCAGGAAGGCAGACTCAGGATCAATGAATGGTTTTGGTAACAAGAAGACAGACTTTAATTGTCTATAAGGAAAGACTACCTAATAATTAAAGCTATCCAAAACTGACACATGCTGCATTAAGTAGTGATCTCTCCATCATTGAAAATATCCACTGATCAAATTTCTACTTGTTTAGGAATTTACAGGGAGATTATTGCTTTGGATAGACCGAAGGCTGCAATAGTTGAATTAAAAAAACCTTTCATTTGGAGATTCTTTGGTTATTAAGTCAGTTTGCAACCTTGAACACCTACTAACAACAGAATGAAGACTACTCTGAAACATTTTGGATAACTTGGGGAAAGGCATTTTGCAAGTAAACTTTCTTTGGACAATATCCAAAGGAGATAATCAATGCCCAGGTACGTATTACTAGCAAAGAAAGCCCCCAAACTGTTTTTTCTACACCCTTTAAGTAAGCCCCAGAGTGATCCTGGTGAAACTTTTTTTTCTGTTTTCCTGTTTCCTTCTCTTTGTCCCAATCCCCTATGAGAAATATTGTACAAATGATCGTATCTGAACAGAACATTTTAACTAAGCTTTATTTGTTTGTGCTTTGTTTTCATTTACCTCATTTAAAAAACATAACAGTGCACTTAGAAAAAACATTGGATAGGAATTGTCAACTAGAAACAGCTCCCAAAGGCACTGCTGAAAGGAATCTTGGGAACTGAAATTGTAGATTAAAGGGAAGTTACAAGACAGTGGTGCTTTGGGGGGTGGGAGGAATTCTGGAAGATGGACAAAAAGGATATTTTTTGAACAAATAATATTCCCTCCAGAGAATTTATCAAAGTTTTGAAAGACTTCAGATTGTACTATTTACTCCCTCCTTGCAATCATACATTTGCATAAATATGATATTCTTCATTGATAATGCTACTGACCTACCATCAGCAAGGCACATGCTCTGAATTTTACTCCCAGCAGTGATGATTGGTTTTGTCTGCCACCACATAGATTCAGCCCTTTCAAGTCGGAGAAATATTAGTGGCAGATGGGAGCTGTCCATAGCTGAAGCTTGTTCGCAGCAATGAGGATAGGGTTCAAAATGACTAAAATAGTTAAGCTGCATAGGGACTTTTTGTACTGGCGCAAACCTGTTGGACACCTGGTCTTTTAATCTTTTTTATTTTTTTGTAAATTTAGAAAATTTTAAACAAATATAAAATGAGAAAAGAAAGAAAATTGTCATATACACAGCAGACTGTGAGAGGATTGAATATAAAACAATGCTTCCTTTTCATGAACATTGTTACACATTGTTTTCAAATCTGCCCATCTTTGCTTCCTTGTTGGTTTTCTTTTATCCTTTGCTATGCACTTTTTAGTTTATTTTTCCCTCCCCCACAACCCCAAAGAAGGCTACAATTAAGTGTGGATATATACATAGATATCTATAAACATTCACATACCCATCACCTTACCATCTACTCTTTAACATACTCATCCCTCCCAAGAATCTCTCCCTTATCTTTTCTCCCCACATTATCCCCTTGTCCTTTTATCTCTTTCTGAGTTTAGAAGATTTTTATAACCTTCTAGATATAAATGTTATTCCCTCTTTAATCCATTCCCAATGCGAGTAAGGTTGCACCACTACCCTACTAGCTTTTGCTGTCTAAATTTTTTACTTTTATTTTTACCTCATTCGTATAAGACAACTTCTCCTTTTTATCTCTCCCTACACAGTTTTGTTTACTTTTCAGAATCACCTCATCATACTCAGCTTGGTCCAACCCTTTCTTGAAACTACCCAAATAAATATGACTGTCATAAAAGAATTGTTAGTATTTTCATATATAGGAAGTAAACAATTGAGTCACTTATAATTGGTCCCTTAATGTTTACTTTATATTTCTCCTGATACATGTCAGAATTTCCCTTAAGTTTTGTTTTTTTGTCACAAATTCATGAAAGTCTTTCAGTTCATTGAAAATCCATTTTTTTCCTTTCACTCAGGATTATATGTAACTTTATTGAGTAAGTTCTCCTGGCTGTAACCTCAGCTCTTTTGCTCTATGAAATATAGTATTCCAAGACCTATGGTCCTTCAACAAAGTAGCAGCTGGGTCTTGTGTACTCCTTATTGTAGCTCCACAATATTTAAATTGGTTTTTTCTTGTTTCTTCAAATATTTTCTCCTTAACCTGGGAACCTGGAAACTTGGCTATGATATTACTGTAAGTTTTCCTCTTGGGATCTCTTTCAGGTGGTGATCAGTGATTTTTTTTTCTATTTTTGCTTTACCTTCTTGTTTTAGAACTTCAGGGTAATTTTCCTTGATAATTTATTGCAATATTGCATCAAGATTTTTTTTTAAAAAATCAAAACTTTCAGGCAGTCCAACTGTTCCTATATTATTTCTCCTCAATCTGTTCTACAGATCAGTTGTTTTTCTGATGAGATGTTTTACATTCTCTATTTTTCATTCTTTTGACTTTGTTTTTTTCTTTTTTTAAAATACACTTTCAGTTTTCAACATTCACTTACACAAAATTTTGAATTTCAAATTTTCTCCTCATCTCATCTCCTCCTCACCCCAGGACAGCATGTATTATGATTACCCTTTCCTCTAATCTTCCCTCCTTTTTTACCACCTCACCCACCTTATCCCCTTCCCTTCTATTTTCCTGTAGGATAAGATAGATTTCTCTACCCCCTTGCCTATATATCTTATTTCCTAGTTGCATGTGAAAACAATTCTTAATGTTCAATTTTAAAGCTTTGAGCTCCACATTCTCTCCCTTCCCCCTCCCTTCCTTTGCCTCATTGAGAAGGCAAGAATTCAATATAGGTTATACATGTGCAGTCACGCAAAACACTTTCCTAACAGTCATGTTGTGAAAGACTAACTATATTTTCCTCCATTCTGTCCCATCCTCCATTTATTCTATTCTCTCTTTTGCCCTGTCCCTCTAACTAAGTGTTTGCTTCCCATTATCCCTTCCCTCAATCTTCCATCCCTTCTATTATCCCCCCTTGCTTATCCCCTTCTGCCCTGCTTTCCTGTAGGGTAAGATAAACTTCCATACCTAATTGAGTGTGTCTGTTATTCCCTCCTGAAGTTAAATCCGATGAAAGTAAGACTCACTTATTCCCTCTCATCCTCCCCTTCTTCCCCTATCATTGTAAAAGCTCTTTCTTGCCTCTTTTATGTAAGACAATTTATTACATTCTACCTCTCCCTCTCTCTGCTCGTACATTCCTCTCAACAATTAATTTTATTTTTTAGATATCATCCTTTCTTATTCAGCTCACCCTCTGTGTTCTCTCTCTCTCTCTCTCTCTCTCTCTCTGTATATAACACACACACACACACACACACACACACACACACACACAAAACCTATAAATTTCCTCCAACTCTCCTAATACTGATGTGAAAGGTCTCAAATATCATCTTTCCATGTAGGAATGTAAACATTTCAACTTTAATAAGTCCCTTATGGTTTCTCTTTCCTGTTTACCCTTTCATGCTTCTCTTGATTCTTGGGTTTGAAAGTCACATTTTCTATTCAGCTCTGGTCTTTGCATCTAGAATGTTTGGAAGTCCTCTATTTTACTGAAGTTCCATTTTCCCCCCAGTTTTGCTGGGTAGGTGATTCTTGATTTTAATCCTATCTCCTTTGACCTCTGGAATATCATATTCCAATCCCTTAATGTAGAAGCTGCTATATCTTTGTATTATCCTGATTGTGTTTCCACAACACTTAAATTGTTTCTTTCTGGCTGCTTGTAATATTTTCTCCTTGATCTGGGAACTCTAGAATTTGACTACAATATTCCTAGGAGTTTTCCTTTTGGGATTTCTTTCAGGAGGTGATTAATGTATTCTTTCCATTTCTATTTTATGCTCTGGTTCTAGAATATCAGGTCAATTTTCCTCGGTAATTTCTTGAAAGATGATAATTTCTTGAAAGAAATGAGATACTTCACATTGTCTTCTATTTTTTCATTCTTTTGGTTTTGATAATTTCTTGAGTTCTCACAAGATCATTAGCTTCCATTGGCTCCATTCTAATTTTCAAGGAATTATTTTCTTCAGTGAGTTTTTGAACCTCTTTTTCCATTTGGCCCATTCTCCTTTTTAAGGCATGCTTCTCCTCATTGGCTTTTTGGACCTCTTTTGCCATTTGGGTTAGTCTCATTTTAAAGGCATCATTTTCAACTTTTTTGCAGTTTCCTTTAGCAAGCTGTTAACTAATTTTTCATGATTTTCTTGCATCCCTTTAATTTCTCTTAGCATTTTTTCCTCTATTTCTCTTACTTGATTTTCAAAATTATTTTTGAGCTCCTCCATGGCCAGAGAGCAATTCACTTCTTTTTCTTGGAGGCTTTGGATGCAGGAGCTTTGTTGTCTTCTTCTGGTTGTATGTTTTGATCTTCCTCATCACCAATGATGTCAGAAAATACCTCTTCATGGAGAAAGTAGGAATCTATGGTCTGTTTCTTTCCCTCTGTTTGCTCATTTTCCCAATTAATTGACTTTTGAGTTTTGTTAAGTGTAGGGCTCCAGAAGACGCCTCTTCTTCAGCAGTGCTGGCCACTTCCCTGGGTCTGAATCTGGGTCAGGACCACTTTCCTTTCTCAACCAGGTAAAAGACCCTTCAAAGATGTCTTTGGCATTTGTGGGTTGAGAAGTCTGGAAACCACAGCAGCAGTCCCTAAGGCCTGCTTTAGCTCCATTGGCACTGGCACGGCCCGTGCCATACTGCATTCTGCTCCCAGTCTGATGCAATAGACCCTTCCTATTGATTTTCCAAATTGTCTTTGGCTGGAAATTTGTTTCAGTCTGTCATTTTGTGGCTTCTGCTGCTCTAGAATTTGTTTACAGTCACTTTTTACAGGTTTTTTTGAGGGGTTTAGGAGGAGAGCTCTAGTAGGTCCCTGCTTCTACTCCACCACCTTGACTCTGGCCCCACCTTGACTTTGTTTTATAATTTATTTATGCTTCCCTTTACCCAATTCTAATTTTCAAGGAATTTTCTTCCTTAAGTTTTTGACTTTATATTTCAAGTTGGATGACTTTCTTTTCAAAATTTTCTTGATTTTCTTGAATTACTTTTATTTTTTTCTAATTTTCACCCAGTCTCTCTTATTTAATTTTAAGATACTTTTTAAGTTCTTGTAAATGTCTTTTTGTGCTTGGGGCCATTTGACATTTCTCATTTAAAAAGGAGAGACTTTTTAAGCTCCATTATCTTCCTCTGTATATGAACCCAGATCTTCTGTATCCCCATAGTAGTTGTCTATGATTGGGTTCTTTCTCCTTTGCTTACTCATCTTTTATTTATTTTATTTTTAGCATTTTATTAGTGTGATCAAGTTCTAGGCCTGAGGTATGGGCAATAATGCCCCAAGTTTCAGGTCCTTCTTACTGTTATTTTGTGAGGTCTGTCTGGTCTTTTAATATGTTACTCATCTTGGGCATATTTCCTGTTTACCTCCTGGATTCCACTACCACCATATTCCTAACATGTTATAATATGGCATTTATTGAGCACCTACTGGGTGCCACCACCCTGATGCAGGCCCTTGATCATCTTATACTTGGATTAATAGCCTACTAGTTGTTCTGTCTGCCACAAATCTATCCTTGCTCCAGTCCATTTTTCAATCGATTTCCAAAGTGGTTTTCCTAAAGTATAGGTTCAATCCAATGGTTCCCTATCACTTTCAGGATCAAATACAAAACCTTCTGTTTGACTTTCAAAGCCTTTTAAAACCTAGATTTACCTACATTTCAGGTTTTCTTATACCTTAATCCCTCCCCTTACCCCCACCCCCAATATGTACTCTTCAATTCAGTGACAAATCTTCCTTGCTATCCCACAAATAAGACTAGCTGTGGATGTTTTCATTGACTATCTCTCATGCCTAAAATGCTCTTCCTTCTCATCTCTGCCTCCTGATTTCCCTGGCTTCCTTCAAGTACCAACTAAAATCTTATCTTTTGCAGAAGTTTTCCCAAATTAATCTTGATTCTAATGCCTTCCTTCTGTTAATTATTTCTTATTATCCTATACATAGTTACCTGAGTGCCTGACAGATAGTTGATACTTAATAAATGCTAATCACTGAGGATATAAATAAAGGCAAAAGACAGTTCCTGCCCCTCACAATCTAATGGGGGAGATAATAAGCAAACAATTATGTACAAACAAACTACACAGGATATATCCTTCCTTTCATCCTCTTTCCTAAATCCTCTTGTCAGGGTCCATTTTGGAAGGTTGGAACTAGAAGAGTTTTGCAGAAAAACTTGATGAACCTGTCAATGCTACTTGGAATAGGCCCTTTTATTTGGCTTAAGAGATGGTCATGTGACAACTAAAGACATACACAGGAAGACTGAAGGAATGTTTTAATATGAAGTGACAAAACCTGTTGCTGATGACAGTGGAAGAGGAACAGGGTGCTATATTAGTTAAAAGAAGAGGCAGCTTTGAGCTTAGGCTCTCTTTCTATGACTTTCCATATGGCTTCCTGTAGCTCCATGATGTCCTGTGAGGGGTGGAGGACGTCAGACATTTCTTCATACCAATATCATGGTAAGTATGAAGTTAGTAGAGGAAGATCAAACTAGCAGAGCTTGAACCTGGGCCCCTAGCAGCCTTTTCTGCTTTTATATTTATTCTTTCCTAATCTTGGGTGAATGACTATCCATTTCAAAATGGACATGTCCAGGCTTAGAGATGACCTCGTGAAATTTAGATGTCTGGTATTTCTGGTTACAATGAGTAGAGCTGGCTGCTGGTAGGGGAAACTTCTGCACCAGACCATGGATACCATGGACAAGAGGAATGAGCCAAGCTTGACTATTTTACCAACAGATATGCAGAAGAAATTATTTAGACAGGGCAGAGCAGAGGTGAAATATAAAATGTTTAATCACCTAGGCAAAGGTTCAAAAAATCCCTATCCTCTATAAATAATACCCCTAAAAGAAACTTTCTATGTCTTTCCCTTTTGGCATATTTTCTGTGTGTTGGAAAAATACCTGTCCCATGCATGACTCATATAGTACAGTGAGTATCTTTTCACCCCCTCTGCCCTTTTGGGGGAACATGAATCATAATCTGAGCTATAAATAAAATGGCTCCCAGAGCACTAAGCTGGGAGTCTGATGATCCAAAAGCTATGGTAACAGGGAATTTAACTCTCTTTCAAAAGAGCACAGGCTCCCTAGCACTGAACCTGGTCCAAACTGAATGACTAGGCATGGAACAGGGAGTGGGTACAGCATCCTAGTCATGGAAGACTAATCAGCAGTTCCTTAATGATAGACCCATATCTCATTGGAGCTTCGCCATAACCGTGTGAATTAGGTGTTATTCTTAGCTTGATATTACAGAGAGGAAACTGTGTCTAGAGAGGTTACATCATACTCCTAGATATGAACCAGGGGTAATATATAAACACAGGTCCTCCTGACACCTTTCTCTATGTTACACCAAAATGCTTCTCTTCAGTCCTCTTCTTCCATAACATTTGTACAACTTTTGACTTTATTGATCACCTTCTCATAAAGAATATTGTCTCCTCCTTCACCTTCAGAGATAGTGCACTGTCCTAGTTTCCTCTCACCTTTCTATTCTCCTCTTCTGCTTTCTCATCTTCCTCTCAACTCTTTGATTTGCGTATTTCTCGGGAGTCTTTATTTGGACCTCTTCTCTCTCTCCATACTATCTCTTAGGAATCTCATTTACTATGATAATTTTAAATATTTTGTCTTTGAAGAGGACTCTCAAGTCTCTAGTCTTGATGTCTCTTGCTACATTTAAGCTTGCATTTTTTACTCTTTACATGACATCTCTACTTAGATGTTCCACTGGCATCTCAAATTCTACAAGTCCCAAATTGAAACTCATTATATTACTTGTGACTTCATTGTTTCTCTAGATGGCACAATGGAGGGCCTGGAATCACAAAGACCTGATTTCAAATCTGATCTCAGATACTTACAAGCTATGTGACCTTGGGCATGTCACTTAACTCTGGTTGCCTGTTTCCTCACATGTAAAATGAACTAGGGGCAGTTAGGTGGTACAGTAAATAGAATACTGGGTCTAGAGTTAGGAAGAATCATCCTCTTGAGTTAAAATCTTGCCTCACGTAACTGAGATGACTAAATAACAACAATCACTATTCACCCTATCTCTGGGGTTTACAACCTTAAGAGTATCTTTGACTCTTCCCTTTTTCCTTAATTCCTCATATCTAATCAAGTACTATTTAACCAAGTACCACCAAATCCATATCTCCAACTTTTCTCAAGTTCATTTCCCTCTCTGTATTTCCACTACTGGCACCCAAGTATAGACCTCTGTTAACACCCTGCTGGCCTCTTGCAATAAGCTGCTTTAATGTTTTCTTGCCAGCATTTCCACCCTGTCCTATTCATCCTTTGAGCATACCATGGTCAGAGTAACCATTTTTATTCATGGATCTGGTCACTCCATTCCTCTACTCAAAAATCTTTAATGGCTTTCTACTGCCCAAATAAAGTCCAAATATCAGTTTGGTATTCAGAGCCCTATACTGTCTGGTCTCTCACTATTTTCTATATTGTCCTCATTCACCTTTATACCTTTGCTCACCTTTGCTGTGTTACAGCTATGTCTTTGTTCCCTATGCCCGGAATAACCTCAGTCTCAAACTTCCTTGTCTATTGAATTCCACTGAGGTAGGGAGAGGTTGTGATCTGCAGAGCTAGAATTAGCATTTTATCACCCAGGCAAAGCTTCAAAAAAAAACTATTCTCTATAAATAGTAACATGAAAAATGTTATCAAATAAGTGAACTTTTGAAGACAGTTTCAGTGCGAGTGAAGGAAAAGACAAACATGTCAGGGCACACATTGCCAATGCTATACTGCTTTAGGCAGAATAGGTTGCCTCCAGTATATGAATTGGTGAGAAGGAAGCTATCATATGGTAACTTTCTAATTTTATTATTCTTACTAACTAGGTGCTAAGCTTTCTCATTTCTGCATTGCTGAAGGACTGTTAAATGCTACTAGCACTCTATATTTTAGGGCCCTGGGGCAAAACCCTGATGGTCCTGTCTTATTTATGGCTCTGGCCATATACATCCTTTGCAAGAGGACTCATATTGGTCATACTGTATTTTTAAAATACCAAAGTGAGAGAGAATTCTGGGAAGATAGCAGAGTAGGTCAAAAAACTTTTGGCTTTCCAAAGTTCCTCTGGAAAAAAAAAAGACAGAATATCTCCTCAATAACAAAAGTTAGGGTAAAGCAGTTGTTTTCCAAAGACAACCTGAGAAGATTCTCAGGGAACACCAGACTTCCAGGGTTGAGGTTCAGCCTGAGTGAGGTGCAAACACCTTCAGGTCAACTCTGTGGAATCAACAAACAACAAGTCCTGAGGGCAATTGGGGTTGGGAGGCAGCCTCAGTCTTAGAAATTTTCATTTCTTGGACAGCGTGGGGGAAGGGGGGCTCTGAGAACTGGGTTGGTTGGTTGGTTATTGTCCTTCATCTTTGAAGAGGACCAAAATGACATCACCATGATAAAGTGAAATTTCAATGTATTTGCCTGTGACTGATCAGATCAAAATGAGCTCAGAATGCTCTATCATGTCTTTTTGATTCGTGTACAAATTGGATTTAAGTGAGACAGAGTTTCACTAAGTCATCAGCCTCACTATCTCTTCCAGAGTCATCACAGTCTAGTGGCAGGACAGATTCAAGATGGCTGGTGATGGCTCAGGATGCATTGGATGACCTTGGTGTCTTCAGGGTCTAACCAAGCTCTAAGTGTTCCACATTGCCTGCTTCATCTGCCTTCATGGCCACTGGAACAAAGTTTTCTCATCCCCCCATTCCACCAGAGGAAGTCTTCACAGTTGGGGTAAATACCCCCTTAACTCTCCAATGGCTTTGAGACCTGTCAGTTACCCTCAACCTGGTTTGGCCCTTCTGCTGAAACGATTTACCAAGGTGTGGCTGCTGCACATTCTGCAGCTTCTTGGAGCCACAGGTGAGAGTTAGGTGGAACAGGTGGACACCAAAAATGGAAAGAGCTCTGAAAAGGGCTCAGCAGCCATCATACCAAAGGTACTGGTCCTCCCTGAACACACCCTACACCCCATACCACCATAAACGTGCCTGATCTTGTCTGATCTCAGAAACTAAGCAGGGTCGGGCCTAGTTAGTACTTGGATGGAAGACCACCTGGGAATACTGGGTGCTGACTGCTGAGTAGGAGAAGATTGAAGTACCTTCCATAGATGAGGGACGCCAAGCACAGCTGTGCTGACCAGACATGTCCAGAGCCAGGTTGCCACTGTCAGGGAAAAGAAACTAGCAGGCATCTGCTGGCTGTGTAACAGAGTCCCTGGTTTCAGTTTCAGGACAGAGAGGACAGCTGCAATTTGCCGTCTCTGTAGCGACCATAGGGAGCAAGATCATTTGTGGGGCAACATAACTGGAGGGGCCTAGGCTTAGCAGTGGAGAGAAGAGTCCAAGACTGAGCACTGGGGAAGACCTTAGAAAATAAGAGTAAGGACCTGAGGTTTGGAGCATCATTCCTCATACCTCGGCACTAGAACTTGATTGCACTAATAGTTGCAAAAAACAAAACAAAACAAAATTAAAAAGAAAATCCCAAAGTAAGAGAACCAAAATTCGTAGATGGACAAAGATCTAAGGGAAATTAGGAAATGGGTAGTGAGATCATTTTTAGCAAGGCTTACTTTAAATTGCACTTCTTTATTCTCTGATCCTGAATTGAGAGCACACACATAGCACAAGCTTAATTTGTGAAGGGGACAATTGGTGGACTGTTGTAGAATCTTAATGAACAAATAGCGTTCCCATTTGTTACTTATTTTCATCCAAATGTTGATAAATAGTTCCTATGATAATTACTGATTTTCTATATTTATGGAAAAGTGGCATTTCATAAATATCAAATTGTGATATCTCCGTGTGCGCTATATTTCTATGAATATATAAATTTTGGTTATTACATCTATAATTCTTATTTAAAATTTTAAAGTGGATGAATCAAGAAGAATATGACATGTATCTGTTACAATACTAGGAGCAAATAAGCAAGTCCTTGCCATTGTTCTTTGGGAAAATTTACCCTGATATTGCTGATAGAATGAATGTATTGAAAAAGATTCACTGAAAGTTATTATTATTTTCATCAGAACTAAGTCAATTTCTAGGCTTTTGGTTAACAACTAGAGACAACTCTGAATAGGATATAACTACAAGAAGAAAGCAAAAAGGTCTAAAAGTGCCTTCCTGAATAAAATTTTAAATATGAAGAAAATTCCACTACAATTGCTCAGTGCAGAAGAATAGCGATAGCAATGCCCTTTGTCTGAAGACCTCAGTTTGAATCTCAGCTTTGCCATAAACTCACTGAGTGACTTTAAAGAATTCATGGAACCCCCCCCAGTCATTTTCCTTATTTTTAAAATGAGGATAACAATATTTTGATGTCCCAGCAGCAATTAAATAACGCATGTAAAGGATGATGGAACTATGAAATGCTACACGAATGTCAATTTTTATTGAAGAAATAAATAAAGCAATATCATCAATTCCTACATTAATTATTTTAGTAATTGTATAATACATATTAACAATTCCTATATTAACTAACTAAAATGAGTACTCTATTGACTTATCAAAAATATTGCTCATTTAATATTTATTTTTAGCATTATCTTTTGCTCAATTTAAACTGATCCATTTCCCTCTAAGATTTCTGAAAAATGTTTCTTTCATCCTCAACCTGTACTTATAAGCTGGCTCTTTATTGATAATCAAAAACATCTACCCAGGACTACTTCAACCTTAAAAAGTCTTCACTTGACCCTGCTATTCTTTCAAGTCTTTGCTCTTAAATTTCCTCCCCTTTTCACAGGCAAACTCCTAGAATGGGTCTCCTTACCTTCATTTTTCTCACTTTCTGTTCTTTGCTCTCTTGCCATGTTCATCCCACCATTGGACTGAAACCATTCACTCCAAGTATTCACAGAGGCCCTTGTGGCCTCTTCATAGACCTCATCCTTCTTGTCACTTAGCAGCTTTTGACACCCTTTCCTCCTGTATACTCCCTTCTTCCTTGACTTTCATTACTGATATCTCTTGCTATTTGTCTTTCTGCCTTGGTTATCTTCCTACACGTCTGATTATTTCTCCTCTATATACGTTTTTGGCTCATAATTATGCTCCTACTCACTAACTGGTCCAACCCCAAGACTTTTCTGGTTTCTCTTGTCTCTCTCTACACTTCAACCCCTTGGTGGTTACATCAACTTCCATGGGTTCAGTTAGCATCTCCGTACAAATGATTCCATAATCTATACATCCTCCCCTCTCTGCTGGATTCCATTACCATGTAACCAGTTGATTACTGAATGTCCTGTTGATATTACTGGATGTCCTTAGAGCATCTTAAACTTATATATGAAATAGAAGACAATATAGTTTCCACAAAATGTCCCCCTCCAACAAACTTCTCTGTTTCTGTTGAGGTTACCATTGTTCTTTCAGTCATTCAGGTTGGCAATAACGGACTCATCCTTGACTCTCTCTTCTCTTTTCTTTAAATCAGCTTTTTAATCCTTCTAGCAGAGCCTTTTAAGGGGAGTGTCTTATTGAGTATACGTCTACAATGTCTCACATTCATTGCCTTCTGTCCATCAACATGGTTTCTGCTCTTGATCAGACTCTCATCAACTCTCACAAGAACCACCATAATAGCCCCCTTATTTTTCTCCTTGCTTCCCTTTTCTTTCTTCTCTAAGCTATCTTCCACACAACTGCCAAATTGGCATTCCCAAAATATCTGAAAAGATTGTTCTCATACTCAAAAATATTCAATGGTTTTCCATTTCCTCTAGAATAAAAATTTAAATTCCCAAGCTGCCATTTAAAACTCCACACCTTAGGGTTAATCACCTAACTTTCCAACCTTATTTTATATTACTCATTTTCACACACTTTTCTTTCTAAAACTTGCTGTTAGTTGTTCCCTACATGCATTGAGTCTTCCACCTCTATGTGAAAGATGCTCGGAGAAGAAAGAGAATGGTCATCTTTTTGGTCTGGAATGCATTCCCTCAGATCCCTGGTTTCCTTCAAATCACATCTAAGGTGCCACCTCCTGCATCAGTGTAGGTATATACACATACATTATGGATGGGGGAGGGGAAAGGGAATATACTCCTACACTTTAAGCAAGTAGAGATAGGCACTTTCACTAGCCACTAGCCAGGGAGGGGGGAAATAGGTAAAAGACTCAATAAGAGCAGTTTGAATAATAGGTCCCATTCCCAGAAACATCAGCTTCAATGACTACACTAGGACCCATGCTGATGTGGAGTAGTCTTGGGTGGGAGCTGGGGAAGGAAAGGAGAAGAAGGTAGAAGGTAAATGGGACAGGCAGGCAGCTTCTCCAGAAGAATTACCATCCCTCCCAGCCCCCAATGGTTCTGCTGACTTCAGGTGTTCACTCATGGCTGGGGATGGGATGAGAAGGGTGAGGAATTTCAAGGGATCAGACACTGCTCACCACTTGTGCTTTCATGTCCCAACAGTCTCAAAGTGTCAAGGTCAAAATTGAAGCCAGGGAGCCTTCCCCCCTTGCTCCCTTCCTGCAAGCTCCTTTGTGTGATGGACCAAATCCTGAAGCTGCTGCATGACATCTAGTACCATCTCAAAGTGGATCTTTTTCAAACTGCTCACAGACCTTGTCCATGATTTTATTGAGTTCCTGATACTTCTCAAATTGTTCAGGGGGCACTGCTTCAAGATGGCTATGAGGTCACTCTGAGAATTTCTCTAGGATCTCTGTTAGTGATGGATGTGATACCTCCTTAGATAGTAGACTCTGCATAAAGGGGTGTGTATTGCCTTCTTTTTCCCCTTCTTCTATGCTCAGCTTCTCCATGTCCTTGATCAGTTCCTCTTCAGACACGCCTGAATTCTGAAGGTCAGTGGCATTCTTTGCTAGTCCCCTGAGTGTCTCCTTCAGGCAGGAAGTGAACTCTTGTTGGGATGTTGTATAAATGCCTCAGAAAACATCTGGAACTGCTCCACTAGGTGGAACTTCTCCTAACCAGCTCCTTTAGGGCATTCTAAAACTCCGTAGTGACTTGGGATGCTAGCTCACTGTCATTCCCTTCTTGGGAGGCAAAGATGGCATCTTTAGCTGTGTCTGCAGGTTATCTCTTCCGGGAATCTGAAGCATTAAAGGTTGTGGTGGAAGAATGGGATGCTGGGGGTGGGGGTGGGGATTAAATTGTATCACAATCATCAAGGACACTTTCTAGAAGCTCATCCATCTCTGGGTCTGTACCTGATGTGGTCTCTTCTCCAACTGGGGCCATCTTGCTACCTTCAACTTGATGTAGAAGTTTGGGATCTCATCTTCCTATCATGTGCTTCCCCCTCCTACTGCTGTTCTTTGGTTTAGCTCAACCAATAGAAGTAGGTTCATTTTTTTTAGTAAAATTTAATGCTTCAGCTCCATTTAGGGTTAAACAAACATGTGGCTTACTTTGTTTTTGGTTCACAATTCATTTCAAGTCAAGCTCTCTGTATATAAGAAATGGTTGATATAGAAGTCAAGATGACTTAGCTAGTCTAGAAATCTAGACCAGCTTAGTCCATAAAGGTCTATGATATTTTCTTTTGTCAGATTGTCAGATTGTATTTTGCAATTCTGAATTGTTTGTGTGACATGACTTACCTTGTTCCCTGATTTATTTTCCTTCCTTCCTCCCTCCCTCCCTTCTTTCTTTCCATTTATCTTTTGTTCCTTCTCTCTTTTTTCTCTTTCCCTTTCTTCCTTCTCTCTTTCCATTCTTTCCTTCCTTTTCTCCAAGTACAATTTATCCAAGTCATTATTTCTTCCTATGTTTTTACAACTAAGGTATCAGAACCTTTGATTTCACTGTTGGCATTGGCAAAGCTTTAATCAGTCATGCATCAGTGCTTGATCCTTACCAGGCTATTGTTGAATAATGCTTGGCCATCTGATGACTGGTGAACACTTCAACGATATTTGTTCTACTAGATATTGCAGACCTTGGGAACACTCAGACCTAGCTGGAAGCGATTATGTGATTACTAGAAACTTCCTCTTCATATCCTTCACTTAAAAATAGCTTCATTTGACCTGCTCATGGTTTGACTGGTGACCTCTTTCTTTGCTAAAATGAAAGGCATATTCATCTGAAGGTAACACCTTAATAATATGTTTATAATTTGTGAATCCATAGTGTGGTATAGTAGAAAGAAGCTAACAGGATCTGAGTTCAAATTCAGCCCCTGACACATAGGCAAGTCAATTAACTTTTCAATAACTGATACTGTGTTAAAGACTAAACTTTATCCTACTGAAGAAATATAAGAAGGTTTGTCCGCCTCCCCCAGGTATTTCTGCAGAAGTGGGTAACTATGGGTGTAGAACACTGCTTATTTCAGACTTTTTCAATATGTTGGTTAGTTTTATTGAACTGTTTTTCCCATATTTTTATTCTTTGCTTTAAAGCATAAGTTTTTGGAAATGAGAAAGAAAAGAGCACAGTGGGAAATATAGGTAATTTAAAAATAAAAGAAGTCTGAGTAATGGAAATTAACTACCAACCACAAAACATTTAAGCCATTTTGAAATGGTGGGTGTTAGTTCTTCATGGAGCCAAGGAAAGAAATCCTTTTTAGGTCAGTATAAAATGACATCTGATTTTTATAGATATTGTGTTCTCTAATATATACAAAATACAATATATTTATAAGATGTTGATCAAGCATTTTCAGTAACTTCCAAATGGGAAACCTTGGATGTGAGATTAAAAAAATAACAATAGCTTATGTGTATAAAGTAATTCAGGTGATAAAATATTTCTTCATGTGCTGTACATTTCTTAATAAGTAGTCTTTATTAAGAGGCTCTTGTTTAGGAATGTTTAAATGCAGCCCTGAGTATTGTTTGACTCATATCTCCTGGTCTACCTATATCCAATAAGATTATAGATTTCTATTTGGAAACTACTTTAGAGGTTACCAAGTCTAATGTCTTTATATTACACATTAGGAAACTGAAGTCCATAGAAGTGAAATGATTTTCATAAGGTCAAACAGGACCTAAACATCAGTTAAGATATGAACCTTGATTGTGTTCATACATCTGTTCATACAGTACCACACTGTTTTCCTTGGGTCACATACTCCGTGAGATAATCATTCTCCTGACTTTCAGATGATGGAAGGGATGAAAATTATTTGCTGACATTGCTTAGACAGATGTGAATTCTAGAAGTTACTGGTGCATCATACTGTAATTTGCCCTGAACAGAAGTTTGGTTATCAACCTAGGCAGTCAGTCCCCCATAGAACAGAGCCTTTGAAGACCTGACAGAAGCAGCTGAAGAGGTGTGAATGTTGGTTAAGCATTCTTTCATCTGCTTATAAACAAGGCTTAAGAAAACACATTTCACACCTGTTCTACTGCTCTTACCCAGGTTTCAAAGGCTTGGGGCTACTACTAGTACTGACAGTCAGCAGCCTTTAGGGAGCGGGAACAGTTATACGAAGTAAGAATTCAGGGATGAAAGAAGACAATTATAGGAGAGGGAAAAAATGACAAAATTGGGAAATAGGAGAAAATATTTTGAAATGTGTTCAGAAAAAAATCTAGTACATCCAGGTAAATTGGTTTCATCTGATGAACCCAAGAGGATCATTTGAGAATGTTGCTGCCCTTAAATACTCCAGACTGATCCTTTGAGAAAATGTCTACTTTTAAAAGCCTTCCAATGAGAGATTCCACATCTTCTGCAGAGACAAAATAATTCTGAAATAATCTGTAAAAAGAATGTTATCTATTTTAACTGAAGCCATATTTTTTTTCTGATTTAAACCTCTTTCTTCTCTTAATGGCTACAGAGAGCAAAAAGACACTTTATTCTTATGTGCACTTTTGGGAAATTGAACTGACACTTTTTTTCTTTCCTCTAGGTAATCAAAACTACTTAAAATAAACATCTTTGGTTAGTCTGGAGAAGGAAGAAAAAAGAAGAATTATATCTATCTTATTTGCTTTGTATGTAAAGTATGGAGTGTGGTAGGACCCGTATCTTCCAGGGTTCCTCCTACCCAACCCCTTCAAGTAAAGACTTGACTGGTGAGAGGGTGGAACAAGGTTTAAGTTGTGCCTCCCTTGATACAGTTTTCTGATGGCTGACTGTGTTGACGTGGCTTCCTGGGCCATTGTGGGATTGGAACTGCTCCAAATTTGTGGATGTCTGAAGATTTACTATACTCTGTCTTGTTTGCCAAGTGTACTTCCATATGAAAATGAGAGGGCATTTCTATAAAAGTCAAGTACCACTGTAGCCTTATTTTTGCTGCATTAGGAGTCAGTAAACCTCCTTTTGTGAACTGCTCAATGACCTATAAGGACCTTAGTTTGTCCCAACATCTAACCTGAACTAAGGTGTTACCCTCAGGCTTGTCTCTAACAAAGGAGTATAGGTGGCACTGGGAATAGAACACCAACCTTTGAGCTAGGAAAACTTGGGTTCGAGTCCTACCACTGACAAACACTTATTTAACTGTGAGCAAGACACCTACAATCTCTAAGTGCTTTAGGCCACTCTCTAAGACTATAAATTACAAAAGAGTTATGGATTTATCTTGGTTTCTGTCTCACAGGGATTTCCCTACAGTAATAAAACTACAGGTCCAAATACTTCCCCCTTCAAAAAAAATCCATGGTATTTATTGAATTGAAATAAATATATGACCAATATCTATCCCTCAAAGATAAAATTATAAGAATAAACTTAAAAAGCAAATAAATGATCAAGCCATGTTTCTATTAAACAATTAAATTTCTATAAAAGAAATGCAAATGAAAATCAGTTAGAGATTTTACAGCAGACAACAAATTGGAAAAAAAGCAGAAATAGGTTTGCAGAGGCTATGGCAAAACAGGTCTATTAATATACTTATTTTGATCCTACAAATTGGTTCAACTTTTTGGGAAAAGATTTAGAATTACATTTTAAATAAGTCACTGAAATGTTCATGCCCTTTGACCTAGTAGGCATATTCCCCCAAGGAATTCCCAGAACTTTTAGTGGTAGCAAAAAACTGGAAACAAAACCGCTCCCATTGATTGAGAGATGGCTGAAACACTGTAGTGTAAGAATATTATGAAGTTACAAGAAATGATAACCATCATGGATTCAGATTAATTTGGGAAGACATATGAGTTGATATGGTACAAAAATGTGAAATCAAGAGAATAAAATACACAGCTTCTATAAAAGTATAAAGAGAAACAGTACTGAAAACACCAGAATTTAGATAAACGGAATGATCAATCTTTATATCAGAAGACTAGTGACAAAAACATAATTCTGATTAGAGAGGGAGCAGACTATGGGTGCAGAATGTTGAATATATTGTCAGAAATGGTGGGTACAGCAGTTTATTTTGTTAGAGTGTTTTCCTTTTTCACAACAGAAAGTTCTGTTGGGGTAGGTGAGTATTTAGAGGCAATATTAAAAAAATAAAAAAATTTAAAAAGAAGGAAGGATAAAGTAAATAGAAGATATTAGGTATTTGGGAAATCCATTAGAATAATTTCATCTAACTGATGAAATTTTTATCAGATGAGTAAAATGGCAGAATACAAAGAGTATTGGGTTGGGAGCCTGACCATCTCGGTCTAAATCCAATTCTGTCACCTGTGATCTCTAGCATTATACTTAACCTCTCTGGGCCTCGGTTTCCTCATATCTAAAATGCCAAGTATAGACTATTGATCTTTAACCCTTGTAACTCCAAATCTATGAACCTATGACTTAATGAAATATGTCTGATGTCTCTCCTAATGGTATATAACGATTTACAGAGATACCAAGTCTGTCCTTAGACTTGGCACTTGTTATAACATAGAGAAGATACCCAGAGTATCCACTAATCATGAGTGATAGGCAAGTTAGGGTTGGAAAAAGTTTAAAAAGAAATATCCAAAGTTGAAATTGTGTACTCTCTCAGAAGAGTAAGTAACCGGTAGAAGTTATACAGAATTATCTGACACCAACCATAAAATGTAATGCTTTTTGTTATAAAGAAACATTTCAAAAATATTTCTCTTCTTGAATTCCCAAGAAATCACACATCACATGTGGTATTTGGAGCATTAGAGAAGATGCCTCCCAGTGGTTTTCTCTTGGTCCAGTCATTCTGTGAGTAGAAAATGATAAACAGGAAGCAGCATAGTACATATCTAGCCCAGGAGCAATACCTCATCCTGTTAGATATAGTGTATTCCTCTTAGTTTATTTTCATATATGTAGTGTTTTTCTTTTCGTTTCAAGAAAGGTAACTACAAGCATGCATGATGATGTGGTATAAAAGAGTTTCTTTTCTTAATCTATCAAGAAGAAAAAATGATTTTTTACTAGTTCTAGCTACAAAAGTGATTGTTTGTAGGTAGGTAAGCCATACACACCATAAAAAGGTTCTATGAAACTGAGTAAGCACACCCATGTATTGTATAAGGATCCTAGAATCAAAAACAGTTCCGAGACCTTTGGCTCATACAGCACAATTTGTACCTGAATAAGAACTCCCTCTGTAATATATCAGCATGTGGCTATCCAGCTTTGGTTAAAGACTTCCAGTAACTAGTGGTCTAAAAAAACCAGCCCACAACTTCCTGAAGCAGCTCATTCTGTTTACAGCTATTACTAATTATTAGAAAGCTTCAATATCTAAAGCTTCAGCCTTCAATCTTTCCCACTCATTGCTTGAGTTCTTTTCCTTGGCTTCTTGGCCAAGCAGACCAAGTCTTCCATGTGACAACCTTCCACATGCTTGGGCAGCTCTCATGCCTTCTCTTGCACCCGTCTCCCTGCCCATATATTGTCTTTTCCCTGGGATCATGAATTCTCATCTTTGTTCTGCCATTTCTGTCATCAGGATCCTGCTGGCGCTATTGTTCTGCTTTCCAAACTGGACTACCAGAGGCCATGTCTGGAAAGAGTCAGCCATTGCCTCAGTGTTTCCTGGGGCCATGTCATTTTTTTACCTTCCCTTTGGAATGTGGTGCAGTGGATAGAACACCAGTGCAGGAGTCAGGAGGACCTGAGTTCAAATCTCGCCTCAGACACTTGACACTCACTAGCTGTGTGACCTTGGGCAAGTCACTTCACCCCAATTGCTTCATCCTGGGTCATCTCCAGTTATCCTGATGAATATCTGGTCACTGGATTCAGATGGCTCTGGAGGAGAAGTGAGGCTGGTGACCTGCACAGCCCTCCCTCACTCAAAACAAAGTCAAGTGCAAGTCATGTCATCATTTCTCTGATGGCATGGTCTTCTTTGGCAATGAAGGATGAACACACACACCTGATCCCTAACCCTCATTTCCATCTCTCTCTCACAGAACTGTAATTAAATCACCACTACCATTGCCTTTGAAATGGGTTTGTTAACAGATTGCTCTGTTATTCTACTTACTAAATTCATGTCTTCTTGAACTATACCTCCCTTCCCTGGTCACTATTTCCCCATATGCGTTATTTACCCTCTTAGTTTGTAAACTCCTTGAGGGTTAGAACTGTCTCACTTCTGTATTTATATCCCTTTAATAAATACAAAATTAATAATTAATAAATAAAATAATAAATATATCCCTTTAATAAATAATAATAATACATATTATAATAAATAATAATAAATAAATAAAATAATAAATATATCCCTTTAATAAATACCTAATTAATAATAAATAAAATAATAAATTAACCAAATTTGGAAATAGAAGACATTCTTATCACTTTACCTGTCTCAGTGATCTTGGGATAAGTTGTTTAATCTCTTTGTGTCTCCGTTTCTTCATCTCTAAAATGAGAAAGTTGGACTAACATGATCCCTAAGGGTCTTTCTATAGCTCTACATCCATGTTACTCTAGAAACAATTGACCAGAACATCTGACTTTGCACCTGACAGAAAGTCAATATTAATCTTTTTTTGTATAGTAGGATTAAGAACTTTTTTTTCTGAGAGTTTATGAAGGATCACAATATGTGTCATATGGAGGTCATCATTTCTGTCTTTGCAAATTACACCAAATTCAACCTGATTGTGTTAGCAGCCTTATCCTGATGGCAACCCCTGCACCCCTGCAAGTTAGGTTAGTTTTTCTTTAAAGGGTATTGGGACTTTTCTAAAGACTTGGATGGTTTAGAGGACTCTAGACTCCCATCGCTACTATTTCCTCACTGTCTGACGCTTAGATGGTGTATCACAATGGGTAGCTCAGGTGAGGGTCTCTTATTCATGTGAATTAACTTGAGATGTCCTTAATGCCTATTCTTGTTGCATTTTCTTTTCTTTCTATGGTTCAATACATCCTTTTTTCTTACCTTTCAAATAATCTCCAACTGTCTCATTTTGTTCCAGTATCAAACCTAAATTAACATGGGACTGGCATGAGTCAGGCTCAGCCTAGACTACCACCGGATAATTGTTATGCAAATGGCATATCAGGGAAAACCTTTGATTCCTAAGGAGCATTTGTCTATACTGCATTTACAAAAGTTTCTCACATCGCTCGAGTCTAACCCACATACTGCAAATCATCTTACGCACGGATTAGTTTCTTTTCCTTTAAGTGGCTCTGGTATTTATCCTCTCCATTTCCCCTACTTCCCCGAATTCCACCTTATCACCTTAGAACTACTCTTTTCTTTATTGCCATCTAACACCATGACTCTGTGATTTTGTTACTGGAATTCTGGAAAATCCTACAGTCCTGTGATTCTGATTGCTCACTCAAGTGCACTATAAAAACTAGGTCAGGGTTCAGAAGGTAGCGTCAAAGATACAGTTGCCATTGGACTCGTAATACACAATCATCACTGCTCAGCTCCCTTCTATATGTTGAGTCTTAAGATTCCTAGCAACTTGTAGTATATAGCATAGCCTATGGCATTCAACTGTTCATAGGGTCACATACAATATAGAGTAACAGAAGTATGCCGGACAGTGCAAACCACCTGGGTAACCATATATCTCAAAGCTGCACTGCTCTCCTACATATATATATCTAGCTTTGGTCTCTCTTACTCTCTGTTTTTTTTTGTCAACAGAGTCCTCTGTGTAGTATAAAGGCCAGTATGGAAACATGGGCCCAAGGTATTAGGCAAATCCTGCCTTTATAAGCTGGCTATGGGAAACCTCAGGGAAAGGGGGAAATTGGTGTCCATTTCTGGGTTATGAAATGAACAAATGAAAATATTTACTGTGTATAGAACACTGTATTACGTTCTGGGAGTTTAAATCTGAGAAAACACCCCAGAAACAGGTCCTGTCTTCAAGAAGCTTACAGTCTATTGGGGTGCAACACCACACATGAGTGGTGGATAGGGAGAGACTTTGGTCCAGAAAATGACAGGGATAATGAGTGGGGATGCAAGAGAATAGATTGATTACCTCTCTGGTTCCACACCTGGAGAGCAAGGTATGGGGTGGGAAAAAAGGGATATGAGATTGGCAATGTCGGTTGGTAAGAAGGCTATGAAGGAGGTAGCTAGAGAGGAGAGATTGAAGGGAATCATGGCTGAAATCACTTTTCTGAAAGTGTCTCAGGAGAGTTTGTCCCCAGGAGAAAAGCAAGGTAGAAAGTTCCCCTGAGAATTGGTTTCTGGTATGGGTGGTGAGGCAATTGGTAAGGAGACTATGGATTTAGGCAACTGCC
Organism: Notamacropus eugenii; assembly: GCF_028372415.1. NCBI lineage: Eukaryota > Metazoa > Chordata > Mammalia > Diprotodontia > Macropodidae > Notamacropus > Notamacropus eugenii. The sequence continues at coordinate 176,046,322 of NC_092873.1, read as the reverse complement.
TTTCTGACCCACAAAGCATTTGCTCTAACTTCATGATCACTGTAACAAATTAACTGGTGCTTTTCTTTTAAGCTTCTTTAAGATTAGGGACTGAGTAGTTTTTAAAAAATCTTTTCATCTCTAGTAACTAGTAGAACACTATGAACACAGTAAGCATTTCTCCTTTCCCTCTGGGGGGGGGGAGGGAAATGCATTACAGCCTGATCTTTTCTCTTAAGTCATATATAATTAAGAATTTTTTGTGTTAAATGACATCTCTTCAGGCTTACCCAGTTGTAAGATATTATCTCTTTAAGGTAATGTGACCTTTCATATAGAACAGTTTGTTGCTGACCTAAGTCTGCCTTGGCAATTTATTTGTCTGGGTCATATGTCTGCTCAGAGTCCTAAGAGAAATAGATACTCAGAATTCTGAGACAGTCATCACTCATTTTGAATATGACAAGCTGTGGCATACTGGACTTATATGAGTACCAAACTGTCCTATAATTATGGGACAACTGTAATTTTCTTTGTGATTTTAGATAACAGATTCAAGTCCATTAGCTGAGGTGGGGTCATTTGTAGAGAAGACTCAGAGTCTGAAACCAGAGGGAAGTGAAAAGACATTTTTTGTTAACTATCAGCTAAGCTTGAACTTAAAAGTGATGGATATTATAGTTACTCTTATAAATTAAGTCCAGCTGGGTAGAGGAACAGCTTGAAAGCTAAGAATCAGTGAAGTCATCTACTAGTTTGGTTGAAACATAAGGTATTCAAAAGTCTTAGCGCAGTTTCAACCTTTAATAAGGGACACTATGTATAATTTAAGGCCCAGTTACCTGTTAGTCAAGTACTATAGGAATCAATTCAGTTCCTCATCTTTTCAACATAGAAGCTAGTTTCAGTAAGGATTTTTATGGATAGTTCTTGAGAAGAAAGAGGACAATGACATTTATACTTCCAGAGTTGTGAATTACTTTAAGTGCATGGGTTTTCTTTTCTCATACCCTCATTGGTAGATTCCTCGCCCCCCTACCCACCATGATATTGAGTGAATTGAGAGTGTGACCGAAGTTTATGCATGGATTGTCATGCATTTATTTTTCCTGAATTTGTATTAATGCTAAAATATGATTAACTATTTTCTTTGCCATATTTTAAGTAAATGATTATGCTTAAGATTTAAAAGCATTGTTATTTTGAGGGGCTTATTTCTCATCAGGCTGTACTCAGGACTTCGCCATTCTGTCTGAAGAACTCTCCATACTGGAATTCACTCAGTTTTAGGATTCATACCTAGCAGAGGCAGCATTAGCCGTTCATCCCCTCTCTCCTTTTCTCTGATTAAACGGCTCCTCTCAGAGCTTCCTTTTGGGGAGAAGGGTGCCTAGACCAGTTAGTGTTTCGTTTCCTACCAGATTGCACTCTTTCTGACTTCTCCCCTTTTCAGCTTCTTTTGATGTGTTATCTTCTCCCATACAAATGTAAGCTCCCTGAGGAGAAGGATTTTCTTCCCTTTTGTTTATACTTGTATTCCCTACACTTTCCACAGTTCCTGGCACATTGACTTGACTTGTTGTTGACTGGTTTTGCTTAAATAGAAACATATTGGTGGAAGCTTAAGGGGTAAAGCAGTGAGTGGATAAAGAACATTTCCCCACAACAGAGTTACCACTAAAACCCTGAGAGAGTCTGTGTGTAACTACGTGATTGTAGTCCTTCGCTGGGAATCTATACTTGATAAAATTAGAGCAGGTTGGAGTAAATGAGTCAACTCAATGAATGAGTAGGTGTCCAGATGACCTGCTTGAGAGATATTAAGCTACTGAAATTGTACGTGGCTCCTCTATAAACCCATTTACATGGTACTTTGCATCTGAACCCATAATGTTGACTCAGTTGAGCCAGGCAGGGTAGTCTCTCTGATCACTGAACTTTGACCATATTTTAAAATATAGATATCTCTAGACCTAGTTCCACAGCATCTTAGAAGTCCTTATTTATAGGTGGACATATTCTGCCCTGTATACTCTAGGCATAAGAATTCACAGTTTGTCTTCACTTGAATGACTTTCTTTTAAGCAATTGTCCAGCACAAGCTTGACCATAAAACATGGATAATCTGCTTTTCTACCAAATTTAAAAGTCCCTTTTGCTCAGTAAATGAGAAAATATTTCATTAGGCAGTAGATCAGAGAGGTTAAGTTTCTTGAGGTCAGAGACCATGAATCCTGTTTCTTCAGCATTCTCCCACACCCCCTCTTGTAGTACCCTGAACACAGTGGGTGTTCAGTACATACTGCTAATGGGTTGATTTCATATCCAGGGTGAGCATCTCACCCACTGCCCTTTGCCTTTTCTGCCCTCATTTTCACACAATCCCTACTCTGTTTCTATGTTCATGTAAACCCTTTGCCCTTTCACTGTAACCGTGAAGAAGGAGGCAGCAGAATTCCAGCAAAGGTCAGGCTGAAAAATTAGGTATGGCAGAGAACAATGTGATCAAACAATATAGATAAACAACAATATTGTCTCATCCCAATGATGCTTAGTGAGATTAGATGTGTTAGGCACGAGAGAAAGTATATAGATGAAATGGAGCTGGAAGGGACCTCACAGGCCATGTCGTCCCACCCTCTCATTCTTCAAATGAAGAAATTGAGGCTCAGAGGTCAAATGATATTCCCAAGGTCACAAGGTGACAATAGACATAAGCTCTGATTTGCAAATTCAGCACTCCTTTATATTCTTTAGACAAAAAACTTTCCTTCTTTTATTATGAATGTTACAATCACCAGCAAACACCAACATCTTGATACACAAAGAATACAAAAAGGGAAATTATGTTACATATAATTTTATAAGGATATATTAAATTAAATTAGATAATAACAAAATATCTCTGTTTTTAACCCCATCTGTACTTCATTTTGTTCTCTTTCGCACAAAGAAATTCCAAAGTCTATAGTACTCTATGGAAGTTAAATAGGAAGCTGTTACTATTTCCATGGCATATTTTATTCCTTCCCCATCCCCACCCCCCCACAGTGGGGCTTTCAGAAGATAAGAGTTCCGAGCTACATTTTAAAATTTGAGAGTAATTTAGTTTAGAACTAATGGAAAATTTTAAACATAGCTGTGGTATGGTGAAAATAACACTGCGTTTGGTCCCTGAAGATCTGGGTTCAAGTTTTGGCTTTGCTGTTTATTGACTTTAGGACCTGTTTCACTTAATCTCTCTAAGGCTCAGTATTGTCATCTCAAGTAGTACACTTGCATTAGTCATCTCAAAGAGCTGTTATGAGGAAAGGATTTTGTAAAGTGTTGAATGCTAGATATGTGGGAGCTCTGATTATTAGCATATGGACCAAGCAGACAATCTTTGCCAACTACAGGAATGTCAACTTCATTGACATTACGGTAGCAGAGGGCTCAATGAGAAATCTTAAGTCTAAACAGAAAACACAAAATATATTGGAGGGGAGTTTTATTTTGTAGGTGCATGTCACATTTATTTTTAGAAATGGAGGTTGAAAGGTTAGACTTTTAAGGCAGAGACTTATTCTCTTCTCTGCTCTGAAATAATATTGGTATCCTCTCTGACCAGAGGGCTGCTGAGGAGTTTATTTTTGGTACAATGATGATGGGAAGAAGTGAGAATCTTTCACATCATATTTATCCTTCCCATACCACTTCTGAATTTGTGGAAGCATCTGATGACTGGATGCAAGGTTGAGCATAGTTTGGTCTGGTCTAGGATCAGATACATTGAGCTAGCTAGCTAAGTCCGCATTCACTCAAGATGCCTCATCCCCAGCAAGCATTCTCTGTAAGCACAGACACTTCCCAGGGAGCAGAGGAGGATAACAAGAGATTAATTGACTCTGTACATAGCATCCAAATCCCAGTCTAAGACCATTTTCAAGGATCATGTGATATCTCTATATCCATTGTAATATCTTTTTTTCCTACTGATCACTAATGCTGCATCTGTTCTTCTTACTCATACAGGGCATCACTTGGTTCATCTTCACCCTAATCTAGCTGGAGGAAGTCAGATGAGAAGGAATAAAAGAGGAGCTATTCAGAATTAGAGCTGCTACTCTGGGTCTGTGTTGTTGGTGGACTTTTATTAGTGAAAGTAGATGATAACCCATACATGACAGAAACACTATAGGCACAAATGTTCATCTGTCCCTGGGAAGGCAATGTAAGGAACAATGTCGTATTTATCTTTGGGCACTGGAGAGTATACATGATCCATTTGGACCAAAGACAGTGTGGGAATCATAGAGCTATTTCCAAATGAAGGAGGTTGGTTATCAGACAAACAGATATAGTCTTAGAAAGGGTCCAAAGGCAAGAAGTGGCTGGATGAACATAGTTAACAATTGTGCAACACAGACTATGAACAGACTTAATTGAAAATAAAATGCCAGATGAAGGGTTAGCCAAAATTACATGCCAGGAATTCAAAGAAATAGGGTTAAAACATAGGAAAAGTCTTATGTAATTCATAGTTTCATAGATTTCTAGAGATAAAAAAGTCCTTAATGGTAGGTCATCTATCAGTCTAACAGATAAAGAAAATGATGCCTAGAGAGGCTGAATGATTTGTTTATGCTCAGTTTACTGAATCTTTTGAAATTTCACACCGAGTTCTAAAGTTGTAGTCCTACTCATCATTCATCCAGATGAACTTTAGATGTTGAAAGCTCCTATATTCATTAGTCCTGCTTCCATCTCTTGAATAGAAGACATCTATACCAGGGTAATAGTGAGTTAACTATAGAACTAACTTTGTAGATGATTAGTTTCTGACTTGGGACAAGTTGCATAACCTTTCTGGGTCCCCATCTTTTCATCTTTAAAATGAAAGTGTTGTCTGGAGCAGATGAGTTTACAAATGAATTCTAACAAACATTTTAAAAGTAATTAATACCTATACTATAAAATTATTCTGAAAAATAAGGAAATAAGGCACCTTACCAAATTCCTTTTCTGAGTGAAATATGACCCTAATATACAAATCAGGAAGAGACAAGACAGAGAAGGAGAACTACAGAAAAAGCTCACTAATTAATATTAAAGCAAATACTTTACAAGAAATCTTCACAAGACAAGTACAGCAATATATGCAGAAAATAATTCACTAAGATTGAAGTGTATATATTCTAGGGAATGTGAAAAAAATGGTACAATATTGAGAAAATAATTAACATAATTATGTAAGATTCAAAGTTAATACAAGCTACTATATATGAACACATATATATATTTTAAAAAGCTTTGTCAATATACAATACTCATTTATGTTAAAAATCTCCAAAAAAAGCATAATTATGGAAAGGTCCTTCTTTAATATGATTAAAAAGCATTCATTTAAAACTAAGAATGAGCATCATTTGTGATGAAGAAGCTCTAGAAGCTTTTCTAGTACAAGCAGGGATAAAGCAAGGATGGTTTAATTCCACTCCACTACTTGACATAATTCTAGAAATTGTCACTACAATTATGAGACAAGGAGAGAAAATTAAAGGTACAAATGCCATCAGATGATGTGAAGATGGCATGATGATGTACCTAGAAAACCCCTAGAGAATCAATAAAGACAATAATTGAGATAATTAATAGCTTTAGCAATGTATCAAGATATGAAATAAATAATACCTAAAAAATCATCAGCTTTTTATAGGAAACTAACAAAAATTAAAAAATCAATAATAAAATAAATTCTACTCGGTATAGTACATGGTGATACAGAATACCTGGAAATTAATCTACAAAGAGATCCCCAAGATAAATAAGGAAGAAAATAAAAATACATTCCTCACAGAGGAAATTTTGAAGACACAAAAGGAAAGAATTTTTATGAGTGGGGAAAATACACATGGAATTCATCAACAAATTTAGACTTTTAAAAGAAATATAATGAAAATGGTTGCAAAGCCAGCTGACAGAAGATAGATATGAGCTTAGCATGATCCTATAAATTGGTTTTGGAAATGCTAAAGCTCAGGATAAGCTGAGTTTAGATGTGAAAGCTAATGACAAGAAAAAGTGTTTATTAATATAATATTTTCCCCCAATTACATGTTAAATCAATTTTTAAACATTTGGGTTTTTTAAACTTTTGAGTTCCAAATTCTGTCTTTCTCTCCCTCCCTATCCTCCTCCCTGAGATGATAAGCAGTTTCATAGAAGTTATACATGTGTAATCATGTAAAACATTTCCATATTACTCATTTTGTACAAGAAGACTTGAATGAAACAAAGTGAAAAAATAGCATGCTTTAGTCTGTATTGAGAAAATATCAGTTCTTTCTCTGGAGGCAGATAGTATGCTTCAACATTAGTTCTTTAGGATTGTCTTGGATCATTGTACTGGTAGGAATAGCCATCATTCACATTTTTTAAAGATGATATTACTGTTACTGTGTACAGCATTCTCCTGATTCTAATTCCTTTTCTTTGCATCAGTTCAAGTAAGTTCAGGTTTTTCTGAAATCATCCTGCTTGTCATTTCTTATAATACAAAGCTATTCTATCATAACTATATACTACAATTTATTTAGTCATTCCCCCATTGATGGGCATCCCTTCAATTTTCAATTCTTAGCCACCACAAAAAGAGCTGCTATAAATATTTTTGGACAAATAGATCCTTTCCTCTTTTTAATGTCCATAAAAGAGTGTTCATTGGAGAAGCTACATTGGGAGAACAAAGAGGATGGCATGATAAGTTGCAACAGAGAAAGTAGAGCTGATAGTTCTTAGTTTCTATTTTTTTTCCTCTGCTAAGACAATTATCTTTACACCAGAAATGACATAACAGAAATTACTAAAAAAGTGGTGACATCCAAGGTGAGTAAGGAAATACTGGAGATAAAGGAGCTCTTAGCTGCTCCTGATGAATTTAAGTAACCTAGCTCAGATGAGCTAAAAGGGTCCAGATATTTTATGTAGTTTATAGTGTGGGTTCTAAAAGAATTAGTAGATGTGATTACTGAACCAGTCAGTGCTATTTGGAAAATCATGGAGAATAGGGAAGGTGTCACAAGATTGGAGAAGGGTAACTAGAGTTCAGATATTTTCAAAGGGAAATGACCAGAATCTTCAAATTATAGTCCAGTGAGCTTAACTTCAATTTCTGGGAAAATTCTAGAATTGGTCATTAAAAAGATCATTATTTAATATCTAGAGAAGGGATTAGTCATTACAAAGAGGCAGCATGGCTTTAGCAAATACACATCATTCCAGATTAACCTCATAAGGGGAATTCTGTGGATATAGGTTACTTAGACTTTAGCAAAACTATTCTTTTGGTGAAGATGGAGAAATGTGAATTTAATAATAATATAATCATGTGGATTTATAAATGACTAAATGATCAAAAATTAAAAGAGTGAACTCACTACCAAATGAAGAGGAAATTAAAGCAATTGTTAGAAATTATTTTGCCCAAGTTATATGCCAATAAATCTGATATTCTAAGCAAAATGGATGCATATTTACAAAAATCTAAATTGCCCAGATTAATAGAAGAGGAAATAATACTTAAATAATCTGATTTAAAAAAAGAAATTGAACAAACCATCAATAAACTCTCTAAGAAACAATCCCCAGGGCCAGAAGGGTTTGCACGTGAATTATGCCAAACATTAAAAAAAAAACAGTTAAATCCAATACCATATAAAATTTTTGAGAAAGAAGGTGAAGAGCTAATCCTACCAAATTCCTCTTATGACACAAATATGGTGCAGACATCTGAATCAGAATATGTTAAAACAGATAAAGAAAACTATACACCAATTTCCCTAATGAATATTGATGCAAAACTTTAAATAAAATTGTAGCAAGAATATTTCTGCAATGTATCACAAAGATCATACACTATGAGCATTTGGGATTCATACCAGGAATGGAGGACTGGTTCAATTTTAGGAAAACTATTGTTATAATTGACCACATCAACACAAATCATATGATTAGTTCAATAGATGTAGAAAAAGCTTTTGACAAAATACAGCACCTATTTCTATTGACAACACTATAGAAGATAGGAATAAATGGAGCTTTCCTTAAAATGATAAGTAGTATCTATCTAAAATCATCAGCAAGCACTACTTGTAATGGGGATAAGCTATAAGCCTTTCCAGTTAGATCAGGGGTGAAACAAATATGCCCATTATGCCCCTATTATTCAATATTGTACTAGAAATATTAGCTATAGCAATAAGAGAAGAAAAAGAAATGTAAGAAATTAGAATAGGCAGTAAGAAAACAGAACTATCACTTTTTGCAAATGACTTGATAATATACCTACAGAATCCTAGAGAACCAACTAAAAATTAGTTGACATAATTAACAATTTTAGTAAAGCTGAAGGATATAAAATAAACCCACGCAAATCATCAGTGTTTCTATATAAGCCCAACAAGAGATAAAAAGAGAAATTCCATTTAAAATAATTGCAAATAATATAAAGTACTTGGGACTTTATCTTATCTATCTGCCAAGAAAAATCTAGGACTATATGAACACAGTGACAAAACACTTTTCAAACAATTAAAGTCAGATCTAAACAATTGAAAAAATACCAATTGCTCATGGGTAGGGTGAGACAATATAATAAAAATGACAATTCTATCTAAATTAATTTACTTATTCAGTACCATGCCAATCAAACTACCAAAAACTACTTTAAAAAAGCTAGAAAAAAATAATAACAAAATTCATCTGAAAGAACGAAAGATAAAGAATATGAATGGAATGAAAAAAACTGTAAAGGAAGGAGGCTCAGTCATATCAGATCTCAAACTAACTTATAAAAAGGTAGTCATCAAAATTATCTGGTACTGGCTAATAAATAGATTGGTGGATCAGTGGATTAGATTAGGTACATAAGACAGTAACAAATGATCATAGTAATCTGTTCTTTAATAAACCCCCAAACCCCAGCTTCTGGTACAAGAATTCTATATTTGACAAAATCTTCTGGGAAAACTGGAAAATAGACTGGCACAAACTAAGTACAAACCAACATCTTGCATCATACACCAAGATAAGGTCAAAATGGGTACATGATTTAGACATAAAGGTTAATACCATAACCAAATTAGGAGAGCAAGAAATATTTTATCTGTCATGTCCATGGAGAATGGAAGAATTTCTAACCAAACAAGGTATAAAAAGTATTATTAGATGGAAAAAAGATAATTTTGATTGTATTGATTTAAAAGGTTTTTACACCAACAAAACCACAACCAAGATTAGAAGAAAAGTAGAAAGTTGGGAAACACTTTTACAGCAAATGTCTGTGATAAAGGCATCATTCCTCAAATATATAGAGAACCGAATTGAATTTATAAGAATACAAGTCATTTCCCAATTGGTAAATTGTCTAAGGATATGAACAGGTAGTTTATAGAGGAAGAAATCAAAGCTATCTCTAGACATATGAAAAAAAGTTCTAAATCACTATTGATTAGAGAAATGCAAATCAAAACAATTCTAAAGTTCTTCCTCAGACCTATCAGTTTGGCTAATATGACACAAAAGGAAAATGATAAATGTTGGAGACAATGTGGGAAAATTGGGACACTGATGCATTATTAGTGGAGTTGTGAACTGATTCACCCATTTTGGAGGGCAATTTGGAACTATGCCCAAAGGACAACCAGACTGTGCAAATCCTTTGATCCAGCAATACCACTATTAGGTCTGCATCCCAAAGAGATTACAAAAAGGCAGGGGTGGGGAGGAGAGGGGAAGGACCTACCTGTAAAAAATATTTATGGGAGCTCTTTTTGTGATAACAAAAGAATTAGAAATTGAGGTGATATCCATCAATTGGAAAATGGCTGAACAAGTTGTGGTATATTAATGCAATGGGATACCATAGTGCTATAAGAAATCTCAAACAGTTTCAGAAAAACCTAGAAAGACTTACATGAACAAATGCAAAGTGAAGTGAGTAGAACTAGGAGAATGTTGTGCACAGTACACAGTAATAGCAACATTGTACAGGAATTAACTATGGATGACTTAACTATTCTCAGGAATACAATGATCCAAGACAATTCCAATGGACTTATGATGAAAAGTGCCATTCACTGTCAGAGAAAGTACTGTTGGAGTCTGAATGCAGATTGAAATATAATATTTATATTTTTCATATTTTTTCTTTTGGTCTGTTTCCTCCTTTACAACATGATTAATATAGAAATATTTTATGTTTTGCATGATTGCACTTATATCAAATTGCTTACTGCCTGAGGAAGGGGAGAGATGAGGGTTGGAGAGAGAAAATTTGGAACTCAAAATTGAAAAAAAGAATGTTAAAATTTCTCTCTACATGTAATTAGAAAAAATAAAATACTACTAAAAAAAGAAATGTTTAAATGGCTTAGGCTCAAAGAACAGTTTTTAATGGTTCAGTTTCCATGTGGGAGGAAGTCTGTAGTGGAATACTCTAGGAATCTATGGTTGTGACTCTGTGCTCTTTACCACTTCTATCAATGACTTAGATAGATAGTTCTTAACTTGGGGTCCAGGAACTTAATTTTTAAAATATTTTGATAATTGTATTTCAATATAATTGTATTCCTTTGTAATCCTATACATGTAATTTTATGCATTTTGACACATATTCTTTTGAGTGTGAATCCATAGACTTCACCAGACTGCCTAAGGGTTCCATGACACAAAACAGGTTAACAACCCCTGACTTAGAAAAAGGAATAAATAACATGGTCACCAGATTTGTAATTGATACAAAGCTGAGAGCGATAGCTAACACAGTAGATGACAGAGTAAGGATTTAAGAGATCTAAAAAGATTATAGGAGATTAGAGCATGTGACTGAATCTTATACGATGTAATTTAATAGGAATAAATGAAAAAATGTGCACTTGGGCATCAAAAATAAAACCAATTTCACAATACAAGATGAGGAAGGCATGGGTGGATAGCAGTTGTTATGAAAAAAGATCTGAAGGTTTTATTGGACTACATGCTCAGTAAGAATTAGCAGTATTATGTGGGAGGTAAAGAATGCAATGAAATCTTAGATTACTTTAAGAGGCTAAAAACTTCCAGGAATAAAGTTATATGATAGTTCTTCAGTACTCTGATGTTGTCAAACCTTATCTGGAATATCTCAGTTCAGCACACTGCTATTTAAGAAAGACATAGATAAACTGGAGTGTAGAGGGGAGGATAACCAGAATGGTGATTGTCCTTGAATTTATGACGAGACATTTAAAGAACTAGACTTGTTGTCAGTCAATAAACAGTCAGTTAGTGTCTACTACATGTTAGGCACTTTGCTAGGGATATAAAAAGTGGCCAAAGATAGTTCTTGCCCTCAAGGAGCTCACAATCTAACAGGTGAAAAGAAGACTTGGGTGAAATATGATAGCTGTCTTTAAATATTTGAAGAATTGACATGTGGGAGAGAACTGGGTGTAATGGGCAGAAATTGCCCAGATGAAAATTTAGGCAAATTCTCTCTTCTTGGATTTCTTTTTTTTCTTTTGAAAATTGCTTTAATTTTAGTACTATTACATGAATATAGATTTAAATCATAAAGCATAAAATATACTTATTGAAGGATGGTCTCAATACCAGAGACTCATCTCCACACAAGAATTCATAAGCACTAAGAGATAAAAAAAGAGTGGTACTTTGTTTTTCAATTAAAGAAAACAAATTAATGTTTCGAGGGGGACTAGGCATTGGTGGGGAGGGGAATTAATTTGTAGTTAGAAGACTGGATTCAAATTCTGGCTCTTTTACTTACCTTGAAAAAGTCCCAAAATCTCTATGGGCTTCAACTTTCTCTCTATAAAACGAGAAGTGAAGGTTGAGCTACCTAATCTCTAATGGCACTTCCAACTCCAAATTTTGTATGTGACCCAATAGGATAAATGCTCCCCTATTCTTTGCTTAGTCCTTACATTCTATTTACATAGTACATTTCATTTACACAGCAATAGTCCAAAGTCTGGTTCAAGTTTCTGATTAATATGGGCCCCAATAACCCTATTGGTAAGAATAGGTGTAACTCTTACTCTTTTGAAGGCGTTTTAATTCCTTGGTATAGCTTTGTCAAAAAGCAAGTCTCTGATGATTCTTTCCTGCTAGCTACAGGTTTTATAGTCCTGACAGTCTCGAATTCTTTCTCATCCATTTTGTAAGAGGTGTTGCTGACCTCCATCCCAAAATTTACATAAGAATGGGTCCTTTGGATGTAATATACTTGGAGCAAAGTTCAGAAGAAACAGACATATGTTTATGAGCTTTTGGTGATCCAGTTACTAAAATCCAGTTGCATTGGGTGCCATATCACTCAAAATCACATCAGCTTTCTGGCGAGGAAGTTGCTCTTGAATTTTCTTGAAGGTCTTTGAGTCAGTTACATCAGCAGAACAAAGAAAAATTGCTCCTTCCAGTGGAAATATATGAAGGAGATCCTCCTCAAGAAAAAAACCAACAGGGGAATTGGGATCTGTGCCTGAAGCATTGACTTTCTGGACAGCTACTTGACTCCATGCTCCAGGGGCAGCACTACAGTCTAATACCCGGAGCCCAGGATGGAAAATTTGGTGCTTCTCATGCATCGCCAGAAGTTTGAAGGTACTTCAGCAATGGTAATTTTCCACTTTTGCTTCTTTCACAAATGGGTCCTTCAAGTGCCTCATCAGCCAGAGATGCTCTGTTTGCTTATGGTAGTGTGAAACCTTTAACACTGAAGGAAGACAGAAGGTGACTTCTAGTACCTCTTTCTAAAAAATATATTATGCTCCAGATGAATTTTTATTTATTTTTGGGAAGTAATCAGGGTTAAGTGACTTGTCCAGGGTCACACAGGTCCCATTTGAACTCAGGTGCTCCTGACTCCAGGGTCGGTGCTCTCTCCACTGTGCCACCCCACTGCCCATGAGTTAAGCTAACTCTTAAAAGACATTTTTTAAAAGTCTGGAATATTTTTTCCATCATTTGTTGAGTGCCCATTATGTGTCAGGCACTGTGCTCAGACCCAGCCATGCCACAACCTTGCCGTGGCCATGTTTCCAGTGCTCTTCTTGGATTTCTTTAAGTAGAAGCTGGACAGTCACTTTTTAGACGGCTTATGGTTTTTTTATTTTTATTTTTTTTATTTTTTTAATGTTTAACAATCACTGCCATACAATTGCGATTTTATCCCTCCCCACCCACCCCCCACTGCCTCCCTCCCTCCCCACGACTGCATACAATTCTGTATAGATTCTACATATACTTTCCTATTGAGTATATTTTCACTATAGTCATGCTATGTAGTCAGACTAAGATAAATGAAAGAATCCGTATAACAAATCAGAACATGATACACAAACAGATACACATACACAAACATGATCTGCTACATTATGTGAGTGACTTCCATATTTCTCTCTCTGAGTGTGGAAGGCATTTTGCCTTGAGGTCCACCATTGGGATTTTTTTTTTTTCAGAAGTTCTTGTGTTATTACAAAAATCTAAGTCTACCAGAAAAAACTCTCACACACTGTGGTTGTTGCTGTGCATAAAGTTCTCCTGGTTCTGCTCCTTTCACTCAGCATCAGGTCATATAAGTCCTTCCAGGCCTCTCTGAAGTCTTCTTGTTCATCATTTCTTATGGCACAATAGTACTCCATTACATTCATATACCATAATTTATTCAGCCATTCCCCAATTGATGGACATCCCCTTGACTTCCAGTTTTTGGCAACTACATAGAGCGCTGCTATAAATATTTTTGTACATGTGGGACCCTTTCCCATTTTTATGATCTCTTGGGGATATAGTCCTAGTAGCGATATTGCTGGGTCAAAGGGTATGCACATTTTTGTAGCCCTTTGGGCATAGTTCCAAATTGCTCTCCAGAATGGTTGGATGCGCTCGCAGCTCCACCAACAATGAATTAGTGTTCCAACTTTCCCACATCCTCTCCAGCATTTATCATTTTCTTGTTCTGTCATGTTTGCCAATCTTATAGGTGTGATGTGGTACCTCAGAGTTGTTTTGATTTGCATCTCTCTAACCAATAGTGATTTAGAGCATTTTTTCATATGATTATAGATAGCTTTAATTTCTTCCTCTGAAAATTGCCTGTTCATATCCTTTGACCATTTATCAATTGGGGAATGACTTGTATGATTATACATTTGGGTCAGTTCTCTATATATTCTAGAAATGAGGCCTTTATCCCCGAGCTTAGCTGTAAAAATTTTTTCCCAATTTACTACATCCCTCCGGATTTTGGTTGCATTGGGTTTGGTTGTGCAAAAACTTCTCAGTTTAATGTACTCAAAGTTATCCATTTTGCATTTCATAATGCATTCTATCTCTCCTTTAGTAAAGAATTCTTCCCTTCTCCATAGATCTGATAAATACACTATTCCTTGCTTCTCCAGTTTATTCATGGTATCAATCTTTATACCTAAATCATGTACCCATTTGGACTTTATTCTTGTGTACGGTGTCAGGTATGGGTCTATGCCTAATTTCCGCCACACTGTTATCCAGTTTTCCCAGCAATTTTTGTCAAACAATGAGTTCTTATCCCAGAAGCTGGGGTCCTTGGGTTTGTCAAACAGAAGGTTGCTATATTCCTTGCCTACTGCATCTTGAGTGCCAAGTCTATTCCACTTGTCTACCTCTCTGTTTCTTAGCCAGTACCAAGTGGTTTTGATAATTGCTGCTTTATAGTACAGTTTGAGGTCTGGTAGCGCTAGGCCACCTTCCCAAGCATTTCTTTTCATTAGTCCCTTTGATATTCTGGACCTTTTGTTTTTCCAAATGAATTTTGATATTATTTTATCCAGCTCTAGAAAGTAATTGTCTGATAGTTTAATTGGTATGGCACTAAATAAGTATATTAATTTGGGTAGAATTGTCATTTTTATTATATTAGCACGGCCTACCCATGAGCAACTAATGTTTTTCCACTTACTTAAATCTGACTTTATTTGTGCAAAAAGTGTCTTGTAATTGTGTTCATATAGTCCCTGGGTTTGTTTTGGCAGGTAGACTCCTAAGTATTTTATACTGTCTACCCTAACTTTAAATGGGATTTCTCTTTCTATCTCTTGCTGTTGGACTTTGTTGCTAATATATAGGAATGCAGAAGATTTGTGTGGGTTTATTTTGTACCCTGCAACTTTGCCAAAGTTGTTTATTAATTCAAGTAATTTTTTACTTGAATCTCTGGGATTCTCTAGGTAAATCATCATATCATCTGCAAAGAGTGATAACTTAGTTTCTTCTTTGGCTATTCTAATTCTTTGAATATCTTTATCTTGTCTAATTGCTACAGCTAACATTTCTAGTACCATATTGAATAATAGTGGTGATAATGGACAACCTTGTTTCACCCCTGATCTTATTGGGAATGCATCTAGCTTATCCCCATTGCATATAATGCTTGCTGAAGGTTTTAGATAGATACTGCTTATTATTTTATGGAAATAGACGGCTTATGTTGTAGTTTTCTTTCATGTATGCATTGGACAATATGGCCATTGGAGTCTTTTCCAAGTCTCAAATTCTGTGTTTCTGTGAAATAATTCTGAAGTTTCATTTCCTACCATGCAACTTGGGAAAGATGACCAAAAATGGGAACAGTAGATGTTGAAATGACTATGAGAAGATAGTTGATTCAATATTGGTGGAGCTATAAAGTGGACTTCATTCTGGATCTCAAATTGAAACTACGAAAGAAAAGGTTGTAAAAGAAAAAAATGTCTATCCTTTTTGATCCATCATTCTACTGACTATATTCCATATACTCCCTTAAAAATCAGAGATGTAAACAGAGATTCTAAATTTGCCAAAATATTCCTAAAGTACTTTTTGTGGCAGAAAACTGGAAACAATGTAGCTATCCAGTGATTGAAAATTTTCTGGAAAACCCAATGGTATATGAATATTATATAATGTTACTCTGAAGTAAAAAGTGACAAATGTGAGGAATTCAGAGAAACAGAGGGAGCTTTGCATGAATTCATTCAAAGTGAAATAAGCAGTTCCAAAATAAGTGACTTTGGGCAATTGACAACTTCCCTGGGCCTCAGTTTCCTCATCTGCAAAATAAGAGAGAATAGAAGGCTTATGAGGTCTCTTCTAGTTCTATAGTCATCAGCTACTATTTAATAGATCATTAAAAGTATTGTCCCACTAAGTAAAAATATGCCAAAAACGGAAGTGGAACAGCTAATTATCATAGTACGCTTTGCTGGGGAACTGAAAGGCATCAAGTATAAGTAATAACCAGAACAACATAAATGAAAAGAACACTAGAAAGAAACAAGACTCTGAGTAACTGAAAAAAAAATAAAGCTCCAGAAGAACAGATGGTGAAACTTATCTCCTTCCTCACTGAAGTGAAGAGGAGCGTTATAAGGACAGGATAACGTTTATATTGTCAAATATGGTCATTGATTTGATGTCTTTGTTCAATGGGTTTTCATTTGCCACAAAAGAGAGCTCATTCTGGAGGATGGAGATTGAAATTATTGTAAAATGGTTGTTGTCCTTCACTCTCTAAGGGGATCAAAATGACATCACCACATTGTGGTCAAGGTGCAGTGCGTCCAGCTGTGGTTGACCAGAACAATGACAGCTCAGAAGTCTCTATCACAGGTCAGGCACAAATAGTCCATATCAACATTTGGAGTGGAAGATATCTCTAAATTTGCTATTTCAGGATTGGATCCTTGCCTGCTGCAGTAAGCAGTCAATGGTGGGGGAAGAAGACAATTTATAGGACTCCTTTTCTAGCACTTTCCTCACACCAGGAGGTGAGCAGTGCTGTCCTTAAAAATGCTGCTCAGATACCCATGGGACTTCCAAATCCCACTGCTGAGTCAGTTCAGTGAGAAGATGACCCCATGTCCTGGGCTGCCTGTGTGCAGGGTTGTAACTACAGCTCCCAGAGTATCCACATGTTGCTTCATCACTTGCCTGTTGCCACAGGGCTTTGATGTAGACAAAAATGGTAAAATGGTATGAGTGATGTCTTTTGGCTTGAACATAAATTATATATAAATGAGGCAGAGTTGTGTGAAGTCATCAAGCTTACTCTGTCTTCCAGAGTCATCCAAGTCCAGTGACAAGACCAAAGTCAAGACAACTGGTGATGGCTTGGGATGCAGTGGATGATCTTGGTGTCTTCAATGTTTGACCAAGCTCTAAGTGCTCTACAGAGTTTGTTTCAGTTCTCTTCATGGCTTTTGGAACAAATTGCCTTCTTCTGCCCATTGCTCATGGGAAGTCTTCACATGCTTCAGGTAGACATTATCCTAATTCACTAAAAGATTTGTGATCCCTCCATTACCATCAACCTAGGTTAGCCCATTTGCTGAAACGGTTTATTGGGCACGTGGCATTTGCCCACAGTACAATTTCTTTGAGCCACAAGTGAGAATTGGTTGAATCAGGCAGACACAAAAGATGAAAAGCAGCCCTGAAATGGGGTTGGCAGCTCACACATCAGAGGTACTAGTCTTTCTTGAAGAGTCATACACCCCAGTTGTGAAATAAAGACACATGATATTTATCAAATGTATTTTAAAAACATAAGTAAAAAAAATGAGAGTATTGGATTTTGGATTATCTCTAAATCTCTTCCAGCTCTAAACCCTATGATCCTTTGAATATCTACACACGATGAATACACTCTAGAAAACAGCAGAGAGTGAGAATTGATAGTCTAGTGGGTAACATCTGATTTCTGAAGTGATTCAGAATATTTATGGGGTTAATTTTGCATGACTTCAAAATATTCTTAGTATCAACTGGATGATACCCATATAATGCAGCATTGTCCGCAGCATATAAATAGAACCTGTTATTTACCCAGAGCAACAATAAGAGACTCAGGTTGAAGTCTCATGAACCTCAAAGGAATCATCTGAGAGGAAGTTTTAGCATGCCCAGAAACAGTAGTTTTGGTAATCTGACAGTTTTGACCCAAGTCCACTGACAGCCTTAGGTGATACTCCATATTCTGACAACTTACTATACAATCCTTCATGGTTGCTTGTCACAAGCTTTCTTGAGATCCAAAAATATAGCAGTGGCAAAAAATTCTGTCAGGGGAATTATTTGGAGCAAATTTCAGAAAGGCAGCTGCTGAGTGGGGAGATCAAAAGCTAGGATGGATGGGTTGCCATTGGTATGAGGAAGGGCTGATTTTTGAGCTGGGATCTATCTCAGTGACTAATGCTTCCATTTATAACCACTCAGATTGGCTAGTGAAAAGACTGACTTCAGAATATGTGATTAGAAAATCCCGCAGAGTTCATGAAACAGAGCAGATTCTTTTAGAATGATGTTAAAAAGGTGTTGGGATTGGAAGCTCAATTCCGTGTGGACGGTCTCGGGCGGGTAAAAGTGGGACTTCTAAATCTTAGAGTCTTACGAGGCCCTCCATGAGATACGTGATGGGTGGAGTCTCCGTGCCCTCGAGATTGTCCCGGATTGGAGCACACCTAGTTACCTAACAGCACGGTATTGAGATGCAAACTGTGTGGCTGAAGGTTAAGTAGGATTGAGGAAGCCTGAAAAGCGCTCTTAGTACGTGTGGAGCCAAGAGGACAGTAGGCTCCGCTTCTCTACTTTCCTCTCTCCCCTCCCCCTCTCTCCCCGCTTGTACTTCTACTTCCAATCCCTTAAGCTTAGACTCCTTAGGAAATCTCCCCCTCTTCCTCCTAAGGAAGACCCCCCTGCACTTGTAACTAGACCCTGTAATAAAGCTCAACCCTTGTTCGACTCTGGAACGTCCTTTCTCTCATATGTGCATCCGGTTTTGGCCAACCGAAGACCTCGGAGGTGAGGTAAGAAAGACTCGGGTAGCCCAATACAGGCCTCTAGGCCTGGCAAAAAGGAATCAGAGGGATTGACTGGTTAATGAAGAGGTAAAGAATTGGCTTTTAAGTCTTCATAGTTTCCTAGGGAATTTTATGTTAGCTAACAGTATGTCATGATTTATAAATTGTGGGGCAGATAGAAAAAACCAGTGGTAAATAAAAGTCATCATCATCAATAACATCATTGTCACCATCATTATCAACTGCAATAGCACTTGGAGCTGGAAGACTTGGATTCAAATGATGCCTCTGAAACTTACTAGCATGTGACTCTGGGCAAATTTCTTTATATGTAAAATAAGGATAATGGAATATATGACTTGTGAGGTTCCTTCCAGCTCTATAGCCATTATGTACTGTTTAGTTAAGTATTAATATTATTGCTTTACTAAGTAGAAATATACCCAAAGATGTAAGAAGAGTAGATAGTTCTTATAGAAAGTTTTGCTGAAGAACTAAAAGGCATAAAGGACTTGAAGGACATCAAAGGAAGGCCAATTATAATCAAAAGTAATTGGGGAGGAGTTCCACATATACTAGTTAAGCATCTCAAGAAACTGAAGATTCATTAAGCACTGGCATTCCTTAAAAACACTTCTGATCCTGCCCCTTATAACATATTCAGCAATAAATTAAGAAAATGTGATCTTGACTGCCTACTTGTCATATTACTAGGTAATTTTTCTCTTGGAAATAGGTTGTAACATCTCACTAATGTCTATATTTTTATAACATATTCAAAACAGATTAATTTGAAAAGTGAAAATGTAAAATTAAAACATAGTTTTCCTTTAATGATGAAAATATCCTTAAAGAATCAAATGAACATCCAAAGAGGTAGAACTCTCCATATAGTAGTGTAGCTTGGGTTGGATTGATCAGGTGATTTAAATTCCTTGTGTGCCTTACTTTAAGCAAATCTTTATAAATATTCAGATTTAGGGAGAAAAAACCCTATCAATGAGGGTGTGATTTTTTAACTTTAAAAAAGTTTTCACCACAGACTCCTTTGAAATAGTTAGCTATTAAAGAGCATTTAAAACATAATCAAGTTCATGGAATTTCACTTTAGAGACAACTTTTCAGGCATGCATCTGTTGCTCAAAGTCAATATACCTGTGAAAAACAAGACCAAATGTACATTATTATAGGAACAAGTAATGATGGGGGCTGTAAATTGCCTTTTAACCTGGTACTGCTTATTTGAAGAAAGCTAGCTTGAGCTTGCTTCTGAGTCTAATCCCAAGAGCAGGGTGACACTATACCACTAAGAGCACTGCAATTTTTGACTTGGGCTACCTAAAATGTTAATTCGTCGTGGACAAATGCAGACTACCTAAATAAAAAAAGATTTGCCAGTACAGGAGTATTACATGATAAGTACAGACTTAGGGTTCAAAGTTAGCTGGTACATTCCACCATGGTCCCTTGATCTTACTGTAACTGATGAATCTAGTGGGCGGCAATCTTGGATCTAAGGGGATTATCAAAAGCTTCTCTGAGAGCTTAAGGGAACTCACATCCAGTAAGAAGCCATAAGATGAGGGTGATCCAGCATGTAGTCTGTCCCATTAGATAAAAGATAAAGAAAACCAATTTGGTTGAGAGAATCTGAGGGAAGACCATTCCTTGAGATACAGGGGCCATTAGCCAAGCCATCAATGAGAAAGAATAAATGAGAGATTATGCCCGGTCAAGCCATGGTCATCATGAATGCTAAACTCACTTGGCAAGATTAGAGATACAAAATAGATTTTGGCTAAATCCAGAAAAGTTAACCTTCAATTATATTCAGAGTTCAAATTCTGCTCCCATCACCTACTACCTTTGTGATCTCGGACAAATCACTGGTTGTCCATTTTCTCATCTGTAAAAAGGAAGGGTTGGGCTAGATAACATTTAAGATCCCTTTTAGCTCTAAGACTATGATCCTGTGTGGTTATGTCCTTAAAGAGAGGACACTATAAATGGAGATAATAGGTGTCAATGGAATTATGATGTAACTGTCTGACAACTTCCTTCCTCTGGCACTGCTCTTCTATAACAGAGTCAAATCCATGTCCCCTCCTTGCTTTACTGCATTGGTACTCTCCAATATTGTACAATTTTCTCCTAGACTGTCAGGAATAATACAACTATCTCATGTGAATCTAGTAACCTCAGTATCTATTGCCCCATGGTTACTCTGGACCAGAGTACCCAATATTCTCACCAGTTCTCACATATAGTACACCAGAAATGATCCTGTTTTGGAATTGATGCTGTGGGGTAGAGGCCAAGAAATATCGACTTTCCTTGCTACTCCCTCCCTGAACCTGACATCTCACTTTGCCATGTCTTTCCAATACCTTTACAGGAGCAAATATACTGACTTGCTCACTACAAGGTGAGCAAATGATCATTAGATATTCTTGCTCTGATCTGTGCTAACCCACAGTTGCATAACTTTCAGTTAAGTGGGTTTTAGTGTGTGTGTGTGTGTGTGTGTGTGTGTGTACGTGCACGTGTGTGTGTCTGAGAGGGTGGCATGGCTAGCATGCCACTCCCAAAAAGCTGCTACTTTGGAATCAAGCATAGTGTTATATTTTAGGAAAGACTGTGATAAGTTAAAGCCTATCCAGAAGAGAACAAGAATGGCGAAGGCACTTGAAACCATGCCAAACAGAATCATTTGAAAGAACTGGGAATTGTTACCCTAGAAAAGAGACTGAGAAGAGGCATGATAGCTGACAAATATTTGAAGGGCCATCATGTGGAAGAGGTTTTGGCTTTGTTCTACCTTGACTCCAGAGGACAGAACTAGGAAAAATGGGTGGAAGCTAAAGAGAAGAAAAATTTAATTTAATATAAGGAGAAAAATATTCACTAATAATTGGAGTGATTGAAAGTGGGATGGATGGCTTTAGGAAGTTATGAATTTTCTGTGAATGAGAGTCTTCTCTCAGAGGCTGCAGACGTCTTGTTAAGATGATTGTTAGGAGGCTATCTGGTCAAGTTTATATTGGAATAGCCAACCTTTCAGGTTCTCTCGCCTCTGAAATGATATGATTTCTATCATTTGCTGTGGGAAACGTGGTGTCGTTGAAGTCCTATTCTCCTTCTCCTTCCTTTTGGCCATTTTTATGACCTTATTTTCTGTGGACTATGTTTGGCTTTGGATCCATTTCTCCAAAAACCAGATCACATATTTTCTGCTTAGTCCCCTGAATTCTTGAAAAGGGAAACGTTAATAACTGGTTATAAGCCAGAAGTGGTATTTATATATGACAGTGGATTATTTTTTTGGGTTATGTCTTTGTTTCACAGGTGCCTAGCACAGTGCCTGCTACATAGTAGGGACTTAATAAATGCTTACGGCAGCTAGGTGCTATAGTAGATAGAGTGATGGATCTAGAGTCAGAAAGACCTGAGTTCAAATTTGACCTCAGGCACTTAATAGTTATATGATCCTGGGCAAGTCACTTAACCCTGTTTCCTCATCTGTAAAATGAGCTGGGGAAGGAAATGGCAAGTGTCTTCACCAAGAAAACCTCAAATGGGCTCACAAAGAATTGGATGTGACTAAAATGACTGAACCACAACCTGCTTGTTAAATGAATTAATCTATCATTGAAGAGACTCATTGCTCATCTGATGGGAAATGGGCATTATGCTTAGACCATTCCCCATTCCTATATCCTTAAGCATATTGTCTCCCTCTTATGCACTCATCCCCTTTCCTGTGGAGGTTTAGGTGCAAAACATGATGACTCTTTCTTAACCCAGCTTTATTTAATAATAACTATATTTATTTAACATTTTACCTGTTTTAGGCGTATGGGGGTATTCATTGCCTGTGATGTCACTGGTTGTCTTCAAAAGGAAGAACAAAGAAAAAACCTGTTTTAATTTATTTGATCATCATAATAACTCTGTGAGATAGGTGCTGTTATTATTGTAATTTTAGAGATGAAAAAAACTGTCTGGAAGTGGCTAAGTGACTTGCCTAAGATTCCATAGCTAGTAAAAGTCTGAAGCAGGACCTGAACCGAGGTTGTCCTAACTCTTGATTCAGCACTCTATGCACTGCACCTTATTGTTCCCAGCAATCTCCTAGTTTCTGACTTCTCTTTGATGAGCCTAGTCACAATTTCCAGAATTTCTTTTTGTTTCTTGATACTTCAATCTGACCTTTTGACCTACAGTAGGTGGTTTAACTTTGAGATGGTTTTTGACTACTTCTCTAATTCAACAAAGCTATTTGCCTTCTATTCCTAATCTCACCGCCACCACTTTGATATCCCCTGAAAATTTAAGGAGTAGATTTTGTGAACCAACACACAACTTAGAACCAAGTTCTCTAGTGACACTGCCCAAAAGTCTTATCATGTGTAAACTAATCTGCCAGGCCTAGAGGCCTGAGGGCTACCCGAGTCTTACTTTACCTATCGTAGGTCTTCGGCTGGCCAAACTGGATAAACGTATGAGAGAAGAGACTTTCTGGAGTCGAACAAGAGTTAGGCTTTATTCAGGGTCTTGGTTACATGTGCAGGGTGAATTCTTCCTTAGGAGAGAGAAATCTCCCAAGGAGGCAAAGATCTTACAGTAAGAGAATGAAAGCAGAAGTGGAAGTGGGGAGAGAGGGGAGAGGGAAGAGAGAAGAGAAGGAAGAGGGGCCTTCTGTCCTCTAAGGGCCCCTCAGCGCTAAGAGCGCCTTTGGGCTTTCCTGACCCTACTTAAGCTCTCCTGCCATATCGTTTGCACCTCAATACCGTGCCTGTTAGATAACAATAGGTGTGCCCAGATCCGGGCCAATCTCGAGGGCGGGGATGCTCTCTCCCATCACGTTCTCACGGGAAGAGGCGGAAATACACGAGATCTCACTCCTCAATTCCCTGCTGTTTCCTGGGGGGCCTCATGAGAACTCTAAGGTTTAGAAGCTCTCACCTTTACCCGCCCAAGACTGTCCACATGGAACTGAGCTTACACCCCCAACACTAATCCTTAATTGAATGACATGAGATATTTCATCTATTTCTTATATTATTTTAAGCATTTCCATTTTTTCCGGTTTTTTATGGTGGAGGGTGGGGTTGCAATTTCAGGTTGTAATGGAGGAAAATGAATCAAGGGATGAATGGACAAAGTAGAGAACATTTTAGCCTGCTGCCTTAGGAAACTTTGTTTAGAAATTTGTTATGAGAATTGGCTTGACCTACTTTAAAATGTTCATCCATCCTTAATCATTATCAATTTAATGCTGAACATGAGATAATGGACAGAATCAGAAACCTTAGGAAAGTGTACTCCTTGAGGGATGAGGTGGAAGTTGGATCATTTAATAATATAGACATTAAATTGGCCTCATTCCTTCCTTCAATAAATACTTATTTAATGAATAAATGAAACACCATTAATTGAAGCCTTACCATGTGTCAAGAACTATTTTAAGCATTGAGGATAGATGCAGAAAAATAAGGTAGTCCCTGTTTTCAAGGAGTTCATATTCTAATTGAGAAAGCAGAATATACTATAAGAGAAAATATAGCTGTGGGGAAAATGGTAAGGCAGAGAAGTGTTAAGGATTCAGTGGCAGGTCACTTAGCAAGGCTCATGGACCCTTAGGTTATATCCGTAAGTCAGATGACACTGCTAGATATCTGAAGTAATATATAGGAAGGGCAAATTGTGAGAGATGGAGGATCTCAGGAGCGAGTATCAGGTCCTGCAGTGGTTCTTTATTTCACAGAAAGGAAAGTTGGTGGCTCCCATAACATCTAAACTCTGTGAGCACTCAAGTCATACAGATATATAGGTGCTGCACAGCCTGAATCCAGCAGAGGGGTAGAAGGGAGAGTGATGAGTAGGGAAGGGAAGTACCCTTGGACGTGGCAGTTAAGTCTTCTCATCTCCTGACCATTTTTTGACAGGTTCTAGAAAGATGAGGCTGGGGGTGGGGAGGACAAATATACATACATATATACACATGGACGTACATATATATATATATATATACACACCTACACACCTACACAAACACACACATAAACCCATACACAAATATATGCACATATGTACATATATACACACATATATGTATGTATGTACACAAATATATACACATATATACTTATACACACATACATACTGCCTACTCTCATGAAATGCACGCTGTGCCCATTAGATCAAGGAACACATGCACAAACAACTCTAAAGACAATCTTCCTTTCCTCTAAGTTGCCTGTAGTTGTCCATCTGTCAAGCATCAGGGAGCATGTGAATCTTTTGGAGTTTAAATGACCAGGAAGCAACACCATTGGTCCAAGCCTTAATTTCCCTAAACTAGTTGGGTTTCTAGGATGGTTTCATTACCTTTTAAGGAAAAGAACTTTCCTGCCCACATGGAGAGAAACTTGGGTAGAAATTCTGTCTACCGTAACATCTTATACAAATTCTAAAAAATACCAGACAATAGCTCTGAGAAAAGGCAATGTTATGTAGTGGTTAGAGCACCAGGAAGACCTGGATTCAAGTCCTGCTTCTGACATATATATGGCTATATGACCCTGGGCAGATCAGTTAACTGTGCAGTGCCCCAGGCATTCCTGTACAGAGCAGGTTCTTATCTTCATTGGGTGAGGGTGTTTGCTCATCAGCAGTCACCTATCTCAATGAAATTTCAGATCCAAAACCCTCCCCAAAAACATATTTGAATCTTCTATCCATCCATCATATGTATGTCATATATATGCACACATATATTCACATACACATACATGTGTATACATATAACTGGACTGAGTAATCCTTTACCAAGTCTTCCCAAACTCAGTTTCCCTTTTAAACTGCATTTTGGTTGTTCCAATGTCATTAGCAACCAAATTCAGCATATGTATATGTGTGTATGGGGGTAGGGCTAAAGTTTCAGAAGGGGAAATCAATCCTTATAAGTATTCTTTTATCTGACTGAATTACTAATATCCCACTGGGTCCTGTCAAAAGAAAACCCAAAAACCTGTCCCTTCAATGAAACAGATGATAAGATACAGTACTATAGACAACAGTACCATAGTTCATATAATGCAAAATTGTATGGTTAATATTTGGGTTCAACCCAACCTTTACTTCATCTGAAGCCAACTTTGAATACTAAGATGTGTGATACATTATCGATTCCCAGAGAGCAAGAACACAGTTGTACTTGAATATCAATTGTCCTGTAAGGTTGTGCCTTTCCTTTTTGAAGGAGCTGGAGTTTCCTTAGAAACAAGGAGATGGCTTATTAGAGACATTCCTATACACAGTCAATTAACCCCATGTTTCTTTCTCAAGTTGACTTACTCAGGTCACCTCAGTATGAATTACTAATGGCAGAACTACTGGTGCATCCAGGCAGCCAGGGGCCTTTTGCAGTGGCTACTGACAAGCAAGGTATAACGTCATATGGTTATTTCTATAGTTTTAACTGATTTAGATTCAAGTTGACAATAATTTCCCATGAGGTCAGAGTAGAATGAATAGTGCCACAGATCAGAAGTAACACAGAAATAGTCAATAGGTGATTTGCCTCTACATTATAAAGCCCTTAATACATAAAAGTTTTCAAAGCTGCCTTTCTGGCTGACCAGTCTGCAATTGATTTCTATGCTACCTGATTGTAGTTGGTTTTGAAAAAATCCTTCCAAATATCTCCAAGTCCAAGTTGCAGAATATCTGCTTGGACCCTGGTATTTGAGTTCTGAATTAGAACCAGTAAAAAGGGGATGTATGTCAGTAACCTATAGAAACTCAGGCCTGACATGGTCTGCTAGGATGTATAGCTTTGAACATGCCATGTGTTCATCGCTATATTATTTTTTTCTGGTTAAGTTTCTTTTACTTATTTGTTTTTAATTAATTTTTAGTTTTCAACACTCACTTTTATAAGATTTCAAATTCTAAATTTTCTCACTCCAAGACAGCATGTAATCTGATATAGCTTATACATGTATGATCATATTAAGCATATTTCCACATTAATCATGTTGTGAAAAAAGAATCAGGACAAAAGGGAAATACCACAAGAAAGAAAAAACAAAAAACAAAAAAGGGAGAAAATAGTATACTTTGATCTACATTCAGACTCCACAGTTCTTTTTCAGGAAGTGGATAGCATTTTCCATCATGAGCCTTTTGGAATTTAGATCATTGCATTGCTCAGAAGAGCTAATTTTAACAAAATTGGTCATCACACAATGTTGCTGTTTTTGTGTAAAGCGTTTTCCTGGTTCTGCTCACTTCACTCAGCATCAGTTCATGCAAGTCTTTCCAGTTTTGTCTGTTCTGCTTGCTCACCATTTCTTACGGAACAATAGTATTCCTTTACATTCACATATCACAATATGTTCAGTCACTTCCCATGATGGGCATCCCCTCAATTTCCAATTTTTTGCCACCACAAACAGAACTGCTATAAGTTTTTTGTACTTTTGGGTCCTTTTCCCTTTTTTATGATCCTTTTGGGATACAAACCTAATAGTGGTATTGCTGGATCAAAAGATATGCACAATTTTATAGTGCTTTGGGAATAGTTACAAATGGTTTTCCAGAATGGTTGGATCAGTTCATAACTCCACCAACAATGCATTAGTATTCCATTTTTCCCACATCTTCTCCAATATTTATTATTTTCCTGTTTTGCAATGTTAGCCAGTCTGATAGGTGTGAGATAGTACTTCAGAGTTTTAATTTGCATTTCTCTAATCAATAGTGATTTGGAGCAGTTTTTCAAATGATTACAGGTAGCTTTAATTTCTTCATCCAAAAACTGCCTATCTTTGACCATGTATCAATTGGTGAATCTTGTAGTCTTATAGATTTGCCTCCGTTCTCTGTATATTTGAGAAATGAGGCTTTTATCAGAGACACTGACTGTAAAAATTGTTTCCCACCTTTCTGCTTTCCTTCTAATCTTGGTTGTCTTGGCTTTGTTTATGCAAAACTTTTTTAATTTAATGTAATAGAAGTTATCCATTTTGAATTTCATAATGCATATCAATATCTCTTGGTCATAAATTCTTCCCTTCTCCATAGATCGACAAGTAAACTATTCCTTGCTCTCCTAATTTGCTTATGGTTTCAACCTTTATGTCTAAATTGTATTGCCATGTTTTTAAAGGGAATCTTGAGGGGGGGGATTTCTTTTGGGAATGTAGTGAAAGATTTAATGGTGCCAAGGACAAGAAGACTTATATAAACTGATGGAGAGTGAAGGATACCAAAACAGGAAAGTATTATACACAATATTATTATACACAATAACTCCAACAATGTAAGCAAAGAACAAAGACAACAATAGAAACAAAGCTGAACACTGAATACTAAAGAGAAAGATGAGAAAACACACTTTATTTGCGCAAATGGAGGACTATGGGTATGGAAGAGTGCACATAAAACTTCCTTGATGTGTTGATTATGTTGAAGTTCTTCCCCCTCTCCCTTTAATGTTTTAAAAATTCTTTGTTTCAAAGCATGACTCACAGAGGGTGGGAGGGGAAAGATCATAATTGAGAAAAAAGATTAGAAACAAAAGATAAATAAAAATGTAAGTTACCAATGACTCAATTAAGTTTTCTCTTGTTTCTGGTTAATTTAAAAAAAATACATTCACGTGTGTAAATCAAATGACTCAGCCGTAATTCTGGGAGGTAAAAAAAAGAAGATTCATTTCTAATCATTAGAGATTTTTCTGATCAGTTAGAGAATGGAAAGAAAACCTGGATTGTTCTTGCAGAGTCAGTTTCTTGAAGATGAGGATTGTTTCTCCATTTCTGGTATTCGCAGTGTTTAGCGCAGTGCTTGGCACATAGTGAGTGCTTAATAAATGCCTGTTGACTGATTGACTTACAAAGGAAAGTTAAATGTATAAGGACAACTTGATTCACAGAAAATAGAGACACCAAAAAAGGAGTTGGAAGGTGAGATAATAACTTCTCAAAAATATTGGGGTGATGTCAGTTTGTCGGGGTTTATTAATAATATCAGCATATATGTCATTTAGAGAAAGTTATAGGCCAATAAAAACTTTTCAAAATTTCATAATCCTCCTCACACAGACAAACCTAGACTCATCAAGAAGCACTGATTTCTTTTTCCTTCATGATATGGTGGATGGAAAAGTAGCCTCAGAGTAAAGAACTAGATTCAGTCCCTTTCTCTGACATATACTGACTGTGTGACTCTGATAAAGTCTCTTAACCTCTAAGTGCTCTCTACAACTCTAAGAGAATGTTATGGGAAAGGTGCCAGTCTCCATCAGTAGAGGGAGCTTCTCTTCCAAGAAATCCCAATACTAATGAAATCAGCCCCTGTCCTGCTGGTTGACTGTTGATGATATTCAACTTGTGAACCAGTGTCTTTGATATAAATTCCATTTTCCATTGGTGAAGAAAGATGTGCAATCATTAGCTCAGAATATCAAACATTGCCATCTGTCATTGTCTTCATTTTAGAACTCTACAGTTTTGTGATGGTGGCATATATCTTTGACCTCAAGAACAAAAAAGAAATTTAATGTCTAGAATTTTCGTTTTGTTTAGGGAAAATCATCTCTTACTCACCCACTTTTTATAATTTTGTATAAATAAATTAAACTTTTTTTCAGTCATTTAATGTTTGAAAATCTATGATCACATTCATTATCCAAATAGAATATATTTAATCTTTTCTTTTGTAAAGGCTCTTAAATCAGGATGTTCAGAAGAGCAATAAACTTGTGGAATGGCACATTCTTAGGACAGCAGTATGACACAGAAATGAACTTCAAGTAGGGGAATAAAAAAGACCAAGAAAAATTATTCTGTTAAGGAAAATAACACACACTCAGCATTTCCTTGAGGGTAGGGACCACATTTAATTATTTCCTTTGTATTCCCTTTGGTGCCTAGCACAGTGCTGTGCGTTTGTTAGGGGCCTCATGCTTTCTGAATGAATGAACATAATATAACTCTTAATTCTGCATTTTCAAGTATTGATCCTATTAGCATCTTTTTTTCAACTTATCATATCTTTCAGAAGAATTACCTTGAAATTGAGGGGATTTCATTCTAAAGTACATCACCAACATGATAGAACAATAATTACGGATTTTTTTGTTGGGCTCCATACATTGGAGGGATAGGATTTTTATTAGAAATATAATTACTGACTTTTTGATGTCATTTGATGATATTTTACCGTGTGTTTCACTCTTCCATGAGGAAAAATATGATATAATGTTACACTTAATTATGCCTTTTACAAGGCCTGCTTAACCACCCTGATATGTAGTGTTGTGACACTTCTTTTTAAAGAATGAAATTTCAAACAAAATCGAACTCTTGAGGTGTTTAGATCATATTTTCATGTTATAAATCAGTAATGATAGAACTGTATAGAAACAGCAGGGCTCTCAACATTTTCTTGTTTACTAATAAGAGTGGCACCTTGTTGCAATCAAGCTTTTGTATTCAGAGGTGAACATAATCTAGTGATTACATTTGCATCTTGAAGTATTGATCCCGTTAGCATCTTGTCAAGCACACCTGTGGTGTGTCCTTCAGAAACACTGCTTCACAATGTGAGGGGACTACATTCTAGAATAATTCATTAATATGGTCAGAAAATTTTTTAGAGGATCTGATTCTCTCTTACTCTATTGTGTATGCATAAACATATGAGGGGAAACTCTATGCTTCTGCACTGAGGGAGACAGAGGTGAAAGGGGTAAGAGAAGGAAGTGAGGGAGGTGCTGTTATTCTAATCATACAGGCAAGTCTCCATATGGTTGCTTCTTCTTTTGTACCACACTTAAAGCATAAGGGTTTTACTTTGTATTTTTTTTTTGAGACTAGTCTTTGGGGAAAATTCCTATCTTTCATGGGCTGGAAGTATGGTGGCCACACACATCTCTATCCCAATGTGATTGGTATTTATGCTTTAATCTGATCCATTTTTCTCACATGAACTGTTTCTTCTCCTTAGGCATCCTGGTGGCCCTCCTCATGGGAAGCTTACCATATTTGTACCCAAATGAGCACCAACACCCGTTTTTGCCCAACTGCAGTTCAGAATTATTGAATTTAAGGAATCCACCAGCCTCAGTAGCTGGGATTACAGATATGTCACCATGCCAGGCTTTGAGGTTATTTGGGGGAGGGGTGGTGTGGCATTGAGAAAAACCAGAATAAGAAAGACTATTTTAAGAAAATGGGACTGGGATTTAAGTGTCCATTGGTCTTTGTGGAATATCCCTCCCCTCTCTAAAAATCTATGTATATTAAGATTCTGTAATACTAAAGTGGCACATAAATTCTGGGCTTACTTTCTCAACCTCCTAATGTTTGGTGCAGTGCTCAGAGTTTAGCACAGTACCTGGCACATAGTCAGCATTTAATAAATATTATTTTCCCAGTGAGTGACCACACTTGGACTAGTAAGTCAAGTCCTCAGACTTTGGCTGGTTACTTCTTCCCTCAGGATTGTAGGGGGTAATACTAAATAGTTTGGGGGTACAAGGAATTTTAGTATTATTAGTCTTGGGTATGGGTGTGATCCTCCCAATATCACTTAACTAGTTACCATCTCTTCAGTGCCAATTACTCAATTAACATCAATTTGCTTTTGCAAATGGATATTTACTGAGATAATATAGTGAGGACAGAAGTACAAAAACCTTTTAAACTTTCCCCTTTCCATATCTACTTAGTCCTTGAAGAGAAGGGACTTAAAGTCAGTCAACAAACAAGCAGTTTCTAAGTGCTTACTATGTTCCTGGCACTGTACTAATTGTTGAATTGCTACAGAAAATTTCCCACCCACTTCTACCCATTTTAGCCAAGGAGGGGGGTACTTCCTGTCTTGGGGAGTAATTTTCTTCCTTTAAGGACTACCCACCAAGTCCACTTGTGAGTGTGACATAGCTGATGGACAAGTTGTTTCCTCACTTTCAGACATAGTGTCTCAGGTACTGGATCACTTTGCTGCTGTAATGAGTCAAATAGGTAGGACTGGCTCCTCACCAGACTTGATTGTTGGGGTAATTAGCAGATTTTGTCATTATTTCAAGTTATTGAACTTCTAATGGACCTCCCAGCCTTTCAAAGCTTACAAAGTCATAACCCGGTCCATTTCATCTCTGATACTCATTCATCTAAGATCAGGAAGGAATAAACTCAACAGAGAGGAGAAACGGAGTTCATGTGTTCAAGACCATATGGAAGGTGGGTGAAAGATAAAGAATCAAATGCAGCATTCTGGCATAATTGCTAGTCTGTTCCCTATTGTCCTCCCTCCCCCTCTCCCAGACACACAGTATTTCTTCGTCCTCACATGAAAGTTGCCCTGAAAGAAAAGAAAAAGTGATTTATCCTTATGATTCTTTATCTGCATATTCAGATTTGGCTCAGCAGTTAAATAAAAGGCTTTTCAATAACTATGCAGTGAGTCTGCAGAAAATAGTGAGAGATAAATTGATAATTAATTTATGAAATTATTAAATGGGGGCAGGTATGTCGAGTTCTTTGAGGACTCTCTGGGAAAAACTATGATTGGCAGTGGAAACAGAGCAGCAATCACACTTTAATAACCACGAAGGGTGTGAGGATAAATATCACAGGAAATACAGAGATAAAGGGTAAAAAGTAGGAAGAGATACAGAGGCAGATAGTAGGGAGCTAGGGGATGGGGTGGTGGAAGGAGGCAGGTGGCATGGGGAAAAAGAAGGGGTGGGCAGAGGCAGAGAATATTACTCACATAACCGCAAGTTATGTGAGTTGGGAGCACTTGGCAGGATGGATCTGATGGAGATAAAAGAATACTTGGGGGTAGGGTTTGGAGGATTCATTTTAAAGGTTTTTAAATTTTTTTTTGGAAAAACAGACCAACTTCTATCTGTTTTACTTTGGGGTTAGTTTATTAACATATCCAAATCATCTCAAAGTGATGAATAAAAACTTCAAAGCTAATGTATCTACTTCATCTTAAAGCTATCAGCACTTTTTTGAAGTTCTACTGGTCTGGAACTGTGGCGGTCTAGAATTTGTCTAGGATTTACATATCATAGGACCAGAATCCTGACAGCAGCACCTAGATGGTTTTCTATACTGAGCACATATTACCAAGATGTGAATTTTGGTTAATATATGATACAATTTGTAAACTATGCTCCTTTAATCTTTGGAATGGTTAGTACAGGACTTCCAGGTTCTCTTTTGCAATCTTATTTCCTGCTATTGCCCCTTTATACTGGCTACCTATGAACTTACTATACTGACTAAAGATAGTACTGGTCAGGGGACCAGAACAAGATACAATTTTTAACATGAAACTGGATGGGAAATGGCCCTTTTGTCATGCCTCCACGTCGGCTAGCAATAGGTAGAGCATGTCAGATACTTATTGTCCAGTCTCTCATTACACAAATCCTATGATACTAAGGTTCTGTAGTACTTTTCCTGAGAAGTACTGTAGACTGAAATAACAATGTTTCTCTAAGTGGAAAGGCAGGCTTGAGAAGGTACAGGATGGTCTTATTCTTGTTCCTAGTAGAGAAGCATAGGTGTATCAT
Organism: Notamacropus eugenii; assembly: GCF_028372415.1. Taxonomy (NCBI): domain Eukaryota; kingdom Metazoa; phylum Chordata; class Mammalia; order Diprotodontia; family Macropodidae; genus Notamacropus; species Notamacropus eugenii. Next base: position 176,012,884 of record NC_092873.1, on the reverse strand, counting down.
AAGAGTTTGTCTACCATGAGTCACTGTAAATAGAACAGAGAACTCTTATATGGTTCTTCCTAACACAATAATTTGTGTATAGTAGGGACTTGCAAAATATTTTTATTGATTTCTTGACTGTTCTATCCTTATCTAGGTAATTTTTTCAAACCTGGAAACTTTCATTCAAAAAGCAAAACCAAAAACTGCCCCCTGGAGTACTGTTCTAATTTGGGCAGTATAACCACTAGGGATTTTTACTCCTATACAGTTTTTTCATCTGCTATGACTGTGATTTTATGTAATTCAAGTGGAGTCAGTGAGTACAGAGCTCTAAAAACTGAGATTACAAACTTGGCAAAGAGGAAAGAATGTAGTTCCAGCAAGGTATATATGACTGATTACTTAAATGTTAGAGAGTTAGATGGTTGTTGACTCTTATTCCTGTAGTGTGGGAAGAATGGTACCTTTCAATACTTTGGGCTGAAAAAATTGCATGCAACAACTTAGCTAAGAATGTTATAGAATTAATTCATTAAAATTGTACAACATCTTTCCAAAGGAGATAGGATGTCTTCGTTTATAGGAAAAATTGAGAAATCAAGTCCCAAGGTGTTTAAGCAATCTGCCTAGTGTTACACAGAAGAATCTAAAATCAAATCCAGATGTCCCAATGCCATTTTTATCTAACTCTGAATATTTACTGTTTTAGATTTTTTTAAAAAAGAGTCTTTTCTAATAACTTCTGTGTTAACTCTAACAAGGTAGGTACATAAGTAATTCTTCAAAAAGAAGGGACATTTTTTATTGCTTAAAGAGAGAAAAATAGGGAATATATCTTGGATCATCTAATTAAGGGGGAAATCTTATTCCTGATAATATTAACAAAGGTATCTCCCTCTGCATGCATTTACAAATCAGACTGTATAGTTTGGTACTTTCATAAGTATAGAGATATATTAACACTGTATAAATGCTAGGTATACCAATGGAATGAGAAAAAAAAGTGAAGGAATAAATATAGGCCAAAGGAAGCAAATTACTTTTCACAATTATGGATTGAGGAAGAGTTTATGACCATACAAAGGCCAGAGAAGGTCATAACAGAGAAAATGGACAATTTTGATATATAAAATTTTAAAAGGTTTTGCACAAATAGAGCCAAAATAGAAACGAAATAGCTGTTACATCATATTTCTCTAGTAAAGATCTCATTTGAAAGATATAAAAGGAAATGATTCAAATTTATGAAAACAGGAGCCATTTGCTAATAGATAAATGGCCAAAGGATATGAACAGGAGATTTCAAAGGAAGAATTCCAAGACAGCAACAAGCATACGAAAAAATGCTCCAAATCACCAATAATTAGAGAAATGTAAATTAAAATAATTCTGAACTATCCATTCATACCCATTAAGTTGTCAAAGATGACAAAAGAGGAAAGTTACGGTTGTGACGAAGTTATTAGAAAAAAGGCTTACTCCCTAATATAATGTTGAAGCAAGCAAGGTGAAGCAGTGTATAGAACGCTGGTCCAGAGTCAATTAGACCAGAGTTCAAATCCAGCCTCAGGCAATTGCTAGCTGTGTGACCACCCCCCACTCCCCAGGCAGGTCCTTAACACTGTATGCCTCAATTTTCTCATCTGTAAAATGAGCTAGAGTAGGAAGTGGTAAACCATTCCAGTATCTTTGCCAATAAAACTCCAAATGGGGTCACATGATGAAACATGATTGAAATGACTAAATGAGAATTTACTGTTGGTAAAACTGCAAATTGGTCCAAAAGCAATTTGGAACTAATATCCAGCAAGTAATTAACTATGGAAACCCCTTTGGCTCAGCAATATCATCCTTAAACTTACAGTCCAAAGAGACTAAATAAAGAAGAAAAAAATTACATAGATATATATGTACATATTTGTATACTATTATAACATATTATATATAATATACATATTGTTGCTTAGACTTTTTATTCATATGTGACTCTTCATGACCCCATTTGGGGTTTTCTTGGCAAAGAGACTGAAGTGGTTTGCTATTTCCTTCTCCAGCTCATTTTGTAGATGAAGAAACTGAGGCATATAAGGTTATTTGACCAGGATCACATTCAGTGTCTGAGGCCAAATTTAAACTCAGGAAGATAAGTCTTCCTAATTCCAGGCCCAGTATTCTATTGATTGTGTCACCTAGCTACCCCAACAATGTATGCATAACATTATTTATATAATAAAGAGCTTGTAAAGCCTTAAGAATTCTGATCAACACAGTGACTAACCATGATTCCAAATGCCTGATGATAAAGTACCTATTCATCATAATGTGGAAAGGTGCCACACTCAATATGCAGAATAAGACATACACCTTCAGACAGGTATGGGAATTGGTTTTGCTTGACATTTCTTTTTCACTCAAATTTCCTATGAGGGCTTGGATTTTCATTTCTTTTTTCTTTTCCAGTGGATGGGAGGTGGGTGGGAAGGCAAGAAGGAGGGAAGGATAGGGATAAGGTAGCAAAAGAAAAGAAGCTTAAAGAAAAGAAAGGAGAATCATTAAAGAATTTTTTAAAGAGAGTAGAAAAAATACCAGACAGAGCAGACAGGGAAACTTCGAAAGGTACTAACTGAATTTTTCATATAATTAAAAAGAAAAGCAAGCTGGGTGTAATGAAGATACATAGTTTCATGTACAATCCTCTTTTTCTGTTCTATTAAATATGGAAATGCCCATTTTATTTGGTTCTTTTTAAGTTCAAAATACAAATAAATCAAATGCTAAAAAAGAATTATTTAGGTGAATTATAATTTTAAAAAATCTTTCTGTGAATTTCTTTGAATATTTTTGTTGTTCAGTTATGCAATCTGAAAATAGTCATGTACTAAAGGTATGCCAGTCCAAGAAGACTGTAACTTGAGGCCAAAGATGATGTCTTTTTCTTCTCTTGTATTTCAGTAGTGACCTTGGGCAAGTCACTTAACCCCAATTGCCTTATCCTGAGTCATCTCCAGTCATCCTGAGTCCATCCATATCTGGTCACTGGATTCAGATGGCTCTGGAGGAGAAGTGAGGCTGGTGACCTGCACAGCCCTCCCTCACTCAAAACAAAGTCAAGTGCAAGTCATACCATCATTTCTCTGATGGCATGGTCTTCTTCAGCAATGAAGGGTGAACACACCACAGTCCTAGTATATGGAAGATGTTCAATAATAGACTAATTAATTGATTGACATTTCTGCCTAACCAGGAAGTGAAGGGTGATAAGAATGATCAGGGCTGATTGCAATCAGCCTTTAAAATTAGATGTCGTAGTGGAAAGTTGAACCTGATAGTGAAAGAACATGGGTAGTGGAGTAAAAATTATGGCCTAATGAAACTGGGCATCCGTTGAAGTTAACACCTGAAATCAGGTCATGCTCCAAAAGCTGTTTTGAATAAGATGATAATATCCAGTTTCTGTGCAAATAGCATTTGTACTTCCTGGCATTCCCACCCCGCCTCCTTCAAAAAACAATATGAGTCTCTTTGGGTCTTAGAGATTATCTAGTTCAACTTCCCTTATTTTAAGGCTGTCCCAGTTAAGTCAACGATTCATTAGTTGGTTGACTGTTGTCCTTTGTTCTCAAAGATTATTAAAATGACATCATTATGTTAGAGTCAAGTTACAGTGTGTCTCACTGTGGCTGATCAAACTAATAAGAGCTCAGAATGCTCTACTACAGGTCAGGCACAAATAGGCCATGTGAACATTTGGGGTGGATTCTCTAAATCTGCACATCTCGTTTTTCTTTTGAGCTACTTCAATTCTGCTTTGTTCAAGCAGCACAGTGCCTTCTTTGATGCAGGCATGCCATGCTGGGCAATCCTGTGCCAGTGTCTCCCATGTCACACAATCAATTCCAAAGTTCTTCAGAGAGACCTTGAGAGTGTCCTTGTAGTGCTTCTTCTGAACACTATATGAGTGCCTTCCTTGTAAATTGTTCAAAGTGATAGAGGATACTATAGTGTTCTGGAGAGGAGCTAGCAAGAAGTGAAAATAACAATTCTTCTTGAATTGTCTATTCATAATGTGATTTGAGAGACAGCCTTGCATTGTTGAATAAGAACTGGATTTGTAGTCAGCGGAAACAGATTAAAATTCCCATTCTGCTATCTACTACCTGTGTGACCTTGGACAAGTTATTTAACTTCACTAGGCTTTAATTTCCTTTTTAAAGCTATCATATATATATATATATATACAAAATGTTATATTTTTATATGCACAATAAAATATATAATATATTTATATACATTGCATGTATACACATACATATGAAACTATAAAATGAGTAGGTTAAACTATACAACTTCAAAAGTCTTTCCAACTCTAAATCCACATTCTTATGATTTCCCCATTTTATTTAGAATGTTGTGCATTTTCCAGATGCTAGGCATGCATATTCACGACTATATGTCAAGTCCAAATGTAAATCAATTTGGATTAATTGCTGTTTTGTACTATATACCCTCTGCTTTTCTCTAACTCATAGGTAGGCTATATTGACTGACCTGCTTTAGTATACATTTCAGCGGTCCTATAGACGCCATCTTTCTTTCTTGGCTGGAAATAAAACTAACTTAAAATAAAAGCTCATGTCTTCCCTTTGCACTGTTGAAAAATGATAAAATCATTAGAAGAGAATTAGAAGAAATTATAACTTCTTTATGGTTCTTCAATCAAACATGAGGGGGGTTGGACTAAACCTCTAAGGCCCCTTTCATGTCTACAGCTCTGATCCTGTGTTTGTCTTCCAATAGGTACAAAGTTCTATTCTAACTAGAACTGATTTTTCTCTTTAAACTTGCCATTGTTCAGGTTTGGCCCTCCTAACAAGGCAAGAGAAATAATTCCATGTTTTGGTACAGCTAGGCTGCCACTGAATTTGCAATTATTTGCCTTGAATTGGGACCCTGCTTTTGCAATTTACTATATGATCTTGCACGAGCCACTTGTCCTTTCAGTTTCCTTATCGGTAACAAAAGAGAATTCAATGAGATGACTTCTAAGTTCCCCTCCTTTTCTCCTTCCAATGAGACAAAAAATTTCATTTTTATACCAAATAAGAAAGAGTAGTAGTGTTAGTAAAAAATTCAAAGAAAGATTGACTACAGATAAACCATAATGTGATTAGCCTACATGTAACTGCTTGAGACTTTAGTTTTAAGAATAAAAGGAATACTGTCCATCACTATCTAAATCCCTCCCTGTGTGTGCCTTTCTTCTCATTATCACTATTACTTAGGAGATTGTTAATAATAATTGTAGATCTTCACAGCGCCATAACAGTACACATAATTTCATGGAGTTAAGGCAGCTAGGTATAGTGGATAGAGCTCTGGGCCTGGAGTCAGGAAGACCTAAATTCAAATCTGGCTTCAGATGCTTACCAGCTGCGTGCCAGTCACTTAAATCTGAGCAAGTCACTTAATCCTGTTTGCTTCAATTTCCTCATCTGTAAAAGGATCTAGAGAAGGAAACAGCAAACCACTCCACTATCTTTCAAAAAAAAAAAACCCCAACTGGGTCATAAAGAGTTGGACACAACTCATAACAGCCAACAGCAACTTTTCATGGTGAATTATGCCTTCCCATACCCCATTCCAGCATCATTGATCAAGTACTAGAAGGTAACCCAGAAGCCTTTCTCAACCTCTCTTAATTCCAGTGCTTTCCCTCTGCTAATTATTTCCTATTTATCCAGTACATCACTTGCTTTGTTTGAATTTATTTGTTGTCTTTCCAGTTAGATTGTGAGCTCCTTGAGAGTAGGGCTTTTCTTTTGCCTCTTTTTGTATCCCTAGCACTTAGCAGAGTGTCTGGCATATAGTAGGTGTTTAATAAATGTTTGTTGATTGATTGGTTTTAGATGTGAAGAAAATGAGATCTAGATAGGTAAGTGGCTTGTCTGAAGTCACAAAGCTAGAAATTGTAAGATGCAAGAGTGACATCTGGGAAATATAACTCTGACTCTCATAGGAATCTGTCCAAAATCATGGCCGGACCAGTGAGCCCTGCTTGCCAGAATCTTGAGATATTGTGAGATATTCTGGGCCTCACAGATGTCATCTAATTCTTTAATATGCCAGTGGTCTTTCTTTTCTTTACTATAGCTCTGCAGGATTTGTATATGCTCCAAACTCTGACTTCTTCTGCAAAGTTGTCCTGTCCAAGGGGACAGACATTTCTCATTTATGACTCCCTGCTGTTCTCTCTCAAAAGGCAAAATCAGGCAGTCTGGGCCCCAGAGTTTTAACCAGAATCCTAAAGACCATGACTGTGATGTGAGAATTTCTACAGCAACCTTGAGATATCATCCTTATAATACCCTTGGGCTCTATATCCTAATTCTATCACAATGGAATTCTTAAAATTTATTTTATGCTTAGCCACAAAAGGGAACACAGTTTATAGTCATAGGTAATATGCTGATCTAGCATTTTTGAAAGTTTGGGACTCCAAATGCTATTAGAGATTTGGGATTCATATCTTTCCCTTTAGGGAAAAGAGATGTTCATCGCTCCTGCCCAGGCTTTCCATGACCTAGTCCTTTATGACTACCTAGGAAACAGTTTTTCCCTGTGTGTTGTATGAAAGGGGCAGAAGGAGGGGGACTGTGGGTAGGTGAGAAATAGAAAGTGATGTCAGGGAAAATATAGTGCCTTGGAAATGGAAAGATTTTTTTTTTATGGTATAGCATATTCATAATAAAACTATGTTACTCAAGAGGAAAAGAACCCATTGAAATGCGGGAAAAAAGTTTTCAAAAGAGAATAGTTTTCTATACAGCACACAAAATACCTGGACATGTGCCAATGAAAGACATATCTTTTATGAATCAGTTGAAGAGATAAAAAAGTCGAGAAGTCAGTAAACTAGATGAGGCTTCAGTGGAACTAGTTCTTTTATCTTTTCTATCCAATAGTGGCACATTTGGTTTCTAATATTTGAGAAGAAAATTTCTTACCTCTCACTATTTTTGATGGTTTCTGACATGGCTAAATGGAGCCATTAGGAAGGCAACCATAATGAACCCAGATAATGACTGATATCCAGAATAGAAATTTAAAAAAACAAAAAGGTCACACTATTTTTCCATTCTGTCTTTCTTCCAGAGAGATTCTGTAAAAGCAGCAGATAGGGAGTGGGAATCTATTAAGACTGACACTGGGGCAAAGAGATAGGGGCTGCTGTGAACATCACATAAAAATAAAATCTATTCTTCTGGTCAGTCAGTCAATCAACAAGCATTTATTAAATGCCTACACTATGCTAAGCCTTAGGAATATAAAGAAAGTAAATAAATTCCTGCTCTTGAGGAACTCATGGTCTAATGAGGGGGGAGAATAATATGCAAACAATATATTTTGGGGATAATTGGCAGAGCAGAAGCACCAGCATTAAAGGGGATCAGGAAAGGCTTCTTACAAAGCAAAAAGGTGAGATTTTAGCTGAGGCTTGAAGACATCTGGGAAAGCCACGATGTGTAGAGGAGGCAGGAGAGAATTTGGGGCACCCAGAAAAGCCAGTGAAAATGATAGGAGTGGGGAGATGCAGTGCTTTGTGTGAGAAACAGCAAGGAAGCCATTATCACTGTATACCAGAATACATTATATGGAGTAAGGTGTAGTGAAACTGGAAAGGTAGGAAAAAGCCAAGTTCTGAAGAGATCTGAATACCAAACTGAAGATTTTGTATCTGACTCTGAAGGTGAAAGCGAGCAACTAGTTGATTGAACAGGAGGTGTATAGGACATGATCAGGCTTGAGCTTAGGAAGATCAATTTGCCAGCTGAGGGAAAGACAGATTGGAGTGGGAAATGCATTAAGGCAAGATGAACTAGAAGGCTATTTCAACAGTCCAGGCATGAGGGGATGAGGGCCAGGACCAGGATTGTACACTGTGGACCATCAGACTTTTTGAAAACAAATCCTGGGTGATTTAATCTACTCAGTTTTAGAATTATTGCCCTGGACTGGTAGTATCCTCATTGGTGAGTCAACAAATGCAAACACACATGACACAGGAATCAACCAGCTGCACATCCCACCATATTTCACATCCCATGTGACTGTTGTCCTTGGCCATCTCTTTGGCGCCCACCAAATTTCCAAATCACTATTACCAAACATTCTGGAAAGGGCTCTTATTGCTGCATTCATCATCCCTTTGATTTTTCAATCTTAAATATCCCTTTTTTGCCTATCCCTTCTTTATACGTATTGTTTTTTGTTCCAACAGTCTAAGTTCCTTGAGGACAGACACTGTCTTTGTTTGTATTTGTTCTCAGTAATTAAGATAGTGCATAGCACATAGAAAGTTCTTTTTATTACTTCAATTCATTTCAATTCACTTCCCTCAGGAGTTAGGAGGCAATTTTTTTTTCCCTATTAGCACTAAAACACAGGAATAAAAAACCAAAACCTTTTCTCTACCAGTTTATTTCTCATGATAAACTACTGGCATGAAGAGATTACACAGAAAAATTGAGCCAGTGGTCTAAATCAGTGGGATCAACTCCAAATAGAAATGGGTTGATTCAGAAAGCAACAAATTAACATTATCTATGTTGCATTGTATTTTTATTGATTTTATTAAATGTATCTCAATTATATTTTAATCTTGTTCTGGTATACTTAGTACTTTTATATGAAGTGAGTTTAGCACCTTTGGCTTAGACTGCCTATCCTGGTCAAGTAAAATAACATATCTGGACCTAACTAGGAGTTTGTTTATGATTACTAGAGGTTAAGAAAGATGTCATAGATGTTTAAACATATTATTGGAACCTGACTTCTTTTTACTAAGATTATTATAAATTTAAAGAGGAGAGATGGAGATAAGCCTGGCCAGAGAGGGTTGAATTCTCAACAGTATGGGTAGCGTATTCTGCCTGATGCAATCACCCACATGGATGTTTGGTAAACCTGATTCTGCAAGTTTTTGATGTTGTAGAATTGGGGAGCCATGGCTTTCCACTTTAGAGACTGCGCAAGTATTCTGTAACTGGCTCCTATTGCTTACTTGTTGGTGAACAGGATCATTTTGACTGGGTGTTAGGCTGCAACTGAGTTTGCAATCAAAAGGTATTAACCAGCCAAATCAATCTTTCTCTTTTCTGGTGATGACTAGGGGTAGAAAGTGCCTGTGTGTGGTAGAGCCAAGATGGCAGAGTAACAGCATGGACTTTCTTTCCACCAAGCCCAGCCAAATACCTGTAAAAATGGCTCTAAACAGACTTCATGACCACAAAATGCTGAGGATAAATTGGAAGGTCAGGCGAAAAAAGCCTGTGGGACCAGTGCAGGAAAGTGGAGTGGTCCGGCCCCAGTTCCAGGGTAGCAGAGGGAGGACGGGTGGAGGAACCTGTGACAGCCACAACAACAGCAGCAGGGGCTGCTGCAGCCACTGTTTCTGGAGCTCTAGGTCCACAGATTGTGGGGGAAATCAAGCGACTGACAGTATGCCCCCCAACCCCACTGGTAGCAGAGAACTACCTTGACAAAGAACACAAAAGTCAAGTAAATGGCTGGGGAAATTAGCAAAAATTGGAAAAAGAATCAGACTATAGAATCTTACTTTGGTGACAAGGAAGACCAAAACATGTAAACAAAAAAAATCCAAGTCAAAGCTCCTCCATCCAAAACCTCCAAGGAAAATATGAATTGGTCTCAGGCCATGGAAGGGCTCAAAAAGGATTTTGAAAATCAAGTAAGAGAAGTAGAGCAAAAATTGGAAAGAGAAATGAAATTGATGCAAGAAAATCATAATAAACAAGTTAACTGCTTGCTAAAGGAGACCCAAAAAGGCTGAAGGAAATAACAGTTTAAAAAATAGACTAACTCAAATGACAAAAGAGATCCAAAAAGCCAATGAGGAGAAGAATGCTCTAAAAAGCAGAATTGGCTAGAGGCAAAAGGAGATCCAAAAGCTCACTGAAGAAAATAATTTCTTAAAGATTAGAATGGAACGGATGGAAGCTAATGACTTTATGAAAAATCAAGAAATTATACAACAAAATCAAAGAAATGAAAAAATAGCAAGAGTTGTGAAATATCTCATTGGAAAAACAACTGACCTGGAAAATAGATCCAGGAAAGACAATTTAAAAGTTATGGGACTACCTGAAAGCCGTGATCAAAAAAAGAGCCTAGACATCATCTTTCATGAAATTATCAAGGAAAACTGCCCTGATATTCTGGAACGAGAGGGTAAAATAAATATTGAAAGAATTCACTGATTACCTCCTGAAAGAGATCTGAAAAGAAAAACTCCTAGGAATATTGTAACCAAATTCCAGAGTTCCCAGATCAAGGAGAGAATACTGCAGGCAGACAGAAATAAATACTTCGAGTATTGTAGAAATACAATCAGGATAATACAAGATCTAGCAGTGTCTACATTAAGGGATAGAAGGACTTGGAATATGATATTCCAGAAATCAAAAGAACTTGGATTAAAACCAAGAATCACCTACCCAGCAACACTGAGTATAATACTTTGGGGGAAAAAATGGTAATTCAATGACATAGAGGTCTTTCAAGCATTCTTGATGAAAAGACCAGAGCTGAATAGAAAATTTGACTTTCAAACACAAAAATTAAGACAAGCATGAAAAGGTAAACAGGAAAGAGAAATTATAAAGGACTTACTAAAGTTGAACTGTTTATATTCCTACATGGAAAGATAATATTTGTGACTCTTGAGACTTTTCTCAATATTTGAGAAGTTGGAGGGATTATATACATATGGACAGAGGGCACAGGTTGAGTTGAATAGGAAAGGATGATACCTAAAAAAATAAAATTAAGGAGTGAGAGAGGAATATATTGAGAGGAGAAAGGGAGAAATGGAATGGGGCAAATTATCTCTCATGAAAGAGGCAAGGAAAAGTTTTTTCAATGGAGAAGAAAAGGGGGGAGGTGAGAGGGAAAAGTGAAGCTTACTCTCATCACATCTGGCTTAAGGAGGGAATAACATGCACACTCAATTTGGTATGAAAATCTATCTTACACTATAGGAAAGTAGAGGAGAAGGGGTTAAGTGGGGTGTGGGGGGATGATAGAAGGGAGGGCAAATGGGAGGAGAGGGTAATTAGAAGTAAACACTTTTGGGGAGGGAAGAGGTCAAAAGAGAGAATAGAATAAATGGGGGATAGGATAGGATGCAGGAAAATATAGTTAGTCTTTCACAACATGACCTTTACGGAAATCTTTTGCATAACTACACGTGTATAACCTATATTGAATTGCTTGCCTTCTCAGTGGGGTGGGTGGGGGAGGAAGGAAGGAAGAGAAGTTGGAACTCAAAGTTTTAAAAACGAATGCTAACAATTGTTTTTACATGCAACTGGGAAATTAGAAATACAGGTAATGAGGTATAGAAATCTATCCCGCCCTATGAGAAAATAGAGGAGGTGAAGATAAGGGAAGAGAGGCATGTGATAGAAGGGAGGGCAGATTGGGGGAAGGGGTAATTAGAATTCATGGTGTCTTGGGATGGGGGTAGGGGAGAGATGGGGAGAAAATTTGGAACTCAAAATCTTGTAGAAATGAATGTTGAAAACTAAAAATAAATAAATTAATTAAAAAAAGAAAGTAGCACAAGTGAAAGAGATATTGGTGTTTTTGTATAATATAAGCTCAGCATGAGTCAGCGGTGTGATGTGACAGCCAAAAACTTGAATGTGATCTTGGGTTGTATTAATAGAAGTGTAGCGGCTGAAGTAAACAAAGTAATAACCCTACTGAACCCTTCCCTAGTCAGGTCACAAGTAAATTACTTGGATTGGTTCTCAGCACTGTAGTTTGGGACACTGAAAACTGAAGCTTGATTAGAGCACAGCAACCAGGATGATAGAGACTCTAAAGTACCCCAGAGGAAAAGTTGAAGAAAGTTGAGATGTTTGTCAGAAAAGGAGGGGATTCAAATCCAATATTTGAAGGATTCAACAAAAGAAAGCTTAGGATCTTTTCAGTCTTGTCCCAAAGGGCAGGACAAGTTCCAATGAGTCGAACGAAGTTACAGGGAAGCATATTTCTGTTGAACATAAGGAAAAATTTCCTAATAATTAGAATTATTCAAAAGTAAAATGACAGGCCTCAAAGAGGCCAGGGGTTAATCTAGGAGGGAAGCCATTAAGATTAGGGAAGTTTAAGAAAGTTTTCAGGCAGCAGGAATCTTCTCAATTCAGTAATTCACACTAAACATCACAGTTCATATGGTATTGGTGTTCAATAATTGTTAAATGGAAATTTGAAAAATCTGTGGATATTTTATAGAAGTGTCTTCATGTTATTTAGATATAACTAGACCATGATGGGAGATAGCTTAGCATAGCATAGTGAATACAGAGAATTGGTTCCAGAGTCAGGAAGGCAGGAGGACTGACTTCAGATTCTGCCTCTGATACATACTAGCTCTGCTCTTGGGCAAACTATTTATACTCTTGGTGCTCTGAACAATGCTCTAAGATTAAAAGTTGTCAAAAAGGTGCTGATCTGCATTGGTGAAGGGGGTTGCATGTTGATAGTTTGCTAAATAAATGAAATCATAGATTCGATCCTTATCCTGATATAGCATAACTGGCTAGAGTTGTTGGCCCTTCATAGAAGAGAAATGAAATATAAAATGGAAAAATAAACCAATATTTATGCAGGAAAAACAGCAACATGGACATGCAGCAAACTTGGATATTTTAAAGAAAGAGGAAAGTACCTGCCACCCTGTTAGAAAAAAATACCCGTGGGGCTGAGAGAAGAGTACATTATACCAGTGCATTCCCCAAGGGGGCTGCCAGATGCCCAGTCTCTGAACCTGAAAAAGTGTAAACAGCACCCTGGGGAATACAGAACTCACAGAATTGTCCTAGCTTATCGAGCCACTGACCCAGAGATGCCAATAATGGGGATTGAGGAAATATGATTTGACTCTAATTCTAGATGAGCAGTAGTGAGGGAAGCCTTCCAACTTTAGGTGAAACCCTCTGACTCTTCCCTGGGCAGGGAGCATAACTAATTTCATATTGTAGATGTCATCTAATGCTCTGCTGGTCCCCAATAAAATTATGAATAACACATTAGACAAAGACTATTTCTCCAAATGGTCAAGGCTCTTAATGACTGAAATCATCAAAATAAAGCCAAGACTCAGCAGAAATGCTGTTTTCCACTAATTCTTTCTTTATCATTCAACAATGACATCCAGCAGAAGCCTAGATACTGAAGGTCAGGTGGGGATAAGGGGACTCAATATTAACCCGCTACCTTGACAGCTATATTCTTTTGTCTGATGGGAGCTTCAAAGTGAATTAATAAATGACTACTAAGAGGTAGTGTGTTATTATGGAAAGACTACCGAAATGGGTATCAAGTGACTTAGATTTTAGTTCTAGCTATGACACTAGGTGACATTAGGCAGATAGTTCCTTTACCTTTGCTGAATTCAGTTTTTTTTATGTGTAAATAAGGTGGTTCAGCCAGTGACTCAAGCCTTTTCTAGTTCTGAATTTCTGAGATTGTTTGGCTTCGGCAAAGGTTATCAAGTGTCGTGAAGAGGACTAGATTCTGAAAATACAAATGTTCATCCCCCATTCCCCTCCCACACACCCTGCTGCAAAAAAAGAAAAAAATATTTCCTGCCCTCAGGGAGGTTATATTCTCTTGGATAGTTGACTATCCTTAAAGAGATCTAAATTGATCTAGAAATGATCACGTTAAAGTATGGGCATATTTGATCTTGCAAAACTCCATTGCTTAAAGTTTAGATTCTGTTATTTTACTGAACACCCAACAAGTAACTTGAAGCACCAGGAAGGCTAGTTAGGCAGCGTTGTGCTGGATTTGTAGTCAGGAAGCTGTGAGTAGTTATAGAGTATAATGAAGAGAAATAGGAGAGAAGAGAGGAAGATAAAAAAAAATGGTGGGGACCTGATATGGTGTTACATACAAAGGAGGAAGGAAGTACTAAGAATTCTATTACTCTTGAATATTACTCTTTATTAGAGAGCTTCAACTAATGGAAACTTTTACTACAATGAGGATACTTGTCATTTTAGATTGCAGAAGGTTGATATTTTTTACCAAGTGTAATAACATGGCCACCACAGGCAATAAACCAGTTGAGGAAACAAGTTCATCTGCAAAATATTATTATGGGGTAAGATTGAATGTCAAGGAGAGTATAATCTCACCAATCAGTGAAAGCTGTTGATAAAAACAGGCCTCCAGAAAACTGAAAAAAGAGCTAAGTATGAGAGATCACAATGAGAGCATTTGGAGATGAAATTGGAAGAACCACCAAGAGACATGAACTGATCAGCTAGTGTTTTCCTTATGTGCTATTGTTGAACCAACATACCAGGGTGCTACCATCTCAGTACCTTATAGAATAGTTGATGAAGTTACAATGTTACCTATTAAGAGGAATTTGGAGAGACTGGCTAGACATAGAAAAAAAGAAATCCGTGCTGGAGGAAATGCATTTTTAAAGACACCAAAGGATCAATTTTTAAACTATTTCAGAAGAGAACATTTCTAAAGAACTGAAAAGTTCATAGATTATGCTTTAAAAAACAAAAACAGGAAGATATAAATGTAATACTTTGTTACAATAATTAGCTACTTTTAAACATAGGGAGACATGTGCTTAAGGTCCACATGATTACCTCTTCCCTGGTGTTAGGAATTTTATTTTAGATAGTTATGAGTTTAGTCTCTATCACTCCAAATTCTCAGTTATGAAAATTCCTAACATTTAGGTAAGGGTTGGTCTGTCTCCATAACTTTACAGTTATATCTATCTCTAGTTTTAATGCCTGGACTCTTTGAGGCCTCCCATTTTATTTTTGAATAACTCAATAAGGAAATTTTTTCATTATATTAAGCAGAAATATACCTCCTTGTAATTTTGAATCATTGAAACTAGATCTGTCTTTTGGGACAAGGCTGAAAAGATTCTCATCTTTTTTTCTTTTATCAAATTCTTCAAATATTGTGCATGAATTCTCCCCTCCTTTTCGATAAACATCCCTGCTTTCTTCAGTTTCCCCCTTTTGGGGCACTTTAGTTTCTCCATCCTCCTGATTGCCTTGCTCTGGTCAAGTTTCAGTTTTCAGTGTCCCAAACTGTAGACTTGAGACTCAATCCCAATAATTTACTTGTTTCCTGATCAGGGAAGAATTCAGCAGGGTTATCACTTTGTTTACCTCAGGTACCACATTTCTATTAATATAACCCTGGATTACATTCAATTTCGTTGCTGCCCCATCACACTGAGGACTCTCACTGAGCTTGTAGTGTACATAAACACTCTTTCCCATGAACCATCTAGCCATCTTTCTTCCATCTTGCATTTTTAAGTCATTATATTTAATTGTTAACTTTCCAGGTTAATTTCTCCTTGAAAGGAAGAAAGAATCAACAAATAGGGAGCATCTATATCCTTTCTGAGGCTATATGCTAATAATCCTTTTTTTGGGGGGACGGTAATTTCTAACTTACACTGAAAGGACCTGAATTGAGAGCCTAGATCTGCCACTCACTATTCGTGTATCCTGGGACAGATCATCTGGATACCAATTTCTTCATTTGTAAAAGAATGGAGTTGAACTAAATTACCTCCCATGTCTCTTCCAGATTTAGAGTTAAGATTTTATTCTTAATCTGCATATAAAAGTTCATGTATGCTTATATTTGTGTATTTATGGCTACATGCACATATGCCTAGATGGTGTAAGGACTAGACCTCTAATTTCATTTTCAGGACTCCTAGAGTAGGGAACTCCTATATCAATGCATGTTGACACATTCTCTGAAACTTAAGCTGTTGCCTAGGGTACTGAGAAGTTAAATGAATTGCCTAGGTTTTCATAGCCAGCAAGTGTCAGAAGTGGAACCTGAATTCAGATCTTCCTGGATCTCAAGTCACCTTTCTCACCCCTGTGCCACACTGCCTCTCGTGTGTGTACACACATACATGTATGATATGTATATATATATATATATTTCAGATAGATTTGAACTAGGAAATTTTGATATTTATATATAAAATACCTTTTAAATTGTATTTATATTTCCCATGTTCCTAAAAACCAAAAAAACCTGAAGCACAGGAAGTTGAATGACTCTTCAACAATAGATAAGTAGCTAGTTAGTAACAGAATTCAACACTGCTGCCACCAACCTGTGCAAACCCCACTGAACCATGATATCTGTAGAGCCAGAGAATTGTATCTGCTCTAATCTCTCCTCCCATTGATTAGTTTTAACTTTGCTTGAGCTATTTATTGTGGTGGTCAATCTTTGAAAACCAAGAGGTGAAAAAAAATAATCTGATCCCAATTAAAAGGATGTTTCCCTTCTATGGTGTGAGAAATCAGCATCTTTGTTCCAATTTCCTGGGAAGCTTTACAATAGAAGGCAGCCTTTGGCCACTTTATGGCTCTCTTGGCACCTAATTGATTTCAACAAGCTTATATGTCATGATCTGAAATACTTCCTTTCTAGAAAAATAGTTAATAAAGATCATCTTTTCTGTTCCAGATTTCCAAGAAGTAATTGAGTAAAAAGTAAAAAAATTGTAAAAAAAATAACACAGTTATTGCCTACCATACATATGATGCCACATGTATAGATCTTTTAATCCCCAGAGGTCTCCAAATTCCCCCCATTTTAATCTGTTCTAGTATGGTTTGTCTATCTACCAACAAGAAATATTTTCATTTCTCTAATCTTTTCCTTTTTTCTATTCAGTTGCATTTTCATCTGAAGCAACTAAATTGGAGATGGCTTTAAGGTGAGATTGAACTATTCATTTCCTATTTTCCAGGTGATTTTCTATCTACAATTGAATAAGAAATGAATGTTTTCCAACTGAACAGAACTCCTTAAAGTTCCACATCATTACGAGCTTGCAGGTCTACTTTTAGTTATCAGTATCAAATAGACTGATCAGAAATTGTCTCTTCCTTTACCTGTTAGCCATTATATGATCTTTCTCTCTCAAAAGAAAGTGATCAATTAAGAAGACATTTATTAAGTATCTACTATGTTCAAGATACTGTACCAGTTACTGCAGATTCATCTTTTCTGCACCAGATTTCCAAAGCAATTCTGTTCAGAAAGAAGCAGTTGAATAAAATGTAAACAAATCCTAGAAAAACAAAAGTAGAGACACAACATGATTTAGTGGAGAGCTGGTGTCAGGTTCAGGAAGACCTGCATTCAAATCTATCCCAGGATGCATGATGGCTGTGTTGTCACTGAACACTCAATGCACTAGGCAATTTTCTAAGCTGATATGCTTCAGAAAAGTATGAATCTGCATTATTAGTCAGTTTCTTTAGACAGTAGTTTCCTATGAGTCTTCTGTGTTTTATTGGGATCCCACCATTACTTACAGAGGTAGGCAGTGATAGAGGCAAAGCAGAGAAGCTGCAAAGCACTTTGGAAATATTTCAAGAAAGAATATTATTAGGTAGGAAGATTAGGGAAGTTTTGACAGTCTGAAAGAAGATACGAAACCTGAAAGGTGGAGAGGAAGAAAAAGTATATTCTAGGTATGGGGCATGGTACATACATCATTATAAGACTGTGCAACTTGTTCTCATAAATTATTCATCATTTCATCTTGGACTCTAGGAGAAAAAAATCATCACATACACTAGAAAGAGAAGAGACCTTATAGATCATCTATGTAACTCCTTCATTTTATAGATGAGAAAAAATGATGCTTTTAAACATTAAACGACTGATCCAAAGTTACATAGCTAGTAACTAGCAATGCCAATATTGGAACCTAGGGTTTTTGATTCTAAATCTGGTGCAAGAGAAAAAACAAAGCTGGATTTTTATGCATATGGCAATCAATAGAATGGATTACAAGAATTCTTCTGACCTCTGATCATAACTTCTTATACAATTAATTTTATTTTATTTAATAAACTTGTCAAAATCCCTCCTACTTGCAAGGCACTGTGCTAGACCATGGGAATACTAAGATGAAATATGACATAACTTTTGTCTTTAAGAAGTGTAGTCTAATAAAAGTGACAAAAATCCATGCACAGATAAGTAATACCCAAAGTACAATATGATAGGGCAAAGGAGAATCCAGAAAAAAAGTATTAAATCTTAGAACTCAAGCACAAGATCTATGGTTTGAAGACAGAAGACGAGTGTTTTTTTTATCAGTCTGACATGTGGAAGAAGTGCTTCACAGGTGTTGGAAATGGTCTACATGTGAACACAGAGGTGGGAAAATGCAAGAAAAAATTAAGAACAGGTAAATAGCCTCATTTGAACTGGAGTGTGTGAGGGGAAATAGCATAAAATGACACTAGAAAGTTAAGAGGGAATCTCATTTTGAAGAGCCTTAAGTGATAGGCTACAGAGTTTCTATTTTAGCCTATACGCAATAGTGAATCTTTGAAGGTTTAGAGCAGGGAGTAAGCTTGCTGGTAAAGGGTGAAAGGGAGGAGATCAAACACGCTCACTGTCACCATACTGTCCCTCCTGCCCCTTCTCCCTTTTCTCTTCTCTTTTTGTGTATTGTCTTAACCCATTAGATTATAGACTCCTTGAGGGCAAGGACTATCTTTCTTTTTACTAATTGTACTCCTAATACTTACTGGTCTATAACAATTTCTTCTACTTTGTCTTGTGCTTCCTTCTGGAAGGATGATCTCAATCTTTTTAAAAGAGTATGAGGTGAAGTAATTTGGTGATGAGATTGATGTAGAAGAATTTAGGGACAAGAACAAGGGTGAGGAACCTGCAGCCTTGAGGCCAAGTGTTGCCTTCTAGGTCCTCAAGTGTGGCACTTTGAATCCAAACTTCACAGAACTTGGACTCAGTCAAAAAGCTGTACCTAAGGACCTAGAAGGCTACATGTATCCTCGAGGCTGCAGGTTCCCCACCCCTGGACTACAGGATAGAAGAGGAGGTTTGGAAAAGAGGCTGTGGGAAGTGTGATGAGCAGTGCTAGATGAATAAAAGGATTATTGTACATCAGAGAGGGTTCAGTTGTAGTTACAGAGCAAAAATATAGAATTGATCCAATTTAGCACAGCTTTTGACTTTCTCCTTCAGGACTTAGGCATTCCAGAAAGGATCAGAGAAATAGGTAAATAAACTTGAGAATTAGCAAGGCAGAGAAGTGGAAAGATAAAGGGAAAAGGAATTTGAGGATGCAGAAGAGTGTATTGTTGAAGTATCAGACTACAAATTCAAGTCTGAAAGAAAGGAAATTAAGTCAAAATAAGGGTTATGGGCAGGCTAGAAAAGCAGGGAGAGATTGAAGGACTGAAAGGCAAGGCGAGGATGAAGAAGAGGTTCAGGAGGTGTGGTGAAGCAGATATAGAGGTGGCAGGACAGGATATTGTAATCAAAGGAGGGGGGATATTAGAGTTTGGGGTCTTGGAGCTAGAACATTTTCAAGGTCTAAAGGGAAACCACTTCTGTGGGTAGTTGAGATAGAGTGATGATGAAGGTCATGGGATTTCAAGGAGGTTAAAGAATGGAAGGCCACAAAGGGGAAGGGAACAAGCATTTGTTAAGTTCCTACTATGTGCCATACACTGCTAAGCACTTTACATATCTCTTATCTGATCTTTATGACAACTCTTAGAGGTAGGAGCTCTTGTCATCTCTACTTTATAGCTGAGAAAACTGAGGCAGACAGAGGTTAAGTGACTTGGCCAGGGTCACACAAGTAGTAAGCATCTGAAACTGGATTGGAACTAGCCTGTCTCCAGGCCCAGTGCTCTATCCACTGAGCCACCTATCTGAATGAGAAATTAGGATGTTAGAAAAGCCATTAATGTGAATATTGTAGTGACAAAAATAATAGCAGAGATTAGGGGTGGAAAGGTAAACTATAAGCCAGGTACTGAAGGCATTGACAAAGTTGGGAAAATGCCCTGAAGACTGCAAGGTGATTGTGACAAGCATCTGGACAGGATACCATTATCAGTTCATTTGAATGTCAGAGAAGTTGTCTGATAGTGGCAGAGGAAGGCACAAGAAACAGATCTTGAAGACATATGTAGATTTTTCTGCCCTTCTCATTTGAGGGTGGGGGAGTAAAAGATACTGAGGGGGAGTTTGTTCACTCTAGGGGTTCTAGAATGCACAGGAAATAAGACAACAGAGAATGATGGGGACTGGAGAGGGACAGAACAGAGCTGGATAGAGATAAGGCATAGGGATTGCTATCGTCTGTCTTTCGTTCTTGAAGAGGACTGTGACATCAGAAAGGTACTGTCATCACTTGTAATTGAATTGGATTTAAGTGAGGAAGGGCTGTGCAAAGTCACCAGTCTGACTTTCTCCTCTGGAGCCATCTGGGTCCAGTGGCAAGATACAGATCAGGACGACTGAAGATGGCCCTGGATAAGCTATAGGGAAAGGTTGTAGGTAAGAGTCAAGCAACATTTCTGAATGTATAAGATCAAGGTATAGGATTAAGGAGATTTAATAATCATGGCATGGTGAGAGAACCATATAAGGAAAAGGGTTGTAGAATAAATAAGCACAAGATTTTAATCAGTATGTGTATGATGGAGGCTTTATAGATTTCCTCCCCCAGACAATTTCATGAACTTGAACAACAGCATTTGGTAGGAGGGGCCCTGTAATAGGAAGTCTTCAAAGATCTCCTATTCCACATTATAGAATCTTAGAGATAGATTTGCAATTTCACTGCTATTAGGAAATTCTGTATGTACAAACTCCTCCTACCTGGACATCACCTTCTATACAACTTATATTCAGAGGATTGTGTAAAGCACTAAGATATTAAATGGCTTGCCAAGTCACAAAATCAGTATATGTCAGAGACAGGACTTAGATCCAAGTGTTCCTGGCTCCTAGGCAACATCTCTATATCAAACTATGTCATACTCCTTCTCATAGAATTTTATAATTGTAAATTTGGGGCAAACTAATGCCTGGTTAAACAGGCAAGAAAGGAACTTAAAACCTGTAAAGCCTTTTGGAGATAAATTTTCAGACAAGGATTTAATCATGGCACAGTGTTGGTTTATGTGGATATAAGCCAATCTTTTATTCTCCTCACAGATGCCAGCTCAAGGTTTGAGATCTATCCTATGCCAAGAGATTGATGGTCACAAGAGGCCAATTACATTTACCAGCAGAGGTCTGACCAAGAGTGAGACTCATTACTCTGTCCATAAGCTTGAGTTCTTGGCTTTGAAGTGAGCTATCACTGAAAAGTTAAACCGCTATGTATATAGAGCAAAACTTCAAGTGCAGACTAATTACAATCCATTTACATATTTTGACCAGTGCCAAGTTGGATGCTACTTGCCAGAGATGGACAGCAGCACTGGCCAATTATTATTTCAGCATACACTGTAAGCCTTCAGAAAACTACTGTGGATGCAGGTGCCTCATCCAGAATGTCACGTAACACTAGAGCTACAGTGATACCATTAGAAAGTGTGAGTTTTATCTGTGATACCCAAGGATTTGAACTACAACAAGTGGAAGTACAGCAGAGAGCTTGGATCTTCCATGGAACAGAATGCCAAATGCATGTGAAACCTTGCTTCATTAAACCAATTTTCCTTGCCCTAGTTGTTTGCAGATGACTGGCAAGGAGAACAGGTGGCTATTGAAAAACTAAAAACAGATACAAACCAAAAAGAAAAGAAGTGATCTAAAGAACTTAAATGCAGTCAGAAAAAGACACTTTATTTTTTAGACAATGCCAGAAATCCTCTAATGGAGCATTGTCTCAGTCTGTTACTGAACCTATGTACAGAACCAGTTAATAGCTGTTGCCCCTCCCCCCCAAACATATCCAGTATCTATGAATGCTTTAAACGTTTTGGACATATGGGTTAAGAAAAGGTCCTCAAGCTGGTAAGAAATAGATTTTAACAGCTTAAGACAGCTGCAGATAGAACCATGAATATTAAAACTTGTGCAAGATATACACAAAGAAAAAATATAACCAACTTAAGCTGAATATTTGGTAACTATAAGTACCAGCAAGCCTTTTGAATGTGCCTGTTGACTTTCTGGAAGGACATGGTAAAAATATACCTTATCTTAGTGGTGACTATTTTACCAGCTATACGTAACATACCCAATTATAAACCAGAAAGAATTTACTGTCCCCAAAGTGTTATGGGAAAAGTATTTTTCATTGTATGAATTTCCTGTTAGCATCTACTTACACCAAGATAGTGACCTTGAGAACAAACTGCCAAAAAAATGACTTTTTCAAGTAACAAAAAAATCTAGAATTACTCCTCACTAAGTAAGAAACTTGCAGACAGAATGTTTCAACCACACACTGCTGAACATGTTGAGAACTCTAAGAACAGAATGATGCTCCAGGCTTTGTACCATACTTGTTCATGTTGAGGAGAGAACCAGATCTACCTTTTGACTTTTGTGGTCAAACCTCAGTTGAAGGAGGAAGAATGCTACTCAGGTCATATCTCAGTCAAGAGAGAAGATGGAGTCTATCGACTATCTATAACAGTGATAGTTTAGGATATCTGTGACAAAAAAGAAACTGATATGATGTTAAAATACACTGTCAAACATTCAAAATGAGACAGAGGCCTGTTGCATTCAAAGGATTAACAAATTAGATGTCCAGTGGAAAGCTAAACCAAACAAAGGTATTGAGAGTCTCAAAAAATTTGCTAATTTAGAAAAGAGCCCAAGAGAATAGAAGGGTTCAATATTTATTCATTACAATCATCTAATTCCTGTAGAAGAGTTAGTTGGATGATTTCCCAAAGATCAGGTAGAGATAATGGATGTTCACCTTGTCTAATGGTGAGCAAAAGGGACTGTCCACCATTTCTACAAAAACTGTCTAGCCCAGATAAGGGCAAAGAAAGAGATATTGCCAATGAAGGACATTATACATGTTATTACAGGGCAGGAGGAATGAACGGAGGGACAATTTCTATCTTTATTAGAATTATTAGTCTAGAGACACCCAGGGTATAGATACAACCTACAAAGCAAAAATATACTGATAGCCAACTTCTCCTTGTACACACTTTTATAATGATCCAGATAGTTAGCCCAAACCAATTTTTACCTCAGGTACATGAATAGAAAAATAGATCAATGACAAGAGAACTGGACTCATCAGACTGTTCAATAGATAAACTTATGATGTATCAGGTGAACTTGAAGAGTTAAAAATGTATTTAGAAAACAATACCATCGATCACTCATATGAAGTAGATTTTACATGTGATGATACATGTTTATTGCCATGCATGCTAAATACTGCATGTTTGAGTATGCTTGTTTATTATTTTGCTGGTATGTCCATTTGAGTATGTCATATGTTATATTCATGCTATAATAATGTCTTAAATGTTTTGTTCATTATTTTCATATATGTTAATGTTTATAGTTATATTGCGTTTTTAACAGTTTTATTAATGGAATTATTAAAGTCAGTCACCTTTCTTTTGTTAGGTATTCTTTGCTTTTTGTTTATGAATATTACAGTGTATTATGAATATGCATATGCTGTTAATCTGTGCATATCCTGTGTCCTGAATGTGACTTAGACGTGTTGTCCCTGAAGCACTCTGTCCAGTGATTGTTTGTTTACTGACATGTCTACGGTATGTATTGTTATACACATTTATTTTCTGTTTTAAATGTTACTATAATTTGGTTACTGAGATGCCATAAAATTACACTTCTTATTTTAAAGTCCTAATGTTTGTGTCTGTGCTCTATAGTTACAGGTTTCTAGCCTTTCCTAACTGATTTTTTTTTGCAGAAAACTACAAAAATTTCAATTCAGAAGAAGAATTTAGTTTCATTCCTCCCCTAGGCAGGTTTGATGATCCCTTGAAGGACATCCTGCAAATATGTGTGCTATGTCCATGGAGGGAGATGTGGCTCCTGTTTGAGAGATCTCTGAGCCCATAATGCTGTGTAAACCATACTTGAGGGAGAGAGGTTGCTTTGGCCAACTGGTACCTTTTATATTCCCTCTCATTTCCCGCTCCACAGTGAATCAAAAGGCTTTTTCTTCATCACACAGTAAATGAACAAGAAACCTGTAGGGAATTCTTGTACATCCCCTGAAGAAGGGAACAAGCTTCCTCCATTCATCATCATTACAAATTTCCAGAAGCAAGTAGGCCTGACATCCATGAGCATGCTCTCAAGACCATGACTTCATTGGCAAGTCCTCTACTGAATTTCTAAAAGACAACATGATCAGAACAACTAATACTTCTAGACCTCAACAGGTCATGTGACTATGGATGGTTTCTGACATCATTTGAATGGAAAATTTCAGGTAGTATGGTTTTGGATCTGTACATGGTTACAGTGTTAGATTCCCTGATTCCCTGGCCTGAGAGAGAGCAAAAAACTGGAAAACCTTAAGGCAAACTTTAAGTACATATTTACTTGTATATTTGGCATTTCCATGTATATGTCATGATGATTTATTATATAACATATTTCTCTCATTTCTTTTTTTGCTACTACATTTTCATCTGAACCTTGAAACTGCTATTATGCAAGGGACAAAAAACATCACTGAATTTTCCATAGTGATATGGTTCAGAAGTAGAACCAAACTTATAATCCTAGGAAGGAAAGAAGGAAGAAGAAAGGAAGCAAGGAAGGAAAGGAGGGGGGAAGGAAAGAAAGGAAGGGAAAGAGACAGAAGAGAGAAAGGAAGGAGATAAGCTTTGCTTAAGCACCTATTAAATGCTAGGCACTGTGCCAAGTGCTTAACAATTTTCTCATTTGATCCTGACAATTCTGAGAGATGGGTGCTATTGCTATCCCAATTTTACTTTAGACACTGACTTTCCCAGAGTCATTTATCTAGTAAGTGTCTGAGGCTGAATTTGAACTCAAACCTTCCTAATTCCAGGCCCAGTGGAAAATATTAGCTGTGTCACTTACTGACCTTTATGAGTATGGGCAAGTGATGGAACATCTCTGAATTTGTTTCCTCACCTGTAAAGTAAGAGGGCTGAATTGCAGCAGATGAATTCTACAATCCTCTGATTAAGCATATTTCCATGAATTGTCCTTTTAACTTGGCTGTCATCATGGAAGGTTAATTTATTTCTTCCAATATACATCATCAGGAATTAAATTGTTTGGTTAATATATCTCTACAGGACTTTGAAATAAAATATTTTAGTTCTGAGTTGCTCAGGGCCTGCCCTGAGCTGTCGCCTGGAGCTTACCTCTCCAGCTGCTCCAACTGCTTTACCGGTCTTCCAATGGTTCTGGCCCCCTCCTGTGGGGGAGGGGAATGACCAAACAGTGCACTCGAGGAGCTGCTTACTGCACTTTATTGCTTACCCCAAATCCTCCCAACCTTCCCGTGTTCCCCCTTATATACCCTGCCCTAGCTCCTCCCATGTTCCACCCTGGAGGCAGAGCTCAGCTCCGGAAGGGGCGTTCCCAGCACCCGAAGGCAGGTTCTCACCCCTGGGTGTCTCCGGGCTCACCAGGGGGCCGTGGTCCAGAGCTCGGCCCTCTACAACGAGTGTATCAATACCTTGATGATGAAGGGGATTTTGGGGGAATTATCATAACTGTTAGTTTATAGTTTCAACTTTTCCTATCTCCTTTGATGGCAGATAAGACTTTGGGGATGCTGAAGTATTTATCTAAAGAGATGGGAGACAATATCTTCATATGAAAGACAGGGGGAATATCACACAGTATCTAGCACATAGTAGGTGCTTAATAAATATTTATTGACCATTGTTTGACTGTTGACTGACTATAGCATGAAATGACCACCAGAGCCAAGATCAGCTTTGAGTTGACTCTCTCTTCTGACTCCAGGAATTTCATTTGTTCCCCATGCCTGGAGCTCTCTCTATTCTCATCCTTGCCTCCTAGTTTCCCTGGTTTCCTTCAAGTCAGCTAAAGAATCACTTTCTGCAAGAAGCCTTGCCTGGTCTCCCTTAGTGCTAGTACCTTCCCTCTGTAGATTATCTCCTGCTTATCCTGTATAGGACCTGTTTGTACATAGTTATTCCCATTTGGTCTCCCTCATTAGACAGTGAGCTCCTTGAGAGTAGGGACTGTCTTTTTCTTTTCTTTGTATACTCAACACTTAACAAAATGCTTAGTTCATAGTAGACATCTAATAAATACTACTTGACTTGTTAGCTGCTTTCTTGTGTTTTGGGAGATACAGAGGCAACTCTGGGGTGTACTGTAGTATTGAGAAAGGCAGCATTTTTATAGTGGAGCATCAAAATTGAGTTCAAGTCATTGAAGTTTGTATTTGGGCCATGACACTATCTATGTGGTGTTAGATAACTCACTTAGCCTTTCTGAGCCTCAGTTTCCTTGTCTAAAATAATAATTCTTGAAATATCTTCCTAACAATGTTGTTGTGAGAAATGCTTTGCTTCTCTGAGTGATAAATGGTTGATATATAAAGTAATAGCTATTCCTAGTAGAGGAGAAGGAGAAAGGTATAGAAGAATATTTCTCAGCTCTGCAGGTAATTGGGAAGAAAGAAGAGTTTCTTGAAAAAAAATGAAAGGAGTAATTCAAAGAGAAACAACCAAAAAATCAATCCCTGACATACTTAAGTATGGTAAGTGTTTAAGAAGATAGTTACTTGAGAATTGATTTGGGATTTCTGGATAGCAAGTAAATATATAAAAATGATGGGTTCTCAGGCAAAAATGCAATGTATCTTAAGAAGGCTGGTAGAATATATATTTGCCTAGAGAGAGTCTTATGAATCTGATCAAGAAGGATTTAAACTGAAGATAGAGGGGAAAGGAGAAAAGTGCCAACACATTTATACCAAGCCAGGTATTACACATAATAGTGGGTGCAGTGTGGAAAGAAGAATGTTAGCAGAGAGAATATGCATTCACAGGAGAGAGTAGCCAAGCAGATAAAACAGAGCAACAAAACCCTTGGCTTCAGATACCTACACACAAATGTAGACTGTATAAGCAGTACATAAGGCAAGTTAGAAATTTTATTGTAATTAGACAAATAAAACTTCATAGCCATCGCTAAGACTTTGGGGACTAGGACTCCTGATGGATCTGTGGCTGTGGGATTGTTTGCCCAATTCCAAAAGATTGCTTAATTCAAAATGGGTGGCAAAGTAGTATTGTATGTTAAGAAGATAAGCTTATGAGGAAATTCAGGGGCTATCAAGGTGAAAGCATGTTGGAGGACTTTTGATTCAGTGTAAATGGAGAACGGAATAATATTTTCATGAAAATATACCAGTACAGAGCACATGGATTTAAAAAGGAAGCAGACAAGAGGCTTGTACGTAATCTGACTTAGAGCTATGATGCAGTAGTGATGGGACTTCTATGATTCAGACATCAGTGGGAGCTCTCTCTACACCAAAAGCAGAGCAGCTGATAAATGTTTTACTTTTCTTGATGATAATTTCATTTTTTGAAAGATGGAGAAAGCAACAAAAGGAATGATTATTCTAGACTTGATTCTCCAACAAGGAGCATCTGATTGCTGAGGGATAAATAATAGGAAGCTTTAGGGGAAGTGACCACTACATTTTTGAATCTGTCAGCAAAAAAATATTAAGAGAGATTTCAAATGAGAGGCATCAGACTATATGGTTTCTATTGATTCATCCAGCTCTACAGATAAGATCCCACAATCCTATGAAAGATATGAGAGAAAGAAATTTTATAGGGAAATGGATAATGAATAAAGAGCACTTCTTAAGCATTTTCGCTTAAATTTCAGCAAATAATTTGACAAACTCATGCTATTTTTGTTGAAAGTTGAGGATGGGGGGGTTGGGAATTATTTGAATAATTGGATTGAAAGAAATAAATTATTGAAAGAATAAATTAACAGATCAAGGGCAATTTTTAGGGATTCCTCTTTGGTGGGGTGGAGAAATATCCTGGTATCTGTCCTTGGTCCTGACCCTGTTCAATATTTTAAAAATCAGTGATGTGGATGAAATTATAGGTGTCATGTTTGTCAGATTATCATGTTGTATCACTGCACTACATCACCAAGACTAGAATCTATGCCCTGGCGGATTTAACCCTTTCATCCACAAAACCCCTGTTCTGAATTGCCACTCTACTCATTAATGGTTGCCTGAGTCACCCACTATCTTTAGTTTTATCTATCAATACAGTCCATTTCACTAACCAGCCATCATACCAAAACATACATATCCCACCTTTAATTCTGGAGACAAAATCAAATCAACTCTGCCATTGATCTTTGTAAGAGTGAGTAGATAGATTCTCCT
The DNA here is from genome assembly GCF_028372415.1 of Notamacropus eugenii. Classification (NCBI taxonomy): domain Eukaryota; kingdom Metazoa; phylum Chordata; class Mammalia; order Diprotodontia; family Macropodidae; genus Notamacropus; species Notamacropus eugenii. The sequence continues at coordinate 175,984,596 of NC_092873.1, read as the reverse complement.
ATGGTTCCACGCACCAATTCTTTAACTTCTACCTCTTCTAGGAAAATATCCTTCCATGGCCAGTATTCCCCTACATGTATTGGGTCTTCAATTAGAATGTGAGCTTCTTTAAGATACTTTTACATTTGTATTACTAGTACTTATTATAATGCTTGACATACAGTAAGTACTTAATGAATGCTCATTAATTCAAAAAGTTCTTAACATATTACAATGACAAGACAAACATGATTAGATGAATTTTTATAGTGATAAATGTAAAGCTCCACTTTGGAATTAAAACACTGAAAAAGTACATGTTATAGAAAAGGTGGCTAGACAACATTGCTTGTGAAAAAGATCTTGGAATAATGTACGGCAAGCTCAATAAAAGTCAAAAGCATCACAGGGGCCAAGAAAGATAAGGAGATCAAAACCAGGACTAACAAAAGCATAGCATCCCAGTGTGACATTTTCTTCTCCTACTATACTTTGCCCTGTCTCATTACATCTGCAGTATTGTGTTCAACTCTGGGTCCCATGTTTTAGGGAAGATGTTGGCAAGCTAACATTCTACTCATTCTGTTATTTGGCATCAAGACACAAATATAACCCTCTGAAGAATTAAAATGCAAGCAGCAATGCTAAAGGATATATTAGGTGGGATTGGGTTGCAACACAGTTGAGGAACTTCAAAGAACAGGATTAGCACAGTATTATTTAAAATACCATCAAAGAAATATGTGATAGAAATAGAGAATAGGCTGGTAATAGAGTGATGATGAGGGATCAGAAGTAGATACAGTGCTTGAAGAATGTGAGGGAGGCCTCCAGTACATTGAGTTAGCACTATATGGTGAACTTATGGGAGGGTATGAATAAAAGTCTCACAAGACAAGAAAGCATGAATGGGTTGAGAGCTATCCTATTGACAGGATTTCCTAAATCAATATAACCAGAGATCCACTTTAATAGTTGAGTATTTTAGAATTGACTAGCTGGAGCTTGACCAAAGGAAGGTGACCAGCATGTTGCCTGGATAAGTTTAGGATATTTAGGGATATTTTTCCAGGACAAGAGAAGACTTACTGGGAATGTGAGAGCTATCTTCAAATATTTGAAGAGCTGTAATGAAAAAGAGGCATTGACCTTCCTCTGCTTGTCCCCAGAGATGATATCTAGAAGCAGTAGGTGGAAGTTGTAGGGAACTTCAGGCTCAATGCAAGGGGAAAAAAAACTTTTTAACAATTAAAACTATTCAGGAAAGGAATACTATGGGGGATCATGGACTCCTATACAGTTTCAAGCATTGCCTGGCCCACTTATGAGGGATGTCAAAGAAAATTTTTGTTCAGGTCCAAAATGGACTAGAAAACTTCTGCATCTTCTTTCAAATCTAAGATTCTGTGATTTGCTGATATAAGCTTTTTGGAAGAAGCTTTGGGCTATGTGTAATCTGGGTTGCAATTGACAACAGTAGAAAGAGTCATCACATTCTAACATTGATATCCCAGCAGCAACCACTGCTGTCCTCATATCCTCTCACTCTGGGACAAAATAGGAAAGAGATCAAGGGACCCAGTGAGAAAAGCTGAGTTGGAATGAAGGATAGGAAAAAGCACTATAGAACTGGTTTCTAATATTCTCATAGGTAAACCTGTGCCCCAGGTTATACCCCTATAATGTCACTGTTTAGACAAATATGTAGATGATCATTTTGGATATGGTGTAATTATTTAAATGAGGAATGATTGAAATTATCATCTGTGATTGGTTATGGCTTCTGAGATGCTAGCACAACAATTTTGAAGAAAAGATAAAAATTTCCAGTATAGAAGCCAAATAATTGCAATGAGTTTTCTCTGAGTTTGACTTAATACACTATTACTGTAACTTGATGGTATAATTGGGGCTTTGGGGCTGTTTGGTTCTATGAGTTGGTGAAATTCAAATCCAGGGGAAAAATAAAATATCTAAGGGAAACATTTTTAGCATCACTAATAAGCTGTGATTTGTTTGGCAATTTCACCTAATGATTAAAAAAATAGCATGGAACATAGAAGGCTGAACATATTTTTTTTCTTTTTCAGGAGTCTAGTTGTCCATGATCTGTAGTCAGGCTCCCTCTAACATTCCTTAGGCCTTAATTAAATAAGAACAGGACAGGACATCAGGATTTGGGTTCATGATAAATATCCCCAGCTTGAACAGGAGATGTTGCTTTAATGATTTGGAATCTGTCCAGGAAGCATGCACTGGCTAGCAGGCAAATTTGACAGCTACTGGATCTCCCTGGCAAGAACATTCCAACCAATTAAAAGCTAGGCTAGAAATAATGGTTTGTCACTGAATTGTGTAACAGAAACCAATTGGTCCAGATTAACCAAAGGATTAACTTTTCTAACTGAATTTAAAGGTCACAAGGAGCTGGCTTTAAAGAGAAAAGCATTCAATTAAAAGAGGCAAATGATTTTTAGATGTTGGATGTACAGATGAAAATTAAGTTTACAGATTGTGTAAAATCATTGATGGAGGATTCAGTAAATCTCAGTCTCTTTTTATGGAGGGAATCATAGTTAATGGCATATATATGTATATATATATTTATATGTATATATGTGTATATACATATGTATGTTACACACACATATACACATATATATGCATCTATATGTATTAAATAAAATGACCAAATGATTCCAAGGTATTTCCCTTATTGTTTTTTTTTTTTTAAACATATGGCCAATATCTAATGGTATATCCTTCAAAAGATTTCCTGCTTGGTAAATCTGAACTCTTGATGATTGAAGTCAGTGAATAAGTTGATTTGCCTGATTCACTATGGTTCCTTAGACTAGCCCTTTAAGGGGCAGGACTTCTACTCCTGGATTTGCTCACCTTTAGTAAGTATACCAATGAGCACCCAGAATAGCTCCCCCCGAAAGATTTATAGCTATTTCACCACCACTTGAATCACTTTCTCCTTCCTCCAATCAAGAAAATATGTTTTTTTCTCAAAAGGTCATGCCCCTAATAGTTATGATCTTTCTTCCTCCCTTTCTCTTGTCTTATTTTTCCCTCAAGGGGCCACAGCTAGATAAGTTATAGGATCCTGGATTCATGCTACTAAATTCACTTCACAGTCATCTTATCTGGAGCCTTGCTGTTTAGTGAAAGTCTCCAAGGCTGACTATAATATGTACAGTCCTCCAACAAGACTACTTAGTATTAGGAGAAGTTATTATTTTATGTATTATATTTGCATAACCAGACCCAAGCACAGTGCCTGGTACACAGTAGATGCTTAAAAAGTGCATGTTTATTGATCAATTGATAGGTATTCCTAGGAGTTTTCAAGGATTAGAATTCAGCCAGTGATTAGCAATTAAGGAGTCATTGCTCATAAAAGTCTTACAGAAACACAGGCATGTTCTCTTTGGGCTGTCCAACTTGATAATAGCTCAATCACTTATGGATTAATTAACCAGACTCAGGACATAGATGGTTTCCTAGGGGTAATTTCCATGTATCTCCACATCTAGAGACACACCCTCCACTCTGAAGCAGTGTCCTCAAAATAGATTCTAAAGAGATAATTTTCATTGCTTCTTTCTTCAGGTAGTGTGCCCAATTTATGTCATGTTTTGGTGTTCTTGCAAGGGACCTAGAATGGAATTGGTCATCCCCTGATTTTCTTAAAGGCAGTAACCATTTTTGTATTTTTCATATTGTCTCAATCAAAATATTTCCCTAAATAGTTGTTACTTAAACCACACTATGCCTATTTATGAACTAATAGATTAATTCTTTTACTTCCATTGGATGGTAGAACTAAAAATAATATTAGAAAGACTTATTCTGTATAGCTCAAAGCAGAGGTCATATTTTACACACACACACAGACTGATCAGGGTTAGTTAACTAGATGAGCTCGTATGAAGCCTTTGTTTGGGACTTTGCATGTTCCCAAGAGGATATGGATTCTTATTGTCATTCCATTCATACCTTGCTGAACAAGAATGATTGGGTCTCAGTGATTGAGGTGAAATGAATGGCTCAGACTGTTGTGAATTAGAGTCAGCACTTTGTATGGTATCTATAAAAGGACGTGGAAGAATCAGTCACTTTCTCCTTCCTAGAGTGATTTTGAGACAGCTGAATTCAGGACAGAGACCAAAGATCTGAGAACCTTTGGTTCTTGATGGGCACCAACACTTTAGCACAGTCTTCCAGGGATCGCTTTTCACCTTACCTCCAATCTTAACCCCAGGAATGGCAGCCTTTTATTCCTAGAGATAGCTTCAGTCCAGACAATTAGATATAGTGATATTTCCCGAACCATCAATTTCTGAATTCTGAGTAACAATTTATTTGTATATGTTTTAAACCATGTGGCCCTGTGAGAGGGTAATCACATGGCAAAATAATGGATATTTTTGGACCCCAGCCACCTAGAGGAAGAAAGAGTAGGTGATTCTGAGACATATTTCTTGGAGAAAAAGATGATCCTAGGGTCTAGCCTTCAGAAAAATAAAGGAGTATACAGAGTATGAACTTCAGCATTGGCTCTCTAGGAATCCTGCTTGTACATTCTGAAAACAAGTCTAGAGGGAAAAGGAAGAAATGTTGGACAATGTCAATTTCTTGAGAAGAGAGAAATGGGTATATGACTCCACCTGTATAAGAACATCCAGGGAATAAGTCATGACATGAAAGACCAAAATACCTGGATTTTGACTTTTACCATTATTTTCAGCTTTTTGGAAGTTACATATTTTATGGTAAGAAACTTATCCCTCTAATAGCTCCAATTTTGTTTTCTTCTGGGAGTGAGAAGAACTCAAACCTTTAGGGAAGTACTTTCAGGTAGTGACAGTACGGTGATAGAACAATTTGCTGGAATGTCAAAAGTGAGACTATCTACGAACTCTTAAGTTGATTTCCCTTTCAAGGAGAATTTAAACCATAGTGGGATTGAGCTATGAAACCTAGAGGACTATGTAGGATCCTAGAGTAATGATGGGAGTCAATGGAAAGAAGAAAGATTTATATCAATGTTTACAAGCTACTTTGAGTTCTTCCTGTGTTTTCTGCTTTTTTTATGGAGTGAAATCAAAGCTATCTTATACCTAACATACATTATCTTGAAAGCTTGTATAGGAACTGGGTACACTTTGACCTACATCTGTGAAAATCTGGATGTGAGTTTCATTCAAAGAACATTCAAAAATATCCCAAAGGAAATTATGAGTGAGGAAAAATAAGCTAAAGAGACATTATTTGGGGGAATTATATCAAGATTGTACCTGGTTCGTGGAAGCCTATAGCCTATGGTGCTAGGCCACAGGTTACATATAGTTATCTTATCAGTTTAACTATGAAGATAGCAAAAATTGAAGCAAAAATTGATGCCATATATACAGATATATATCTATACATATGTATTTATGTATATATGTACACACATACACTCTTGAATCATTTAGATTGTGATCTGCAAAAGGTTGACCCATGTCACCAGTGAAAAAATGCACAAAATAATCTGTGCAAAGTATATTATATGAAATATATATGATCAGAAAAGAAGGTGGGCCAATCATTCTGTGTGTGTTTGTGTGTGCACAAAGATTGATAGACAACTCATGTGCTCCATTAATATTGTTGCAACGTCAAGAGACACAGAAAATAGCACCCAGGAAGTTGGGTGGAGCCCCAGTGAAGAATTTGTAAGAAGATAAGGACAAGGGTCATATATAATGAAAAGCTATGGATGGGCAGTAGTCTGCACCAATAGGGGAAATATCTACATTGATGATGAAATCACAGATCCATTGAGTACTAAAACTGAAGTAAGTAATCTGTAGTGATTGATTGCAGTGATGTAGTGAATGAGACTGAGTTACTGAATCTCCTCTTCTATTTATCCTGAGAATAGCCTTTTGGTCACTCATCTATATCAAGAAATATGACATTTTTTCCATTTTTGGACTGAAAAAATCTTATGCTATTCATTCACATCTTTTTTCATTCCCTTTAGCTGAAGATATTTTAACTCAGTTTCTATATCATTCTCTTTTATGGAAACAAGAATTAAACAACAAAGTATTTGGTTATGACTTAGGTTCTATGTTTACAATGGTAGAATGAATCTGAAGAAGGTTGTCAGTGTAGCTTAGGGTGAAACCAATCAAGTAGTCTTTCTCCATAGTGTCTGATATGACTGAATCTTGGGTGATGGAGCTGCTCTGAAGGCTCCACTTGAAAAGGATTTAACCAAAGGATGTGGCAACAACAGTTCACCTGTACTGTTCTACCATCTCAAAAGCACTTTTTGTGTTTTCTCATTTAGTCTTCATATCAATAATAAACATAATTCTGTTAGATAACTTGTATAAACACTGTCCAGTCTTCTTTAACAGATTTTTTAAAAAGGTCTTGATTTCAAGTTACTCAAATCCATTTGAGACTCTAATTGAGAAATGAAGACCAAGAAATATCGCACAAAAATAGCCTTCCTTGCTACGCATGTGGTTATTTCAAAGAAATTGTGGAAAATTCACAAGAAACACATTTCTTCTTTAATTCTAATCTTATGTTCTTGACACAGAGCTTTTAGATAGTTTGTGCATGTAAACCTTCTGGTGCTTGTGGAAACTGAGACTCTTGCATCATTAGTTTTGTTCAACTGTGCAGTGTGTGGAAATGAAATAACTTAGTGTTAACACAATTTGCTATTATTAACTTTGAAAAGGTGCAAAATAAAGAGAAACAAAACAAATCAGGTTATGTTGAAACATAGACTTTTGCAAAGAGGCAACAGCAGATACACATACCTCACACAATGTATGTCTTTCCTCCCAGCTCCACCTAGAATAATTTTTCAGTTCCCAGACAAACTGCATATTGGAAGGCAGGGGCGAATTACACTTGAGACCATCCTGTCAAAAGTAGATGGAGTTTTTAGAATTGTGCATGGCTCACCAAACCACCTTCCCTTTTGTGGAATCCCAAATAAGGAAAGCAAAACCCAATAAAACTTTAGGAAATCCATTAGAGGGGAATAAAACACTAAGAGAATAATTCCAGCAGCAGCAGCAACGACCACAAGCCAACTCCATAACTTACATCAAGTTGACCTGACTAGTTAGTGCACAGACTTTCAGGGGAGGGTGGAGGCAATCGTTCTCCCCTCCCTTTCTCCTTTCTCTTTTCATTTCTCCTGTTTCCTCTGCTGCCTTGGGAAACTCATTAAGGCAAAACTAGCCACATCATTACATTCACTTAAGGCAGAGCCCAACTAGCCAGCTTATGCCACTGACAGTAATAACCACCACTTCTCAATTTTTGCCTTTATTGGCATCATGGTTTGGGCTGGGATTTTTTTTATTTGTCTTACTTTGAAATTTACATGTCTTCAGAACAACTAAAATTCGCAAGAACAAACTAATTAATGGATTCCATTTTTGACAGCTACAAGAAGACGGATGAGAAAGTAACATGCTTCTGGCAGCGTGTTATCAATTGGGAGGCAACAGTGCATTCCCTCTATGTGGAACAGTGAGCTGGAACAGACACTGACAGATGACACAGACCTTTGACAGTGAAGCCTGTACAAGCTGACAGTTCCACTTGCAGTCAGTCAAGTCCACATTTTGCACTGGAATTTCAACCAACTTGATTTGCAGAATATGCTTTTTCCTACTTCGAGCATGGAGAAGAGGTGAATAAAAATTTCAGGGCATTTACATTAACTAGTGGATTCTAGGATCCATTACCCAACTTTCCTTTCACCCTCAAAGGGGCTAATAATAATAAAGGGGGAGAGAGGATAGATCCTCCAATGAACTGGAGAACATCCATCTCAGAATGGATATTTTTCTTTATACTACAATTTTTCTGTAATAGTGATATAATTCATATGTAAATCAAAACATTTCAGAAAAGACAGATTGCAAAATTTTTAAAAGTTCTTAGAGTTGGAAAGTGCTTTTAAAAATGTAGAGACAGCCTCCATAAAATGGTTATTCTTTATGGCACAGTGCCTGGCACATAATGACTACTATTTAAATGTTAGTAGTCATTGCTAATTTCATCATCATCATCATCATTACTCTACCCTTTGCATTGAGAAGCTATATCAAAATCCTGACTGCCTCATTTCTCTTTTAATGAATTTTTATTATTTGTGCTGCTCTAGGTCTTAGACCATGATTCTTATTTGATCATTTTTCAAATTATTTTTCTCCACTTGAAACTAGATTTGTGCAAGAAGCTGGTTTTCTTTATGGCTTTTACAGAGTTATTTAACCTCTTTGTATTTTAGTTCCTTCCCCTATAAAATGCATTGCTCTGTATAATTGATGGCACTGTGTCATTCTTTCCCATAGAATACTTCACAGAGGTAGTAATAAAAGGAAACGTGCCATCAATAAATACCTTTTCATCTTATATTTGTATGACAACTCTAGAATCCTTGATTTCAAAAGAAGCTCTATCTATGGTTGAAATAAAATGTTTTGGTAACTTTACACTCTCCATTGTCTTCAAAAATCTGAACTTGAATACATTTCAAAGGGCAACAGAAAGACACACTCAATTCAATTAAACAAGTATATCATTATATATAAATATATATACATATAAACACATGTGTGTATATATATAAAATATCTACTGTGTGTAAGACACAAAATAAAAAATAAATATAAAAATAAAAAGTAATCCTTACCTTCATGGAGTTCATAAGAGAGGTGTTGAGAAAAAACAAATATTCCAGAAACAAATACAGAGCAATCTGAAATAGCAAATAATTATAGAAAAATTATTTTTCATTAATTTAGTGACTTTATTGTGTAATAATTTTTTCTCATATGATTCCTCAAAATTTACAAAGCCTTTTCCTCAAAATGATTCATATGAAGTAGGTAACACAAGTGTTACTGTGGTTCTTTCCTAGATGAAGAAACTAAGACTTAGAGACATTAAGTAGCTTACCCAAGGGCATACTAGCTAATTAGTAACAGAGTTGAGACTAAAAATCAGATCTTTTTGTCATGAAGTTTCCCATGCTTTCTATTTTCTTTTCCTCTTGAAGCACTTTAAAATAAAAACAAATTTTCATGTCCAAAGTACTTGACAGACATTTAAGTAACCACTCAGAAATACACAAAATGTTCATAAAACTGAAGCTGAATATTTTGATTATAATTTATACAGTATTTTCAAATAACATAAACATATTTAAAGTAGATAAGTATCACTATTTGTAGTCATAGAATATAAAATAAAGGAAGGAAACCACTCAGAAGAAGGCTGCTGGTGAGTAGTCAAGTGAAATAGGATGTATTTAGCACTCTTGACCAGAGATAGAACTATAGTAAGATAACTGGAGCTTGACCCCAAGGCTCCAAAAATTAGAGGGGTGCTGAAAATCCTTGTACTGCTTCAAAAGTTAGAAAAATAAGACTATGCTAATATTTGAGTAGTACTCTTTCCTCTATGGTCTTTCAATTCACCAGTCCTAAAACTTCTTGTCCTCTATCAGTTTCTTTCTTTCTTTCTTTTTTATTAATTAATTTATTTACCTTTTAACATTCATTTTCACAAAATTTTGGGTTCCAAATTTTCTCCCCATTTGTCCCCTCCCCCCACCCCAGAACACCAAGCATTCTAATTGCCCCTATCACCAATCTGCCCTCTCTTCTATCATCCCTCCCTTCCCTTGTCCCCATCCTCTCTTTTGTCCTGTAGGGCCAGATAACTTTCTATACCCCATTGCCTGTATTTCTTATTTCCTAGTTGTATGCAAGAACAATACTCAACATTTGTTCCTATAACTTTGAGTTCCAACTTCTCTTCATCCCTCCCTCCCCACCCATTCCCTTTGGAAGGCAGGCAATTCAATATAGGCCATATCTGTGTAGTTTTGCAAATAACTTCCATAATAGTAGTGTTGTGTAAGACTAACTATATTTCCCTCCATCCTATCCTGCCCTGCATTGCTTCTATTCTCTCCTTTGATCCTGTCCCTCCCCAAGAGTGTTGACTTCAAATTGCTCCCTCCTCCCATTGCCCTCCCTTCCCTCATCCCCCCCACCCTACTTATCCCTTTCTCCCCCACTTTCCTGTATTGTAAGATAGGTTTTCACACCAAAATGAGTGTGCATTTTATTCCTTCCTTTAGTCGAATGTGATGAGAGTAAACTTCATGTTTTTCTCTCACCTCCCCTCTTTTTCCCTCCACTAAAAAGTCTTATGCTTACCTCTTTTATGAGAGATAATTTGCCCCATTCCATTTCTCCCTTTCCCCTCCCAATATATTTCTCTCTCCACGTAATTTCATTTTTTTAAGATATGATCCCATCCTATTCAATTCACTCTGTGCTCTGTGTATGCGTATGTGTGTATGTGTGTGTGTGTGTGTGTGTGTGTGTGTGTGTGTGTGTAATCCCACCTACTACCCAGATACTGAAAAGTTTCAAGAATTACAAATATTGTCTTTCCATGTAGGAATATAAAGAGTTCAACTTTAGTAAGTCCCTTAGGACTTCTCTTTGCTGTTTACCTTTTCATGCTTCTCTTCATTCTTGTGTTTGAAAGTCAAATTTTCTTTTCAGCTCTGGTCTTTTCATCAAGAATGCTTGAAAGTCCTCAATTTCGTTGAAAGACCGTTTTTCCCCTGAAGTATTATACTCAGTTTTGCTGGGTAAGTGATTCTTGGTTTTAGTCCTAGTTCCTTTGACTTCTGGAATATCCTATTCCACGCCCTTCGATCCCGTAATGTAGAAGCTGCTAGATCTTGTGTTATCCTGATTGTATTCCCAGAGTACTTGAATTGTTTCTTTCTAGCTGCTTGCAATATTTTCTCCTTGACCAGGGAACTCTGGAATCTGGTCACGATGTTCCTAAGAGTTTCTCTTTTTGGATCTTTTTCAGGTGGTGATTGGTGGATTCCTTGAATTCTTATTTTGCCCTCTGGTTCTAGAATCTCAGGGCAGTTTTCCTTGATAATTTCATGAAAGATGATGTCTAGGCTCTTTTTTTGATCATGGCTTTCAGGTAGGCCCATAATTTTTAAATTGTCTCTCCTGGATTGATTTTCCAGGTCAGTTGTTTTTTCCAATGAGATATTTCACATTCTCTTCCATTTTTTCATTCTTTTGGTTTTGTTTTGTGATTTCTTGGTTTCTCATAAAGTCGTTAGCCTCCATCTGTTCCATTCTAATTTTGAAAGAACTATTTTCTTCAGTGAGCTTTTGAACGTCCTTTTTTATTTGGCTAATTCTGCTTTTGAAAGCATTCTTCTCCTCATTGGCTTCTTGAACCTCTTTTGCCAATTGAGTTAGCCTATTTTTCAAGGTGTTATTTTCTTCAGCACTTTTTTGGGTCTCCTTTAGCAAGGTGTTGACCTGCTTTTCCTGCTTTTCTTGCATCTCTCTCATTTCTCTTCCCAGTTTTTCCTCCACCTGTCTAACTTGATTTTCAAAATCCTTTTTGAGCTCTTCCATGGCCTAAGCCCATTGAATATTTATTTTGGATGTTTGGGATACAGAAGCCTTGATTTCTATGTCTTTCCCTGATGGTAAGCATTGTTCTTCATCATCAGAAAGGAAGGGAGGAGATATCTGTTCACCAAGAAAGTAACCTTCTATGGTTTTATTTTTTCCCCCTTTTCTGGGCATTTTCTCAGCCAGTTACTTGACTTCTGAGTGTCCTTTCCACACCCATCTGGCCTCCAGATCTGCCCAGCCAGCAATTAGGGTCTGAGATTCAAATGCTGCCTCCCAGCCTCAGGGCTTTGGGCTGGGGAGGGGCTGTTATTCAGTGTGAGATTAAGTTCAGGTGCTCAGGTGGGGGCAGGGTTTCCTCAGGGAGTTTATGAGGAGACCTTCAACAATGGATCTGAGCTCCTGCCTGCTTTGGGAGTCCCTGTCTGCTGCTGCCTCTGCTGCTGTCTCCTGAGGGGACCTGAGTTACGAGGACACCCTGCTTCCCTCTCGGCCAGCCAAAAAGACCTTCTCACTGACCTTTGGCACCTGTGGGTGGAGGGACCTGCATGGCCACTGGAGATTCTGTCCCTGAAGCCTGCTTGGATGTGCTCCTCTAGATGCCATGCAGCCAAGGCAGGGCTGGGCTCTGCTCCAGGTACAGTGCGTGACAGACCTTACAGGTCAGTTTTTCAGAGCTCTCTGGAACAGTAATCTCCTCCACTCTGTTGTTCTGTGGCTTCTGGTGCCCCAGAATTTGTTGGGAGTTCTTCTTTACAGTAATTTATAGGCTGTGGGTTTGGAGCTAGCATATGTGTGTCTTTCTACTCCGCCATCTTGGCTCCTCCCTCCCTCTATCAGTTTCTTGCAACAGTTTTAATTGCATGACAACTCCTGCTCCATCACCAAGACCTTTGAGGGCCACTACCTATAGTCCTATCACTTCCCCATCCCTGATCTGCAGTCTATTGGCCCATCTGATCAATAAGTCACAATTTGCCACTGGCATTCTTTCACTGAATACCAACATCCCCCATGAAAATTTCTGCCCTACCTTAACACGGTTCCTGGCACATGGTGGAAACTTAATACTTGTTTTGTTCATTATTTCTAAAAGCAATACTTCCTAAGTTGGAGGTTGACTATCCACTGTACCAGAAAAATATTTAAAAATATAAGGAAGCTTAGAGAGAGAGGGAAAAAAGTGAAGTTGCATAGGGTACACCAACATAGGCCCATCTCACTGAGAGTGACAAATTGTGAGACTGCTCTAGTCAAGCTCAGGACCTTCTTTTGACTTGATCATTTCAGTTTGACTGACCCTCTTTTTAATCTTGAAATGCTATTTCTTCCTGTTCCCTCAGTTCCATTGAAATTCCATAGTATACCGTTATACCTTTATGGCTGTTGGCCCTGAATGGGCTCTGTATCTGTCAGTGTGGTCTTTGATCTCTTCTACTGTACAACCCACCACTTACTTTTCATCTTTTTGAGCTTGGGCTACCATGGATGAACCCTCTCTCCTGCCTGGTGCTAACTTTCATGGTTTCACACAACATGTATAATCTCCACTGGTCCCAGTGTAGAACCCTCCTCCCACTCTCTCCCACTTCTCCCGCAGCTGTCTGCCCCTTTCCTGGTTCCATCTTGTAGAAAGTAGTAGAAAGAACATTGGCTCAGGAATCAGAATATCTGCTTTCAAATCCTGATTCTGTTACTTACTACTTGAGCAACCTCAGGTAAATCACAACCTCCTTGGGACTATTTTCTCATTTTTTTAAAAAAGAGTCTTTTAACTCCATTTTGATTCTAGATTAATTAATTTAATTGCATACTTCCAAATGCTATGGAAGTTCCCCTACCCTCCACTGTGGACTTTTCAATAGAACAAATTAAGTAAAGAATAACATGACAAGAAAGAAAAACCTTCCTTTTTAACATGTCTAACAAATAATGTTGTAATGTGTGTTGGGAATTATGTGACCAATATGAAACTTCACCTATGCATCTTCAGGACAGGATTTTAGACTGGGGAGATCAAGAATAATAGTTACCAGTTTAAAAGAAGTCAATATCAAATGAATTAAAATTAGAATACTGTAATGACTACATCTTCAATGAATTTTTTAAAAAAAAGTCAAGTCCAATGGTGCTTAAAGATCAAATACTAAATCACTGAAGGTCAGTGACCTGTATAAAGGGAGTATCTAGGCCAGTGATATTACTGTCTCACTGGAATGTAAGTTCATTTAGGGTAGAGGATGTATCACTTTATCATTTTGTCCCCAGTACTTAGCACATATTCTTTCATATATTAGGAACTTAATGCATATTTCTTGAATAAAATTAAATGTTTCTTGAATTAAAAAAAGATCCAATTCAGGACCATACCATGATGATGTAGGACTTTAAAAGAGGAATGTTTCATATGTCCTAATAAAATCATTTGGCTTTCTCCCCCATACTTCTGAAGAGATGAAGGACTGTAGACAGAGAACGTCACACAGAGTGATGATCTTGGTTATTGCTGATTGGTTTTCCTGAATTGTTTTTCTTTATTATAAGAAAGGTTCATTGTGTGAGTGGGAGTACAGTTGGAAATGACTATGATTTAAAAACAAAAGTTTTTAATTAAAAAACCTGGGATTGAGTCAGTAGTATTATCGGTATTATGAGAAAATAATTATAAAAGTACTTAGCCTAGTATCTGGAACATTATAAGCAAAATATAAAAGATATTATCTCTGTTATGATTACCACCATCATCTTTACCATTAATATTTGTTAAGCAAGTGGCACATTTATTGTTAGCTTCCTTTTATGAGGATTTTAACCCTAACAAATATATATGTAGCAAGTGGTACATGTAAAATTAGATATGTACATAAAATTACATCATCTATCTATCTATCCATCATCTATCTTCAAGGCAAAATTATTTACCTACAGTTTCATATGTTGTATATCTTACATCATGGATATGAATCCAGAGTTTCTAACTTCCAGTCCAGCATCCTTGTCACTATTTTATTCCTATAAATATCCTTTGATACATTCCCTTAACCTGCATTTGTTGTCTATGGCCTCAGAATCTAGCTTTAAGCTGTATCTATAATGGTAGTTCTTAAAATTTTGAATATGAAGATTCTTTTTTTAACATCAGAAAAATTCACAAATTTCCAAAGAATTGCTGTTGAGCTCATTGCTTGATAAAAGATATGATTACAAAAGACTTCTATAAATTCAGTAATGCCTCATTTGTATTTTACTAATCATAATAGCATCTACATGCATTTAAAGTAGGAATGCATATACATGAAAGGCGTTTATTCAGTTTATAGCAGGCAAGTATGCTGCTTTGCATCTTTCTGAGATTAAAATTCTAGTTGAAATGATAGAAGATTCATCCTTGGATGCAGTTCTATATCAAGCTTTTTTTTGTATTTAGATTTTCTTTTTTAAAAAATTCAGTGTTGCTTTCATTTAAGTCTTAGCATGGTCTCTGAATTCCTCATACTCATCATTCTTGGTAAAGTTATATTCCATCACACTAACATATGATATTCAGTTATTGTCTGAACCACTTTCATATCATGAACCATTTTGTTACTTGGTATTTTGATTTCAGTGCAACAGATCTACTAGTGTACATATGAATTTGAAAAACTCCTTCAAGCAGGGTATCCCCTAGATGGAGTATTGTGTAATGCATTAGGTCCCAGAGTTGGATCAGGAAGATCTGAAGTCAAATCCTGTCAGTGAGTAAATCCTGCAAATGCTGGTTGAATGAGCTGGGCAAACCACAACATTCTTCAGTTTCCTCATCTATAAAATGAGGGAGCTGATCCCATGAGCTAGAAACCTACAATAACTTCTTGATTTCCCACCCAGTTATCTGCAGCACCTAGATTAAAATCATTGGTCCATATGATGCCCAACATCCAAATGGACATTGAAAAATTCAGATATCGACATGTGCTACATTTATATTGAGTAGACTAAATATTTTCTTTTCAACTTGACTATGTTATAGGCATGATTCAAAAGGGTCTATACCAACCACAATGTGGTTGGTATTTTTTAATGTTTAAAATATACTTCATTAAGAAAATTATGTGCTAAGATGCACAAAGTGAAACATTAGTCTGTAACACATACACAATGATGTATAATGGAAAACTAGAGCTTTAAAAGGAAGATGTCATGAAATAATCCCCTCATTGTAATAAATATTAACCAGATTTTCATTACTAGACAATAGCTTTAGTTATGGACTCTGTAACTATATATTAGCAAATCATATCAGGAGGTAGAGCCAAGATGGTGGAATAACAAGAAGAAATACAGAAAGCTATACCCTTACCCCAAACACTCCTCCAAACAGATCTAGGAAATGCACCCATCCAAACCCTTATCATGACATCTAAGGGAAAAAAAAAATTAAAGTGAGTCAATTTTCAAGCCCAGGTCACCACAGGGAGGCAGACAGAGGTCTATAGACACTGGATATAGAGTTTGGTCAGAGCACATCTTTGAAGATCACTCTGGCATCATAACAAACTATTTTTGGTCATGTCAATGCAGAAATTTGTTTTGCTTGATCATACATATTTGTAATAGGAGTCTTGTTTTTCTTTTTCAATTTGAGGAGTAGGAAGAAAATACAGATTTTGGCTAGTCTTGTTCTTTCTGTCTCAGTGGGAGGGGAGGGGGAGTAAAAGATAGATTTTTTTTGCCAAGTGAGAAATACATGCATACACACATATATTAAACAAAGGTATGGATAACTTCAAAAAATAACAGACAAGAGAATCCAAAGAGACTCCAAAGCTTAAAGGAGCAACACTTATAGAAGACTATCCTGTAGAAGAATTTTTGGGGGGGGAGAGAGTGAAGGAGGTTACACTATTTAAATAACAAATAATTTTAAGCTTTCTGACAGAATTCCTTTTCTCTGATAGAGCTTACAGTCCACATGATTTGAAAGAAAATGCCCATGTTCATTGCTTCTTCCAGACTAGGACAACACAGACATGCTCCTTTCCCTCCACCCCTGAGTTTGCCTTCTTCAAGGGAGCTGTTACACTTTTGCTTATGATGAAAAGAAGAGAATTAGTTATAAATATGTTCCACTTTGACTAGGTTAATCTCTATTCTTTTATTGTCATAAGGAACCCGAGCATCACAAGAACCACTTGGACTAGATGACCTTGAATTCTGAATCTATGAACCTTTTCCCATCAGGGTAGGGTACAACCTAGATATAAAAAATTATGGAAGCTTTAATTGACTTAGAGTCTTAGTTGCTTGTGTTTTTTTTAATTGGCCATTTCTTCCTTCTTTTCTTCCTTCCTTTCTTTCTTTTTCTTCTTTACTTCTTTCTCCTTCCTTCTTTCCATCTCTTTCCTTCCTTCCTTTCCTTCCTTCCTTTCCTTCCTTCCTTTCCTTCCTTTCCTTCCTTTCCTTCCTTCCTTCCTTCCTTCCTTCCTTCCTTCCTTCCTTCCTTCCTCCCTTCCTTCCTTCCTTCCTTCCTTCCTTCCTTCCTTCCTTCCTTCCTTCCTTCCTTCCTTCCTTCCTTCCTTCTTTCCTTCCTTCCTTCCTTCTTCCTTCCTTCTTCCTTCCTTCCTTCCTTTCTTTCTTCCTTTCTTTCTTTCCTTCCTGTGATTTTCATAACAGTTAAGTGAACATTGACACCCAACTTTACTAATCAACCTTTCTTGTCTTTCTCTTATAGAGGAGAGTAATGGATTCTTCCAGGTCAGAAAGGGATCTGATCAGCTAGACTTCTCCCTGGTTCATAGTGGGTGTAATTCCAGGCTATTAGTTACCTGTGGAGAGCTCCCATTACAAACTAAACCAATATTTTAGTCTTCATTATAAAATTTGGCAAAATTAAAATCAATTTTTTTCTTTTAAGTATATTTTTATTTGTTTCTCAAGTACCTCTTGCTAGATTTCTTGCTGAAATTCAATGTTGTCCAAAGAAAACTCATTCTCACTTCTAGTTTCCTCTTTTCCCCTTTCTCTTTACTTTTTCCTCCCATCATGAACATTATTTATTTTATTCTTTCTCACAAGCACATTGTTGGAGTCATATTTAACTTCTTTTACTTTAATATTTCATGAAATTCTACCAGTTTCTTCACCCAGAAACCACTAAAATTTCTTGTTATGCCTACCATTAAAAGCCTCATTCACAGGCTGGCATTTCTTTTTGGAATTATTGCAACCTTTTCTTTCCTTTCTCTTTGTTCTTTTACCTTGTGAGCTCAATATCCTATGGGTAAGAAGCTTTCTTATTAAAAACATTCCAACAGAATCTCTAACCTCTTCAAACCTGACTCTCATTGCTTTTCAAAACAAGTCTAATGTCTCTCATTTTCAGATTCTACACATCTTTGATTATCTTAATGTCCTCAATTATATCTATGAACATCTTTCCTGAACTCATGTTTTCCCTTATTAGTTCCCTAGGTTCTGAACAATGTATCTGCTATTTGCCTTCTTTATCTTTCTTTCCTTTGACCACTAATGTTCCACTCCACTTGCCTTGAATAACCTTAGCCTAAATATCTTGCAAGCAACCTTACTATTTTCCTTCAGCTTTCTCCTGAAGACTCATTCATTCTGGCAACCCTTCCCTGGAATATTGTCCAACTATTGATTTCTGCATTTTGCTGAAGCTCCTTAAATATTAATATTCCACAAAGTACATCATTGAGATGTGGACTGAATACTGGGAAGAGGAAATCTTCTATTGTGGCTGTGTCCACACAATGCCAAAATCACCAGTCCATTTAGTCAAATAAATCAGTTAAAGTTGGAGGCAGTACGAAAGAGTCCTAGTTCTGTGGTCAAGACCTCTGGATCTGATTACTAGGTATAGTTCTTACTGAATGTGTGATCATAAGCATGTCACATTGTCTCTGTGCTTTAATATCATTATCTATAGCACAGGGACAGTAATATTCACATATATATGTGTCTGTATATTCATATAAGTATATTTGTGTTCATGCATATATATCAGAGTGCCAGGAAATTTCAATTGGTTAACAAATTATTGTCAATTGATTGATTGATCCTAAGGTTTTATGAGGGAAATGCTATATGAACCATTAAGTTCTATAGAAATGTGAGTTATTGTTCTGATTGTTCTGTAGAAAAAACAAATAGTTGATTGAATGCTTTGTTTTTTCACTGACAGATTTGCATTGTATAACAGAGGATATGAAATCTTGGTTTTGAGATCACATAAGTTTTGTTGAGTTTTTTTCTTATTTATTTAAGGGATCATTCATCAGTTGTAGCTGACTGACAATAATATAAACTGAGATGTTAATTAAACCAGTTCCTAACTCCCTAACAGGGGAATGGCTAATAACCAAATCAGGCTTTTTGCTTCTAAAATGCAACTATAAAATGATGATCACATGATGCCATGTCAGTTTCTTTGCCTTTATCATCACCAGCTGAGTTTCAAATGACTCAGACTCAGAATGATACTCTTCAGCATCACCCGTATCTCTCTCAGAGCAAGTTATCAAGAACAGGACTTCTGCAAAGTCCTCTTCAGGGAAACAAATGCTACTATCCAGGTAAGAAGACAAATGAGGGTAAAAACCACATATTGGAGACAATTACAATTATAGAGAGGAGCCTAGTTTTAACTACCTGGGGAGATATTTTACTGAATTATGCTAATAAGTTCCACTATTCAATAACTTCTGATTCCAATCACCCTTGCACAAATTCCCTCCCCATGCCCAGAAAGTGCTTAGTTTGTCTCTTCTAAATCTTAGAATTGCTGATTTTCTTCAGGTATTAGGTCAAAGACTATCTTCTACACAAAACCTTTCCTAATTACTGTAGATGTCAGTATCATGAAAATTAACTTAAATTATTTTATAATAACCTTTTAAAAATATGCCTTTCATTTGATTTTACTTTTTCTCCATAAACAAGCATTGACATTCTCTTATTTATACTTCTCCACCATTGAGAAAAATGAAAACTCTTTTAAAATGTATGCATAGTCAAACAAAACAAACTCATACTTCCCATTTCCGAAATTATATGTATCAATACCTCTCTGTTAGGAAATAGATAGCATGTTTAATAGTTGTATCTCTGGAATTCTGATCGACCATTAAATTATTCAGAGTACTTAATTCTTCACTTCAAGGAAAGCAAAATAGATTTTGCTCAATTCTCTATTAAAATGCTGTATGAATCTTTATGTTTCAGGTGTATCTCTTGTAAACAATGTATTTTTTGGATTTTGCTTTTTAATATATTCTGCTATCTAATCCATTTTATAAGTGATTTCATCCCATTCACATTCAAGGTAATGATAAATAATTGTGTGTTTTCCTCCATTCTATACTTACATGCTTTTCCTTCTCCTTGTTTTTTAAATCGTCTTTGTGAAGAAGAAGAGGGTGGTGAGAGAGAAAGAGTATGCCCAGCACCAGTTCTCTAGGTTTGGGGCAATCTGTTTCTGCTCTGTGTTCCCTATTCTCTTTTTCTCACCTAGCTCCCACAAAAGGTTTTCTACCTCTTGTGCCAAACTGGTAATTCTGTTTCTAATTATTTCTTCCATAGTTTTAATTTGTTTTCCAATTTTTCACTCTACTCACCCTGGAATACCACCCCTAAGCCTGGACTTTCAGTCAACCTTGGCATTATGACCCAGAACAGTAAGCAACAAAATTTCCAGTTGGCTCATGTTCATGCAACCATCACACATTTAGACCCCTCTGTTTTAGATCTGTGCAAGTTTAGGCTCTCCTGTGTTAGATTTGTGACCTCTTATTTCCATGATGCACAGTGTTAGCCCTCTTTCAGTCTCAGCACTGGAATGCTCTGCACTGCTGTTCTCAGCTAAATCCTCTCCCCAATATCCACATATTTCTCTGTCTCTCTATGCTGACATGGGCTAGAAAAAATGACCCATTGTGAATTTATCTTGGATTTACCAGTCAAGATTTGGTTTGGTATATTTTTAAAAATCTTTGTTAAAGAGTTGTGGGAGAGAGTTGGGCTGACTTCCTGCTACTCTATCTTGGCTTCTTTCTCTTATATACTTTTATGTAATATCCACACTATATATGTATGTACACATGCGTATACACATACACATAATCATATTGTACAACAGAATTTTAGCTCCTTGAGTGTAGGAATTGTTTTCATTTTTGCCTTTGTATCATCGGTACTTAGCGCATAGTGGGCATTTAATACTTACTTTAAGTTCTCAGAGGCCAATATTCCATTACTAATGGAATCGCTAGTCCAAATTGAACTAGATTCCCTTGGCTCCCTGCTAAATGAATTTCTTCTGGCCCCTAGCTTCTACTAAATTAGAAGCCTTTTCTCTTTTTCTGTCTTCTGCCTCTTGTCCTGGGCACTTTGGATTTGCCATTAAGCTATCACAACCTGGGACTAACCCATTAGGTCACTTCTAATGGGTCTCTGTTTATTCATTAGAAATAGACAACTCACAGCAAGGTTACAGGCCTTATACACAGATATCATTATGAGAAGGCTCACAATCAAGCACTTGTAATAGGGGCAGTTCTCCCCTGGACAATTATTCCATAGGACGTAGAGTCAAACCCTGCTACACAGCCTTCAATAGCATTGTTGCTAGTGTAGACAAGGACATCAATTTCCATGTCATCTGATGATCCATTGAACTCCATCAATGACAGATAAATAAAGCAGTGATCTGTTTCAAAAGGCTTTGCAACATTAGCCTGTCTTTGAAACCTTATTTATTGTGCACTATAATACGTCAATTTAGAACTCATGTTTGGTCAACTCTTTTGAAAAATGTTAGAACTGCAATCTGTACTTTCTTTGTTGGTTTGAATTTTTCATAAAAGAATTTTTCCAATAATAAAAAATAACCAAAAGGGCTTTCATTCATGAAAATATGTGAGGCATTTGAAAGCCTAGTACATGTAGGAGTAATACCCTTTTGTACAGCTCTTTTTGAAGAAAACTTCTTTTAACTCTTTTCTAACTCTCAAAATGGCTCTGACCTATCGAGAATGTCCTGCTCACAAATAGAAACTAAAAAACATACCTTCATAAAAATGGATGTTGTCACTGGGAGTGCAAAGAGGAGAATAGATCAAGGTTAGGCTCAGTCAGAAAAAAAGAGGGACCAGGGGAAGAAATAAGCAATGAATTTCTTGTGACTTAAGCCCTGCAAGTGTTCTTCTGGCCATTTCTGTTTAAACAAAAGAACAAGAGAAGTTTAAATGTCATTCCCTCTCAACCTGACTTGTAGTAGTTTTTTCCCAGAATTTCCTTTCTCCTTATTTTCCCACTTCCTAAATCCAAGCGATTTAGTCATTGAATTAGTCAGAAGAGCAGCTCTTTGAACCTTTAATCAATTAATACTTTCCAGGATATGGGCCTCTTAAGAGACTTTGGAGAAGGAGGGACCAAACTGTTCATGACAGAATTTAAGAATAGGCCAAAATTGAGGGGAAAGGGGTGAAAAGGGGCAATGAAAGTAGGGATATCAAATTAAAGTTGCCCAGAGTGTAATCAGACACCATGTGATTTCCTTAATTTGTAGGTCTCCTACAAAGACAGCTACTACATAACTTGGATCTATCTTTTGTAAAAGGTAAGAAGAGTATACAATTAAAGCCCTAGGTGGTTGAGGAGGAAAGCAAAAGAGGTCCACTCAGTTCAGAGAGACGTTCATGAAACTATGTCATTTACCATAAAAACTTTGACAGTTGCTCCATTTTTTCAGTCCCTGATTTAAGGATTCCTAAAAGCTTTTCAAATTAGCTATTCCCATTTTTAGGCACAACTACTAAGCTTCTCATGAATCCTTTTCTAAGTTTCTGCCCCTGACAATTGATAAGAGATAATCATTAAAAAAACAAGTCAATACAGATCTTCATTTGGCAATGAACTGGGAGTTCAGATCACAGACTAATACACCCAATCATTGACTAAATATTAATTTAACTAACATTTATTGAGTATATATGGTGTACAACTCACTGTGCTGAGGTGCTGAGAGATAGACAAAGATAAATAAGATAGTCTTTAATCTCAAGAAACGTAAAAACTAGTAGAGAAAATGAAACATGTAGAAAATAACTATTAATTCAAATTAGAAATATGAAAAAATGCCCAAGAGTTGTAAAAAGGCTATGAATGTTCAAAAGAAAAAATCTTGAACCAGAGATTATGAAAAGAAGGCTTAAGTACCCAAGAGGAGGAAGCTCAAGAATTCAAGAATTTAAAAATAAGATTGGGTCACATTGTCAGGGTAGAACTTCTCCTTCTTTAAGGATATATGTCCCTAAGTTATGGGATATCCTCAGTACCTGGCTGTCAGTCAGTCAGTCAATAAGCATTTTTAAAGCTCTTAATATGTGTTAGACACTGCTAAGTGATAAGAATACAAAGACAAACAAACCAAAAAGACAATCCTTGCCCCTGTGGAGCTCACATTTTATCAAGGGAAGACAAGATACAAAAGACTGTATTCATCCTTCATTACCAAAGACCATGCCATCAGAGAAACGATGACATAACTTGCACTTGACTTTGTTTTGAGTGAGGGAGGACTGTGCAAGGTCACCAGCCTCACTTCTCCTCCAGAGCCATCTGAATCCAGTGACCACATGTTCAGCAGGGTGACTGGAGATGACCCAGGATGCACCGAGAGACCTTGGGCCCTTTAGGCCAAGGCCTTTGCAGGTACTCACTTAGGGTGAGGCAACACCCATACATTGAATAGTCCTGTTTAAGCAGTAGTCAGGGCATGGTCCCTTTAATGAGGCCAAGAAAAAGAAAGACATCAGGCTGGGTGAGAAACAGCAACAGTTACTATTGATAATCACTCTAAAGCTAGGAGGGTCCAGAGGAACCCTTAAGTAGGGGCCCATTGGTGTCCCAGCTTCAGAGTGCTGTCGGTTTAATATTTTGGGAGAAGACAGGGCAGGGAAAGGAGAGGAGAGGAGGGGAGGGGAGGGGAAAAGAGGGGAGAGGAAAGGAGAGGAAAGTAAAACCCAAGTCAACTGGGCATCTTTTGACCATCCAAATTTACCTTCTTTTGGAGAAAAGAAGGAAGGGGAGGGGGAGGCAGACAGGAGAGGAGGAGTTGAGATTTTGGGTCTCCTTTGGCAGGTTTATATAGAGAGTGGTGATCAAAGAAAACATCTGATTAACTGAATCTTTAATCCACTTAATGAGATTACAGTGTATGAATTTTTGTTAAGAAAACAAAGGCCCTTTCCAAGGAGTTGGACATATGCCTTGGCTCTCTTGCTGATGAACCATGTACCTCACTGGAATGGTGCAGATCAACTCTTGATTGGTAAGGCAATGAAGACTTTAGAGAGTCTATGGCATACCCAAAGTAACTTACTTTCTTAGAATGTAGGAACATGTTTCTTGACTTTCATTTCCTTTCCACTAAATCCACAGTATATTGGAATAGGTTCAAGAGTCTTGGGTTCTAGTCCTAACTCTGCCTGAATCTCAGTTTCCCTATCAATAAAATGAAGGTATTAGACTAGGTTGTCTTTTTTATTTTATTTTATTTTTTTGCTATTTTATTTGTATTTCTTTATTTATTTTGTTTTCAGTGTTCTACAATCACTTCCATATTATCTTAGATTTTTTCCCCTCCCTCCCCCTCCTAGCCCCCTACCTCTCCACTCCCTCCTTGAAACAGTATACAATCTTACATAGGTTCTACACATACATTCCTATTAAATACATTTTAAACTTAATCATGTTGCATAGAAGAATTCAAATGAATTGGAGAAATCATAAAACAAACCAAAATATAATACAAAAGAAAATAATCTGCTTCATTCTGTGATCGAATTCCATAGTTCTTTCTCTGGATGTGGAAGGCATTTTGCCTCAAGAGACTACTGAGAATTTTTTAAGTCCTTGCATTGCAATGAAGTACTAAGTCTACAGAAAAATTCCTCGCACATTGTGGTTGTGGCCATGTACAGAGTTCTCCTGGTTCTGCTCCTTTCACTCAGCATCAGTTCATATAAGTCTTTCCAGGCCTCTCTGAAGTCTTCCTGTTCATCATTTCTTGTAGCACAATAGTATTTCACTACATCCATGTACCACAATTTGTTCAGCCATTCCCCAGTTGATGGGCATCCCCTTGATTTCCAGTTTTTGGCCACCACCAAGAGAGTTGCTATAAATATTTTTGTACATGTGGGGCCCTTTCCCATTTTTATGATCACTTGGGGATACAGTCCTAGAAATGGTATTGCTGGGTCAAAGGGTATACACATTTTTGTAGCCCTTTGGGCATAGTTCCAAATTGCTCTCTAGAATGGTTGGATCAGCTCACAGCTCCATCAACAATGAATTAGTGTTCCAACTCTCCCACATCTTCTCCAACATTTATCATCTTCCTGTTTTGTCATGTTAGCCAATCTAATAGGTATGATGTGGTATCTCAGAGTTGTTTTGATTTGCATCTCCCTAATCAATAGTGATTGAGAGCATTCTTTCACATGACTATAGACATCTTTAATTTCTTCCTCTGAAAACTGCCTGTTCATATCTTTGACCATTTATCAATTGGGGAGTGACTTGTATTCTTGTACATTTGACTCAGTTCTCTATATATTTTAGAAATGAGGTCTTTGTCACAGACACTAGTTGCAAGAATTCTTTCCCAGTTTTCTGCTTTCCTCCTAATTTTGGTTGTACTGGGTTTGGCTGTGCAAAAACCTTTCAATTTAATGTAATCTCTTGTTTAATGAAAAATTTTTCCGTTCTTCATAAATCTGATAAATACACTATTCCTTGATCCACTAATTTGTATGTAGTATCAATCTTTATACCTAGATCATGTACCCATCTGGACTTTATTCTTGTGTACGATGTCAGGTATTGGTCTATGACCAGCTTCTAAACACTGTTATCCAATTTTACCAGCAATTTTTGTCTAACAGTGAGTTTTTATCCCAGAAGCTGGGGTCCTTGGATTTATCAAACAGTAGGTTGCCATATTTATTGACTACTGTATCTTGAGTACCTAACATATTCCACTTGTCTACCCCTCTGTTTCTTAGCCAGTACCAAGTGGTTTTGATAATTGCTGCTTGATAATACAATTTGAGATCTGGTAAAGTCATACCACCTTCCCTAGCATTTCTTTTCATTAGCTCCCTTGATATTCTGGATCTTTTGTTCTCCCAGATGAATTTTGATATACTTTTTTCTAGCTCTAGAAAATAATTAGTAGTTTGATTAGTATGGTATAGGTGGTCTTTTTTAGTGCTAATAGTCTCTACCATGATTCTACCATGCTGATACTAACTTTCTAAAAGTTCTCCTTTTAGAAACCACAATGCCAAGCCGTGTGGAGGCTCTGTTCAGATACTTATAAAAAAGGAATATAAAAAAATCACTTAAAGGTGTCTTGTGTGAGGGGAGATGCCAGGTCTAGGTGACATTTTTTTTTCTATAAAGGTCTTGAGAACTCATCCAATTCAGAAGTGCAAAATCTAACCTGCTCACATCCCAAAATAAAGGTGCAGTATTGCAACTGGAGTGTCCTGAAAAGTTCATTTCTGAGCTTGAAGAGGTATCCCTGGCACTTCTTTTCCCTGACCACATGGTGCTGAACGTTTGTTCTCAGATCCATTCAAGAAGCCACCCTCTAGAAGTTGAAAATTGAGAATACTATACTGGCTGGGTAGTGCTGGACCAGGTGATTGATTCATTTATAGCCTATGATATAACAGAGCCCTTACCACTCTCTCAAAAAAAGAAATTGATTTCAGATTCTGAGACATGATTGTTACAAATGGGCAGTCATCCCCATACTGTTCTGATAGAATGAGAAGAATGTTCATTAAATATTTGTGTTTTTTTTTCTTTTAAAAAACATAGCTTCAAACAAGGCAGTTTGAGGGTAGTTTACAACTCTATTTTAAATGTACTGATTTCACTACAGATAGTATAACTGCAAGGAAAACACATTTACAAAAAGCTGTTGCCTTTAGAATTTTAAATCTGGCAAGGTTTTTAGCAGTAAAACCTTGGCTAAATAAAAAGTTGCATCTTTTTATGTATCAGGGTGTTAATTGGGCTTTTCTTGCTGTCATGAAGAGTAACAGCAGATGTTGATCTAAAACAACTCCTTATCAAGGTATAGTGGTTGGTCCTTAGAGATGGCATTTTCTCTGAGGTCTTCATTGACCTGGCTTATTTTCACCTTACAGTTTTACATGTACCAATTACACAAGTCAATGGTAAGTGATTCAGAAAATATTCTAATATAATGGGGGAAACCTCCTTAAGGAAAGTCATATACATTTTTCCCCCATGGACTGTATCCATGTCAAGGTGAGAATAACTAATCTCTTCACCTTGATGCGCTAAATTAAGTAGTGTGAAAAAATCAGAAGACAATGGTGAATAAAATGAGCTGCGTGAATAACATGTTATTTCCTTGCATAAATAAAGTTTACAGTGATGATTAAAGCTTAGTGGCTCTATTGTGGTGGGGAGAGGGGAAGGACTCAGTTATTTTACATACCAAAAGAATGTATTTTTTTCTACATAGGAAATGACTTTTTCTGTTATGTTGATTATTATTTACAATAGAAGAAAAATATTAAATTAATGGAAGAGTTGTATTCCCATATTTGCCATGGCATTTCAAAGCCAGTCCAAGAATCTGAGGCCATTTTACTTCTTGCATTTAAACAACTTGTATTCAAATCCTGCCCTTTGTCAGGATGAAAAATATGCACCATAGAGTCATTCAGGAGAGCTTTCAGGACAATTTCAGTTGGTAAAACCTAGTGGGTTTGTAATAGCTACTGGAGGGATAATCTTAAAGTAATATCTCTGTCTTTTAATGGGAAAATAAGATCCTAAGTTGGAAGAGAACATAGAAGTCTTCAATTCCAACCCCCTGATTGTGGTTAAGTGACCTGCCCCAGGTTACATAGACAATAAAAACAGAACTTGGATTCAAACTTATATCGTCTGATTATAAATCTTTCCACAGAGAAGTTTTCTGTAAATCTATAATGAAGTTGCTTTTGAGTCACCTAAATTTGCTAAACTGTCAGGAACAGTGAAAACTGTCCATGTTTGGGAGTGACTATGGAAGATTTTTATAGGATTGACTTCAGCAGAAGCCAAAATGATTTCTCTTTCTTCTTCTAGTGGATCTAGGGATCTGAAAACAACATTCTATCCTTTGAGATCAATAATAATAATTGACTGATTTAGCACTTCAAAATTCATGAAATACTTTATATGCATTATCTCATTTGAAACTCACAAGATCTCTATTACATTAGCATTATGTAAGATCTTAAGATCATAGATTTAGAGGTAGAAAGTGCCTTAGGAGCCATATTTTCTAACCCTCTTATTTTATAGGGAAGAATCTAAAACCTAGAGAGTGTATGTGATTTGTCCAAGTTGTGGAAGAAAAATATCTACCTAGGACTTCTAACTCCAAATTCATTGCTCTTTCCACTGAGCCATGATGTGCCTCCAAATGTTCCTGCTATTACTACAATGATGATGGTTATGATGGCCATGATAGTGAAGATGGTGATGGTGATGATAATGATGATGAGGAGGAAGATGAAGTCTGGAACTGTGATTTCAATGGCGTCCGTAAGAAGTGTCATACCACTGGTGGGCAGAACAAAGATAATGTTAATAAATGGTTTCTAAATTTGGTGGCCTACAGAGATCCTTATGTATGGTTTAGTGACTCTATTTGAGTTTGATACCTCTAGTGTAAGTAATGCCCAGTGAGTGACCTCTACCAATACAAATAAGCACCTATCTACTATATCATCCTACCTCCCAATTGAGATAGGTGACAATGGTAAAAATAAAATAAAAAAAAAAAAAAGATCCATGACTAAAAACTGATTAGGTCTACCAATGGCTACCATATAACTCTGAGGCTTCATTAACTGGTCAGCAGAGAACACCTAATCAGAGGTAGTGGGCATCTGGAACACTCACTTCAATAAGGAGCTACCTAAATGAAGCCATCACATCAGAGATTTACCCTATTTGCATATCATTAGGCAATCTACCTTTTGGCTACCTCACTAGACCTTATAGTAGGATATGCATACTCTTGCCCATGCAACTCATTATATCACTGCTAAAAAGGCCTCAATCATCAATCTTGTTGACAGAAAGTAATATCCCCTAGCTACTGTATTTATGAATACAAAGGGACTTATTCATATAGTCAGCATGTGGATGTGTACATTAAGAATGAGAAGGAAGGCTCTTGATCAAGGGTGCTATGTGTATGGTCTCCACAGTAAATTATGCTCTATCTATAAGGGGTCATGGCAAAGGAGTTAAGGCAATGCTCACTTTTTGTCAACAAGTCAAATCATAAATGATGAGCCAGTGTCAGAAATCTGTCCTTCTATGCCCTCAGAAAAAGATCTAGGAGGATGGCAACTATTAATGGTAGGAGTACTGCTTTTCCTTTTGAGGCCTCTGGGCACAAGACAGTGAGCCCATGGAAAACTTGGAAAGCTCTTGCCTGCATGATTTATGGCTATAGCCAGTTCTTTATTCTTTCACTTTCATAAGCACCAAATTCACTTAGAAAGTTTGAAAAAAAAAGCTGCCAATCCCAGGCTATTTTAGGGCTTCTTCATCTTCTCCTGACCTTTGGTTTGACAAGCCAAAGAACAAAGTGAAAAATGGACTATGCAGTCTTGACCATGATTACAAACTATTGCAGGCTGGATGAGGAGGGGAGGGGAAGAAAACATCATTTGGGATTGAGGTAGTTGAATACTCTTAGTTAATAGCAATGGGGAAGCTTTAGAGATTGAACACAAGAAACAAACAAGAAAAGCTAGGTCTCATATTTGCATCCACCTTTATAAGGTGGAATTAAAAATCTGAGGTTAGTTGTATTTTTAAGAGTCTACTCACACCAGTAAAGTCTTGGGGAGTAATTTGTGTGTGCTTGCATTTTTATGCCAGCCTGGTTATAAGTTCTAATGCAATTCCTTTAATACCCCTACACTGTTATTGATCCCCTTGAGAAAATCAGCAAATTTAGCATTTTTTAAAGTGTATTTGTCAATAACCCCTTTGCTCCTGTTACCATACCGAGGTCTTGTGTGAACATCAAGGCATTTCAATATTTTTGACAGTTTTCCATTCTTGCCATATACAACACTGCTAAATTTGAAAGTGAAAGCAAGATAATGAAGAAATTTGCAAAGTACAGATATATAGTTCTCTCTTTCCCTTCCTGAACTTTTCCTTCTAGGTAAGGAAGGAAGTATAAGGTGCAATTTAATGTATTCAAATGAAACCATAGCTTTGGAAATTTGAGCGAATTTTTTTCATACATATACATGCATAAACAATAGCGCTATGAAAGGTAAACTTAGCCCTACCATCCACCTAGATCTCTAGAACATGTGCATACATTAAACTAGTTCAAAATTAATAAAACTCTCTAAATTATGCATGGCACAGGGGGTGAAAAAAAGTTGATAACAGGAACTGCTGCCTGCCTGGTGCTATGAATTTGGTAATTCACTGACATCAACCCTATGGCTATGCACTAGAGAAGATCATAATAAAATATAATTGTTGCTTGCTCATTTGTTTGAACTCCAAAACTATATCAAATAACACTTAATTATACGCATAGAATACCATTACGGGAGGGAACTCACATTTGAATAGCTCAGTAGAAGCAAAGACATTTAATATGCTGCTTCTGTAGGTGCAAACAGAGACAAAGTTGTGTTTGCTAATTTATCTGGAGTTCGACATTTTCCTTTCTTGTAAACATCAGAAGTAAGTTTAAAGAAAATTTCTTGGCGTTTGAATCCATAAAGTTGTAGAGTCTCCCATCTGGTATCTGCCCTCTGATTACTCAGAATGTTGGCTGGCTGTTTGAGGGACACTTTTGCGAGCTGGCCAAGTTGAAAGGTCTTCTGGAGGTAAAACAATGCCCACTCTTTTACAAGAGCACCATTGTTCCTTCACAATGAAGCGCTCCGGCTGATTTGAATGTCAACAATTCAGAAAAGTTGATGTTTGGAGCCATCAAATAAAATGTTTTTGTGAAACAGTTTATTATTTCAGTGGTAATTATTTGAATCATTCATGGTAAAGGATGTTTGCTAATGAGAGCTTGGCGGCTGGAAATTCCAGAGAGACTGAATGCTCTTTGTGCTGACAAAAAGGCCCAAATCACTGGAGAGCAACTGACTGGACAAATCATTCATCTATGCAAATGCCAGCTGAAATGGTCAGATGCATTTATTACCCTCCTCATTATAGTAAACAAGGCAGGAATCGTGACTGGCAGTTATCAACTTGCCCTGAAGTGTGATTTGTTCTCCTACCACTATTTAAATGAGAGGAAAAAAGGCATGCCACCAGGGACTTAGTTGGTTTATAAAAGAGTAAATGTCACCTAGCCCAGTGCTTAAAGCCTGGTGATTGACAAATGTTTTATTTGACATATCAAACAATGAAGGTTTTCATATCAAATAGTCCATATTTGTTAGCAAAAAACTTAACCCTTTAAAGATTGCCCATGGCCACTAGCTCTTGTCTTCAAGAGCTGGGAAGCTAGAACACAGATGGCAAATTACATTAAAGGTAATACCAGATACCTCTGCACATAATGCACAAAGACCTAAAAATATCCTGCATTGGGTGACAGAAATGACACAATGTTTTATCACAACACATATACTGTAAAATGTTCTTCTGAACTGATAATGCAAATTAAATGGATGTTGACCTACTTGCACTTACTAAGTATTTTTTCTGCTGCTTAGTGCAAGATAAGCAAAACATTAAAGGATTTATACAGCATATGTCACAGCAAAACCTGAATTGTCTGATGTAACTGTGTTTAAATGTCACTACAGTGGTACTAGATGCTTGGGGTTGAAGCATTCTCAGAGAAGATCATGGTTCCCTTATAACCTCTTGTTTCCTTGTGTTCAAAACTTTTTCTTCCTTTTTTCCCTCAGAATTAAACTTTTCAAACATAGTTTCAGTCCAGATGTTTATTTACGAGTGTGCCTCATGTCACACAGGCAGGAAATAACAGAATTTGGATTTATAAACCAGGGGCATGATTTGCTGTACACAACACAGGGCCATTGGCTTTATGAGCTTTTATGAACATGTTTTGGCAACTAGATTCCTCTCTCCATTCCTCAGGCTTGCATTTTAATCTGTTGTCTCTGCTCAGTTTTTGAAAGTCACCATTTTCTCCTCTCATCTTCTCCATCAGGATGCTAATTTCAAGAATCTAGTAACTTTCACAAAAATCTTAAGAAAAGGTCTGTGAAATCAAATACAGATGCATGTTACCTTGATAGAAGATAAGAGAGAGGGTATGCTGGTAGCAAGCAGTACTGTTAAGCTATCCTTGTTATTTTTCTTTTAGGTCATTGAGTGAATGTGTTAAAATACATCTAATAAAGATAGACACACTAGAGTGCTATGATTGAAAAAGCATTGTATTTGGGGTCAGGGCTTGAACTCAAATTCAAAAATTGAGAAGCAAATTCTTCTGCTACTTACCATCTATGAAAACTCATCTATGTCTTTTTTAGGGGGAGGGGTCTCTAGGCCTCAGTTTCCTCATATGTAAAATGGGGAGAGAGGATCAAACTAGATGATCCCTAAAGTCTTTCTAGCTATGATGGTCCTATAAACATCACCTATTTTCGACCTTACTTTGAGTATTTTGGACCTGAGCTTTCATTGGTATAGGAACACTCAATGAGACAACTTCTACAAATGCAGAAAGAGAGACTATTGCCCTGAAACTCAGTCTTAGAGGTGGTTTTG
Source organism: Notamacropus eugenii (assembly GCF_028372415.1). Lineage (NCBI taxonomy): Eukaryota > Metazoa > Chordata > Mammalia > Diprotodontia > Macropodidae > Notamacropus > Notamacropus eugenii. Next base: position 175,952,260 of record NC_092873.1, on the reverse strand, counting down.
GGCACTGGACTTGCCCAGGATCACACCTATCTGCCAGGACCAGGATTTGAACTTGAACCTCAGTCTTCCTGATTCTTGACTCTATCCACTCTGTCAGTGGAAGAAGGGGCCACTAAGCCGTACACAAAGATCCCTGTGCCTGCATATTGACTTAGAAAATGGCTTCTTATCTATGCTTTATTGTATTTTTTATTTGTTTTGTTAATTTTTCCCCAGTTACATTCCAATCTATTTCAGGCTAGGCTAAGGCATATTGCAGTATTCCAATATTGTAAAAGTTTAAATTAAATGGTTTCATTCATATTTGGTATATTTAAAGGGAAAAGAAGACATTCTTTCAAAGTAGGATATCTTGGTAGTACAAGGTAATGGAAAGAGTACTGGTTTAGAACCAAAGGACCTGGTTCAAATCCCAGGTGGTCATTTACTTGTGAGGGTTTAGACCAGGATGGAGAACCTGCTGTCTCTAGGCCACATGTGGCCCTCAGGTCTTCAAGTGTGGGCCTTTGAGTGAATCCAAATGTCACAGAACTTCATCATCCATGTAAATTTTTTCTAATTCAAAGACATATGAGAGCATAATAGAAAGTCAGACAAGTAATATTAGGTTCGTAAGTCTTTTAGAGGCTATGAAAATGTAGAATGCACAGGATGGTATGAAAATAATAGCAATGGTGAGCTTTGCATAGGGGTATGAAATATCTATTTATCAACAACTATTTTTAAGTACTTGATATGTGCTCAGCATAACACTAGGTACTAAAGAGAGTGATGAAATATAAGACCTGGTTCCTATCCTCACTGGACTTGCAAACTAGTAGGGTAGACAAGGCAAATACACTATGAAACAATTAGAGGATAATATAGAGAAGTGTATAATTTTAGGAGAATTTGAACCAATCAACAAGCATTTTTAAATACCTTTTATGGGCCTTGTTCAACTCTAATGCCTTTTAAAGGTAAACCTGGATCTTGGTTATCAGAGGACTAACTCTGATAACTCCTACTAAATTAGAAAGACTTTGATTTTGTGTTAGAGTATTGATTGTGTCTGTCATCTGAGAACTCCTACTTATCTAGGAAAGTATTCTCTTTAGAAGCAGTTAGGTGGCATAGTAGATAGAATACTGATCTTGAATCAGGAGGACTTGAGTTCAAATCTACCTTCAGACACTTAGTAGCTATATGACTCTGGGGAAGTCATTTAACCACTGACTGCCTCAGATTCCTTAACTGTAAAATGGGGATCACAGCACCTACCTCCCAGAGTTGTGAGGTATGAATGAAATATTTGTAAATGAAATTTGTAAATGAAATATTTGTAAAGCTCTTAGCACATTACCTGGCATATAGTAGGCACTCAAATATGTGTTTTCTTGCCATTAGATGAAGAAATTTTTTGGCTATAAAAATCTAAAAGAGATTAGGAAGGGTTTTTCTCTGGGTCAAATGGAATATTCAGTTTGATGAAATGACACATCATTCAGTGTATCAAAGAATTATGTAGGTAGAGTTGCTTAAAATTTGGGAGGTTTATGGCTGGCCATGTAGACACAATAAAGGCAGGAATTTTTTTTTTTTTTTCTTTGCAGAGAATAAAGGTGGAAGGCAATACCTCTACTTAACTCCACCAGAGGTTTTTCCTTTTCTTTAATTTCCTGACCCCTTTCATTTGCATAGAAGATAGAAAATTAATCTTATGATTTAGAAAACCAAAAGACCTCAAACACAGATATCACTCAGTGATTTGTTGAAAGAAAAGCCCTTTGATAGTTATTGAAAAACCTGGGGAAACTTGTATGAACTGATGAAGAGTGAAGTGAACAGAAGCAGAAGAGCAATTCATATTGTAACAGTAACATTGTAAAAGTAATCAGTTTTGAAAGATATAGTAACTGATCAGCACCATGACCAAACACAATTCCAAGGTCTAATCATATCCCTGGGCATAGGCTTCAGGCATGTTCAATCTTTTCACTGTTGTTTCTTTTTGAGTGAGTGTATACCCTAGGTTGGTGAGAATAATATTCTATTGCTGCATTTTTTTTACTATGCTATTTCACTAAATGTCTTTGTTTTGAACAAATTCTATACTCTCACTGTCTAGAAAAAATAAAGATATTGGTGGAGGCTCATGAACTCTGGCTTTGAGTGAGTAAAAACCACAGAGTACCTTGAACTCACTTTTTGAGGGGTTCCATGATGTGGGAGGGTCATGTGCATATAAGTACCCTTATGACAAGCAGAATAACTAAAATTATCTTCTTAATTTTCTTGATTAAGAAGAAACTAAAGATGAGATTCACAAATGAAGTAAATGCTTTAGCAGCCAATGTTAGGAATAACAATGTTTTAGCCTTTGTGCTTAAGATCCGGATCATTCTGAAAGTAAGCAAACATTCTTGAAGCCTATTCTGTGCAAGGTTTTATTATTCCAATCTCTTGCATATCATTCCTAGTAAAGACAAAACAGAGAAAGAAGGATGGTGAGCCAATGATTTCAAAGTGATGTTTGTCAGAGCATAGACAAATACTTTACTCAATGATGCTAGTTTTGAACTTTTGATGCTAGTTTAAAGAAACTCTTCATGCTTTCATATAACTAGAAGGTCAAAAACATTAGTAGCTTAAATTCGATATTCCAACAAAAGTTTTGAGATGTTTTCAAATATTTAAATCTGGGCAAGAGTACAAACTTTTTGAAGAGAAATTAAAACTGAAGCTTTAAAATCAATATATAAATTAATTACAACAGTTTATTTATCTAATTCACCATCAGGGAGCCAGTGCCACTATTTCTGAGAAACTCTGTGCACTTAAATCTCATTGAGAAAAATACTAAACTGTTAGCAATCTATGGTTCACAGAACACTTCAGATTCCAATGAGGAAAACGACACTCAAATCCAAATCTTCAGATGAATGTGAGAACTTGAATCTCTGTGGGAAAAGAAACCACGTATGTTTTATCCAGGATAAAACTCAAGTAGACCTCAAATTGTAATAACTCATTAAAATGGGAAATATTATTTCATAGAATTTTAGGGCATAAAGGGGCCTTCAAGGCTTTCTAGTCCAACTGATTTATTTGTGAATTATTAAAGAGCCCCAGAGAGACTAGGTGACTTGCTGTAAGTCACACAACTAGTTAGTTATTGGGCTAGAATTAAAATTCATGTCTCCTGATTCCTAGACAATATATTTGTCTTTACACTACTCTCATCCCATGGACTTGCAGATGATGGTTTTAGGATAGTCTAACTAGAAGTTAAGAGATATTATGTGGGTATCCTTCTTGATTCACTTACATCACCAAGTCCTGTTGATTTTTCCTCTGAAATACCTTTTATATTTGTCTATTCTTTCACACTATTAACATTCTAGTGCAGATTAACTGGCCTCTATTCTCTTCCTCTTCCAGTCCCTTCTAAGGATTGTTTTCTAAAATTGTCTTCCTAATCATTCACAACATATCACTGCTCAGTATCTTTTAATGTATTTCCATTGACTACAGAGAAAAGTTCAGTCTTTGAAAGGTCTCCCACTATCTTGCACCAAATGTCATACCCATTCTTATCTCTTACTATTTTCCAACATAAATCTTATGATCTAGCTTCCTCATCCTCCCCACTCATCTACCCCCAACACTCCATGTTTATTCTTGCTTATGTGTCTTGTACCATTTTGTTATGTCAAGATACTATTAGGACAAACCCTGTTTTCCAGAGCTAAGGCACAGCAAAAAAGCTGTGACCTGAGGTTGGCATAACAATAATCCTTTGTGCTCACCATCTGGATGAACATTGCTACAACTAAATCATAGAACTGATAGTCCCTGAACTCAGGCAAGCAACAATAGGACTAGACACGAAGCCCTGCTATGACAAGACTTTTTGTTACCAGACAACCTTGCCTCACTGCTGCTGTTATGCCTCCCTCCTATCCACTGAATGGGTGATGGGTGTTAACCTCACTCAAAGTGAGAATCTGAAAAGGCCTTAGCCTAAAAGGGCCATGGTCTCCCATTGCATCCTGGGTCACCCTGATGAATATCTGGCCACTGGACCCAGATGGTTTTGGAGGAGAAAGTGAGGATGGTGACCGTGCACAGCCCTTCCTCCCTCAAATCAAAGTCAATTGCAAGTCTTGTCATCATCTCCCTGATGTCATGGTCCTCTTCAAGAACAAAGGACAAACACGACAACAGTATGCCTCCCTACTGTTGCTACACTACATTTTTTGACTCTTTGTCTAGGCACAAGTATATAAAATCAAGGTTTGGCTGTGCTAGAGCCGGTTCCCCCACTGGCATGTGATGGGGTGTAGCACATGTGTCCAGATCACTTCTGTGCTTGCAAGTCCTTTCCCTTTCTTTGAAATTAAACTTCTATTTGATTACTGACTCTCATGTCTGCAGCCGACTCTGTTCAGCTTTAGTCACCCACAGGTTAGAGGCCAGTTCTATTCAGTTGACAGTTCAAAATCATAAAATGCTCTTTCCCTATTTAAATCCTCTCCTTTTAGAATTCTTCTCAGATCCCATATCTACCACAATTACCACTGTAGTCCACAGTGACTTCTCCAGTTTCTATTGCACTTATTGTCTGTACTATTCATTTTAGCACTTAATCAGTCTTTGTATTTAACTGTCTCACATACATGTCGTCTCCTAAAATAGATTGTAAACTCCTTGAAAGCAGAGAACATATGCTTTACTTCTTTTATTCATAGGAATTTAGAATTAGAAGGGCCCTTAGAGTTCATCCAATCCAATACCAGTTTTACAGATGAGTAAACTGAGGTAGTCATTTAACATTTAATCTTAAACAATTTTGATCAACACCATGACCAAACACTATTTTAGAGGACCCATGATGAAACATGCTATCACCTCTTGATAGGTTATGGATTCATAATATGTGTGTATGTATACACACATCTATACATATATATCATATATGTTACATATATGTGAGAATTTGTTTTGCGTGGCTATATATATTTGTAGCAGGTTTTGTTTTTCTTGTTTTCTCATTGGGGATGGGAGAAGAGGAGAGGAAGAGAAAGTAGATCTCAAAATGAAATAAAATTAAATTTAAAAACCCTTTAGTAAAAAAGTGATTTGTCTTAAGTCATATAAGTAGTAACTGACAGAGTCTGAATTCAAACCTAGATCTTTTTGGAAGTTTGGATATTCTATAATATTCAATATTTTTCCTGTGTATCACCCTTGCTCACATAGTACTAAGAATATAGCAAAACAAACAAATAAACTAACAAACCCACTCAATGGAATTGAATTGCAAAAAGGTAATTAAAATATTTTTAGATCTTAATTTGTAAAATTTGTGGGTCTTTTTAGGTTCTGGGTTTGACACCATTACTGTGTGAATGTGGTACGAAAGTGGACATAATTTTGTATCTGAGGATTACATCTCTGTCATCTTTGGGAAGTGGTAGGGGAGCATCCAATGGAGTGATGAGAAAGATTGAAGTGGTCCCCAAACTTCTGACAGCATGCAGCACCCACTTGGATGACTAGGTAATTGATCCTTGTATGATACAGACTCAAGGATTTACACCATGCTATTTCCCCTCCACAGCATGAACTCAAACTTATTTCTCAAACCCACATTTTTTGTCCTCAACATTCTGCTATGTTCTAGGCCTTTCTCAACAACTACCTCATTGGAAATCTTCCCCCAGATATCCCATAGGCATTGCAAATTCAAAATATCCCAAACAGAGGTCATTATTTTCTCCTCTCTCCCATAATCAACTCTCTTCTAAATTTCCTTATTTCTGCTGAGGGCATCGCCATCCTTCTAGACATCCAGGTTCACAATCTCACAGTCACCCATAATTTATCCTTCTTCCTCACCTCCCAAATTTGTTCAGTTACCAAATTTTGTTAGTCCTACTAGCACAATAGCACTTACACTTATTTATCCCCATCACTTTACTCACACAGTTACTACGCTAGTCTAAACCCTAATTTCTTACGTAGGCTATTTTGATAACTTCCTAATTGGTCTCCCTGCCTCAAGTCACTCCTCTCTCCAATTCATCCTCCCAAAAGCTGACACAGAGCTAACCACTCTGCTGCTCAAACACATTCAGTGATTCCTTTTGCCTCTCAGATAAAATATTAATTTCTCAACCTGGCATTCAAAGACTTTCAAAATTTGGTTCCCATTTATCTTTCTGGGCTTATTTTATGTTATTCCTCTTTATGCACTGTGTTTTAGCCAAACTGGCCTATTCAGTATTCCTCAAATTCAGTGTTTCATCTCTCATTTCTTCATCTTTGCATTACAATCCCTTGGTATCTTAATCCTTCTGTACCCTAATTTCTTTGTCAAGGTTCAGCTCAGAGACCATATCAGAATACTTTTCTGAACAGTTTCTTCCTTCTGGCTGTTATTGTTTTCACTTTCTTCATATTATCTTGTATTTTACTCATTGGTGTAGTCAGTGTATCCCACCCAAAAGTCCTTACTCTCCAGTAGAATGCAAGATCTTTGCAAGTAATAACTGATTTATTTAATATTTGTGCTCCTAATACCCAACACTGTGCTGTTTAAAAAGTAGCTATTGATTTAGAAAAAGTAATCATTCAATAAACATTTATTAAGTGCCTGCTATGTACCCAGGTACATCCTGTGCTAAGCTCTGGGGATACAAAAAGAGGAAAAAGATAGCTTTTGCCCTCAAGGATCTTACAATATAATGTTTGCTAAATTTAATTAATTAAAATGATTCTTTAACTGGGACTTTGAATATCAATCTGATCTGATTAGACAAAAAGAAGGAAGGAAGTATATAGGAAAATAAGAAATCTGACAACAAAGATACAAAGGCAGAAGTGAGGTTGGCATATTGGAGAAATCCTGACATCTGTCAAAGTGTAGTTGAGGGATCTTGTTGGGAGGCAGTGCGAGATAAGTTTGGATGAAGACCACATCATGCAATCTTGAATCCCTAATAAGAGAAGTCTAGATTTAATGCTATAGGCATCAGGGTGTTACTAAAGGGCTTTTTAGTGAATTCTCAGGGATTTCTTCTGGGGGTAAAGAGGGTGGAGTGGCATTATGAAAGTAGTGTTTAAAGAAGATTTTTCTGATGTTGGTGAACAGAAGGTATTGAAGAAAGGAACATGACTAGCAAAAATGGGTTTACAAAAATGCCTTTAATATGAAAGGCAAATTATTGTTGAATAATCCATAACTGAACTGCTAAAAATATATTGCACACTTTTCAAAGCTGTGGTGCACTGAAGAGAGTGCTTAACATAAAAATTTTGAGGTGTGAAGAGGCAAGATGGAGGAGTAAAAGCAGAGACTTGCTTGAACTCTCCCCTAAACCCCTCCAAGTACCTGTAAAAAAAGACTCTAAACAAATTCTAGAGCAGCAGAACACACAAAATGACAGAGTGAAGCAAATTATCAGCCCAAGACAACCAAGAAGGTTGACAGGAAAGGTTTATAGCATCAGGCAGAGAAGCACAGACCAACGGTGACCACACCAGCACAAACCAGTCCCCGCCCCCGCCTGCTTCCCCAGCAAACCTGGAGCAGTACAGAGGGGACTGAATCACTGGCAAGCTGTGGTGACTTCCAGACTTCTCAATGCACAAACACCAAAGACAACTTAGAAGGTCACTAGGAAAGATGTTTGGACCTGGGTGAGAGAGTAGCATGGTCTGGCCCCAACCCCAGGGCAGTGGCAGCAGCTCTGGAGTTCTAGGCCCACAGATGGTGGGGGGATCAAATGGTTCATCAGAGGGGGATTGCAAGGATCTCTTTTATGTCACTGAGGCAGAACTCTCTTACTTTGCTTATGCTTGAATCTGGGTCACAGTCCTGGGTGACAGTCCTGGAGCAAGGAGGAGTGGTGGCATGGTAGAGCTTGTGGTAGAAGTGGAAAGGGAATCCTCTTTACAGTTCCTTAAAAATAGACTAACCCAAATGCAAAAGAGGTCCAAAAAGTCAATGGGAAGAAAAATGCCTTAAAAAGCAGAACTGGCCAAATGGGAAAAGGAGACCCAAAAGCTCACTGAAGAAAATAATTCCTTAAAAATTATAATGGAGGAAATAGAAGCTAATGAGAAATCAAGAAATAATAAAACAAAAGCAAAATAATGAAAAAAAATAGAAGACAATATGAAATATCTCATTGGAAAAACAATTGACTTGGAAAATAGATCCAAGAGAGACAATTTAAAAATTGTTAGACTACCTGAAAGTCATGATCAAAAACAGAGCCTAGACATTATCTTTCAAGAAGTTATCAAGGAAAACTGCCATAATATTCTAGAACCAGAGGGGAAAATAAAAAACTGAAAGAATACACCAATCACCTCCATCCCCAAAGGAAAACTCCTAGGAACATTGTAGCCAAATTCTACAGTTCCCAGGTCAGTGTTGCAAACAGCCTGAAAGAAGAAAATCAAGTATTGTGGAAATACAACCGGGATAACAGAAGACTTAGTAGCATCTACATCAAGGGACTGGAGGACTTGGAATACAATATTCTGGAGACCAAAGGGGATAGGATTAAAACCAAGAATTATCATTTTTTTCTTTTTTTTCTTTAACTTTTACATTCATTTTCACAAAATTTTGGGTTCCAAATTTTCTCCCCTTTTCTCCCCTCCCCCCCAAAACACCGAGCATTCTAACTGCCCCTATCACCAATCCACTCTCTCTTCTATCATCCCTCCCCCTTCCCTTGTCCCCATCTTCTCTTTTGTCCTGTAGGGCCAGATAACTTTCTATACCCCTTTACCTGTATTTCTTATTTCCTAGTAGCAAGAACAGAACTCGACAGTTGTTCCTAGAACTTTGAGTTCCAACTTCTGTTCATTCCTCCCTCCCTACCCATTCCCTTTGGAAGGCAAGCAATTCAATATAGGCCATATCTGTGTAGTTTTGCAAATGACTTCCATAATAGTCGTGTTGTGTAAGACTTAACTATATTTCCCTCCATCCTATCCTGCCCCCCATTGCTTCTATTCTCTCTTTGGATCCTGTCCCTCCCCAAGAGTGCTGACTTCAAATTACTTCCTCCTCCCATTTCCCTCCCTTCCATCATCCCGTCACCCTGCTTATCCCCTTGTCCCCCACTTTCCTGTATTATAAGATAGGTTTTCATACCAAAATCAGTGTGAATTTTATTCTTTCCTTTAGTCGAATGTGATAAGAGTAAACTTCATGTTTTTCTCTCACCTCCCCTCTTTTTCCCTCCACTAAAGAGTCTTTTGCTTGCCTCTTTTATGAGAGATAATTTCCCCCATTCCGTTTCTTCCTTTCTCCTCCCAATATATTTCTCTATCACCCTTTAATTTCATTTTTTAAAGATATGATCCCATCCTATTCAATTCACTCTGTGCTCTGTGTATGCGTATGTGTGTATGTGTGTGTGTGTGTGTGTGTGTGTGTGTGTGTGTGTGTGTGAGCCCACCCACTAGCCAGATACTGAAAAGTTTCAAGAGTTACAAATATTGTCTTTCCATGTAGGAATGTAAACAGTTCAACTTTAGTAAGTCCCTTATGACTTCTCTTTGCTGTTTACCTTTTCATGTTTCTCTTCATTCTTGTGTTTGAAAGTCAAATTTTCTTTTCAGCTCTCGTCTTTCCATCAAGAATGCTTGAAAGTCCTTGATTTCATTGAAAGACCATTTTTCCCCTGAAGTATTATACTCAGTTTTGCTGGGTAGGTGATTCTTGGTTTTAGTCCTAGTTCCTTTGACTTCTGGAATATCCTATTCCATGCCCTTCGATCCCTTAATGTAGAAGCTGCTAGATCTTGTGGTATCCTGATTGTATTTCCACAGTACTGGAATTGTTTCTTTCTAGCTGCTTGCAATATTTTCTCTTTGACCAGGGAACTCTGGAATTTGGCCACAATGTTCCTAGGAGTTTCTCTTTTTGGATCTCTTTCAGGAGGTGATCTATGGATTCTTTTAATATTTATTTTGCCCTCTGGTTCTAGAATCTCAGGGCAGTTTTCCTTGATAATGTCATGAAAGATGATGTCTAGGCTCTTTTTTTGATCATGGGTTTCAGGTAGTCTCATAATTTTTAAATTGTCTCTCTTAGATCTATTTTCCAGGTCAGTTGTTTTTCCAGTGAGATATTTCACATTCTCTTCCATTTTTCATTCTTTTGGTTTTGTTTTGTGATTTCTTGGTTTCTCATAAAGTCATTAGCCTCCATCTGTTGCATTCTAATTTTGAAAGAACTATTTTCTTCAGTGAGCTTTTGAACCTCCTTTTCCATTTGGCTAATTCTGCTTTTGAAAGCCTTCTTCTCCTCATTGGCTTTTTGACCCTCTTTTGCCAATTGAGTTAGCCTATTTTTCAAGGTGCTATTTTCTTCAGCATTTTTTTGGGTCTCCTTTAGCAAGGTGTTGACCTGCTTTTCATGCTTTTCTTGCATCTCTCTCATTTCTCTTCCCGGTTTTTCCTCCATGTCTCTAACTTGATTTTCAAAATCCTTTTTGAGCTCTTCCATGGCCTGAGCCCATGGAATATTTATTTTGGATGTTTGGGATACAGAAGCCTTGATTTCTATGTCTTTCCCTGATGGTAAGCATTGTTCTTCCTCATCAGAAAGGAAGGGAGGAGATATCTGTTCACCAAGAAAGTAACCTTCTATGGTCTTATTTTTTTTCCCCCTTTTCTGGACATTTTCCCAGCCAGTTACTTGACTTCTGAGTGTCTCCTGCACACCCATCTGGCCTCCAGATCTGCCCAGCCAGGGCTTGGGGTCTGAGATTCAAATGCTGCTTCCCAGCCTCAGGGCTTTGGGCTGGGGAGGGGCTGTTATTCAGTGTGAGATTAAGTTCAGGTGCTCAGGTGGGGGCAAGGTTCCCTCAGGGGGTTTATGAGGAGACCTTCAACAATGGATCTGAGCTCCTGCCTGCTTTGGGAGCCCTTGTCTGCTGCTGCCTCTGCTGATGCCTCCCAAGGGGGCCTGAGTTATGAGGACACCCTGCTCCGTGAGCCAAAAAGCCCCTCTCACTGACCTTTGGTGCCTGTGGGTGGAGGGACCTGCGTGGCTGCTGGAGATTCCATCCCTGAAGCCTGCTGGGATGTGCTCCTCTAGGTGCCTCGGCCAAGACAGGGCTGGGCGCTGCTCTGGGTCCAGTGAGCAATGGACCTTTCGTGTCAGTTTTTGAGGTCTCTCTGGAACAGAAATCTCCTCCACTCTGTTGTTGTGTGGTTTCTGCTGCTCCAGAATTTGTTGAGAGTTCTTTTTTACAGGTATTTTATGGGCTGTGGGTTCGGAGCTAGCATATTTGTATCTTTCTACTCCTCCATCTTGGCTCCTCCCCCAAAACCAAGAATTATCTACCCAGCAAAAGTGAGTATAGTACTTCAGGGGGAAATGGTCATTAAATGAAATAGAAGACTTTCAAGCATTCTTCATGAAAAGATTAGAGCTGAATAGAAAATTTGATTTTAAAATATGAGACAAAAGAAGCCTGAAAAGGTAAACAGGAAAGAGAAATCATATGGGACTCATCAAAGTTGAACTGTTTGCTTTCCTACATGGAAAGATATTTGTAACTTATGAGATCTTTCTCAGTTGGAAGGAATACAAACACACATATGCATACATACATGCATATATATGTGCACACACATGTATGTACATACATATATACATACACATACATATGGGGTTATCAGAAGCAAACATTTTTGAGGAAGGACAGGGACAAAGGAGAAAACAGAATAAGGGGTGAAACAGAATAAGGGGTGAAATAAGATGGAGGAAAGTATAGTTAGTCTTTTACAACATGACTGTTATGGAAATGTTTTGCATGACTACATATGTTGTATATATATGTATATAACTATATTGAATATGTGTGACCTATATTGTGTAACCTATATTGGTATATATATATATATATATATATATATATATATATATATATATATATATATATATATATATATATAACCTATATTGAATTGCTTGCCTTCTCAATACAGTGGGGAGGGAGGAAGAGACAGAATGTGGTACTCAAAGTTTTAAAAAGAATGCTAAAAATTCTTTTCACCTGCAACTGGGAAATAAGATATACAGACAATGAAGTATAGAAATCTATCTTGTCCTACAGGAAAAGAGAAGGGAAGGGGATAAGAGAAGGTGGTGGTGATAGAAGGAAGGGCAGAATGGAGGAAGGGCTAATCAGAATGCATGCTGTCTTGGGTGGGGGAGGGGAGGGATGGGGAGAAAATTTGGAACTCAAAAACTTGTGGAAATGAATGTTGAAAACTAAAAATAAATTAATAAAGAAGTGTTGAACTGTAAATTATGGTATCAGAATTTGAATTCTGGCTCTAGTATTTACTGACTATGTGATCTTGGGCAAGTCTTTAACTTCTTTGGGCCTTAGTTTCATCATCTGTAAAAGGAGGGTGTCCTCAAAGGTCCCTCTTGTTTTAATACTATAATCCTTTGAAGCAGGAATTTCTTTCAACAGTTACTGTCTTACTCAACCTTCTGGCATAAAAAGTCACTAGCTGACAAAAACTGCTGGGAAAACTGAAAAACAGTATGGTAGAAACTAGGCATGGACAACGTCTTACATCCTATACCAAGTTAAAGTCAAAATAGGTACGATTTAGAAATAAATGGTGAAACTAACAGCAAATTAGGAGAACAAGGAATAATTTACCTGTCAGATCTATGGAGAAGGGAATAATTTATGACCAAATAAGAGACAGAGAACATTATCAAATGAAAAATGGATAATTTTGATTATATTAAATTTAAAAGTTTTTGCACAAACCAAGTCAATGAAACCAAGATTAGAAGGGAATAAGAAAGCTGGGAAACAACTTTTCTAGCTAAAGTCTCTGATAAAGGCCTCATTTCTAAAATATATAAAGAACTGAGTCAAATCTATAAAAATACAAGTCATTCCCTAATTGATAAATGGTCAAAGGTCATGAACAGGCAGTTTTCAGAGGAAGAAATTAAAGCTATCTATAGTCAAATGAAAAAATGCTCCAAATCACTATCAATTAGAGAAATGAAAATCAAAACAACTCTGAGGTACCACATCACACCTATCAGATTGGCTAACTTGACAAAACAGGAAAATAATAAATGTTGGAGATGTGGGAAAATTGGAACACTAATGAATTGTTGGGAGAGCTGTGAACTGAACCAACCATTTGGGGGAACAATTTTCAACTATGCCCAAATGGCTATAAAACCATGCATATCCTTTCATTCAGAAATACTAGGTCTGAATCCCAAAGAGATCATTAAAAAGGGAGAAGGACTCACACATACAGAAATATTTATAATAGCTCTGTTTGTGATGGCAAAGAACTGGCAATTGAGGGAATACCCATCAATTGGGGAGTGACTGAACAAGTTGGGGTAAATGAATGTAATTGTTCCATAAGGAATGGTATTAGAATAATAACAATGGTGCAGGTACAGGCTTGTATTAACTGATGCTGAGTGAAGTGAGCAGAACTAGGAGAACACTGTACACAGGAACAGTAACATTATCTTATGGCTGACTTTGTTAGACTTAGCTCTTCTGAGCAAGGCAATGATCTAAGTTCAAAAGACTCATGATGGAAAATGCTATCTGCATCCAGAAATAGAACTGTGGAGTCTGAATGCAGATTGAAGCATACTATTTTCTCTTTCTTTTGCTGTTTTTTGTTTTTTCTTTCTTGTGGTTTTTCCCTTTTGTTCTGATTCTTCTTCACAACATGACTAACATGGAAAGAAAAAATCCAATTACTGTCTTAGTTTTTGTACTTATTAGTAATGATATCACCACCAACTGATGCCTCAGTTAACACATCCTCTAGGAATAGAGCTCCTTTATAATGACATGAGCTAAATTAAGGACAAAAAAAAAAACAATTCATAAATCAAGGGAAGTCATATTGGCAGGGAACATATGACTCAATAGTAGTTTTCTTGCCAAACTGTGGAAAGTAGGCTCTGGACAGTTTGCACTGCTATTTACTTGCTGTCTGTGTGAAGTTGCAGTTGGAACTCTTCCCTGGCTGATTAAATCTTGTCTTTCCCTATTCCAATATCTAACACAAAAAGCCTAATGGCTTCAGGTATAAACCTCTGGTACTTAGGAAAATACAGCTCAAGGGTTCTTTACTCTGGCCCCATAGCCCAGAGCCCTCCATTTATGGCCCATCCCTTTATGAAATTCTACATCTTTAAAAATCTTCTCTTCCAAGTCTTCTAAGAAATCCTCCATTAGTTTGTTCCTAAAGTTTCCCCTGGGGATCTTGCTGGCTGCATTTACCACTGCTTTCGTATCTTTATTTAGACATCCTCCCTCCTTTCTCTGTGTCTTTGCACTTGCTACTTCTCAGACCTGGAATGTACTTTCTCTTCATGTGTCTCTCAGAATCTCTCATTTCCTTCATGACTTTGCTCAAATGCTACCTTCCTTCTATGTGTAGTCTTCCTTGATTCCCTTAATTAGTTCTTTCCTTCTCAAAATCATTTTGTATTCATTTTGTCAATATTATGTATATACTTATGTAATACACACACAATATGCATAGATACATGCATATGTAGATATACATATGTATATGTATGTGTACACATATTTACAGGTGTCCATGTTGTCTCTACCTCTAGAATGTAAGGTCCTCAAGGAGAGGGATTATTTCATTTGGCTTTTGTAATACCAGGGCTCAAAACTGTATTGTTATTTTGTTGCTCAAGTCATGTCTTACTCTTCCTGACCACTTTTAGGGTTTTCTTGGCAGAGGCACTGTAGTGGTTTGCATTTTCTTCTCCAGCTCCTTTTATAGATGAAGAAACTGAGGCAAACAGGATTAAGTGATTTGCCCAGGATTACACAACTAGAAGTGCATGAAGCTAGTATTGAACTCTGGTCTTTCCTACCCCAGGTTTTGCACACTGTCCACTGTGCCACCTAGCTGCCCACTTAAAATTGTACCTGGGTGTCTAACAAATGCTTGATTGAATTAGCCTAAATAGCTGGTCCTTTCAAGCTTTCATTTAGCTCTTTTACAGTATGAAAATTTACTACTAATTTCAATATGTGCAGAGGCACACAGGACAAAAATACCTTCTTGCATGGCTTTTATTTGAATGTGCATAGTTAATGATAGGACTGATCACAGACAAACTATGGGGTCATTGAGCCAAAAACAGTTCAAGTTTGGTCTTCAGGCTTCATTTCTATATTCTACTCCTTACCCCCTTCCCAACCTTCATGGAGCTGCCCAACCCACTCTCCCAGGTGCCGTAATAAATATGGGAAAATATCTTGCCTCTTAAACTTTTTCGGAATATCACTAATTTCTCCAGGATGAATAACTTCAATAGTCTTGGCCTCAGTTCCCTCATCTATAAACTGAAGGTTTTGGATTAGGTGGCCTTGAAGGGCTCTTCTAGCTCTTAATCTATGACCCTATTATTCTTTCTTTGTCTGTAAACTTAAGTGGCTTCATGTTCTACTCCAAGATTCTCAGATATTTATTTGATTTCTAGTACATTTAACATTTACTTAGTATTTTGTGATGTTTTCATATCCAAATTTCACATTTTTTTTGCTGTCCTGGACAGCACTGTTGCTGCTCCTCTTCCATTAGTCACATCTCACCTAATAAAACTTCTGACAACAAAGTTCACTTGTCATACCTTGGAAGTATCCTCAACATGGATAGAAATGTTACCCCATAGTACAATTTGCATGACAGTATTGACATAAGGTAGACAAACTGGCTAGAATATTAGAGTTGTAGTACGGAAAAACTGGGTTCAAACCTTGCCTTTTACTATTGCTATGTTACCCTCACTAATCAATAAACTGTAGTGGCTCCCTATTACTTCAAGTATTAAATACTACATCTCCTCTTTGGCTTGTAAAACGTTTCATAACCCTTCCTAACTTTCCATCCTTCTTATACTTTACTCCTCTTTGTACACTCAAAAATTCAGTGACACTGATCTCTGTTTTGTTCCTTGCACAACACACCCCATCTCCCAGCTCAGTACCTTTCTCACTCACCGTCATTCATGCCTGAGATGCTCACCTTCCTTGTCTCTGCCACCTGCATTCCTTGGTTTTCTTCAAGTCTCAGCTACAGTCTCCCTCTTAAATCATCTCCTCCTTTACCCTGCACATATCTCATTTGCTGATAGTTCTTTCTATGGTGTCTCTCCCATTAGAATGTAAGTTTTTTTTAGGCACAAGTACTACTTTTACCTTTCTTTTTATCCTCAGTGGTTATCAGAATGTTAGGTACATAGTAAGTGCTTAGTAAGTTCTTTTTGATTTGACTTGACCATGGCAAGTCATTTAGCTCCTCTAAGTCTCAGAAAACTCTTTAAGACTACAAATTATAAATGGCTTGCCATCTGCTGGAGGAGGGCATTCCTATTCCTGTAAAATCACAGGTCCTTGATTTTGATAACATAGGCATGTCTTTTTAAAAATGCATTTAACCACTTCAGTTTTATTCTTTAGAATTATAACCATATTCAATGGATAAAGCCTTATCTTTATTATCTAACTTTGGTTCATCTGGTTGGTTATTTCTTTTCCATTTTTATTTTCCAAAATACTGTGTCGTTTAAGTAAAACATCTGAATTATATGAGGCACCAGTTTATGAACAGGTCTATATCATCACTTAAGAAAATGAATTAGGCATCTAGGCAAAACTTTTTTGGGGGGAAGGGGTATTTTGTTTTGCCAAACAGGTTTGTATAATTTCAAGGTCTAACTTTCAAGGTCTTGTCTTTTCCATCTCAGAGCTCTGTTCTGTCTGTATTTAAATTTTTATTTGTATATTATAATGTTTATATTTAGCCTCAGCATTAATTGGAATCATTATAATGTAATCAGTCTGGTTTTCTACAAATCTATGGATCATAACTGGGGCTACACATAGAAGAAAACCGTTCAAAAAATGAACACCAAAGTGGCAGTGAGAAATTTGCAATACGTCTGGTTTTCATTTTCCCTACTGAAGAAAGGACAAAAGAACTATCTCTCTTCAATAATTTTAGAGGTGTAATGCTCTTCTTCTGGAGCCATAAGAACAGGAAAAGTCATAATATTCACTAAGTTGACAAAACTATCGCGGTCACTTAGTTCAGCCCTTTATTCAAAACATGAATCTTTGCCACAATATCCCTAATCAGTGCCTACCCAGTGTCTAATAGATCTAGAGTGTTCAGCTGCCCCAGTGTGCCTCAACCAGATTAAAATGCAATTGAGAAATATTTAGCAAAATAAATTAAAATAAAATAGAACACAAATAATGTTAAAATGTAGTTTTCCAAGTAAACATGTGGACTTCGGTAATCCTTATGTACAGCTTAGTGGCTCCTGTTTCTATTTGAATTTGACACCACTGTTATAGATGACTTCCAGTGTTCTCAGGAAGACTACATTCAACTGAAATCTACCTTTCTGAAGCTTTTATCCATTGCTCCTCTTACCGCCCTCTAGGGATCTATGATGAACATATTTAACTTCTCTTAACTCTTCAAATATTTGAAGAAAGACATCATGTGTCTCCCCTACTCCCATAATTCTTCTCTTCTCCAAGACAAGCATCCCCAGATTCCTCAGCTGATCCTCATATGGAATGTTCTTTAGTTCCTTCGCCATCTTGGGCAGCCTTCTCTGGAGGTACTCTAGCTTATCTATATCCCTCAACAATAGAGCTTGTACTCTAGATGTAGTTAGACCAAGATAGAATGCAGAGGGACTATGACCTCACTCTGGACACTATAATACTAATAGTACAGTCTTAAATACTTCAAATTATATATTTGTTTAGATATAATATTATATATTTAAATATTATATAAATCTATATTATGTAAAACTTTTATAAATTTAACTCATATTGAGCTTGTAGTTCAATAAGAATTTTAGAGCTTTTTTCTTCCCATGAGCCACTTTCTAGATACTTTTTCCTCATTCTGTGTAACATTGTCTGTTCTTAGTTATTTATTCTCTGTCTATTTCTTTTTTTTCAGAGATTTTATTTCATTTTTATTTCTTACTTTATTTTCTCCAGGTATTCATGTAATTCTTGTGGAAGAATCAATCTTTTCCCCTTTGAATTTCTACTTGAATTTGCTGTAGAGATAATCTTTTTTAGGCTGAATTTTTGTGTATCACTGAATATACATAGACATATGAATATATGTGTGTATATATGTATATTTTATGTATGTATGTTAGCAATCAATATCTTCAGTTTAAGGTAGTTAGGTGAGACAGCTAGGTGGCACAGTGGAAGAGTGGAAGATTCATCTTCCTGATTTCAAATCTGGCCTCAGACACTTACTAGCTATGTGATTATGGGCAAATCACTTACCTTTGTTTACTTCAGTTTCTTCATCTGTAAAATGAGCTGGAGAATGGCAAACCACTCCTGTACCTTTGCCAAGAATACCCCAATGAAGAGTCAGACATGACTGAAATGACTAAACAACAACAAAACCTCTAGATCTGTGATCCTGTAGGCAATCAGCGTTGTGATTGTGAAAAGGGAGAAAGGGAGAGAAAGAGAGAGAGAGAGAGAGAGAGAGAGAGAGAGAGAGAGAGAGAGAGAGAGAGAGAGAGAGAGAGAGAGAGAGATGGAAGGAGTTTAATATTGCTGACTTCTGCCAAAGTAAATATGTTTAGAATGGCATGATTTATTTTCTTGATGTGCCCATTCTAGTTCATTTTGATCACCTCCTCATTTTCGTTGTACTCATAATCCATCTCTCTAATAATTTGATTTAGAGTTTTTACAAGGAGTCAAAATCAAGTTAATTAATGCGACTAAAGTAAATCAGCATCAAGCCTGACAAGCCTAAAGTTTAAAGTATATACCTTCTTCCTTCTTTTTAAAATTAGGATAACTTTGGTTTATGTCTTTCAGCATCTGCTCACACTCATTAGTGAGCTGTGACCGCTGAACAGACTTAAAAAACATATAGCTCATAGGAAATCCTAAGCAAAAAGTCTCTTCACTTCTTAAAATCTCCCCAGAAACCTATCCCTACCTTGCTGAATTCCCCGTGTCCCTGGATCTCCATTTACCTAATTAGTGAATAGACCTATTCTGCTCCTTTATCAAAACTTCTCATAGGTGGCACCCTTCCCATGTTATTAGAGACTGATTTATTAACAAAAGATAGTGAACAGAAACAGTTGAACACCTTTAATTCTCTCTTCCTGAGCACTTTTGTATTGATCCTCTTTCACTCCTACTTGATTTCTAGCAAAAAATCATGATTAGAATTGATAATGACCTACCCCAGGGTTGGGGGATTTGTTCGGTGAAGTTTGGATCCAATCAAAGGGCCGCACTTGAGGACCTAGAGGGCCACATGTGTCTTTGAGGCTACAGGTTTCCTGCCCCTGGCCTACTCCATCCACCAGTCAGTGAAAGTGACCTTATGCTTCCCAGAAGGAACAGTCTCCAGTCTAGGTGCAATGTTCCTTTTTCTTGCCATTCCTCAAAAATCACTGACAGAGGTTTGGTGGTTAAAATAGCCCACTCTTTCAGTACCCTTGGATAGAATTCTTTTACTTAATTGACAAATAAATATTTATTAAATGACTATAATGGGTATTGGATTGTGTTAGGGACTGGGCAGGTACAAAGTTTAGATAAGACTATGTGCCTATTCTCATGTTGCTTACAGTGCTGTAGAGGGGGAAGACACTAACATGAAGAACTATGATGTACAATACTTTACGCTTGGTGTATTAGAGAGATATAAAACAAAATGGTGCATTCATTTTGAAGTAGGAGGCTCCTTTAATATGGGCAGATTAGAGAAAGCTTCAAGAACGTGGTGTTTGACTTGATTTTTAAAAGATAGATGGCATGTATAGCTCTAGATTACCTAAGAGGTCATGTAGTTCAACTCCCTCACTTTATAGCTAAGATGTCCATGGTGGTTGTGATTTAACCAAAGTTCTGGAAATAATAAACATCAAAGGGAAGTTATGAACCCAGACTGATTCCAAAGCTATTGCCTCTTTCTGCTGTAGCATGCTGCCTAACAGCGATCAGAGACTCAGAGAGTGAATTCCAGGGGAACATTTGAACAAAGACGGAGGTGTGGAATCACAGTATGTATTGGGTGAAGGGCAAGCAAAGAAGGACACAGAATACTTCAGGTTGCTGAAGCATTAAGTGAGGAGGAGAGAAATGTGATACATTCCTGGAAAGATTGACAGGTACCAGATTGTAGAGGGCATTGAAAACCAAAAAGGGACTTGGAACTTTATTTCAGGTCCAGATTTGTGATTTTTATCTCAGAGTTCTTCCTGAGATCTTTTCTAACAAAACTGAGGACCTAGAGAATTGCTAGTCTACTTTCACTCAGTGCAAACCAGCAATCTCTAAAAGGTCTCAGAAGGCTACAAGGCAAATTTTAACATTAAGTGACTTGCCCATGAGAAGGAAGAAAAAGTCAAAGGTTACCCCAAAGTTACAAACATGGGATGCAGGGCAAATGATGATGCCACAGATAAAAATAGTGAAGTCTGAAAGAGGGAGAAGATTATGGAGAAACAGAATAAACTTGGTTTAAGACATGTTAGGGGTAGCTAGGTGGCACAGTGGATAGAGCACCAAGCTTAGCGTCAAGAAGACTCATCTTTCTGATTTCAGATCTGGTCTCTGACACTTACTAACTATGTGATCATGGGCAAATCACTTAACCCTGTTTGCTTCAGTTTCCTCATCTGCAAAATGAGCTAGAGAATGGCAAACCACTCCAGTACCTTTGCCAAGAATGCCCGAAATGGGGTCATAAAGAGTCAGACGTGACTGAAATGACTGAACAAGACCTCTAAATCTGTGATCCTATAGGCAATTAGGGTTGTGGTTGTGAAGGGTGAAAGAGAGAGAGGGAAAAGGAGAGAGACCAAGACAAAGCGGGGTGGTATGGAAGCATAATATACAATTACTTTAGTAGAAGTGGGAGTTAAAAATTTGGGAGTGAATGAGATTGTCAAAGGAGACAATATCAATATGGGACAGAAGAAAGATGAGAATAGACAAGTTCATTTAGATCAGTTACATTCTCCCCTTGTGAACAGCAGTATGCTGAAGTGAATATAGGAGTAGTTTCTCAGAATCAGGAAGAACTAAGTCAATTTACACATATTCACTGTGTAACCCTGAGCAAGTCAGTTAACCACTCAATAACCCCAGGCAAATCTAAGATGGGAATTTGTACATCAATTGCAAATCTATTTTGGTAGAGGGAGTTTCTTCACTGCGAGTTTCCTACAGTGTTATTTAGTTTCATCTAACCCTTTGCTTTGGGGGTTTTCTTGGCAAAGATACTGGAGTGGTCATTTCCTTCTCCAGCTCATTTTACAGATGAAGACACTGAGGTAAATAGGGTTAAGTGACCTGCCCAGGGTCACACAACCAAGTAGGTGTCTGAGGCCAGATGAATTCAGGAATATGAGTCTTCCCTGTTCCAGACCTGTGAATATGTACATTGTATCATCTAGCTGCCCATTTTCCCTACAGTAGTGACTCTTAAACGTTTTGGTCTCAGGACCCTTTTCACTTTTACGTAGTTACATCTATCAATATTTACATTATTAAAGATTAAGATATTTGCTTATTCCCTTTAAAATAATAATAAACCTATTAGATATTTACATAAATAACACTTTTTATGAAAAACCTTTCTAAAGCAAAAAAAAAATTAATGAGGAAAATGTCATTATTTTATGTATTTTTGCAAATCTCTAATGTCTGGATTAACAGAAGATGGTTGGATTCTCATATCTGTTTCTGTATTCAATCTGTTGCTATATACTCTTTTGGTTGAAGCATATAAAGAAAATCTAGCCTAATGCAGATATGCAATTGGAAAATGAGGTGCATTTTAATAGGCAAATAACATTTTAGCATTATGATGAAAATAGTCTTGACCTCATAGATGCCCTGAAAGGGTCTTTGGGATACCCCATAGGATCTGAGTACTTTAAGAACTACTGCCCTACACTAATGAAATCACAAGTCTGAGAGAATAAAGGCATTTCTGTTACATAGGGTTACCTTTTCAAGAAAAAGTTAACATAAGATAATTTAGAAGAAATTTAAACCATTTTTATTCTACTCATTATAATTTGAAGTTCATAAGAACCTAGACTTAAAGATGGAAAGGACATTAGCGACCATTGAGTTCAATCTCCGCACTTTACAAATGAGGAAGCTGAAGCACCTTAAGATTGACTTGTTCACTGTCACACAACTTGCATGTGCCTGGGACAGAATCTGAATAAAATTTTCTTAAATCCAACTCCAGTGCCCTATCTGTTATGACACTTAGCTGCATTCTCATTGGTAGCTAAAACAGAAGGAAAATAAGTGTTTGGTACCACCTTCTCTCCATCATCTCTTATCCTCATCCTTTCTGCACTAATCAGTGGTCCCTAAACCACTGTTGATTTTGCCCCAAATATAATAACAAGAAAAAGCCTTTTTCATTGTCCTTTTTCACATTTTTGGATGGCTAGTGAACAGTTAAGAAAAGGAGGGTCACTTGCTTTTCTCTCATAAAACAAAGAACCTTCATGGAAGCCTCTTGATGCCTATATACCCTTGGAAGAGTGGGTATTCCTGGCAGGTGACAATCAACTTTAATTGGTTAACAATTAATGAGAGGTTGAATATTATAATGAACAGTGGGCCTGTTCTTTTTTTCTCATTTAATAATATTGCCCTTTTCCCAATTACATTTAAAGATAGTTTTCAACATTCATTTTAATCAGATTTTGAGTTCCAATTTTTCTCTCCCTTTCTCCCTTCTCTCCCCAAGACAGTAAGCAATCTGAAACAGGCTATACACTTGCAAATCATATTAAATACATTTCCACATTAGCCATGTTGTGAAAGAAGATTCAGAACAAAAGGAAAAAACACAAGAAAGAAAAAAATCAATAAAAAAAGAGAAAATAATGTGCTTCAATATGCATTCAGATTCAGGCAGAGTCAAGATGGTGCAGTAGAAAGATGCACATACTCTAGCTCTTCCCCCACAGCCCATGAAATACCTGTAAAGAAAGACTCTCAACAAATTCTAGAGCAGCAGAAGCCACAGGATGATGGAGTGGAGGAGATTTCCAGCCCAGGGTGACCTGAAAGGCTGAGAGGAAAGGTCTGTCATACCAACTGTGGAGCAGAGCCCAGCCCAGCCTTGGCCATGAGGCACTATGCAGTGAGGAGGACCTGAGCAAGCCTTGGGGGCAGAATCCACAGCAGCAGTAACAATGGTTTGCAGATCCCTCAACCCATAGGTGCCAAAGGTCAGTGAGAAGATTTTTTTCACCTGTCCAAGAAGACAGCAGGGTCTTCCATAGCTCTGACCTCAGGTGGAGGTGGCAGAGGCTGCATCAGGTGGCATCCATTGTTGGATAGTAAAACCCCTGAGGGAATTGAGCATCTGACCCCTACCTCAGCCCTGTGTGGGAGCACTGCCCCCACCTGATACTCCTGGAGGAAGTGAGCAGCTGATCTTTATCTCACACTGAATGGCAGCCCTGCTCCTGCCTAAAGCCCCTGGGGCAATTAAGCAGCTTATCTGAATCTCAGCCCCCAGTGCTGGCTTGGTGGAACTGGAGGCCAGGTGGTTGTGGAGAGGAAACTAATACTCCCAAATTCAGGGCACAAAAGTTTCTGGTTGCTCCCAGATCAGTATACATGCTTGATTTTGCTACCTTGGAGGAACTAAGATCTTACAGATCCCCAGAGTATACTCTACTCTTGATAAAGGACTCAAAAGTCAAGTAACTGGTTGGGAAAATGCCCAGAAAAGGGGAAAAAAATAAGACTATAGAAGGGTACTTTCTTGGTGAACAGATATCTTCTCCCATCCTTTTGGATGAGGAAGAACAATGCTTACCATCAGGGAAAGACATAAAAGGCAAGACTTCTGCATCCCAAACATCTAAAATAAATATTCAATGGTCTCAGTACATGGAAGAGCTCAAAAAGGATTTTGAATATCAAATAAGAGAGGTGGAGGAAAAATTGGGAAGAGAAATGAGAGAGATGTAAGAAAATCATGAAAAGCAAGTCAACATCTTGCTAAAGGAAACCCAAAAATGCTGAAGAAAATAACAGCTATAAACCCAGGCTAACTCAATTGGCAAAAGAGGTTCAAAAAGCCAATGAGGAAAAGAATGCTTTAAAAAGCAGAATTAATTAGAATGGAACAGATAGAGGCTAATGACTTTATGAGAAACCAAGAAATCACAAAACAAAACCAAAAGAATGAAAAAATGGAAGATAATATGAAATATTTCATTGGATATGACCTGGAAACTGACCTGGAAAATAGATCCAGGAGAGATAATTTAAAAATTATGGGACTACCTGAAAGCCATGACCAAAAAAATAGCCTAAACATCATCTTTCATGAAATTATCAAGGAAAACTTTCCTGATATTTTAGAACCAGAGGGCAAAATAAATATTGAAAGAACCCACCAATCACCCCTGAAAGAGATCCAAAAAGAGAAACTCCTAGGAACATTGTAGCCAAATTCCAGAGTTCCCAGGTCAAGGAGAAAATATTGCAAGCAGCTAGAAAGAACCAATTCCAGTATTGTGGAAATACAATCAGGATAGCACAAGATCTAGCAGCTTCTACATTAAGGGATCAAAGGGCTTGGAACAGGATATTCCAGAAGTCAAAGGAACTAGGACTAAAACCAAGAATCACCTACCCAGCAAAACTGAGTATAATACTTCAGGGGAAAAAATGGTCTTTCAATGGAATAGAGGACTTTCAAGCATTCTTGATGAAAAGAGCAGAGCTGAAAAGAAAATTTGACTTTCAAACATAAGAATCAAGAGAATTATGAAAAGGTAAACAGGAAAGAAAAATCATAAGGGACTTACTAAAGTTGAACTGTTTATATTCCTACATGGAAAGACAGTATTTGTAACTCTTGAAACTTTTTTTCTGTATCTGGGTAGTTGCTGGGATTACACACACACACACACACACACACACACACACACACACATATGGAGAGAGAGAGAGAGCACAGGGCAAGCTGAATAGGAAGGAATCACATCTACAAAAACAAAATTAAGGGATGAGAGAGGAATATATTGGGAGGAGAAAGGGAGAAATGGAATGGGGCAAATTATCTCTCATAAAAGAGGCAAGAAAAAGACTTCTCAATGGAGGAGAAAAGGGGGGAGGTGAGAGGGAAAATGTGAAGCTTACTCTGATCACATTTGACTTAAGGAAGGAATAAAATGCACACTCATTTTGGTATGAAAACCTATCTTACAATACAGGAAAGTGGGGGAGAAGGAAATAAGCAGGGTTGGGGGGATGATGGAAGGGAGAGCAATGGGAGGATGGAACAATTAGAAGTCAATACTCTTGGGGAGGGACAAGGTCTAAAGAGAGAATAGAAGAAATGGGGGGCAGGATAGGATGGAGGGAAATACAGTTAGTCTTACACAACATGACTATTATGTTGCAAAACTACACACACACACACACACACACACGCACACACACACACACACACACACACACACACACACACACACACATATATATATATATATATATATATATATGCCTTCCCAATGTGGATGGGTGGGGAGGGAGGAAGGAAGAGAAGTTGAAAGTCAAAGTTTTAGGAACAACTGTTGAGTTGTTGAGTATTTAGTTCTTGCATACAACTGGGAAATAAGAAATACAGGTAAGGGGGTATAGAAATTTATTTTGCTCTACAGGACAAAAGAGAAGATGGGATAAGGGAAGGGAGAGATGTTAGAAGGGAGGGCAGATTAGTGGTGGGGGTAATTAGAATGCTCGGTGTTTTGGGATGGGGAAGGGAGAGATGGGGAGAAAATTTGGAACTCAAAATTTTGTGGAAACGAATGTTGAAAACTTAAAATAAATAAATAAATTTAATAAAATATTTGA
Organism: Notamacropus eugenii; assembly: GCF_028372415.1. NCBI lineage: Eukaryota > Metazoa > Chordata > Mammalia > Diprotodontia > Macropodidae > Notamacropus > Notamacropus eugenii. The sequence continues at coordinate 175,926,272 of NC_092873.1, read as the reverse complement.
AAAATTATGCATTCAGACTCCAGAGCTCTTTCTCTGGATGTAGATAGCATTTCCTATCATGAGTCCTTTGGAATTGTCTTAGATCATTGTACTGTTGAAAAGAGCTAAATCTATCAAAGTTCATCATTGCACAATGTTGCTATTAATGTGTATTATGTTCTCTGCTCATTTCACTCAGCATCACTTTATGTAAGTCTTTCCAGGTTTTCCTAAAATCTGCCTGCTCATCATTTCTTTTAGTACAACAGTATTCCATTACATTCACATACCATTGTCCTTATTTTTCACTGAATTCTTCAGGACATTGAAAACTTTAGCACTCCTGATATTATAGTTACAATACTGTTCCACTAGTTTACATTTGTCCTCAATGACATAGTCTAACTTTTCATAGATCCTTTTAAAATCTAAACTTATCAGAAAGTTCTGTGTGCAGCCATATCTGTCTCCAGATACCACTCCCTTTTCTTCTTTCATTAAATCATTCCCTGTGTTTTTCCTTCCACATCACATCTTATAGTACAATATTATTCATCACATTTACATTTCATAAATTGTTCAGCAATTTCCCAATTAATAGGCACCCTCTCAGTTTCTTATTCTTTGACATTACAAAATGAGCAACTATAAATATTTTATACATCCTTGGAATTTGTTTTGCTTAGGACTAGCCCCTCCCTTTATCTTCCCTCCCCTTTATTTTTCCCCTCTGTCTCCCATTTCCCTGTTGAATAAAATGCATTTTTGTATTTGTATGTATATATATGTATACATACATATATAATATATATGTAATACATATAGACATAATATATACATGTACATGCATATATGTATGTGTGTGTATATATATATATATTTATTTCCATATACACACATATATTCTTTCCTTTCACCAAGTCAGATGACAATGAGGTTCAAGTGTCACTTACTTCCCACCCCCCAACTGGTTTACATTTCTCCATCTTCTTTTCTCTCTCTCTCCATCTGCCAGTGCATTTTTCTTCCTCTCTACTTCCACTCTTCTTTTAAGGTCATCAAGACATAACAGAACTTTTCCTAGGCATTCTGCCTATTTAGACTCTCTTTGTGACACCTGATCATGATAGGTTTCTGAGGGAACACATTTTTCATCTCTCTCTATTAGAATGTAAGCAGTTTATTCCTTGTAGTTGTTTATTCAAGTTTATCCTTCTTTTAACTCTTGTATTTGCACTTCAAAGTTTCTATGTAGATCTGGTTTTATCATCAGGAATACTTAGAAGTATTATATTTCATTAAAGGTTTATTTTTTTCCTCTCTAGTATCATATTCAGATTTTGTGGGGAAGTTATTCTTGATTGTGATCCTATATCTGTTGCCTTATGGAATATCATATTCCAAGTTTGCTGTTCTTTTGTAGTGATGACTGCAAAATCATGTGTGATCCTAACTGTGGCTCCTCATTATTTGAATTCTTTCTTTCTGGTTCCTTGCAACATTTTTTCTTAGACCTGAATGCTCAGGATTTTGGTTATAATATTCCTTGCGAATTTTCATTTTGAGGTTTCTTTCAGGAGATGATTAGTAGATTTTTTCAATTTCTACTTGCATTCTGTTCTAAAAGATCTAGACAATTCTCTTTCATGATTTCTTGATGTGTGTGTTTGTGTGTGTGTGTGTGTGTGTCTGTGTGTGTGTGTGTATGTGTGTGTGCATGTGGTGTAATGGCTTTCAGTAAGATCAGTGATTCTGAAATGATCTCTCTTTGATCTGTTTTCCAGGTCAGTTTTTACTATGAGCTACTTTACATGTTCTACTTATTTTTCTAGATTTTGATTTTATTTAAACCGTTTTTGTAATCACATGAAATCATTAGCTCCTATTTGGTATTTTCTTATATTTATGGAGTTTATTGCTTAATCAAGGCTTTGTACCTCTTATACCAAGTTGCTAATTCTGTTTCTAATTCTTTCCCCCTTATTTCTTTTCCAATTTTTCCTCTAGCATTCTTATTTAATTTATAAAAATGTTCTAAACTATTAAAAAATCCCTAAAACCAAACCTCTTGATTCACCTCATCAGGAATTCTAGTTTAACTTATGCCTGAGCTCTGTTTTTCATTGAGGCTTTACTTATGGATATTTTGGAATCATTCTTTTTTCTAGGTTTATGTCTTGGGCACACCTGCCAGCATAATATATTTTTATGGTGTGATTCTTGCTCACTCATTCTTCCAGCCTACTGCCTGACTTCAGATTTATTTTAAGAAGGATTTTTTGGAAGAAAATGTCTGGGTTGACCTTGTGTACTCTAGATTCCTGCTGATGCTTTTTTGGGCAAGTGAGTGCTATGTTTTCCCTAAGTCTCAGAGACAATCTACAGACCTACCAGTTTTAAATGTTCCCAAAATTTTCAGCTCCAGGTTCAGTGCAGTACTGCTGTCCTGGTCTAATCTATTCAAGTTGCTGATGTGGCTTTGGGTTGAAAAACACAAATTTTCACTTGCCCCTAGTTGAAATTTTAGTAGATTGCTTCTGTAAACAATTTGGAAAATTCTACAGGAGACAAAACTACAGGTTTCTCCTTGGTCTGAGATTCTTACCTTGTTATTCTACTGACATCTTTCTATTTTTTTATGGTGATGTAGGCTGGAAAACAAATGATACACTGGGATTGTTTTCTCGGATTTTGGAATTAGGAGTTGGTTCATTGTGTTTTATAGATTTGTTTGGAGGAGTCATGGTGTAGAGCAAGGCTGTACTTCTTGCTAGTCTATCATGTTTATTCTACCCTTCAAGCCATAAAGTTTTATATAAATATAAGGAAGAACTGTTACCACACTAATGTGTTATCTAAAAACCTACTTTAGGATAATTTTTTTTGCTAGTACTCAACCTCAGGAGGAAATGTGGTAGCTCTCTTCCACTCCCCATCCCTAATTTTATGTCCAATTCTTTTAAGAGATGAAGACAACAAATGCTTTGACCCAGTGATTCCACTGCTAGACTTAAACCCCACGGAGATGATTGATAAGAAGAAAGTCTCCACATGTGCCAAAACATTTTATAGCAACACTTCTTGTAATTGCAAAGAATTAGGAACAAAGTAGATGCCCAACAATATGAAAATTGCTAAACAACTTTTGTTCCATGAATGTTATATGCTGTAATAAATGAATATGATGAATTCAGGGAAGTGTGTGAAATGTATACAGACTGATTCAGGGTGAAGTAAGCAAAGCCGAGAAAACATTATACCCAATAACTACAACAATGAATATGGAAAGAACAACCACAGCACAATCAAAAGAGAATGTTGCAAAATTTTAAAGAACATTCATTGCTTCAGAAAAAAATATATGATACATCTTTTGTAGAGGTAGGTTAAAGAAAATTGCATGTGTTTTTAGTTTTGTTGCTGATTTTTATCTCTTTTTTCTTTAAAAATATTATTTGTCAGATGAGATGGCTCTGGTCAGGGGCAAGGGAGAGGACTATGAAGGGAGAAATTTTATTGATGTAAAAAATGAAAAAATCAATAAAATTTATTTTTAAAAAGAGATGACAACAGTTCTTGAGATTAATACAATAAAACTAAACCTTTAAAATATTATTGTATATCCTAAAAGGAAACTAAAAGGGAGACTCCTTTTCAAAATAGCTTTTCTATCTCCAAATTTAAGGAAAGAGAATGTTGTAGCATGATATATACAGAAGTGAATAAAAATGGCAGGAGATAAATATTCCTTGACTCTGTCTCCGATTTTAAGGTGAACTCACTATTCAATCATGGCAAGTGATGAATTATAGTTTTATCTGATAGAAAGTATGATATGCTAGTGAACTAGATATCAAATATGTCAGGTTTTCTACGGCAAAAATCTTTCTTGGCATGTTAAGCTACTTCTAATGGAGAAAATAGTTGTACTAAATAGAAGAATCTCTGGAAATAAAAGGTATATATGAATGAATTATTTCTTTCATAATAACATGATATACATCTTCCATTCAAAGATATTAATATCAATCCTTTTATTATGCAAGGCTTTTTCCAGCTTCTGCACCCTAATTAACATAACCATCTATTTCCATATGAACAGGGATCCATGCTAATTGTACATTAATTCCTAAGATGAATAATTGATATATTGGATGCAACACCTCAAAAAGCTAAATCGTGTTTGGTGCTTGAAGTAACAAGTCCTGAGCCATGAGTTAATCAAGAAAACTATACATAGGTCTTCATTAACATACCAAGAATCAGCCCACCAATAACAAAATCACTGAACATGCACATTTAATGGTGCAAAATTCAATCATACTTAACTTAGCCTGAAAATATCAGTATCTTAATAATATCTTGTGTTTTTATAGAGCTTTTCGGGTGAGAAGCTCCAAGTATTTTTGCATATCTCTTCTGATTAATCATCCAAATATTTCATAAGTTAGGTAGAGAACTGATGCCATTTCCTCCCATTTTACATGCAAGAAAACTAAAAGATAGCTAAATAGTCCAACCAAAGTCACACAGAAAATAGCTTGCAAGCCACCAGGATTGTATTGCACAACTGCTTGTCCACATTTTGGTACTTCCAAATTTTTTCAGCATTCCAGACTTGTGACAACCACCAACGTTTCCCCAGTAGCTCTATAAGTGGTAACAAGTTGGGAGAGAAGAATGGGATATGATGGTGATAAGTACTAGACAGTGGTTTTCAGTCCTAATAAAAATAACTAAAATTTCTAAAGTTCTTTACATTGTTTCATTTTTGATAATAACAACCTTATGAAGCAGGTATTATAGGTATCATTAACTACATTTTAGAGATGAAGAAACTAAGACCAACAGCATTTATGTAACTTGTCCTTGGATATATACCTAATAAATGTTAGAGGTGAGATTTGAACCTAGGTACTCCAGAGCCAGCACTCTCAATTACTGTACTTCATTTCCTTCTCTAGCTTCTAAAAAGGGCCACACATTGATGTGACAGCTCTGATGGGCACAAATGGCTTATAAATTGCCACTTAACCATAACAAGTTTGTAGTGTTAGTAGTTAAATGAAATGACTTTAGAAATCTGTAATGTGAATTGAAAGCAAGAGGATAATAAATTTTATTTATAAAATATTCTTCTTCCTTTCCTGACCTCTCCTGTACACATATAAATGTGGTTCTTGAACCACTTAATAGTTAAAATCTTTCTGCATTTAAAAATAGATGCTTCAAGCCATGAGTAAAATATTACAAGGTCAACCCACAGGCATTCAGTAGAAGAACCAGATGCCCTCTATATAGATTTGTAAACAGCAAAACTCATTCAGAACGTGAAATGACTGATTCAATGTGTTTCCAGAAGAAGATGAAGGTATATTAGAGGCATGAGGTAAACAAGAATGGGAAAACTTTGCCATAAATCAGCAATTACTGGTAGTTAGTCAATATCACAGGTTTAATGCCATGCTGAAGCTGACTAATTATATGAGAACATTAAGTCTTAGGTCGCAAAGTCACAGTAAGCCCTTGTTCAGATTTACTTTGTAGCTGTCTCGGCTTAGAGCTGTTGCTGTGAATTACAAATCGAACGTCTTCCCTGTGCCAACATTCAGATGGCACTCTCCTGTGCTTTTAGTGGCTGAAAGCAGAGACAAGCTGGATCTGAATAGCACATACAGCCATAGCACACTTACATTTAGAAATCTGACATTTTGAAGGTTAGTCCATAGTCTAGCTCCTGAGTTGTTGGCATTATACCAGAATTGGAGTTGGAAAGTTCTTATAACATTGATATGTGCACTGTTCATTTAGCTACCAAGCCAGGCCATTTATAATAAGTATTCTAAGGTTTGTGGGAATGTCTCACTTGTACTGTAACTTCATAGGTTTCTATTCTGCCCCAGTCTTTTCAGTAAAACAAAAATGCTATATAGATTTCCATCCCAACCCCCACATTTCAAGGGAATTCTAAAACTCTCTACAGTGTCAACACAAATGCTTAACACGATCCTCTTCATCTGTCACATATTGCTTTGTAACATCAGTACTCTGTTCATGTTAAGTCTTCATCTTTCAGAGACAAGATTCTGCAAGTGAAATGGCCTAAAGGATTTTTAATGTTTTCTCTGAAAATGGTATTTATCAGTCCTTCTCCCTATAAGAACCTGTCTGCTTAGATTCATAAAAATATCTAGAGTTTAAAGTAAGCACAAGAAAAAAAAAATTGGAATAGAGGTTATACATCAAAATACAATTTGCAGGGAGCACTCTAAGCTCTGTGTAAGTGGACTTGAATTCCCATTATACCACTAAAAAACAAAAACCAAAATAACACAATGACATTGTGATTGCTTTTAAAAGAAAAAAATCCCCTCCCCCAACAAGCTTACAAATTTTCAGAAAGGGATGAAAAATTACTTTCAGGTACTATTTCTACCTGTACCAAAGATAAGAAAAATGATTAATTCAGTACTCAAAAGATAGGTCATATATTTGTATACAAACATACATGAAAACATAGGGATGGGGACTGAACCTGTGATTTCTTTGGTATAGGATAGTCCTAGATAAAGAAATTCTTTCAACAATTCAGGTTGGTATCATCTCAGCAACTTGTAATTTCAGAAAGTTTCCTAATGTGAGTTGCCCAAATGAGAGGCTAAGTAACTTGTCCATGGTCATACAGTGAGTTTACACTGGAAGCAGAAACTGAATCCCAATCTCATTGACTTAAAAATCAGCTATCTGTCCATTATGTCATACTACTATGCTTCTTACATATATATATATATATATGAAATAATTTCAAACTGCTCTAAGGCAAGTATACGATTGTTTGAATGAGTGAAATAGGTGGTACAATTGGAAATCATAAATAGGGAAAAGGCTGGAATAGGCTAAGGTAGTCAGGAAGGCTTTGTGGAGGCTTTGGAACTTAAGCTGACCTTGAAATAGTCTGTACAGACTATTTCATACACCATTCATAGCAAATACTGACATAATTTGTTAGCAGAAATTCATAGGTTCCGAAAGTTGGGGATCATCTGATAGTCCAATTCCTTTAGTTAAGAGTTTCTTAAACTTTTTCCACTGGCAACCCCTTTTCATATTTTTGGCAGTGTTCACTGGTGTTGCATGACCTGACAGCATGCACAGTGTAAAGTGTGTATGCTTTGTGTTCAGAATCAAGGCTACAGGGAAGTTGTGTGATGCAACATGTGCAAGCCCTGCCGGAAACACCACAGATTCATTACCGTTTCCATTTTGAATTAATGTTTGTTTGTTGCACGTTCTGAAACCTTTTACTGTTGCCAATTTTTTTGGTAACCCCATAAAGGGTTGTGACCCACAGTTTAAGCTCTGCTTTAGTGAAGTGACTTGCAGCTAAGTAATAGAGTAGACAGAATGCTAGGACCAGAAGCAGGAAGTCCTGACTTCAAACCTAGTCTCAGACACATCCCACCTGCGTCCCTAGGCAAGTCACTTATCCACTGCTTGCCTCACTGGCCTCAAACAGAGATAGTAATAGCACTTACCTTCCAGGGCTGTTGTGAGGACCAAATGAGATATTTGTAAAGTGCCTAGCACAGTGTCTGGCCCTCAGCTGGTGCTAAATCAATGCTTGTTTTCTTCCTTCCAGGAAAAGCAGCAAAGCCAGGGTTTGAACTCAAGTCTTGACTCTAATTCTAATGTTTTTCCTGGTAGAAAATCTTCTTATTTTAATACTTAAAGGAATAGTGGTTCGAAACGTCATTGTGGTTGAAATAAAACAGTGATGGGCCTTTACAAACTTAACCAGGCTGGTTCTTAAACTATATAAATATAATACATTACGAGAACAGCCTACTAGGATCTACTTGAATTCCGCTGGCATAACTTTGAAGAACTCAGTGTCACTTCCATGCCGCAATGAGAAACTAGAGTAGACTTAAAAAAATAAATGGACCTGTTGTTTCATTGGTGTTGGGAGCTCCTGGTAAAAGACTTCTTCTACTAATGCAGATTGGATTGGCACCTTTTCTGACATTCAAAGTTTTAGGCACTGTGCTTAGTGAGCAAGATAGTCCCTCTCTTCAAGGAGCTTACATTATAATGGGGGAAGACAAAACATAAAGGATACCTGGAAAGAGGTGGGGTGGGTGGACTTTAAGTGCAGCAGCATGGCTTGGTGCTGGGAGTAAGGATGTAAAGTGGAGGCCTGGTTCCAGACAAGGTAAAGCTGGCTATCAAAGCCTAGAATGCTTTCCAAAGGTATAGTCCAAGGTTCCTTTGGGGCAGATGTGGGGATTTTGGCCAAGTGGAGGAGGCACAGTTTGGCTAGTGGAAATAAAATGATACTTTTTACCAATGAAGTTCTCTCCAGGAGGCTGACTCTAACTGATCAGTCTACCATGAAGCCCTGACTGTAATTGACCAGTTTACCTTGAAGCCTGGTTTGTCTACATATGGCTTATTACTTTCCTGCCATCATATCCGTAAATTACATGTGAAGATTACTATTATTACTATTAGAGAATTATTATTAGGGAATGTTGCACAGTTATATATACATTTCACTTCCTGACTTGTGCTGTTTAAAGTCAGTCCCCTTTTCTAAACTCTCTTCCCACCCACCTTCCCACCTAACGTTAAGACTATAGGGAAATTTAAAAAAATAGCTTCTCCTCAAGAAAAGGCTTCTCAGGAAAATGCTCTAATGCACTTAAGTATATCTTCACAGAAAGCTGAAGCAATAAGAAGAACAGAATAAAGTAATAATTTTAATGTAAAGATATGGAGTTAAAACAGGATAAGAAACATTACATGTGATAACAATTTCAGAAAATTCAAAGGAGGGAAATCAATCCTTTCTCAAAAACAGGAACTGATTCAAATTTAAAGCTATTCAACTGATAAATGAACTTAGAAGATGAACAGGTAGTTTTAACAGGTAGTTGCCAACAGACATGACACAATATTCTCAATCACTAATAATCAGAGCAATGTAAATTAAAGTAACCTTCTAATTCCACCTCAATCCCATTAGACTGGCAAAGATGACAAAAGATGAAAATGACAAATGTTAGAGGAACTGTGGGAAAACAGGCACACTAGTAGACTATTAATGTGGCTATCAATTTGTCCAGCTGCTCTGGAAAATCATATAATTGTAACCAGAAAGTCACTAAAATTATGTTATCCTTTGACATAGTGGTATCACTATTATACCTACAAAGAAAGAGGGAAAAATGCATATACAAAAATATTTACAGCAGGTCTTTTGATGGTTGCCCCAAACTGGAAACTAAGGAGGTATTCAGGAATGGCTAAACAAATTATGGCATATAAATGTCAAATGGAATATTATTTTGACATAAGAAATTACAAAATGGACAGTCTATGAAGAATGAGGTGAGAAGAAGTAAGAGAACAACTTATGCAATGACAACATTATCAAATAAAACAACTTTTAAGAACTTTAGAGCTCTGATTAAAGAAACGGTAAACCATTAGTCCAAAAAAATGTAGCTGAAGTATGCCAATCATGTCTTTCAGAGGTGATGAACTTAAAATTCAGAGAGAAACACAACGTTTTGGGACATGGTCAATGTGGTGATTTCTTTTATTGAGCTATGCATGATTATTTGAGGATTTTGTTTATTGCTTGTTATTCAATGGGGAGGGGTGTGGGAAGGACAAATTTTAAATGAGTACAAAAATAGAAAATTTATTTTCTAATTTAAAAATTTTTTAAAATCATTCGAGAAAATTTAAACTCTCAAGGCTGCCAATGAGGACAAAGTAATTTGAGGAGAAGGGAATAAAGGGCTTAAATTATTTAGGTCCACTGTTAACAATAATTTAATCACTCAGTCTGCTATTTTTTTCAGTGTAGAAGAAGGCAAATTATATATATACATATATAAATTATATATATTATATGGAGACTTTTTTTAATGTTGCTCTTAGTCACTCAGTAAAGAGAATATAGGTATCTATTTAATTCATATACTCTGGAACCCAATAAAAATAATAACATTTATAGCTAGGATTTATATAAATTTATTATACGCCAGGAACTGTGCTAACTGTTTCACAAATATTTTCTCAACATTGCCTCATAAAAACCTTGGGAAGAAAGTGCTACTATTATTCCCATTTTACAGATGAGGAAACTGAGGCAAACATAGGTTAAGTGATTTGTGCAGGCTCACACAACTATTAAGTATCTGAGGCAAGATTTTAACTCAAATCTTGGTTCCAGGACCAACACTGAGTCACCTAGCTGCCTAGCACAATATGATATAATATGATATAATTCAGATACCTATGAAAAATAAAGGAGGAAAGAAGAGTATTACAGGTTTATAGGTTTTTGGGCATATGGTTTAGTTGCACTGTTATATACTTTATTTAAAATAAAATATATAGTGACTACCTCAGGAAGTCATGTAATAGAATGTTAGCTCCTTGATGACAGGGACTGTTTTATTGTTTTTGTAGCCCCAGTATTTATCACAATCCTTTGCACATAGTAGGAGGTTAGTGAATCTTTATTGAATTGAACTGAATTCACTCAAGTCCACACATACATGCATATCCTGTTTCAGGTAAAACGCCCAACTGAATCATTCTATTCCCTTATTAATAATGAATTTTTTTTTTTTTGTAAAATACAATGTAATTCAATGAGACCTTTTAGGTTCAGAATTTCAATGTTTTTCTAAAACATTTTGAGATATTTAGAAAAGCCATTTTAATCATTGGTTCAAGTGATAAATGTAGGAATCAACAAGTCAATGTATTTTTGGTTTTGAGAAATTCCAAAAAGAATTCAGATTAATTTATTGAATTTAAAAACATATGTTCAACTTATCCAGCTTTAATTTCCTAACAGTGTATTGTTAGGTTCTGGGGAAGGAGGGAAGATATAACATTTAGATCAGGGTTTTTAACCTGGGATCCATGAATTTGATTTCTAAAAATATCTTGATAAAATACAGTTAAATATAATTGATTTCTTTTTAAACTTCTCTATTTTATTTTATGCATTTCAAAATGTTATTCTGGGAAGGGATCCAAAGGTTTCTCTAAACCAGAGGTGTTAAACACGCTGCTTATAGGTTACATGTAGCCTACAACACTCTGAAATGCACTCCAAATCAAATTAAGATGTAATTTGGAAATATTTAACAAACAAACTTCAAAACGCAATAAAACATAGATAATATTAGATTTTAAAATTAAGTCAATATGTGGCCTGCAGAGATCCTTATATATGGATTAGTGGCTGCCACTTCTATTTGTATCTGACACCACCGCTATAAACTGCCAAAAGAATCCATGACAAATCTGGCCTTATCCTTATAGAGCTTATAGTCTATCAGGCAGGCAACCTGTGGCATAGAGGTCACATGTGGTCTTTTAGGTCCTCAAGTGTGACCCTTTGATTTAATCCAAACTTCATAGAACAAATCCCCTTAATTAAAGGATTATGTTTTGTAAAACTTGGACCCATTCAAAAGGCCACACCCAAGAACTTTTAAGGCCACATGTGGCTTTCAGGCCACAGGTTTCCTATTCTTGGTAGTGGGAAGATACAATACATAGACTGATACATGTAATATACAATATTATATGATAAGCACATTAGAGAAGTTCAAAACAATGTGCTTTATGAGGACCAGGGGTACAAAAATGGAGTCACTATAAACTGGAGGGTCTGAGGGAAAGGTTCCTGGAAGAGGTAACATTTGAACTGGGCTTTAGATAATGGATACCAATTCACTAAGTGACAAAAGGGAGAGTGACCACACCAGGAGTAAGAATTGGCAAGAACAAAGACTGAGTGAATTTGACAGTGAGTACTATAGTTTGGCTAGAGTATACTATATCTATCTATCTATCTATCTATCTATCTATCTATCTATCTATCTATCTATCTATCTATCTAATCTATCTATCTATCTATCTATCTGTCTATCTGTCTGTCTGTCTGTCTGTATATATAGATATCTATATGTATATATAGATATCTATATGTATATATCTATTTATCTATATTTATATCTATCTATCATCTATCTATCTATCTATCTATCTATCTATCTATCTATCTATCTATCTATCTATACTTTATGTATGGAAGAGAATGATGGAGAGTGATATAAGATAAACCTGGAAAGGGAGGGAGGTACTAGGCTTAGGTTGCGAAATATTCTGAATATTCTGGGATTTCAAATGGTACATACTGTGTAAGGGCCCTTGCTTTAGAGTCACAAGACTCTAAAATCTTTCAAGTCCTAATTCTGCCCCTTATTACTTTCATATTATCTTTAGGTAACTTCTGTGATCTGAATTTTTTCATCTCTAAATTTAGGTGTTTGGACTTGACCTCTGATGTCCCTTCTAGCTCTAATTTGTGAAATTTTGATTTTTTTCAACAAGAATAATGGTCATTGAAGATTTTTTGAGTTAAGAGAGGGCATGAACCAAATCTCTGCAAAAATTAGTCTGCCAGAGGAATTAAGTATGCAATAGACGCTAGGAAAAACTGTTAAATAAAATCCCAGGGGCTTTAAAGCAACCTATAGTTCTTCTGGTCAAAAAGGGAATACTTAAACAGGTGGGTGGTTTATTGGTACTTAATGGAGCAGTGGACCTGGAGTCAGGAAGACCTGGATTTAAATCCCCCTCAGATGTCTACCAGTTGTGTAACCTTAGGCAAGTCATTTAATATTCACTGGCTTCACTTTCATTGTCTGTAATATGGGGCTAATAATAGTACCTATTTCCCAGAGTTGTTGTGAGGATTAAATGATACAATATTTGAAAGCATTTAATACAATACTTAACATAGTAGGTGCTATATAAATGCAGTTCTTATTTATCATCATCATCATTACCATCATCATCATTACTATTATTAGTATCATAATTATTATTGACATTTCCCTGATGCTGATAATTGATGGAGGAAGTGTGTCTAAGAAACCAGTCTTCAAATGTGGATTTGAAGTAACTATTGATTGCTTGTGGAGAAGAAGAGGGGTAGAAACTATCTTGAGAAGGTGTGTGTTTGTGTGTATGTACTCTATTATCCGGTCAAACTGGCCTTCTCTCTGTCCTTCACAAAGTGCTTTTCCTTGGAATTTATTACTTTCTCATCTCCTCTCCCTTCCCCTCCTCTTCCTCTTTCTCCTTACAGATGCCTTCATTTGCTTAATGACATGGCTTAAAACAGCTTAAAAACTGCCTTCTATACTATATACTATTTCTGATTCCCCCCAATTGCTAATGCCCCCCTTACTAAATATCTTAACTACTGTGTATTTAGTTTGTATGACTTTATGTGTAATTATTCTGTATATACATCTATATATTTTTATCTACCTAAATAAAAGTTCTTTGAAAGAGGGATTATTTGTTCATTTTTGTATCTCCAGCACCTAGTATCTAGCACATAATTGCTGATTGATTGTTTAATGACAGTGCAGAATCTATGAGTCCCAGGATCGCAGATCTAGAGATGAAAAGGATCTCAGAAATGATCTAATACAACCCTTTCATTTTAGAGATGAAGCAACTGAGGCCCAGAAGGTTAAATGACTTGCCCACAGTCACACAGATGATAAGCATCAAAGACAGCTCTTAGTAGTTTGTGGGAATGTACATGTGTGGCTCTCTACTTGTGTTTACCTCTAAAGTTAGCCTTGATTTGTGAGAGTATGAAAAAACTGGGGGAAATGACCTCATGTAGAAACAAGGAATGTATCTATATTGTGTCCCCTTGGGCCATCCCCTTGGGCCATCCCAACAGAGCAATTCCAGTTCTGAGGACAATGCTAACAAAACTCTGTCAGATACATTATGTCTTAATAGCACAATCTTGAGTTTAGAGAAGTTTCCTCAAGGGAAAAACGAGCACCAAATTTTGGGAGGGGGAAGAAGCAAATCCAGATCCAGTGTCCAAGTGTCAATGAAGGTGGGTTTATAACAAGATGTATTAGAGAGGGAGAAGATTGGAAACAGTAAAACTCTATACTAGTTCAATTTAAAACATATAATTACATTTGAAGTATCTATGTTACATTGTGAGCTCCTTGAGGATAGAGACTGTCTTTTCTTCAGTGAAATTTTGGACCTCCTTTTCCATTTGGCCAATTCTGCTTTTTAAGGCTTTCTTCTTATCATTGACTTTTTGGACTTCTTTTGCCACTTGCGTTAGTTTATTTTTTGAGGTGTTATTTTCTTCAGTATTTTGGAGGGGTTTCCTTTATCAAGGTGTTGATTTGATTTTTATGATTTTCTTGCATCACTCTAATTTCCCTTCACAATTTTTCCTCTGCTTCTCTTACTTGATTTTCAGAATCCTTTTTGAGCTCCACCATGGTCTGCCACTAGTTCATATGCCTCTTGGAGGCTTTTGATGGAGCTTTTATTCAGGTGTCCTCCTCTGGTTGTATGCCCTTTCTTCCTTGTCAACAAAGTAAAATTCTGCAGTCTGAGCTCTTTTACAATGTTTACTCATCTTCCCAGCCAAACACTTGACTTTCTAACTCTTTATCAAGGTAGGAAGGACTCTGCTTCCAGTGGAGGTAGCAGTGGAGGTGGGTGTACTGTCCCAGTTTTCAGTGATTCTGTATCAGTCACTTGATCCCTCACTATCTCTGGGCACAGAGCTCTGGAAGCAGCATCTGCTGCTGCTACCACTCCACTGCCACCTCCACCCCTACCACCCTGGGGCTAGGCCCAACTGCGCTCTGCTCCACTCCCTGCCTGGTACAAAAGACACTTCCTGTCGACTTTCCAGGTTGTCTTGGACTGGAGATTTGTTCCATTCTATCATCTTGAGGGTTCTATAGTTCTAGAATTTGTTTATAGTCATTTTTTACAGTTATTTGGAGAACTTTGGGGGAGAGCTCAGGAAAGTCCCTGCTTTTACTCTGCGATCTTTGCCACTCCTATCTAGACACTGTCTTTTGCCTCTTTTTGTATCCCCAGTGTTTAGCACATCGCTTAGTACATAGTGGGTACTTGATAAATGTTTATTGTCTGACAGATGGAAATATGCCATAGGCAGCTGGGAATTCATGACAGTAGGGCAGAAAAGAAGAGACACAGATATGAGAGTCATCTGTCTGAGGGTGACCTTTGAACTCCTAGGCAACTGAAATTGCCAGAAAAAGAAAAAGAAAAGAGATGAAAACCAACAACTTAAACTTTAGTAAACAATCTACCTAAAGGAGTTAGAAAGAAAATGAGGAGCTCACAAAGAAGGCAGGGAAAGAATGATTAGAGAGGTCAAAGAACCAGTAGTGTTTCCAAAGACAAGGAAGGAAGAATCAAACCTGGTTTAAATGTTTGATCAAGTATCATATCTTGCAGAGAGGTCAAGGAAAATAAGGACTGAAAAGCTATTGAATTTGGTAATTAAAAATAGTCATTGGTAACCTTAAAGAGAGTAGTTTCAGAAGAGTAATTCAGATAGAATTGAGGAGATAGAACATAGTGAGAAACTTGAGGCACTAATTATAGACAACGCTTTCATTGTCTAGATTAAAGGAGAATGAAAAGATTCCTTTTTAGATTGAGGAGATGCAAATATATTCATGGATTCATGGGAACACTTAGGGAAAGGAAAGGGAACAAGCATTTATTAAGCACTTATTACGTGCCAGGAAGTGTTAGTTGCTTTACAAATATTATTTCATTTGATCCTTAAAACAACCCTGGGAGGTGAGTGCTACTGTATAGTTGAGGAAACTGAGGCAGACAGACGTTAAGTGAATTGCCTAGGGTCACATAGATACTAGGTATTGGAGGATGCCTTTGAACTCAGGTCTTCCTGACTCCAGGCCCAGCATTCTACACACTGCACCACCTCATCTTATAAACTGACCTTGCTTAAAAACTGAGGAGAGAAAATCAGTTGATATAGTTAGAATATTTTTAACTCTCTATGCTGTCCTTGGGTAAAAGCCACACTTATGATTCTCACAAAATGACCTGTTATTATATATTAAAGTGGTAATGGTGTTGGTGAGGGGTGGGGTGGGGAAGAGATGGTTTGGTTCTATTATTTCATTAATGAAGGGAAATCTCAGTGTGAAAACTGCTTCTACAGATCCAAAGAGAAACTCATCTGTAAATTGTAGAGTTGGAAAGTTGTCTGGGTGCACTGAAAAGTTTCCCACTGTCACACATTTACAAAGTATCAGAACTTGAACTTTCATCTTCCTCACTCCAAAGTTTTCCGCTGTGTGATACTGCTTCTTGATATATGTGTGTATAGTTCCAAATTTGTATGATTACTTATCACTCTATTTTGAGATAAACAACAAAAAATTGGGGAAGGATTAAGTTCCTTTAGGATAGCATAGACTCCAGCTGATAAATTCACATTGCTTTTAGAATTAGGGACAAAGGGGTGTATTCTGACCTGCTTCTTCTTCCCCCCCCCCCCCCCCACCTCTCTGTTTGGCTAGAACATTATAACTTTTGAAGCTAATATAGAATGTGGAACGACTAGCTTGCTGAGCTTGTGGCTTTATGTACAATCAAGCCTTGTTAGAATCCTCTTCATTTGTAATATCACTGTTTCAGCGTAGGATGATATTCAGTTCCAAACAACATTCCAGTTGATGACTAGGGATTAGCTTTCCAGTTATGTCTGTGGTGTCATTAACTGATAAGCATCGCCATTTTCCTCTTCCTTTCTGTTCTGCAATTTGGCTCTTCTATTCAGCTTACAAAGCATGAGTATGAAGTGGTTCTTTAAATGAGAAAGAGGGAGGGAAGTTTGAACAATCATCATTGTCATATAGCCTAGTCACATCAGCAAAACTACTAGCTAAAAATCTCCTCTCTTCTTAAATATAAACAAATATACTTTTCAAATAGTATATGGAGTATTGTTTATACTATTTCAACCTTGATATTCTTAGGAAATTGACCTATGTTAGAATTTGAGTATTCTATTACTTTCCTTTCAAGGCTTTCCCTAAGCAGAATAAATGTAATTGAGGGCACCTCCATGTTGCATGTGGATCCCCCAGACAGGGCTACTCCAAGTTCAAGGTACTCCAGGAGTCCACACCCATTCAAAACCATAGCTCATGAACCCTCAACAGTTTTTGTTTTCATTATCATTGGTTGTTGGACAGAAGACTTGTTCAAAGCAAAGATATTTAATACAATAGTTAAATAAGAAATTTAGCAATAAAATATTTTCCTCTATAAATCCAAGGCACACTTTTCTACAAATACAAACACCATCAGTAGAAAGAATGGACACATGGAGGAAACATATATATATATATATATATATATATATATATATATATATATATATATATATATATATATATATATATATATATATATATATGTATGTATGTATGTATGTATGTATGTATGTATGTATGTATGGAGAGGCATAAACAGGAACCACACAGAAGTGGTCAGGTACATGTATGGAGGGGCATACACATAGGTAACATGACATATTTTGGAGGTGACAACTTATACTTCCTATACTATAGAGCCACTAAAGTATTCAGGCAGCCCCTTCCAAGGCTATTCCATGCAGGTATGATAAATCTTATTGTCATTGCTATACGTATACTCTCTGCTGGATGCATACTCTACCCTGCTGGTATCATGTGGATTCTTTTCAGTTTGGCTCCACTGGTGCTGTTGTCACTGCTGGTTGTTGCCAGCTAAGTCTACTGAGCATGAGGTTGTAGAACATCTTGCTTCTGGTGGCAGTAATCCTCACTAAAATATTTTCTTTTTTTCATAGGACAAAGAGTAGGGGCTGCCACGCTCTTTTAGAAAAAAAGTCTTGGTGCTTTTTCTGCTACAGCTTTTTTAAAAAGCAAAAACTTTTACTTGTGCAAATGCAAAATTCAGTCTGACCCAGACTGAGGAGAAAGCTTTTTTACAAAAAAAAAAATGGTGTTTTTATTTTTTTCTATAAAAGAAGTAGATCAGAGTAGTCCCTAATCAAATTGGGGACTTTTTCTAAACAACCTCATAACAGAGTTTGGGAGTTTGCTAAAAACAAACAAACAAAAATCCAACTAATCAAACAACAAGCCAACTAACCAAACACACACACATACACACACACACACACACACACACACACACACACACACACACACACACACCAACCTGGTATATTAGAAGGCATTGGCCACTGGATGAAGGTATTTGATGGAATATAGAGAACACCTAGTGACTTATCTGGCTGAGGATCTGTTACGTCCCTGGGGGCCCTTTAAAAAACAAGTTGTTCGCACTGTGAGTCATTCAGTTCATGCATCAGCTCTGGAGGAAAGATATAACTTTTGAGGGAGTTCTCAGCTCTTAGGAACACAATTAACCCTCATGCTTGAGAGCATAAAGGAGGGGATTTTGCTCTCTACTCTCCTTCCCCACCATTGACAGTGACATCATACAGCAGAAGCATATGGCCATCATCATCATGTACGTGGATGTGGTATGAAAGGGATATTTAAAGGTATGGCTTCCTAAATCCCAATCTTTTGTGTAGAAGAGGGCATATTCAGAATCCTCTAGTCTTTTTGATCCCAGAATCTAGTCAAGGAAGAACGGTTCAACAAATTATGACACATAAATGTAATGAAATATCAAACATATAAAAAATATGAAATGAAAAAATGTCTATGAACTTATGCAGAATAAAGTAAGTAGAATCAGTGGAACCATTTATATAAGAACAACACTATAAAGACAAACAACTTAAAATACTTAAGCACTCTGATCGATATAATTGTCTACCACAATTCAAGAGGACTGATGATAAAACATGCTACCCACTTCCTCAAAGAGAACTGATGGACTCAAGATGAAACATGGACTCAATGAATGTGAGAATTTGTTTTGCATAGCTATATTTGTTACAACAGCTTTTTCTTCTGTTTTCAATGGGGGAAGTAGATGGATTCAAAAAGAGGTCTCCTTTCCCCCCACCCCAACAACAACAACAACAACAACGCATCAGAAATGAAAACAGAAGGAAAGCTAGAAGGAGTCATAGACAAATAAGAATGGTTTTGAAAGTTATATGCTGAATCTATCATGTGCTTGAAAAGAAAAGTAAAATCTACGTAAGACATCAGCAATTTCATATACTCCTTTCCTGCTCTGCAATGTTGATTTTATTTGGTATTTAAGGTTAGAATAAAAAATATTCATTAGGGCACTTTGCTCCTTCTATTGCACACAAGAATGCCACATTTTGGGCATTTCTTATCATCTTAATGTTACTCTTGATACCAATTTTGATAAGACATTCCATGTTGCAGATGCTGGTAGCTGTCCTTTGTTCTTGAAGAGGACCAAAATGACATCACCATGATAAAGTGAAGTTTCAGTGTGTATGATTGTGGCTGATTAGACCAATATGAGCTCAGAATTCTCTACCACAGACTGAGCACAGATAGTCCATGTGAAGTAGTTACTCCAAATTTGTGCATTTGTGTTTCCTCTGTGGTGTTTCAGTTCTGCTTTGCTCATACAGCACAGCATCTTTTCTGATGTGCACATGCCAGGCTGAATGGTCCTGTGACAATGTCTCCCATGTTGCACAATCAAATCCAAAGTTTTGCAGGTAGCATCAAGGAATAGTTTTATAGTTTCTTTCTAAAAGTTTTATTTATGTCTTGAGATTTTTAAACTTTGATTTTTTTTTCACCATTAATGTGATCTTTTATTATCTTTTAAGACCAGCCTATTAAGTCATGGTTAAAAAGTTTTACAATTCTAGTGAGACATAGATGGCATGCACATGTTTTCTTGGTCTGTTTCCATTCAACCCTGTGAGATCTTTAGGGATTGACAACACTAAGGGACTTTCAGTGGAAGTTGTCAAAGAGTCTTCTAATTTGCTGCAGAATTGGAGGTGCTTTTGAGCTAGTCAATGTACAAAAGGGACCATTTGTCCCTTCCTTGTTCTCTTCTTTCCTGGGTTAGAAGCTTGCTAACTGGTTTAAGCTGTGTCCTGAGAGCCAAGTGGGGAAAGAGGTAATAGTCTATACATGTCACCCAGCCTACCATTTGTATGTGAGTGCTTGGCTACCTCTGTCTCTTTTTTCTTTCCTGATCTTTGGTTTCATTCCTGAGATGCAGGTTTGAGTAATACATGTGAAAATGGAGATCCTGATCCACCAAGCAGAAGTCAGGCTTTCCCTGGATTGAATAAGGTTCACAAACTCTAGTAGCTGTGTACAGAACAGGGAAGCAGAGAGTGCTCCAACTCCCGTGTCTCTCCTTGCTAGAGTAGCATAGTATTTGTTAATATTCATCATTTTTCAGATACTACACAAATTCTGTAAATGTAGGAGTGAGGTTGGCTTGATGGCAATAACATGCTATTGTGTAGTTCAGCTTTATAGTTTATTATTAACAAGCATGCATTCTTTCTGTGTATATTTTTATGAAAGGAACAAAGAAAATAATGCAACTTATAATATATGCTATATAATATATATAAAATATATATTATATAAAATGCTAATATGATCTTATAAAGAGCACTGAGCTTGAATCGAGGTTTGAATTTGAATCACTACCAGGTGACTGTGTGATACTAAGTCACCTAACATCTCTCTAAGACTGTTTCTTCATCTATAAAATAGGAATATCTGCGCTATTTTGTAAGGTTGTTAACATCAAATGAGATATTTTGTAACTATAAAGTGCTACATAAATCTAAGTTCTTCTTAGTGCTATTATTATCATCCTCACATCCTTACAAGAGCACATCCTGCCCTTTGAATTTGTCATGCCTCTTTTACAGATAAGAAACAAGATTTTAAATTAACTGATGTACCTTCCAAAGATACTTGTTAGGCCAATAGATCCAAAGAGGAACCACTTTATCATTTGTTATTATGGGGAAAAGAGTTGGGCTCAAAAGGCCTAGATTTGAATTCTGATTATTCAAGACTTTAGGCAAATTATTTAACTTCTCTAAACCTCAGCTTCCTTCTTTTAAAAATCAAGTCAGTAAGGACCTATTAAGCATTACTTATGTTCCAGGCTATGTGCTAAGCACTGGAGATACAAAGAAAGGCAAAAAGACAGTCCTTGCTCTTCCACAGTCTAGTTACAAGCATACAAAAGTGTTACAAATGTAAAATTGACAGGACTTAGCAACAGCTAATATTTTCCTTCTTCCCAGGACTGTTGTAAAGAAAAGACAAAGGAATTATTGTTAGTATTAAAAATTTGACTGCTAAAGAAATTCCATTAGGAAAGGAGGTTATCAAGGGTTGGGAGCCTAGGGCATTGTGTTGTTTGAGGGTTATTAGGACTACCCAGAGGGAAGAAAGCTACTGAAAGCATGTGAGAAAGACACTGTAATACCATACCGCTTAAGGTCAGGTCATCTTTATTAAACACACAAGTGGCCTATACAAAATGTAACTGGGAAGGGATCACCTAGGACAACCACATTTTACATGGGGGAACTGTCATCTAGGGAGTTTAGATGGATTATCTGGAGGTTGGACAGTTAGCTAGTGGAAGAGCTGGGACTAGAACCCAG
This sequence comes from Notamacropus eugenii, assembly GCF_028372415.1. Taxonomy (NCBI): domain Eukaryota; kingdom Metazoa; phylum Chordata; class Mammalia; order Diprotodontia; family Macropodidae; genus Notamacropus; species Notamacropus eugenii. The sequence continues at coordinate 175,904,737 of NC_092873.1, read as the reverse complement.
ATTTCTAGATCAACACCTACTTTAAAAATCACACACACACACACACACACACACACACTCTTTACAGGAGGTTTTAGGACCAGACAAATATGTTTGAAATTAAGGAAAGGATGATATTTAATATCTACTTTTAATTAACACAGTAACCATACAAAAGTATCATTGTCATTTGTAATAAAGTCCTTGGCTTCAGATTGCAAAGGACCTTCAGGAAAAAAGCTAGTGAATTTTGAGTGATTTTAATTAGTGGCTAGTCAGTCTGCCAACTTGTTGGAATGCACTTTCCTTCAAAGAGACCTTAGACTATAGTCAGGATCCCATGGGCTCTAACCCAACTACTTTTTGGGCCAGACATTCACAGTTTCATGTAAAGAAGTTGGTGGGAAGGACAAAAATTAAAGGGTGAGTCAGTTGAGCAGTTTGGTTCGGCACATGGTGCAACCTCAGTAGCGTAGTAATTTATTGCAAGAATTCGTAACTTTTTTTCCATAAGAGATCTCTGTGGCAGTGTGATGAAAGCGTCACCATTTACTCTGCACAGATCTTTTTTATACAATGTTGCAAGAATGTCTGCTCCTTCCACAGACTGTGGTTATTCTAAAGCAGGAATTGTATTGTGGTTTTCTTTGCCGCCCCCCCACCCCCGCCCAGGGATTATTACAGTATCCACAATAAATGTTTACCGTCCGGACGCCTTCTAACCAAATGTTTCAAAGGCATAAAATACATAGGGTTACAAGAAAAACTGGTTTTATTGAAATAAAGATGTAATTCTTTTCCAGCCAAGTTCATGGACCCGAGGTTTACTGGGACAATACCCCACCGAGGGTAAAGCCAACAAAAGTTAGCTGATAAAGCAGGCGACGGACGCTCTTCCCGCACTGATCCCGCCTCCCCCCACCCCGGTCACTAGCCCAGAGGAAAGAGAAAGCGACGCATTGCGTCACGCCACGCCTGCGACTCGTCCTGGGCACCTCCGTACGCGTGTGCGCGCTCCTCTCCTCCCTCGTCCCGCGAGGGCTCTGTGCGCGCGCGCGCTCCCACCGCCCCGCCCCCATAGGCTCCTCTCCCCTCCCCCGCGGCCGTCTTGGCGCAGGGGCTGTGGCCGTGGCCTCGGCCTCTTCTTTGCGGGTTGGAGTCGCTCTTCATCCGGCCCTTCCGCAGCTGCTGTCACCTTAAAGCTCGGGGCCCGCTCACCCTTTGCTCCACCCCAACCTTCACTCCATGGGAGCCGGCTCCTCCCTGCACCACTGGGCCGGGCTGCGTCGCCGGTGAAGGTCCACGGAGAAGGAGCCGAGCCACTTCAGCCCGGTACCGTCCTTTATTTACTTCTTCCTCCTCCTTCCGCGGCGCGGGGGCGGGGCCGGGACCGGGGCCGGGGCGGAGCTCCCCGTCCGCGCTCGCCGCCCCCCCGCAGAGGCAGCCGCTCGCTGAGGTCCCCCCTCCCTCCTGCGTGTAATTGCGCGCGCGCAGAGAGACGCCTTCCCCTCCCCCTCCCCCTCCTCCTTCCCCTCCCCCTCCCCCTCCTCCTTCCCCTCCCCCTCCCCCTCCTCCTTCCCCTCCCCCTTCCCCTCCCCCTTCCCCTTCCCCAGCTCCACTCTTCTCTTCACCTACCGTGCTTCGTGTCCCTCTGCACTTTATTTAGGAGGGAACGGGGTGTTGTGGAAGCGGTGTGCGATTGGATGAGATCTGCGTCCTCCGTCGCAAACTCTGGGCTGTGGCTCTGTGTGTCTCGCAGTACATCCATGCTTTTAGCACGAGGTAGGATCCAGGCTAGCGAAGTGGGTGAGCAGAGCCCGGCGCTGCCCTGCAGGCAATACCGCTTACCGCCTCTAGGGAGCGCTACCAAGTGCTGAGCTCCACAACCGCAGTTGGGCGGCTTGACTTTCCTGGTCTTTCTCGTCCAGGGATTCTTAGTCTGGGGTCTGTGAACTTTCAAATACATACATATGTATATGTACACATATATATGATACACTTAAATACATATATTTATTTTATATGTGAACTTTATGTGTATACGTTAAAGTATTTGTATATACAGACACTTATTTGATTATTTGCATATATTTAAATACAGATATAATTAAAAGTCCATAGACCCCATATATATGCGTGTATGTCTATATGTCAAGAAGTACTCAATAATAGTAAGTAAACCTTATGCCTCTATTACATCCAGGCACTGTGCTAAACCCTGGAGATAGAAATACAAATACACTGTAAAAACAAAGACAATTCTTGCCTTCAAAAAGTTTACAACCTAATGAAGGAGCTTACAATCTAAAGAATATATGCATATGTGAGCATTAGACCCCAGGTGGACTTATTCTATATACCTACCTATCTATAATATGTATTATATAGATAACTATCTCCGTATGATTTCCTTTGTAATTTAATGTTAGGCAGTAAGCATTTATTAACATTTGCTATGTGCCAGACACTGTGCTAAGCTCCCAGAATCCAAACAAAGGCAAAAGACAGTCCCTGCTCTCCAGGAGCTCAGTCAAATGGGAGAGACAACATTCAAACTATAAATGCACACACACATACACATATACACATGCATGCATATGCATACATGTACACACACAGGATAAATTGGAGGTAATGAGGAAAGCATTATCATTAAGGGGGATCAGAAAAGACTTCTCATAGAAGGTGGGGTTTTAGCTGAGACTTGAAAGAAGCTAAGGAAGCCAGGAGGGGGGGAATGGCTAAGGAGAGTATGCCTATTAAAAAACATTATGAGAAGGGGTCCACAGGCATCACCAGACTGCCAAGTCTTCAGGCTGCCCTCCCCTTTGCCCTTGGAATACACTACCCTCTGTTGAGCTCCCTTTCCTACTGTGACGCTTGTTTCTCAATTACTTTGGTGCACTGTTGATTTTTTGTATTTATTTATCCAGGGTGTGTCAAAAGTCTTAGTGCATTTTCAGTTTACTAGCTAAACTGCACTATTACTTTTGGGACATATATATTATTTGTCCAGATCACATGTAACATACTTGAGGACAGGGACTGTTTCTTTTCTTTTTTATCCTTAAAAAAAAAAAAAATCTTTGTAGCTTAGTACAGTGCCTGACACTTCGTATATGCTTAGTAACATTGTAGTTGATTGATTCAGTGCTAGATTTGGAGTTAATGGACCTAGATTCAAATCCTGCCAGCCTTTGGACAAGTTACTTCTCTGTTTTGGGGAAGTACAAAATGAGGGAATTGTAGTAGGTGACTTTTAATTTCCCTTGGACCTCCTCCACCCCACCCCAATCATTAACTTTTTCCCTTTCTCCCATATTATTGCTGTAATGATTAGTTGTTGACTTGTTACTCTGTTCCTGGCCAATGTTTACATAAAATGTGATTATTGTCATCCATTGGAATAGTGTGATAGGATGTATTCAATGTGGTATTAATAGATTTTTTTTATTAGAATGTTTTCAAGTGCTTTCTTTGCTACAAAGCCTCAGGATGCATTAACATAATTAAAATGTACAAATAATTAAAATTCCAAAAATATATAAATATTTTGTTCATATAGTTACACTAGCATAAAAAAAAATTTACTTTATACCTTGCTAGATTTAGGTTAAGGAAGGTACTCAAATATTTTAAAATGTAAATGAGAGAATTACAATCTCAACTTCTTTGAGCATGCCTAAGAAAAAATGAGATTCTCTTAAATATTTTTGGTTTGTCTAAAACCTAACTATCTTGAAAATAGGCAAGTGAATACTTTTTAATTTACCCTTCCTTCATGTTTTTAGCTTAGTATTCTATATACCATCACTCTTCACTTGGCAGAAGAGAGTTTTTTGGGTTCATCAGTGCCCCTGCAGTAATTTTCCTTGCAGAGTTAAACTTTTGTGTGTGTACTTCTGAGTTTCCATGACCACTACCTTAAATTTCTGTTTTGCCCTACTCTCTGCTCTGCTTTACTCTCCTCTGCTAGTGACTTCAGATACAGACAGGTCTGCTAGGTATCAGATGGTAACTCCTTTTATTATCTTCATGACTACATTAATATAATCGAGGCCTAGATTACATAGGAATCTTGATATTACACTTAACTCTTAAAAAAGACAATTTCCCACATACACTGACCTATTATCCTTGAAAATTATGCTCTTATTAATAGCCATAGCAATTTTTTTTAACAATCATAGCAAAACACATTTTATCTGCTCCCAGAACTATTTCCCTGAAGTTAGTCATAAGCTCATGGCTTTAAAGCTGAGAGGAGCCTTATGGTCCACTGAGTCCAACTTCCTATTGCAAATGGGGAAACTGAGGTACAAGGGTAAATAATTTGCCAAAGGTCACGTTGAACCTGGGTCTTCTTGGCTCCGTGTCCTTTATGCTCCTGTGAGAATAACTTTCTTTTCCCACAATTTCAGCAAATTCCTTCCCTCATGCTTAGAGGATATAGACTTTTTGTTTTCTTTAGATAAATATCTACTTAAGGTTTAAAGGTTGGAGCTGGAAAGGACTAGCCCACCCTCCTCATTTTATAGGTGAGAAAGTTGAGAACTTCAAAGTCACATGAGTAAATAAGTAGTTGGGATTCAGATCAAAAACCTTTGACTCCCCATCCTTTACTCTTTTTCACAGCACTGTCTGCAATCTGAGATCTGTGTTTTCCACCTTTGGTGATTTTGTTTATGATTCAAGTTCAGGTTCTCTAGAATGAGTACTGATATAATTATTTACAGTTCCAAATGGAAGGTTGGTGTAAAACATTGCTTGATATATTTAATCAGCTGTACAAGGAACAATTTCCTGCTTTTATATTACTTGTGTGCTGACATTGCTCTTATGCCGTAGCCATAAAGTTTTTGACTTAAATTTAAATGTACAAGAATTACAGAACAGAATTGGTGTGAAGTTTAATTTACTTAATCATTTAAACATAGTTCAGAATATGTTATGCTTATGTCTTATAGCTTAGGTATAATTGTTTTAAGCCAGTGTCATTAAATATAGGAAGTTTTAATAAGATGAATATATAATTTATCTGCCATTCATGCCCTCTCATCTTGTTCGACTTATATACGTATCTTCCCATAAATCCTTCAGTGTGCTTCTACCCACTCTCCTGGGGACCTTTTTCCATTTCTCTTGGCATTGTGTAGATATGTATGAATTTTTCAGGATCTTTCACTCTCCCTGAATCTTGCAACATGACCAGCCCAGATTCTTTTTTAGTCATTTCTCTATGATTATATCCTTGCACAAGTACTACAACCTTATCTCTTCTATCATAAACTTCACCACTGCTCTTTGAATGACCTTTCAGCTTTAATCTTTCAGTGGCTTTGGTCCATTACTTTTCATTATATAGTAATATTAGAAAAATGTTGATGTTAAAAAAAAGACGCACCTTTGTTCTAGGGGAAAGCTTAGGTTTGTTAAAAGCACTGTGAAGTTTCCCAAATGCATGGCTATTCCTCTCCTAATCAATTCTGGACCTAGTTTATTATTCATGTGCAATATCTATCCTTGTTTTATTTTATCCTTATTTTACAGATGAAGAAATTGAGACTGAGAAGTTAAAATGATTTGTCTAGGGTCTTGCAACCAGTAAATGTCTGGTAGGACTTAAACTCAGGGGTTCCTGACTACCAGGTTCAACACTATAGCTGGGAGGACTGTTATTGTCTTGAGTAGCTATGGTACCCTTCCTAAATTTTCTTGGGTAGGAGGGCTAGCTGGTGAGCTGATTGTTTATGAGTCTTTCACTTGGTTTTAGACTGTAATCTCTAGTGATCAGAGTCTAATTTCTGTCTTTGTTGACTGAATCAAATGAATAATTTCATTATGTTCAGGTAACTTATTGTAAAGTTGAAAAGTCATGTAGCTAATTTTCCTCAACAAAGGAGCATAGAAGAGAGAATTACTTCTGAATTCCTGATTACTTAGTTCTAGCTTCTCTCTAAATGTGAAATGTTATCTCTGTTTCTTTCCTTTATCCACTTTGCCCAGAAAATGGTCATTTGCACATAGTGAGTGCTTAAATGATTATTGAATTAAATTAGGATATCTTGCCTCCTCATTGCTGCCTTTCTATAGCCTTATTTTCCTTGAAAGATTGGTTTCAGGTTCTACTTCCTCAGTGAAGACCATCCTGATCCTTTCAGCTGAGAGTGTTCTTTCTATCCCTCCTAAAATTTTCTTAGAGTTAATCTTTGGATCTTTCCATTGCTTCTATCCCTCCTTATTTTGTATTATGTTTACATTTGTAGATAAACTTAGAATGTAAGTTTCTCAAGGTCTTTTTTATCTTTGAATTCCCAAAACTTCCAGCATGGTCTTACAGGTAATAAACAATAATTTATGTTTGTTAAATTGAATACTGTGGTTATTTGTAGTTTCATGATCGGTTTGAAATGATCATTTAACATTTCATTTAATTGCTTCTTAAACTTGGATGTCTCACAGTAAATTACATAGTATTATACTTTAAATGTCCTTATTAAGAAAACTAAATATGAATTTTAGAATTCTTTTATTAGGTTAACCTGTCCTTTGTCTTTTAATAGCTGTCACAAATGTGTATCTAACATTTAGATTAAGTTAATTCACAGAATTAGTTTATTCTTAATAGCCAGAGGGAAATATCATTTCTTTCTTCAAAGAGTCCATCAAAAATCATTATAACAATTATGCCCAATTTTTAATATGCCAGTTATTCCTAAATAATTTAACCAATTTAGTATTATTCTAAATTCACGTATACTTCTTATCCCAGTAGTTATGCTGTAACATTTGTTTAATAGACATGAAGAGTAAATAAGATAGGGTACTATTTTTTTTGCCTTATTAGTAAAATCTAGCTACTTTTGTGGCTTTTATCACCATAATTCCTTGTAAAATATTATGAGTAACTTTTTTTTTACACCTGTACATTTCCAGTCACTCTCTGTAAAGAGGAGACACTTCTACATGCTTTTGATTCCTATGCTTGTTCCTTCCTGGTTATGGCCATGCTTAGAAAGTCACCCTTCTGGGAATCTTAGGAGCTCAGAACTTCAAGCCCTCCCCTGGAATTGGTCATATTAGAATATGCTATTTCCTCTCCTATTTCTCTCTTTTCTCTTGTTTTCCTGCTGCGCATTAACTCTATTGAATTTTAGAGAGATTTACTAAGAAAAATTTAGGACTAAGTGAACTAAGAGGAATTTTTCAGAGCTACACAATTTCACATTTTTAGGATTCCTAGTTTCAGTTGGTTCTAAATCTTACCTCTTCTTCCTCATATTCTAGATTCCTTTCTCTGCATAGATCTTGTTTATTCCATGTCAGAGAGTTCCCTGTTCCTCTTTTGTTTGGACATTCTAAACATTATTCCATACTTTATTATTATTATTTTTTTTGGTATGTAGTAAACAAAACATTGAGGATTATTTTGAATAGGATATCTTCCCTCCTGAGTTTGTCAGATTCTTAAAAATTTTTCCTTTATCATCTTCAGAGTCTGGCAGAGCTAATTCCTAGAAGTTACTCATCTGTCTTCTGGAAACATGTTTTCTCCACTTGGGAACCTCAGTTTTCCCTTTAGGCTCCATATTGTACTGTAATCATGTACATGTACCTGTCACTATCTCCTGTTGGTGTCTTCTCTGGTTTTTGGCCTTAGAGAAAAAGGAACTTTCCCTCCAGGGTTCAAGTTTATAACTTTCATTTTAGACTGTGCTGCACTGACTTTGCAGAAGCCTCTTTTGACTTTTGCTAGAGTACTTTTTTATATCCCAACTTAAAGAAATCCAATTCTAGCCATTGTCATTTTACTCTCCTTGGTCCAGATAAGGACTTTTTGTTTTCCAGAGTCCATTTTGGTTTCTTTGTTCTGGTCATCCATCTTAAGTATACTCTTAATTTTGGCTATATTTCTTGAGTGAAATTAGATTTCACATATATTTCAAATTTCTTATATAAGCCTAATCTTTTGAATATCCATGTAGTCAAATATATTTATGACCAAAGATTGAGAACTACAAAATGTAAAGATTCACATGTTAATTAAATGTCTTTATTACTTAAAAGTATATATTTTAACCTGGATTATTATACTTATAAATACAGTATGGGTCTCATGAGAGGAGGTAATGCAACAGAAGAGAGAGAAAGGTGAATTTGAGAAATGAACAGCTCTGTGAAAGGTACCTGAGAATGGCATTTAGATTTGTGAACCCAGGCTTAAAATATGAGAATGATAGGCTCCTGGCTAGTGATGGATTATATCTAACAAGGTCTAGTAAGAAATATACTTACCTGGAAACTTGCAAAACTAATCAAAAAAACTTTAAATGGAAAAGAAAAGAATTGGAAGAAAACTGCTGGCATGTATCCATCAGAGTAAATATTATAGACAATATCTGTGGTAGGTACAATGTAAGTAGAAAAACAGTAATGTAAACTTCTAGAAATTCACTAGAGACAGAAGTCCAAGATGGAAACTAGCTGTAAAAACCCATGGCCTCACAAATCTATACACAGATGTATGAAGTATGAGTTTCTATCAAGGGAGTCAATTCAACATTATAGGTATTACAGAGATTTGCTATAGTGGAACACATTACTAAGAAGTAGAGCCAAGATGGTGAAAAGCAGTGAGTTCTACTCTACAAACTGCTGCAAACAAATCTAGAATATGTACCAGACCAAATTCTGATGGGGAAATCCAGAAAAAATCCCAGTGGGTCATTTGTCTAGCCCAGGTAGGCATAATGAGATGGAGTTCTGAAAACACTGGAGGAAAAGGTCAACCAGGAACATGTCATTCTCTTTAGTATTTCATTGCCCAGAGAGAGTTTGTGTACCAGGGTAAGAAGAGGTTCCAGATCCATACTAGATTACTTCAGTGAAGACAGGTGCCTATCAGCAGCTTAGACTGCTAAGACTGCCTAGTTCTAGATCATAGATCCAAGGGTAACTGAAAAGTGGATCTATTCTAAGCAGTCTTGGGCTGTGTGTGGAGAAATGAGGAAGTTCAGAAGCCAGCAATAGCAGCAGCAATGGTGTGGCTAAGAGCGCAGGCACAGAGCAATGTTTCACTTGAAGCATCTAGTCTAACCTGCAGAGGAACAACCAACACCAAATCCTAGACAAAAAATTTGACCCTTCTGAACCAACACAACTTTTCAGCTAATTGAGAGTGGCTGGTTGCAGCACTGACCTACTCTTGCACAGACCCAGACTTAGGCCAGAATCATGCCAAGCTTAGACCAAGGGGAAGATGATCACATTTTACCCTGAATTAAACTGCTTTGGAAGTATGGAAAGCTTGCAGGTCTGTAGCCTGTCTCTGAGATCCTAGAGTAGCATAGCACTTAAATACCCCAAGAAAGCAGAAACAGGACAAGCCTAGACCTTTTTCTCCAGCAGTGAGGCATAACTCAGCCTTAACATTACGTCCAAAATCGGGAAGTGGATTGGAAGAGCGAATAGACAGAAAAAGAACAGTGGCAAGGATGCTTAAGACATAAATGCAGTAGAAGAAAATGACACTAAAGCTTCTGCAAGCAGTGTTTCAGAGAAAACCACAGCTTGGACATAAACTTACCTAGAATTCCTAGAAGAGATGAGAGAAAAGTTAAAGAAAAACAGTTTAAAATGTTTTCATAGATGAATGAGAGTGTTCAAGGAAAAAAACTGGAAAAAAATGAGAGCTATGAAAAAAAGAATTGTAAAGTTAATTAACATTTTAGCACAAAAGGAACAAATTGTTGCCCAAGCAACAAACTCCCTAAAGCTTAGAATGGATCAATAGGAGCCAGTGATTCCACGAGGCAACAAGAAACACTAAAACAAAGTCAAACGATAGAAAAAAATGAAAGAAAATGTAAGGCATTTTATAGGAAAAACAACTAACTTAGCAGATCAAGGAGGAAAAAAATTTAAGAATCACTGGACTATTTTAATACCATGAACAAAATAAAGAGTCTATGTTCAAGAAATCTTAAAAGAAAATTGCCCAGATCTCTTAGAATTAGAGGACAAAGAACAAATAAAAAAAATGTATTGGGTACTATCTGATAAGATAAAACAAAACAAAACCCTACAAAACTCTAAAATGAAAACTCCCAGGAAAATCATAGCCAAAGTCTAGAGCTTCTAGGTCAGAGAAAAAAAATACTGCAAGAAGCCAGAAAGAAAGAATTCAAGTACAAAGGAGCCACAGTTTGATTTAGTTGTAATCTGATTAGCAGCCACCAGTATAAAGGAGTGGAGAACTTGGAATACACTATTCCAGAAGGCAAAGGATATTAGCTCACAGCCAATAACTTGTCTAACAAAACCTGAGTATAATGGTATGGGGAAAAATAAAATTCAAGATTTCTAAGCATTTCTCATGAAAAGACCACAGATTCATAGAAAGTTTAAAGTTCAAATATAGAAATGAAGAGAAATAGAAAAAGGTAAATACAACTGAACAATGACAATATACCAAACAAAGATAAACTATTTATGATAAAATATAACATAATGCTTTTTTCTTCTGAACACTGTCATCATTAGGGTTCATAGAAGGAGTCTAATTAGACAAGACCTGGGAGTGGTTGTATTGCACTTTGATGATCTTAAGAAAAGAAAGGAAAGAGAAGGGGAAAAGGAAAGGGGAGGGGATGGAACATTAGGGAAAATTGTCTCTTGTATTTGGGGTATACAAATAGACATTTATACACACAAAGAGGGGAAAGTGGAGGGGACCTCATTCATCTGAACTAGTCAAAAGAAGGAAGAATACCTAATTGTAATATGACTTTAGGAAGATATACCTTTTTCGAAAGGAAGAAGATAGGTAAAAGGTGTGTGTGTGTGTGTGTGTGTGTGTGTGTGTGTATGTACATATATAATGTGTGTATATACATATATATATGTATATACACACATTGTATATGCTTGTATAATGTAGTACCTCCTTTTTATCATGAGTCATCATGGCCAAAACTTGGTTTTCTCATTTCCACATGGTCTCTTAGACTGAGACTGGACGGGGAATATCAGTGTAGTTTCATGGTTTGAATCTTCATTGTCCAATCTCCCATGTACATTATCTTCCCAACCTTCACCCCTCTTTAACATTTATATTCTTCAGCAAATTGACTGGAGTGCCTTTTGAATTTATATTTATGTACCCAATCTAGAACAAGGAGGCTTAAACATTTTTGAATGCTTTCCCCAATTCCTTGGGCTAAAGATTCATAGAAAAAGTCCAGGTGGGACCAATCTTATATGATTCCAGATTTATATGTGGAAAATGTAATTGCCCAAATACAATTTTACAGCTTCACCAGACAACATTTTATAATATTTATCAGAGGTTGTGCCTGTTTAGCGCTTAACAAGGAACAGTCTTGGTGTTCAAAACCATCTCCCATAGGCAATAAAGAAAGCAAAAAGGAAAAGAAAATTAAACTGCTTCTCTCAGAGTGAAAGCCTCATTTTCCTTTCAGCAGTCTCAAAGTATGTGGTGTTCTGTATATAGGGATTAGGAACCTAGAGTGAATTGGAAATCATCATCTCAGTCTCAGGAACCAGAAAGTAGAAGCATGGTGGAGAATCTTTGGGTTAATACCAGAGAATGCAAAAACAAGAGTGATGTTGTCATTGGAGTACAGATCACTTGCACAAAAAGAAAATCCCGTGAAATAGGTGAATTCAGTAAACAGCTTTCAAATTGGCAAAGAGAGGCATGATATAATACCAGCAGGGAATTTCAGTTATTTGAAAATAAACTGGAGCACTTTTTCTCCTTTTACCCCTCCTTCTCTGTCAGTCAACCCACAGACATTAAACATTTGTGCCTGGCACTGTGCTAAATGCTGGGGATACAAAAAGAGGTAAAAGACAGTCTTTGCCCTCAAGGAGTTTACAGTCTAATATGAGAAACAACATGTAAGAAAATACATACAAAGCCAGCTACATACAGGAAAACTAGGGAAAAATTGAGAGAAGGCACTAGAATTAAGAGGGTTTGGAGAAGGTCCTCACTAAAAGAAAGGATTTTAGTTGGGACCTAAAGGAAGTCAGGTAGGTAAGTAAGCAGGAGCATTCTAATCTGGAAGTACAGCCAAAAAAAAAGATGCCTGGAGCTGAAAGATGAAGTGTCTTGTTTGTGGAACATCTAGATCCCTGATGAAATTGGATTGAAGAGTTTGTGTTGGGGACTAAGGTGTAAGAAGACTGAAAAGTTGGGGAGGGGAAGCTTGACCATTGTATCAGTAAGCACCTCAATATACACAGGGGGGCTACTATCACAGGTTCTTAGATCTCCATTCATAAAAGGAAAGCAGCTTTCAAGGGGTTAATAATCACTTTAATCAAGCACATGCATCATTCCTTTAACCAAGCACATATATTATTCACCTAGTTCAGAGGAGTCAGCACACTGAATTTCAAAGAAAATATAGAGAAATCAAAAGTCAACAGACATGGTTTCCTCTGCCTGAGCATCAGCAGACAGGTATCTGATCATAGTTACCAGAGAGGGAAGCACTGATATCTGGGTTTTCAAAGCTGGGGGTGGGGGGGCCTTAGTGACTTCCCAGAGTCTTTGTCTGGCCAAACAAACACTTCCAGTAAGCCCCAAAGTAAACCCTCAACTCAGAGTATTTATAGCTTTTTTAGAGCCAGAGGGCACCACAACCCTTGAATACCAGTGCTTCATTAACAAAAGGCTTGGGTCTTCCCACAATCTTCCCTAATCAGACTCCCTTTAATGGGCAGGCCTATTAATGGGTGGGGAAGATCTTTAATCACATTAGAATAATTAAAAATACAAATACATATACTGTTTCTAGTTAAAGAAACTCTTGTTTCTGTACTTTATTCCTAGTAAAGACTCTTTATTGATAAAGGCAAGATTCAGTCAGAGGCATTTGATTATATTAAAACAAAACCAGCAAATTTGCTTGCCATCACACTCCACCCTTCAAGTATTCTTGGCCTTATAACTTAAATGTCCATGGATCCTGGAACAAACAGAGTCATTATACTTCTTGATTATACTACAACAAAAACAGCAGAAGATCCTACTTTGCTTGCCCTTACAGCTATGAAAGGCTTTGAATGCCAAACTGGGCATTTTGTATTTGATCTTGGAGGTATTAAGGTGTCACAGGAGATTACTGAATAAGGGAGTCACATGTTTGAATCTACATTTTTAAGGAAAATCATAGTGGCTGAATGAAGAATGAATTAGAATGGGGAGAGACTTGAGGCAGCCAGACTCACAAGCAGGTTATTGTAATAATTAGTATTACAATAGAGATGATGAGGGCCTGCACTAGAGTGGCAGTGCTAGAGGAGAGAAGAGAATGTTTTGGAGAGATGTAGCAAAGGTGAAATCTATAGGCATTGACAGCAAGTTAGATATGGTGGTGAGAGAGAATGAGGAATCCAGAATGACTCCTAGGTTGTGAGTCTGAGAGACTGAGAGGAGGATAATTACTCTCTTGCAGTTAATAGGGAGGGTATATGTGTGGAGAGGAGGTTTAGGAAGAAAGATAATGAGTTCAGTTTTGGACATGTTGACTTTAAAATGTCTCCTGGTCATCCCAAAGGTATTTGGAGATGTGAAATTGGAGGCAAGCAGAGAATTTGGAGCAGGATAGGTAGATCTGAGAGGCATCAGTATAGAGGTGGTAATTAAATTCATGGGAGCTGCTGAGATCACTAAGTGAAGTAGTTTAGAGGGAAAAAAGAAGACAGTCTAAGACAGAACCCTGAAAGGTGTCTGTTATGAGAGGGCATAATTTGGAAGAGGATCCAGGAAAGGAGACAGTGGAGTGTTCAGATATGTAGGATGAAAACCAGGAGATAATTTCCTGAAAACCTAGAGAAAAGAGAGTATCAAGGAGGAGAGATTAACCAACAATGTCCAAGACTGCAGAGGTCAAAGAGAATGAGGACAGAAAAAGAGCTCTTGGATTTGGCAGCTAGAATATCATTAGTAACTTTGGAGAGTGGTTTAGGTGAAATGATAAAGTAGGAGATTCTATTTTAAGGGATTAAGAAGTGTAGGAGGAGATAAAGTGGAGGCTCCTGTTGGAGATGACTTTTTCAAGGAGCTTAGTGGTAAGAGAAGATATATATATATATACACACATATATATATACGTGTACGTATATATATGTATATATGTATATGTATACGTATAGGGTGATAGCAGGAATGGAAGTGTCAAGTGAAGGTTTTTTGAGGATGAAAGAGACATGGGCATGTTTGTAGGAAATAAGGAATGAACCAGTAAATAGGCTGAAAATAAATGAAAGAGTGGGGATGACAGAGGGGGAGGAGATGGGATAGAATGAAATCACTTGAACAAGTAGAAGGTTTAGCCTTGGTAAGGAGTAAAGCTACTTCATTACTCTCCCCTTCCTCCTTCTCCCTCTCTTTGTCAAAAGCAGTACAGCTAATAATTTTTTTCCTTTTTTAAATACATTTTTATTGGTATCTCCTATGTCTTACATCATAATTATCCTAAATATACCTCCCCCTACCTGAGATATACCTGAGAGCCACCCCATATAACAAATAGTGTTTTAAATGAAGAAAAAAAGCCAGTACAATTGATTAAACATTGTGAAAGTCCAGAAAAATGTGTGCAATGTACATCACCTGTAGATCTTTCACAATCATGAAGGAATGGATTGGGGATATCCTCTCCTATCTCTTCAATTGAGTCCCGCTTGATCTTCATTAATTTTGTTAGATTTTCTTTTGATTTTTTTGTTATAACATTCTTTCCATTTACATTGTTCTAGTTCCTCTGTATATCGTTTTCTGGACTCTTCTTACTTCATGCTGCATCACTTCATGTAGATCTTTCCATGCTTCTTGTTCATCACATAATTTCATATAGCACAGTACATTCATTACATTAATTTGCCATAATTTGTTTAGCCATTTCCCAATTGATGGGCATCTACTGTGTTTCTAATTTTTAGCTATCACAAAATGTGCTGCTATAAATATTTTCGTGTATATAGGGATTTTCTTCTTATTGATGTTTTCCTTGATATATGAGCCCAGTGGTGGAATCTCTGATACAAAGGATATGGACATTTTTGTCACTTCATTTGGAAAATTCCAAATTGCTTTCCAAAATGGTTCTGCTCTTTCACAATACATTAGCATGCCTATCATGTAACAACATCTCCAATGTATACTATAGCCATATTTTGTCATTTTTGCCATTTTTTCAGGGTGTGAGGTGAAATTTCAGCTATTTTTATTTTAATTTCTTTTGTTGGTTATTTAGAGTGATTTGGATTTCATCTGGCTGTGAATTCTTTGCATTGCTTTTGAGAACTATCTGTTCTTTGACCATTTATCTATTGGGGAATGGATATTAGTTTTATATAAATATACTACCTATATACACACATGTACATTTATTTATTGTTTCTATTTCTTGAATATGAAACCAAAACTTTTATCAGAGAAATTTGACACAAAGATCCCCACCCTCCACGTTTGACCGCTTTCCTTTTTCTATTTGGTGCATTAATTTTGTCTGTCAGAAGCTTTCAGTTTCAAGAGTCAAAAGTTATCTGTTTTATCTTTTGTAATTGCCTCTATTTCTTGTTTGGCTAAGAATACATTTACCTCTGGCTTTGAGAGATTTATTATCTGTTTCTCTTCTAATTTTTTTATAATGTGGTCTTTAATATTGAGGTTGCATTATCTATTTAGAATGTATTGTGGAATGTAGGGTAAAGTGTTGATCTAAGCCTAATTTCTGCAAGACTACTTTCAGTTTTTCTAGAAGTTTTTATGAAATTAGTTTTTTGCTAGGTGGTTTATGTTTTACACTTTATCAAACGCTGGGTTATTGAGTTTATTATTTCTACTTCTCTTCTGTCAAGTCTGTTCCATTGATGTCTCTCTATTTTTTAACCAGTGTCAGAGAGTTGTGACTGCTGCTCCTTTTTAACATAATTTGAGCTGGAAGTGCTTTTCTCCCTTTGTCCCTATGGATTTCCTAGGATTTTCTGAAAAGTCATTATATCATCACCCAACAGAGATAATTTTATTTTTTCCTTACTTATCTTTATTCCTTTGATTTCTTTTCTTGTCTTATTGATGTTTCTAGTTGTATTATATAATAGTGGGGATCCTTGTTTTATTCCTATAGTTATTGGGAAAAGTTCTAGTATATCCCCGTTGCATAAGATGCTTGCTTTAATTTTAGATAGATAATTTATATATGCATATATGTACAAATATATGTATATGTATGAAAGTCCTTCTGTGCCTATACTTTGTAGGGCATTTAAAAATTTTTTATTTTTTTCTTTGTAGGGCTTTTAGCAGAAAAAAATGTTGCACTTTGTCAAAGGCTTTTTCTGTATCTATTGAGATGATCATCCTGTTTTGGATATTTTGGTTTTTAGTTATGTTGATTGTTTTCCTAATGTTGAATCATCCTTGCATCCTTGATATGAATCCCACATGATCATAATCAGTGTCCTCTTGGAAAAGTTGCTGTAGGCTGTTGGATGGTATTTTGTTTAACTTTTTGAGTCCATGTTCATTAATAATGACTTCTGCTTTATTTATAATATTTTCTTTCCCTGTTTTATCTGTCTCTGGTTTAAGTATTAGGACAATATCTCATAAAAAGATCCTGATAAGGTGCTTTCTTTTGCAGTTTTTGAGAATAACTTTTGAAGTAGGAATACTAACTGTTCTTTAAAAAATTGATAGAATCCTTAGGGGAATACAGCTGAATCAGGAGGTATTTTTTTTTTCAAATAGCTAGGTCTGTTTTCTTTTTTAAGATTGAATTATTTAAGATTTATAACCAGCCTTCTGATACAATGGGTATTTTATATTTTTGAAGATATTCCTCTATTTCTTTTGAAGTATTTTCCCTTTTGTTAGAATATAACTGTGTGTAATATGCTTTGGTTATTGTTTTTATTTCTTCTGGTTTTGCTGTGATTTTATATTGTTAATTTGTTATTTTATTGATGTGATTTTTTGTTCTCTTCTTTTTAACCATATTAGCTAAGGGTTTATAAATTTTATTGGTCTTTTCAAAGAACTAAATTTTAGTTTTATTTATAATTTCTATTTTTTGTTTACAATTTATTTCTCCCTTTTTTTGTACTCATTTTAGGTTTGTTTATTTGTAAGTTTTCTAATTTTTAAAAATGTTAACAGAAAGCTGTATGACATTCAGATCTAGTAAATGAGATTAAGGATATATGCATAAATGCTGCAAAATAAAGAAAAGTGACATAACATTCGATGAGGTGAAGGACCTGTTGAAGGTGAAGAGAACAGGAGACCACAATACACCCGTTTCTAAGAGTAAATGTGTGGCCTGCCAAGTAAAAGTAATGGACAGAAAAGAAAAATTCTTATCTAAGAAAAAGGAAAACAGAATATAGAATGAGAAAGCAAATAGAAGTAAAGGACAATCTAGAAGAAAATAAGTGAAAAACAGTAACATTAGTAGAAAGCATACTTAATTTGCAAGCAAAACATACTGATCTTAAAGACCAGATACGGAGACAATTTCAGGATCATTGATCTCCCAGAAGTATGTAACAGGACAAAAAAAACCCAAAAAAACACAAAAACAAAAAAAGCCTTAGCATCATAATGCAGGAAATAATAACAGAGAACTTCCAAGAACTTAAAAACACAGAAAATGGAATACAAATTAAAGAATTCCATGACATCAAACAGAAAAAAAAAATGATTTTACATGAAACTGCAAATCTATCTATCTATGTCTATCTATTTTGTCTATCTGTAAAACCATTCTATACATACTTCTATTTATCAGTTCTTTCTCTGGATTCAGATAGTGTCTTCCTTTATATATCCTTGGTAGTTAATTTGAGTGTTTATAATAGTAAAAATGAGTTAGTCACTCAAAGTTGTTCTTAAAATGGTATGGTTACTGTATGCAATGTTCTCTTGGTTCTGCTCAGCTTACTTTTAAGCTACCATCTTTCTTAATCCCCTTCTCTCTTTTCTCCTCTCCTGGTACTTGCTGGATTCCCTGTTTAGTATAATGTATTTCTACACCAAAATATATATATGTGTGTGTGTGTGTGTGTGTGTGTTCAGTCCTCCTTGGTTTGGTGCAGAGGAAAGTTCGTATTTAGACTACTTCCTCTACCTCTTTGTCCACATTTGTATGGTTTTCTCGTATACACTCATGACATGAGAGAACTTTGACCCTTTCATCTTTCTTCCTTAATATAATCCTTTCAGTTTTCCTTTTCTTTTTTCTCCTAAGATCATTAAAGTATAACAGAATTTTCTCATGACTTCTGCTTTATTTATTCCTGCTGTGACCTTGGATAAGGTTCTGATCCCATCTTTGTTATTTTTGTTTGTAATCCTTATCTTTTGTCTTCTGGAATATACTGTTTTACAATTCTAATCTGCTTTAGAGTGGTAACTGCCAGGTTTTATGTGACCCTGACTTACTCATTGATACTTGAACTCTTTCTGGAACCTTGTAATATTACTCCTTTGACCTAGAAGCTGTAAATTTTACCTATGACATTGTAGTGAGTTTTCATTTTTAGTGAGTTGACTAGTGGATTCTTTATTTTCACTTTGCCCTCTGGTTCTGATAGGTCTGTACCACTTTGTTTTATGATTTCTTGAAATATAGTATCCAGGTTCTTTTTGTGGTGATTGTTTTCAGGTAGTGTAATGATTCTTCAGTGTTCTCTCCTTCATATGTTTTCCAGGTAAGTTGTTTTTGATATGAAGATATGCTTGATATGGTCCATTCTAATTGTCAAGGAATCTGTTCCTTGGTTAAGGTTTTGAACTTCTGTTAATCTGTTAATTCTCCTTTTATGTCTTTCCTCTGTAACCCTCATTTGTTTTCTGATTCTTTCCACTAGAGCCCTCCTTTCATTATAATATCATTTTAACTTTTTTTATTCTAACTCTTGCTTCATTTCTTTGGAATTCTAGTTGACTTTGTGGCCAAATTGTGGGGTTTTTTTTGGAATTTTGCTTGCATATATGTTGTAGTTATCCTCTCCTTCTGGTTTTGTGCCTTGGGTGTCCCTTTTTCCACCCTTGCTCTTTACTGTTGGCATCTTTTGCTGTTTGATCATCCTTCAAGCCTTACTTCATAAATTGGGACTTTGTATAGAGCCAGGGTCTATGAACTGCTGGAGGGTATATTGTAGCTTTATTTGCTTCTGCTTTGGATACTCTGGGATCCATTTGTTGCTTTCTTTGAGTACTGAGTGCCAGTACCACGTTTGCTGCTTTTTTATGTTTTGGATTTTTGGCCAGTACATGGCCTCAGGCAAAGTCTGACTTGTATCCACAACCTAACCCACCTTTTGCTCTGGACTGCAACTGCACATCAGCTCCATGCTTAGTTGCTGGTCTTAGTCTCAGTTCTAGTATCAGAACAACAGTTGCTGGCTGCTCCTGTTTTGCTCCCTGTATAGACAGTGTCAGGCCCAGTTCTTGCTGGATCCATAACTACTCCTTTTTCTGGTGTATGGTCCTTGGCTATTTCCCTCTGCTGACTTGGACTGGAAAAATGGTTCACTGTGATTTCTTCTTGGATCTCTTATGAGCACTTTGTCCGGTGCTGTTTCTAGATCTTTGTTGGAGTAGTTGTGGGGGAGAGTTACTGCTTCCTCCTACTCTCATTTCTTTGCTGGTCTCACTAAGTTGTTTTTTAAACTGTAATTGTACAATTGTATTTTTCCACTAATCAATTGCTTAGCCCTCCAATTGTTTCCTTTTATTATCTAACTTAAGTTGCCTTTTCTTGTCAACTACTTTATCGGTATCCTTCATTTTATGTCCTCTTTAATTATCCTTGATTCTATTTATTTTACATCCTAAAAGTAAGAGTTTGGACCAGGATCTAGGCCTTTGTCTCCTTTATATTTTACTTATCTTCTCTTCCCAAGTTTAACTTCTGACCTATTTCATTATTCAAAATTCCTCCAAGTCAAATGTAAGATTTTTTTCTTATCTTTTTTTTCCTTCTCCTGCTTCTTCTTCCACAAGCTTTCTCATGGAAGTACAGTGATTTAAAAAAAAAATTCAATAAGTATTTATTTATTACAGTGCTTGTACTTACAGAGTTTTATATTCCACTGTGTGGATATAACGTATACAGATAGTCATAGTAAAAAAGAAAATTGAGGAATGAGAGAGCACTAATAATTGGGGTGATCTAGGAAAGGCTTCATGTAAGAGATAGTTTCTAGTTGAGTTTTGAAGGAAAACAATGATACTAAAAAGCATAGATGTAGAGTGAGCAAAGGGAACAGCTTGTGCAAATGCATAGGTGTGAGAGACAGAGTAAAAGTTCAGAGAATTGTTAGTAATCCAGTTGTACTTAAATGTAGAGTTATGAAGGAGAATTTTATGAAATAAAGTCAGGTGGGTAGATGGGAACGAGATTGTGGAGGGTCTTAAACGCTAAGCTAAGGGGTTTGTCCTGTCAATAGAGAACCACAGAAGGCTTTAAAGCAATATAATGGCATAATCAGACCTGTACCTTGGAAGCTACATGGAAGATAGATTGGAGTGGGGAAAGACTTAAAACTGGAAGACCAGTTAGGAAGTTATTATAGCAGTGCAGATGTGAGTTGATAAATATTTGAAATAAGGCTACTGCCCTATGACTAAAGAAGAGAGCATATAAGAGAAATCAGTACAATCAAGAAGACTTGGCAACTAATTAGATATACTGAATGGTGGACAGGGAAGAAGGATGATTTTGAGAGTGGTGAGATCCTTAACAGAAATAAGAAAGTTAGTAGGCAGAATGGCTTGGGGGTAGGGTGGGGTGGGGGTAAGCAGTAAATTCTGGTTTGGACATAAATTCAGTGTGAGAAGTTGGTAAGATATCCAGAAGATATTTAGTAGGAAGTCAGTGATGGGTGATTGGATGTTTAATGTTAAGGGACAATATTGACTTGTCCCTGTACTGTTGCTGATTAACTCCTCAAGAGCCCCCAAAAGAGTGGTCGCACCAAAGGTACTGGACTGATCCAAGCTAAATGTTCACATTCATCAAAAGTGCCACCCCCAAGGCAAAATGACTACCAGAAGAATTATGTCAACAAATTAGAGCTCTTTTCTGAGTGTGAACAGTTTGTTATTAGCTTGGAGGGAAAGTTGAGTCAGTTGGCAACAGTGGAGCAGAAAAGGAGTGGGCAGTTTTCAGAGATTTGGTGTACAGCACTGCATTTGCTCAGTTGCCTCAGAACACTAAGACTGGTTTGATGCAAATGATGGGGAAATCCGGAAGCTGCTAAGTGAAAAATGAGAACTCCATAGGATTTACCAGCAGGATAGTTCATCTCTAAGAAGGCAGCATTTAATTCCATCAAAAGTAAAGTACAAGCAAAGCTTAGAGAGGTGCAGGATTCCTGGCTCAGTAAGAAGGAAGATGAAATTCAGTTTTATGCTGATAGTAACAATCCAAAGAGATTTTATGATTCCTGGAAAGCTATTTATGGACCAAAAAAAAAACCCTATGGTGCATCAAAACTACTCAGTGCTAATGGAGCCACATTGATTAGTGATAATATGGACATGATCCATAGTGTTCTCAACAGACCATCATCAATGCTGAGGTCATTGACCATTTACCTCAGGTTGAAGTCAATCCCTCCTCAGCTAAATTTACAACTGAAGAAGAGGTTTTGAGTGCCATTAAGCTCCTTTCATGTGGCAAAGCACCTGGTGCTGATTTTATGCCAGCTGAGATTTACAAGGTAGGGAGACCATTGCTCATACAAAAGCTGACTGAAACATTCCAGGTTATATGGCAAGACAAAGTTATCCTCCAGGAGTTCAAGGATGCCTCCATTGTCCATCTCTATAAAGGGAATAGATTGTCCTGTGACAATCACAAGGAGGTCTCTCAGTCACTGCAGGCAAAATTCTTGTTAGAGTCCTCCTTGATAGGCTGATCCTTCACCTGGAAGATGGTCATATACCTGAGAGCCAGTGTGGCTTCAGAAAGAACCGAGGAACAGCGACTATGGTATTTGTTGCCTGACAACTCCAGGAGAAATGCCAGGAGTGGAACAGGGGTCTGTACACAACATTTGTAGAACTGACCAAGGCCTTTGACACTGTTAGCTGTGAGGACTTATGGTTGCCCAGAGAAGTTTATCAGTATTGTATGTCAGTTTCATGATGGCATGTTTGCCCGGGTTCTGAATAGTGGACCATGCTCTTATGCCTTTCCAGTCACCAATGGAGTGAAACAGGGCTGTGTGCTTGCTCCCATGCTTTTAGCATGATGTTTTCAGCCATGTCATCAAATGCTTTCAATGAGGATGAACAAGGCATCAAGGTCAACTACCATACTGATGGTAAGTTCTCTAATTTGAAAAGGCTACAAGCTAAGATCAAAGTAGAGGGAGTCTTGGTGTGTGATTTTCTGTTTGCAGATGATTGTGCACTCAATGCAGCCTTCAAAGCTGAGATGCAGCTGAGTATGGATCAGTTTTTTGCTGCCTGTCCTAATTTTGGCCTAATAATCAACACCAAGAAAACACAGGTACTTCATCAGCCACCATCACACTACAAATGTAACCAGCATTTGTTGGTTACAACAAATGAAGAAGTTTTGAATGCTGTTCACTTATCTTGTAGTGTACTTTCCAGGGATGTACGCTTTGACAATGAGGTTGACATACACATTGCCAGAGCTAGCTCAGTGTTTGGGAGAGAAGAGGTATTGGACTGACTACCAAAATGAAAGTCTACAGAGCTGTTGTGCTGATGTCATTGTTATATGCTTCTGAAACATGGACAGTCTACCAGCGCCATGCCAGGAAACTGAATTGCTTCCATTTGAACTGTCTTAGGAAGGTTGTGAAGATCACCTGGGAGGATAATGTACCAGACACTGAGGTCCTTGCTCAAACTAAACTGCCAAGCATTCAAACTATGCTTCAGAGAGTGCAACTCTGATGGACTGGCCACGTTGTTTGAATGCACAATGTATGTGTGCCCAAAAGACTATTTTATGGAGAACTCACATGGACCAGGCAATCACATGATGGTCAGAAGAAGTGATACAAGGACACTCTCAAGGTTTCTCTCAAGAGCTTTGGATTTGATTGTAGGACATGGGAGGCACTGGCACAGGACCACTCAGCATGGCGTGCCCACATCAAAAAAGGTGCTGTGCTCTATGAGTAAAGTAGAATTGGAACAGCACAAAGGAAATGTAGGATGCACAAATTTGGAGTAGCCACCACATATGTTCACATGGACTATCTGTGCTCAATCTGTGGTAGAGCATTCTGAGCTTGTATTGGTCTGATCAACCACAGTCGTACATATTGAAAATTCACTTTATCATGGTGATGTCATTTTGGTCCTCTTCGAGAATCAAGGACAACAACCAACCATCTCCTCCATTAATAAATTCCTTTCCCTGTAATACTTTTTCTAGTTATCTATAAGTCAGTAATGGGACTTTTACATAGACTTATATTTTAAAACTTTCAATGGAAAAAAATCAGTATTCTAGGAAATAGCTTCCTTTTATGTCTCCAATCACTTCTTTCATGCATCCTTCTTTAATTTCCATCAGAGTTTCTTTGTGGCAGTAGTACAGAAAAATCTTTTATATATTCAGGCCTCCTTTTGTACTAATAGAAGTATTTCTTTTTCCCTCATTCTCCTTGATCCAGTGAATTTTCAATATGTATCATTCTGTCCTCTTTCTGGATATCTTCATAGCTATTCATATGTCTGATTCTTGCCCATTGTGTTTCATTTTTTTGTTAGCCCCCCTTTTTCCTTTATATCAATTTATGGAATCCTTCAATTTCTTGTAGTTCTTTCTGTGACTTTTTTGGCTTCAGTGTGCCTTTTCTTGGTCAATTTTCTTCCTTTATTCTTTAATGTCATTTAAACATACCTTTCTAAAATAAGCTTTATTGGCTGTTCTTTCTCTCCCTCTCTCTCCTCCCTTCCTCTTTTCCTTCCTTCCTCTTTTCCTTCTTTCCTCTTTTCCTTCCTTCCTTCCTTCCTTCCTTCCTTCCTTCCTTCCTTCCTTCCTTCCTTCCTTCCTTCCTTCCTTCCTTCCTTCCTTCCTTCCTTCCTTCCTTCCTTCCTTCCTTCCTTCCTTCCTTCCTTCCTTTCTCATTGTCATATCTGATGACTTCCTTTCTCCCAGTAGAGTTTCAGTAAATAATGTTTAGCAAAACAGATCAAAACATTGGCCGTGTCTGAAATTGTGTGCCTCTGTCTACTCTACCACCTCTCTGCTGAAAGGCAGGAGGCATGCTTTGCCATCAGTTCATTGGAGGTCAAGATTGTGCACTGAATCGTCAGTTTTCTAAAATCTTTCATTGTTCCTTTTCTTTGTATTATTCTTATCAGTGTGTAAATTGTTTTCTTTATTCTACTTATTTTATCGTGTACCAACTCATACAAGCCTTCCTTCAAGTTTCTTTGAGTTCTTCATAGTCATCAGTTCTTACAGCTCAATTATAGCCCTTTACATTTATTTTACAACAGTTTTTCAACCATTTCCCAGTTAATGCATACCCATTTTGTTTCCCGGTTTTAATTATTACAAAAAATGTTGCTCATAAATATTTTTGTATATAAGGGTTATTTTATTGTTTTTTTTTTTTACCTCCTTAGGGGTAAATATCTATTAGTGGCACCACTGAGTCAAAGTGTATGTACAATTTTAGTGTCATTTCAAATTTAAACTAAACACTTTAAAAGTTTTTTTTCTTAAGCTATCTATGTTGCCTGTCTTCCCTTAGATATATAGAGTAGAATTTCTTTTTCTGGGAAAGTGGATCAATATGCATAACTAATTTCAGTCCCTTTCTTGAGTCATATGTTCTATTTTCTTCTATTCCCCATTACATTGTTTTTAAGCCAGAAATATTTTCTCAATGTGATACAATCCTGAACACTTGGGTAATATTCAGAACTATAAATATTTCTTTTACTGACTTATGTACATATGATATAAATCCATGTATATATGTATTCCTAAAATGCTGTAGAAATTCTTTTTAAAGTTCAAATTTTTAAAAATGCTGTTGAAATGTTCTTTTATACTGTCATTTCCTCATTGCTTTATTGTCATGTGGACTTTTTTTCCTTTTGTACTATTTCAGAAATAGTATGACCACTGGCCTTCAAAATGTTCCTGTGCTTTATTTTCCATTCTCCCCTTCTCTTCTTCCATTCTCTTATATCAGTAAGAATTTCTTTCCACATTTTAAAAATCTTATTTATTTCAGGACACTACTTAACCTAACCGTTCCCTTACCATGACCCCCATTCATTTTTTAATCCTTCCTTTTACTTGTCTAATACAAACTGCTTGTACTTCAAACTGGTTACCGCTGTACACACAGAACTCCTCTCTAGTTCCTGCCATCCTGCTTCTCTCCGCCTCATCGACTTTCCATCTCACTTCAAATCTCTGTAGAAAACATATGTTCTCCCTTGTCTATACCTCTTAATTTCTCTTTTCCACTGCTATTACTTTCTCTGTAATTGTATTATTTAACTTTGTAAAGCATTTTAGAATATGAACGATGCAGTTGAAAATAAAGTTGTATTATAATAGAATCATGTAGTATAGAACAAATTGCTTTCCAAGGAGAGTAGAAGTCTCATGGTACAAATTAAAATGATTTTGTTTGTACTCATTGGCTGCTAGTTTAAAACTTCAGTTTATTTTAGAGAATTTGTCATCCCTTTAAACAGTGTTGGAAGAAGGTGATAATCTAATCAGGTGATGAAACAAAGGCCACCTGAATTCTAATTCTAGTTTACTGTATGACCAGACAAAATAATTATCTCCATACTCTTTATTAAGTGGATATAAAAACAATTGTAACCTTGTCCATATATTGTGAACTTAGATTACCATAGTAATTGGACAAAATCCTATTACTATAATAAAAGTACCTTGAAGGGGAAGTTTGGGCACACATTTTAAAGGACTATAAAAATATATATTTTTTAAGGACATGAAGAAAATGCTCTAGAAAGTATCAAAGTGATATTTTGTAATCACTCCTTTCACAAAAATCAGGGTACAAATTTCTGCTTGTGTATATTCCCTTAGATAAATAAGTAACTTTGTCAATGGATGCGCTCCTAATTCCGATATTCCTATTCAAACTACTATGTCCTTTGCAGATTACATTTTGCCACTTAGTGTGCATAAACTGGTCATCACAAAATGTTCCTATGCCTGCCTGAGGAAAAGCCCAGAAATAATATGGACAGTTTTGGGGTATATATCAGTAATTTGATTTAATTCAACACTTGTTACTTGCAAGGTACTATGGTAGGTTCTGGGGATATAAAGACACAAATTTAACAGTTTTTGCCCTCAGTCAGCAAACATTTATTAAGTATCCATTAAGTACCAGGTGCTGTGGTATACTCTTTGGATGCAAAGGCAAAAGTGAAACAGGCCCTGCCTGCCCATAAGGAATTTACAGTCTATGTAGGGAAGATAACATATACCTATACATATATCTATAATATGCCTATACCTATACATACATACACACATATATATATGTGTGTGTATGTGTATATAAATGTGTGTATATATATGTGTGTGTGTGTGTATATATATATATACACACACATACACACAGATACATTCAAAATAGATACAAGATAACTTGGGGGGAAGGGCACTAGTAGCTAGAGGTAATGGGATAGATTAGGGAAAGCATGTAAAAATGTGGTACTTGAGTTGAATCTTGAAGGAAAGTAGGGAAACACACAAGGAAAAGAGAGAGGAGTGCCACATATGAGGAACAACAAGAAGGCTAAATAAATACCACAGCATGCATGAAAATAAGCACTGTATTATAGTACTGAGTATAGGATGGGCCCAGGTTGTGAAGGGCTTTAAATACCAACCAGCTTATGTTTTATCCTGTAGGTAATAGGGAACAGTGATGTTTATTGAGTTGAAGAGTGACATGATCAGACCAACACTTTAGGAAAATCACTTAGGTGGTTGTGTGGAGGAAGGATTGGAGGAAGGAAAGACTTGATGCAAGGCAACCAATTAAGAGATTTACTGTTTCAGGCAGAAAGGTGATGAAGACTTGAACTAGGTTGGTTACTGTGCCAGTAGAAAAAGGGGATAGATAAATGTGAGAGATGTTGTGGAGATAGAAATGTCAGTATTTGGCATGGATATATAGGAATGAGTGAGCCTGAGGAGGCAAAGATAATCCTATATTTGTGGACCTGAGTGACTGGAGGGGTGATGATTCCTTTGACTTAAATAAAATGATATGTAAGAAGAGTATATTTTGGGGTAAAGATAATAAGTACTGTTTTGAACATGTTGATTTTGAAATGTCTGTAGACTTCAAACTAGAAATAGCCAATCTGCAGTTGGTAACGCAGATCTGGAACTCAGGAAAGAGACTAGGAATGGACATGTAGATCTGGGAATCATTGGCAAAATAGTAACAATAACAGCAGCAGAAACAACAGCAGTAATAACCTAGGCAAACTGGTATGAGAGAGAAGAAAAGAAAAGGAAAAAGAAAAGAGGACCATGGATAGAAGCTTGAGGTACACTTACAATTAGAAGGTAGCATTTGTATGATGACACTGCAAAGAGGACTGAGGAGCTGTCAGACAGTTATTTGGGAATGTAAGTATAATAACTTGACGAGTGAGAGAACACTGGCTGCTTAGAGTGTAGGGAAGGCATCAAAGAATAGGTGACACTTGAGCTGAGCCTTGAAAGAAAAGAATTCTAACAGGAAATGATGATGGACTACCTTTCATTCATAGGAAATGGTATAGGTGAAGGCAAGAAGTGGAAGATGTAATGTTCATTTCCGGGAACATTTCATAGTTGAGTTAGGCTAGAGACTATAGATATTGTGAAGGAGAATAATGTGAAATATTTTAAATCTAGAAGTGTAGATTGGAGTCAGATTTTAAAGATTTCTGAATACTAAGCAAATGACTTTGTGTTTTATCTGGTAGGTGGTAGGAAACAACTGAAAAATTTTGAATAGGGGTTAGACCTGTGTTTTGGTAACTGTGTGAATCGTGGAGTTCAGATGGTAGAGGCCCAAAGCAGGGAAACCAACTAAAGAGACTGTAATTGTAGTCTAAGTAAGAGATGTGATCCTGAACCAGCATGGTGGCTGTGAGATTGGAGAGAAGCAGAGGGAGAACAAGAGATGCTATAGAAATATAATTCTATCCATCTGTTCCTCTAAAACTATGTTCTGCCTCCTTTTTTCCTCTCCTTTTTTGAGTAAATTAGTGGTTACTTTATTTCCTCTTTTCTGTGCCTTTTCACCCTGATTGATTCTGTGTCTATAATTTTTTTTGTCTTACATTTACCAAGTTGCTTCACTTCTATGAGCCTCAGTTACCTCATTTGTAAAATGGAACAATACTTACACTGTCTACTTCACACGGTTATCCTGAGGAAAGTACTATGTAAGTGGGAGTTTCTTTTATTACTGTTAATTTTATAGAATGGCTAGAGTCAATGAAGGATGCTTGAAACTAGGCTTAAATATTTTATTTATCTATTTGTTTGTTTGGGTGATTTGTTTAATTTACAAAAGGTCTAATTCACTTATAATCTTATTCATCATCATGGAAAGCATACTTAAGTGAAAGGTTTTCAGAGTAATCATTGTGAAAAATCCTTTTAGTTTGAGCTCAGATCTTTTTAGTTATTACAAGAGCACTACTTTAGAAATGCCTTATAAATGTAACCAACATGTACAACCTTCACCCAGAACTTCTCTCGTATTCTGCTTTAGAGAATTTCTACTGCAAAGAAATCTTATTAATGTAATTGATATGGGAAGGTCTTCATCTAGACTTTTATAGACATTGGAGTATTCATACTGGAGAGAAGCCTTGGCAACTGGGTGGTGCAGTGGATAGTGTTGCTCCTAGAGTCAGGAAAATCTGTGTTCAAATATGGATTCAGACACTTAATATGTGTGTAACCCTGAGCAAGTCACTTAACCTGTTTGTTTCAGTTTCTTCCTCTATAAAATGAGGGTAGTAATAACACCTACCTCCCTTTTCTCCAAGATTGTTGTGAAGATCAAATGAAATATTAATTTAAAAATGCTTAGCATAATGCCTAAGCACATATATTAAGTGATATATTAGCTATTATCATTATTACTATGTGTAATAATAATTATTATTACAACTCGAATATGTTGTTGCTTCATCAGTAGAACAATTTCTTACTATCCTGTCTTCCTCCAGATATTTTCCTCAGTTGTCTTCTGTACTTTAAACTTCACTTCATTTGAGGATTTATAATTCATTTCTTTTTTAAATTTATTTTTAGTGTTCCACAATCACTACCATACAACCTAGATTTTTTCTTTCCCTCCCTCCCTCTCCCTTTCCCCTTCCCCCCTCCCTCCTTGAGATGGCATACAATTTTATATAGGTTCTACACATACATTCCTATTAAATACATTTTCACCATAGTCATGTTGTATAGAAGAATTAAAATGAGTGGGAGAAATCATATAACAAACCAAAATGTAATACAAAAGAAAATGATCTGCTACAGTCTGTGATTGAATTTCATAGTTCTTTTTCTGGATGTGGAAGGCATTTTGCCTTAAAAGATGGTTGGGAATATTTTAAGTCCTTGCATTACAATGAAGTTCTGAGTCTGCCGGAAAAAATCTTCATACACTGTGGTTGTTGCTGTGTACAAAGTTCTCCTGGTTCTGCTACTTTTGCTCAGCATCAGATCATGTAAGTCTTTCCAGGCCTCTCTGAAGTCTTCCTGTTCATCATTTCTTATAGCCCAATAGTATTCTGTTACATTCACATACCATAATTTATTCAGCCATTCCCTAATTGATGGGCATCCCCTTGATTTCAAGTTTTTGGTCACTATAAATATTTTTATATATGTGGGGCCTTTTCCCACTTTTATGATCTCTTGGGCATACAGTCCTAGAAGCGGTTTTGCTGGGTCAAAGGGTATACACATTTTTGTAACCCTTTGGACATAGTTCCAGTTTGCTCTCCAGAATGGTTGGATCAGCTCACAGCTCCACCAGCAATGAATTAATATGCCAACTCTCCCACCTCTTCTCCAACATTTTATAGTTCATTTCTACTAGACATCTATCTAGCTACCTATTCTTGCTTCAGTATTTATCTTTGAAAATCTGAGTTGGTTGATAAGTTTCCTTAAGTATCCTCTTTGACCTCTTTAGACAACTTCCTTTTTATTCTTCCCTTAATTAAATATTTTTTCTTATTGTGTCTTTAGAATTTCATCCTTGAGTGTAAAAAAAACCCCACAGTATTTTTTCTGATATATTTCCATTTCTCCTGGTCTAATAGAATTTTAGGCCATGGGATCTTACACATCTTTATCTTTCTTTAGTATACTCAGAATGGTAGAAGGTCTTTAGTATACTCAGGTGATAACATTGCTTTTGTTTTTGCCTCTGTTGTTCTTCATCTAAATATTCTCCACTATGCTTTCCCCTTCCTTCCTAGATTTACTTATGTGGGCATATCAAGAGCTTTTTAATATTCAAAACTGCTCTGCCTTCCTTTTACTTATACTGTTTATCTTGTTGTTTTTGGATAATGTATGCTGTTCCATGGGACTCACTGAGGCTCATTGATATCTAAGAGGTCAAATTTAGGTGACACAGTGGATAGAGAGTGGGGCTTGGAGTTAGGTAGACCTGAGTTCATATCTGGTCTCTGAAACTAGCTTTGTGACCTCGATTAAATTACTTAACCTCTGATGCCTCAGTTTCCTCAAATCTGTCTCACAGGTTGTTATGATGATCAAATGAGATAATACTTGTATATCTTTATAAAGCACTTAACACAGTGCTTGGCACATATAAATGCTATTGTTATTATTGTTGTGATTGTTATTATAAATTTTCCTTCTTATGTTAGGGTTTCTAATTCATGATGCCTGTTAAGCCATGCTTTCTGCATTTGTGTACAGAGAACTGAACCTGTGGGTTTTATTACTAGCTCTATTTATGCATTTTGTTTTCTGTTAACTTCTGTATATTTCAAGTACTATACTTTCTGAATTGTAGTTAACACTATTGTAGTCTCTCCTTGGTGGATATACATTGGCACATTTCTCTCTGCCCCATCTTTTTGAGTTTAAAGCTATCTTAGATTTCCAAGACTCTAGACAGTTCTCACTAGCCCTTGTTAGGTATTCTTCATCCTTAGCTGTGGGGCTTTTCATTCCTATGTTCATGCTATGGCTTAAATTTTTACAAAAACTTCCCAAAATCTTCCCAAATTTTTCCTTGCCTTTGATGCGTGGTTAAAACACTACTTGTACCTCTAAGGTGTTAAATTTTCTGCCAAAAATTCCACACTCTGGGTCAGTGCTTTCTTGGTTTCTTCCAGCAATATCATTTGTACCCATGGGAATTACCAGAAGTGGACAGTAGTCACCCACTTTGATAAATATTGAGAGGCTTTCTGTTCCATCTTGATTGTTTTCCTCAGGGAAGATAGCAAACCTCTCTGTTATCAGGTCAACAAATAGGTACCTTAATACCCTTCTACAAGGAAATCACCAAGTACTATTCTCATCTTTTCCCCTGACCCTTACTGGATTAACTTGGGCATTTAATTTTTCATTTCTTGAAGGACATTCATTTCATTCTTTGTTGCAAAATACAACTTCCTTTTCATCTGGAAAAGCCTTAAGTTTGTTTCTGAACTCCAAGTGTCCTATGATCTTTTTGGTATCACTTTCTACTTTGTATGGCATTCCACCACTCCCCAGTCTAACAGAAGTCTGAAATATCTTTTGCTTCTTTAGATACTTTTTTTCTCCTTTTGTTTTCAACCTGAAGTTCTTTTTTATGTTTTGCCTTATTTTATTTGTTTAGCAAATACTTTGTTATCTCTCACAGCTGGGAGTGTGGAGAGGTATTCCTTAAACCCCTTCTTCTAGGAGAGTAGCCAACTTGCACTTCATTTTTTAAAAACAAATTTTATCAATTTTTTTTTGTTTTAGATTACTAAAATCCCCCCTGTAGATAAGTTACTTTGACCAAGTCAGAAACACCAGCATGACACATTAGAGTGAGAAATTCTTTTTCTTTTTTAAGTTCAGCAGTAGTCAAGACTTTACTTGTGAAAATCAGTTCAACTTAATGGGATCATGTAGACATCTTTAAACATTATCTTGTAACTGTACATAATCATTGTTTCTCTCTCTATATATATTAATAGTAAAGTGAACATTTATTGAAGAGTTTAGATAATCTGTGACTGAAAATACAATTGATAGTTATGAAATAAGGACATGTAAAATTCATTTACCA
This sequence comes from Notamacropus eugenii, assembly GCF_028372415.1. Classification (NCBI taxonomy): domain Eukaryota; kingdom Metazoa; phylum Chordata; class Mammalia; order Diprotodontia; family Macropodidae; genus Notamacropus; species Notamacropus eugenii. The sequence goes on along the minus strand of NC_092873.1, from coordinate 175,872,385 downwards.
ATCTAATAATTCTTACGTCATTTGATTTTATAAGTTGGAAATAGAAAATACCTGTTATTTGTTATGAACAAATCCCAAACTTTTGTTTTTCAGATGAAAATAATTATTTCAGCTTCTACATGTGAAATCTGCATAGAATCTAGAATATTCCTCTATTCTGGACCTATGGATGAGTGCCAACTTCTGAGTATCTTTTGGGTATCCTGTGATTTTCACACGTGGAGTAAGTGATTTCTAGACAAACTGGCAGCCTAGCATAAAGTGCTTTAATAAATAATGCTAAGAATTATAAGTTAAAACTTTCTGGTGATCTGTAATTTGTAAGGGAGTTAATTTATTAAGTCTTGATGAAATATAAACTTCAAAAAACTATATTCCTTTGATGTAAAATCTGTGCCATATACATTTGGAAGATAATAGTAGCTAGTCATAGAGACTGTTAAAATTTGAAATTGTTTCTATATCAAAGACAACTTTTTACATCAATTTTGTTTTAGATTAAATACTTATGTAACACACACTATTTATTACATATTTTAACTAAGTAGTAAATTCAAAGACTGTGTTTCTTAAAATATGCTTACAGATATAACACATAAAGAAAAATGATTTCTTGTTATTAGCACACTAGTCTATCTACTTATTATCTACATATTTTGAAGATATAGTATCTGTGCAGACTTAAAAATGAATAAAGTTAAAACTCCATTTAATAATAATAGATTGATGAAATATATTGAAGCTATCAAATCTTTAGTCTGTGTGTTGACTAATTTGACAGTTTTAGGTTTTGTGACAACTCAGATCGAAAGAAAGCCTGTTTATGTAATTTTTGAATGTGCTTTTCAAACCTGTTTAAATCATTGTACTTTACTTAGCACTTTTCTTTTTCAGATCCTTCAAAGAGTTAAAACACCTTACTGAGGACACCTGACCTTTAGAACCATCATAATTCATATCTAGATGTCACCAGTGTTTCCCATGTTAACAGTTTTGACTATGTTTTATTATATATGCCTTCGGCGCCGAGCCAGGACAGCTACAAGAGGAGAAATGATGAACAGCCGTAGAACTATTGAATCAAACAGCCGAACTTTACCTATTAATTCAGAAGTAGTCCAGTATGCCAAAGAAGTATTGGATTTCAGTTCCCATTATGGCAGTGAAAACAGTATGTCCTACACTATGTGGAATTTGGCAGGCATACCAAATGTATACCCAAGTTCTGGAGACTTTACTCAGGCTGCTGTGTTTCGGACTTATGGAACATGGTGGAATCAGTGTCCTAGTGCTTCTTTGCCATTCAGAAGAACTCCACAAAACTTTCAGAGCCAGGACTATGTAGAACTTGCTTTTGAAGAACCAGTATATCCTACAGCTGTTCATGTTCTGGAAACTTATCATCCTGGGGCAGTTATTAGAATTCTGGCTTGTTCTGCAAATCCTTACTCCCCAAATCCACCAGCTGAAGTAAGGTAAAATTTCATTCAACAACATAAGCAGAATAACCAAAACCAAATTGTGGTAGTTTTACTTTTAGACTATAAATATATGTATGTAATTATTTATGGAAATATGCCATGTTATGCTTAAAGGAATTTGTTTTAGGTTTTCTTTAGTTTCTTTATAGGAGAAGTGAGCATTCATGTGAATTACTAATCTTGAGATTTAATGACTTCTTCATATGAGGCATTTACTGATACCATTTCCCTTCTGGCTTAAAACATAAAAATTTATCCCTCTAGATTAAGATTCTAGCAGCAAAATGACTATGACAAATCTAGGAGAGAGCATTTGTCATTGTGTTGGTACATCAGAGCTTAAAGTCTGTGTTGAACTCCTGTAATAACCACATCTGCCATTTGGAATACATTTTTTTCAAGGCATTTGTTTAATTTAGTCTTCCTGAGACAAGTTCAGTGCCATGTCCAGTGTACAGTGCTGCTTCTTAGGCTAAATTGACTTCAAACCAAGGGTGGTTGTCTTGAGCTCCATGGACCCCCAAGGGATCTGTGGGTAGATTTCAGGGAATCTTTGAAGTTGGATTGGAAAAAAAATAGATCTTTATATTCACTAATCTCCAACCAAAAATTAGCATTTCCTTCAACTGAGTTAAAAAATGTTTTTAGAAGAGGTCATCCATAGACTACACCAGACTGCCGTAAAGGTCTTTAATACAAAAAGGTTAAGAACCGTTGCTTTAGATATTTTGAGCTGTATGTGCTTAAAGCCTTGTTCATTTTTTCATCCTATTTTCAGCTCTAAATAGCATCATATACCTAGTATATTTAAGCCATGCCATTTTTTTCTTGTCCCAAATATTCTCAGTAGTGTTTTTTTATGTTATTTCTTGCATGCAAATCTTCCTTGGTAATATTCCATAACCTTTTTATAACAAACAGTCATCTTTCTGTTGCCCTTTGAGTCACTTAGAGTTTTGAGTCTTCTGATATTTACTTTTATATAATCATTCAATCAGTAAGCATTTATTAAGCACCTACTATATTCCAGACACTATGCAGAAAGAATATTTGTATTCAAGAGATGAATTTCTAAGGAATCAAGTAGCTTAAAATCAGTGAAAGTATTATAGCTTTCTAAATAAGACAGAGACTACTCAGTTTTTGATGTCCAGTTCATTATTTATCTTCAGCACTTATGCAAGATATGCATATTAATTGAACTAGTTTAGTGGATTGAACTAAATCTAAAAATCAAAGTCAAGGCAATATGCATTTTTCATCTTCGTTTTTCCAGTATAGATGTTTAAACTGATGTTTTTGTAATAGAGTTTTCATTGAGTTTTTGCAGTGTTCTGGAGTTTAATGAAATTAGCACCATATTATCTACAAACAGGAGGATTTGCAGATAACATTCTCATGATTATTAGAGAATTGTTTTTCTCTTTGGACTTGGAGCAAGACATCATCTGTGATACTGTTAAATACCCCAGATAATCCAGTGAGTAGCTTCATCACCAGGACCAGCATCCCTGGATGTCAGAAGAGGAAATCACAGATTTTTTTTCCCCTTCCACAAGCCAGCCAACTATTGTCTAATTGCCATTTCTCATTTTCGATTGGATGCTGACACTGTCCTCTCCTCTTACCTCCACCCTCACCCTCATCTTTGTCAGAATATCTTAGAGCCCAACTCTACTCTGAATCTTGGAGCTACTATCCTCTAAGTTAGGGACCATCTGCCTTGCTATTGCTTCCCAAGTTTCTTGAGGCCTTGACTTTTATCCATTCCTGGCCAGAACCTAAATACACCCTTGCCTTTCCATTTGCCATGAATTGAACCCTTCTTTATGTATTGTCTCTCCCCAGTTATAGTATAAAACTTCTTGAAAGCAGGGACTATCTCACATTTTTATCTGTATCCCTAGCTCTTAGCATCGTGCTTGACATGTATTAAGTGCTTAATAAATGTTTTTCCATTCTAGTCCATACACACACAAACACATACATACATACATACATGTGTGTATACACACACACATGTATGTATGTATGTATCCACCCCTGTTGTTTCTCTCACTTGATGTTAATTCTTTGCAGATTGTTGAACAGAATTATGATTATAGTCCCATCTCTTGTAGAATCTTCTAATATTTTGACAAATGTGGAAAAGACAATCTACAAAGAATATGAACTTTTAAAATGCATCTTGTTCTGTTAATATACACACGCACTCCTGTAACACACACATATTCTGTTGGTATACATATATAGTACACACATGCATATTCTATGTGTATATGTATGTATGTATACACACATACACATGTATACATATGTATGTTTGTATGTATGTATGTATATTCCCCAAAATAAAGAAATAGAACAAATATGTTTTCATTGTCTATACCTGTTAGTTTGGAGACTTAGATGTGGTGTGCTATAAAAATTGTCACAAAACTTTGCATAGTTCTATCTCATGTATTCATCAAGGATGCTCCTGATACATGCATAGTATCATATCATAAAAATTTTATGGAGATGAGAAAGTAATACAAACAAGCCAGCAGTTGCTAATGTTTTCTTAATAACCAGGAATACAGCTCAGAAACAGAATGTGTTTTGTACCAAGTTCAAACTCTTACATTGTATTTGCTTTGGAGGATAGTATGGTTCAGTGGAAAGAGCACTGCATTTGAAGTCATAAGACCTAAGGTTGAATACTGAGTCTTTCAGTTATTTCCTTTTCAACCTTTGGAGAGGTCATTTAACATCTGTGGTCCACAGTTTTCTCATCTGTGAAAAGAGGGAGTTAGATAGCTTAGGCTACAACTTTTTTTTTTTTTGATAAAAAGTATTATCAGTTAGTAAATATTTATTAAGTATTTACTAAGTGTCAGGCACTGCACAAACGAGTGTTAAACCAATATCTGGCTTCAGTGATTTTACTTTCTAATGGAGGAAACAACATGCCAGCAACTATGTAAAAATGATACGTACAGATGTACAGGTAATTTCAGAGGAAGGTCACTAGTATTCAGAGGAAATGGGAAATACTTCTTGCGCAAAGTGAGATTTTAGGTGACCTGGAGGAAACCAGAGTTCAGAAGTAGAGCTGAGGAGGAAGAACATTCTAGATATGGGAGATAGCTTATAAAAAGTCATGAAATCAGAAATTGAAATATCTTGTGCAAGAAACAGCCAGAAGGCCAGATTCACTGACTGGTAGAGTACATGGAGGGGAATAAAGTGTAAGAGGACTGGAAAGGTAGGATGGGGATAGATTATGAGCAGATTTAAAAGCCAAATAGAGAATTTTATATTTAATCCAAAAATAATAGGGAGCTACTCAAATTTATTGACTAGGTTGGTTGACATGGTCATTGAAGAGGCAGATAACAAGCAAAAACTTTTTTTTAATATAACAAGAAAAAAAGATGCCATATGCATACTTAACTCTTTCTCAAAGCTTCTAGATTGTATATATGTCTCTTTAGTAGTTAGTTTGGGAGTTCATATGGATATTTCCTGTAAGCATGTTTAGGATATTTGAAAACCACACCCAGAGACTTAGAAGGCAGCATGTGACCTTGAGGGCAGCAGGTTCCCCACCTCTGCTTCTTAGTCCTCTAATATGGCCCTTTGAATCCAAACTTCAGAGAATAAATCCTTTTATTAAAGGATTTGAGGACTTGAGGACCTAAAGGGCCATGTGTGGTCCCAAGACCACAGGTTTCCCACTCCTGGGCCCTTTCCATTATTATCTCCTATCCTCACAGTTCTGCTTCTTAATATCCCAGGCATCTGTAACCATTAGAAGAAAAGTCTGCTTTGTTAGTAGAAATACTGAGGGAAAAAAAGGGGAAGGAGGAGGAAAAATAATTGGTATATTACTGTTTCCCTCTATTCCAGAATACAAATCCTGAGTAGTGGGGGAGATCTGTCCACTGCTACTTCTTACCATCTCTACTCAGCTCCCCAGACTTCATCCCTTTTTCAGCTGTTCTAAGTTATTCTATAATCTACAACCCAACCTCCAACCCAGAAATAATAATTTTGACTCTTGCCCATCTTCAGGCCATCCCTGCATCCCAAGGGAGCCATGACCAGAGTTCTTCTTCCATTGATGTACATTACCAGGACTATATCAGAGAATACGTATTCCTGAGATTCCAAATGTACTTTCCCTTAGACTCATTATTACAATTGATATATCAGAGTGCTGAATTTTAGGTACATTACAGGGTTAAATGCACCTTTTTGGACTAGCTTGGGAACCTAGATACTATTTATATTTTCTATGGGAATATGTCTTGAATTCCCAGAAACCAACTTCATAATGAACTTTTGGAGGACAGCCTGTTGGAGGTTTCCTGTATAATTCATTAATTCATTCATTACTTTCAAACTACTTTGCTAATTTAATATAAACTGTTTTTATTATTTATGAATTAATAAGAAAAAATTGAATATGCAGTTTTTATTTGGGAATTGGGAAGTAAGTCGTTTAAAATCCCTTTGTGTATTTGTTATATAGAACTATAGAATGTTAGAGGTGGAAAAGACCATTTTCATAGGACCCTTGTGAGTTTTTTTATCTGTTTGCTACAAAGTTGTCTATGTTTTACTTGAAAACTTGAAGAATGTGTAATAGTATCTTTCCAGCAATCACTTAACCTCCAAAAGTTGACGGCTGCATAACTGACTTTGAGTATAAATCACTCTTAGGTTTCTGGCTGAGAGTTGCACAGGGTTTGATTGTGATTCAAGTTAATATTAATTTATTCACTAATTTATTCTCAAAATTTGCCTACCAATTTTTTTTACTTTATTCCACAACTCACCACCAAAATTCTTTTAAGTAAAAACATCAGTGATCAGTATGCATATTCCAAAGTCATAGTACGGGTATTCCAAAGGTCTTGCCCAGTTGTTTAATCACAGCATATGACTTGTGCTCATCTCAGCAGCTGTATGCAAATAGTGTATACAATGGGGCAGGACAGACAAGGCATTTGGTAGTGGGGCCTATATTTGGTGAAACAAAACCTTAGCAGGTTACATATATTTCTGTCTTTATTTTCTCATTTAGTCTAGTTGTAATAGCTTGAGAATTGGTGAAAGTGATGGTGGCGAATATGCAAAAAAACTGGGTGTGGTGTTATCACCTTGTATTCTGAGTACACATTTGTGCCTGTACAGATTCTATTAATCCACTGGAACTTTATGACTGTTACGTGAAATAACATTATATTCGATATGAAGCATAATATGACCAAATCCAAGACAAACCCAAAACTTATTCAGTGGAAACTACAAGAGCAAGTTGCTTTTCTCTAATCATTTTGTTTGCAAGGCATTGTTTTAGACACTGTTACAGATACTAACATGAATGATATTTTTGGATCACATTTTGGGTATTCTCTCCTGTATGGGTTTCTGTAACACTGTTCTATTGTGGTTTTCTTAATACCTAGCTAGCTATTCATTTTAGTCTCCTTTGCAAAATCAACATCCATGTCCCTCTGCCTGAGTGAGTGTACCCAAAAGCTCCTCTTCATGCTCTCTGTATTCTCTCTTATGGTTCTCTTGTCAGCTTCTATGGCTTCAATTAATTTTCTTTGCAATGTTAATTGACTCCTAAATTCACCCCTCTTCTCTCTGCTGGACTCTAGTTCTTTGTATTTAGCAACCTGCTTGACAGCTCTTCTTGGATATTTCCAGTTCATTATGTCCACAGCTGTCCACTCACCCTCCTCTTCAGTTCCTTAGTTATGTTTCTATTGATATTATTTCCATTCTTCACCACCCAAATTTGCAGTTAAGCACCATTATTGACTCTTAATCTTTATTGGCCCCTTTCCCCAATACTGTGCTATTTCAGGATATCTTCATCTCTTCTGCTTCTTTTATCCAAACCACAACTCCTCTACTTCAGACCCCAATTAGCACTTAAACTATTTCAATAACTTTCTAAGTTACCTCACTGCAGCTAATCTCCTCCCTCCGCAATTCAACCATCACATAGTTGCCAAGTCGATAGTTGTAAAGCATGGGTCTGACTATCTCATTCACAATCACCTTGAGAAAGTGAAGCTTGGCATTAGAATATTTCGAATTGTGTTACATTTGGCCAGTAAGGAAGCTATTATTGAGAATAAATATTACTGTATAAGTTGTTATACTGTATAGTGTGTCATGTAAGTGACAACTTAAAAAACTTGCACCCAAGTTACTTAAGATTTGATGGTTTTCCAAAATTCAGGTTCTGTTTAGATCTTTTACTGTGAATCCATTTTTTCTATAGATGAATTTCTCAAGCAAAATTGAAACCATTCACCTTTTCTGTAAATGAAGATCTATTTCATTACTATTAGAGGCTGAATTTTAAACAATATATTCATTTTAATGCAGATGTCACAAAATTAATTTATATTATTCTCATGTTTGGTACTAAATTAATTTCACACAGTCATAGACCTATAAAGTAATTTTCCTGTGTTTTTCATATTCTTTCTTATGTCATCTTGATAGCCCGAGAAGTAATATAAACAAACTAATGTTTTATGTGCTGGTGCTAAGATTATTTTTGTTTGTTTTAAGCCTTACTTTTTCTAGAGATATCTGTTAAGATTCATATAGTACTGTACTTTAATCAGTATGTCATATTTACAACTTGTGATTTGCTCACATCTAAATGTATTCATGCCATATAGAAGTCAAATGCAAAAATTATGTAAATGTAACATTAAGCCTAATGTATTTCAACAGTATCAGAAAATGTGAGGAAAGCCTTTACAAAATAGCTTCAGTGTACTAATTTGAATGTTCTGTATATATAGATATAATTAAAAACAATGTTCTAAGCATTAACTTTTAGATTTCTATTTCTAACATTAACATTTACATTAATTTTGTTGTCTTTTATGAAAAGAAAACTGTGTTGTAACTTGTTACATTCTTATGAAGGCTACCCTCACTTTTTGCATATTTACTTAGCTGAGGTTTGCATTGACTTTTAATACCCTTGGGAGGAATCATTTGTACATGTGATATTCTAGTATTTGTTTTATTTTTGCTGTTGTTCCGTTGCTTCAGTTGTGTCTGATTCATAGATACGTATCACTTTGTGACCTCTTTTGGGGTTTTTTTGGCAGAGATACAGGAGTGGTTCACTATTTCCTTCTTTAGCCCATTTTACAGATGAGGAACTGAAGCAAATAGAGTTAAGTGACTTGCCTAGGGTCACAGAGCTAGTAAATGTCTGAGCCCAGATTTGAACTCAGGAAGAAGAATTTTCCTGATTTCAGGCCTGGTACTTTATCCACTCTGGCCCAATATTCATTTTAGTAAACTATTACCAAATACTGTGTGCAGCGTACTTTCCTAGGCCCAGGGGAAGATACAAAGATAAATAAAGCATAAAATTTGCTAACAGTATAGTAGGAGTACTGACATATATGTATATATACAAATTCAGATAAGAAGGGGATGCCAGTTGCCATAAGAGTACAGAAAAAAACTGCCAGCTAGAGAAATGAGGGTCGTGACAATCATCACAGAAAGCATAGAATTTGTATTATGTTTTGAAAGATAAGTATGATGTCAACAAGTAGAGCAGGGAATGATGTGAACAAAGGTATAGTGATGGTAAATAATTTTATTTGGCTAGAACGTAGGAAAGGGTAAGATACAGTAGTATATTTGCAATCATGGTGTCATCTCAGTGTCCTTAGTTTCACTCACCCTATCTAGTAAGTTCACAAATCTAGTCATTTTATCTTCACAACATTTCTTGAATATATTCCCTTCTCTCTAGTCATGTAGCCACTTACCCTAGTTCAGTCCCTCTTCCACTCTCATCAGTACTATTGCAGTAGACTCCTATTTTATCTCTCTGCCTCAAATATCTCCGTACTTCAGCCCATCATCTGCATGGCCACCAAAATGATTTAATAATTAGATCAGTTTAGGAATAAAATGCAGGTCTAACTATATCACTCTGCCCACTCCCCCACCCCTCCCAATTACAGGGCCTTATTGTTACCTCTATCATTGAATATAAACTTTTTTATTTTGCATTTAAAGCTCTTTAAAATCTGATCCCTTCTTGCCTCTCCACTCTTATTCTGTATTGCTCCCTTTTATGCTCTTTGTAGTATAGCTATGCTGTGGCATACTTGCTGTTCCCCAAGCACAATACTCCATTTCCTGTCTCTGACTATCCTTTCCTTAGTATTGACTATCTCCATGCATGGAATGCTCTCCCACCTGGCTTCTTCCTCCTAGAATCCTTGGTTTCCTTTAGGACTCAGCTCAAATACCATCTAATCCCAAATACCTTTTTGGCTCCCCTCCCCCCCCTTCTGTTTGTGTCTTCCCTTCGAAGGTTGCCTTGTATTTGATTTATATCAATATCTTATATATACCACCTACATATGTAGTTACATATGTATGTTATTTCCCACCAGAATGCAAACTCTTTAAAGGTAGTGAGACTTCTATTTTGTGTCTATATTCCCAAAGCTGAAAATAGTGTCTGGTTCATAGTAGGTGTTTACCAAATGCTTGTTGAGTGGCTGACAGATTAACCAAATTGGAATATAGCTGTAAAGGCTATAGAGATCCTTATATGCCAGGTTAGAGTTTGGATTTTAATAGGAAATGGAAAACTATTAAAGATCTTTGAGCAATAAGGAGACTGTACAAAATCATTAGAAAGATTAATCAAACAACGATATACATGTATGCACAGACACATATACGTCTGTGTGTGAACGTATGTATACACTCACACACGGGGAAAGTGATAGGGAGGGAGGGAGGGAGGCAGGGGGAGAGAGAGAGGGGGAGAGAGAGAGAGAGAGAGAGAGAGACAGAGAGAGAGAGAGAGAGAGAGAGAGAGAGAGAGAGTGTTATTTGACAGGGGGAGATTGGAGATAGGGAGATTGCATAGGAGGCTATTAACAAAAAGCAGGTGATTGGGAATCATGGCCCAAACTAGGTTATTTGTAGTGGAATGGTAAGGAGGAGGAATGAATGTGAGGAGATATTGTGAAATCTATCCATAGTATTTGTTGACTGTATATATACAGTCTTCCTCATATATAGCATTCATTTTCTGTCACCATGCCTCGAATGTATTCTCTCCTCATTTCTGTCTCTTAGAATCTGTAACTCACTTCAGGATTTACCCAGTGCTACTTCCTTCATGAGACCTTTTCTGATCACCTCAATATATAGTGTTTACTTGAAATCATTTTGTATATGTGTGTATGTATATCCATATATGTATGTGTATATATGTACGTATATGTGTGTGTATAGACACACACACGCACATATATACACATATATTTTACTTGTTTTTCTCCAATAGAAATTTAACCTTCCTGAGAAAAGGGACTATATATCTATATCTATCTGATAAAAAGACAAAAATAGTAGGGATTTAATAGAAGAAGAAAAGATTAAGGAGAGGTTGCAAGAATACACAAAATAACTACATAAGAAGGATCTTAATATCACTAATGACTACATTGATAATCTGATTACTGATCTAGAGCCAGATATCCTAGAAAATGCAGTCAAGTGAGCTTTTGGAGCATTGCTAACAATAAGGCCAATAGAGATGATGGAATTCCAGCTGAGCTATTTAAAACCCTAAAAGATGACGCTGTTAAAGTGTTGCACTCAATATGTCAGCAAATTTGGAAAACACAACAGTGGCCACTAGATTGGAAAAGATTAGTTTATGCTCTGAATTTTCAAGGAATATTCAAATTACCAAGCAGTTGTATTCATTCCATATACCCACAAGGTTATGCTTAAGATTCTGCAGTCTAGGCTTTAGCAATATAAGAAGTGAGAATTACCACAAGAACAGGCTGGTTTTTGAACAGGCAGAGGAACTAGAGACCAAATTGCCAACATTTGCTGAATTATGGAGAAAGCAAGGGAGTTCCAGAAAACTATCCATTTTTATTTTGTTAACTACACTAAAGCCTTTGATTATGTGGATCACAACAAAATAAAGCAAGTCCAGTTCTGTTTTTAAAGGATCCTGAATTGTCCCTGTTTCTGTATCTTTTAAGCTGTTGTCTAAAGGTTCTTCAAGTTTTTAAAACTAGGAATTATTATTCTCAGATACATTTGTGAAACATCAGAAATATAGGACAAGACTAGTCATGTAATTTCATTGATATAAAGAACTTTAAGATGAGGAAACTACCTCTACCCATGCAATTCTTTATCATCTCTGCAACTTAAAGTCTTAGAGATGGCACTAAGAGTTTCAGTGACTTGCCTATGCTCACATGGCATTGGGAGTACATTGGAATAAAAGTCAATTTTGTCTTTGTTAATTATCTCTGTTCTCCTGCTGCCTACTCCATGACACTGAAATAAATCAGCTCTAGTCTTTGTACTAAAGTAAACAGACAAAGCAGACCATCTTTTTTTAAGAAAAAGCATATCATATTTTTCAGTGGTAGAGATGGGGTTTATAATTTAGAGTTTGTGTGTTTTATAGGTTAGGAACTGTTGCTGTTGCACTGAGTTAGTTGGAAAGATTCATTCCAGTGTCTAGCCCCATGTTTTGTACATTGTACTTAGTAAATGGTTTTTGGGTCAAGTACGTGGGACATTTGCTTAAGGCTCTAAGAATGTTGGCTTGAGGGCTGTTCTTTCATTTTTCTTTGTTTATCCTATCTAACTTTTTCTCTGGTTTTCTTGGAAACCAACAATAGAGAAGAACAGTGTGACATCTTGGTTTCATTTTAGCTCTCTTTCTTTTTCCAATGCAATTTGCTTCTATAAGTATGAGATGCCTAAAACCAACTATTTAAATAGTTAAAAGAATTTTATTGGTACAGAAATGTATTGGCCAATTGCAAAAAACAAAACAAAATCAAACCAAACCTGATAAACATCATGTAGAAGTCATTGAAATTCAATAACAAATTATTTATCTTTCTTTCATCTCTGAATATCAATAAATCAATGAACAAGCATTTATTAAGCACAGGGGAATTATTTTAATGGTCTCTTTCTCTGAAGTAGGAAACTCTGAGCAGAGTACAACCAAGAAGGCTCTTTGAGATCAGTACCATGTATTTCAAAGGACAGCTTATAGTAGTTGCAACTTTTATCACTTTTGATTAATAATCAAATAGGCAAACAAAAACAATGTGAGCTAATATTCATAGCAAGGAGGAATTGTTATCTTACTCAAAAACTATTCTCTCTTCATTCTCTCTTTTTAACTTCAAATAAGTCATGCAATTGTTTCTTTAACAAATTCTGCTTTGAAAAACAAACAAAAAACATTTTTTTTTGCCTTCATTACAGGCCACTAGTGGTCTTTAATAAATGAAACTTTGGAGATTTTGCCAGTCTTTATGTGATCATTAATTAAACTAGCAAAGCCCCTTTTTGTGTAGTTAGTAAGAGAGCTTAACACAGGATCACGGTTAAGTCTGAGGTAATTAGTCCCTTTTGACCTTCCCTCCCTTGCATGGTTTACTGATTTTGAGGAAATACTCTCAGAATGCAAGAGAAATAATCTTATCTTCATCTGGAGCCAGAATGTCTTACGAAAGTATAGATAGCAAATGAGTAAAGTTTAAATAGAGCAGGAAACCCATGAATGACGAGAATTGTCCAGGTAGCAATGAAGCAGAGAAAATCCTGGAGAGGTGATAACTTCACCATGTCTGGTAGCCCAAGAAGCAGACATATCCAAGTAAATAGCAAATTCTGTGTAGACATATGGGTCATTCAGCCAGACAAATCATGATCATATTCATTTTTAGCAGTACCCTTCTATGTCATCCATTCCCTTCTGTTATGTATCTACCCTGGGCCTCTGTCTTCTCTGAAGAGAGTAAAAGTTCCTGGGATTCTCTTGTCCTATACAATTTTGACCTCCCATGATCATTCAGTCATCCACCTATGAAAAACTACACTTCCCATCACCCTCTCCTTCTTCCCCTCTGTACCTTACTATTAAGTGACTATGCTAGCCTTTAACTTCTGGAATTACATTCATTATTAGATATTATTTATATTTATTTGTGGGTACATATATATGTATCTATGTAGATACATATATATATATCTTACCTTGAAGTTTGATAGCATCAGCTCTATTATTTTACATAAGTTTGTATCATTTTTTTATAGCCAGTGGGGAAGTCTTTTGAAACAGTGTCCCTGTTCTTAGGAAAATTTTGTTGAAAGTAATTGTTTTAAATCTTTATTCCCAGAGAGAGTTGATATTCATGCCATATCAACCAGTCAACACAGTATTTAATAAGATATGTGTAACCATACTCTATTAGGTGTTGTGAGATGCAGAAGGCATTAGTACTTTACCTTAAGAGTTTATAATTTTGTAAAGGGTAACCAGTATGATGTACATCTTAATTCTTCTTTAAATATTTATAGGAGATAGGGATTAGACCTATGATTTTATTGGTGTTGGAAACTTAGAGCTAAAGAAAATTGCCTTCTCTACTAATGCAGGTTGACATCTTCTCCACAATTTATAATCTTAAAGAGTTGACTAGAGCACTGTGGAGTTAAGTGAATTGCCCAGGGTCACATAACCAATATATATTAGTACTGGGACTTGAACCTAGATCTTCCTGGTTTTCAAGGCTGGCTTTCTACTATGCCATGCTGCCTCTAGTATGGCTCAGTTATTTTGTGTTTGGAGCCATTTTCTAGAATAACAGACATACCCATATTGAAATACATAGATCCCAGTCCTCTTTTATTTCACCCTACAGGATCATAGGTGAAAGTATTATCCTGAGATCCTTTCATTAAGCAAATATTTGCCATTTACCCTGTGTTCTGATATGTATATATAATTGGGCCACATGCATTGAAGAATAAGAGTAGTAAATATTGGTCCCTGCCCTTAGGGAGCTTGTAGTCTAGCTGGAGAGACATGACAAACACTTGAGAAATGGAATACATTGAAGTGCCATAGGATTAAGAGCCAAATATTAAGTGTAAGATCGATAGTAAATACAGTGAGAGTCATGATTCACATTTTGTAGCACTTCATAATTTACAAAGCACTTATCTCACAGTGAACCTGTAAATATTATTATCTTTATCTGAAGAAACTGAGTCTCAATGAAGTTGTTACTTTTTCAAGAGCACTAGTAAGTGGCTGAGCCAGTACTTGACTCATCTTTTTTGATTTCTAATCTAGTGCTTTCTTCCTGTACCACATGGTTTGCCTCTCCTTCAGTGTTAGATTCAGCTACTTCATCTAGGGAATTCTGTGGTCTTGGAATAGACATCCTATTTTCCCTTTTTTTCATCTAATTCAAAGTTGAATTTTTTTAAAGAAACTTTTGCTAGAAAAGTAATAATGGGAATTACAAAAAAATCTTACCAAGTGCAGAATTTTTATCCTGCCACCTTACCTGTCTTTTGAAGTCCATAGTTCTCTTCAAGGCTCAGTTCAAAATGCCACCTTCTAAATTAAAGCCTTCCCTGATCTGCTAGTTTAAAGTGCTTTCTCTCCCCATCTCCCACCCTGACCAATTACCTTGTATTTGTCTGTATTGACTTATTTGAATGTGTTCTTTCCCTTCAGTAGAATATGAGCTCCTCAAGAGCAAGAGCTGTTTTATTTTTACCTTTATATTCTCACTGCCAGCACTAGATTTGGCACCTAAGAGATGAATTATTTTTGTTGTTGTTCAGTCATTTCAGTCATGCCTGACCCTTCATGATCCCTTTTGGGGTTTTTTTGGCAAAGGTGCTAGGATGATTTGCCATTTCCTTCTCCAGTGGATCCACTTTGACAGGTAATCAGAGGTTAAGTGACTTGTCTAGGGTCACACAGTTAGGAAATGTCTGAGGCAGGATTTGAAATCAAGTCTTCCTTACTTCAAGCCCACTGCTCTCTCTACTGAGCCACCAGCTGCCTCTTAATGAATTATAATCAAATTTAGTATCTTGGAAGGATTTATCTTTCAATGAATCAAATCTTTATCTTTCTAGACTAGTATCTGAGCCTAGACTGTCGAGAAACCATGTGATGTTGATGGTGGCACCATCAATTCTGAAGCCTATCTGCATCATGCCAGCTCATTCCATTATTTAGTAGACTTTACTTATTTATTAGACTTCTACCTCTTCTGGATTCAAAACTGGTGACTTCTTACTAATTTCAGATTTAAGGGATGCACCTAATTCTCAGCTTATTTACAAATCAGTGATTACTTGAGTAAAAAAATTGATTGTGCCTTTGCTGATTCATGTTATTTTTCTCTGACATTCCATTTGCTTCTGTCCCACTAACTTTCCCCCAGCCATCTCACCCTCCAGTCAAATACATGCACCAAACTCCATCCAGGGAACTTTTTCTCTAGGCTTCCATAGAAAAATATTTTTACACATAGGAAACGATAGAAATCATTCCTTCATAATTAAAGGGTCAAAAAAGAGAAATGTTGAATGGTGGGCTGGAAAGTTTAGCCAGTCTTACAGATATTGGGGAGTAAATCTAGAGTTTCAGTGAAGTGAAGTGTTGGAATCACTGTTTAGGGAAAATTAATTTGTTGATGTTAAGAAAGATGGATTGACAGAAGGGAAATATGAGGCTAATCAATTCTTTACCTTCTTAACATAATTGAGGCATGATATTGTGGAGTGAGAGTAGTGAGAACTAAGAAGGAACTCACTATAAAAGACATTTCAGTATAACAAATGGCAGGTTTTGGCAATGGGTGGCAGGGTTGGGGGGAAGGAAGAATAAGTAAGAATAAAATAGATTAGACCTGTGAAGTTTTGAGTCATCATGATTTTGACAGAAATGGGAAAAATAGGAAAAATGGCATTACTCTTTGAGAGGTAATATTCTGTAATAGAGTCAGTACTCTTAGTCAACAGAAGTCCTTTTTTTGTGAGGAAACCTTTCCTATTTTGGGTTACTTTCCTTTCCCTTCCTTTCATTCTTCTACCTCTAAAACTGAGTAAGGTAGAATCTGAAATAAAACTTCTATACAGTTGTGGCAGAATATCAAAGTTTGTTGAATCATAGCTATATTTAGTTTTTATTTTTCTGTAAGTGCAAGTCACTAGGGAACTTAGAAATTCTCAGACCATCATTTTATACTCTAACAAAGTGTTTAATTTTATAATTTAGCTTTGAGTAAACATACATCTTAATCCATCATTATTATCACCTTATCATAGGTAAAGTTTCTTTCTTTGGCAGATGGGAAATTCTTTGGTCAGAGAGACCTACAAAGGTGAATACTCCCCAGGCTCGCCAGTTTAAACCTTATATCAAACAGATAAATTTTCCTTCAAACCTTATTCGACTGGAAGTAAATAGCACTCTTCTGGACTATTACACTGAATTAGATGCAGTTGTGCTACATGGTGTGAAGGACAGACCTGTACTTTCACTTAAGACTTCACTCATTGACATGAATGATCTGGATGAAGAGGATTATGAAGAGAAAGATGGCTGTGGAATGGAGGCCCTTAGTAAACAGTTCAACAGTGCTGCCCTCAGGGAATGGACAAACAATGGCTATTTTGATAAACTACCTTATGAGGTAAGCCAGAAATATCTTAATAAAAATAGAGCATATTTCACAAATAAAAATGTAAAATGCCTAAATGTGCAAACAGATTAATAGTGTTATCACAGAAATATTAACCCCACTTAAGAGATCACACTTTCTTCAAGTGGTCTTTTTTTATTTATATTTTATTTTTTTATTTATTTTGCTAAAATCCCGAGTTCCTTGTGATTCACTGAAGCCGATTGGAAAAGGCTTTTACTTAGAAAAACACATTTTAAACTATAATGTGAGGTAATTGATTTTTTAAAAAATCCATTCATACTTCTTATTGATTCAAATTAGCATTCTTAATCAATAAGTGTTTTTCATTATTAATAAATTTTATTCTTGATGTATTACAAATTAGACTGAATTTGTGAAGTTTGACTGTATGTAACAACTGTCATGGAATTTGCAATATTAGAAAATCCAGATAAAAGGGACAGTATTGGACAAGGGGCCATAATTAAATAAAAGTGGGGGAGGGGCTTTAACTCCATTTTCTTCATTCCTCCTTGATGATCCCATTCCTCACCTTTAAAGGAGTACTAATTTTTTGTTTGCTTATTTGTTTGTTTTCCCAACTAGATCCCTTAGGATAAGTGGAGTAGGAAAGAGTGAGTTAAGGGGATAGGGAGAAGGAGGGAGGATAGGAAAAGAAGAGAAAGTGGAAAGAGACAGAGACAGAAAGAATATTTATATTAGGAAGAAATAGGACTAAGTTGTGCCATCAAGGACTTCTGGAAAACACTGTGCCATTAGACTTCATATAATTACATCCATCCAAACAATTTGGCAGATGATTCAAAGTGCATAGTCGGATGAACAGACTATTTGTTTTTGATTCTTAACCTTTCCTTCCAAAATTGAGAATTAAAAATTTTATGAACAATTTCAGTGTGCTATGTTGAATTTATATTCTATGACAACTATGTGCACGTTATTGATTTGTTTTTGATATATCATTTGTTTTACTTAATTTGCAAATTGAGTATTTTAAATATATTTAAGGAGCAAGCTTTTAAAAGTCATTTCATTGTGAATACTTTCACTGAGTGAAGTAAATAATCCTTTATCTAATTTGTCTTTTGTTTAATTATGGATTTTTATGTATTACTACTTTTGTTCAAAGCAAGATAACCTGAATTATCTCTGAGTATTGAGTTGGTGATATAAAATAGTAACACTTTTCCTCATTTTTCCTCATTGTTTTTCTCTTAATTTTTTTTATTTGCTATCTTAGGTGGCATGATTTTGACACTTTTTTAGCTATACTGATCGTAAACCTTTTCTTCTACTGAAAGTTATTTTGAATTTGGAATGATCAGACTTTATTTTAAAGCTTCCCAAATTCCACACTTCATCTGAGAAAAAGCATCTGCTGTAAACTTTCAAATTTATATCAGTTAATACTGAATTTAATGGATTACAGTAGCATTGCTGGTTTATTCCACTATTTTCAGGACTGTGACTATTAGAAGATTGTCATGTGACTATTAGAAGGCCTCTCATTGTAAAGCAACTGCTAGCCCACCAAATGAGGTGAATTTTTCATTTGTAGGCAATTCATCCCTTTTAATGGATGAAAAGATTACATGTGAACAGCTACTAAAACATCTTAAAATTTACAGAGAGGTTTAGATGCATTGTTTCTTTTAATCCTCACAACTAACCTGTGAAATAAGTACTACAAATAGGATGAACCCTATTTTACAGGTAAAGAAACTGAAGCTCAGAGGAATTATATGAGTGGCCCATAATTATACATCTTATAAATATCAGAGCCAGGGTTTCAAGCCATGTCTCTCTTATGCTTATGGCCATTGTTGTTTCTACCACACTGTGCTGCCTTTGTGTACCAAAATGTTACAAAGCATAATACTTCACAGATGAAAGGAAAAAAAAAAACTAGGGCAGGAATTGTATTGAATGATGCTTTTTTAATAATTAAATTAACTTTATTTGGGGATTCCTTCTGAACACACCATATCATATATTCATTATGGTATCAAATTGTTCTTTATGCTAGGGTACCAATGGATAAAGAGCAGGATTCTGATCGATTCCAAAGTCTATGTTGGTAATGATTTATAGATATTTCTCCATAGTCTTTATACCTATTATCTTTTGTTTAATCATAGGTAAAATGTTCTTTACTTATATTTTAATGCCACAATCTTATTTACTTTTCATTTTATCATATCTATTTTTTACTTCAGCTAGTGTTATTTTCTCAGTAAATGTCATAGAATACTTTTCTATGTCAGGAACTAAACAAATGAAAAAGTATGTATTTGAAACTCTACCAAAAATTCCTTGGGGAATAATCTTAATGAATGTTTACTGGTGTTATAAATAATATAGGTTACTTAATGATCAACCTGAAGATGTCATTCTGTCAACCTGAACTTATTCATTCTTTAAAAACTCAAAAGTATTTCCAGTTAAAATCAGATATAAAGATAGTTTAGAACATATAACTAACATGACAAGGTGATTGATAAAATTTGTTTATAATGGTTTGATGACACCTTTTGTAAAACTAATTTTGAAATGTTACCACTTTATGCATTTAGAAATTTATACATTCTAGTTTTGGTCATTGTGACATTTAAAGATTGTGATATTTCCTTCTTTCTTTTTTAATGTCTCAAATCACCCTTTCTTTAAAAGCAGCATGATTCTAACCACAAATGAACAGTTTGGAGAATATGGTATATTCATTATTTTTTTAAAAACGTCCAAAAAATAAAGATTTTTAGAACAGAGAATTTGTAAAAAAAATTTTTACATTTAAAACAATTGCATCCAATTTTCTCTGCTATTAGGAAATCAATCATAAGAAGATGAGTTTTTTTTTTACCCCCTTCCATATTTATCTTCCTTCATTTATAAACACGACCTTTTTTTCCCCTCTGTGTTTTCTGGAATTTAGGCCAGTACTGCAGACTGACTAGTGCCAAACATCTAAATATGGTTGACTTTCGACCAGTAAATAAGATAAATGGGTAAGTTATGGGGAGGAATTGAACCAACATTCAGAACCTTTTCACTGTTGCACCACTTAGGAAACATGCTAGTTTTTATTGTTCACCTTGAATTTTAGTAGAAATCTTATTTTAGACATAGAGCCTAAGTGCAACTTTAAAAAAATAAATAGAGTAGTGAGAAGGAGGTGGAAATACTTTGAGTTTTAAAAATCTCTGATGCCATGTTATTGTGTTTTTATGTGAATGGTAGCTTTCTTTTCTGTATTCTTTGCAGTGTTTAGCTCATTAACAGTACTGCTTTGATTACTTCTTAATAATTTTACAGCTTGACTTTAGTAATAGCTCTAGTTTTTATCTTGCTCTCCCTATTTTTTTTATCTTTTATGTAGCTCATCCAGTTGATTTTGAGTCATCTTACACTACCTGACCTGTGTAGATTAGCACAAACTTGTAAACTACTCTACCAACACTGCTGTGATCCTCTACAATATACCCACCTCAATTT
The DNA here is from genome assembly GCF_028372415.1 of Notamacropus eugenii. Taxonomy (NCBI): domain Eukaryota; kingdom Metazoa; phylum Chordata; class Mammalia; order Diprotodontia; family Macropodidae; genus Notamacropus; species Notamacropus eugenii. The sequence goes on along the minus strand of NC_092873.1, from coordinate 175,851,831 downwards.
GCAACCTTACTGGGCAAAGCTGAATGACACATCTCTGGAGTACCTACAGTCTCGCTGCACACTAGTCCAATGGCTGAATTTATCTTGGACTGGAAATAGAGGCTTCATCTCTGTTTCAGGATTTGGCAGGTTAGTGTCCGTACATGGAACAGTTCACAGAAGACTGGGTAGTTCTTATAACAAAGGTTCAAAATACTGTGCAGTACATATTTACGAGAATAAGATAGAAGTGTAGTTTTCATAGCAATGGATTGGTTTCTATTAAAAGTAATGTCTTGTAGCATCCTTAAAGCAGCTTAAAAACACACACATTAAACTGTATTATTTAGTGAAACCATAGATTTTATGGAAAACAATTTTCAGCAAAAGTTCTTTTTTTCATTTTTATGCCCAATGAAAGATTAAAAAAAAAGCCTTTTCTCATCTCATAGTTTCAGATTATATGAATAACACATTAAAAAAAACTATTTCAAAATCAAATCTACCTCTCTAATGTGATTTGTCAGAATTGGAAAACAATTTATTACAGAACATTTTTAATTAAATCTTAATTACATGTGCAATGCATCATCCAAATTTAGAAGCTCATTTGAACTAATTATGTTGAAAAATGCAATTGCACGCTAAATAGGCGACCACACTTGCAGACCTGCCCAGGTGTTTCTGCTTGCTTCTATTTAGACACTTGGTTTCCTTACTATTAAATGTCACCCGATAAAACTTTGGAAGCTTACCAACTTATATATTTATTTAGGAATTTAGTCATTTTATCTTATTTTGTAAATTTGTGGGGGGGTTTAGTTCCTTGTTGATGACAGTTTCCATTATGTTTCAGCAAATAATGTTCTTATTTTTATTAAACTTAATAAATAATCACTAAAGAAAAAAACTCGGAATTTCATTAAATTTATGTTTAATGAAAAATATTTTGTCCTATTCAAAAGCTAAAAACAAACTGGAGGTTTCCTTTCATATTCACTACACCACTATTTTTGAAAAGTCCTATGTGAAGGAAAATTTAAATAAATTCCATCAATTTATTGTAAAATTAAAGATACATTTTCATGGATAATTTTTTGGTGTAATACTTGAACAATAAATAATGCTTGAACTGGTTTTTAACAAAATATCCAAAGTGCTAACATTAGTGAACAGTATTTTAAAAACAGAAACAAGACAAAAGCAGTCATGGCTGCATTTTTAGCTTTTCTTTCTATTGGACTTTATGATAACCTTTTTTTAAAAAATGTGCATGAAGCCACAAGGTTTTTTACCACCTTCCAGATTTATCTTTCTTCATTTATAAACGTGGTCTTTTTTTCCTTTGTGTTTTCTGGGAGTTAGGCCATATTCAGTTGTACTGCAGACTGACAGTGCCTAACATCTAAATATACGTGACTTTCAGACCATTAAATATGATAAATGGACAAGTTATACATACACAGAAAACTGTATGATTCTGCGAATTAGATCCTAAATATTTTACAACTATAAGAATAAGTACAGTATGAATTCCATTTCTGCTTTATGAATTTTATAAGTTTATAATAATAATAGTAATAATAACTAGTATTTATGTAGAGCTTTAAGGTTTGCAAAGCACTTTATATATGATGTCTCATTTGATCTTCACAACCCTGTGAGGAAGGTTTTTTATTATTCCCATTTTACAGATGAAGAAACTGAGGCACAGAACAGTTAAATGACTTATACAGAATCACATAGGTAGTGAGTTTCTGAGCTTGAATTTGAACTTGGGTCTTCCTGACTCTGGATCCTGTGGTCTATCCATTGTACAACCTGACTGCCTACATGAGGGATATTTTTAAGGCAAAATTATATTTTTAATTTCTGAAAGTTATGTGCATCTTTTTACTTGTAGAAATTTGAAGGCATTCATTTACTTTACCTATTTCTCCCTCTTTACCTTGAACTTCTATCTTCAAGTAAGACTGGAAAGCCCTGGAACTAGTAATAATCAGATACATTTGGAGTGTGAAGAATTAAGACAACCTGAGAATGATGGGGGCTACTAACAATCAGTAACAAATATAAGGTGTTAAGCTTCCTGAGGGCAGGGACCTCACATCACTCATAGTAGCTAACATAGTGCCTTCCATATGGAAGGAACTCAGTCATTCAATCACAAAACATTTACTTAGTGCCACAGTGCCACAGTGCCACATAACACAAACACTGTGTTATGTATTGGGAATGAAGAGAGAAAAAAATAAAATAATCCTCAGCATCTAACACAGATTTTGGTACATAGTAAGTGCTTAATAAATGCTTTTCCATTCTTTTCTAAATATATGATAGTTAAAGGTAAGGAAGCAGGGAAGAATAGTATTTGCAGTAAGGGAGTGGGGATAAGAATCAGAAAAGACTTTGTTTAGAAGGTGAAGTTTAAGTTGCATCTTGAAAGAAGAGAGGAATTTTTTTACATAGAGGTAAGGAGAAAGTGCATTCCAGGCAAGGGGAATGGATGGCCAGTGCAAAAACCAGAACCAGGAGGTGGAGAGTTGTATGTGAGGAACAGAAAAAAGACAAATTTGTTAGTGCTTGTATTATATTGTATTTGTCCTTCATTGCTGAAGAAGACCATGCCATCAGAGAAATAATGACATGACTTGTACTTGACTTTATTTTGAGTGAGAGAGGGCTGTGCAGGTCACCAGCCTCACTTCTCCTCTGGAGCCATCCAAATCCGGTGATCAGATATTCATCAGGATGACTGGAGATGACCCAGGATGAGGCAATTGGGGTTAAGTGACTTGCCCAAGGTCACACAGCTAGTGAGTGTCAAGTGTCTGAGGTGAGATTTGAACTCAGGTCCTCCTGACTCCTGCACTGGGGCTGTATCCACTGAGCCACCTAGCTGCCCCTGGTGGTGTTATAGAATGCAGGAAAAGAATAATATATAATGTTGGAAAGATGGGTTGGGTGTATGTTGTAAAGGAGTTTAAAAGTCAAACAGAGAAGTTTCTGTTTTATTCTAGAGGCAGTAGAGATCCTCTGAGTGTGATTAGGAGTTGGTCAAAGCTTAAGGAAAGGTACTTTCTTAGCTATGTGGAAGATTGACTAGAGTAGGAAGAAAGAGAGAAAGAAAAGGAGGGGGGGGAGAGAGAGAGAGACAGAGAGACAGAGAGAGAGAGAATTCAATTTAGAGGCTGTTATAGTAGTATACCCAAAAAGTAACAAGGGTCTCAACTAGGGTTGTAGCTGTATGAACAGAGAAAAGGGAACAGCACATCTAAGAGATGTAGATGTAGAAATAACAAAATTTGGCAACTAATTAAATATCTGAGGTGAGTAAGAATGAGAAGTCAAGGATGACATTTAAGTTAAAAACTTGGAAGGAAGACTGGAAAAAATTGTGGTACCTTCCACAGAAATAAGGAACTTTGGAAAGGAGGTGGGGTCACAAGGAAAGATAATGAGTTTTGCTGGACAAGATGAGTTTTACACGTCTCCAGAACATCCAGTTTAAAATACCCAACAGGCAGTTAGTGATGAAGGACTAAAACTTAAGGAGAGACTAGATGTATTGATTTACAATATAATATATATGTATAATATAATATATAATATAATAATTTATATAGGTGACAGTTAAATCCTTGATACTTATGAGTTCACCAAGAGAAGTTTAGGGAGAAAAAAGAAGAGGGAACAGTGTAGATCACTGGAGAATACCCACAGTTAGGAGGCTTGATATGGTTAATCAGCAAGTAAAGGAAATTAAAAAGGAATAGGACACTCAGGTAGGAAAATAAAGACAGAGTAATGTCATGAAAAGTCAAATACAACCTTTCAAAGTTCACTAAGTCATAGCCATCTCTAGTCACTGACAGAAGTAATAGGTGTATGTACTTATTGTCCAGCTTAAGGTCTTTCTCCCCACCAAGGACTTAGTCCTTACCTCCTTAGTTGACCATTCCAGGGAGAAAAAAAAGGCAGACAAAAGGAGAAAAGAATTTGGCTGACTAGTACTTCTGGTATGCACCCCAGTTTTGTTTCCATAAGCAATTACAGAGGCTCTTCTTCACCATGTAGTTACTGTACCAGAAAAAGTTACAAAACGTGCATACCCTAGGGTCCGTCTAGATAGTACATTAATTGAGTACTCCGCACATGTTTGTAAGGGTTGGGTTCATTGGTCAGTCCCCCATTTTTTTCTTATTTGTATAACTAATTCTAGTACATAAGAAGAAATAGGAAGGAAACAGCAATTTACTTTTCTAAATTTTAGATTGTTGTTTTACGGATAGAGTTCCTCTTTGCAAGATTAAAACTTCATTTTTTAAAACTAGAAATTTAGTCTCTATTGTCAGTTCACTCAAATTAGTTCCTTGAGCTTGTTTAAATAACCAAAATGCAAAAATGAACATAAGTACTTTAAATTTAACTATAGTATTTTAGACAGTAAACCATTTGATCTTTTAAAAATGTTTTATTAATTTTTGTAAAAAACTTTACCATCATTTTCTGTCCCCCTAAAATAGCATCCTTTCTTGTAATAAAAAAGAATAAAGCAACTGGCACACTGACCAAAGATACTGAATCTTAATATCATCCTTTTAATCCTCGTGGTTTATATTAAGTGAATATTTGTTAAAAGGAGGAAGGGAGAAGTGTTTTTTCAAGGGGAGGCATTAAAAGTTTTTCTGACTGATTGCTGTTGGCCCCTTTACTTTGACTACTGAATTGATAGTCATTATGATTTGTAGGCAGCATTCCCAGAATAAACAATAAATATTCATAACTTGATTATTAATGAATAATCTATGAATAAGTATGGTCTATTTATGCTCATTACTGTGAACAAGATTTATTTATAATAATTTTAAGAAAAAAGTAGATTTTTTCCAAAGTAGGGATGTGTTAAATGATCAGTTTTTGGAAAAAGATTGATGTAGCTCCTTCTTGCTGATAATTCTTATATAGATAGAAAACTGTATCTCTGCAAGTTGAAACTATTTAGCATGATTTTTCTTTTTGAATTCTCAGAAAACTGTATCCCTAAAGTATTCAGTAGATTTAGGTAAGACAATGGTACTTAAAACTTGTCAGGATAGGTAACTCTGTCCTGTCTGTCTATGCAGATCTATAAATTAATAACTTAAAATATTGCCTACATTTATCAGTCTGTATGTAACTTCTTATTAAAATCAAATTTATTATAATTTTCCAATTCTTAAGTTACAATAACCTAAATACTTTTAGATTCTTAGACCCCTAGATTCTTATTTCTACATCAGTGTATGTACATTGAAACATAATCACACTCAGCTCCAAGATTTGCCCTTTTCTATTTTTAAACTCTCCATAATTTGACTAAAACCAATTACTGATACTTTCACTTAGGTATCAAGTATTTATTAATCACTTACTATTGCCTTAAGTGCTAGAAATACAAAGAAAGGCAAAAGCTGCTTCTGCACTCACAGAATTCACATGTTCCTGGAAAAAAACCATGCAAATAACTCTATATATGCAACATATACAGTAAATGGAAATTAATCTCAAAGGGAAGATATAAGCTGTGCAAGGATTGGGGATGGGGTGGAAGAGTAGGAAAGTCTTCCTGCTGAACATTGTATTTGAGCTGTCTCAAAGTAAAGAAAAGCAGAATGCGGAGTTGAGGCAGGAGAACATTCTTTTTCTTCTGCATTATATTATTTCATTTGTTTAACTGGTGTTTCAATATATTCTTCTCAGTCTTCTCTTATAACCTTGCTTTTACCCCAGTCTCTAAAATACATTGCCTTATTCTATATGGAATTTTCTAGAAGTCCTAGCAAGTATCACTGTCCTCAGAAAACTGCCATGGTCCCTATAGTTTCAAGGGCAAAATACAGATTTCTCTGTTTGACATTTTAAAGTCCTTCACAGATGGCTGGCTGCCTCCAAGACTTAGGCATCAGGCATCACTCCCCTTTATCCACTCTGTGGTCCTGCTTGCTGTTCCTCACATACAACATTTGGTCTTCTTTCTCCATGCTTTTACAGTAGCTCCCCCCACACTTATTTTGCATCTGTTCATGTGTGTGTTTATTTATTTTTATTTATTTGTACATTATATTTTCCCCAACATCATATGTGACCCTCAACACTGAGACTTTCTCATTTTTATCTTTCTGTTCTCAGGGCCTAGGACAGTGCTTGGCCCATAGCAGACTCTTAGTAAATGCTTATTGATTGATAGATGATATAAATAGCTTATTATACATTAACAGTTATACCGTTTTAATTTGTTTGTCTATTCATTTTGTGTATCCATGTCTGCATTAGTATGTCTGTCTTCTGGAGGAAACAGTTCTTTCAGATTTTCTTTCTACTATAGGGTACCTGATACTGGGTACACCTAGATGTTCAGAAAGTCTTAGTACAGTTTTAAGCACTAATTTTTAATAACAAAAAGCTGCACGAAGACTCTTGGGATGCCTTGTTTGTAGCTAAGTATTTAATGACTATGTTTTAATAATCTTTATCTATAATTTTTTATCTGGAATAAATATTGTGCCGAATAAAATTACATTATTTAGAATAACAATGAGTTAAAACTCTTTCAAGATTCATTTCAATATGAATAATATAAACACACAGTTAAGAGTCAGGAGGTCCAAGCCTTTCACCTGATTCTACTACTACCTTGTTACTAAAGAAGAATGCTCTGAGGATTAGTGCCTGATTCTGGGATGAGTAAACTGATATTAAATTGTTCACTCATGTGATGTTAATTATTCCAGGGTACCAAATATCATTTAGAAAATGACTTCTTTCTGTGTACTATGTATTACTTTGGAAAAATTAATTCATCTCATAAGGATAAGCAATTTATTTCTACATTAGAGATTTGTTTACTTGATAGCATAAAACAGTTTTGAATTCGTTACTTGAAGATAAGTCAATTCAAAATACCATCATCACCATCATCGATAATTATTTTGTGAGAATCTACTAAGTGTATCACACTCTTCTGGTTATTGCAACAGACATAGATAGGAGACAGAAAATGAAAAAGCTATAAGCTTACATAAAACTAGCTATTTCAAGGTGACAAGCATACTATAACAAGTTAGCTATTTCAGAGCTAAGAAGTAGCTTGTTCAAGGTGAACAAAGTTGGCTAAGATAAAAATGCTTGTTATATGTTAATGAATGGTGATAGAAATAATAGCTGGCTCAAGGTCAGTCTCTAGATCCTTCTTTTCTTGGGAGGTATATACTTTGGTAAATGAAATGAAAAGGAAATTAATGCAGATTTGTATTAAGTAAAGAAGTCTGTCTATAGTGTCTGTAACATTTTTGTTCAATAGAGAAATCAGGGTAAAGAGGGAGGGAGAGGAAGGCAAAAATCATCATTTTTAGTATAATTTCTATTATCTTTTATTTCTTTAAAGTACCATGAAAGTTTTCCATTGTCCTTTTGGATTTCTGATGCTGAATCTGATGATAGTTTATAAATTCTTTCCTAGTATCATTGTAGTGGAGCTTGGGCAGGAGCCCATTGTTGTTCAATCTATGCACTTCAGAGAGCATTGGGGCTAAGGTTTTAGGGAGGACAAGAAAGAAAGGAAGGAAGAAGGAAAGGAGGGAGGGAAGGATCTGAGATAGGGTCCAAATGACCCTTTAGCTCTACAGACATGTCACCTTTCACAGTATTACATTGATCTGAACATTCAGAGGCCATAGCAAGATCACCCCCTGATTGAAAAAAAGCCTTGTTACTAAACACAAATGTCAGTCTACTCCAGTTAACCATCTAATAAGAGAAAAGTATGAGATTGGTTGTTGGTTTGACATAGCTGGGAAACAAACATTTAATAGTACGGGCTGGAGCAGAGGAAAAAACTCAAGAAGGGAGGCAGGGTTCTTCACAGACAAAATTCTAATCACAATTATTGAAATAATACATTGCCCAAGAAAAAAGAGGTTAAATAGAATGGTTCAAAACTTTTAAACATGTTTTTTTCTTATTTCTTCATATTTCTCTCCCTTTATATGTCCTCCACCTTCATCCCCTTCCCTGGAACCATCCTTGATAACAAAGAATAAAAAAGAGGAAGAAAAGCAGTTTGATAACATAAACTTAACATGTCAGCTAAGTTAGTATGTGCATATTCCATACCCATATCCTCTCACCTTTCTAAAGAAGGGAGGGAAGTGTATGCATGTCTCTCTTATGACTAAACTTTGTCATAATAATTATAGTGTTCAATTTTTATTTTTTTTGTCTACTTCATTTTAGTTATTTTTCATGGTTTTTTTTTTCTGGTTCTGTTTACTTCAAATGTATTCATTCATGTAAATCTTCCCATCTTTTTCTGAATGCTTTTGTTCATCATTTCTTATAATAGTTCACCATGTTCACATGCCACAATTTGTTTAGCTATTCCCTTGTCTATGACCTCTGCTTCGTCTCCAGTTCCTTGATACTAGAAGTGTCACCATAAATTTTGGTGTAGGAGAGAACCCTCCTTTCTGCCTTTGACCTCCTTGGGGCATGTGCCTAAGCAATATTTTGATTCCTTTCTGACCCTTTAATTATCTAGTCTCTATTCTCTGTGTTCCTCATAGAATCACAACTCCTAAGGTATTCATTCTAGGCTCTCTCCTATGGGGAGTTTCTGCCACTGTCCTATAGAATTTGCCCTAAGGGTTCCCCTTTTCCATAGTGTCTCCTAGAACAATGCCAATTCCCCCATAGGACAGAGAGGATGCTGCCCCATGGTAGACCATTCTCTTACTGCATCCCTGATTATGTAGCCCACCACTGATGCTCTCTTGCTCGTTATTTTCTTTTCCTTAGTCACCTCAAAATCTCATTTTCCTAGATGCCACTTGCCCCTAGGAGTTCCCATTCTATCCTAAGTTAGTCGGAGCGACCTATTTGAGCACGAGATCCCCAAGACCATGCCCAGAACAAGGTCTGACTCTATCTCCCTTTATAGAAAGTCTCTCTTTACCTATATAACTATTCATCAATGAAACCTCCTCCCACTACCAAAGCAATACATCAATGAAACCTCCTCCCACTACTCTCCCCTCTACCTCACTCCCCATTCCTCTTTCCCTCTTCCTCCTTTTTCACTCCTCTGTTGGCTCTTCTCTTTCTGAGACCACAAGGGCCATGTTTCCTTCATTGTTAGCCCTCAGTTTGACCCAGGCATATCACATACTCCCCTTTATCACCCTGCTTCCCTGTCCCCTTTCATTCACCTTCCTGTTATGTAATGTAGTTCCTCAAAAAATATTGATTCACCTGTAGGTAGGTTGTTACCAGCTTGTATCCATAATGTCCCAGGCCCATCTCTTCACTGTTGCTGCCACCTGATTTCTGCATTCATCTCAGTTGCCATGCAGATATAAGGAGGAAGTCTCTTACTGTTCTCTCTGCTGTCACTCTTTTCCTGCCCTTGGCTGCTACATCATTTCTGTTGTTTGGGGAATTCAAGAAGCATATAATCTCTTTGAGTCTAGTTTTCTTCCTAAGAAAGTTTTGAATGCCTCTTATTATTGAACATCCATCTTTTTCATTTATAGTTAAGCTCAGATTAGCAAGGCAGGTCATCCTGGTTCCATTACTCTTTGGGACACACTATTCCATTCCCTCCTGCATTTTCCATTTGGTACAGAAGAATCTTATGTTATTTAAATTTCCATTCTTTTGAATTGAAAGTCTTTCTCCTGGTCATTCACAGAACTTGGGTATTTTTCTGGAGATGACCTTTGAATTCTTTCAATTGATATTTCATTTTCTGTGTTGAGAACTTCTGGGCAAACTCTCTTGTATTATGTTCACAAGTTCATTAGTTCTCTTGAATCATGATGTTATGCATTTTGTTTTGTCATGTTCTTCTAGGACATCTGTGATCCATATATTACATACATCCTGTCTTTGAGATCAGTATGTTTTGCCTAGATACTGAGAATATTTTCTTTTATTGCTCTTATTTTTTGCTTTTCTTTTTATAGATTGTCCTTCACTTCTGTGTATTTGCATTCCCATTCAATTGTTCTTTCTTTTTTGGGGGGGATGAGATTTCTCATTATAGATTCAAATTTTTCTATTCTGCCCATTATTTTGCTGTTCTGGCTATAAATTCTGGTCTCATAATTTTCATTTCTCTTCTTAGCCACTCAAGAACAGCATGTTGTGTTTCCATGCTCTTCTCAAATTCCAGAATCCTTTGTCTCATTAAGTGTTGGGTCATTTTTTCTGCATTTATTCATAGATGTCTGAGCTCATTTGCTAACTCTAGAGGCCATTTCTTCTTTCTGCTGTTAAAATCTTCCCTATTGATTTATCTCCTTATCTTCAAGATGGTTGCATTTTTCTTCTTCTTGAGATCTTTGGCAATTTCAATCTTCCCCACTCCCAACTTAATTTTCCCCTATTGCTCATTTTCTGACTCTCTCCCCTCTGATGGTGGTTTTCCTGGAAGCTAGATTTCAAAGCGTCTCATCCTTCTCCTACTATGGGCAAGTCAAAGTTCACCAGCCTAAATCTCTGTCTCAAGTGACTTTTGGGAGGATAGAATTGGATCCAGTAGGATGCTGAGTTCTTTCCCTCAGGCTTAGTAGAGTATCCCACAACTTGCCCCTTCCCCCATATTCCTGTCTTAGTGTTCTGTCCTATTCCCTCTGTTCCTTAGTTCTATAGCTAAGCACCAACAGTTTAGTGAGCTGCCATAATATTGGTGTTACAGAGTTGGTTTCTGTAGTTTGAGCCTTCAGGGCTCTGAGAGGAGGATGGTATGGGGTGTGGGGTTGAGCTGTGTTTCAAGCCCAGGCATACGTCCTATCCCTTTCTCTCTGTTTCTCAACTTGCCTGCATAGAGCTTTTATAGTACAGAACATTGCTGGAATGACACTATCTGTCATGGTCCCAACAAATTTCTGTTTGTCTGGAACCTGGATCTCCTTGACATTGGATGAAGGAGGGAGGATTAGGGTCTGTGGTTGGATTTTGTTGCACATCTGTTTATTGGGTCTTTGGGTTTTGTTGCAACCCCATGTTGAACAAATCCTTGGGTCAGCTAGAGTAGTTAGTGTTCAGTTATTAATATGCTTCAATAACTTAAGCAAATGTTCTAAGGCAGAACTTTATTGTGAGTCTTCAAAACTCTTGATAAGGAGTAAGGGTGAAAATTTATTCAAATTCAGATTGGCTAAAACAGGAAGATGATAAATGTTGGAGAAGATGTGGGAGAGTTGGAATACTAATACATTATTGGTGGAGCTGTGAGCTGATCCAATCATTCTGGAGAGCAATTTGGAACTATACCCAAAGGGCTACAAGAATGTGCATGCCCTTTGATCCAGCAATATCCCTTCTGAGACTCTGTCCCAAAGACATCATAGAAATGCGAAAGGGTCCCACATGTGCAAAAATATTTATAGCAGCTCTCTTTGTGGTGGCCAAAAAACTGGAAATCAAGGGGATGCCCATCAATTGGGGAATGGCTTAACAAGTTGTAGTATATGAATGTAATGGAATACTATTGTGCTGTAAGAAATGAAGAACAGGAAGACTTCAGAGAGACCTGGAAAGACTTATATGAACTTATGCTGAGTGAAAGGAGCAGAACCAGGAGAACTTTGTATACAGCAACAATCACAGTGTGCGAGGAATTTGTCTGTCAGCCTTAGTACTTCATAGCATTGCAAGGACTTAAAAACTCAATGGACTCGAGGAAAAATGCCTTCCACATCCAGAGAAGGAACTATAGAATTGGATTGCAAATTGAAGCAGATCATTTTCTTTTGTATTGTTTTGTTTTATGGTTTCCCCCATTCATTTTAATTGTTCTATGCAACATAAGTAAGATGAAAATGTATTTAGTAGGAACGTATGTATAGAATTTATATAAGATTGTATGCCATCTCAGCAGGGAATGGGGAGGGAGAGAGGAAGGAGGCAAAAAAAAAATCCAAGATAATGGAAGTGATTGCAGAACAATGAAAACAAATAAAATAATTTAATTATAAAATTTATTCAAATTAATGAAACTGAAAACACATTCTATGTTAATAGTCTAATAGAACCCTATTGAAGATATAAGGAGTAAACTCATGAGAAGCAAGTGAAATACAAACTCAAACCCTTGTGCTAAATTTAATATGACTGAGCAAAGTTCATTCATTTAGCTGTAGTTTTTAAAGCTTGTTGAAGTCAAGACCGTTTGTCTCATGCCAAGAATACTTGGGCAGTCAGCAAGACATTAAAAACTAAAGGTGGGTGAGGAAGAGGAGGAATAGCATTCTCTCAGTTACTTTTTTTTAATATCTATTTTTCCCTCTGGTTCTAGAATATCAGGGCAGTTTTCCTTGATAATTTCTTGAAAGATGATGTCTAGGCTCTTTTTTTTGATCATGGCTTTCAGGTAGTGCCATAATTTTTAAATTGTCCCTCCTGGATCTATTTTCCAGGTCAGTTGTTTTTCCAGTGAGGTATTTCACATTGTCTGCTATTTTTTTCATTCTCTTGGTTTTGTTTTATAATTTCTTGATTTTTCATAAAGTCATGAGCTGCCATCTGCTCCATTCTAATCTTTAAGGAATTATTTTCCTCAGTGAGCTTTTTGACCTCCTTTTCCATGTGGCCAATTCTGCTTTTTAAGACATTCTTCTTCTCATTGGCTTTTTGGATCTCTTTTGCCATTTGGGTTAGTCTATTTTTTAAGGTGTTATTTTTTGGGGGTCCCCTTTAGCAAGCAGTTGACTCCATTTTCATGATTTTCTTGCATTACTCTCATTTCTCTTCCCAGTTTTTCCTCTACTTCTCTTACTTGATTTTCAAAATCCTTTTTGAGGTCTTCCATGGCCTGAGACCAATTCTTATTTTTCTTGGAGGCTTTGGATGGAGGAGTTTTGACTTTGTTATCTTCTTCGGTTTATATACTTTGATTTTTCTTGTCACCATAATGATCCTTTTTCCAGTTTTTGCTCATTTCCCCAACCATTTACTTCACTTTTGAGCTCTTTGTCAAGGTAGTTCTCTGCTTCCAGTGGGGGCAGGTGGATGTACTGTCAGCTGCTTGATCCTCCCCACAATCTCTGGACCTAGAACTCCAGAAAAAGCAGCTGCCCCTGGCTCCTCCACCCCCTCTGCCACCCAGGGGCTGGGGCCAGATCACTCTATTCTCTCACATAGGTTTGACAGTTTTTCCCACTGACCTTCCAATTTGTCCTTGGCATTTTGGGGTCATGAAGTCTAGAAACCACCACAGGTGCCAATGATTCAGTCCCCCCTCATCTGTGCTGGTGTGGCCCAGGCTGAACTGTGCCCAGCTTCCAACCCTGATGTGATAGACACTTCCCATCAACTTGGGCTGGAGATTTGCTTCACCCTGTGAGTTCTGCAGCTCCAGAATTTTAGAGTCATTTTTTGCAGGTATTTGACTGATTTTGGAGGGAGAGCTTTAGCTCTCCCTGCTTTTACTCCACCATCTTGGCTATGCCCCCTTTCAGTTGCTTTTGATTACTGTTCTCCATTATTTCTAGCTGATAGTCAATTTACTTTGATAGTCTACTTTTAAGTTGATCTCTTGTGCAGATCATGCAGTTTATGCACATCTGTAGTGTTAGAAGTATCCTGCATGTGGTGGCCTGCCTGTTATGCTTCCTCATAGCGGCGTTAACCACAACCCAGGCCTTCTCATTTCTATTTTTATTCTTATTTCATTTCACCAATGTGATTTATGAAAAAAAATCAGAACCTGTTCTTCAAATGCTGATTATAAAACAGTTGAAGAGAATTGTTCTGAGAGACAATCATAAAAATTGCTCATTTGTTTCTCCTCATTAAAACTTGAGTTGAAATTCACCTTTATCAAAATATGAAATTATATTGATGTCACTGGTACTTTTTGCTGGAGCACCCATAAGTGAAGTCAGAAATCACCCCTGGCCATAGTGGGAAACTGCCGCAGAAGTTATGTCAACCTCTTCTTCATTTTGAATGAGGTACTGAAGAAAATGTAAGGTGTTGTATGATGTAATGTTTCAGCACTAGAGTTATCTCAGACACTGAGAGGTAGTATGCCTTGCCCAGGGTCACATAGCCAGTAGTAGGACATGAACTCAGCTCTACATGACTCTAAGGCCAGTTCTTTCCCTATTTCTACATGCTGCCTCTCAATGCTAGTCATTATTCTGTTTCATTTTAATTTGGTGTAACAAATAATCTTGTGTCCTGTTCAGGGTCTCTAGTTAGTTAGAAGCATGTATTTAAATCCGCTGGACAGCCTTCTTTCCAGAATATATAAAAACAATGCTAGTAGATAACAGAAACCTTGACATAGTAACTTGGCTTACTGTTTAAAGTAATAGGTTTGCTCTGTGGAAAGGATTCCTTTTGACTTGGAATTCTCTTAGGTCCCAAAGTCACTTCTAGAATTTTGGGCTAAGCTAGTAACTACCTGGTGTAAGTAGAATTGTTCTTTTTTCGTCTGCATCTAATTTTGAAATTATGATTACTGTGCTGATGTGGATCTTACTACAACACTTTGTTGACCTATAGGTTGGATTATTTCAATATGTAATATGAGAAGCTGCCCCTCAAGAATATATAGTCATTTCAGTGGATACAAAAATACAGTGGCTTAGCAGTTAATAATATCAGCTTCAGGGAATATTTTAAACTATCTACTTTAACCAACCTAGAAGTTTGTGAAGGTAGAAATGAGGCAGGTAGTAAAGTTTTTCTTATTCAGTTTGTGGTAGTACTATTTTGATGTGGCATTTATGATGTGACATCCATGATTGAGTGGGCACTGTTATGAAAACATCTCTTCCAAGTTTCCAAAAAGTCTGGAAAAGAAAGAAATTTATCTAGCTAAGTTGTGCTTACCACCTAAAATGTGAATGTCACTTAAGTGGGAGAAAAAGTGTCCTTTGCTCTGTTAATTTCCTGCTGTGTGTTCACTGAGTTTTTTCAGTGAAGTGTAGCCACTTAATTTATTTTCTCAGGTTAATTTATTTTAGTCTAACCATGCATATTTTTAGTATGCAGATGAATATAAGAGAATTTAAGTGTTCCAAGTTATAAATTTGCCATAATAGAAATGCATACTTGTAACAGCATCTGTGTAGAATTGACAGTATTCCAAAGCCCTGCAAAAAAAAATTGAATTAATTTTTTCAATTCACATGAAAAATATTTTTCACAGGTTCCTGAAAATTTGTGGATCTGAATTAGTACGCCTCGAATTGGCTTGTGGCCACTTCCTCAATGAAACTTGTTTGGAGGTTATTTCTGAGATGTGTCCAAATCTTCAGGAATTAAATCTCTCCTCCTGTGATAAACTGCCACCCCAGGCTTTCAACCACATTGCCAAATTGTGTGGCCTTAAGCGACTTGTTCTTTATCGAACAAAAGTAGAGGTAAGAATTACTCATTTACTTTTGTCACCTTCCATGACCAAATTATAAGTTTATCTTAACTAAAGCTGTTAGTTGGTTCCATGACAACATGATGTGAGATGAAACATTTGTTCAGAGGACAGTTAGTTCCATAGTAATGATGTTATAAATGAGGGATGTATTCTTGAGGTAGGGTTTGGTGGATACTCAGATGGAGCTGCTGTGGCAATTGTAGCGATGGAGGGAAAGGGATGGGGCAGAACCTGGGCCTAAACCTAATGGATCAAGAAACATTCTGGTCCTGGTTGATTTTAGTAGAAACAGTGACCTTAGGCAGAGGCTTGTACCTGGGGAGGGTACAGTACCAAATAAAATGAAGCCATGCTGGGGAAGAGTGTTTAGTGAATTTCAGGTATGAGAGTAGATAAAATACAGAGAATTTGATGCAGAGGATGAATCTAGCAATGGGAGTGGGGATGGGAGTAGAGAACCAAGTTGTGGGATGTGGGGAAAGGGAATATTAGGTTGGTCTGGTGATTAAACCAACAGCAAAATCTTCAATAGCAGAACTTTATAGTGTTAAGGTAGAGAGTTGGTTATAATGTATTAATGACATTAAAATTTCCTTGGTTTGAGGTGTATATATGGCATAGGTAGTAAGTAGTTAGTTGACCACTTATACTGTTAACATGATTTTCATTTTAAGAATTTTAAACAAATTAAAATTTCTTATGCTCTAAACATTATAAAAATCAGTAATGATCTTATCATATTTGCATCCTACATCTGTGGTATGCGAATGAGAAGGTACAGGGTGATGAAATGGTCCATTAGCTTGGGGGAAGAGAGTAAATACTCTTAAAAGAAACACAATTTTATTTTTTTTTGTATTTTTTAAAAAATCTGAACTTAATAAATCGAACTAAAGTGAATACTTCGCTATAGACACTAAAGTATAAAGAGAGAATTGTACATAAAAATGAGTATAATGTACAGCTTGCTTTTCTTTTAAAATATATAATAAATTTAACATGTTACTTTCAAAGCTGTCCTTCCTTCTGGCCTTCCTTCTGTTCTCTTCTATGCATTTCAAAAACATATCTCAGTGACTCTCTTTTCTTCTTTTATTTTTCTTTCTCATTTTGGGCTTCCCCCTTTTAAGCTCTTCTCAGAAAAGAGAAAAACAAAACCTTTGTAACAGATATGCATAGTCCAGCCACAAATTCCCATATTAATCATGTCTGAAAGTATATGTCTCATTTTTCATCTTGAGTGTCTCTGTCTCTTTCTCTCTCTTCCCCTCCCTCCCCCCCCAGGCATCATGTTTTCTCATCAGTCCTCTGGAATTGTGGTTGGTCGTTGCAGATGAGAGTTCTTAAATCTTTCAAAGCTGTTTGTCTTTAGTGATGTCACTGTGGCATAAATTCTCTTTGTTCTGCTCACTTCATTCTGCATCAATTCATACAAGTTTTTCCCAGGTTTCTTTGAAATTATCACTTTCGTAATTTCTTAGGTCACGGTAACATTTTATTACCTTCATGTACCATAATTTATTTAGCTATTCTCCAATTCATGGGTCCAACCTTAGCTTCTAGTTCTTTACTAAAACAAAAGGAACCACTATAAATATTTTTGTACATATGGGTAATTTTCTTCAATCTCTCATCTCTTTGGGGTATAGGTTTGGCAATGATATTACTTGGGTCAAAGGATATGCACAATTTAATGACTTTTGGGCCATAGTTTTAAATTTTTTCCATCATTATTGGACCATTTCACAGATCCACTAATAACAGTGCATTAATATATTTGTTTTCCTACAGCCCTTCCAACAATTTGTCATTTTCTTTTCTTTTTTTTTTTTTGGTCATCTTTATCAATCTGAGTTATAAATCTCAAATTTGTTTTAATGTGTATTTCTCTAATTTTTAGCAATTTGGAGCATTTTATATATGTTTATTAATTGCCTTGATTTTTCATTTGAAAATTGCCTATTATACCTTACTGTATTTCTATATTGGAGAATTACTCCCTATAAATTTCAATTAGTTCCTTATATCTTGGTTTTGAGGTCTTTATCAGAGAAAATCTTTGCAAAGATTTTTGTTGTAGTTAACTATTTTCCTTCCAATTTTAACTGCATTGGTGTTAGCTTTGAAATTGGCATTGTCCAGGACTGGTCTTTGAGGAATAGTATTTATGTCACCATAATTTAAGGAGCACCAATATTTTCCTCAGAAAAATTACACACACACACACACACACACACACACACACACACACACATCAGGGAAATAAAGTAGTAGGAACACACAGATGAAAAATTAAATAGCTCTTTCCTTCTAGGAGCTTATAGTGTACTAAAGACTATAGGCAGTGTATGATATAGACACAGGTAAGTTGTTGATCTTAAGATATCAATAGGATGTCCAGGTTGAGGTATCCAGCAGGCAGTTAGAGATGACTGGAGTTTAAGAGCACAATTAAGACGCATTATCATATAATAATGATTGGACATTTTAGATGTCCAGAAATTTACTAGATATTTTTCTCTGACTAAAAGAGAGCAGCTGATAATATCTTAACTTGATGAGGATTTCATCCTTCAAAACTGAAGGAACCAAAAAGGCAACTTATATTCCAAACCTGACTTTCACCAGCAAGAAAGAACTGGTTGTTGGGGCAGTGAAAATGATGAGAAGTTTGTCAGGGAAATGACCATTCCAGTTTAGAATTTGTGATAGAGTAGAGTAAAGCCAGGCACAGTCTGACTTGCACCCTAGATATTGGGGAGAAACATTCAAAGAAAGCATAAGTAGGATCCTATAACCTAAAATTCTACAGTGTAGAGTTAACCCATGAAGGACAGAAAACCCTGCATGTTGAAAATCTGAAAATACAAAGAGAAATAGTTCCACCAAAAATAAGCCAAAGTAAATACAAAACCAGTGACTTTGTCCTTCAGGAATCTTGTTAGGAATGCTAAAACTGAGGATGAGCTAAAGTTGAGGAAAATGAGGAAAGGTAAGAACATAAAACATAGTTTTTAGTTTTACATTTGGGGAAGTAAAGAGGATAAAAGGAATATGATTGCTTCTCATGGTTTATGAGATGATAGCCTTTATCTGTGTGCATGTTATTTCACTTTAGTAAAATGCAAACTCCTTGAGGAAAGGGACTGTTGTCATTTTTGCCTTCCTGACCCCCTTCCCCCACTCCTGTGCATAATATAAATGTTTATTAAATTATGTTAATAAAATTAAACTGAATGACTAGCCATGGAGAATTGCAGATGAAATTAAGATGACTAATAGCAAGTTGATTCTCAAGATAAGCTGGGAGAGATATAAATATGAGGGACCTAACTACTTTTGAAGAGTTGTCACCAGACCCAAATAAGCTACTTCCTTGAACTGACAGGTGTAAATGATGAGCTGCAGTTAATGATATCTGAAAGGTTATGGAGAATGAGAAAGATACAGCAGCATTGCAGGAGGGCACGTTTTGATTTCCAAAAATAGGAAGAGAATAGATTTTGCAAGCTATAGGTCAGTTGTATCCTAAAGAGAGCAAAGAAAGGAAAAGTACATGGATACTTAACAGCAGTTTTCGTTATAGTAAAAACTAGAAACTACTGAGGTTGCCCATCAATTAAAGAGTGGCCAACATATTCAGGTATATGAATATAATGGATTATTATTGTGCCCTTTAATTTTGAAAGGGACAGTTTCAGTGATACCTGGGAAAACTTGTAGAAACTGATGTAGAATTATGTAGCAGAACCTAGAGAGCGGTTTATACGATAACAATGACAACCTAAAGACAAACAACCTTGAAAGATCTAAGAACTCTGATCCAAGCAGTGGTTAACCATGATTCTAGAGGACAGGTGAGCAAACATGGCATTGAATTCCTGACAGAGAAGAGATGGACTCAGGAGGCAGAATAATGCATACATTTTCATGTATGGCCAGCATGGGAGGCTCTTTGCTTTGTCATTGCACATTTGCCATAAAGGTTTTATTTTACTTTTTGTTTTTATTGGGAGAAGGTTGAAATGAAGAGAAAGTAGGCTTGAGATGGAGAGAGAGAGAGACAGACAGACAGACAGACAGAGACAGAGAGACAGAGGGGGAAAGAGGGAGGGAGGGAGGGAGAGAGAGAGAGGGAGAGAGAGAGAGAGAGGGAGAGAGAGGGAGAGGGAGAGGGAGAGGGATATGGCTGCCAAAAAATAAAAGAAAATGTCAAAATGCACAGAAAAGATTACAGAGAAGTCCAGAAGAAAATGCAGATAAGCAGGACAGCTTTGAAAGTCATATGTTGTATTTATTACGCACTTTAAAAGAAAAAAGTTGTAAATAACAGAAATTTTCAGTTTCATGTGCAATCCTTCTTTTCTGTTTTATGAATATGGAAGTATTTATTTTAATGGATATTTGTTAACATTATAACAATTTCAAATGAATAAAACACATTCCATGTCAGTGAGCTTAATTTCAAAATGATGGGAGAATTCCAAAATGGTTTATTAAACAATTGATTGGTGGTTATCTAAAAAAGGAAGTAGTAACCATACAGAGCCAAACTGACTTCATCAAGAACAGTTCATGCCACTATAAATTCATTTTCCTTTATTATATAATGAGTAAACTGGTAGATTAGATGAATGCTGTATATAAAATTTACTTAGATTTTAGCAAAGAATTTGGCAAAATTTCTCAAAATTATTATTGATAAGATGGCAAAATACGTGCTAAGGAATAGTACAGTCAGATGAACTTGAAATCAGTTGAAGGGCTAGAATATGTCATTAATATTTCAGTATGAATTTGAAAGGAGGTGGAGTAGCCCAGGAATCTGCTTGATTCTATTACTATATTTGTATATGGTACAAAGCCAGGAGAAATAATTAACATGCTAAATGGCAGAGTAAGTGTTCATAAAGGTAGCAGCAGGATTCAGAGCAAATAAGATGAAATATATTATGTAGAAATGTAAAATATTAACCCTTGGTTCAAAAAAACCCAATTTCATAAGTACAGAATGAAGCAACAACAACTTTCATAAGTACATAAGGCATGACTTGAAATTTTTTCTAAAAGTGATGTGAGGGTTTCAGTGAACTCTATTTGATATGAGTCAGCAGTTTGATGGGGCAGCCAGAAAGAACTAAGGTGATCTTAAACTGCAGAGAGAGGATTAGGGAGATGATCGAACTGCTATAGTTTCTCCTACGTAGTCAGACCATATCTGGGGTATTGTGTTCAGTTTTGGATGTTCTCTTTTAGGTAGAATGTTGATAAGCTTGGAGATCATTGAGAGGAGGGGAACCAGGCTGGTAAAAGGTCTTAAGTTCAGGCCATATGAGAATCAACTGAAGGTACTGGCGATATATGATCTGGAAAAGAGATGACTTAGGGAAAACAGGACACCTGTCATGAAATATTTGAATGACTATCCACATGGAAGAGAGATCAGACTTTATCTGCTTGACCACAGGAAGCAGAAACAGGTGAAGTGAATGGATGGGAGATTGAAAGAAGAAAAGCTGGGCAGCAAGTAAGGAAACACTTGTAACAACTAAACTACCCCCAAAGTGGCAGGAGTTTGGAAGTCTTCAAACAAAGTTTAGATGACCACCTGTATATTTTAGAAGAGATTTTGGTTCATGTATAAGTTGAATTATATGTTCTATGATTCTGAGCTTCAAACAGCACAATAATAGGGCTGGAGCAAGGGACTTGTCATTTTCTTGTCGTCATTGTAGCTTTTAATGATTGGGTTCTTTTTGTTTGTTTGTTCATTTTTTGGTGCTGCTGTTTTCAAAGCAATTTCTAGGGGGTCTGTAAATTTTTGGTGCTTCCCAGGTGGTGTGATCCAGTGAGAGGTGTCATCACCCATGTAGGGTGCTGAGTGCTGCTATATGATTGTGAGCTCTTTGGGGGCACGTAATAAGAACTTGTTCACATGATTTCCGTTGATTGTAAACATTCTGTTTGTAATATGCTCACGCATATGATTTTTAAACAAAGAATCACAGAATCTCAGAGTTGGAGGGGGCATCTGAGGCCCAATATACTTTTACAAAGTTCTAATTGGAAAAATATCTATTTCCATCAAGTCTAAATCTGCCTCTTTACAACTTTTATTCATTGCAGTCCTTAATTCTGTTTTCTGAAACTAAACTGAAGAAGTCTAATTGCTGTTTCCACGTAACAACCTTTCATATGTATATTCTTTCAAACAGCTGTCATGTCCCACCCAAGTCTTTCCTTTTCCAGGCTGCCTGACCCTAGTTACTTCAGCCTGTCCTCTTAAGGCATGAACTTGAGGGCAGTAACCATCCCATTTTCTCCTCTGGATACTCTAGTTTGTCAATTTCCTTCTCACCTTTCCACTATTCTAGTTGTGATCTAACCAGGGTGAGGTATAGTGAGATTTTTACTTAGTCTTTTTTTAGTTCTTTACATCAAGTGTCAAACATCCAAGTTGGGAAACTTCCACACCAGATTAAAATGAAATTGGAAAATGTTTAACAAAATAAATAAAAATACAAAGCAGCATAGATGATTTTAATTTGAGATTTTCTGAGTCAATATGGTGCCCATAGGGATCACTTTCTATTTGAGTTTGATACCACTGGTGTACATCATTGCTCTCAGTGAACTTAACATCACATAGGCTTTCTTGTTTGCTGTGTCATCCTACTCACATTGAATCTGCAGTTCACTAAAAGCCCTAGATCTTTTCCAGATATAATTCTCTTTAGCCATTTCTCCTCCAATTTGTACATGATTTTTTGATAAGTTGATTTTTAAAACAATGTAAGAATTTATTAATATTAAATTTCATTATATTTTATTTGGCCTAGTATTATAGTTCAGATATCTCCAAATTAGAGGTAATGACTGTCAGGGGAAATAATTTTATTCAGATCAATTCAATAAGTATTTATTAAGTGCCTGTTATTTTCCCAAACTCTATGCTAAGTGCTGGGGATACAAATAAGAAAAAGAAAGCCAATCTTTGCCCTCAAAAGAGTTTATATTCTAATGGAAAAGACAGCATGCAAAAGGAAGGGAGTGGCAACAGGGGCACCCATCATGTTTCATGGAGTCCAAATCAAGCAGAGGTGCTAATGGAAGGTAGGAAGTTTGAAGATTGGTGGGAACGCAGAAAGAAAATATGGGCTAGAGGTTCCCTAGTTAAGCTCAGCATATTCTGGCAAAAACTACTGCATATTCTGCAGTTCCCACACAAGCATTGGGCTTCTGCTGTAATCAGAAAAGACAGATGCAGGCTGATGAAAAAGCCTAGGCAGAGGGGAAGGGACAGTAATCAGGAATGGGAACTGAAGCAGAGGCAGAGGACTGAACTGGTGTGGAGCTTACCAGTTTGAGGGACTAGGGTAGTAGATGGAAGCTGTGGAAGACCACCCCCAACAAGGTAGTCCACTGTCTATGTTTCTTCTTTCCTCCAAGAGCTGGATAGATTGGTGATGGTGATAGAAGCAAAGATGTGTAGCAGAAGCACAGACACTGCAGTAGTAACCAAGGTCCTGGGCCCTATTAGTGGTGAGGGATAACAGTAAATATCAGTTAAGTGCCCTCTATGTACTTTGAGAGGCAAGATGGTATAGTAAATGTAGAGTTGGCTTCAAAGCCAGGTAGACCTATGTTCAAGTTCTGCTTCTGACGTATACTGCCTATATGGCCCCAGGCAAGTCATCTAATCTCATGTACTCTAGGCAACTCTTCTATATTGGTAGAGGGAATTTCCTCATTGGGAGTTCAAATACCAAAAATAACGCATCTAGTCTTTTTGCCTGTCCCTACTCTATATGGTGCCTAGTGATTGGGGACAAAAATGAAACTACTTCTGCCATTGAGGAGCTTGTAATATGTCAAGGGGAGAAAATGTATACATATGTAGGTTTATATGATAGATAAAAAATAGATTCTTGATAATTTGGAGAAGGGAACTAGTAGCTAGGGGAATCAGGAAAGGCTTAATATAGGTGGTCCTAGAGTTGAGTTTTGAAGAAAACTAGAAAAAGAGTACACAATTTTTTTTTAACTAATAAGGATATATGATCAAAAAGTTTGGCTACTACTATACTAGCCTATCAGTATCTTTCTGAAATCTAATTCTCTCATCCATTGTTTTAGTTATCCCTCTGAGCTTTGGATCATCTGCATATTTGATAAGCATTCTGTAATTATTTTACCATTCTCTCCTCATTCTTTCCTGTTTCAAAGGAAAAGATGACCCTGCTATTTGCCAAGGATTAATTCTGCTTATATCATTGCTTTCCATCTCTTCTACAGTCTTGCTTCATCAGTGACCCTATCTCTCTCATACATCATTGGTTTATTCGTATATTCTTATTTCTTTCCATATGCCTATGAATATGCTCAGGTCTCTCCAATCCTTAAAATAACACATATACATATACAAGCTCCCCTCCTTTGACTATGTTCTACCAATATATTATCATTCCATGTTCATCCTTACTTTTACTTCCAAACTTTATGGGGAAAATGCAGTTTATATTTGACCTTCCCCTTTTCTTTTATAAAGTTCAATGGCTTTTCCCCCAGTCCTTGACCTCCTTTACCTTTCTGCAGAAAGAGGTGATATTGGCCATTTTTACTTCCTTTAGCTTTATAGACATCATCTTCTCCTGGTTCTCTTCCTATCTCTCTGATCACTTCTTGATGTTTATTCCACAGTGACTTATCTGGCCTTTAAACCATGTTTCTTTTCTCTATATGCTCTACAAAATGGCAGTTTTGAACTGTTGTTTTGTATTTCCCTCGACTGTCGTCTCCTGTATATTTTGGGGACACCAGAACTTTTCCTCCAAAAAATGCTTTCCTCCTGTTTCCATTAATCCAACCACTAACACTCAGAATCTTTTTGTTCATTCCCTCAGTTCTCACATCCAGTCAGTTACCAGAGTTTATAGAGTACAACTTCACAGTATCTCTTTTTTGTTCCTTACTCTCCATTCATAGTATTACTCCCCAGCTTCAAGCCCTTGTTAATACTTTACATAAAGTACCATGACTTCCTTAACTGATCTCCTTACCTTTAGTCTCCTCCTTTTAATATTTCTTTGAATCTCTTCCATCTTTAAACTATTATCAGATTAATCTTTCTTATGCACAGATCTGATCATATCCTTTCTTTGTTCAAAATACCTTATTAGTTCCTTTTGTTTACTAAATCTTGACCTGAAGGCTTTCTACCACTGGTACTTCCCATGTTGCCCAATTTATCTTGTTTGTCTCCCAGCTCAACATATGCATTATTCTCTAGCCAGACTCATACACAGTTCTTTCTTGCTTCTGCACCTTTAATTACATTATCTCCTATACCTAGAATGTTCTACTTCTCACTTATCTTTTAGTTCCTACATCTTCTGTTAGCTGGCTGTATGAACTTGGGCAAGTCACCTCACTTATGTAGGATTGGTAACGAATGTTAAATACAACCAGAAGATGCTGTTCTTGATGTTCAGGATGGGAGGAAGAGCAAAGAAGGATGTTGTGGTGCTAAGAGATGACAGAGAAAGTAGAAGTCTTGAGTTCTTATTTTGCTTATTTTGGGAAGTAATAACAAAAATAATAAACAGGAAACTGAAACCCAAGATAAGTGCAGGAATAGTTAAAGAATGCCTAGATTACTCGAAGAGTTCAAGTCACCAGGTCTGGGCTAACTACATGCTAGGGTACTGGAAGAACTGGCAGATGTATTTGAGTGACTGCTGTTGGTAAACTTTCATAGATTGTACAATGCTGTCATAAGACTGGTGAAAGACAGGTATTCTGAAAAAGGGAAGATATAAAATACAAACTATAGCATTGACTTTATTTCCTGGCAACATTCTAAACATTTTTATAGAGATAATTGGTAAGCATGCATAAAGAGAAATGATGATCACTACAAGCCAACATGGCTAACCAGAATAACCTCATTTTCTTTTTTTAAGGAAAGTAGGTTAGTAGATTTGGATTTCAGCATAGCATTTGACAAAATCTCACATACTATCCTTATAGACAAAATAGGATAATGTTGACTAGATAAAGTTTATGAGCCAGTACTTACTAATGGGAAAATCTCTACTACTCCATAGATCTAATTTTGTCTCTATTCTGTTTGACATTTTTTCCAGTTTCTTAGAAGAAACTATACATGATGTGATCGTCAGGCTTGCAGATGTGATAAAGTCCAAAATGATAATTCCTAGTCAGTCTTTGGAAAAACCAGTCAGGATCCACCAGATCTCAACTGCCTGAAAGAGCTACTGAATCCAATAAGATGAAATGTAAAAGGGGTTAAAGAAAAGTCCTATGCTTAAGTTCCAAAGGTCAAGTTCAGAAGTATAGGATGAGTAAAATATGATTAGACAACAATTCTTAGGGAAAAGATTTTTTAAAAAAGCTTAAAAAAGAATTAGCAATATGACATTGTAGCTTAAAATGCTAATATAAACCTAGGCTTCATTCAGGAGCTTTTTGTCTAGAAAAAAGGTGGTTAATAGTCCTGCTGTATATATTCTGCCTTAGATCATATCTGGAATTATTTTATTCAGTTTGGAAAGTACATAGAAAACCCAGAATAAGGTGACAATAGTGATAAAAGAACTAGAGACAATGCTATATGAAGATTAGTTGAAGAAACAGGATATGTTTAGTTTGGAAGAGGAAAAATTTAGATAACTGTCTTTAAGTATTTGAAAGACCATCATGTGGATGATTGATTAGTTTTGTTCTCCTTGGACCCAGAAGGTATAACTAGGAGGAATGGATCGTAGCTGCAAGAAGAAAGATGTAGGCTTAATGTAATGAAAAATTCTTAACAGCACTAAGGAACAGCTTTGTAAGTTAGCAAGTAAGGTAGCAAATTTCTGTTTCTAAATCTTTTCAAGCAGAGAATGGATGATTACTGGCTAGAGATTTGGTAACTGAAATTCTTGCCCCATTAAGGACTGGTACTCTGAATATTAGCTGAACTCTTTCCTTCTATCTGAAGTTTTGCTATTCTAAAGGAAGGCTAAAACTTCCTCATAGTATATAAAGGAGCTGGACTAAATGCTCTTTAAGTTACATTCCCACTCTAAATAAATGTTCTTTGAATCTGCTTAAAATATCATATAAATGTAAAAATTGTAAAATAAGGAATGTGTGTACATATTTACAGTGGGGAAAGATGGACTTGATAAAGAAAAAAAAAGAATGTTATTTACACTTCTTTTGAGAAAGGGTGTGAAGTGAGACCCTATCAGGTTCTATTCATATTACTTTAGTCATTTATGGGAACCATTTTTGTGGGGATGCTTTTAAGTTTCATTTGCTAGCATGATCTAAATGCATTAGGAAATTATTAGTCTACAATTTTTGTCAACAGTTGAGTGTACTTCAGGTAATTAAAGGAGTATAGATGAGTAGGTACCATAAGACAAAGTAGTTTTTTTTTAAAGATTAGGAAGAGTGTAATGTTAATTAGATTCTCTTCTGCCCATCCATTAATAGGTCTCAATTACTTTTTGTTAATTTTCTAATGAGGCCCTGGTTCTCCAGGGTTGTGATGCTCTCTGGCTCAGAAAAGTATATAAATACTCTAAGATGAGGTTTTACTTTGGGGCTTACTCATTGTAAGTGTTTGGCCAGAAGAGACTCTGGACAGCTGCTAAGGAGCCCCTTCCTGCCCATTTGAAAACCCAGATGTTGGTGCTTCTTTCTCTGGTAACTATGTATGTATGGTCAGACAGTTGCATCTGTCTGTTGATTTATGATATATGTATTGCTTACGGTCAGACAGTTGGATGCTCTGATTATTATTTCTTTGTATTTTCTCAGAAGTTCAGGGTGCTGACTTCTCCCCCTGAGCTAAGTGAATGATACATGTGCTTGATTAAAGTGATTGTTGACTCCTCAAAAGTTGCTTTCCTTTTAGAACAGTAGATCAAAGAACCTGTGATAGTAGGTCATCCTGGATGTGTCAGGGTGCTTGCTTTTACAAAGAGTCATTTCCATGGCTCAGCAGCAGTAGATATGATATGATATGATATGATATGATATGATATGATATGATATGATATAATATGATATATTACATGTGTGTTTATTAGAAATATGTATATCGATACTTATTATACACAAATATATACATAATAAGCAATAAATATCAGAGCCGAGATATTGTGTGTAATAGGTATAAAACTTTATATTGCCTTTATTTCACTTGAATTGTTTATCTCATTTCAAGTTATTGTAGAATGTATTATTTATCTTTGTATATCCTCTCCCTCCAGTGCATGATGTCCCCAAAGTGCACTATATTGTAACACCTGTTGAGTGAATATATAAATAAAATTTTTAAACAGAATATTTTCTAAAATTATACAACGTCTATACCATGATTTTTCATCAATTCATGATTAAATATCTTTAAAATGGAGGCAGTGCAAATGATTGAAATGGTGAAATTTTAAAAGAGGAAAACACAGTCTCTGATTTTCAGTGCTTTCATTATTAATTAAAGAATGCCAAACATGCAAATGTCACTTCTCAACACCTTTATCTTTACATTCAGTGGTTTCTGAAATGGGGCCACAAGTGGACACTGTCTTCCATGAGTGAAGAGAGAAAAACTTATTTATTTCAGAGGGCAAATAAAAATCTTGTGCTCACATATGTCCAAATATTCATTTATTACACACTGATTTTGTCCTAGGCACTGGAATACAAAGATGAATAATAAGTTTCTTCTCTCAAAAAGCTGATGTTCATATGTGGGAATGAGGCAATTGAGAATATAATGTGATTGTAAATAAGTACAAGGTTGTATGGTTTATTAGATAAAGCTTAAAGTCAAGACCTGGGTTTGATTCCTAGCTCTGACACTCTCTAGTTGTGTGACCTTGAAACTCAGAGAGGATGACTTCACTTCCCTGGGTCTCAGTTTCCTCATCTATAAAATGAGATGAGGAACTAGATGATTCTAAAGGTTCCTTTTAGTTCTAATATTGAGGGTAGAGGTGATATATATAAAGGTATCATATGATGGGAGGAAAGGAGAAATTTAAACAAAGCACCCATGAATCTTTTGGGTTTTGAAGGAAGAGTAAGATTTCAACAAGGCAGAGGTGAAGAAACAGTGCGTTGCATGTGAAAATACATAGAGAAGTGAGATGACAGAATGAGATCAGTGCTTAACTAGTCTAGTTTATCTAGAATTTAAAGGATATGAAAGAATGGAATATTGTGACATAAAACCAGAAAAATAAATTGAAGCTAAATTGTGTGAGGTTCTTAAATACTGAAAGTAAGGAGTTTATATTTATTCTGTAGATGACAAAGGGCCACTAAAGATTTTCTGAGTAAGGAATTGATTTGGTCAGACCTATACTAGAAGATGATTTGTCAACAGTATAATTTAATTAATGTGAGATAGCATTACTCTGTAAACAGAAGACCTGGGCTCAAATCTCACTTCTGGTACTTACTACCATTATGTTTGGACAAATCATTTACTTTCTCTGGGTCTCACTTTCCTTATCAATAAAAAGAGATATTTTTACTGGATGGCCAGTGTGTGATCTTTCCAATTCTGTTAATACTATGAATATTGCAAAATTGAGTATGGCTTTGGAAAGCAGAGAATAGAGATTCAGAAAACAATTAGGAGAGTATTACAGTTATGAGGAACTGATCCATTGAGGATATGCTGTGGTAATACACTCCATTGGACTTAACAATTGATTGGATATGAATAAATTCTATTTTTAATAATCTAGTTTATTGATATTTTCTGCTTCTTGAATCACCATAGTAAGTTTTCCTCTCCCAGAGAACCATTCTATATAACAAATAGTACATTTTGGAGAGGACAAAAAATAAGTTACCACAACTAATTCATACATTGTAAAAGTCTTAAAACATGTGCAGTGTGCAACCCCTGTGAGCCTCATACCTTTGCAAATAGAGAGGTTTGGGGTGTCTCCTCCTCATTGTTTTTGTTCATCCTTTGTTTTCAAAGAGGACAATTGACATCACAGGATGATGTCTTGACTTGTGGGTGAATTTTATTTAAGTGAAGCAGATTTGCAAATGAAATTGTCAGCCTCACTTTCTTCCTGAGTAGTGCCAATGCAATACTCACAACAGCCACTGTGGATATGCATGCATATTTCCAGAGTAGATTCGCAGAATATAAACTCTCTTCCTCAAAGATGAAACCAAGACATTTGTCCAAACACCAGAAAACCAAATCCATCATAGTAATAAAGCAATATGTACACGCTGTAGCAATGCAGGGAGCATGGCCATACCCAAGCCTTCATTCTGTCAGACCTCCCCACAAGCAAGCTCCCTTAGGCAAAATCACTTTCTCTCTCACTCATGTTAGCTGCTTTGCCTGCTCTCTCTCTCAGCTCCACCTCACTTTCCAAGCTCTGCCTCACTCTCTCTTCCTGCTCTGCCTTTCCTGTTCCCCCATTCATCAAGCTTCTCCCACCATTGGCTCCATCTTACTCAGGCTGTGAACTGAACCAAAGCTCAAATCAGGTCACATGGGCCTATTAAGGGGCAGGGAAGATCTTCAAATTCCCTTACCATTGCCTGGATGCCTGGCAATTTTCTGGGATACAGTAGATAACGTTTGTGTCTTTGATGTCTGACCAAGCTGTAAGCACTCCACAGTGCCTGTTTCAGCTACGTTCATGGCCACTGGAACAAATTGTTATTATCCACCCATTCCATGTGATCAAATCTTCACATGTTTGGGGTACATGTCCCCCTAAGTCAGCAGTGGGTTTGAGGCCTGTTGGTTACCCTCAATCTCGTTTAACCCGGCTTCCAGGATGGTTTTTACCAGGGTATGGCTGTTACACATGCTGTAGCTTTTTTGGAGCCATAGGTGAGAGTTGGGTGAAAGGTGAACACCAAAAGTGGATGAGCAGCCCTGAAAAGATCTTGACAAGCCCTCACACCAGAGGTGCTGCTAGGCCTGCCTGAACACTCCATACACCCTGGTGTTTCCTTTCTCTTCAATTTCAGTCACGCTTGATCTTTATAATTATGTTACATTTACTTTTGACTTTTTGGTGTGTCTTTGTCCTTCCCACTTAAATTGTTATATTTACTATATATAGTGTCTTCTTGGCTCTGCATACTTCACTCTGCATCAGTTCATATAGATGTCTCCTTACTTTTCTGTATTCTTTACACACATCATTTCTTAAAGCACAGTCATATTCCATTGTATTCATCTATCAAAGTTGGTTTAGCCATTTCCCTAATTGATGGACATCTACTTTGTTTCCAATTCTTAGCTGTCACAAAAAGGGCTGCTATCAGTATTTTGGAGTATAATGGGGACTTTTTTTAATCACCAGCTTCCTTGGGGTATAAGCCCAGTAATGGAGTCTCTGATTCAAAGGATGGGAACATTTTAGTTACTTTATTTGCATAATTCCATGTTGCTTTCCAGAATGATTATACCACTTCACAGTTCCACCAACAATGTATTAGTGTACCCATTTTTCCACAAACTGTCCAGCATTAATTGTTGCCATTTTTATCACTTTTTCTAATTTGGAAGGTGTGAGGTAAAACCTCAGTGTTGTTTTGATATGCAGTTCTCTTATGATGAGTGATTTGGAGCATTTTTATTTAGTTGTTAATGCTTTGCAGTTCTTTTGAAAACTTTATTAATATCCTTTGACTATCTACTGGAGAATGATTGTCATATATATTTATTAGTTTATATATATATACATACATATGTACATATATATATATCTCGGAAGCCAAATTTGATACAAAGATTTTTTTCCCCATTTAACATTTCCCTTCTCATCCTAGATGCATTGTGTTTGCAGAAGTTTTTCAGTTTCAAGTAATCGGTTACCTATTTTACCTTTGTAATTGCCTCTATCTCTTTGATTAATAAAAATCTCTTAACCATAGCTATGAGAGGTATATGATTTGTTTTTCTTGGACTGTGATCTTTAATACTAAGGCCACATCTCCATTTAGAATATGTTGTGGAGTGTGGGGTAAGGTGTTGGTCTAAGTCTAATTTCTTTGGACTTCTTTCCTGTATTCCCAGTAGTTTTTATCAAGAAGTTTCTTCCTCGTTAACTTATGTTTTCTACTTTATTAAACCTTGAGTTACTGAGTTCTGTTCTGATTCTCCCTTGTCTAGTCTGTTCCATTGACCTAACTCTTTATTTTTTAACCAGTAGCAGATGGCTTTGATAACTGCTATTTTATAATATACCTTGAGATCTGGAAGTGCTGCTTTCCCTTTATCCTTACTTTTTATCATTTCCTTTGATATTCAAAATCAGTTGTTTTTGCAGATCAATTTTGTTATTATTTTATCAACCTCTGGATTGATATAGCATTAAAAGTTTAAATTAATTTTGATACTGTTGTCATTTTTAGTATATTGGCACAACCTAGCCATGTGCTAGCCATGTGCACTGAATATTCTTCCAGATACTTAGGTTGTTCTTGGTTTAAGTAGTATATTTTAACTGCATCTTTAGAGGTAGTTTGTGTGCTTTGGAAGGTTGATTCCCAGATATTTTAATGCATTTTGAAGTTATTTGGAATGGGATTTCCCTTTCTATTATTGCTTCATGTGCTTTTTATTATTATAAGGAAATGCTGTTTATTTTTGAGGATTTATTTTGTAGCCTGCACCTTTGCTGAAGCCATTTATTGTCTTGATTAATATCTTTGCTAATTCTCTGAGTTTTTTCAAGTAAATCATCTTTATTAGCAAACAGGAATAGTTTTATATCCTCTTGACCTTTAATTCCTTTTCTTAATTCTTTTCTTAACACTATTTGCCAACATTTCCAGAACTATATCAAATAATAGTGGGGAGAATGAGCATTCTTGCTTCACTCCTGTATGTATCAGAAAAGGTTTATCCCCATTGCATATCATGCTTGCCTTTGTTTTTAGGTAGGTGATTTTTGTGATATAGTTTTGCAAAATTCTTCTATGCCTAGACTTTGTAAGATTTTTAGCATAAAAGACTATTTTTCAAAGGCTATTTCTATGTCTGTTGAGATGATCATGTGGTTTTGAATGTTTTGGTTTTTAATTATGTTGAACTATCTTTGCATGCATAAATTCCACCATAATAAATGATGTCTTGGGTAAATTGATGTAGTCTGAGAGTAATTTGTTGAAAATTTTTGAATCAATATTCTTTAATGACCTTTCCCTATATTTTCCTTACCATGTTTTATCTTTCCCTGGTTTAGGTATTAAGAGTATATTTGTTTCATAAAAGCATTCTGGCAGGATTCTTTTAGGGCAGCTAGGATAGAATGCTGGGTTTGAAATCAGGAAGACTAATCTTCCTTAGTTCAAATCTGACTTTAGAACTAGCTGTGTGACCCTGGGCAAGTCACTTTAACCCTCTTTGCCTCAGTTTCCTATCTGTAAAAGGAGTTGGAGAAGGAAATGACAAACCACTTTAGTATCTTTGCCAAGAAAACCCCAAATAGGGTCATGAAGAATAGGATGTGACTAAAATAACTGAACAACAACCAAAAGATTTCTTTCTTTTTCAGTTTTTGAGAGTAATTTGTGAAATATGGGTACTGTGCTTTAAAAGTTTGATAAAATTCTTTTGAGATTTCTCAAGGAGTCTCTCCTTCCCCCACCCCCCAACTATCTTTGGTAATTCCCTTACAGATAGTTCTGTTTACCTTTCTGAGCTTGGGTTATTTAAGTTATCTATCTGGTCTTCTGATAGCTTGAATATTTTCTATTTTTTAAAGGTATTCCTCTTCTTTGGGTTATCTGTTTTATTAGCGTAGAACCATGTAATGGGTTCTGATTGTTCTTTTCAGTCTTGTTTTGCTGTGATTTCACCTTGTTCCTTTACACCCTGATTGATTTGATTTTGTACTCTCTTTGTTTTGATTAGATTAACTAAAGGTTTATCAGTTTTATTAGTCTTTTTTTTAAAAACCAACTTTTAGTATCATTTATATGTTTTTTATTTCCAATTTGTGTATTACCCCTCTAATTTTTAATGCCTCCTCTTTTGTGCTTGTTTTAGGCTTATTTGTTGATTTTATAATATTTTGAAATACATATTCAGTTCATTAATCTTCTCTTTTTTTCTATTTCTATTAATCTGTGATTCTAAGGATATGATTTTCCTGTTTTTACTGCATCCCAGAAATTTTGATATGATATTTCCTTATTGAAATTTTCTTTTACATAGTTATTAATTGTTTCTGTAATTTGTTCTTTAACAGTCATTATTTAAAATTTCATTGTTGTCTCCACTTAGGTCTGTTTGTTTGTGGTCCCTGAACCAATTTCTATTTTAATTGCATTACGATCTGTAAAGGACATATTGACTATTTTTGCCTTTTTGCATTTGTTTGCAATATCTCTGTGCCCTAGTAATTGGTCATGTGATCTATTTTCTCTGTTTTTTTTTTATACTATCGCAACTTCCAAGGATACATTCCAGGAGCTTTCTGCCACTTCCTTATATGGCTTACACCATAGAGTCTCCTTTTCTATTGTGCTCTACTCTCAGAACAATGCCAGTTATTGAAGGTGAGAGAGAGGACACTGTCCCGTGGTAGGGCTCCCCCCCACCCACTGATCAATACCCTCACCTGTTGATTTTTTTTTCTACATTTGCTTTGAAATCTCCCCCCTATACCCATAATCTCTCTTTCCTCCTGTTGCCAGTTACCTGCAAGGGGTTCCGATTACCCTGCTGTGAAAACAAGTAGATTTTTCAAGCACTAAATCTCTCCAGCCTCATCTACTATAATATCCTCAAATCCCTTCACCCATAGGAACATTCATCAGTAGAATGCCCACCCATCTCCAAAGTAAGGCCTCCTTCATTTTCCCCTCGCTTTTCAATCTTTCCTTCCTCCTCATCCATTTCTTTAGAGGCTCTTCTCAGACCACAGAAGTAACCTTTTCAGTAGTAGCTCTTGATTTACTCCCTGGCACACCCCCACCTCCTTTTCATCTACCTTTCCATGTAGTAATGTAATCCCACAAAAGAAGGATTCACTTCTATGCAAGGTATCACCAGGTTCTGTCCATAATGTCCCATGGCTGCCTCTTCACTTTTAGCTCTACCAGATTTCTGCCTTCACTTCTGTCTCCTTCTGTATGTTTTGGAAAGGATTCTTTTACTAGTCTTTCTCTTATCACTGTTGCTATAACACTCCTTGTATACTGCATTTATTCACTCCTCTCCCATTTCCTTTGTTTTGGGTGTTCAATAAGTAGATAATCTCATGTTCTGGTTTTCTTTTTTTTTAAATGTTTAAAACTCTTCTTTATCATTGAGCATTCATCTTTTCTGTTCTATGGTTAAGGTCATATTTTCAAGATAGGTCATCTTGGGCTTCTTCCTGAACTCTGTTTCTTTTTGGAACACATGATTCCATTCCCTCCTCTTTTTTTTGTGGGTGTAGAATAGTCTTTTATTATTCAATGCCCTTTCCTTTGTATTTGAAGGTCTTTTTCCTGATGGCTTGTAAACTTGTCATTTTTTAATTGAATTTTTGAATTTACTTACTATGTGTCTTTGAGTTTTCAGCCTTAGAGGTTTTTTCTAGAGGTCATCTGTGAATTCTTTAAATACAAATTTCATTTTCTGTGGTCAAAAGTTCTGGGCAGTGTTTGTCTATTATTTTCTTCATTATGCTGTTAAGGATTTTTATACTATTATGTTCTGAGAGAGCTATGATTCTTAGCTTGTCTCTACACATCTTGTCTTCAAGATTGCTGTGTCTTGCTTGGATACATTAGAGCATACTTGCTCATATGGGTTGTCCTTGACTTTTGTGTATTTACATTCCCAATATATTGTTTTCTGTTGTTTCTTTAATGAAGTTTATCATTCCACAGATTGAGGTTTTTCTATTCTGTTCATTTTGCTGGACTTTTCTCTCATAATTCTCATTTCTTTTTAAAACTACTCAGAAGTAGTGTGTTGTGGTTATATGGTCTCACATTCCATAGTGTCCACTGTCTTGTCAAGTACTGGATCATTTTCCTTTATTTTGCAGTATTTATTTACAAGTGCCTGGATTCTTTTGCTAGATCTAGAGGCTATATTTCCTTTTGTTATTAGTTTTTCCTGTTGCTTTATTTGTTTCTGTTTAAGGTCTTTGAGTTTATTTTCTTCCTGAAATCTTTGGTGCAGGTAAGTCTCTCCCTCCCCCCTTATTTTCCTTAACACTCTCTTCTTGACTTCCTCCCTTCTGATTGTGGTTTTCTTCAGGATTTGATCTCGAAGTATCTTCCCACACTGAAGATTTTAAGGTTCACCAGTCTAAGTATCTGGCCCAAATGCTGTTTGGCTGGACAGAACTTACCCTAGCTGGGTGCTTTGTTTTTTCTTTAAGTTTTGGTAGAGTATTACATAGATCCCTATACCTATGCCCTGTCCTGGTGACCTGTCCCATTCCCTCTTTTCCTTAGTTCTTTGATCTGGCACTGGCAGTTCAGAACTTTTTTCCCCAGAACTTCTGGTTTGTAGCCCCTGGAAGGCAAAGGCTTATGGACAAACTGGCTGCTGAGTGCTGAGTAAACTTATGCAAATCAGAGCTAGGGTCTCCAGGTCACTGGAAAGAGGGAAGGGTAACCAGGGCTTAGGGATAATTTTGATGTAAGCCTGTGTTGTGTCCTTGACTTTCCTACTATAGCCTTGCTGCTGTTAGCATGAGAGGTAAGAGAAGAGTTCTGAGTAAGATCAGGTTCAGTGAGCAGCAGTTTCTGGTTTTTTTTTTAACCTTTTGAATTCTAGATGGCCTAGATCATTGGCATAGTTCAATCTGCTAATCTTTGACACTTAATTCTATTTTAGAGAGGTTTGTAAGTTCATGAGGATCAAAGAAAATATCTGGCCTACCATCTTATTGCTCATGAGACTTGGAAACTCAGGTAAATTCTGTTTTCATCATGTTGATTGTGAAATGCCTATGATAATACTGTTAGAAATCCTTAATAAACAATTGGTCATGAAAAACTGCAGTTCAGAAGAGAAACAAAGGCTAGATATATAGTTTTGAATGTCATCTGCATTGAGGTAATAATTGAACCTATGGGAGCTGATAGGATCATCAAGAATGTCGAGAAGGAAGAAAAGTGAGGCCAGAATATAGTCTTGAAGATAGACACATTATGGAGAAGGAGAACCAAGAGAGAACAGTTTCAGAAAAATTCAGGGAGGAGAGAATATCTAAAAGGTAGTCAACAGAGCTAAATACTGCTCAAATTATTGTTAATACAACTGATATATTTATTTTAAATGTATGACAAAGTAGAACTGACTGAATGTTTTTATATTATCTATGCATTTTATAGGACATTGAGAGCCACTCTGTAAGAGTTCTCAATGTATTTTGAATGTGTGTGTATATCTATCTATTTTATGTTTCATATAAGGCTTTTATAATAGAGACAGCATGGTAGAGTGGAAAGAGCACTAGACCTGGAGTCAGAAAATCTAGTCCTGATTCTACAACCAGTTGCTTTGTGATCTTGGACATCTGTGTGTATTCTTTTCTTTATAATGATGTGAAGCTATTTGGCAAAGGCCATATTCAAACAGCATGATGATTAGAAAGGTACAGGCCAGTTAATAAAGGATCTATCTGTCTTTTGAGGAGTATGTGAAGTAGAAGGGAGAAATAATCATTTACCTTCTTGATCATCTCCTTGTTGAACGAAACTTGTTTGATAAATAACTCTTCATTTTTCTCTCACTTTCCATCTGTCCCCTGTAATTCTGAGAATGTTGTCCATAACAGGAACCAAGGGTGAATGAACAAACATGAGCCAAGAGTGATGATCAAGTAAATCTTTACACTTATCCACCATTCCTTTATTAACAGCATACCATAACAGTATACCAGGCACTGTGCTATATTGGACATACAAAGATAAGGCATGAAGGAGGCATCTGCAGAAAGAAACAGGGAAGCAGGTCAACATGTCTGATCCATAATGAAATATGTTGTAGTCACTCATAGGCTTGAAGTTTCAGATTCTGTGAGTCTAGTGGCAAATCAATATACTAAGTATTTTTTCATGTGCTTATTTTTATTAGCAAATCCCATTACCACATCCAAAATTGTTTTCACCTGCTACCTGTGATGAAGTTGAAAAATATCCTTTAGGTACTTTCTAGAATAAAATTTAGAACCTAACTTTACCAATATTAATGTTTACAGCAGTTGATCATTTTATCTTTCCTTTTACATTATATTATTGATCATATATACATTTTTTTATCCTAAGTTTTTGATCAGGAACACAATTCCAAATCAGAACATTGTATCTATGGGAAATAAAATCAGTGTGACTGTCCATTTTATAGAATGGTTTCTAGGAATGCAATGTGTCAAAAAGTGTGTGTGTGTGTGTGTGTGTGTGTGTGTGTGTGTGTATGTGTATGTATGTGTGTACTCTTAATAGCACTTTCATTAAGTATTGTGAAATATGGCTAACATTGGCAGACATCCAGTTTACCCTCATTGACTTGTCTTCCTTTGACTCTGACCAGTTGTGTGTCTGGAGGTAAAAGATATGAGTCAAGAGTAGACTAATACTGTATCCTTAATAAATTTATAGTAACTCACAAGTTATGAAGGTGAAAGCAAGGGAGGCCTACTTTCAAGTTCAGATTCTTGTGATTAATTCATCTGATAAACACAATCAATTAAGGTATTTCCATGGTCACATCTCTCACTCTTCCCCTGTACTCATTTCTTCCCATCCTGATCATGCTCTCTTTTCCTTCTTCTTTGTCTCAATCCTTCTTCTTAATCTTTCTTTTCTACCACCCCCCAGTTTAAAACATTGGGCAGAGCTTGCTATTACAATCAAAAGAAATAAGTGGGAATAGTGTCATTCTCAATCCTGAATCAATAAACCTGGCAATTATGTCTTAGAATTAGAGTTGGAAGAGACCTTTGTCTAATCCTTTCTTCTTACAAATGAGGAAACAGAAGTCTAGAGAAGTTAAGTGGCTTACCCAATGTCACACAAGAAGTAAA